>NC_091073.1:38767500-40017500 GCF_032405125.1 Capricornis sumatraensis | reverse complement strand
GAATTCCATCACCTCCACTAGCTTTGTTTGTAGTGATGCTTTCTAAGGCCCACTTGACTTCACATTCCATTATGTCTGGCTCTAGATTACTGATCACACCACCGTGATTATCCTGGTCATGAAGATCTTTTTTGTACAGCTCTTCTGTATATTCTTGCCACCTCTTCTTAATATCTTCGGCTTCTGTTAGGTCCATACCATTTCTGTCCTTTATCAAGCCCATCTTTGCATGAAATGTTCCCTTGGTGTCTCTAATTTTCTTGAAGAGATCTCTAGTCTTTCCTATTCTGTTGTTTTCCTCTATTTCTTTGCATTGATCACTGAAGAAGGCTTTCTTATCTCTTCTTGCTATTCTTGGGAATTCTGCATTCAGATACTTATATCTTTCCTTTTCTCCTTTGCTTTTCACCTCTCTTCTTTTCTCAGCTATTTGTAAGGCCTCCCAAGACAGCCATTTTGCTTTTTTGTGTTTCTTTTCCATGGGGATGGTCTTGATCCCTGTCTCCTGTACAATGTCACGAACCTCATTCCATAGTTCATCAGACACTCTATCTATCAGATCTAGTCCCTTAAATATGTTTCTCACTTCCACTATATAATCATAAGGTATTTGGCTTAGGTCATACCTGAATGGTCTAGTGGATTTCCCTACTTTCTTCAATTTAAGTCTGAATTTGGCAATAAGGAGTTCATGATCTGAGCCACAGCCAGCTCCTGGTCTTGTTTTTGTTGACTGTATAGAGCTTCTCCATCTTTGGCTGCAAAGAATATAATCAATCTGATTTTGGTGTTGACTATCTGGTGATGTCCATGTGTAGAGTCTTCTCTTATGTTGTTGGAAGAGGGTGTTTGCTATGACCAGTGCATTTTCTTGGCAAAACTCTATTTGTCTTTGCCCTGATTCCTTCCACATTCCAAGGCCAAATTTGCCTGTTACTCCAGGTGTTTCTTGACTTCCTACTTTTGCATTCCAGTCCCCTATAATGAAAAGGACATCTTTTTGGGTGTTAGTTCTAAAAGGCCTTGTAGGTCTTCATAGAACCTTTCAACTTCAGATTCTGCAGCATTGCTGGTTGGGGCATAGAATTGTATTACTGTGATATTGAACAGTTTGCCTTGGAGACTAACAGAGATCATTCTGTCATTTTTGAGATTGCATCCAATTACTGCATTTTGGACTCTTCTGTTGACCATAATGGCTACTCCATTTCTTCTGAGGAATTCCTGCCCGCAGTAGTAGATATAATGGTCATCTGAATTAAACTCACCTGTTTCAGTCCATTTTAGTTTGCTGATTCCTGGAATGTTGACGTTCACTCTTGCCATCTTCTGTTTGACCACTTCCAATTTGCCTTGATTCATGGACCTAACATTCCAGGTTCCTATTCAATATTGCTCTTTATAGCATTGGGCCTTGCTTCTATCACCAGTCACATCCACAGCTGGGTATTGTTTTTGCTTTGGCTCCATCCCTTCATTCTTTCTGGAGTTATTTCTCCACTGATCTCCAGTAGCATATTGGGCACCTACTGACCTGGGGAGTTCCTCTTTCAGTATCCTATCATTTTAAATTTTCATACTGTTCATGGGGTTCTCAAGGCAAGAATACTGAAGTGGTTTGCCAGTTCCTTCTCCAGTGGACCACATTCGGTCAGACCTCTCCACTATGACCTGGCCATCTTGGGTTGCCCCGCAAGCATGGCTTAGTTTCATTGAGTTAGACAAAGCTGTGGTCCTAGTGTGATTAGATTGACTAGTTTTTTATGAGTATGGTTTCAGTGTGTCTGCCCTCTGATGCCCTCTTCCAACACCTACCATCTTACTTGAGTTTCTCTTACCTTGGGCGTGGGGTATCTCTTCACGGCTGCTCCAGCAAAGCTCAGCCGCTGTTCCTTACCTTGGATGAGGGGTATCTCCTCACCACCGCCCTTCCTGACCTTCAATGTAGGATAGCTTCTCTAGGCCCTTTTGCGCCCACGCAGCCACCACTGCTTGGACGCGGTGTGGCTCTTCCTGGCTGCCGCCCCTGACCTCAGATGCGGGGTAGCTCCTCTCGGCCATTCCTGTGCCGTCGCTGTCTGGCACTCTCCGCCGCTGCTCCTGACCTCGGACGTGGGGTAACTCCTCTTGGCCACCGCCCTTCAGGCATGGGGTCCTCCCGGCTTCTGCCCCTGACCTCAGATGTGGGGTAGCTCCTCTCGGCTGCGCACTTAGTTCGCCTTCCGTGGCCTCCTGAGTTTAGTGTGCTGGTCGCCCTAAATTAAGTCGTAGTATTATTTTCACTTCAAAGATTAGGAAGAAGACACAGAGAATTTGCATTTGTTACAAAAAGTTACCTGTAAGTGAAAAAGCTAGGAAAAAACTAGGTGACTACTATATTTGAAAAGAAAGCCAACATCACTTCTTCCTGAAAGGAAGACATGAATGACATGTTTCATGAGAAATGCAATGTAGTATTTTATCTGGCTTTTCTAAAAAAATAAGATGTAATAAATTTAATAAAATTGAAAAAATTATAAAACTTCAAAGTCTAATTGCTTTGGATTCATTTTCTGAAATTAATCAAGTAGAGTATTTCAGATGACTTTCTCTATCTCATGTGGAATGAGGTGTGGAGGTCTGGCAAATTGTGAATTATTTGGCTTGGACACTATGAATAATATCTAGGTGGAAAATATCTAGACATGAGACTTGGAATGTGCTTCTTAATCAGTTTTTGGTAGAATTGGAGCTTCTCATCAGTTTTATAGCCAAGAGTGTTAGATTGGGTAGGTCATCATTATGTATTAGAATGCCTTATTTTTAGCATGTTTCTTGGAAGAGATTTGTGGGAGGCCTGACATATTAGTAAATGGGAGTGTAGAACCTTGATGCCAATGTTCAGAAAGGAATTCAGTGTAATTTTTCCTTATTTAAAAAATGTTTTTTAAAGAGAAAGTATATTCTGTGCAAGCATTCAGTTCAGTTCAGTTCAGTTCAGTCGCTCAGTTGTGTCCAACTCTTTGCGACCCCATGAACGGCAGCAAGCCAGGCCTCCCTGTTCATCACTGACTCCTGGAGTTTACCCAGATTCATGTCCAACGAGTCGGTGATGCCATCCAACCATTTCATCTTTATCATCCCCTTCTCCTCCTGCCCTCAATCTTTCCCAATATCAAGACCTTTTCAAATGAGATAGCTCTTCACATCAGGTGGCCAAAGTATTGGGGTTTCAGTTTCAGCATCAGTCCTTCCAATGAACACCCAGGACTGATCTCCTTTAGGATGGACTGGTTGGATCTCCTTGCAGTCCAAGGGACGCTCAAGAGTCTTCTCCAACTCCACAGTTCAAAAACATAAATTCATCTGCACTCAGCTTTCTTTATACTCTAACTCTCACATCCATAAATAACTAATGGAAGAACCATTGCCTTGACTAGACAGAACTTTGTTGACAAAGTAATGTCTCTGCTTTTGAATATGCTGTCTAGGTTGGTTATAACTTTCCTTCTAAGGAGTAAGCATCTTTTAATTTCATGGCTGCAACCACCATCTGTAGTTATTTTGGAGCTCCAAAATCATAAAGTCAGCCCCTGTTTCCCCATCTATTTGCCATGAAGTGATGGGACCAGCTACCATGACCTTAGTTTTCTGAATGTTGAGCTTTAAGCCAACTTTTTGACTCTCGTCTCTCAGTTTCATCAAGAGGCTCTTTAGTTCTTCTTCACTTTCTTCCATAAAGTTGGTGTCATCTGCATATCCGAGGTGATTGATATTTCTCCCGGCAATCTTGATTCCAGCTTGTGCTTCTTTCAGTCTAGCATTTCTCATTATGTACCATGTATATAAGTTAAGTAAACAGGGTGACAAAATGCATCCTTGATGTACTCCTTTTCCTATTTGGAACCAGTCTGTTGTTCCATGTCCAGTTCTAACTGTTGCTTCCTGACCTGCATTTAGGTTTCTCAAGAGGCAGATCAGGTGGTCTGGTATTTTCATCTCTTCCAGAATTTTCAAAAGCATTTTACAATTTTTGCAGATTTTTGTTATATGTTTTAAAAAGTAAAAGTGAAAATACTAAGTGTTAGATATTAATTGGGCATAAAATAGTGCATAGATTTACATATATGAGTATGTTTTTATGTCATAAAAGAAAATACAATTAAATGCTTTGATTAACTGATATAATTAAGATAAATTGAATTTTAATTTTATGATTGAATAAGAATGATCTGGTAGAAAATAAACCTGTGATTACTTGTGTCTTATTTGCATCCAGCATTTTTTTTTTTTTGCTTTGACTTCTACACTATGAATCATATTCTTGAAACTTTAAGAAACTCAAATCATATAACACATTACCTGTAAGTAAAAAGTAAATCTAATATTCAAAGGAATGATATATGTATCAATTCAGTTCAGTCACTCAGTCGTGTCTGACTCTTTGCAACCCCATGAATCGCAGCATGCCAGGCCTGCCTGTCCATCACCAACTCCCGGAGTTCCCTCAAACTTATGTCCATCGAGTTGGTGATGCCATCCAGCCATCTCATCTTCTGTCGTCCTCTTTTCCTCCTGCCCCCAATCCCTCCCAGCATCAGAGTCTTTTCCAATGAGTCAACTCTTCGCATGAGGTGGCCAAAGTACTGGAATTTCAGCTTTAGCATCATTCCTTCGAAAGAAATCCCAGGATTGACCTCCTTTAGAATGGACTGGTTGGATCTCCTTGCAGTCCAAGGGACTCTCAAGAGTCTTCTCCAACACCACAGTTCAAAAGCATCAATTCTTCTGCACTCAGCCTTCTTCACAGTCCAACTCTCACATCCATACATGACCAAAGGAAAAACCATAGCCTTGAGTAGATGGACCTCTGTTGGCAAAGTAATGCCTCTGCTTTTGAATATGCTATCTAGGTTGGTCATAACTTCTCTTCCAAGGAGTAAGCGTGTTTTAATTTCATGGCTGCAGTCACCATCTGCAGTGATTTGGAGCCCCAAAAAATAAAGTCTGACACTGTTTCCACTGTTTCCCTGTCTATTTCCCATGAAGTGATGGGACCAGATGCCATGATCTTCGTTTTCTGAATGTTGAGCTTTAAGCCAACATTCTCCTCTTATATCCTATTAAATGACTAGTCTACAGAGTTGAGCTTGTAGTGAGACTAATACTAGAATTACAAATATTATAAATCAAATTATAAATAAAAATGGACTACACAGACATTGTTTTCCCTTGGCTCTCTTTCTATGCCATAGCCCTTTGTCCAATGTGGGAAAATAAAATCTGAGTGTATTTCTTTTTTTTTTCCTTTTTAAAATGATTTTAAATTCAACTTTCCTCTTGAATGATCAAGCAAGGACTGAGTGGAGCAAACAAACAAACAAACAAACAAAGATGATAATTGGCTAAGGCATTATCTGCCTCTTCCTACCCTGTGTGCAGTTAAATTATTCCACATTTCTCCTTGGAATTTGTATTTTTAAAAGAAAACAATCATAGTGTAGTCCCATAGAAAATATACTTAAAAACAATTAATCTTCAGGTAGCATCTTAAAATTTCAAGAAGGGCCCTTGAGGGTAATCTGTGATTTGGGCTGGGTCACTGAGGTAAATAGAACTCAAGTAGAATTTGGAATCAAATACTAAATAAACAGTATATTTGCCTTGAGGACTGTTTTCAACAAAAATACAAATACAATTTTTATTTTCATACTTTTAGCTGGTATAAGAAATCAAAAACATTGGATAACACAAACCATTGGATTATAGATCTCAGAAAAACATTTCTTGAATATATTTTCCTCATCAAACAAAATTTGATCTATTTTAAACATTAAGATTCAGAGGGTTTTGTAAATTGGGAAGTAAAGAAAACTATAACCATAGTGCTTTGATTGACTCCTAGTCCCCATGTTTCTTAAGTTTTTGACTCATATTTATCTCTCTTTTTCCCTCCATCTTGTAAAATGGAAATAATTTTTCAGTAGCTAAACTGACCCAGTGTCAATGTAGGTCCTACCTTGTTCCTATCAAATTCTTGCCTTAAACCTCCTTTTCCTGGAAATCAGGCTAATTCTATTATGCCAGTTCTTGCCTTGATAATCTACTTTACTTGGTACACTGGTTCCTCTGAGACTTGAATCTTATCCTTTATTATCAGTATTCTTTGGGACCTGAGCAGTTCAGTTCAGTTCAGTTCAGTAGCTCACTCATGTCCAATTCTTTGCAACCCCATGAATTGGGGCAAACCAGGTCTCCCTGTCCATCACCAACTCCTGGAGTTCACTCAAACTCATGTCCATCGAGTCAGTGATGCCATCCAGCCATCTCATCCTCTGTCGTCCCCTTCTCCTCCTGCCCCCAATCCCTCCCAGCATCAGGGTCTTTTCCAGTGAGTCAAATTTTTGCATGAGGTGGCCAAAGTATTGGAGTTTCAGCTGTAGCATCAGTCCTTCCAATGAACATCCAGGACTGATCTCATTTAGGATGGACTGGTTAGGTCTCCTTGCAGTCCAAGGGACTCTCAAGAGTCTTCTCCAACACCACAGTTCAAAAGCATCAATTCTTCGGTGCTCAGCTTTCTTCACAGTCCAACTCTCACATCCATACACGACCACTGGAAAAACCATAGCCTTGACTAGATGGACCTTTGTTGGCAAAGTAATGTCTCTGCTTTTCAATATGTTATCTAGGTTGGTCAAAACTTTTCTTCCAAGGAATAAGCATCTTTTAATTTCATGGCTGCAATCATCATCTGCAGTGATTTTGGAGCCCCCCAAAATAAAGTCTGACACTGTTTCCACTGTTTCCCCATCTATTTCCCATGTAGTTATGGAGCCAGATGCCATGATCTTCATTATCTGAATGTTGAGCTTGAAGCCTACTTTTTCACTCTCCTCTTTCACTTTCATCAAGAGGCTTTGTACTTCCTCTTCACTTTCTGCCATAAGGGTGGTGTCATCTGCATATCTGAGGTTATTGATATTTCTCCCGGCAATCTTGTTTCCAGCTTGTGTTTCTTCCAGCCCAGCGTTTCTCATGATGTACTCTGCATAGAAGTTAAATAAGCAGGGTGACAATATACAGCCTTGACATACTCCTTTTCCTATTTGGAACCAGTCTGTTGTTCCATGTCCAGTTCTAACTGTTGCTTCCTGACTTGCATATAGGTTTCTCAAGAGGCAGGTCAGGTGGTCCAATATTCCCATCCCTTAAAGAATTTTTCACAGTTTATTGTGATCCACACAGTCAAAGGCTTTGGCATAGTCAATAAAGTAGAAATGTATGTTTTTTTGGAACTCTCTTGCTTTTTTATGATACAGTGGATGTTGGCAATTTGATCTCTGGTTGCTCTGTCTTTTCTAAAACCAGCTTGAATATTTGGAAGTTCATGGTTCACGTATTGCTGAAGCCTCGCTTGGCGAATTTTGAGCATTACTTTCCTAGCGTGTGAGATGAGTGCAATTGTGCAGTAGTTTGAGCATTCTTTGGCATTGCGTTTCTTTGGGATTGGAATGAAAACTGATCTTTCCCAGTCCTGTGGCCACTGCTGAGTTTTCCACATTTGCTGGCATATTGAGTGCAGCACTTTCACAGCATCATCTTTCAGGATTTGAAATAGCTCAACTGGAATTCCATCACCTCCACTAGCTTTGTTCATAGTGATGCTTTCTAAGGCCCATTGACTTCACATTCCAGGATGTCTGGCCCTAGGTGAGTGATCACATCATCATGATTATCTTGGTTGTGAAGATCTTTTTTGTATAGTTCTTCCGTGTATTCTTGCCACCTCTTCTTAATTAATATCTTCTGCTTCTGTTAGGTCCATATTATTCCTGTCATTTATCGAGCCCATTTTTGCATGAAATGTTCCCTTGGTATCTCTAATTTTCTTGAAGAGATCTCTAGTCTTTCCCGTTCTGTTCTTTTCCTCTATTTCTTTGCATTGATCGCTGAAGAAGGATTTCTTATCTCCCCTTGCTGTTCTTTGGAACTCTGCATTCAGATGCTTATATCTTTCCTTTTCTCCTTTGCTTTTTGCTTCTGTCTTTTCACAGCTATTTGTAAAGCCTTCCCAGACAGCCATTTTACTTTTTTGCATTTCTTTTCCATGGGGATGGTCTTGATCCCTGTTTCCTGTACAATGTCATGAACCTCTGTCCATAGTTCATCAGGTACTCTGTCTATCAGATATAGGCCCTTAAATCTATTTCTCACTTCCACTGTATAATCATAAGGGATTAGATTTAGGTCATACTCAAATGGTCTAGCAGTTTTCCCTATTCTCTTCAATTTAAATCTGAATTTGGCAATAAGGTGTTCATGATCTGAGCCACAGTCAGCTCCCAGTCTTTTTTTTGCTGACTGTATAGAGCTTCTCTATCTTTGACTGCAATGAATGTAATCAATCTGATTTTTGTGTTGACTCTTGGTGATGTCCATGTGTAGAGTCTTCTCTTATGTTGTTGGAAGAGGGTATTTGCTATGACCAGTGCATTCTCTTGGCAAAACTCTGTTAGCCTTTGCCCTGCATTGTTCTGTACTCTAAGGCCAAATTTGCCTGTTAATCCACGTGTTTCTTGACTTCCTACTTTTACATTCCAGTTCCCTATAATGAAAAGGACATATTTTTTGGGTGTTAGTTCTAAAAGGTCTTGTAGGTCTTCATAGAACCATTCAATTTCAGCTTCTGCAGCATTACTGGTTGGGGCATAGACTTGGATTACCGTGATATTTAACAGTTTGCCTTGGAGACGAACAGAGATCATTCTGTCATTTTTGAGATTGCATCCAATTACTGCATTTTGGACTCTTTTGTTGACCATGATGGCTATTCCGTTTCTTCTAAGGGATTCCTGCCCGCAGTAGTAGATATAATGGTCATCTGAGTTAAATTCACCCATTCCAGTCCATTATAGTGCAATATTGCTATTTACAGCATTGGACCTTGCTTCTATCACCAGTCACATCCACAGCTGGGTATTGTTTTTGCTTTGGCTCCACCCCTTCATTCTTTCTGGAGTTATTTCTCCACTGATCTCCCTTAGCATATTGGGCACCTACTGACCTGGGGAGTTCCCCTTTCAGTAGTCTATCATTTTGCCTTTTCATACTGTTCATGGGGTTCTCACGGCAGGAATACTGAAATGGTTTGCCATTCCCTTCTCCAGTGGAGCACATTCTGTCAGACCTCTCCACTACGACTTGCCCATCTTGGGTGGCCCCACAGGGCATGGCTTAGTTTCATTGAGTTACAAGTCTGTGGTCCTAGTGTGATTAGATTGACTAATTTTCTGTGAATATGGTTTCACTGTGTCTGTCTTCTGATGCTCTCTTGCAACACCTACCATCTTACTTGGGTTTCTCTTACCTTGGGCATGGGATATCTCTTCACGCCTGCTCCAGCAAAGCTCAGCCACTGCTCCTTTCCTTGGACGAGGGGTATCTCCTCACCATCGCCCCTCCTGACCTTGAATGTGGAGTAGCTCCTTTAGGCCCTCCTGCGCCCGCGCAGCCACTGCTCCTTGGACATGGAGTTGCTCCTCTCAGCCGCCGCCCCTGAGCTAGGGTTTGGGGTATCTCTTCTGTATGCTTTATATATAATTAATATATAGAAAGTTGGTTATTGAGATATGGATATTATATTGGTAAGTATGTTAAATGAATTGAGGATTGTACTAAGCTCTTTGGTGAAATGATAATGATCATTTAATGATTCCTGTGGTTTCCTTTTAAATGACTTGCTGAGGTCTTAGTGTTTATTCTGACTCCAGAGATATAATTACTATGATCTACTTTATACTAATATTGTAAGAACTAGAGCTAAGCACTTGGCGTAAGCCCCTCGTGTCTAAGGGTCATCTCTACTTTTATTTGTAGCTGAGTTTCAAACAGGCATGATTCCCATTATGCTGAGAGTAGCTAATATCTAAGTGTATCCTCACTTTGACTTGTACACGTTAACAAAGAACATGCTATAGTACACTCATTATCTAATGTTGCTTTTCTTGTGCTGCATCTGTGCCTTCCTTATACTTTATTTATATCACAGATAATTCTTTTCTATTTCCTACTCCAATATTTGCATATATATCAAAGCACTATAATAAGTATATTGCAAATACAATTCTGTTTTGGGAATGTTGAAATTAACATGATTTTAGCCTGAGGTAAAATTAGTGTGAAATGTATAACTGGCATGAAATCACTTGAATTAACTGTACATGGCTGTCTGGTTTTCCACAGGGACTGATTTTTGTTGCTTGCAATTAATACAAAGAAAGTCTCTTAAATTGCTCTTGAAAAGGAATTTATTTGTCTCTTGACATTTGAATAAAGTGAAATTTTATTGATTAACTACCCAAGCTAATGCTTTTGGAACTTAATTCTACCTCTAATAAATTTAAAGAAAGCAAGTTGCTTAAATTCTTCAAAAATGAATATTGCTGTCAAGAACTGCGAATCTGAGCATTTTACTCAACTTGAAAGTTATCAAGTAAGTAGGTCCTAGTTTTATGCTTGGCAGAAGACATGAGACCCCCTCAGTGAGAGACAAAGATCTTTATTAGTCATGGCAGGGCAGGTAGCATGAGCTTCATGTTTGTGTTGCTTCATTTTGCTCCTGGGTCCTTTAAAGATGACACAAATAGCACATGCTGTAGCTTGTCACAGCTGAGGAATTCCAAGATTAGGGAACTGGAATCTGTTATAAACCTGAATCTGTTATAAACCTGAAATTGGCCCTGGAGGAGGTCATTATCTTTATTGTATTGGAAATACAAAAACAAACAAAAATAGAAATAAAAACAATAAAATTGCTCTTTGCTCAAGGGAGAGACACTATAGGGCTGTCTCTTTCAAAGATTTTCTCAGTACAAACATCTTTAAAAAGACAGTCTGGGACATAGATCAGCAAAATGTACAGAAATACAGGAGACCTACATAGACTTGTCTCCTAACAGTTGGTTACCTGGAACAGTCTTTGATTTGATTCTAAATTATACTTTGATTTATATTCAATCATTCCAGTTGGTAACATCCAAAGTGAAGAAATTTGCCTTGGTTTAATCCACATGGCTACTCATCTTCTCCCCAGTAGTTTTTTCTATTATTCTGAACAAATCAGGAAAAATATGATTCTACTCTGACACTCTGGGGACCCATTCCAGATAGCGGTGCCTATGCTACATAGAATCTGCATTCACCAGGAATACTTAGGGGTGGGATCTGTTGAACAAGATAAATGTCAATTCTTGTTTTCAGCATTCTTGGCTCTGGTTTGCTCATTCAACCTATATGTCTGTTATATATTTAAAATAAGTCCAGCACAACTGTATATATGCTAAGAATACTATGGGGAATGAAATAGGAAAAAGTTTGTATCTTATGGAATTTATAATCCAGAGGCAAAAAAATACATAGTCCCATCTCTGGCATCCAGAGAAATGAAAATTAATTTCCTGCCATTTTACTCCTCTCTTTCTTTTTTTCTGCTTTACTTAGATTCATATTTACTAATTGTGTGTATGTGTGTGTATATAATATGTAAAACTTATCTACTTGGCTTATCATTTATCTTTTCCTCCTAAAATATAAGGTGCATGATGGCAAGGATTTTTATTCTATTTTATTTGATTTACTGTTTTATTCAATTCCAAATCTGTAGGATATAAAAAGATTCTGACACACAGTAAAGGCTCAATAAATACTTGTGTAATACATCCTTAAATGAATGAATAAAACAGATTTTCAGGGAGTAAAGACCTCCAGAGAAGATCTTCCTAAAGATCACTGGAATGGATTAAGAAGAAAATGATAGTGGCCACTTGATATCAGATGTAACATATCCATATGTTACTGGGAGAAAATCCTATTTTGGGAAGATTTATCAGGAGCTGTAATTTCTCTAACACTGAATATATAATAAGATGGGGGAGTATAATTTATTACTGTCAATGGAGCCAGGTTTATGTCTTCCAGACTGGTGTGACCAAAAATGGTTTCATATATAAAAATGCTCATGGAGGAACTTCTTTGACAGTAAACTGATCTAAAATTCAATCAGGCATACAGAAACAACATACTGTCTTAAAATATATCTTAATATATATAGTGCAGCAGGGCAGTCTCAATGGAAGGCAATTGACTCAAAGATGTATTAGAGGATCATTCTGTAAACATATTTAATTAAGATTTTTCTATACCAAGAAGGTTATTATGACAATTCTAAATGACAGAGTCATGTTTTTAGCTTAGGAGAATTTGAGTTAAAATACATTTTACCATGGTACCAAAAAACTGGTTTAACTAGGTTTTTAGGATTGCAATGGGGCTTCCTTGGTGGCTCAACTGGTAAAAAATCCACCTGCAATGTTGGAGAGCTGGATTTGATCCTGGGTTGGGAAGATCCCCTGGAGAAGGGAAAGGATACCCCCTCCAGTATTCTGTCCTGGATAATTCCATGGACTATACAGCCCATGGGGTCGCAAAGAATCAGACAAGACTGAGTGACCATCTTAGGACTGCAAAGGACTAAGAAAACAGTCTTACTTTTAATGCATACTTTCAGAAATAATATTCTACAGGAACACAAAATAGAGTAGAAAAGCTGACCCTTTAAAACCAACCATTCAAAGAACTTTTTGACATCTCTAAACTTAGCTAGATTCAGTAAAAAAAAAAAAAAAAAAAAAAAAGCTTTCAGAAATCTGGATGTTGTATATACTTTCATTTTATAAGTGAAAATGCATATGCTTTTTTTTAAGTTTAAAATACTCATCTGCGATGAATGTATTTGTTACTTCTTTTGCCTGAGGAAAACAAATTTTCATCCTGTTTTATCTTTGATATCAAGAATTTTAAATTGAAAATATCCATTAAAAAAAAAAAACTTTGTTCATGTCTTGTGAATATCCTACAGTATTCGTTAGGCAGCAGCTGTGAGAAGTTAAAAAAAAATGAAAAGCAATAATTAAAGAAAGGTCTTTATTCATAGACAGTGAGAATCTTTACATGATGATGCAAAAAACTCAAACAGTACAGAATAAATGGACTAAACTATTTCAGGGTATGCTAGTTTTGAGATTTAGAAATAAAAAAACATCCATTATGGAAGTATTAGACAATCAGTAAGAAATACTATTTTTACATATCCAAGATCTTTAAAGGTTTTTATCTGATATTTTTACTTCAATCTACACAAAGAAGAGACCATGTATTAAATATTAGAAAGACACAGGAGCTCATGACTGATTGGACTTCTTCTCCTATAATTTTTTTATCATTTTAATTCATAATGGAAACAATTTTGATACTAACATAGCTCATTTTATAAATAAATGATGTGAAACAGCCTATACTGCTTTTACTAAGGTATAAAAAATGGTAGAGCAAAAATTACATGAGTTAATTCTTATATTTTGCAATCTATTTCCAATGAAGAGAAGATTAAAGCACCCGAATAAAACTGCCTTTTGGATTCACTTTTTATTCATTAGGAGATTATGCCCATTTATAGCCATCATAGTCTTCTTGTCTAGTCACTGATATTTCTTTCTAGAATTCTAGCTTCTTATTACTATTTATTTGATTGTTAAAATATGTTATCCTTTAATTTGATTAGTTTGATAAAAGCTTACAAATGCTACTGGAGAAGGTAGTCTTTCTGAGAGGATGCTGCTTGGTTGAATCCATGTTTACTAGGCAAATCAGGACTAACCAAGAGTGACACAGTGAGCAACTACCTGGAAACTACAATTACATGAACCCTCCATTACTATGCAAGTTTAGCATTGTAATTACTACCCTCAAACCAGTGGATAGAGTTCTCCTCTTTAACTTCGACTGATATGGGAAAGTCATGATGGGAAAGAAAGAAGAAAGAAGTATAGATTTTGGAATGATCCTGAAACTAAGTTTATGTGTAACAGAATTTAAGAAATAAGTTCTGTGACAGAAAACCAAAGAGCTGTCTCACCACAATAGCAATCAAAATAAGGATTACAATTTGATAACTCCTTATAACACCTATTGTAAAATATTGTTATGTTATTTCTTTGAGGCAGGTATTTTATTATCACCATTTTCTAGATGAATATACAGGAATAGGCTTATTTAGTTTAACTTTTTTCACATATTTTGAGCCAAAAAGTGCTGACTCAAGATCATAGAGCTCAATTATCCTCCGTTCAGGGAACAGCAGGAAGGATACCTCACCCCTGCTCCTTCAGAGGTCTTTAAAGCTGCATGTACCGCAAGTCTACCCAAAGTTGACAGAGACAAATGCATTCAATTTTATATTATACTTATATCCTTTCCCTCCTTCAGTAAAGTTATGTCACATATTTGTAATATAACTATATTTTATTTCTATAGCCGGCTTTCTTTTCTGGGATCCCCTGATCTCCAGAGTAAATTTTTTGTTAATTTGCATATGTTTATGTTCCCTCTGACTTATGAAGTTATATGAACTTGGAAATGCATGGTGCCAGGTATCTGCCATTATAGTGTCACAGGGAAGAATTTCATAAACCAAACCTCTCCTGTGCATCATTTTTTTAATCTCTCTCTCCATGAACACTTTTTTTTAACAACATCTATAGCTTTGCCTTTTCCAGAATGTTCTACAAACAGAATCACATAGTATGTAGCTTTTTCAGACTGACTTCTTTAGCAGTATACATTTAAGTTTCCTCCATGTGTTTTCATGGTTTGATAGCTCATTTCTTTTTATCACTTTTAATTTTCTTTTATCAATGGAATATCAATATACCATTGTATCATGTACCACAGTTTATCTCTTCACAATTAATGACATCTTGTGTGTGTGTGTGAAGTCGCTCAGTTGTGTCCGACTCTTGGCGACCCCATGGACTGTAGCCCACCAGGCTCCTCCGTCCATGGGATTCTCCAGGCAAGAATACTGGAGTGGGTTGCCGTTTCCTTCTCCAGGGGATCTTCCTGACCCAGGGATAGAACCCAGGTCTCCTGCATTGCAGGTAGATGCTTTAACCTCTGAGCCACCAGGGTTAGTTGCTTCCAATTGAGGTGATTATGAATAAAGCTGCTATAAACATCCCTGTGTGGTTCATAGCATCGATATAAGTTTTCAGTTCAGCTGGATAAATGTTTTGGAGCACAGTTACAGAATCATATAGTAAGACTGGCCAAATCCTCTTCCATTTGGCTATTCCGTTTTGTGTTCCCACTAACAATGAATAAGAATGACTGTCACTTCATATCTTCCCTAGCATTTGATACTGTCAGTGTTTGGGGTTTTGGCTATTCTAACATTGGTATCTCAGTGTTGTTTTAATTTGCAATTCCCTGACAAGAAATGTCATTGAGTATCTTTTCATATACTTCTTTGCAGTTGGCTTATCTTCTTTTGTAAGATTCTGTTCTAATCTTTTACCCACTTTTCAAATGGGTTGTTTTCTTATTGTCAAGTTTTATGATTTATAGCATTCAGTAATCTAAATATCCCTCTTAGTACTGTTTTCGCTATATCCCACATATTTTGATAAGTTCTATTTTCGTTTATGCTTAGTTCAAAACATTTGCTAATGTCTCTTGAGACATCTTCTTTAGCCGATATCTTATTTAGAATCATATTGTTTTATCTCTAAATTTTTTTGGATTTTCCAGCTAGATTTCTGTTACTGATTTCTAATTTAATTCCTTGTGATCTGATTTAAGTTTTTGAAGGTATGTCTGATAGCCCAAAATGTGGTTTATCTTGGTGACTGTTCCATGTGAACTTGAAGTATCCTGCTGTGTTAGTTGAAGTATTCTATAGATGTCAATTAGATACATGTGATTGATGTTTTTGTTTAGGTTAACTCTGTCCCACTATCTGTTTGCCCCCTTGATCTGCTGATTACTGAAATAGAATTGTTAGGGTTTTTTTTTTTTTTTTTTTTTCATACTAAAGGAGTTGTAAGGTTAATATAGTTATGTAACAGCAAGGAGTTAGAGTTAAATTCCCAAGAATTTACAAAGCTTGATCTCTGCTCACGGAATACTTGACAAAGCAATCACTACTCTGTTAGCGTTGCTTAAGTTTGAGTCCTCGTGACCCTCTTAGGAGGGCTTGATCCTCCTGCTGCTGCAACTACTTGGCAAACAGTGTCCCTGTACTCTTCATTGAGAGGCAGTAGAGCATGGTAATTAGGATACAGAGACCGAAGTCAGACTAACCTGATTTGAACCCTGCCATAGACCAGCCGTGTGAACCTCATTTAACCTCTCTGCACTGTGGTTCCTTCATGTATAAAATGAAACTGATGATTGTGTCTTACATATTGGGATCAAATTGGGTAGCTAAGGGGATTAAATAAGTTAATACGAATAAAATTCTTAAACAAATACTTGGAATTAAAGCAATACTATCTCTTTTGGTAGCTTGAAGACATTCTCAATCTCTTTCCTACTTGAAATTTTACCACAAAACTTGGAAATTCAAATATTTCATTCTCAGTCTTCTTTATATTTAGAGATATCCATTTATCTACAGATGGATCAAACACAAAAAAATCTCCTGCTATCCTGATTAAAGGGATAGTTGAGATGAATGCTTCCCTTTTACACCCACTTCTTCAGCTTAGAAAGCTGACACATTGGCTGGAGCTGCAGCAGGGTAAGTTAAAGATAATAACTCAGTCCTCAGCATGGAGGACTCTTGCTTGGTAAATCCCATGGATGGAGAAGCCTGGTGGGCTGCAGTCCATGGGGTCTCAAAGAGTCGGACACGACTGAGCAACTTCACTTTCATTTTTAATTTTCATGCATTGGAGAAGGAAATGTCAACCCACTCCAGTGTTCTTGCCTGGAGAATCCCAAGGATGGAGAAGCCTGGTAGGCTGCCGTCTATGAGGTCACACAGAGTCAGACACGACTGAAGCGACTTAGCAGCAGCAATAACAGAAGCAGCAGCACGGACATCATTAAGAGGCTGAGCCAGCAATGGCAAATTCTTATTTCTTCAAGGAAAAATAAGTCCAAATTTATCAGAGACATGGCCTGTTCAATACCAGCACATATACTATATATGTAAACTATGCTACCATCTAAAATGGTTTCCTAGGGTGGACACAATAAAGGACAGAAATAGTATGGACCTAACAGAAGTGGAAGATGTTAAGAAGTGGCAAGAATACACAGAAGAACTGTACAAAAACTATCATCAAAACCCAGATAATCACGATGGTGTGATCACTCACCCAGAGCCAGACATCCTGGAATTGAAGTCAAATGGGCCTTAGGAAGAATCACTATGAACAAAACTAGTGGAGGTGATGGAATTCCAGTTGAGCTGTTTCAAATCCTGAAAGATGATGCTGTGAAAGTGCTGCACTCAATATGCCAGCATATTTGGAAAACTCAGGAGTGGCTACAGGACTCAAAAAGGTCAGCTTTCATTTTAATTCCATAGAAAGGCAATGCCAAAGAATGCTCAAACTACTGTACAACTGCACTCATCTCACACACTAGTAAAGTAATGCTCAAAATTCTCTAAGCCAGGCTTCAGTAATAGGTGAACTGTGAACTTCCTGATGTTCAAGCTGGTTTTAGAAAAGGCAGAGAAACCAGAGATCAAACTGCCAACATCTGCTGGATCATCAAAAATGCCAGAGAATTCCAGAAAAAACATATATTTCTGCTTTATTGACTATGCCAAAGCTTTTGACTGTGTGGATCACAATAAACTGTGGAAAATTCTGAAAGAGGTGGGAATACCAGAACACCTGACCTGCTTCTTGAGAAATCTGTATGCAGGCCAGAAAGCAGCAGTTAGAACTGGACATGGAACAAGAGACTGGTTCCAAATTGGGAAACGAGTATGTGAAGACTGTGTATTGTCACCCTGCTTATTTAACTTATATGCAGGGTACATCATGAGAAACACTGGGCTGGAATAAGCACAAACTGGAATCAAGATTCCCGGGAGAAATATCAATAACCTCAGATATGCAGATGACACCACCTTTATGGCAGAAAGTGAAGAAGAAGTAAACAGTCTCTTGATGAAAGTGAAAGAGGGGAGTGAAAAAGTTGGCTTAAAGCTCAGTATTCAGAAAACTAATTTCATAATATCTGGTTCCATCACTTCATGGCAAATAGATGGGGAAACAATGGAAACAGTGACTGACTTTAATTTTTAGACTCCAAAATCACTACAGATGGTGATTGTAGCCATGAAATTAAAGATGCATACTCCTTGAAAGGAAAGTTATGACCAATCTAGACAGCATATTAACAAGCAGGACATTACTTTGTCAACAAATGTCCATCTAGTCAAGGCTATGGCTTTTCCAGTAGTCATGTATGGGTGTGAGAGGTGGACTATAAAGAAAGCTGAGCACCAAAGAACTGATGCTTTCGAACTGTGGTGTTGGAGAAG
Source organism: Capricornis sumatraensis (assembly GCF_032405125.1). Lineage (NCBI taxonomy): Eukaryota > Metazoa > Chordata > Mammalia > Artiodactyla > Bovidae > Capricornis > Capricornis sumatraensis. The sequence continues at coordinate 39,999,121 of NC_091073.1, read as the reverse complement.
ACTCCTGAGAGTCTCTTGGACTGCAAGGAGGTCCAACTAGTCAATCCTAAAGGAGATCAGTCCTGAGTGTTCATTGGGAGAACTGATGTTGAAGCTGAAACTCCAATACTTTGGCCACTTGAGGCAAAGAGCTGACTCATTTGAAAAGACCCTGATGCTGGGAAAGATTGAGGGCAGGAGGAAAAGGGGACTACAGAGGATGAGACGGGTGGATGGCATCACCAACTTGATGGACATGAGTTTGGGTAAACTCTGGGAGTTGATGATGGACAGGAATGCATGGCATGCTGCAGGGCATGGGGTCGCAAAGAATCAGACACGACTGAGTGACTGAACTGAACTGAACTGAACTGAGGGCTTTGTAATACAAAGCACTGTGCTATGTATTTTATATGTTATTTAATTCTCACAAAACCCATTGGGATAGGTGTCATTATGTTATTTTAAAGTGAAGACATTGATGCTAGGGAGACTACCTAAGAATACCAAATGTATAGTTAGTAAGTAGAGGAGTAGGGATTTGAGTCAAAGTTTCCCTGATTTTACCAAAATTGTTAACAATTATGATATTCAACCACCCTATAGATACAGAAAGCAACTTAGAGAAAGGAAAGGAAAGCATTTGAAATGTTTCATAAAAATTAAGTAGAAAAGTGTTTAGCAATTAAAGGAAAGAGACATTTTGTTTAAATTATATAGGTATCTAAACTGATCAAACTGATATTTGTTCAATTTTCAAATTTTCTTTGCCCATAGTAACATAGAAAAGTGCTACTTAACTTCTAAGTTCAATCTTTGTTGGAAGAAACCAGAGGTTTGTGTCTAAAGGCATTTTCTGTAGCATTTGTGAATGGGTTAGTGGTTGAAATCCACTTCCTAATTGTCATGTGTCCACCCACTGCTTTTGTTATAGACTTTGTGGTCATTCCAAGGTCTGGTATGCTAGGAAGAAGCACTCTTTTTTTTTTTTTTTCTGACTTGATATTTATACTTTCAGCCAAAACAGGATAGATAAAGATTAATTCCATTGCAACAGACTCTATTTCTCATACTTCTCATGTCAAACTTGCAACTGTATTTTGTGAAAACAGTCACAGGACTACAAATAGTCTTACCTTTAGAGGTTATAGTCTTTCCAAAAGGAGTCTGAAACTTCAAGAGATCTCTAAACATTTATGTAGGAATCTTAACCGCAACCCACAATAAACAAACATAGGAAACCATTGGGGTGGCTCCTGAAGTTTAAAACAATATTAAATGTGCTCACATTGCTACTGGGAGATAAAATAATAACAAAAGCAACTGCACAACTAAATATGTTGTTTCCCCACATGGTTGTTTATGTTTCCTTGAGAAGTAAATTTAACTCTTTTGTTGTTGGAATACTTATTGTGTATTTTTGTTTGTTTTTATTTTTTTAATTAGTTTATTTATTTTAATTGGAAGATAATTTCTGTACAGTATTGGAGTGGTTTTTGCTATACCTGAAACTCTCTCCCACATCCCTCCCCACCCCATCCCTCTGGGTTGTTGTATTTTTGAATCAAAATCCAAGAGACATAATGAAAATGAAAATGATAATTTGTACAGGTGTTAAGTGTGATCTTAAGTAATATGGATTATAATGTGTATCATAATGATTTCTATCAGTACAGTTTTGTTCATTTTGAAGGTTTAAGTGTTGATATAATCTGAATACATAGAATTAAATACAAATGAAAAAGAAATGCAATTTTCTGCCCTTTTGTCATAATTTCTTCCTCATTTCTTTCACTCATTCATCCTACAATTCCTTCTATGGCCTCTGTTCTTATAAGGAAGTGAGAGAACTGCAGAACCACCATCAGAATCGATCCTTCCCATGTAAAAATTTGATATCTAGGATGAAGACTGATTTGTAATGATGGGGAAAAATAACATGTTAATATGTTGTTTATCTATCACAAAAAGAAAAAGATAATAGTTGTAGAGTTTCAGGGAATAGAGAGTTTAATTAAAAAATGGAGGCAGAGAATGAAGAATGATGATATAGAGGTAAAATTTAAAGTGGGTTTAATTCTGAGAAGACTTTTATAGGAAAAGATGGAACACTTCCAGTTTTGGGGAATCAACTTCTGAACTTCTGAATGTCATTTTCTCTGAGGTTTTGGACCCAGAAGCTGTAGCCATACAGAAAAGACAGAGCAAGGCTGAAGCAGTTGTTGACAGAAGGCCTACTTGTAAGATTGGCCCTGGGCTGGTGTCTGGAAAATCCGCCTTTGAAATGTTGATACACTGATAAGGTTGTTTTGCCTGCCTGGAGCACTGAACACCTGCTTTTCTTCTGAAAGTCTGAAATTTCATTTGTTATGGCTCCTCATATGTGCATTTGTGACCATAGTCCAATAAAAACCTTGAACTCTGAACCCCAAACAAGTTTTCCAACACAGACACATTGCTCAATAAAAAGACAAATGCTTTCATTCCTGAAGGTAGGGCTTTCTTAGAGGCCCTCTCAGGGCAGAGCACAGGAAGCTTACGCTGGGATATTCCAGACTCTGCCTTTGTCCTATTCCCTTGCTCTATATGCTTGGTTTGTTGTACTGAGTAAAAGTTCTGTGACTCTTTCTAGAGAATCTGTGAAGGTCTGGATGGTCCCTGTGCCTTCAAACCATTAGTCTGCCAGGCCCCTTCATTTCTCACATTTTTTTTCTATCTAGAATGGACATCATATCGAGTCATTTCAGAGCAATGCAAGCATCACTCTAAAGTGGAAAGAACATGAGGGATTATATCATTGCCCTACTTGATAGTCCTCCAGTAGGTTCCCATGAAAACTGTTGTCTTCTGACTTTACCAGTAATTCTCAAGGTCTTATACCTCTCTGTCTCTCCTCTCTGATTGTCATGTGCCAGCCATACTCAACACCTCCTCCCAATTTCTCAAAAACACCTGGCTTTTATTTTTTTTCCCTTTACTTGAGTTCTCTGCTCATGCAGTTAACTCTTTCAGAAAGACTCTCTATAGTGCCCTCAAAACATCTTCATCATTCCTTCTTCTCCCCAACTATTCACCATGCATACACTTAAAGGTGTAAAGGTGTGCACTGTTTTCACCATTGAGGTCTTAGTTTAAGCATTATTCTCTCAAAGAGGGCTTTTTTGGCTATCCAGTCTTAAGTAGTACTTTCTCTTCTCTATTACTTACTTTCATAGCACTCTAATTGTTTCTCTGGTCATTTATCACAGTTTCTAATTATATACATATATATATATATATTAATATGTATATCTATTTTTCTTTTTAATTTGGGCCTTTGCCATTAGTATAAAAATTCCATGAAAACAAAGATGAGTCCAATTTGTTAGTCCTTTGGCTTTAATAGTTGTTAAACAAAATTTTAATTGAAATGCAGGAACCTACATGTATCCAATAGTACTCAAAGCAAAAAGACCACAGGGAGGAGAATGAACTGTAAAAAAATAAATCTTTAGACAGAAGAAAGTGCATCAATTCTTTGTTTAAATTCTTATCATTCTAACAATCCAGGGATCATATGAATTTTACTTTTATAAGTAGAATAAAGTCTGGGCAATTTGCTGTATATTCTTGAACCAAAGGAAAGTATCTTAAGGAATTTTTTGTAGTAATAAATAAAATACAGAAAAGCCAAGTGTAGGTCAAAGAATAGCATCTCTTTTGTAGAGCAAATTATGTTAGAACATATAGGGAGAATTTTAAGGACCCTTATCTAATGAGCTTATATATGTCCAAGAGACTCAGGGATTCATCCAAATTCTCTCTAGGCTCAATTTAAACTTTCCACTAAGGAAACATGTAAATGTTCTAGTTCAAGAATTGAGTCAGTTTATCATAACTAAATCAATTGAGAATCAGTTGATCATAGTTATTTATGGACTTGTATAAAAATTTCTCCAGTGCCATGGGTTTTGATTTTAATAAACTGATAAATGGGTAAATTTGGCTACAAACTGATGTTGAGTAAATTTCCATGAAAGTCATTTCCCTAAAAAGGCAAATTTCAGAAAAACTTAATCAATAAAATTTCTGATTCAGGGAAATATTTTGAATTTCAAAAACTTTAATGTTTGTACCCTAAATATAAAGTTTTTAAAGTAGAGTTTTGGGGGTTATGTTTTCCATTGGTAGCAGTTGTTATCAAAATCTTTCAAAATACATAGATATATGTATCATGTATTGTTAATAAAATGTATTCCTAGAACAGCCTTATATAGTGCCAAAGTTTAGGTATAAATATGGTCAAATCTAGCAACTTTGATTCATTTTGCTGATTTTTAGCCAAAGTAAGATAAGAAACTACATCAAGCCAGTATTTAGGAAACTGTTTAAATATTTTGTTTAAAATAGTTGGTTTTGCAAGGCATACCAACTCTATCAGAGGATCTGTCTTAAAAAATTATTTTAAAAAGTTGGAAGCATGCAGCTGCCCTAGCTTAAGAAATTCTTTGAAAAGAATAATATTTATGTAGTATGCACCATACATATATTATATGATTCACTAGACACAAAGTGGGCACTCAAATACTTGCTGATTTTTTCATTTATCCAACATAACCAGAAATATATTTTGGGAAGATAATGGATTCTTCTCTTTTTTTTTTGTTTAAAGAGGAAAGGCAAATTCCCCCTTTTGTTTGATCTTAAAGAATATAAAATCAGAACTCCAGAATATCATACATGTATGCTTAAAACTGGTTCTATTATGTTCATTAGAATGTCTTCTTATGAATTCAATGCTGCTTCTTTTTTTCTTTTTTCTCCTTCTTGTTAAGTAAAAATATCCCCTCTACTAAATTAACTGCATACTCAATCAAAAAAAAAATTATATGAAGCAAACAGTTGTTTCTTCCCTCTTTGAGTTAAAGTAAATGGAGAAGCAAGTAACAGACTCACAAATTGCTTTTTTCAAGTAGTTTCAAGAAGAGAAGACTGAATCAAATGTGGCCAGCTGGTGTAAAGAAGCTAGCAGACAGGATTCTAGGATGGAGTAGTAAGGATGGGTCTGGGGCCAACCTCCAAGCATTCCAAATCCAACCTCATCCAGTACTAGGTGCTCTTCAAACAACTTCCCAACCTCACTGGTCCTAGTTTCTTCCTCCACATAGTTAGGAAACTACTTATGGGTTGAAAAGCTTCCCTGAAGTCTTAATAAGACAAAGAAGACTAGTCCCAGACAAGTCACTCGGCTAGAGAGATTTACACAACTCATCAGTTTTTATTCTGAAATAAATGGCATCCATTAGAGTGAAGTTTTACCCATTTCCCTCTGTTTTTCCTCCTTTTCCTTTATATAAAAAGAGAAGATATTTGGCTCTCCCTCAAATGCTCCTTTTCTCAGTCTTCAAAAAGCTGTTTCTTTTTGACATTCAATCTGAGCTTAAATCATACCTCTTCAGTAGGTCTTTGCTTCTGAAGAAACTGCCTTGAAACTGTTTACCACATAACTGATTTTATATTGTCTGTCTAATATTGTCAGAGTTGGTTAATTGTCTGTGACTGTTTTATTTTTTGCATACCCCTGAACAGAATGCAAGCTCCATGGACAATCATAAATATCAAAAAATGAACAAATGTTGAATGAATGAAGGCAGAGAGAACTGAATAGATGCTTGCATTATTCCTTCTATTAATTTTTAAGTCTTTTAAAACCTAGATGATTTATTTGCTATAGTAGTTGGAAAAGTATTTTGGATATATTTGACATCAATGGCTATTTGTGATTGGAATAAAACATTCCATCTCTTATTTCTTAGGAACAAATTCAGTGCAGCCCTATTTTCTTACACTGCTGCTGCTACTGCTAAGTCGCTTCAGTTGTGTTCAACTCTGTGCGACCCCATAGATGGCCTCTTACCAGGCTCCTCTGTCCCTGGGATTCTCCAGGCAAGAACACTGGAGTGGGTTGCCATTTCCTTCTCCAATGCATGAAACTGAAAATGAAAGTGAAGTCGTTCAGTCGTATCTGACTCTTAGCGACCTCATGGACTGCAGCCTACCAGGCTCCTCCGTCCATGGGATTTTCCACGCCAGAGGACTGGATTGGGGTGCCATTACCTTCTCCAATTTTCTTACACAATGTACATTATTTCCAATTTTAGCATGTGTGCTGCTGTGTTGAGAACAGGTGTGGCATTTCAGACAATTCTACAGTTGTATATTTTATAGTAAAATAAGCACAATGAGTATTTTATATTAATGTATAAAGTTTTTTATGTTCAATGACATGTGAATACATCTGCAGTGATTTAGAGACATTGTGAGTTATTTTGCTGTCATTTCCTTTTCTAAATGAAGTCCAGCAGTTTACAGGTACTATTTCAAGTCTATTTAAAAAAATACAGATGGAATTGGGATTACATGTTTAGCAGAAAAGTCAGAATTTTACAGCTAGAAGTGATCTTAGAGATCATTAAGGTTCATCACTTCTTTCTTATATCAAGAAACTGAGAAAGAAAAGTTACTGGTTTGCCTAAATTCTTATAAATATGTTTAGTAATATCTCACCAGTCTTCATAATTACACTTCTGAAAATGGTATGTAATTTAGCAAGTTACCAAGCTAGCAAAGTAATAATTAGAAAAATAAATAATAAAAAGAGAAAACTGGATAAACAGAAATAATGCACAATTAACAGTGGTTTATGTCATCATTTAAAAGTTCATCAGATTTGTGTTGCAAAAAAACCATTCTAGTAGTCTCTCCTCCTCAAGCATTACAAACTTTAACTATTCATAAACAGAGAAAGAACATCTTCTGAGACAGATTCCAACACAAGTCTTCAGGTTTTATCTGAAGTTTCTAAAATTGCACCAGTTTCTAAAGTTTGCAAAAGAGACGTGATTGCTCTGTGTTGCTGTTTTTCATTTTTGTTTGTTTGTTTTCTCTTGATTAGAATTAGTTACATATAGCAGTATTTTAAAAAAAAGTAATTAGTATATTTTAATTGGAGGCTAATTACTTTACAATATTGTGGTGGTTTTTGCCATACATTTACATGAATCAGCCATGGGTGTACATGTGTTCTCCATTCTAAACCCCCTCCCACCTTCCTCCCCATCCCATCCCTCAGGGTCATCCCAGTGCACCAGCACTGAGCACCCTGTCTCATGCATGAAACTGGGACTGGCGATCTATTTCACATATGATAATAGACATGTTTCAATGCTATTCTCTCAAATATCCCACCCTCACCTTCTCCCACAGAGTCCGAAAGTCTGTTCTTTATATCTGTGTCTCTTTTGCTGTCTCACATATAGGGTCATCACTACCATCTTTCTAAATTCCATATATATGCGTTAATATACTGTATTGGTGTTCGTCTTTCTAACTTACTTCACTCTGTATAATAGGCTCCAGTTTCATCCACCTCATTAGAACTGATTCAAATGTATTCTTTTTAATAGCTGAGTAATATTCAATTGTGTATATGTACCACAGCTTTCTTATCCATTTGTCTGCCAATGGACATCAGGTTGTTTCCATGTCCTGGCTATTGTAAACAGTGGTGAGATGAGCATTGGGGTACACGTGTCTCTTTCAATTCTGGTTTCCTCGGTGTGTATGCCCAGCAGTGGCATTGCTGGGTCATAAGGCAGTTCTATTTCCAGCTTTTAAAGGATCTCCACACTGTTCTCCATAGTGGCTGTACTAGTTTGCATTCCGACCAACAGTGTAAGAGGGTTCCTTTTTCTCTGCACCCTCTCCAGCATTTATTTTTTGTGGACTTTTTGATAGAAGCCATTCTGACCAGTGTGAGATTGTACCTCATTGTGGCTTTGATTTGCATTTCTCTGATAATGAGTGATGTTGAGCATCTTTTCAAGTGCTTGTTAGCCATGCTTATATCTTCTTTGTCTGTTTAGTTCTTTGGCCCATTTTTTGAGCTGGAATTGAGCTGCAGAAGCTGCTTGTATAGTTTTGGGATTAATTCTTTGTCAGTTGCTTCATTTGCTATTATTTTCTCCCATTCTGAAGGCTGTCTTTTCACCTTGCTTAGAGTTTCCTTTGTTGTGTAGAAGCTTTTAATTTTAATTAGGTCCCATTTGTTTATTTTTGCTTTTATTTCCAATATTCTGGGAGGTGGGTCATAGAGGATACTGCTGTGATTTATGTCGGAGAGTGTTTTGCCTATGTTCTCCTCTAAGAGTTTTATAGTTTCTGGTCTTATGTTTGGATCTTTAATCCATTTTGAATTTATTTTTGTCTAAGGTGTTAGAAAGTGTTCTAGTTTCATTCTTTTACAAGTGGTTGACCAGTTTTCCCAGCACCACTTGTTAAAGAAATTGTCTTTTCTCCATTGTATATTCTTGCCTCCTTTGTCAAAGATAAGGTGTCCATAGGTATGTGGATTGATCTCTGGGCTTTCTATTTTGTTCCATTGATCTATATTTCTGTCTTTATGCCAGTACCATACTGTCTTGATGACTGTGGCTTTGTAGTAGAGCCTGAAGTTAAGCAGGTTGATTCCTCCTGAAGTTAAGCAGTTTCATTCTTCTTTCTCAAGATTGCTTTCACTCTTTGAGGTTTTTTTGTATTTCCATACAAATTGTGAAATTATTTGTTCTAGCTCTGTAAAAAAATAATGTTGGTAGTTTGGTAGGGATTGCATTGAATCTATAGATTGCTTTGGATAGCATACTCATTTTCACTATATTGATTCTTCCGATCCATGAACATGGTATATTTCTCCATCTATGAGTGTCCTCTTTGATTTCTTTCACCAGTGTTTTATAGTTTTCTATACATAGTTCTTTTGTTTAAATAAATTTATTCCTAAGAATTTTATTCTTTTCGTTGCAGTGGTGAATGGAATTGTTTCCTTAATTTTTCTTTCTGTTTTCTCATTGTTAATGTATAGGAATGCAAGGGATTTCCGTGTGTTGATTTTATATCCTGCAACCTTACTATATTCATTGATTAGCTCTAGTAATTTTCTGGTGATGTCTTTAGGGTTTTCTATGTAGAGGATCATGTCATCTGCAAACAGTGAGAGTTTAACTTCTTCTTTTCCAATCTGGATTCCTTTTATTTATTTTTCTTCTCTGATTGCTGTGGCTAAAACTTCAAAAACTATGTTGAATAGTAGTGGTGAGAATGGGCACCCTTGTCTTGTTCCTGACTTTAGGGAAAATGCTTTCAATATTTCACCATTGAGGATAATGTTTGCTGTGGGTTTATCATATATGGATTTTATTATGTTGAGGTATGTTCCTTCTATGCCTGCTTTCTGAAGGATTTTTATCATAAATGGATGTTAAATTTGGCAAAGGCTTTCTCTGCATCTATTGAGATAATCATATGGTTTTTATCTTTCAATTTGTTAATGTAGTTTATCACATTGATTGATTTGCAAATATTGAAGAATCCTTGCATCCCTGGGATAAAGCCCACTTGGTCATGATGTATGATCTTTTTAATATGTTGTTGGATTCTGTTTGCTAGCAGTTTGTTAAGGATTTTGCATTTACATTCATCAGTGATATTGACCTGTAGTGTTATTTTCGTGGCAAATTTGTCAGGTTTTGGTATTAGGGTGATGGTGGCCTCTTAGGATTAGTTTGGCAGTTTACCTTCTTCTGCAATTTTGTCAAAGAGTTTGGGTAGGAGAAGTGTTAGCTATTTTCTATTTTTTTGTATAATTCTTCTGTGAAGTCATCTGATCCTGGGCTTTTGTTTGTTGGAAGATTTCTGATTATAGTTTTGATTTCCATGCTTGTGTTGGGTCTGTTAAGATTTTCTATTTCTTCCTGGTTCAATTTGGGAAAATTATACTTTTCTAAGAATCTGTCCATTTCTTCCAAGTTGTCCGTTTTATTGGCATATAGTTGCTGATAGTAGTCTTTTATGATCTTTTGTATTTCTGTGTTGTCTGTTGTGATCTCTCCATTTTCATTTCTAATTTTGTTGATTTGTTTTCTCTCCCTTTTTTTCTTGATGAGTCTGGCTAATGGTTTGTCTATTTTATTTATCTTCTCAGAGAACCAGCTTTTAGCTTTATTGATTTTTGCTATGGTCTACTTGTTTCTTTTTCATTTATTTCTGCCCTAATTTTTATGATTTCTTTTCTTCTACTAACCCTGGGGTTCTTCATTTCTTCTTTTCAAGTTGCTTTAGGTGTAGAGTTAGGTTATTTATTGATTTTTCTTCTGTTTCTTGATGTAAGCTTATATTGCTATGAACCTTCCTTTTAGCATGGCTTTTTCTGAACTCCATAGGTTTTGGGTTGTTGTATTTTCATTTTCATTCATTTCTATGCATATTTTGATTTCTTATTTGATTTCTTCTGTGATTTGTTGGTTATTCAGAAGTGTGTTGTTTAGCTTCCATATGTTTGTATTTTTAATAGTCTTTTTTCCCCTGTAGTTGACATCTAATCTTATCACATTGTTATCAGAAAAAAATACTTGAGATGATTTCATTTCTTTTGAGTTTACCAAGGCTAGATTTACAGCCCAGGATGTGCTCTATCCTGGAGAAGGTTCTGGGTGCACTTGAAAAAAAGGTGAAATTCATTGTTTTGGGGTGAAATGTCCTATAGATATCAGTTAGGTCTAACTGCTGCATTGTATCATTTAAAGTTTGCTAATTTCCTATTAAGTTGATTTATCCATAGGTGTGAGTGGGGTACTAATGTCTCCCACTATTATTGTGTTACTGTTAATTTCCCCTTTCATACTTGTTAACATTTGCCTTACATATTGCAGTACTCCTATGTTGGATGCATATATATTTATAATTGTTACATATTCTTCTTGGATTGATCCTTTGATCATTATGTAGTGTCCTTCTTTGTCTCTTTCACAGCCTTTATTTCAAAGTCTATTTTATCTGATATGAGTATTGCTACTCCTGATTTCTTTAGGTCTCCATTTGTGTGAAATATCTTTTTCCAGCCCTTCACTTTCAGTCTGTATATGTCCCTTGTTTTGAGGTGGGTCTCTTGTAGAAAGCATATATAGGGGTCCTGTTTTTGTATCAGTTCAGCTAGTCTTTGTCTTTTGGTTGGGTATTCAACCCATTTATGTTTAAGGTAATTATTGATAAGTATGACCCCATTGCCACTTACTTTGTTGTTTTGGGTTCATGCTTATAAACCTTTTCTGTGTTTCCTGTCTAGAGAAGATCCTTTAGCATTTGTTGAAGAGGTGGTTTGTCTGTAAAGCTTTTGATTTATCCTTCATATTTGAATGAGATCCTTCCTAGGTACAGTAATCTGGGTTGTAGGTTTTTGTCTTTCATCAATTTAAGTATGTCCTGCCATTTCCTTCTGGCCTGAAGAGTTTCTATTGAAAGATCAGCTGTTATATTTATGGGAATCACTTTGTGTGTTATTTTGTTGTTTTTCATTGCTTCTTTTTAAAAAAATGACAATAGTAAAAGTATATCTAGGAATTTCTCTGGATCTGTTGAGGGCTATGTGGGGTCAGTTCAGTTTGATAGTTCCTTGTTCCAGCTTATATTTCTTCTCAGGTACTCCACAAAGGCACAGATTAGGTTGGGCCTGCATTTTGTGCCCTTCCCAGGTCCAAGCAGCTCAGGTGACCAGGTTCTTGGCAAGCACACTCTCCCCAGGTGGGTGGTGCATCTTATCACCTCCTCAGTCCCAGCTGCTCAGTTTCCCAAGTGCACTGTGAGAGCACCATCTCAGGTTTGCCACACATCTCCTCTGGGAAGCTGATCTCTGACTGCAACCCTCCTGGCAGATGTCAAGCGTCCAGGATCCCAGGAAGACTTGGTTAGCAACTGGGTGCCTGCTCACAATTTGGTGGAGGATGCTGTCTCTGGGGCCAGATTGCCCCTTGCCTTCCTACCCTTGCTGAGCCCACCTGCCATTCTTCCTCCAATGCAGAAAGGGGCCGGTCCATAGCTAGCTAGCTCTCCTTTGTTATTCATTCAGCCCTTTGTTCTGTAAGCAGACCAGGTTGTGCTTTAGAGCTTTCAAGGGGAAAGTTCTCTCTCTCTCTTTTTTCCTCTCTCTGGCTATCCCACAGTTTGGGTTGCTATCTCACATTAGCTCCCTCAGCTTATTCTCAGGGCATTCAGGCCCAGTACTTACCCTAAGCATGTAGCCCATGTCTCCCTGTTCAGCCCCCTCTTGCTGCTGGCAGACTCAAGTGTCTGGGCTACTTCTCCACTGGGAGTTGTAGTCAGTTCAGTTCAGTCGCTCAGTCGTGTCCGACTCTTTGCGACACTATGAATTGCAGCACGCCAGGCCTCCCAGTCCATCACCAACTCCTGGAGTTCTCTCAGATTCACGTCCATCGAGTCAGTGATGCCAACCAGCCATCTCATCCTCTGTTGTCCCTTCTCCTCCCTCAAACCCTCCCAGCATCAAAGTGTTTTCCAATGAGTCAACTGTTCGCAAGAGGTGGCCGAAGTACTAGAGCTTCAGCTTTAGCATCATTCCTTCCAAAGAAATCCCAGGGTCGATCTCCTTCAGAATGGACTGGTTGGATCTCCTTGCTGCCCAAGGGACTCTCAAGAGTCTTCTCCAACACTACATTTCAAAAGCATCAATTCTTCAGTGCTCACCCTTCTTCACAGTCCAACTCTCACATCCATACATGACTACTGGAAAAACCATAGCCTTGACTAGACGGACCTTATTTGGCAAAGTAATATCTCTGCTTTTTAATATGCAATTAGTTTGGTCATAACTTTTCTTCGAAGGAGTAAGTGTCTTTTAATTTCATGGCTGCAATCACCATCTCCAGTGATTTTGGAGCCCCAAAAAATAAAGTCTGACACTGTTTCCACAGTTTCCCCATCTATTTCCCATGAAGTGATGGGACCAGATGCCATGATCTTTGTTTTCTCAATGTTGAGCTTTAAGCCAACTTTTTCACTCTCCTTTTTCACTTTCATCAAGAGGCTTTTTAGTTGCTCTTCACTTTCTGCCATAAGGGTGGTGTCATCTGCATATCTCAGGTGATTGATATTTCTCCCGGCAGTCTTGATTCCAGCTTGTGTTTCTTCCAGTCCAGTGTTTCTCATGATGTACTCTGCATAGAAGTTAAATAAGCAGGGTGACAATATACAACCTTGACGTATTCCTTTTCCTATTTGGAACCCGTCTGTTGTTCCATGTCCAGTTCTAACTGTTGCGACCTGGCCTGCATACAGATTTCTCAAGAGGCAGGTCAGGTGTTCTGGTATTCCCATCTCTTTCAGAATTTTCCACAGTTTCTTGTGTTCCACACAGTCAAAGGCTTTGGCATAGTCAATAAAGCAGAAATAGATATTTTTCTGGAACTCTCTTGCTTTTTCCATGACCTAGCAGATGTTGGCAATTTGATCTCTGGTTCCTCTGCCTTTTCTAAAACCAGCTTGAACATCAGGAAGTTCACGGTTCACATCCTTCCAAAGCCTGGCTTGGAGAATTTTGAGCATTACTTTACTAGCATGTGAGATGAGTCCAATTGTGACATAGTTTGAGCATCCTATGGCACTGCCTTTCTTTGGGGTTAGAACGAAAACTGACCTTTTCCAGTCCTGTGGCCACTGTTGAGTTTTCCACATTTACTGGCATATTGAGTGCAGCACTTTCACAGCATCATCTTTCATGATTTGAAATAGCTCAACTGGAATTCCATCACCTCCACTAGCTTTGTTCATAGTGATGCTTTCTAAGGCCCTCTTGATTTCACATTCTACGATGTCTGGCTCTAGGTGAGTGATCACACCATCGTGATTATCCGGGTTGTGAAGATCTTTTTTGTACAGTTCTTCTGTGTATTCTTGCCACCTCTTCCTAATATCTTCTACTTCTGTTAGGTCCATACCATTTCTGTCCTTAATCGAGCCCATCTTTGTATGAAATGGGCCCTTGGTATCTCTAATTTTCTTGAAGAGATCTCTAGTCTTTCCTATTCTGTTCTTTTCCTCTATTTCTTTGCATTGACCGCTGAAGAAGGCTTTCTTATTTCTTCTTGCTATTCTTTGGAACTCTGCATTCAGATGCTTATATCTTTCCTATTCTCCTTTGCTTTTCACTTCTCTTCTTTTCACAGCTATTTGTAAGGCCTCCTCAGACAGCCATTTTGCTTTTTTGCATTTCTTTTCCATGGGGATGGTCTTGATCCCTGTCTCCTGTACAGTATCATGAACCTCCGTCCATAGTTTATCAGGCACTGTACAAAAAAGATCTTCACGACCCAGATAATCATGATGGTGTGATCCCTCACCTAGCCAGACATCCTGGAATGTGAAGTCAAGTGGGCCTTAGAAAGCATCACTACAAACAAAGCTAGTGAAGGTGATGAAATTCTAGTTGAGCTATTTCAAATCCTGGAGGATGGTGCTATGAAAGTGCTGCACTCAATATGCCAGCAAACGTGGAAAACTCAGTAGTGGCCATAGGAATGGAAAAGGTCAGTTTTCATTCCAATCCTAAAGAAAGGCAATGCCAAAGAATGATCAAACTACCACACAATTGCAACTCATCTCATAGGCTAGTAAAATAATGTTCAAAATTCTTCAAGGCAGGCTTCAGCTATTCGTAAACTGTGAGCTTCCAAGTGTTCAAGCTGGTTTAGAAAAGGCAGAGGAACCAGAAATCAAATTGCCAACATCCACTGGTTCATAGAAAAAGCAAGAGGTGTCCAGAAATACATCTATTTCTTCTTTATTTACTAAGCCAAAGTCTCGCCTGTGTTGATCACAATAAACTGTGGAAAATTCTGAGAGAGATGTGAGTACCAGACCACCTGACCTGCCTCTTGTGAAACCTATATGCAGGTCAGGAAGCAACAGTTAAAACTGGACATGGAACAACAGACTGGTTCCAAATAGGAAAAGGAGTACATCAAGGCTGCATATTGTCACTCTGCTTATTTAACTTATATTCACAGTACATCATGAGAAATGCCGGGCTGGAAGAAACACAAGTTGGAATCAAGACTGCCGGGAGAAATATCAATAACCTCAGATATGCAGATGACACCACCCTTATGGCAGAAACTGAAGAGGAACTAAAAAGCCTCTTGATGATAGTGAAAGAGGAGAGTGAAAAAGTTGGCTTAAAGCTCAACATTCCAAAAACTAAGATCATGGCATCTGGTCCCATGACTTCATGGGAAATAGATAGGGAAACAGTGAAAACAGTGTCTGACTTATTTTTGGGGGCTCCAGAATCACTGGAGATGGTGATTGCAGCCATGAAATTAAAAGATGCTTACTCCTTGGAAGGAAAGTTATGATTAATCTAGATAGCATATTAAAAAGCAGAGATATTACTTTTTGAACAAATGTCCATCTAGTCAAGGTAATGGTTTTTTGAGTGGTCATGTTTGGATGTGAGAGTTGGACTATAAAGAAAGCTGAGGACTGAAGAATTGATGCTTTTGTACTGTGGTGTTGAAGAAGACTCTTGAGAGTCCCTTGGACTGCAAGGAGATCCAACCAGTCCATCCTAAAGGAGACCAGTCCTGGTGTTCATTGGAAGGACTGATGCTGAGGCTGAAACTCCAGTACTTTGGCCACCTTATGTGAAGAGTTGACTCATTGGAAAAGACTCTGATCCTGGGAGGGATTGGGGACAGGAGGAGAAGGGGACAACAGAGGATGAGATGGCTGGATGGAATCACCAACTCGATACACATGAGTTTCAGTGAACTCTTGAGTTGGTCATGGACAGGGGGGCCTGGCGTGCTGCGATTTATGGGCTTGCGAAGACTTGGGCACAACTGAGCGACTGAACTGAACTGAACGTCCTTTTGAACAGAATGGGTTGCTTTTCTGGGTACCTGGTGTCCTTCACCAGTTTTCAGTAGTTGTTTTGTGGAATTTGGTCAGTGTTGTAATGATCTTTCAATGAATTTGTTGGGGAGAAAGTTGCCGGGGGCCAGCGTGAGGAACTCCGCCCATGGCAAAGGTCATGAGGAAGGAGGCTTGGCATATGCAAAGGCGTGATCAAGCCTCAGGAAACCCCCTGTTCCCGAGCATCTAACCCCAAAACCAGAGTCTGTTTTATGCTCTCACCTACACCTCTGACTTTACAGGGGGCTCTCCCCCATAACCGTTTCTCTCGGAGAAGGAGTAAACGTACAGTTTCAAGGCAATAAAAATTCTTGGGCGTGACAGGACTGTTTCAGCTTACAGACTGCTCTGAAGGTTATCTAGCCTACCTGTATAGGTTCGTCCGGCCACATGTGATTGTTTACAGCCTCCCAATCTGAGAGGCATGAGATGTTTTAGACTTAATAAAGGCAAATTCTTTTGGGGAATTAGAAATTATTAGTATAATGGGTTGGTTAGGAATTATATTGGTGAAGGGTTTTTCATTTGTTGTGTCAATAATTGCTGCTAATTCCCTGCTCTGGGTGGGACAAGGATGTTTCAGGTCAAACCTCTCTGCTGACAGACTAACTTGTGTGACAGGATTATCCATACTCCTGCCACATGATTGTTTACTACCTCTCAACCATAAACAGCAGAGAGAGTTTTGGAGTATTTTGAGAGTCTTAATTAGCATAGGGCTTTTTCTTCTTGTTGAGTCAATGATTGCCGCCAGGCCTCCATATCCTTAGGCACCTGGGAATATATTAATCAATGTATTTGGAATATAGCAAAGGAAATATAGTAGTTTTTGATGTTAGCAATACTAGACTTTTTGAGTTAATGGATTTTCTCTTTTGTAATAGATCACTGTACTTTGTTATAAATCACTGTGTCCTTGCTATGTAAAAATGTAACTTTATCATATCTTAAGACTAAATAGATCTTAAGGGACGCATTGGTGAAAGGATTTTCAGTTGTTGGGCTGATGTTTGCTGCTAAATCTCCATGTTCCCTACCCTTATAATGAATATAACTAACATATAGAAGAAATAAGTATTAACCTTTAAGCATATAGGAGAAATAAGTATTAACCTTTAAGATTAATCATGTTAACATTGGGTTAAATAAATTCCTTTCTTGATTGTAACTCACTACACCCTCACCCTATAGGAATGCAACTTTATTTGGAGGGTGGTGCCTGGTTTAAGAAAAAACACACTTGGAAAAAATACGTTTTTGGTTATCAGAAAGAAAGGATCATAAAATGTCAGCAGGTCTCACTCATGGCCAGAAGATGATGTAATATCCTTAAGACCTTTTTTTATACATTTATGTGAAGCACCTGATTTTGATAAAGGTCAGGACTGCTGACCCCCGCGTGACTCTGTATTCATCCTTATGTGTAACAAAAGGTATATAAGCTAACCCCAAAATAAAGACATTGGATCAGTTTCCGGAAAGACTGATTCCCCCATGTCACTTCTTTCTTGCTCCCGTTTTTCTGGCTGAATTCCCATCTGGAGCATGGATGCTATTCCATGTAATTCAAGTTATTCAGCCTCTTTTTCTCCACTAATCTTCCTACTACACTATCCATTTCTAATCTCTCTATATCTATGATTAAATATGTATTTTTCCAAAGACGCCAACTCCGTCCCCACCTTCGAATCACGCTGGATCCGCCGGGGCTGGACCCCCGCAGAAAGTGATCTCCCCATCCTATTCTTTTGCCATCTTTGAATATACCCTACATATATTAATCTTTAAGAAATAGTGATATGTGATATTAATATGAATTTCCTTGGTAGCTTCATACGGCAATGAAGCCACCTGCAATGCAGGAGACTTCACTTTGATCCCTGGATTGGGAAGATCCCTTGGAGAAGGAAATGGCAGCCCTCTCCAGTATTCTTGCCTGGAGCATCCTATGGACAGAGAAGCCTGGCAGACTATAGTCCATGGGATTGCAGAGTAAGATCTGATTGAGTGACTAACACTATTAACTAATATTGATATATTTAAAGATGCATTCTCTATGGACCTCTATTTTTGTCCTATAATGGAGAAATCTCAAAAATATGGCAACATGATGAAAAAAGCAATAATTTTGACTGTGATACTTTTGTAAGGGAATTGAAGAAAATTATTGAAAAAAGACAGTGTTGTTGTAGTTCAATCGCTCAGTCATGTCTGACTGTTTGTGCCCCATGGATGCAGCATGGTGGTCTTCTCTGTCCTTCACCGTCTCCAAAGCTTGGTCAAACTCGTATCCATTGAGTTGGTGATGCCATCCATCACATCTTCTGTTGTTCCCTTCTCTTCCTGCCTTCAATCTTTCCCAGTCATCAGGGTCTTTTCCAATAAATCTGCTCTTCACTGTATGTGGTCAAAATATTGAAGCTTCACCTTCAGCATCAGTTTTTCCAAAGAATATTCAGGATTGATTTCATGATTGACTGGTTTGATCTCCTTACTCTCCAAAGGACTCTCAGGAGTCTTCTCCAATACCAGATTTCAAAAGCATCAGTTCTTCAGTGCTCAGCCTTCATTATGGTCCAACTTTCACATCTATAAATGACTACTGAAAAAACCATGGCTTTGACCATATGGATCTTTGTTGGAAAAGTAATGTCTCTGCTTTTTAATATGCTCTGTGGGTTTGTCATGTCTTTTCTTCCAAGAAGCAAGCATCTTTTAATTTCATGGCTACAGTCACTGTCTGCAGTGATTTTGGAGACCCCCAAAATGAAGTCTATCACAGTTTCCATTGTTTCCCCATCTATTTGTCATGAAGTGATGGGACTGGATGCCATGATCTTAGTTTTCTGAATGTTGAATTTTAAGCCAGTTTTTTCACTCTCCTCTTTCACCTTCATCCAGAAGCTCTTTAGTTCCTCTTTGCTTTCTACCATAATAATGGTGGTATCATATACATATCTGAGGTTATTGATATTTCTCCAAGCAATCTTGATTCCAGCTTGTGCTTCATACAGTCTGGAGTTTCACACTATGTACTCTGCATATAAGTTAAATGATCAGGTGACAATATACAACCTTGATGTATTCCTTTCCCAATTTGGAATCACTCTGTTGTTCCATGTACAATTCTAATTGTTTTTTCCTGACCTGCATACAGGTTTTGCAGGAGGCGGGTAAGGTGGTTTGGTATTCTTATCACTTTAAAAATTTTCCACAGTTTGTTGTGATCCACACAGTCAAAGGCTTTAGAGTAGTCAATAAAGCAGAAGTAGATGTTTTTCTGGAATCCTCTTGATTTTTCTATGATCCAGTAAATATTGGCAATTTGATCTATGGTTCCTCTGCCTTTTCTAAATCCAGCTTGTCCATCTGACTGCTGAAGCCTGGTTTGGAGAATTTCAAGCATTACTTTGCTAGCATTTGAAATGAGTGCACTTATACGATAGTTTGAACAATTTTTGCCATGGCACTTCTTTGGGATTGAAATGAAAACTGACCTTTTCCAGTCCTGTGGCCACTGCTGAGTTTTTCAAATTTGCTGGCATATTGGATGCAGCACTTTCACAGCATCTTCTTTTAGCATTTGAAATAGTTCAGCTGGAATTCCATCATCTCCACTAGCTTTATTCATAGTGATGCTTTCTAAGGCCCATTTGACTTCACATTCCAAGATGTCTGGCTCTAGATTAGTGATCACATCATTGCAGTTATCTGGTCATCAAGATATTTTTTGTGTAGTTCTGTGTATTCTTGTCACCTCTTAATCTCTTCTCCTTCTGTTAAGTCCATACCATTTCTGTCCTTTATTGTGCCAATCTTTGAAACAAGTTTTCCTTTGGTATCTGTAATTTTCTTGAAGAGATCTCTTATCTTCCCCATTCTATTGTTTTCCTCCATTTCTTTGCATTGTTCACTTAGGAAGGCTTTTTTTTTTTTCTTTTTTTAAATTTCTCTTCGCTATTCTTTGGAATTCTGCATTCAGATAGGTATATATTTTCTTTTCTCCTTTGCCTTTCACTTCTCTCTCTCTCTCTCTCTCTCTCTCTCTCTCTCTCTCTCTTTTTTTCCTTAGTTATTTGTAAGGCCTCCTCAGAGAACCATATTACCTTTTTGGTTTCTTTTTGGGGGGATTGTTTTGATCATGGCCTCCTATACAATGTTTGAACCTCCATCCATATCTTTTTTCACTTCCTAAAGTTAAGACAGTAGACTTCACTGATGATTGAGTTTCAGAGTGTCTTCTTGACACTAACATATTGTGTTCATTGACAGCATATTATGATATAATGTATTCATTTGCTGGAGAAAATTTTGTGGTAAGATTTTATCTTGCATAAGTTAAACAGTGGTACCTACTAAGGAAGTGAAAGCCTCATTTTTAGTGCAGGTTGCTTCATATGGATGATTTATTTTTACCCCTAGTATCAGCATTTCCCAAACTGTGCTTACTTCTCATTTCACTTAATTCTACCCACCAGAAACTCAGAGCCCAAAGGTGAGACCTGGTTGAAATAAGACCTCAAAATCCTGTGGTGCAAATATGTTACGCTTTGTTCTTGACTATACTTCTTTTGCTTACCATATTGTTAAATGTTTTCTAACATTATTTCATATATTTTATATAAAGTCCCTGGTATCACTTTATGTATAGTAAGATATTAAGAAGAGGTATAAGTTAAAAACCTCCCACATAGAGTTGTACATCGTTATTTGAGGGTTTCATGTTTGCAAATTCACTACTTGCTTAAAGTTATCTGTGACCCCCAAATCTATGCTTGCTGCCTTCACTGTCATGCATACCCCCTCAGAGTGTGGAAAATGAGAGTCCTCTGACACATATGTTCCCAAAGGAATAGAAAAAAGTGGTATTCTGCCTTCTTGTTTCCCTTCTCATACTGTAAACAACGGGTTATTTAGTGATCCATTTAGTGCTGCATTTTTTCTTTCACACTTGTGGATTTTTCATTATTTTGCTGTTTAAAACAGCCAGCAGTGATCTAGTGCTGTCTTGTATTTCTAAGCTTAAAAAGTCTGTGATGTAACTTACAGAGAAAATATGAGTGTTAGACAAGCTTTGCTCAGGTGTGAGTTATGGTGCTGTTCGCTGCGAGTTCAGTGTTCAAGAATCAATAATACAGTATATCCAGACCAAGTAAGAGATAAATGGCAAATCCATATGCAAGGCAGCTTTGAAAAGCACTAAGATAACATCTGTCATGTGTGAGGAAGCCATAGAAATGATAGACAAGCAGCTACCTCTGTGAATCCATGAAATGAGAATGGTCCTAGTCACAGTGTTACTCAGAGAAACAGAATCAATAGGATGTGTATATACACAGACAGAAAGATTAATTTTAAGAAATTGGCTCATATGATTGTGGAGGGTTGTTAAGTCCAAAATCTGATGGAGTGGGAAGCAGTTTGGAGATAGCAGTTGTAGTCCAATAGCATTCTGCTGGCAAAATACCTTCTTTGGGGAGAAAGCGAGATTGTTGTATTAATAAGCTCTTCAACTGACTGAATGATGCCCTTCCATATCATGATGGATCATTTCGTTTTACTCAAAATTCAATTTGTGTTCATCTCATCTGAAAAACCACATTCACAGAAACATCTAGAATAACATTTGACCAAATATCTGGGGAACAGGCACTATGCCCATCCAAGTTGACACACAAAATTGACCATCACAAAGCCAAAAAATAAATAAATAAGCACAGTGTTACTGTAAGACTGAAAGCCAAAAATACTTATGGTAACATTACCCTGGGTCAGGAAAATACTAGACCTTTCTTGGTTAATATTTTTGGGTAGTTAATTGTTTATAAGAAATATATATTGAATGA
Source organism: Capricornis sumatraensis (assembly GCF_032405125.1). Classification (NCBI taxonomy): domain Eukaryota; kingdom Metazoa; phylum Chordata; class Mammalia; order Artiodactyla; family Bovidae; genus Capricornis; species Capricornis sumatraensis. The sequence goes on along the minus strand of NC_091073.1, from coordinate 39,977,498 downwards.
GGTGTCTTTAAAGAAAACACATACAAAACAAACTTATGTATTGTGGAATTACAAAACATACTGTGACAAGACAACTCTTGGGAACCTAACCCTTTATTTCCTAGGAGCAATGGCTCAGTGTTTGCTAATTCAATGTTTGTGACAATATTCTAGAACATAACTACTCTGAATGACTAGAATCAACTATACATACAGATGGTACATAAATCTATCTCCCTTATCTTACTCTTACGGTGATCCCCAGATCAGATATCCTAAGGCTAATGGTTTCTTTCCCTGGATGTCTCAAAGGAAAATTAACCCCCAAATGGCAAAGATTAAATTATCTTTTCCACCACTAATATTGTTCCCCCCCGCCCCGAAATCCTATGCTTTCTCTACATTCTTTAACTCAGTGAAAAGACTCTTCATCCAGTCAGCCAACAAAACCAAAAATTGGAAATCCAGTTTTACTTTGTTTTTTCCTGTAGCACCACTCCACGACTACTTGATCAACACATTCTAGTTCTGTTTATTTGCTTATATTTTTACCTTTTACTATTTTTCAATTCAACTGTGTCTCATCATCTGTGTAGTATAGATGGGTAACTAAGAACACTTGTGTTATGGTCAGATGGAACCGATTTTGATGTTCAGAAAAGGAAACAGAGTTGACTCCACAACTGAGTAGATGGAAAGTATTGAGTAAATTAACTTGTATAAGCCTCAGTTTCCTCATTTGCACCATGTAGATGATGAAACTACCCATATCATCATATAATGTTGAGCATTACCTCTCAACAGAGACACATAAGCATAGTACAACTGTGGCTGACACTGTTACTCAAGAAAGTGGTTATTCTTGTTAGTCTATAAATCAGTCACTGTGCTAAGTGCTAGAAACATAACAGTGAATAACATATCCTTGGCTTCCATACTCGTTTTGTTGTTGCTTAGTGGCTCAGTTGTGCCTGACTCTTTGTCACCTGCTGGACTGCAGCATGCCAGGCTTCTCTGTCCTTTACTATCTCCCAGAGTTTGCTCAAACTCATGGCCATTAAGTCAGTAATGCCATCCAACCATCTTGTCCTCTGTTGTCCCCTTCTCCTCCTGCCTTCAATCTTTCCCAGAATCAGGGTCTTTTCCAATGAATCAGCTCTTCGCAGTAGGTGACCAAAGTATTGGAGCTTCACCTTCAGCATCAGTCCTTCCAATGAATATTCAGGGTTGATTTCCTTAAGCATTGACTGGTTTGATCTCCTTGCAGTCCAAGGGATTCTCAAGAGTCTTCTCCAACACCACAGTTCAAATGTATCAATTCTTTGGTGTTCAACCTTCTTCATGGTCCAACTCTCACATCCATACATGACTGCTAAAAAATCCATATGGTATGGCTATTCATACCATAGCCCATACACATAATGTTCATAGTCTATTTGTTGAAATTCTATTTAAATATTGTACTTAGGGTCATCTTCAGTTATGCTCTCTTTTTTGCTTAATTTCCTCTATTTTCTTTTTTCACGTTTGGAAACAATGAAAAAATTAGAGCAAGAGTTGATATGAAAAGATAGAAAATGTCTTTATTTCATTTCTTCAACATTATCTCATAAGGATTAGTCCAATTCATTTCCAGCAAAGGCAGTTATCAAAGGGTTAGGTTTCTTCCTCCACTGAAGTTTATTTTCTCCACAAGATTGAAATGATTCCATTTGTTTCTTATTTTCATCAACACACTGTAACTATCCTGAAGAACTGTGTCTTTAATTATTGTGCTTTGTACCCAAGACAGACTGCAAAGACCAGGACAAAGCAAAGCAAGGAAGAATGTCTTTGAATTCATATTTCAATCACATTGTTGTTTAATCATAGATTAAAGATGTGGACAAATAACTGCTAACATGGGGCCTGGAGACAATGACAATGGGGGTGTTTTGCAGATGTTTACATGTTACTGGGAACTCCTGGGATATACCAAAACAACTACGCCTATTATCTCTGTGTGAATGCCTCTAAAGCAGCACTGCTCAGACATATGGAACAGGTTTTTCTCTACCCAGAAAGAAATTAAAATTTACAGAAAGGAAGTAGAATGAGTAGACAGAGAATTCATTTATTATGTGGCTCCTGTGGACCGTATTATCCAGGGAACAACACTGAGTAGGCCCCACACAGTAATGGCTTTTATAACTGATTCTACCATATGTGTACAGCATTTGAAATTTCTCCGAACTTGAACTCTCTGAAATGCAGCTGAGATCTCTTCAGTTCAAAGAGGAATACCAACACTTTGAACAAAATTTTTACAGTCTGTCATTTTTAAAGGACCCATCTATCCACTAAAGAGTATAGGTTACACTGTAAATCCCAAATCAGCATAGATCATTATTATGCTTTAACTTTTCATACCACCTAGCACTCTAGATGGCACCCCACTCCAGTCCTCTTGCCTGGCAAATCCCATGGATGGAGGAGCTTGGTAGGTTGCAGTCCAAGAGGTCACAAAGAGTCGGACACTTACTGAGCGACATCCCTTTCACTTTCCACTTTCATGCATTGGAGAAGGAAATGGCAACCCACTCCAGCGTTCTTGCCTGGAGAATCCCAGGGACGGGGGAGCTTGGTGGGCTGCCATCTATGGGGTCACACAGAGTCGGACATGACTGAAGTGACTTAGCAGCAGCAGCAGCACTCTAGAAGGTAATTCTGATTTTATTTGGTAGGTTAACAGGTGAGGATAAGAAAGCCTTTTTCATGGAGCATCTTTTGTTTCCAAGAAGAAAACACACACTTGTAAATTCGTTTTCAGGTGAGACTCAATAGAAAAACATTATCTCTAGCAAACATCAATTTATTGGGGGGGAAAAAAGATGAGAGCCATACAAAGACCAAAAGTATTAAATATTGCTTCACAAAAATGAATAAATAGGTAAAAGGTATTTAGCCCTCAATTTTGCTCTCTAAAAGACTGAATTTTAGTTGTTGTGTCTTCTCTATATATTCACTTTTGATGTTGCCTTCAAAATATTCCTTCTTGGCAAACTTCTTTTGTAGCAACAGGAGACAAATTAGACATTAAAGAGTCTCAAAGCAAAGCAGGGTAGAATGTCTTTCAATGCAAATTTCACATCATTGTTTTCATCATGAGATTAAAGATGTGTACAAATAAGAGCTGGTGTGGAGCCTGGAGACAGGGAGTGGGGTGTTTTACAGATGTTCAGAAATTATTAAGAATTACAAGTGGGTGTGCCAAGAGACTGTGGCAATTATTTCTAGTAGAATAGGAACAGAATAAAAAACTAACCATATTTGTGACCATATTGTTGTATAGGAATTGGACTTGTAGTATATATTTTAAATTTTTAAAAAGTCTTTACTGAATTTGTTATAATATTGCTTCTGTTGTTTGCTTTCTGGTTTTTTGGTCAAAAGGCTCATGGAATCTTAGCTCCCTGACCAGGGATTCAATGCACACCCCCTGCTTTGGAAGGGGAAGTCTTACTCATTGGACCACCAGGGAAAATCTCATATTTTTGCAAATATGGAATAAAGGCAATTTTTACATCAACTATGGTCCTGATTTTTATTTTCTCAAAAAGAAAAATAATCCTCTTGGACAGAATGAGAGAGGTAAAAATATTATTTGAGATATACTATATCCTGTTTGCCTTCAAAGTGGGGAATACAGTTTATACAGGCTTTCCAGGTGATGCTAATGGTAAAGAACCCACCTGCCAATTCAGGAGACATAAGAGATGTGGATTCAGTCCCTGGGTGGGGAGGGGGGGCGGGGGGGGGGAGATCCCATGGAGGAGAGCATGGCAACCACTCCAGTCCAGTGTTCTTGCCTGGAAAATCCCACGGACAGAAAAGCCTGGTGGGCTACAATCCATAGAATCGCAAAGAATCAGACACAACTGAAGTGACTTAGCACACATGGATGGTTTTTACTCATGAGAAATAATATGTATACACTTTCTTCACACCTACAAAAACTAATAGGGAAAGAGAAAAAAAAAAAAAAAAACTAAAATTTTGAAGCCTTTATTCTTCTTATGCTGCAGAAATGAGATCATTTAATATAGTGAGCTATCTCTTTGGGAATTTTCCTCATGACTAATGAAGCTGATTATATTTTTATGTAATTATGTATCTTCTTCTGTAAAATGTCTAATATTTTGCCCATTTTTACTGAATTGTCTTATTATTTAGTTGGAAATATTCTTTATATATTTTGAAATAAATGCTTTGTTTAATACATGCATTTCAAATACTTTATCTCAGTCTGGTTTAGCTTTTTCATTTCCTTAAGTGTCTTTTGAAGAGCAAAGGTACTTAATTTTGATGAAATCTAATTTATTATTTTTTCTTCTATGTATTGACTTTTTGTATACTATCTAATAAAATCCCCCTTTACCCTCAACAAAAAAAGAGAAAAAAAAAAAAAACTAAATAGGTCATCAAGGCTCTAACTTTAGAAGGAAAAAAAATCTGGAGTAGAAAGTCTTATGTTAGTAAGACTATTTATAAATCTTTAAATATGCAGAGGCTGAAGCGAGGAGTGGAAAGTATAGATAACCATATGTGAAACTGTGATGGCAAATGTGTTTTCAATGGCATCTGAGAATAAAGATGCTTTTAAAACAGAAAATCAGAGAGATTAGAGGAAGATCATTTTACAGTGTAGTTGAAACAGAGAGGCTAGACTCAGCAAATGAAGGTGAGAGATTCCAAGCGATACATTGGTCAAACAATTTGTGAGAACAGCCAAAACCTTAAGAAAATGATACATGCAAAAATGTTTTAATGGTTTCCTGAGGAATTAAGGAAAAAGAGTTATATTTTAAGTTTAAATTTTTCTGAAAATCAGAGGAAAAAATAGCTACAGGTGGTGAAATACAAGTGAGATGTTCTTAATCTACTAGAAAATAATTTCAGGACTTAAAGTTAGACTTCCTGTTGTATTTGATTAAAAAAAAAAATCAGACTCAGGGTAGCAGATTTGAAGGAAGAGTAGCTCATAACATGGGCTTAACAGAGGCCTGTGTGCATGAAGATCTAAGAAATATTTTTGCAAAAAACTGATCCTTAAGAAGGGAACTACAGAAACCAGATAAAACTCAGAAAGTCATTGAGAGAAGAAACTTTTGAGTAAAGCAGAGTTCAGTTACTGAAGCTGATTGTTCTTTGATGCAAAGCTTGGTTCAGAACCCCAGGGCAAAGAGGTGAAATAAAAAGAGTTGGATCTCTCTCTCTCTCTCAGACACACACACACATACACACACACACATAGAAAGACATGGAGGCATGGGCAGTGGTACCTTAGAGTTCATGAACAGAATGCAGGTAAAAGAGGTAAGAATTCGTCTTCTCTTAATAAACACTTATACTGCAGTTTATTGTAAACTTTATTACAGAATGGCAGACTGGCTGAGAACTTGACCTGGGGGGAAAATGATGACATCTTAATTGTTAGTGAGACTAACCTAATTTAAATTAGAGAACAGAGAACATCACGTATTAGAGGCAATTTGAGCCATCAAATCAACAGCATAAACAGGAGGTGAAAGAATGTAAACCTCACAAGACAGTTCAGAGAACACTTAGAATAAGTCTAATTTATCTGGAGGACATTTGAGATAGACTGATTTCTAGAAATCTCCCAATGGAAGCTGAATTGGAAAATGGCATTTTATTATGTCTTGCCTAATTGTATTTCATTCCTGTTCTGGTGAGTTCTGAATCACAGAAGTAACTTAATTTTAAATTTGCCTCAGTGAATTGCAAGAAAAGCTATGGCCAATCTAGACAGCATATTAAAAATCAGAGACATTACTTTATTTTATCAACAAAGGTCCATCTAGTCAAAGCTATGGTTTTTCCAGTAGTCATGTATGGATATGAGAGTTGGGCTATAAAGAAAGCTGAGCACTGAAGAATTGATGCTTTTGAACTGTGTTGTTGGAGAAGACTCTTGAGAGTCCCTTGGACTGCAAGGAGATCAAACAAGTCAATCCTAAAGCAGATCAGTCCTCAATATTCATTGGAAGGACTGATGCTGAAGCTGAAACTCCATACTTTGTGGCAGGAATACACGGAAGAACTGTACAAAAAAGATCTTCACGACCCAGATAGTCATGATGATGTGATCACTCATATAGAACCAGACATCTTGGAATGTGAAGTCAAGTGGGCCTTAGAAAGCACCACTACGAACGAAGCTAGTGGAGGTGATGGAATTCCAAATCCTGAAAGATGATGCTGTGAAAATTCTGCACTCAATATGCCAGCAAATTTGGAAAACTCAGCAGTGGCCACAGGACTGGAAAAGGTCAGTTTTCATTCCAATCCCAAAGAAAGGCAATGCCAAAGAATGCTCAAACTACTGCACAGTTGCACTCATCTCACATGCTAGTAAAGTAATGTTCAAAATTCTCCAAGCCAGGCTTCAGCAATACGTGAACCGTGAAATCCCTGACGTTCAAGCTGGTTTTAGAAAAGGCAGAGGAACCAGAGATCAAATTGCCAACATCCGCTGGATCATGGAAAAAGCAAGCGAGTTACAGAAAAACATCTATGTCTGCTTTATGGACTATGCCAAAGCCTTTGACTGTGTGGATCACAGTAAACTGTGGAAAATTCTGAAAGAGATGAGAATACCAGACCACCTGACCTGCCTCTTGAGAAATCTGTATGCAGGTCAGGAAGCAATAGGTAGAACTGGACATGGAACAACAGACTGGTTCCAAAGAGGAAAAGGAGTACGTCAAGGCTTCAAGGCTGTATATAGTCACCCTGCTTATTTAACTTATATGCAGAGTACATCATGAGAAATGCTGGAGTGGAAGAAACACAAGCTGGAATCAAGATTGCCGGGAGAAATATCAATAACCTCAGATATGCAGATGACACCACCCTTATGGCAGAAAGTGAAGAGGAGTAAAAAGCCTCTTGATGAAAGTGAAAGAGGAGAGCAAAAAAGTTGGCCTAAAGCTCAACTTTCAGAAAACGAAGATCATGGCATCTGGTCCCATCACTTCATGGGAAATAGATGGGGAAACAGTGGAAACAGTGTCAGACTTTATTTTTTTGGGCTCCAGAATCACTGCAGATGGTGACTGCAGCCATGAAATTAAAAGACGCTTACTCTTTGGAAGAAAAGTTATGACCAACCTAGATAGCATGTTCAAAAGCAGAGATATTACTTTGCCGACCAAGGTCCGTCTAGTCAAGGTTATGGTTTTTCCTGTGGTCATGTATGGATGTGAAAGTTGGACTGTGAAGAAGGCTGAGCACTGAAAAATTGATGCCTTTGAACTGTGCTGTTGGAGAAGACTCTTGGGAGTCCCTTGGACTGCAAGGAGATCCAACCAGTCCATTCTGAAGGAGATCAACCCTGGGATTTCTTTGGAAGGAATGATGATGAAGCTGAAACTCCAGTACTTTGGCCACCTCATTCAAAGAGTTGACTCATTGGGAAAAACTCTGATACTGGGTGGGATTGGGGGCAGGAGAAGAAGGGGACAGCCGAGGATGAGATGGCTGGATGGCATCACTGACTCGATGGACATGAGTCTTCGTGAACTCCGGGAGATGGTGATGAACAGGGAGGCCTGGCGTGCTGCGATTCATGGGGTCACAAAGAGTCGGACACGACTGAGTGACTGAACTGAACTGAACTGAACGGATGCAAAGAACTGACTCATTGGAAAAATCCTGATGCTGGGAAAGATTGAAGACAGGAGAATGGGACAACAGAGGATGAAATGGTTGGATGGCATCATTAACTTGATGGACAAGAGTTTGAGCAAGCTCTGGTAGTTTCTGAATGACAGGGAAGCCTGGCGTGCTGCAGTCCATGGGGTCACAAAGAGTGGGACACAACTGAGAGACTGAACTGAATTGAACTGATATTTCTGTGAAGCAAATTGTTCTTGACTTTTGCTTCTTCTGTTGATTTAATCAGTCAACAGCAGGCTTTCTGCTGTTAATAGTAAGTGCAGCCCACCAGTTTGGGTCACAGACAGGATTTACCATTTTGCAAAATTATATAATTTGGAGTGGGTATGATGCAGACAGTATTATATGTAGAACACCTATTCTGCAGAGTATACACACACCCTATTTGTTATTCTGTTGTTTGGAATGTAGAAATCATTAGCAGATATGATTTTTTTTTGCATTTATATAAAACATGCAATGTTTATTTCTAAGGATAAAAGTTTGTAGACAATAGTCTACTCTTATTTGTGGAATGTTTTATGGAAGAAATATAGGAAAAAGACAAACCTTTGTACTTACCTAATTTATCTAGAAAAAAAGTTTTTAATTTTTTCACCCAAGGTATATCTTAATATTGGAATAACATGGCAATGGGAGAAATTTTTAGTTATGAAAACTACAGAAAGTAACCAAATAGTAGAAGTCAGAGGAAATATTTCTCTAGCTATGTATCCTTAGGCAAATTATTAATAATTGTCTTAATTTCTCTTTTTCAGGCAACAATAATAATAAATTTTTAAATCATACAAATTTTGTGATAAATAAATGAAATAATATGTGATGAGTATTTTGTATAAATTACATAATTGCTTGGTATCAGTAGAAAGTAAACTAATCATAATAGATCCTTGGAGAAATGCTGTACAACTGACAATTATACACAATTTCCATAAATAATCTATAAAAGAGTTATCCAGTGATGCTTTTTAGGCTGAGGATGATACAATTTCTTTGGGGTTATAAATGGGTCACAAAATAATGAGCAAAAGGAAGAAAAGTTTTATATAGTCCAAGGTCCTGAATATATATATATAGAGAGAAAGCGAGGGAGGGAGAGAGAGAGAGCATTGTTGTTGAACTCACAAATGATAAATTCTAGATATCATTTCTGATATAAATCTGGGACTAGGAAACATTTTCTGAGAAGATTCAGATAGCAAATATTTCAGACTTCGTGGGCCATAGGTCTCTGTTGAAACTACCCAGCTCCATCATTATAGTGAGAAATTAACCATTAAGAATATATAAAATGAGGGTGGCAGTTTTTGCTTTTTGTTTTTCCTCTCTCTCTCTTATTTTAAAATTGAAGTATAGTTGATTTACAATGTTGTGTTAGTTTCAAATGTATGGCAAAGTGAATCAGATTTTTTCAGATTCTTTTTTATAAGTTTTTGCAAGATACTGAATATACTTCCCTGTCTTATGTAGTAGAATCTTGTTGTTTATCTATTTTATATAGAGCAGCTTAATCCCAAACTGCTAATTTATCCCTCCCCTCATCCCTTTAGTAACCATATGCTTTTTTTCTATGTCTGTGTCTAAGTATCTGTTTCTGTTTGTAAGTTCATTTGTGTCATTTGTTTTTTGGTTCCACATATAAGTGTCATTGTATGATATTTGTCTTTCTCTGACTTACTTCACTTAATATGATAATCTCTAAATCCATTCAATTAAAAGATGCTTACTCCTTGGGAGGAAAGTTATGACCAACCTAGACAGCATATTAAAAAGCAGAGACATTGCTTTGTCAACAAAGGTCCATCTAGTCCAGGTTATGGTTTTTCCAGTAGTCATGTATGGATGTAAGAGTCGGACTATAAAGAAAGCTGAACACCAAAGAATTGATGCTCTTGAACTGTGGTGTTGGAGAAGACTCTTGAGAGTCCCTTGGACTGCAAGGAAATCCAACCAGTCCATCCTAAATGAGATCAGTCCTGGGTGTTCATTGGAGGGACTGATGTTGAAGCTGAAACTCCAATACTTTGGCCACCTGATGAAAATAGCTGACTCAATTGAAAAGAGTCTGATACTGGGAGGGATTGGGGGCAGGAGGAGAAGGGGACACAGAGGATGAGATGGTTGGATGATATCACTGACTCAATGGAAATGAGTTTGGATGTACTCCGGGAGTTGGTGATGGACAGGGAGGCCTCAGGTGCTTCAGTTCATGGGGTCAAAAAGAGTCAAACACGACTGAGTGACTGAACTGAACTGAACTGAAGTCCATTCATGCTGCTGAAAATGGCATTATTTCACTCTTTTTTTATGACTGTGTAATACTCTATTGTGTAAGCGTGTGGGTGTGGCACATCTTATTAATCCATTCATCTATTGATGGGCATTTGGATTGCTTCCACATCTTGAGTATTGTAGATAGTTTCTTTGGTGAACTTTGGGGTGAACATATCTTTTTAAATTAGAATATTTTCCTTTTTTTGGATATTTCCCCAGGAGTAGAATCCTAGCATCATATGGTAACTCTATTTTTAAGTTTTTAAGAGACTCGCACACCACTTTCCATAGTAGCCACACCAATTTATATTCCCACCAACATTGTAGGAGGGTTCATTTTTCTCCATACTGTCTACAGCAGTTTGATTGTAGACTTTTTTGATAAAAGTCATTTTGACTGGCATGAGGCGATACCTTAATGTAGTTTTTATTTACATTTATCTGATGATTTGTGATGTTGAGCATCTTTTTGTGCACTTGTTGGTCATCTGTATTTCTTCTCTGGAGAGATGTCTAATCAGAGCAATTTTTCAATAAAACATTATTTACAAAAACAGGAAAATGGCCACACTTAGCTTTGAGACTATAGTTTGTCAACCTTGGTATATGGTAAAAATAATTATCTATTTATGGATAGTTTCCTGACAATATTAACCCAATATAAGAAAATGAGAACTAAAAGGCCATCATGGGCTGGCATAATCAGGAATTCTATTCCAAATTAAGCACTTATTTATTGAACCAATATTTATTGAACAATGGTTAGTGGCAGGCACTGTGCTATTATCTGTGGGGGCAGGAGGAGAAGGGGATGACCGAGGATGAGATGGCTGGATGGCATCTCAGACTCGATGGATGTGAGTCTGAGTGAACTCCGGGAGATGGTGATGGACAGAGAGGCCTGGCGTGCTGCAATTCATGGGGTTGAAAAGAGTCGGACACGACTGAGCGACTGAGCTGAACTGAACTGAACTGAACAAAATGATTTTGGGACTTGGCTTTGCCTTCTGAGAAGCAAACATGGGTTGCATGAGGACTGGTGATTATACTTCAGTGAAGCTATAATAGAGAAGAAAGTTGTTAAAGGCCCAATTAGAATCATCAAAGGATTGGAAAGATTTCTTTATAAAAGATACATTTAAGTCATTAGAATTCCACAATCTGGAAAGAACAGCTAAGACATAATGTGTCCGAAATTAACAGAAGTAACTTCATAGATGCTAATATGTTACACGTTGTTATTTACATAGAAACTATAGCTTGGGAAGTTGCTTCTATTAAATGCTTTTTTATTTACTTTAAGAAAAAGATGATAATATAATAGAAAAAGAACTTTTTTTTTAGAAAATAGAGACATTGATACTCAGCAATTCACATTTTCTTTTTTATGTATTTATTCAGACTTTTCTATATATATGTACTTTTGACATTTTTATTTTAGCCAAAATATTATCTTATTTTGCCTAATATTGTAGCACGTAGTTTTATGTCATCTGTCATTATAATTTCTTTCAATATTGGTGTTCTCTTCTGATGTCTTTGACTTTTCACAGTGCAGTGTATGTCACTTCTGGATGTCTTCTTAACGTATTTTCTTTTTTTTTTTTTCAACTTCTCTCCTTGCCTCCAGATATCTCAACTGTCTATTGTATTTTCCCCCTGACTAGTGCTTGGACACCTCAAACTCAACATGTTCTGCAAATAAATTATCATTAGCCCTGTTCATAGCCATTATGTTTCCTTTAGCTCTCATCTCCTCAAATGGTATTATTATAAATCAAACTCCCAAGGCAAGATTCTGGGGGTTTCTTTTGATTTCCTCTTCTCCCTCTCCTCTAAGTCCCAAACAATTGTGTTTTCAGTATTGTCACTTTTATCTTCTTGAATACAATGCCTTAGTCTAGCCAATAACATTACTCACTGTGATTTTTGCAAAAACATCCTTTCTCTCTCCAGTTGAACATCTTCCCTGCTGCAGAACTGGTTGTTCTAAACATACATCTGAGTTTTTAAACTCCTTCTTAACATCCTTCAGAAAATCTCAAGAATAACCCAGACTCTTAAACATAAGTACTAGAAATCTAAAGTAAGTTGCTTTATGATAAATGAGACTTGACTGGTTTACTTATCTGAAGAAATGCAGAGGGGGTGAGAAGATCTCGGGCTCAAATGGTGTTTTTGGTTTTATGTTGCTGTTTCTGTGTTTTGATGTCTCTGTCACCTCTCTCTCTTTTTCTGTTTTGCTCTTTCTTCCTCCTCTTTTCCTCTTCCCTCCCCTCTTCTCCCTCCCTCCCCACATTTCTTATTCCTTATCTCTACCTCTCCATCAATTTTTAAAACATCTCAACCAAATCAATCAAAGAGTTTTTATAAGAAGCTAGATATGAATCTAATTATCTTGAAATCTAGTGTATACAAGAAACAAAAATAAATTAATGTTAGAAAAAGAAAGTTAATGGTCTGAAGGTGACAAGCTAAGTTCACAGATCTGTCTCAGTTCATAGAAGGAATACTGCATTAGCAGACAGAGTGTATTTGTTCCCACTGTGATTTACATGTTTATAGACATGTTTTTCTTTTTTTCCTGAATCTTGAACCACTTAAATCCAGACTATACCAATTGTCAGTTACAGCTGTCCAAAATTCCGTATTCCTTGACAATATTTTTAAGGTTTACTTTTAAAGCATCACGTATATAGATGGTCAAGGACTCACCACTTGGATTCTCCATTTAAAATTTATATGAAAGACCCCATAAACAGTCTAACTTCTTACATGTATGGTTAAATTTTTATTTTCACAAGGAAGGACATGCTGTTATTTAAATCTTATTGCCTCTTTTTCAAATGTTTACTTTCAAGTAAGATTCAGCCCAAATTACTAATAACTGTCTGCTAAATCACTTCAGTCATGTCCGACTCTGTGTGACCTCATAGACGGCAGCCCACCAGGCTCCCCTGTCCCTGGGATTCTCCAGACAAGAACACTGGAGTCGGTTGCCATTTCCTTCTCCAATGCATGAAAGTGAAAAGTCAAAGTGAAATAGCTCAGTCGTGTCTGACTCCTAGGGACCCCATGGACTGCAGCCCACCAGGCTCCTCCGTCCATGGGATTTTCCAGGCAAGAGTACTGGAATGGATTGCCATTGCCTTCTCCAATAACTGTCTAATGCTACATAAAAAGATTACTACATTAAGCATTATGAGTATTTACCTTTGATTCTTATATTAGTATTTTGTTATCCCTTAACTGAAACTATTGAGTAAAGATAAGGAAACATATATTTATTTAATATTTTAATCATATTTGTCCAGTGGCTCAGAGATTAAAGCATCTGCCTCCAATGCAGGAGACCCAGGTTTGATCCCTGGGTTGGGATGATCCCCTGGAGAAGGAAATGGCAATCCACTCCAGTATTCTTGCCTGGAGAATCCCATGGACGGAGAAGCCTAGTAGGTTATAGTCCACTGGGTTGCAAAGAGTGGGACACGACTGAGCGACTTCACCTTCACCTTCATGCATATTTTTAATACTGTAATGTGTGGGAAATCATTATAGAAGTAATATACCATTATTTGCTAAGACTGGCAGTTAATCCTTAAGTCATGTCTGACTCTTGTGACCCCATGGACTGTAGCCTTCAAGGCACCACTGTCCATGAGATTTCCCAGGCAAGAATACTGGAGTGGGTTGCCATTTCCTTCTCCAGGGGATCTTCCTGACCCAAGGATCAAACTCAGGTCTCCCTCACTGAAGACAGATTCTTTACAGACCAAGCCACCAGGGAGGCAATATTTACTAAGACTGGATATGTGCTGTAGAGACTGGACCACACTGTTAGAAATAAAAGGAAAGATAAGGTCATACGACTATCAGATTACTTGGTAGAAAACTGATGAACACAGTAATTATTACTACAGAGTAATTACTGCTACAGAGACCTAAGGCTCATGCACCACCTGGTATGCCAAATTATTAGCATAAACTAGCTAACACACTGCAAGGCCCCAGGTAATTAAAAACACTCTTATTAGTCCAAATGTTTAAAGGGCTTAGAAGTTATCTCCCAAGAGCTGGGCCACTCAAGTGTCAAATATTCTCTGGAATGAATACACATCAGACAACTAAGCCCTACTTTCCACAGGTCAAGAAAAAGTACTCTAAACTGTACCCTCCTTATTTTACTACTATGTATGTTCTCAAGCTTATTTAGGGATTTATGGACTCCCAGATGGCTCAGTGTTAATCTCCCTGACAATGCAGGACATGCAGGATGTGCAGATTTGATCTCTGGGTCGGTAAGATCCCCTGGAGAAGGAAATGAAAATCCACTCCAGTATTCTTGCCTGGAAACCCCATGGACAGAGGAGCCTGGCAGGCTACAGTCCATTGAGTCACAAAGCGTCAGACAAGACTGAGTGACGGAACACAGCACATGTAATTAACATTTATTTTAAAGCACCTGTATGATAAAAAATCATGGAGAAGTTTTTAAAATGTACTTTTTAAAAAATTACTCTGAACTTTAGATATTAAAAATATAACAACAGCATCTGTAGAAGCTTTGATAATGATGGTAAATGTAATACTATATTTAGAGAAGCAAACAGTTTTCCAACCAAATTACTAGAAAACTATGGTTTCCAGAAGCAATTTAAAGATTTTGAAGTCTTTAGTTTTGGATTTTATTAACAGCACATATATTTTAAATATATTTCAAAATTGCTTTAAAAACATTCAAATGTGTGAGTTATTCAATTTAAGTATATTAAGAGGATACCAATAGATTGGCTTTTGATACAAGAATTCCTAGCTTCCCAGGTGGCTCAGATGGTAAAGTATCTGCCTGCAATGTGGAGACCTGGGTTTGATCCCTGGGTTGAGAAGATCCCCTAGAGAAGGGAATGGCAACCCACTCCAGTATTCTATAGTCCACTGGGTCACAAGAGTCAGACACGACTTAAGGACTAAACCACTTATTTGTCTTAGCAAATAATGGTGTATTACTTCTATAATGACCTCTAGAACAGGTGATGGAATTCCAGCTGAGCTATTTCAAATTCCAAAAGATGATGTTGTGAAAGTGCTGCACTCAATATGCCAGCAAATTTGGAAAACTCAGCAGTGGCCACAGGACTGGAAAAGGTCAGTTTTCATTCCAATCCCAAAGAAAGGCAATGCCAAAGAATGTTCAAACTACCACACAATTGCACTCATCTCACGTGCTAGCAAAGTAATGCTCAAAAGTCTCCAAGCTAGGTTTCAAAAGTACATGAACTCCAGATGTTCAAGCTGGATTTAGAAAAGGCAGAAGAACTAGAGATCAAATTGCCAACATTTATTGGATCATCGAAAAAGCAAGAGAGTTCCAGAAAAAAAAAACCTACTTTTGCTTTATTGACTATGCCAAAACCTTTGAGTAGATCACAACAAACTGTGGAAAATTCTTCAAAAGATACAAGTACCAGACCACCTTATCTGCCTCCTGAGAAATCTGTATGCAGGCCAAGAAGGAATAGTTAGAACCAGACATGGAACAACAGATTGATTCAAATTGGGAAAGGAGTACAGCAAGGCTGTATATTGACACCCTGCTTATTTAACTTATATGCAGAGTGCATCATGCAAAATGCCAGGCTGGATGAAGCACAAGCTGGATTTAAGACTGCCGGGAGAAATATCAATAACCTCAGAGAAGCAGATGACCCCACCCTTATGGCAGAAAGTGAAGAACTAAAGAGCTTCTTGATGAAAGTGAAAGAGAAGAGTGGAAAAGTTAGCTTAAAACTCCACATTCAGAAAACTAAGATCATGGCTTCTGGTCCCATCACTTCATGGGAAATAGATGGGGAAACAGTGTCAGACTTTATGTTTTGGGGCTCCAAAATCACTGTAGATGGTGATTGCAGCCATGAAATTAAAAGACGCTTGCTCCTTGGAAGGAAAGTTATGACCAACCCAGACAGCATGTTGAAAAGCAGAGACATTGCTTTGCCAGCAAAGGTCTGTCTAGTCAAAGCTATGGTTTTTCCAGTGGTCATGTGTGGATGTGAGAGTTGGGCTGTAAAGAAAGCTGAGCACTGAAGAATTAATGGTTTTGAACTGTGATGTTGGAGAAGACTCTTGAGAGTCCCTTGGACACAAAGAGATCCAACCAGTCAATCCTAAAAGAAATCAGTCCTGAAAATTCATTGGAAGGACTGATGCTGAAGCTGAAACTCCAATATTTGGCCACCTGATGCAAAGAACCAACTCACAGGAAAAGACCCTGATACTGGGAAAGACTGAAGGCAGGAGGAGAAGGGGATGACAGAAGATGAGATGGTTGGATGGCATCACCGCTCAATGGACATGAGTTTGAGTAAGCTCTGGGAGTTGGTGATGGACAGGGAAGCCTGATTTCCTGCAGTCTATGGGGTCACAAAAGGTTGGACACAACTGAGCAACTGAATTGACTGGTATTACTAGCTTAAGCACTTGGACTCATTTCTGTGTTCCCCTACTAAAACCACTCTCCTCTACTAAAACCACACGAAAGAAACATATGGACTTCTTTTAAAATTGTTATTTATTTAGTTATAGTTTTGGTTGCTTGGGTCTTCATTGCTACACACGGGCTTGCTCTAGTTATGGTGAGCACGGGCTGCTTTTTGCCGTGGTACACTGGCTCCTCAATACTGTAGCTTCTCTTGTTGTAGAGTGCAGGCTCTAGGGTGCATAGGCTTCAGTAGTTGTGACACGCAGGTCAGTACTTGAGACACATGGGTTTTGTTGCTCCATGGCATGTGGATCTTCCCAGACCAGGGATTGAACTTGTATCCCTTGCCTTGGCAGGCAGATTCCTATACACTGTACCACCAGGGAATACCCACATTTAACTTCTTACAATTCATTATTGTCCTTCCCTTGAATTCACATCTATACATGGGCACCCATATAAAATGTATGCTCATTATCCAACCAAAATACACATTAACCATCTTCCATTAAATGACCAGCAATTTGCAGCCATGTGAGCTGTGAGCACACTCTCATCATGGGGTAACAGTTTTTCAGTAAAAAATAAACATATAACACACTGAATTCTGATATTATTGCATCATTTTAACATGTGGAAATCCTAAATATTGTGTATTTCTTATATTATCTTGATATTTATTTTAAGGGTGTAGAGTATTAGATTAAATTTACATGTGGGATTTATTATTTCACTTTAAAGTTTCTATATCAGTGATATGTAATATTGAGAAGAGATCACAAACCATATCTGGTTACAATGCTCTAAATACACAGACTATTTTTGAATGATACATAAGAAACTGTTTACAGGGCTATTCTATGTAAGAGGTTCTCAATTCTGGGTAGGAGGAAAGCTTAATTTGCTTTTTAGTTGTATTGTCTTCTGTTACATACTCTTATACAGCATGGTTATTATTTTAAAAATTTACTATGTTCCATCTGTAAGCTTTTAAATTAATTGTACAGTAAAATGAAGTAATTATTATAATTAAAATTTTTTTGGAAATGTCTTTTTCAACTACTTCACTGTGGGAACCCAAGTATTCTTGATTCCATGCAACCAATATAAAGTAAATTGCAGCCTGAAATGTAAATGTCTTGTTTAAAAACGTTTAATAAGTGAATATTATATATTTTTACTCAGGAAATGATTTATAAAATATATTTGAATATTATTATTTTTGTTACTGGGGATTCTACTAGAAATTTCATCTGGGGAAATTTTTCCAGTTGCCTCCCTTTTGAAAAAGAAAAACACGAGTCCCATGTTTAGTTTTCTAATATATTTTCATTTTTATTGGATCATTCTATTCTATCCTAACACATAGGAGGTGGGAATTCTCTGTTATTATATTCTTCTTTATTATTATAACCATTTGTAGGGTGAAGGCAGTTGAGGCTCAGAAAGTTTAGAGCCTTTTCTAAGACCAAAGAGCTAATAAATTACAGAGCTTTGCCTTAATCCAGATGTTTTTAGCTCTGCATACAGCATTCGTTCTGTGGTCTCATAATATTTCCATTGAGATAAGATACACCTATAAGAAACCAATAACACAGGGTTGAAAGTATAAAACAAACATGGTCAATCATTTATAGTACTTTCTATGTGAAATTGAGAATTCAAAAAATGATAAAGAGGTGGGAATTATCGCCCAGGAACATGGCAAGCAGGCCATGTGGCCTTAGTGCTCTGCACATCAGCGTTGGTACCAGCGGGAGCCTCTGCCATGGTTTTGATTATGAGTTACAAGTTGGGCTCAGCATGCCTAAGTTCATGTCTTAAGAGTCTTTCTTTTCTCATTGTTCTTTTAGGATTGACGCCTTAACTCTTCTTGATAATACTACTACCTGAAACATAGTATGTGTTCATTCACAAGTATCTTATGAAGAAATTCTCTCTTTTTCCTATCATCCACCCAGAGACAGGTTTCATTTCCTTGAACCCAAACCTGCTGATTAAGATATAGTTACCTGAAGACTCTTCTCTATATAGTTAAATAGACTGTGTTCTGGCCTGGCCTGAATGATTATACATAATATTATTTACCATACTGATCTGTGCAATGTTACCCCTACCCCTCCAAGAGACATCTGATATAATGGGGCAATTGAAACATGTCTTATGATGGCTTTATGGCACTATCACTAAGAGTAAACCCAAGTTCCTGAAACTTAGTCTTTGTCTTCATTCTTACTACCATATTTTGTAGTAGCTTTCCCTTCTCATGTCATCCACTAAACTTCAGAGATGCTTCAGATGTGTAGCTAACTACTGTACAATACACACAAAGCCAATATAAATCACTTAATTCTGGTTTAAATATATAAATTTTCCTTTCATTAATTTTCTGTTAATCCTTTTTTTTTTAATTAATTAAAATTTCTTCCCAAGATTTTATCCACTAGAGCCATGATTATTCTGACTGGTATATCTCCTTTAACTTTTTTATGCTTAGTTAAACAAATCATGTTAGTTCTGTTTCATTTAGTATCTACAGGACTAACGCTGGTCTTTTTTTTTTTTTTTAATTTTAGCTCTACTGCTTCACTTAGTGTCTGCAGGACTAATGCCTATTTTTTCATTTCTCAGTGTCTTCTGTTTTCTTCCCTTCTTCCCAGTCTTTGTAGTGTGTTATAGTGGGTGAACCTGGACAATGAGTCCAGAGTTCTGAGTTTTAGGGCTGGCTTCATATACTTCACATACTTACTGTCCTTATAATCTTACACAATTTATTTCACATCAGGAGTATAGGTAAATCCACAAATTTTCTGGAAGTTAACCCATAATTCCCTATCACTTTTGAAGAGAGATGATATTTTTGTCACAATTATATGGGGGATAGTTTAGGATTCAAAGCAGTTTTGGCCATGAACTTGAGAAGAATTCATATTGAACTTGAGGATTTGTATATTTTTTGAGTGCACTTCTGTCTGAGTTAACATCTTCCATGTGTATGTGTGCTCATATGCTCTTTCTTGTCCAACTCTTTGCGACCCTATGGACTGCAGCCTGACAGGCCCCTCTGTCCATGAGACTTTCCCAGCAAGTATCCTGGAGTGAGGTGCCATTTCCTTCTCTAGGGGATCTTCTTGACCTAGAGATGGAACCCACATCTTTTACATCCCCTGCTTTGGCAAGTGGGTTCTTCACTACTAGTGCCACTCTCTAGCAAAAGAACAGTTGTTATCTGAAAAACATGGTAAGAAAGCATCCTCCATTTCTTTGCTAATTGACAGATGGCTCACAGTCATAAGTTCTTTTTCACGACATTTCTTCTTTTAGTATTTCATTGCAGGCAACTCAATCATGTTAAAATAGTAAACCACTACCCACCCACCCCCTTGTCCTTGTGGTTTTAGATGTTTATAAACACTATCATCTTAACTCTCATGAAAAAATGTAAAACATTAAGCCCAACACTCCCATAGAGGAAGTAAATATATTTATCCACATCTCTCAGCCCCTAACTCTTTCCTGTCAGCACTTACATTTCCAGAACGTTAAGTATCCATTGTCCTCATGTATTATTTCTCTGCCCCAGTCCCTCCCTTCTCCAGGAACTTGGAGCTGTTTCTGCCGTCCTATAATACCTGTGTCCTACAGTTTTATATTTCCTTGTTATGTTTCTCTTTTAACATATGATTTGCCTTATTTTTAATTCAATAAATACTTATCAAATATGTGTTTTACTGTATAATTATTCAAAGATGACATAGACACTACCTTTATACTCTAGGAGTTGTTGGTAATTATGAGAGAATGTAGAAACAAATATGATAGACGAATTAGTAGGACAGTGGAGAGCTAAAGAAAAAAATTAAGTTGGGCTAGGTTGCTTTTTGTTAGCTATGATTTAATCAATTAATTTAGTTTCAAGTGTGAAAGACTAGAAGCAGATATATACATAGATTTTAACAGTGGATTCATGTAATTTACATTGCCTTCCCTAAGGGTCATGTCTCTGATTATTATTATTATTTTTAATGTTTAATACTATAAAAGTGAGGAAATGTTTTGGTGGTAAATACTTTACACTAAGTAGATAAGAGATAAGCATATCTACATGTGAAGTAAACAGTGGTTAAAAGATAAGCAAGGGAAATGTTTTGTATCAACGACAAATTTATGGAACACATGCTACAGACAGGCTGTGTTCTTAATTCACTCATGTAATTCTACCAACAAACCCTATTATGACACACATCTTACAGGTAAAGAAACAGTACGGGAGAAGACACAGAGAAGTGAAGTGAGGCATCCACTTCACAAGGTGGTTTCGCTTACGAGTTCATGTTCTTAGTCTCTACCTGTATGCCTTCTGGAGTAAGAATGCTTCATGATGCCAAATTCACTTCAGGAAGAACAATTCAGAGTTGGAAGTCTCAGGTCTGAGTTTCTGGGTAGCAGGTATGGCTTATAAGGTGGAGGAGAGGAGCAAATGGCTAGGCAGTTACGGGGCCTGGAGCCTGTATGTTCCTGAGACTTTGTATGAATTACACCACTAGTTTTGAATGCTTTTGGAGATAAATATAAGCTATTCTATATGAAATGCAGAATTAACTTCCTGAATGAAGACACTTGCATGATGTTCAGTCTCCTGCCCGTGCATAGGAAGTACCAATAACTGCATTCATGTACTTATATCTTTTGAAGAGCACTTGCATTTTATTGGCATCTTTACAGTGTGTACATATGGGCTATATCACTTTGAAAGATAAATGCATACCACAATAGCGGAAACAAGTCAGCAAAATAGTTACGCTGAGAGTTTGTTCTGCCTCTTACCGTCACCTAGCCATCAGAAATAGCTGGCCTGATAACAATATCAGTACAGCTGTACTTTTTAAAAAATGTTTTGATTCTTAAACAGCTCCTACTATTACTCCCTTTTTAGAATAGCTGTTTTTATCCACTTGTGCCAGTGAATTATTACTTGAGCATGAAATAGAGCAGGAGAGAATATGAAGGAAATAAGTTAAAAAAGACAAATTTCCCACCCAGTAGTCATGGATGCAATTGATTTGCCAACTACATTCAGTGTATACATTAAAAAAAAAAAAAAATAGTGAATTTGCTACCAGGAAGAAAGAGTTGAGAAAGTCCAGATTGGTCTGTAACAATTTCCTGCTGGTTCTTTTTGACATAATTTAACTCTGAGTCAATAAAATGTTTTTTTTTTATATCATGTAGCTTGAAAATATTAATTGAATGCTTCACCTTAGTATTTGAAGCATTGAAAAAGAAGCCAAAATTAGGTGGTTTCCAGAGGTCAAAAGTTAATCAGGAGTCAGTAGTTTTCTGTGCAGGTACAGCTGTATGCACGAAAGACATTAATAAAATACACTGTTGCTCAGCTTGCTGGGAGTAAAGGAAAACAGATCCACTGAAGGGTGAACATAGTGTCATGATAGCTAAGGTCAAATCTGTTTGCTCAAGAACTGGCTTTGAATTTTAGTTATTCAGCTGTGTTTACTAATAAACTGCTCAAGCATATTAACAAGCAGTCTTAGAGACACAATGGCTAGACTTTCTGTTTCCAAAATATTGGCCCAAATTGCAAAATCCATTCACAAAAATACACTTCCATTGGTTAAACAAAGGATTGCTAAATAAAACAGATGCAGTTATTCTAAACTTGTGATATTTTGGACTATACATTATAAACATTCAACGTATATATACTAGATAATACTACCAAAGAATATAAATAGAATGAGTCAAATGACCATAAATAGATACATGTAACTGCTGCACAAAATTTTCAAAAAAGAACAGACCCAAACAAACAAAAAAAGAAAAGGTAGATGAAGATATTGAGATTTTTTTTTTTCATTTTAAAGTGGATATGCTAAATGACCATGACCAAATGAATCTACTGTTGTAGGTATTAATAGTTTCTGCCTTTTTTCTCAGGCCGCAGCCCAGATTTCACAAGAAGTGTCGAAGAGTCTTCTTTTTCTTTTCTTCTGGTCATATTATATCAGTTAGATCTGCCAAATTAAATACCTGACTTATAACTACTATTCTAGAGCTGGTACAAAAGAAAATGAAATTTAACATGTCGTAAGCAATTCAAGTCAATGACCTAACTATTAATGTTTTATGAGCCATAAATATGAGACACACACATATATATATATATATTTCCCTTGAAGTAGTGATTTGTTTTAAAATAAATTTAGTTTCAGTTTTCTACTTAAGACATTTTTTTAAACATTGTTGAAACATCTTAGAGCTGATAGTAACATAATTCAGTGTCATTTACTCTCAGAATTTCAATTAAAGGTACTTTTAAAGACTTACCAAATTTCCTTATTTAGTTTGATAATAAATGAAAGAAAGGAAAGTTGAGTTTGAGAGATAAAGACTGACTAAATTCATGGGAAATAGAATGGATTGTTGAGAAACATTCAGAAAAATACCATTTTTGCAGGAATTATTTTCCAACAGATAATGTGGATCCTTGTTCATATTCAGTATTATCTAAAATTTCATGGACTCTATGTTTTGATCTAAACATAAATGTTTATTTTTTAACAAACCAAGTCATGTTATTGCGCAGTTTCCTTCTACCAGAAAATTACTAAAAATGTAAATGGAAGATCTCTAGAAAATACTCAGAATAGCTCTATAATCTCTTTCCTTCCCTGAACTGGATCAACTTTTTGATCTTTAAAAGAATCAACTGGATGTTTTCTAAACTTGTGTGCTTGTCTTCATATCATCCACATACATAACAGGATCAAATTTTGAGCTAAACCTTTATAGAAGATTCTTGAATCTCTCCTCCATATTCCTTTGCAGCTCAGGTAAACTACTTTCAGACTTGTGACAAAACCCCATTGCAAATACTTGCATCTATCTGCTTCTGTCTCTGAGGGTTATTCTAGCTCCAAAATAATGAAGTGCACTAGACTGCACATTCCAAGGGTCAACCTTTAACCATTGGAAGATCTGGCACATTAAAATTCAGTTCCTTTCAGTCGCTCAGTCGTGTCCGACTCTTTGCGACCCTGTGAATCGCAGCACGCCAGGCCTCCCTGTCCATCACCAAATCCCGGAGTTCACTCAGACTCGCATCCATCAAGTCAGTGATGCCATCCAGCCATCTCATCCTCGGTCGTCCCCTTCTCCTCCTGCCCCAAATCCCTCCCAGCATCAGAGTCTTTTCCAATGAGTCAGCTCTTCGCATGAGGTGGCCAAAGTACTGGAGCTTCAGCTTTAGCATCATTCCTTCCAAAGAAATCCCAGGGTTGATCTCCTTCAGAATGGACTGGTTGGATCTCCTTGCAGTCCAAGGGACTCTCAAGAGTCTTCTCCAACACCACAGTTCAAACGCATCAATTCTTTGGTGCTCAGCCTTCTTCACAGTCCAACTCTCACATCCATACATGACCACAGGAAAAACCGTAGCCTTGACTAGACGGACCTTAGTCGGCAAAGTAATGTCTCTGCTTTTGAATATGCTCTCTAGGTTGGTCATAACTTTTCTTCCAAGCAGTAAGTGTCTTTTAATTTCATGGCTGCAGTCACCATCTGCAGTGATTTTGGAGCCCAAAAAGATAAAGTCTGACACTGTTTCCACTGTTTCCCCATCTATTTCCCATGAAGTGATGGGATGGGATGCCATGATGTTCGTTTTCTGAATGTTGAGCTTTAAGCCAACTTTTTTACTCTCCTCTTTCACTTTCATCATGGGGCTTTTTACTCCTCTTCACTTTCTGCCATAAGGGTGGTGTCATCTGCATATCTGAGGTTATTGATATTTCTCTTGGCAATCTTGATTCCAGCTTGTGTTTCTTCCAGTCCAGCATTTCTCATAATGTACTCTGGATATAAGTTAAATAAGCAGGGTGACAATATACAGCCTTGATGTACTCCTTAAAATTGGTGGATGACAATTTCAAGGTAACCACCCCACTTCTCAGATGGGAGTTGATGGAGTGGAGCATCGGTTGTCCAAATCAGAAACCCATTCATGGCATTTCTTCCTTTTCAGTATCACCTATTTTTCCCTCCATCACTCCTGTTTCCTAAGATCAGTTTCCAAATAAACTGCATGCACCTGAGTCGTTGTGTCATCATCAACTTTAGAGATCACAAGCTAAAACAGCTTGACTTCCAATTCTAAGAAGACATACTTAAACTTTCAAATACACATAACCAAGGATCTATTGACTTTTTGAATACAAAAAACTCAAAAAAATATTTTTGATAAATTAACATATCATACAAAGATGTCATCTATTGTTCTGGCTTTGAGTCGTTGTTCAATCACTCAGTCGTGTCAGACTCTTTGTGACCCTATGGACAGCAGCTTTCCCTGTCCTTCCCTATCTCATAGAGCTTGCTCAAACTCATGTCCATTGATTTGATGATGCCATCCAACCATCTCATCCTCTGTCACCCTCTTCTTCTGCCCTCAATCTTTCACAGAATCGGGGGCTTTTCCAATGAGTCAGCTCTTCGCATCAGGTGGCCAAATTATTGAAGCTTTAGCTTCAGCATCAGTCCTTCCAATGAATATTCAGGACTGATTTCCTTTAGGATTGACAGGTTTGATCTCCTTGCTGTCCAAGAGACTCACAAGACTCTTCTTCAGCACCACAGTTCAAAAGCATCACTTCTTCATCACTCAAACTTCTTTATGATCCAACTCTCACGTCTGTACATAACTACTGGAAAAACCGTAGCTTTGACTATATACAAGGAGACTAAATATAAGAATAAAATAAAAGTTTTCCCCAGTTGTCCTTAATTTTTGGGTTTGGTGGTGCTTGAAACTTAGATGTTTCTACAGTTTTGAGTATTTGATTAGAAAAAAAACTTGGAAAAACCTCGGCCAATTCCCTTATTTTTAACTGCAACCTATATGATTATTGCCAAGAATGTGAAGATGAACTCTTCACTGGAACACATGCCAGACCAATTATGTCCTTTGTGTCTAACATGATTATTTTAAAGTGAATAGTTAAATTAGTCTTTTAAAAGATCACAACTTTGGAAGAACTGTTTGCTTTCTATCTCTCCTTTCTATTTTTTTCCTCTAGAGTAATTCCCATTTACTTTAAAATATGAACATATTTCCCACTTACTTTAAAATATGAACAAAGTAAGACTATTAAGCTATAGTTGGTAAGAGGGTAAATTAAACTGCACCGTATCTAAGTATTTTTAAGAAATGCTAGCACTTGAGACGTTAGAAAATTCTCAGATCCTTATTTTTTACATTTGTTTGTTGTGTGTTTTTTTGTTATTGTTGTACAAATGTATCTAATATAATGGATAGAGAACATTCTTTGTTGTTAATATCTTTTGAAGACACAAAAATCAAATAAAATCTTGAATTAGATTTTTATGACAAATAAATATAATAAATAATAGTAAAACATAATGAATAATTGTTAAATTATTTTAGTTAGATGTATAGTTAAGTAACAATGAAAATGAAATGGAGGGGAGAAAAAGGAGAGGGCTGAAATAAATTGTCAGAAAGTTGATTTAATTTTTAAAATCCTTAAGACATGTAGAACTAACTAATTTAATAAAATTGCACTTAAATATAGTCATGCATGGTGAAAATTTGCTATAATTTTAACTATTATTTATGGACAAATGAAATGCATATTCTAGTATACCTGTTTTCCTAATTTATAGAGGGAAAATCTATCTTCCACATGTTACTTTATAAAGTCAAAATGTCTTTGAAAAAACTTTGCCTTTTAAGCCTTTCTCCCTTTTGTTAAAAACAGATTTACACTTTTTGAATAGCATCCCATCAAATTCTAAATGACTCCTAAAGCTATATGGAACTTTTCCTTTCTCTATATTGACAGAAATATAATCCATTCTTCCTACTTGATCAGACAAAAGTAAAAATTGTACCATATCTAGCCTCAAGGTAAGAGTTATTATCCTCTTAGTTTGTAAATACATTTCCTGTTAGGCAATACATTAATTAAAAAATATTACTAATGGTTAATTTCCAGTAATCAGTCACATTACAACTAACATATTTTTTTTTATTTTTATAGTAATGGTAAAAGTGTTCATCTGTAAACATTTCATTCTAAGTAATAAAGTTGCAGAATGGCCCCAGGCTCAGTTGAAACTGGAGCTGAAGCTGTTAAGCTTCCCCATTATACTTTTCTGCCCAAATTGTATTTTGCCTTCCCCTTCATGATTAAAATAGCATTAACTCTTGATCAGAAGCCAAAGATATGACTGAACTTAATAAAAGTTGTCCGCTTTCCCTCCAAACCTTCTGCATTTCTGGCCAAAACATTCCCTAGAGACGGGAAGCTTTTAATTGCATGTTTTGATTGTTTAGTGTCTGCCTTTCCATCTGGTACTTGACTGTACATTATATATAGGAGGGTGTGAACAGGAGATGGTGACAATGTCAACAAGAACTAACATTTTTGCAGTGTGTAACTAAAGAAGCTGATAATATAATTATGAAGTTGAAAGACAAATTGTGGAAACACTCAACTGTGTATAATTAGGAAATTGGCTCTGCAAGTTTTACCATATCCTTAGTTCAAAGATTTGAAAGAAAACAAAACCTATATGTAATGAGTTTCTCTTCACCAAATAAAACCAGGTAGATCACAGTTTTCTGAAGAATACTAAAACTACCATGTAGGTTGAATATTGTTAAACAAGCAGTAGCTGTTAAAATGTATTAAGCATTAATTATTAAAATGAAAAATTATTATTTCTATCATATAATAATATTAATTCTATATTAAAGAGAAGGAACTTGTTAAATAAAAAACAAATATTAGAGGAGAAAAATGTGGTGTGTCAGATGGTGTTCTCTAAAATGACATGTCCATGTCCTAACTTTTGGAGCCTTTAATTGTGACATTATTTATCAAAAAGGGTCTTAGATGTAATTGAGTATCTCAAGATGAGGTTATCCTGGACGCAATGACAATTGTCCTTACAAAAGACAAAAGAGGAAAACAAACAGAAGGCCATGCATGTGAAGACAGAGGCAGACTGGAGTTATGTTCCAAGAAACACATAGAAAAACCAGAAGCCAGATAGAAACAAGAAAATTTTTGAAACTCATATATATTGTATTGTCTTGTATGCTGTCACACACTGAGAAGGGTGACAAAATTTTCAAAAATATATTTTAGATAATTATCCACTTTTACCAATGTTTATCTGAACATAAGACCAAAGAAACAAGACAAGGAAGGATTGAGTGCCGAGTCTTTTCATGCCCCAGTATCCAAAAGTCAGGCTTTTTTCCCCCTCTCATTTACAGTGGTTATTAAGAGAAATTTGGCTTTTTAGATGATGTCATTACTGTGTTAACACAACTGAAGAGTTTGAAAGTTAAGACGTGTGAAATACACAGCTGGAAGAAAGCATGCTACTATTCCATTTTGAAAGGAAAATGGAATGTAGGCCACAAGGGTACTTCTTTGCCTTTTCTCCTTACTTTCAGTACCTGGATACAAGTCAGAGGCTCATTTGTCCAAATCTAGTACCAGCAACTAAATATATTCTCTCATTGTAGACGGCAACTCCAATTCATTTTGGCCAGTCAGTGGGCTGAAATTACAAAAAGTGTCCATTGGTTAGTGTTTACATTAAAAGAATCTGTATGAACCATAAGGATCTGGTTATTAGTATAGTCTAGATCATGGCCACCAACAACATAGAGCTTTCAAAGAGAGCACTGCACTGACCACGATTTGACTGTGGACTCTGGACTCCAGAACTGAGAAAATACTTTCAAATACTTTCTGTTGTTTTAAGCCACCCAGTTTTCAGTAATTTGCTTCAGTAGTCCTAGGAAACTAACATAGAAGGTAGCCATATATATTACATAATTTAAATGCTTTAAAAATATATAAAAATTAATGTTCATGTACCTTCAGTATTACATATTAGAAATTAAAGCTTCTATTCTTCATGAGGCATTTTTCATTAGATAAATAATGGTGTTAACATTCATTCTATACTGTGCATGTATTATAGCAGGCAGCTTGAAGTGCATTCAAATATTAATTTAATTCTTACAACAACCTAAAAACATCAAGTACTAGGTGAGTAAGATAGCTGTAACACAGACTATCTAAGGATTCCACACAAAGAAGATGATAGACCTGCAATTTGTGACTCAGGCAACTGGTCTCCAGGGTCTGTGTTCTAAATTATTATAATAGATGAACTGAGAAAAAGCAGAAAATGGAATTCAAATACTCCAAAAAGATGCTTTCATTTTCTTTTCAATATGAATGCTGCTGCTGCTACTGCTGCTGCTAAGTCACTTCAGTCATGTCCAACTCTGTGCTACCCCATTGACGGCAGCCCACCAGGTTCCCCTGTCCCTGGGATTCTCCAGGCAAGAACATTGGAGTGGGTTGCCATTTCCTTCTCCAATGCATGAAAGTGAAAAGTGAAAGGGAAATGGCTCAGTCGTGTCTGACTCTTTGCGACCCCATGGACTGCAGCCTACCAGGCTCCTCTGTCCATGGGATTTTCCAGGCAAGAGTACTGGAGTGGGGTGCCATCGCCTTCTCTGAATATGAATGCTAAGACAGGGAATTTGAGTCTCTGAAAATCAAATGGGCCACACAGGAGTATAAACAAATATACAAGCAATGAATAGTGCTGATTATGCAGGTCTGTTTTCTTCTTCCCAAACCCAAACTATCTGACTTATGCTAAATAAAAAAATAGAAATAGAAATTCCAGTTATACATTTCCCTCTTTCAAGTTTAAATAGATCTGGAATCATGCAAGGAGGCGTCCGTAACTGAACCAACATGAAAAATTAAATGCTTTCAGTTATTTGAATGTGCCATTACCTTAGCAAATTAATTCACTAGGTGTTAAAAAAAAATTGTGAATGTAAATTAAACTGAAAATTTTCAGCTGATTTAAGTTGTTATGTTTGTTAAGTTTTCCCTGAAATCCCATACATTTAAACTGATGTTGAAACTTTTCTTTTGAAAACAGCAATATAATTTCAAGCCTGGTCCTAAACATACCTATTCTCTCAAAATTCATTTTTTTTTTCTTTTAAAAATTACCTAACTATATTCTTCCTTTTAGTGCTTAGTATTTTTATTTGGTTCTGTGACCAAAATATAATAAAGTAGTCTATATATACAGAGAAGGCAATGGCAACCCACTCCAGTACTCTTGCCTGGAAAATCCTGTGGACGGAGGAGCCTGGTCCAGGCTGCAGTCCATGGGGTCGCGAAGAGTCAGACACGACTGAGCGACTTCCCTTTCACTTTTCACTTACATGCATTGGAGAAGGAAATGGCAACCCACGCCAGTGTTCTTGCCTGGAGAATCCCAGGGATGGCCCACCAGCCCTGGTGGGCTGCTGTCTATGGGGTCGCACAGAGTTGGACATGACTGAAGCGACTTAGCAGGAGTAGCAGCAGTAGTCTATATATATACGATTACCTCACTGATAGGAAACTCAGAACATGAGAAGCCTTACAGGAGGATTGTTGAGGATTAGCTAGATAGGTCCTAAATTCAGTAACATTGTTCTTTTAAGAGACACAAGGAGTTTTTTGCATCATTGAGGCATTTTCAAAAACTAGACATTTTAAAAAATGTAACTTGTATGAACATGAGTTCATTTATTTCAAATCCATTTGTATAAGTTAATATGATATTATATAGAATATATACTTCTGAAATATTTATTTTTATGTCTGTTTAGCTCTGATATATGAACTTTTATCTTCCAAATTTTTCTAATCAGTCTTTATACTATGAGTGTGACTTTAAAAAAAATGTTTATCCAAAGGCAGGGACTGATTTATAAAATGTTCTCAGATTGTCAGATTTTTGTGGCTTCTCTCCATGTACTGATAAGGCATTTAAATGCTTGCTACCAAGGAATAGCAACACTATGTTGTTATAGTATAGTGTAGGTAAATGGTAAAGAATGAATCAGTAGGAAAATATTTTGATTCATTGCTCTTTTTCTAAATACCAATTGAAGTATTTTGACTATCACAAATTAGACACATATGTATGTTTTTTCAAGTTTATATATGAAGTTTTACTTCTCCATGTTTTAAAGAAGTAAAAGTATGATTTTTTTCCCTTTTTACTTGTCTCTTTTTTAATATAAACTTTCAATATTGGTATATTAAAGGCACATAGCAATACAGAAAACAATGTGGATGGAAGCAGTTCCTCAAAGTATTAAAAAGATGGCTACCATACGACGTAGTAATCTCACTTCTGGGTATGTAACCAAAAGAATTGAAAGAATTTTGAAATGATGTTTTGAGAGCAATGCTAACTGTGTCACTATTTATAATAGCCAAGAGGTAGCAACAACCCAAATGACCATTGAGGGATTAATGGATTAACAAAAAGTGATACTACATACAATGGAATATTAGCATTAAAAAGGAAGGAAATCACATTCTGCAACACTGGTGAATAGTAAGAACATTATGCTAAGTGAAATAAGCCAGCCAAAAAAGATACTGTATCATTTCACTTATGTGCAGTTATCTAATGTAGTCAAATTCATAGAAAGTACACGAATGAAGTGACTTAGAGTGCACACACATAATCGTGGTTACAGGGACTGTGTGAGGGAGAGAGAGAAAGGGGAGTTGTTTAGTGGCATAGAGTTTCAAATTTTCAAGATGAAATAGTTTTGTATATCTCTTTTACAGTGTGAATACTTGTTTGACTCTAGTGAACTTTACACTTTAAAATGGTTAAAGGGTAAATTTTATGTTATGTGCTCTTTTCCAGAGTGGAAAAAAAAAAACAAAAACAAAAAAGAAGTGTCAGAAAATATCTGAGACAGAAAGATTGTTTCCTAAAGTTCAGTGGTCTTTAGAATATAGTTCAACTATAACTAATAAGCTGAAGTTATAGTTTTAGAATCTGTCAAAGGGATTTCTTTCGTTTCCTTAAACAGAGGTTTCTTAAATGGAGATTGCTTTAGAGAATAAACGCTAACTAGAAGGCTTTTGATCTAGTACTACAAGAGGATAGCAAAAACCTTTAAGCTTATGAAAAAGAAAATTTACAGAAAGGAAAGAAATAAGAATGGGTGAAAAAATATGACTTGATTTAATTGCATAATATTAAGTAGCTATCAGCATAGTATTTGTGGGTTAGTTTATTCATTTTAGTAGAATGAATGTATTTTATTGGTAAAATTTTAGAACTGTATGTTATGAAAATTTTATGCAAAATTTACTTTCTCAGAAATTTTTACTTTCAGCTTATTGCAGAGATAAGAAGCAACTCAGGTGTTTAAGCTGACTGAAATGCTTCCCATTATCATTTAAGAATCTGTATGTATCCCCAAGAGAGTAAATATTTATCTGCAGATGTCAATTGAAAATCATGAAACGTGAACTTTGTTTAGTGTTGTGCATTGTCACTCATAGCTTGTCTTTTGCGTTATTATCTTTGTTTTCAAATATCTTTTTCATTGTAGAAAATAATAGTGGAAAGAGGCAAAGAGAAAAAAATTGAATGCCTCCATACTGAGCCCTGTTAAGATATCAGTGTGTACATCGAAGATTTTTTTAATCATCCACATTATATATTATATAGATATCTAAAAGGACACACACACACAAAAAACTTGTGTGAACACAGGTTGTTTTGCAGTTTACTCATTTGCTTAATTTGTCATGAAGCTAATTATTCTATCATCTTTTTTCTGACTTTTTATTGATAAAGTTGGTCTTTGGGTTGCTGTTCTTTTTACTTTGCTTTCATATTTCAGTGGTACCAATCTTCTCACCTGTAAAGAGGAAAAGTTTAAAAAGAGGTCCCTAGAGTTCCCTCCAGATGGAGTCCATGATTCTTATTGTTTTTTAATAATTTTATTTATTTATTTTTAGCTTCTCTGGATGTTCCTTGCTTTGCATAGGCTTTCTCTCTTTTCCTTGCCATTTGGGCAGCAAGTGGGACCTACTCTTTGTTGTAGTCCATGGGCTTCTCATTGTGGTGGCATATCTTGTTGCAGAGCACAGGCTCTAGAGCACAGGCTTCAGGAGTTGCCTCGCATGGGCTCAATAGTTTCAGTGCGTGGGCTTAGTTGCTCCAAGATGTGTGGGATCTTCCCAGACCAGGAATTGAAGCCGTGTCCCCTGCGTTGGCAGGCAAATTCCTATTCACTGCACCACCAGGAAGTCTCAGAGCCCATGATTCTAAGTCCTATCCACAGTCCCCAGTGAAGTCTAGGGGGCCATCTTTAGTTTCACGGCCCACGTGATAGGATGACTTCCACACATTCTAGGGCCAATTTTACCTGCAGAACCAGTGTCGTATACAAAGGGTAAGTGGTCTCTATGAAATTATGACAATTCTTGAGGGTAAACTTTTGTGTTATACTTTTCTATACTTACCGCAGAGCAAGACGTTAAATATATATTTATGTTCACACCATCACAGAAAGCTATGTGCTACGTATTTCTTGTTTTAAAAAGAAAAAGGAAATGCTTGTGATTTAAATTTCTCTTATTTTCCTTTGGTAATTTTTTGTTTTACAATTTCCACCACAGAAAATGATTTAAAGGTAAAGAGAACCCAATACATATAATTTCTTCTGTTTAACCAATCAACCACCCTTGACATCCTGATTTAGAAATTTTCATTCCTCACTGGAGAAGAAGCTTTGAATGAGTAAATGTTTAATTGTGGTCTGATGGACGATTTGCTTACACATAGTTAAAATAGATACCTATGGGAGTCATTGAAAAATATTTCTCAGTATCTGTCAAGTTGTCATAAAGGAATCTAGGACAGGCTTTGATATTCTCTATTTCACTCTAGGTGAGCAGATGGTGACTACAGCAATGCAATTAAAAGACACTTACTCCTTGGAAGGAAAGTTATGACCCACTTAGATAGCATATTGAAAAGCAGAGATATTACTTTGCCAACAAAGTTCCGTTTAGTCAAGGCTATGGTTTTTCCTGTGGTCATGTATGGATGTGAGAGTTGGACTGTGAAGAAAGCTGAGTGCCGAAAAGTTGGTGCTTTTGAATGTGGTGTTGGAGAAGACTCTTGAGAGTCCCTTGGACTGCAAGGAGATCCAACCAGTCCATCCTAAAGGAGATCAGTCCTGGGTGTTCATTGGAAGGACTGATGCTGAAGCTGAAACTCCAATACTTTGGCCACCTTATGTGAAGACTTGACTCATTGGAAAAGACCCTAATGTTGGGAGGGATTGGGGACAGGAGGAGAAGGGGACAACAGAGAATGAGATGGCTGGATGGCATCACTGACTCGATGGACATGATTTTTAGTGAACTCCAGGAATTGGTGATGGACAAGGAGGCCTGGCATGCTGTGATTCATGGGGTCACAAAGAGTCGGACATGACTGAGCAACTGAACTGAACTGAACTGAGTAGATGGTCATTATGCCTAGGCATGTGTTTGAAATATAGCTTTATTATTTATTATGTGAATTTACAGAAATGAAAACAAAGAATATAATGGGAAAGACTAGAGATCTCTTCAACAAAATTAGAGGTACCAAGGGAATATTTCATGCAAAGATGGGCACAATAAAGGAAAGAAACTGTATGGATCTAACAGGGTATGTCCAATTCTTCGGCACTCAGCCTTCTTCACAGTCCAACTCTCACATCCATACATCACCACAGGAAAAACCATAGCCTTGACTAGACGGACCTTAGTCAGCAAAGTAATGTCCCTGCTTTTGAATATGCTATCTAGGTTGGTCATAACTTGTCTTCCAAGGAGTAAACGTCTTTTAATTTCATGGCTGCAGTCACCATCTGCAGTGATTTTAGAGCCCCCCCAAATAAAGTCAGCCACTGTTTCCGCTGTTTCCCCATTTATTTCCCGTGAAGTGATTGATGGGACCGGTTGCCATGATCTTCGTTTTCTGAATGTTTAGCTTTAAGGCAGTTTTTTCACTCTCCTCTTTCACTTTCATCAAGAGGCTTTTGAGTTCCTCTTCACTTTCTGCCATAAGGGTGGTGTCATCTGCATATCTGAGGTTATTGATATTTCTCCCGGCAATCTTGATTCCAGCTTGTGTTTCTTTCAGTCCAGCGTTTTTCAGGATGTACTCTGCATATCAGTTAAATAAGCAGGGTGACAATATACAGCCTTGATGTACTCCTTTTCCTATTTGAAACCAGTGTGTTGTTCCATTGATGCTTTTGAACTGTGGTGTTGGAGAAGACTCTTGAGAGTCCCTTGGACTGCAAGGAGATCCAACCAATCCATTCTGAAGGAGATCAGCCCTGGGATTTCTTTGGAAGGAATGATGCTAAAGCTGAAACTCCAGTACTTTGGCCACCTCATGTGAAGAGTTGACTCATTGGAAAAGACTCTGATTCTGGGATTGGGGGCAGGAAGAGAAGGGGACGACCAGAGGATGAGATGGCTGAATGGCATCACTGACTCGATGGACGTGAGTCTGAGTGAACTCCGGAAGTTGGTGATGGACAGGGAGGCCTGGCGTGCTGCAATTCATGGGGTCTCAAAGAGTCGGACATGACTGAGCAATTGAACTGAAGTGAACAGGGTAGGTCCAATAGCAGAAGATATTAAGAAGAGGTGGCAAGAATACACAGAAGAACTATATAAAAAAGATCTTAATTACCTGGAAAACCATGATGCTTTGATCAATGACCTAAAGCCAGATATCCTGAAATGCAAAGTCAAGTTAGCTTTAGGAAGCATCACCTCCAACAAACCTAGTGGAAGTGATAGAATTCCAGCTAAACTATTTCAAATCCTAAAGGATGATGCTGTGAAAGTGCTGCACTCAATATGCCAGCAAATTTGGAAAACTCAACAGTGACCACAAGACTGGAAGAGGTCAGTTTTCATTCTAATCCCAAAGAAGGTAAATGGCAAAGAATGTTCAAAATACCATACAGTTGCACTCATTTCACATGCTAGGAAGGTAATGCTCAAAATCCTTCAATCTAGGCTTCAACAGTATGTGAACTGAGAACTTTTCAGATGTTCAAGGTGGATTTAGAAAAGACAGAGGAACCAGAGATCAAATTACCAACAGCTGCTGGATCATAGAAAAAGCAAGAGAATTCCAGAAAAACATCTACTTCTGCTTCATTGATTATGATAAAAGCCTTTGACTATGTGGATCACAACAAACTGGAAAATTCTTCAACGAATGGGAATTCCAGACCACCTTATCTGCTTCCTGTGAAACCTGTAAGCAGGTCAAGAAGCAGCAATTAGAACCAGACATGAAACAATGGACTGGTTCCAAATTGGGAAAGGAGTATGTCAAGGCTGTATATTGTCACCCTGTTTATTTATCTTTTATGCAGAATACCATCATGTGAAATACCAGGCTGGATGATTTACAAGCTGTAATCAAGATTGCTGGGGGGAAAATCAATAACCTCAAATATACAGATGGCACCACCCTAACAGCACAAAACAAAGAGGTATTAATGAGCCTCTTGATGAAGATGAAAGAGGAGAGTGAAAAAGTTGGCGTAAACTCAACATTTTAAAAACAAAGATCATGGCATCTGGTCCCATCACTTCATGGCAAATAGATGGGATAACAATGGAAACATTAACAGACTATTTTCTTGGGCTCCAAAATCACTGCAGATGGTGACTGCATCCATGAAATTAAAAGATCCTTGCTCCTTGGAACAAAAGCTATGCCAAATGTAGACAGCATATTAAAAAGCAGACACATTACTTTGACAACCAAAGTCTGTATAGTCAAAGCTAAATTTCTTCCAGTAGTCACATACAGATGTGAGAGCTGGACAACAAAAAAGGCTGACCACTGAAGAATTGATGCCTTCGAACTGTGGTGGTGAGAAGACTCGAGAGTCCAATGGACAGCAAGAAGATCAAACCAGTCAATCCCAAAGGAAATCAGTCCTAAATATTCATTGGAAGGACTGATGCTGAAGCTGAAGCTCCAATACTTTGGCCACCTGATTCAAAGAGCTGACTCATTAGAATATACCCTGATGCTGGGAAAAGTTGAAGGCAGAAGTAGGGGACAACAGAGGACAAGATGGTTGGATGGCATCACCAACTCAGTGGAGATGAGTTTGAGCAAACTGCTGGAAATAGTGAAGGGCAGGGAAGTGCTGCGTGCTGCAGTCCATGGGGACACAAAGAGTTGGACATGACTGAGCAACTGAACAAGAACAAATTGTAAACCTATTACAGCAATATATCAGAAGATGTTGAAAATGATCTCTCTGATATATGTTTATATGTATCTTATAAATTTCATTTATTTTGTATATGGATAAGATTCAGTTCAGTTCAGTCACTCAGTCACGCCCAACTCTTTTGGAACCCCATGAACCGCAGCACGGCAGGCCTCCCTGTGCATCACCAACTGCCGGAGTTCACTAAAAATCATGTCCATTGAGCCAGTGATGCCGTCAAGCCATCTCATCCTCTGCCATCCCCTTCTCCTCCTGTCCCCAGTCCCTCCCAGCATCAGGGTCTTTTCCAATGAGTCAGCTCTTTGCATGAGGTAGCCAAAGTATTGGAGTTTCAGCTTGAGCATCAGTCCTTCCAGTGAACACCCAGGACTGATCTCCTTTAGGATGGACTGGTTGGATCTCCTTGCAGTCCAAGGGACTCTCAAGAGTCTTCTCCAATACCACAGTTCAAAAGCATCAATTCTTCAGCACTCAGCTTTCTTCACAGTCCAACTCTCACATCCATACATGATCATTGGAAAATCCATAGTCTTGACTAGATGGACCTTTGTTGGCAAAGTAATGTCTCTGCTTTTGAATATGCTATCTAGGTTAATCATAATTTTCCTTTCAAAGAGTAAGCGTATTTTAATTTCATGGCTGCAATCGCCATCTGCAGTGATTTTGGAGCCCCCCCCACCAAAATAGTCTGACACTTTTCCCACTGTTTCCCCATCTATTTCCCATGAAGTGATGGGACCAGGTGCCATGAATGTTGAGCTTAAGCCAACTTTTCACTCTCCTCTTTCACTTACATCAAGAGGCTTTTTAGTCCTTCTTCACTTCCTGCCAAAAGGGTGGTGTCATCTGCATATTTGAGGTTATTGATATTTCTCCCGGCAATCTTGATTCCAATTTGTACTTCTTCCAGCCCAGTGTTTCTCATGATGTACTCTGCATAGAAGTTAAATAAGCAGGATGATAATATACAGCCTTGACGTACTCCTTTTCCTATTTGGAACCAGTCTGTTGTTCCATGTCCAGTTCTCACTGTTGCTTCCTTACCTGCATATAAGTTTCTCAAGAGGCAGGTCAGGTGCCTGCCTCTTTCAGAATTTTCACAGTTTGTTGTGATCCAGACAGTCAAAGGCTTTGGCATAGTCAAGAAAGCAGAAATAGATGTTTTTCTGGAACTTTCTTGCTTTTTCGATGATCCAGCAGATGTTGGCAATTTGATCTCTGATTCCGCTGCCTTTTCTAAAACCAGCTTGAACATCTGGCAACTACTAAGAAATCAATTTTTTCAATCTTTTTTTTTGACATAGTCAATTAGATTGTAATTAAAAAGATTTGTATGGTAAAAATCATGTGACTTTTTTTGTGTATGAAATGAAATTTCTGCCATCTTTCTAAAATTTGTGTTGTTTATTCATTAGAACCCTTATGAAAGACTTCTATAAAAACATTTATATTTACCTCTTGAAATGTTGTTTTCTGTATAAATATAATTTAAAATATCAAAGCACAGTAAGAAGATGAATTTCTGAAATTTACTTTCTATTGTATAAAAAGATAACTTTTTAAAAAGAAAGCTTAAATTTTTACAATATTCTAGATAATTTTATATTTAAAAGTGAGCTTAACTTACAGTGTTATTGATATAAACCTGCTCTCTCTTTAAAAAATTTTTAGTTTTAAGTAAATTTTATTCATATAAAATATACTGTGGGAGAGGTTTTTAATTTTTTTATTCTTTTGTAAATAAAAGTAAATTTTAAGTTCTTTCTCTTATAATCACAAGACAATTCTACCTTAACAGAACAAGAATTAATCTCATTTGGATGATGTTAAAATCACCATATCATCAAAGCTAAATGGTAAGAAACACTGAAAGAGACTACATGAAATTAATTAAATGCTGTATAGGTCAGTAAGTTTTAATATGGGTAATGGTCTCAACAGAGTTTTTGAGGACTTAATGATCTCTTTTATATCAATTGACATAATAAGAGATAGTATTAAAATTGATAACTGCTATTGTTGAAAACTTGAATATCTATATACAAGCAAAAGTGAAAGTGTTAGTCATTCAGTCATGCTAACTATAGGATCCCATAGGCTGTAGCCCACCAGGCTCCTTTGTCTATGGGATTTTCCAGGCAAGGATTCTGGAGTGGTTTGCCATTTCCTTCTCCAGAGTATCTTTCCCACCCAGGGATGGAACCTGGGTCTCCTGCACTGCAAGCAGATTCTTTACTGACTGAGCTAGCAGGGAAATCAATGTAAGGCTGTAATTAAAACTGAATGCTTCTGTATATCAAATTTACTTGTCATTTATCCATTTACAAAAGTTAGCATTTGTAAACAGATTCGTCAACTTTGGCTCTCAAATTTTTTCATTAGCATAGGATTAACACTATTTCAAAATGTTTTTTCCTGACCATGTATATTGGTAATGTGATGTGCTAGGTGAATTTCTAACACTTGGCTGATTGCAAGTCTTGGCTAATGTGCTGCTTTTGAAAGTGTAGTTCAGTTCAGTTCAGTCGCTCAGTCATGTCTGACTTTTTGTGACCCCATGAATCGCAGCACACCAGGCCTCCCTGTCCATCACCAACCCCCGGAGTTCACCCAAACTCATGTGCGTCAAGTCGGTGATGGCATCCAGCCATCTCATTCTCTGTTGTCCCCTTCTCCTCTGACCCCAATCCCTCTCAGCATCAGGGTCTCTTCCAATGAGTCAACTCTTTGCGTGAGGGGGCCAAAGTATTGGGGTTTCAGCTTCAGCATCAGTCCTTCCAATGAACACCCAGGACTGGTCTCCTTTAGGGTGGACTGATTGGATCTCCTTGCAGTCCAAGGGACTCTCAAGAGTCTTCTCCAACACCACAGTTCAAAAGCATCAATTCTTCAGCACTCAGCTTTCTTCACAGTCCAACTCTCACATCCATACATGACCAAAGGAAAAACCATAGCCTTGACTAGATGGACCTTTGTTGGCAAAGTAATATCTCTGCTTTTAATATGATATCTAGGTTGGTCATAACTTTCCTTCCAAAGAGCAAGCATCTTTTAATTTCATGGCTGCAATCACCATCTGTGGTGATTTTGGAGCCCAAAAATATAGTCTGACACTATTTCCACTGTTTCCCCATCTATTTCCCTTGAAGTGATGGGACCAGATGCCATGATCTTCATTTTCTGAATGTTGAGCTTTAAGCCCACTTTTTCACTCTCCTCTTTTGCTTTCATCAAGAGGCTTTTTAGTTCCTCTTCACTTCCTGCCATGATGGTGGTGTCATCTGCATATCTGAGGTGATTGATATTTCTTCCAGCAATCTTGATTCCAGCTTGTGCTTCTTCCAGCCCAGCATGTCTCATGATGTACTCTGCATAGAAGGTAAATAAGCAGGGTGACAATATACAGCACTACTGCAAAGTTTTGATCTTTGTTGATTTACCTAGCTATAATAGGTAGCTAATCTTAAAAAGATGGCTCTTATTTACTGTGATGTTTATATTCATGTAAGATGATCAGTGTTACATTATAGTCTTCTTTAAATGCACTCAGATAAACTCCAACAACTACTTCAAAAGAAAAGGCAGAAAAACTCTGAAGTTTTCACGTGGAGTAGGGTGCAATAATCTTGGCTGTTTTTCTAGTTATGTGTTTGGTTCTAACTGCTTATAAAACAGCTCTCTTCCTGTGCTCTGAGGAAATTTGATCTTTCACTGAGGTGAGTATTGCCGGAAGGATTTAGAGAATATCAGAAGAATTTAGAAACCTCAAAGTTGGCTTCCATGAACACCTGGTCAATTATTTGAGACAATAAATGGGAAGTATGGCAACTTATAAAATACTTAAATTCATTTCCAGATTACCCATGTATGTGTGCTTTGGCTTCTTTTCCTGCTTTAATACTTGGAATAACTTTATGGAAGATGATCCGGCAGACTATGGCTTGATTAATTTTACATTAGAAAGAATATGATTATTTACCAATCTTTAAACCATATACCTGAAAAGCTACCAGATAATTATGATTAAAAGTCAAAGCACTTAGAGAGTTAGGGAGAATTTGGAGATCTCCTCTTTCAAATTAATCTTATGAATTCCTTTAACTTTGCATATATTTTTGATTTTTTTAGTGCTGTGGAAATATATCTGGCTTTGAGCCTCAGCTCAGTCTCCTTATTTTAGCTGTTATTGTGGTTATTTTTGTTCAGTGAGAGATTAGGATAACTGTCACTTTGTCTTTCACAGTAAAATTAATAATCATAAATAATAACTGATAAAATATGCTGTTTTATGATATTAATCTTTCAAAAAACATGCTGATTTTCCATCATCATCATCATTATTATTACTACAATTTTACTGATTAGAAAATTTAGGCTTACAGTAGTCAAACAATTAGTTGTCCAGGGTGACCCATTTTGCTGGTAGCAAAAATAGAATTCAAAGCCAAATGTGATGACTTCAGATTTTGAATTCTATATATTGAATAATTTTTCTATATTAAGAGATCCAATTTCACAACTATGTTTGCAATTTATGCACAGTCAAAAACAAAAACACTTCAGTGGAAAAAATATGAGACCTCTTTTTCTATATTATGGCCTCTTTCTATTGTGCTTGCTAAGACTTTCCTAAAAAGTAAAAGGCTTATTTTAGGAGGGTATTTCCAATAAACTGGGGAGATTCGCATATGTTACATTATTACTAACAGAGAGCTTGGTGATGTGCAATTCACATCTTTTAATTTCATGGTTGCAATCACTATATGCAGTGATTTTGGAGCCCCCACAAAATAAACATGCTGTATATACCAAATATTCTTTATTCATCTGTCATTGGGCATTTAAGTTGTATACATATCTTAAATACTGTGAATAATGTTGTAATAAAGATGGCAGTGGAAATTAATCTTTTAAACCTTCATTTCAATTCTTTTGGATATAAGTGGGATTGCTCAGTTGTATATCAGCTTTAAATTTTTTGAAGAATCCCCATACTGTTTTTTACAATGACTGTCTGTCAGTTCAGTCACTCAGGCATGTCCAACTCTTTGCAAACCCATGGACTGCAGTACACCATGCTTCCCTGTCCATCACCAACTCCCAGAGCTTGCTCAAATTCATGTCTATCAAGTCAGTGATGCCATCCAACAACCTTATCCTCTGTCATCCCCTTCTACTCCTGCCTTCAATCTTCCCCAGCATCAGGGTCTTTTCCATTTAGTCAGCTCAGTTGTGTTCGACTCTTTGCGACCCCACCGACTGCAGCATGCAGGGCTTCTCTGCCCTTCACTATTTCCAGGAGTTTGCTCAAGATCATCTCCACTGAGTTGGTGATGCCATCCAACCACCTTGTCCTCTGTTGTCCCCTACTTCTGCCTTCAACTTTTCCCAGCATCAGGGTATATTCTAATGAGTCGGCTCTTCGCATCAGGTGGCCAAAGTATTGGAGCTTCAGCTTCAGCATCAGTCCTTCCAATGAATATTCAGGACTGATTTCCGTTGGGATTGACTGGTTTGATCTCCTTGCAGTCCAAGTGACTCTCAAGAGCCTTCTCCAACACCATGGTTGCAAAGTATCAATTCTTTGGAGCTCAGCTTTCTTTATGGTCCAACTCTCACATCCATGCATGACTACTGGAAAAACCAAAACTTTGACTAGATGGAACTTTGTTGGCAAAGTAATGTCTTTGCTTTTTAATATGCTGTCTACATTTGTCATAGTTTTTGTTCCAAGGAGCAAGCATCTTTTAATTTCATGGCTGCAGTCACCATCAGCAGTGATTTTGTAACCTAAGAAAATAAAGTCTGTTACTGTTTCCTCTGTTTCCCCATCTATTTGCCATGAAATGATGGGACCAGATGCCATGATCTTCGTTTTCTGAATGTTGAGCTTTAAGCCAACTTTTTCACTCTCCTCTTTCATTTTCATCAAAAGGCTCTTTAGTTTCTCTTCACTTTCTTCAATAAGGGTGGTGTCATCTGCATATCTGAGGTTATTGATATTTCTTGTGGCAATTTTGATTCCAGCTTGTGCTTCATCCAGTTTGGCATTTCACATGATGTACTGTGCATATAAGATAAACAAGCGGGGTGACAATATACAACCTTGATGTATTACTTTCCAAATTTTGAACCATTCTGTTGTTCTATGTCTGGTTCTAACTGTTGTTTCTTGACCCGCACGCAGGTTTCTCAAGAGGCACGTAAGGTGGTCTGGTATTCCCATCACTTTAAGAATTTTACAGTTTGTTGTGATCCACATGATCAAAAGTTTTAGGGTAGTCAATGAAGTAAAAGTAGATATTTTTCTGGAATCCTCTTGCTTTTTGTATGATCCAATGGATGTTGGCAATTTGAACATTAGTTTGTCTGTCTTTTCGAAATCAAGCTTGAACATTTGGAATTTTTTGGTCACATACTGTTGAAGCCTAGCTTGGAGAGTTTTGGGCATTACTTTACTAGCATGTGAGATGAGTGCAATTGTGCAGTAGTTTGAACATTTTTGGTGTTGCCTTTCTATGGGATTGGAATGATAACTGAACTTTTCCAGTCTGGTGGCAAATGCTGAGTTTTCCAAATTTGCTGGCATATTGAGTGCATCACTTTCACAGCATCATCTTTTAGCATTTGAAATATTTAGCGTTTGAAATTCCAGCTTATCTGGAATTCCATCATCTCCACCAGCTTTGCTCATAGTGATGCTTTCTAAAACACACTTGACTTTGTACTCCAGGATGTCTGGCTCCAGATGAGTGATCACACCATCATGATCATCTGAGTCATTAGATCCTTTTAATATGGTCCTTCTGTGTATTATTACCACCTCTTCTTAATCTCTTCTGCTTCCGTTAGGTTCATACTATTTTTGTCCTTTATTGTGCCCATATATGCATGGAGTATTCCTTTTTTATCTCTCATTTCCTTGAATGGATCTCTAGTCTTTCCCATTGATCACTTGGGAAGACTTTCTTATCTCCCCTTTGGAACTCTGCATTCCGATTGGTATATCTTTCCTTTGCCTTTTGTTTCTTTTCTCCGCTATTTGTAAGGCCTCCTTCAACATCATTTTGCCTTTTTGCATTTCTTTTTCTTGGGGATGGTTTGGATCACAGCCTCCTATACAATGTTATGAACCTCCATCCATAGTTCTTCAGGTACTCTATCAGATCTAATCCCTTGAATATATTTGTCATTTACACTGTATAATCATAAGGGATTTGATTTAGGTCATACCTGAATGGTCTAGTGGTTTTTCCTACTTTCTTCAATTTAAGTCTGAATTTTGCAATAAGGGATTCATGATTTGAGCCACAGTCAGCTCCCAGTCTTGTTTTTGCTAACTGTATAGAGCTTCTCCATCTTCAGCTGTAAAGAATATAATCAATCTGATTTTGGTATTGACCACCTGGTGATGTCCATATGTAAAGTCATCTCTTGTGTTGTTGGAAGAGGGTATTTGCTATGGCCAGTGCATTCTCTGGGAAAAATTATGTTAGTCTTTGCCCTGCTTCTTTTTGTATTCCAATTTCAAACTTGCCTGTTATTCCAGATATCTCTTGACTTTCTACTTTTGCATTCCAGTCCCCTATGATGAAAAGGACTTCTTTTATTTGGTGTTAGTTCTAGAAAGTCTTGTATGTCTTCATAGAGCTGTTGAACTTCAGGTTCTTTGGCATTAGTGGTTGGGGCATAGACTTGGATCACTATGATATAGAATGGTTAGCCTTGGAAACAAAGATCACTATTGTTTTTGAGATTTCACCCAAGTACTGCATTTTAGACT
Source organism: Capricornis sumatraensis (assembly GCF_032405125.1). NCBI lineage: Eukaryota > Metazoa > Chordata > Mammalia > Artiodactyla > Bovidae > Capricornis > Capricornis sumatraensis. Next base: position 39,933,014 of record NC_091073.1, on the reverse strand, counting down.
CTTGTGTCAACTATGAGGGCTACTCCATTTCTTCTAAGGGGTTTTTGCCCACAGTAGTAGATACAATGGCCATCTGAATTAAATTTTCCCATTCCAGCCCATTTTAGTTCACTGCTTCCTAAAATGTCAATGTTCATTGTTGCCATCTTTTGTTTGACCACTTCCAGTTTACCTTGATACATGGACCTAACATTCCAGGTTATTATGCAATATTGTTCTTTACAGTATTGGACTTTAATTCCATCACCAGTCACATCCATAACTGATTTTTATTTTTACTTAGGCTCAACATCTTCATTCTTTCCCGAGCTGTTTCTCCTCTCTTCTCTAGTAGCATATTGGGCACCTACCAACCTGGGGAGTTCATCTTTCAGTGTCATATCATTTTGCCTTTTTACTGTTCATGGGGTTCTCAAGGCAAGAATCATGAAGTGATATGCCATTCTCTTCCTCAGTGCACTATGTTCTGTCAAAACTCTCCACTATGTCCCGTCCATCCTGGGTGGCCTTTCAGGGCATGTCCCATAGTTTCATTGAGTTAGACAAGGCTATGGTCCATGTGATCAGTTTGGTACATAATTAGTGTACCAATTTGCATTCTCACCGGAAGCATACACACATTTAATTTCTCCACACACTTCACCTATATTGACCTGTTTTGTGCTTTTTTGATAGTAACCATTCTAACAGTGTAAGATGATATTTGATATTGGTCACGTTTTCCTACTTCTGTTGGCTTTTTTTATGTCATCTTTCAAGAAATGTCTGTTAAATTCCTTTGCCCATTTAATATCTTGTTGTTGTTATTTTATTATTATTAAATTGCAGATGTTCTTTATATATTTTGGAGATTAACCTTCCATCAAATTTAGGGCTTGCAAATATTTTCTCCCATTCTAGTTAGTTTTTTCATTCTGTGGTTTCCTTTGCTGTGTGGAAGCTTTTTAGTAAGATGTAGTCCAGTGTCTGTTGTTGGGTTTGAGGCCTGTGCTTCTGTGTGGTAGCCAAGATATCATTGCCAAGATCTGCCTCAAAAAGCTTTTCCCTTGTATTTTTTTCCAAGACTTTTACAGTGTCAGGAGGGGTGATAGACTTGTACACTTAACACTATAAACCATTGATTAAAAGAAATAAAGAAGACAAATAAATAGAAAAATATCATATTAGATCATAATACTTCATATTGTTAAAATGTGTATACTAGCCAAAGTGATATTTAAATTCAATGCTCTCCCTATCAAAACCCTGATGGTATTTTTTATAGAAAAAGGAAACAATCCTAAAATTAATATGAAACCACTAAAGATTCCAAATAATTAAAGCAGTCTTGAGAATGCTTTAACTAATGACAATGGTTTCAAAATCTACTATAAAGCCACAGTAATCAAAGCAGGGTGGTACAGACATAAAGACAGACATACAGAAAAATGAAACAAAATAGAAAGTCCAGGAATAAATTCACATATATTCCGCCAACTGATCTTCAAAAAGGGTGACAGGGATACACATTGAGAAAAGGGTCATCTGTTCAACAAAAGATATTGGAAAAACTGGATCCACGTGCAAAATAATGAAATTGGACCTTACTTTACACCATAAAAATCAACTCAAAATGCAATGTTAAATCTCTCCTAACTTGCAATTCTTCCATTAAGGGAGTCAGTTTTCCATCCTTTGATTCTTGCTTTGTTCATATGACTTGCTTTGAGCAATGGGATATTAGCAAATGTGATACAAATAAAAACTTGGAAACTATTTAGGCACTGGATCTTGCTCTCTTGTTGTTCTTTCAAATCCTGTTACCACCATGTGCCAGAAGCCAAAGGTAGCCCAAATCTTTCCTGGATGAGGACTTGGTAGATCAAGCAACTTCATAACTGTCAGACTGTTCTAAATCCTCAAGCTTTGCTTAAATATGCCTAGAGAGGAAGAACTACCTAAGCAATACAAAGGACTGTGAGAAGTAATAAATGCTTATTGTTTTCAGCCAAAAATATTTAGGGGAGCTTGTTATACTACAAACACTACTAGGTATATTACTTAGTGTCCTTTGGCTGTTGTAGATATAGATCTTATAGAAAATCTGACTAGTACTTCCTGGTATAAAGAAAATATCCGAGAATGTAAAAATATTCACACTATTCCATTATTCTAGGAAAGACTCTAATAGCTCTGTTCAGAAACGCAAAGAATGTCACTGCTGTGTTCACAGTGGAAAGCTAGTTTTCATTGTGTTGCCAATACTGTATTTGAGGAAAATGAGAAGTACAGTTATGTTTATGTTGACATGTCTTCATTGCAAGGTTAAGCATTTGATTTGTTTATACTTTACCCCATTTCCCTGGTTCAGCTGCACTGTCTGGGTTTTAACAAGCTTCAGTATCCCCTCATTTGGTGAGACAGTGTGTGAGTTAAGGATTAACATTTGTATAATGAAACATAAATGCTCATGAATTGTATATAATATTTTAGCAAAAGCTTATTTAGTTTTACCACTTTCACAAATTTTTGGTTTAGCAAGCAGCCTTTTCTTATTGCTTTGGAAGTCCAATGTGATGGATGCTGGAAATGCAATAAGAAAAGTGAAGGGTTTCTTCCCCCCCGCCACCCCCTTCATGAGTGAATATAATAGATAGCTGCTCTGTGCTATAATTGAGGAAAACAACTTTCAAATTTTACTTTATTTTTTCCAACTTCCCCCATCCTCCTTTCCAACTGCTGCCTTAACAAATAAATCTAAAAAGCATCTTTAATACTATATTGAAATAAGTGTATAACCTGACCAGTTTAAGTAAAAAAGTGCTTGAAAAGGTTTTTTTTTAAAGACACATAAAATTCTATATGACTATAACACTATTTTAATACCTTGTATAAGTAAGTTAGATTTTAAAATCATGTATTTTTCTATTTTTCCCTTCTAGTCTCCTGAAGATCTCCCCAGCCCCAAGATTCCAATAATTTTTAAGATATTTACATGTCAAATATATAAATTAACGATGTTAATATATTTAAGATATTTATGTTAGAGCTGGAAGAAAATTTGAATTAATCTAGAATCTTTGTTTTGAATATATTTTATTCCTATTCAAAGTTAGACATACATGTAAATGTATGCTCATCTATAGACATATAAACTTAAAGCAAATTTCTTAAATTATTTATTGTTAATATACCTATACCTTCAATTCTATTTTACTTCATTTCCATTCTCTTCTATTATGGTCTCTTCATGTTTTGATTTTCTTTTTTTTTTTTTTTTTTTTTATCTTGGTCACTACTTACTAAATTAATTTTACCTTTTACACTTGATTTTTAACCTCCCAATGGGGAAACTCCATTCTAAACTAGAATGGAGAAAATATTTTACAGCTTACAACGCCCATTATTGTAGTAATTCTTTCTTCTCATTTTTCTCTGTTTTCTCCTTGCAAAGCAGAACTCTCTTCTAACCCCTCCTTGAGCCAAAGGAGTTTCTGTCTCTGCAGACCGTGGCCAGAGGCATCCCCTAAGTGTTCTGTCCTAGATCTTCTTTTCTTTGATTTCATGTTTATCACTTTTGACTTCTGAATTGATTTACAGGTTGTTTCATCTTTTCCAAAGTACTATCTCTGTCATTCCTTAACTCTCCTAATGACATGCATCATTTTTCCACCTACTTTTCAGTTTTCTTTCCTAGATTCATGTTTCTGTTTCAGATGACCCTGCCTCGTTCACTTGCTCTTGGACATGACTCCTCATGATCAAAGACCTTATCACTGTAATTTTGTGGGGCCCCAAACTCTAAAAGCAATTATTAAAATTCCTGGGATCTTGTAAGAACAGCAAAAATGACTTTCAAAGAGGAAGAAGTTAAAAAAAAAAAAAAAAAAAGGCATGAGAAATGGGTCCCTCTACTGGTCTAAGAAAATAATGAAGATTTTATTAACTAACTTTTGCCCTTAAATGGTTTTGTCACTTTTAGATAAATATTGGGCAATTATGTTTCATTTTCACTTCAAGTAAATAACTTAAAGTTTGAGAACATTTCCTCATTGAGAAGCAAGTCATTATTCTCATATTTAACCTGGAGACCACTCACCCATGCTTCCCAGAACCATGGCTGTAAAGGGCAACTCTTTTTGCTTCTAGTGTCTGCTCACTTAGACACACTTATGATTATGAACTTTCCTAGCTTCTACTCTCTTTTGTGTTTCTCACACCAGATTTTTCAACTAATCATTCCCCTCACTTATCTCTTCCACAACTTTATGAAGACTGATTACTGATACTTTCAAACCAAAATTTAACAATCCTTGCCAGAAATATTAATTTAAAGTAGGGTACTGGTAGAAGCACAAGCTGGAATCAAGATTGCCGGGAGAAATCTCAATAACCTCAGATATGCAGATGACACCACCCTTATGGCAAAGTGAAGAGGAACTAAAAAGCCTCTTGTTCAAATTGAAAGTGGAGAGTGAAAAAGTTGGCTTAAAGCTCGACATTCAGAAAATGAAGATCATGGCATCTGGTCCCATCACTTCATGGGAAATAGATGGGGAAACAGGGGAAACAGTGGCTGACTTTATTTTGGGGGGCTCCAAAATCACTGCAGATGGTGACTGCAGCCATGAAATTAAAAGACGCTTACTCCTTGGAAGAAAAGTTATGACCAACCTAGATAGCATATTAAAAAGCAGAGACATTACTTTGGCAACAAAGGTCCATCTAGTCAAGGCTATGGTTTTTCCAGTGGTCATGTATGGATGTGAGAGTTGGACTGTGAAGAAGGCTGAGCACCTAAGAATTGATGCTTTTGAACTGTGGTGTTGGAGAAGACTCTTGAGAGTCCCTTGGACTGCAATGAGATCCAACCAGTCCATCCTAAAGTAGATCAGTCCTGGGTGTTCATTGGAAGGACTGATGCTGAAGCTGAAACTCCAGTATTTAGGTCACCTCATGCGAAGAGTTGACTCATTGGAAAAGACTCTGATGCTGGGAGGGATTGGCTGGGGCAGGAGGAGAAGAGGATGACAGAGGATGAGATGGCTGGATGGCATCACTGACTCGATGCACATGAGTTTGGGTGAACTCCAGAGTTGGTGATGGACAAGGAGGCCTGGTGTGCTGCGATTCATGGAGTCACAGAGTCGGACATGACTGAGCAATTGAACTGAACTGAACAGGTGCTTTCCACCATGACTTACAGAACTAGTTGTAAGATAGGGATATATTCATACTACACGATGTCCATCACTGGGGTATTTGATCTGTCTCTGTCCTTCTCTAAGAATCCAAATCATCTCCTGTTACTTTTTCTTTTCCTCCTCATAGCCTGAATTTCCAGGTGCTCAGTGTATGTTTATCTCAACTACATGTGCATAGGAAGCAAAGTATAGAGTCAAAGATCTGTGTTGGAAGTCTTAGAGGAGTATATAGTTACTTATATTTCTAATTGGTGTATTTCAATGGGGAGGCAAGGAATCCAACCTGTTCTGGAAAAATGTGTGAGGGACAATAATCTTGACATTTGTTAGTTACCATATGTTCTCTCTATATTACCATTTTGTTTGGCTGATTGAGCTTTGATTTTTCTTATCACTTTGTTTTATAGCAGAATAAATCACTTGGTAATCTTATTTCTCACTAATATGTGAGTGTCTTTGTGTGTGTGTGTGTGTGTGTGTTTTAATCTTCTTATCCGGGGAAATAGCTGAAAATTTTAATGTGAGGGAGGAAAAGCAAAAAGTAGAATCTGCTCTTGAATAGCAGAGTAACTGAATATTCTTAAGTCTGTAAGATCTCAACCAATGGAAATAGACATTGAAGATGACAAAAGCAGTCTAAATACAAATGTTGCCAGATAACGTTTTTTAGACATGATTTGTAAGGACCAGTACACCCAGTGCAAAGTTAAAGAGAGGGTCCATGTTTACAGAGTATTTGAAATTTCAATATGGCAATAGGAGAGCGTTAAATTAAGTTCACACACTTCTATTATTCATACTACTACTACTACTACTACTACTAAGTCATTTCAGTCATATCCGACTCTGTGCGACCCCATAGACGGCAGCCCACCAGGCTCCCCCGCCCCTGGGATTCTCCAGGCAATAACACTGGAGTGGGTTGCCATGTCCTTCTCCAATGCATGAAAGTGGAAAGTGAAAGTGAAGTCGCTCAGTCGTGTCCGACTCCTAGCAACCCCACGGACTGCAGCCTACCAGACTCCTCCATCCATGGGATTTTCCAGGCGAGAGTACTGGAGTGGGTTGCCATTGCCTTCTCCCTATTATTCATATATATAAATGTGCGTATGTGTGTGTGTGTGTGTATGTGTGCATGCGTATACGGCTTCCCTGGTGACTCAGGGAGACTTCTAATAAAGATTTCACCTGCCAATGCAGGAGATGCAAGTTCGATCCCTGGGTCAGGAAGATCCCCTGGAGAAGGAAATGGCAACCCAGTCTGATATTCTTGCTTGGGAAATCCCATTGACAGCGGAGCCTGGTGGTCTAAAGTCCATGGGGTCACAAAAGAGTCAGACACAACTTAACAACTAAACAGCAATAACAATGTATGTATCCCACATTTTCTTGTCCATTTTTCTATCGATGAACACTTAGATTGTTTCTATGCTTTGGCTATCATAAATAATGCTGCTATGAACATAGACAGCATAAATCTTTGAATTAACATTTTCATAGTCTTTGGATAAACACCCAGAAGTGGGACAGCTAGATAGTCTGATAGTTCTACTCTTAAGATTTTGAGGAATTTCTGTACTGTTTTCCATTTCCTGCACCAAATTACATTCTTGTCAACAGTGTACTAGGGTCCTCTTTTTTCTCCATCTTTGCCAACACATTATTTCTTGCCTTTTTTATAACAGTCATTCTAACAGATGTGAGGAGATGTCTCATTGTAATTTCAACTTACATTTCCTAATAATTAGTGATGTTGGACTCTTTTTCATGTACCTGTTACCCATCTGTTTGCCTTCTTTGAAAAATGTGTATTCTGGTCCTATATCCGTTGTTTTATTTGAAGTATAGTAGATGTATAATACTATATAAGTTCAGTTCAGTTCAGTCGCTCAGTCATGTCCGACTCTGCGACCCCATGAATCACAGCACGCCAGGCCTCCCTGTCCATCATCATCTCCTGGAGTTCACTCAAACTCTTGTTCATCGAGTCGGTGATGCAATCCAGCCATCTTATTTTCTGTCGTCCCTCTTTCCTCCTGCCCCCAATCCCATCCAGCAGCAAAGTCTTTTCCAATGAGTCAACTCTTCGCATGAGGTGACAAAGTACTGGAGTTTCAGTTACAGGTATACAATATAGTGATATTCCGGTACTTTATCCATTTTTTTTATTTGCAGTATAACTGATGTATAATACTATATAAGTCTTATATAAGAGAAGACTCTACACATGGTCAACACCAAAATTAAACTGATTATATTCTTTGCAGACAAAGATGGAGAAACTATATAGTCAGCAAAAATAAGACAAGGAGTTGCCTGTGGCTCAAATCATGAACTCTTCACTGCCAAACTCAGACTTAAGTTGAAGAAAATGGGGGAAACCACTAGACCATTCAGGTATGACCTAAATCAAATCCCTTATGATTATACAGTGGAAGTGAGAAATAGATTTAAGGGACGAGACTTGATAGATAGAGTGCCTGATGAACTATGGACGGAGGTTCATGACATTGTACAGGAGACAGGGATCAAGACCATCCCAATGGAAAAGAAATGCAAAAAAGCAAAATGGTTGTCTAAGGAGGCCTTACAAATAGCTATGAAAAGAAGATAAGTGAAAAGCAAAGGAAAAAAGGAAAGATATAAGCATCTGAATGCAGAGTTCCAAAGAATAGCAAGGAGAGATAAGAAAGTGTTCCTCAGCGATCAATGCAAAGAAATAGAGGAAAACAACAGAATGGGAAAGACTAGAGATTTCAGATACTAAGGGAACATTTCATGCAAACATGGGTTCGATCAAGAACAGAAATGGATTGGACCTAACAGAAGCAGAAGATATTAAGAAGAGATGGCAAGAATACACAGAAGAACTGTACAAAAAAGAGCTACATGACCCAGATAATCACGATGGTGTGATCACTCACCTAGAGCCAGATATCTTGGAATATGAAGTCAAATGGGCCTTAGAAAACATCACTATGAGCAAAGCTAGTGGAGGTGATGGAATTCCAGTTGAGCTATTTCATATGACAGATGATGCTGTGAAAGGGCTGGACTCTATATGCCAGCAAATTGGGAAAACTCAGCAGTGGCCATAGGACTGGAAAAGGTCAGTTTTTATTCCAATCCCAAAGAAAGGCAATGCCAAAGAATGCTCATACTACCACACAGTTGCACTCATCTCACACGCTAGTAAAGGAATGCTCAAAATTCTCCAAGCCAGGCTTCAGCAATATGTGAACCGTGAACTTCCTGATGTTCAAGCTGGTTTTAGATAAGTCAGAGGAACCGGAGATCAAATTGCCAACATATGTTGGATCACAGGAAAAGCAAGAGAGTTTCAGAAAAACATCGATTTCTGCTTTCTTGCCTATGCCAAAGCTTTTGACTCTGTGGATCACAATAAACTGTGGAAAATTCTGAAAGAGATGGGACTACCAGACCACCTAACTTGCCTCTTGAGAAATCTGTATGCAGGTCAGGAAGCAACAATCAGATTGGACATAGAACAACAGACTGGTTCCAAATGGGAAAAGGAGTACATCAAGGCTGTATATTGTCACCCTGCTTATTTAACTTCTATGCAGAGTACATCATGAGAAATTCTAGGATGGAAGAAACACAAGCTGGAATCAAGATTGCCAGGAGAAATATCAATAAGCTCAGATATGCAGATGACACCACCCTTATGGAAGAAAGTGAAGAGGAACTCAAAAGCCTCTTGATGAAAGTAAAAGAGGAGAGTGAAAAAGTTGGCTTAAAGCTCAACATTCAGAAAGCTAAGATCATGGCATCTGGTCGCATCACTTTATGGGAAATAGATGAGGAAACAGTGGAAACAGTGTCAGACTTTATTTTGGGGAGCTCCAAAATCACTGCAGATGGTGTCTGCAGCCATGAAATTAAAAGACGCTTACTTCTTGGAAGGAAAGTTATGACCAACCTAGATAGCATATTGAAAAGCAAATATATTAGCTTTCCAACAAAGGTCCGTCTAGTCAAGGCTATGGTTTTTCCAGTGGTCATGTATGGATGTGAGAGTTGGACTGTGAAGAAAGCTGAGGGCCGAAGAATTGATACTTTTGAACTGTGGTGTTTGAGAAGACTCTTGAGAGTCACCAGTCCATCCTAAAGGAGATCAGTCTTGGGTGTTCATCGGAAGGACTGATGCTGAAGCTGAAACTCCAATACTTTGGCCACTTCATGCGAAGAGTTGACTCTTTGGAAAGGACCCTGATGCTGGGAGGGATTGGGGGCAGGAGGAGAAGGGGATGATGGAGAATGAGATGGCTGGATGGCATCACTGACTCGATGCACATGAGTTTGGTTGAACTCTGGGAGTTGTGATTTCCTTTCTGTCTTCTCTCTTGCATAAGGATGGATAAGGATAAGAGGCTTGTGGGAGCTTCCTGATGGAAAGGACTGGCTGTCGGGGAATCTGGATCTTTAGCTGATGGGTGGAGCCATGCTCAGTAAATCTTTAGTCCAATTTTCTGTTGATGGATGGGGCTTTGTTCCATCCCTGTAGTTTGGCCTGAGGTGACCTCTTTCGAAAGGACTTATGCCAGGACTGCTGTATTCAATGCCCATGATCCCACAGCAGGCCACTGTGGACCTACACCTCTGCCAGAGACACCTGGATACTCAGAGACAAGTCTGATTCAGTCTATTGTAGGGTCACTTCTCTTTTCTCCTGCATCCTGGTGCACACAAGGTCTTGTTCGTGCCCTTCAAGAGTCTGTTTCCCCAGTCCTGTGGAAGTTCTGTAATCAAATCCCACTGCCCATTAAAGTCAAATTCCCTGGGGGTTCTCAGTCCCTTTGTCAGATGACCAGGTTGTGAAATATGTTGTGAGCCCTAAAACTTTCACAACAGTATGAGAACTTCTTTGGTATAATTATTTTCCAATTTGTGATTGTTTGCTCTGTGTCTCTATGGTGGGACTCACATGACATGCCTCCCAGGTCTGCTTCAGCCAGAGCCCCTGGCCCCACTGGAGCTCCTGGCCCTATGCAGGCCAGTGCTGGCTCATACCTTCACAGTTCAGTTCAGTCACTCAGTAGTGCCCGACTCTTTGGGACCCCATGAATCGCAGCACGCCAGGCCTCCCTGTCCATCACCAACAGCTGGACTTCACTCAGACTCATGCCCATCGAGTCAGGGATGCCATCCAGCCATCTCATCCTCTGTCATCCCCTTCTCCTCCTGCCCCCAATCCCTCCCAGCATCAAAGTCTTTTCCAATGAGTCAACTCTTTGCATGAGGTGGCCAAAGTACTGGAGCTTCAGCTTTAGCATCATTCCTTCCAAAGAAATCCCAGGACTGATCTCTTTCAGAATGGACTGGTTGGAGCTTCTTGCAGTCCAAGGGATTCTCAAGAGTCTTCTCCAACACCACAGTTCAAAGGCATCAATTTTTTGGCACTCAGGCTTCTTCACAGTCCAACTCTCACATCCGTACATGACCACAGGAAAAACCATAACCTTGACTAGACGGACCTTAGTCGGCAAAGTAATGTCTCTGCTTTTTAATATGCTATCTAGGTTGGTCATAATGTTTCTTCCAAGGAGTAAGCGTCTTTTAATTTCATGGCTGCAGACACCATCTGCAGTGATTTTGAAGCCCAAAAAGATAAAGTCTGACACTGTTTCCACTGTTTCCCCATCTATTTCCCATGAAGTGATGCGACCAGATGCCATGATCTTAGCTTTCTGAATGTTGAGCTTTAAGCCAACTTTTTCACTCTCCTCTTTTACTTTCATCAAGAGACTTTTGAGTTCCTCTTCACTTTCTTCCATAAGGGTGGTGTCATCTGCATATCTGAGCTTATTGATATTTCTCCTGGCAATCTTGATTCCAGCTTGTGTTTCTTCCATCCCAGAATTTCTCATGATGTACTCTGCATAGAAGTTAAATAAGCAGGGTGACAATATACAGCCTTGACATACTCCTTCTCCTATTTGAACAAGTCTGTTCCACGTCCAGTTCTAACTATTGCTTCCTGACCTGCATACAGATTTCTCAAAAGGTAGGTCAGGTGATCTTGTATTCCCATCTCTCTCAGAATTTTCCACAGTTTATTGTGATCCACAGAGTCAAAAGCTTTGGCATAGTCAAGAAAGCAGAAATAGATGTTTTTCTGAAACTCTCTTGCTTTTTCCATGATCCAACATATGTTGGCAATTTGATCTCCAGTTCCTCTGCCTTTTCTAAAACCAGCTTGAACATCAGGAAGTCACAGTTCACATATTGCTGAAGCCTGGCTTGGAGAATTTTGAGCATTCCTTTACTAGCGTGTGAGATGAGTGCAACTGTGTGGTAGTATGAGCATTCTTTGGCATTGCCTTTCTTTGGGATTGGAATAAAAAACTGACCTTTTCCAGTCCCTTGGCCATTGGTGAGTTTTCCAAATTTGCTGGCATTGTGAGTGCAGCACTTTCACAACATCATCTTTCATGATTTGAAATAGCTCAACTGGAATTCCATAACCTCCACTAGCTTTGTTCGTAGTGATGCTTTCTAATGCCCACTTCCCTTCACATTCCAGGATGTTGGCTCTAGATGGGTGATCACACCATCATGATTATCCACGTCATAAAGATCTTTTTTGTACAGTTCTTCTGTGTATTCTTGCCACCTCTTCTTAATATCTTCTGCTTCTGTCAAGTCCATACCATTTCTGTCCTTTATCGAGCCCATCTTTGCCTGAAATATTCTCTTGGTATCTCTAATTTTCTTGAAGAGATCTCTAGTCTTTCCCATTCTGTTCTTTTCCTCTATTTCTTTGCAATGATCGCTGAAGAAGGCTTTCTTATCTCTTCTTGCTATTCTTTGGAACTCTGCATTCAGATGCTTATATCTTTCCTTTTCTCCTTTGCTTTTTGCCTCTCTTCTTTTCACAGCTATTTGTAAGGCCTCCCCAGACAGCCATTGAGCTTTTTTGCATTTCTTTTCCATGAGGATGGTCTTGATCCCTGTCCTCCGTACAATGTCACGGACCTCATTCCATAGTTCATCAGGCACTCTATCTATCAGATCTAATCCCTTAAATATGTTTCTCACTTCCACTGTATAATCTTAAGGGATTTGATTTAGGTTATACCTGAATGGTCTAGCGGTTTTCCCTACTTCTTCAATTTGAGTCTGAATTTGGTAATAAGGAGTTCATGATCTGAGCCACAGTCAGCTCCTGGTCTTGTTTTTGTTGACTGTATACAGCTTCTCCACCTTTGGCTGCAAAGAATATAATCAATCTGATTTTGGTGTTGACCATCTGGTAATGTCCATGTGTAGAGTCTTCTCTTGTGTTGTTGGAAGAGGGTGTTTGCTATGACCAGTGCATTCTCTTGGAAAAACTCTATTAGTCTTTGCCCTGCTTCATTCTGCACTCCAAGGCCAAATTTGCCTGTTACTCCAGGTGTTTCTTGACTTCCTACTTTGCATTCCAGTCCCCTATAATGAAAAGGACATCTTTTTTGGGTGTTAGTTCTAAAAGGTCTTGTAGGTCTTCATAGAACCATTCAACTTCAGCTTCTTCAGCGTTACTGGTTGGGGCAGAGACTTGGATTACCATGATATTGAATGGTTTGCCTTGGAAACGAACAGAGATCATTCTGTCGTTTTTAAGACTGCATCCAAGTACTGCATTTCGGACTCTTCTGTTGATCACGATGGCTACTCCATTTCTTCTGAGGGATTCCTGCCCATACTAGTAGGTATATAATGGTCATCTGAGTTAAATTCACCCATTCCAGTCCATTTTGGAGAAGGTAGTGGCACCCTACTCCAGTACTCTTGCCTGGAAAATCCCATGGATGGAGGAACCTGCAAGGCTGCAGTCCTAGGGGTCGCTGAGAGTTGGACATGACTCAGTGACTTCACTTTCACTTTTCACTTTCATGCATTGGAGAAGGAAATGGCAACCTACTCCAGTGTTCTTGCCTGGAGAATCCAGGGATGGGGGAGTCTGGTGGGCTGCCGTCTATGGGGTCGCACGGAGTCGGACACGATTGAAGTGACTTAGCAGTAGCAGTCCATTTTAGTTCGCTGATTCCTAGAATGTTGATGTTCACTCTTGCCATCTCTTGTTTGACCACTTACAATTTGCCTTGATTCATGGCCCTGACATTCTGTGTTCCTATGCAGTATCGCTCTTTACAGCATCAGACCTTGCTTCTGTCACCAGTCACATCCACAGCTGGGTATTGTTCTTGCATTGGCTCCCTCCTTTCATTCTTTCTGGAGTTATTTCTCCACTGATCTCCAGTAGTATATTGGGCACCTACTTACTTGGGGAGTTCCTCTTTCAGTTTCCTATCATTTTGCCTTTTCATATTGTTCATGGGGTTCTCAAGGCAAGAATACTGAAGTAGTTTGCCATTTCTTTCTCCAGTGGACCACATTCTGGCAGACCTCTCCACCATGACCCGCCCATCTTGGGTTGCCCTGTGGGCATGGCTTAGTTTCATTGAGTTAGACAAGGCTGTGGTCCTAGTGTGATTAGATTGACTAGTTTTCTGTGAGTATGGTTTCAGTGTGTCTGCCCTCTGATGCCCTCTTGCAACACCTACCATCTTACTTGGGTTTCTCTTACTTTGGGCGTGGGTTATCTCTTCACGGCTGCTCCAGCAATGCATAGCCACTGCTCCTTACCTTGGATGTGGGGTATCTCCACACCACCGCCCTTGCTGACATTCACCTTGGGATAGCTCCTCTAGGCCCTCCTGCGCCTGCACAGCCACAGCTCCTTGGACATTGAGTTGCTCCTCCTGGCCACTGCCCCTGGCCTCGGACACAGGGTGGCTCCTCTCGGCCGTTGCCCCTGACCCTGGACGCATGGTGGCTCCTCCCAGCTGCTGCCCCTGACCCCGGACATGGGGTGGCTCCTCCTGGCCACCGCCCCTGACCCAGGAGGTGGGGTGGCTCCTCCTGGTTGCCGCCCCAGCCTCGGGCGCAGGGTGGCTCCTCTCGGCCTCGGCCTCTGACCTTGGACGTGGGGTAGCTCCTCTCGGCCATGCTTAGTGCACCAGTCTCAGCAGCCGCCTGTACTTAGTGTGCTGGTTGCGGATACCTTCACAGAAGACACTCAAAAACTCAAAGGCAGGTCTGGCTCAGTCTCTTGTGGGCTCCCTGGTCCTAGTACGCACAAAGTTTTGTTTGAACCCTCCAAGGATCTCTGGTGGGTATGGGATTTGATTCTAAATGTGATTTTGCCCCTCCTACCATCTTGTTTGGGCTTCTCCTTTGCCTTTGGACATAGGATATCTTTTATGGTGGGATCCAACATCTTCTTGTCAATGGTTATTGAGCAGTTAGATGCAATTCTGGAGTGCTCACAGCAGAAGATGAGCATATGTCTTTCTACTCTGCCATCTTGTGGAAACCTCATGAACAGTATGAAAAGGCAAAATGATATGACACTGAAAGACGAACTCTCCAGGTTGATAGGTGCCTAATATGTTACTGGAACAAAGTGGAGAAATAGCTCAGGAAAGAATGAAGAAGGCTGAGCCAAAGCAAATACAGCACCCAGTTGTATATGTGACTGGTGATGGACATAAAGTCTGATGCTGTAAAGAACAATATAGCATAGGAACCTGGAATGATAGGTCTATGAATCAAGGTAAATTGGAAGTGATCAAACAGAAGATGGCAAAAGTGAAAGTAGACATTTTAGGAATCAGTGAACTAAAATGGACCAGAATGGGCAAATTTAATTCAGATGACTTTTATATCAAATACTGTTGGCAAGAACCCTTTAGAAGAAATGGAGTAGCCCTCATAGTCAACAAAAGAGTCTAAAATGCAGTACTTGGGTGCAATCTCAAAAACAACAGAATAACCTCTGTTTCCAAGGTAAACCATTCAATATCACAGGAATCCAAGTTTATGCCCCAATCACTAATGCCAAAGATGCTCAAGTTGAATGGCTCTCTGAAGACCTACAAGACCTTCTAGAACTAACACCAAAAAAAGATGTCCTTTTCATCATAGGGAATAAGAATGCAAAAGTAGGAAGTCAAGAGATATCTGGAATAACAGGCAAGTTTTGCCTTGGAGAACAATATGAAGCAGGGCAAAGGCTAGCAGAGTTTTTCCAAGAGAATGCACTGGTCATAGCAAACACCCTCTTTGAACAACACAAAAAACAACTCTACAAATGGACATCACCAGATGGTCAATACTGAAATCAGATTGATTATATTCTCTGCAGCTGAAGATGGAGAAGCTCTATACAGTCATCAAAAACAAGATTGGGAGCTGACTGTGGCTCAGATTGCAAAGTCCTTATTGCCAAATTCAGACTTAAATGGAAGAAAGTAGGTAAAACCACCAGACATTCAGGTATGACCTAAATCAAATCCCTAATGATTATACAGTGGAAGTGACAAATAGATTCAAGGAATTAGATCTGATAGATAAAGTGCTTGAAGAACTATGGACAGAGGTTTGTAAAATTCTACAGGAGGCAGTGTTCAAAATCATCTCCCAAAAGAAGACATGCAAAAAGGCAAAATGGTTGTCTGAACCCTTACAAATTACTTAGAAGAGAAGAGAAACAAGAGGCAAAGGTGAAAAGGAAATATAGACCCATTTGAATGCAGAGTTCCAAAGAAGAGCAAGGAGAGATAAGAAAGCCTTCCTAAGTGATCAATACAAAGGATAAATCAAAACAATGCAATGGGAAAGACTAGGAATCACTTCAAAGAAATTAGAGAAACAAAGGGAACATTTCATGCAAAGATGGGCATAATAACTGACAGAAATGATATGGACTTAACAGAAGCAGAAGATATTAAGAAGAGGTGGCAAGAATACATAGAACAATACAAAAAAGATCTTAATGACCCCGATATCCACAATGGTGTGATCACTCAGCTAGAGCCAGACATCCTGGAATGCAAAGTCAAGTGGGCCTTAGGAAACATCACTATGAACAAAGCTAGTGGAGGTGATGGAATTCCAGTTGAGCTATTTCAAATCCTGAAAGATGATGCTGTGAAAGTGCTGCACTCAATATGCCAGCAAATTAGGAAATCTCAGCAGTGGCCACAAGACTGGAAAAGATCAGCTTTCATTCCAGTCCCCAAAATGGCAATGCCAAAGAATGTTCAAACTACCGCACAATTGCACTCATCTCACATGCTAGCAAAGTAATGCTCAAAATTCTCCAAGCTAGGCTTCTATAGTACATGAGCCAAGAACTTCCAGATGTTCAAGCTGGATTTTGAAAAAGCAGAGGAGCGAGAGATCAAATTACCTACATCCATTGCTTTATAGAAAAAGCAATAGAGTTCCAGAAAAACATCTACTTTTTCTTCACTGACTACACTAAAGCCTTTGAGTGTGTGGATCACAACAAACTGTGGAAAATTCTTAAAGTGATGGGAATACCAGACCACCTTACCTGCCTCCTGAGAAACCTGTATGCAGGTCAAGAAGCAACAATAAAAGCCAGACATGGAACAATGGACTGGTTCCAAATTGGTAGAGGAGAAACAATGGGAACAGTGACAGACTTTATTTTATTCGCCTCCAAAATCACTGCAGATGGTGACTGCAGCCATGAAATTAAAAGACACTTGTTCCTTGGAAGAAAGGCTATGACAAATCTAGACAGCATGTTAAAAAGCAGAGAAAAAGCAGAGGAGTGAGAGATCAAATGTTACCTTGTCTGCTGACAAATGTCCTTGTAGTCAAAGCTATGGTTTTTCCAGTAGTCATTTATGGATGTAAGAGTTGGACCATAAAGAAAGCTGAGCACTGAAGAACTGATGCTCTTGAACTGTGGTGTTTGAGAGGACTCTTGAGAGTCCCTTGGAAGGCAAAGAGATCAAACCAGTCTATCCTAAAGGAATCAGTCCTGAATTTTCACTGGAAGGATTGATATTGAAGTTGAAACTCCAATACCTTGGCCAACTGAGTCAAAGAACTGACTCATAGGAAAAGACCCTGATGCTGGGAAAGATTGAAGGCAGGCGAAGAATGGGATGACAGAGGATGAGATGGTTGAATGGCATCACTGGCTCAATGGAAATGAGTTTGACCAAGCTCCAGGAGTTGTTGATGGACAGGGTAGCCTGGCATGCTGCAGTCCATGGGGTCACAAAGAGTTGGACATGACTGAGTAACTGAACTGAACTATTTTATATCTAATAGTGTGTACCTTTAATTTACTACTTCTATCTTGCCCTCCCCTCTTTCCTCACCCTACTTGTAACTACTAGGTTTGTTTTTTTTTTCCCTGTGTCTGTGAGTCTCCTTTTTTTTTTTTTTTAACATTAAAGAGTTTGCTGTTTATTAGATTTTCATCAAAGTGATAGAGTATCTATCTGTCTTTCTCTGATTTAGTTCACTTATCACAATGTCCTCTAAATCCATCCATGTTACTGAAAATGACAGAATTACATTCTTTTTTCATAACTGAATTGCTTTCCACTGTGTGTGTGTGTGTGTGTGTGTGTATATATATATATATATATATATATATACACCACATCTTCTTAATCCACTTATCTGTTGATGAACACTTTGGTTGCTTCCGTGTCTTGACAGTTGTAAATAATGCTGTTATGAACATTGGGGTGCCTGAGTCTTGTCCAATTAGTGTTTTTGTTTTTTCCAGACCTATGCCCATTAGTGAAACTGCTTGCCATTTGTGACGATATGGATGACTCTTGAGTGTATTATGCTAAGTGAAATAAGGCAGATGGATAAAAACAAATACTGTATGATGTCTCTTATATGTGGAATATAAAACCAGCAATCAAGTACACAAAAATAAATAAATTTACATGTGGAATGAAACAGAAATGAATATGTGGATACAGAGAACAGAGTAGTGGTTACCAGGTAGGAAAGGGTGGGGAGGGAGAAATGAGTAAAAGGGATCAATGTGTATGGTGACAGATACACACTAAATTTTCAGTGGTGAACACATCGTAGGGTATACAGATAAAAAAACATAACGTTGTACACATGAACCTTATATACTGCTATGAGCCTTATATACAATTATAAGCCAATGTCACATGTGCATGCTTACTAAGTCGCTTCAGTTGTGTCTGACTCTGTGTATCCCTGTGGACTGTAGCCGGCCGGGCTCCTCTGTGCATGGGATTCTCCAGGCAAGAATATTGGAGTGGATTACCATGTCCTCCTCCAGGGAATCTTCCCAACCCAGGGAGCCTGTGTCTCTTACATCTCCTGCATTGGCAGGCAAGTTCCTTGCCACTAGCACCACCTGGGAAGCTCATAAACCAATGCCACCTGAATATAAATATAAATTACAAAAAAGAAATCAGGCCCTTCTAGGCATGGGCCTCTGCAACTGTACAGGACATGAAGCTATCCTTATCCACACAAGTTTTCCTCTGAGTGTCTACTGAAGGTTTTCAGTCCCTCCACAACTGCCTCCATTGCATTCCCTAGTGTTTCTGTTTCCTAGACAGACTTGTGAAATAGCAGTCTGACTGCTAACAAATAGTACTGGGAAAACTATGTGTGTGTTTCTGTATATATATATGTGAGTGGGTATATACTGAGTCACTTCAGTCGTGTCTGACTCTTTGTGACCCCATGGGTTGTAGTTTGCCAGGCTTCTCTGTCCATGGGATTCTCCAGGCAAGAATACTGAAGTGGGTTGCCATGCCCTCCTCCAGGCAATCTTTCTGACCCAATAATTGAACCCATGTCTCCTGTGTCTTACTTTGTAGGCAGATTCTTTATCACTAAACCATCAGGGAAGCCTCATATATATGCACTCACACACATAAAATAGTAAAATGAACTTTCTACTTCACATTGTTTAACACTTCACACTGTTAAATAAATGGTTCTAAGTGGATTCAAGACTGAAGTGTGAAAGGCAAACTATAAAAGTTTTAAAAACTTTTAGAAAACAGTAGAGATTTTGACTTCAGATCAGGAAAATATGTTTTGAAGAAGATATCTAGAATAAACAAAAAAGTAAAGATTCATGCATTATCTATATTATTTTTTTAAATGCTACTTTAAGTTCAAAGATGCTTTAATCAATATGCAAAGATAAGCTGTAACCTGAGAAAGTTATGTCATATGTACAGCTGATTAGGGATTATCATCAGGATATCCAAAAAAATCCTTTATAAAAGGCAATAATAAATTTTTAAAATACAACAGAAAAAATGAGTAAGCTTAAATGGTCAATAAACCTATATGAAAGTTGCTTATTATCAGAACATGTAGAGGTCTCATTTCACACCTCATACTCAACATCCTCATCTTTCCCCAAGTGCATATATGCCAGCAGCCTTAAGCACAGTCACAAAGCTTCTGATTCATTAGGGATGGGGTGTGGTCTTGGAAAATCACCTTTGAAAAAGCCCTCTGAGGGTTTCTGCTGTGTACCATGGTTGAGACATAATTTCCTGCATTTTTACAAATCCTTGTCCAAAGCAATCAATCATCATATCCTAAACTGTTACCTCAACACAGTTTTTCAACTTGTCATTTCCTCTCTATTACCTTGTTTCAGACAGGTTTAGAAATGGACTTTGGTGCAAAGAATGTAGTCTTGAAGGCCATTTAGCAATGTATTCCAGTTGTATAGGAGGTGCAAAGGCCATTAGCCAGATTCCATAACCATATGCAAAATGATTAGGATGGTGCTGATGAATCTTCATCCACTTTTCTCTTTCTTATGTTTCAATCATTTCCTCCACAACATTTCATTCTAATTGTACATTTTATCAGAGAGATCTGCATCTCCAAATCTTCCCCAGTACTCTGTCTCAATTTCTCTTCTTTTGTTCCCAATTGATGGAGGGAAGGAAATGCTGTTCATGTCTCAGAGGAAAAGCAGGGAGGAATAATTTCAGAAAGGCTTCATCCAGGGCGCTGCTACTATTCCCCCGTCCCTGGGATTCTCCAGGCAAGAACACTGGAGTGGGCCGCCACTTCCTTATCCAATGCAGAAAAGTGAAAAGTGAAAGTGAAGTCGCTCAGTCGTGTCCGACCCTCAGCGACCCCACGGACTACAGACTTCCAGGCTACTCCGTCCATGGGATTTTTCGGGGTTCCAAGAGTACTGGAGTGGGTTGCCATTGCCTTCTCCGTCCAGGACACTGATCTCATGTTAAATCTGAAAAGGTGATTAGTTGTTCTGTAGTGGAACCAGCAAAAAGCAAGAACTTCTGTATCACTTGGGTCAGAAACAACAAAAACTCTACATGGTGTTTCACAGAAGTACACATTGGCTAATCTCTCTAATATTAACATATTTAAGTATTTAGAAATATACTTTCAATATTAAGAAATAAAAGATAAAAAGCATATAGAAAGCGGGCAAAGCACATGAATAGAATTTAACACAGGGAAATAGTCATAAAACATCTGAAAATATGCATTATTTTAGTCAATAAAATGCAAACTAAAGCTATATTGAGATTACCATTTCTCACTTTTTAGAATGGAAAACTTCAAAAACTTGATGACATACTCTGCACCTGGAACTTTTGGGAATAGCACACTTTGACTTTTTGCAAAATGGTTAAGCTCTTTGGAGGAAATTTTGGCAGTATTCAATAAAATCCTTGTATACATTCTTCCCTTTGACCTGAAAATCTCACGTTTGGAAATCACCCTGCAGATAGGCCTTCCAAAATACAAAACAATATATGCTAAAGGTTACTAGTTATGAGCAAAATTTGGGAACCCAAATGCCATCCATAAGAGACTGGTTAAATAAGCTATAGCATATCTGTAAAAAGAAGTGCTAAGTAGTAATTAGAAAGAATGAGAAAATTTTGTATAAATTGATAGGTGATATCCAGCACCTATTTTTATGGGTAAAAAAAAAAAAAAAAAAGCAAGGTGCAAACATTTTAATAGGTTAATATGCTTTCATTTGTGCAAAAACATAATGCTTTTTTTTCTTTAAAGGAGCCAGAAACTTATGACTTCTGAAACAATTGGGACTATATAGACAATTACAATTATCTGTGGCTTAGAAGATAATGAATCTGCCTGTAATGCAGAAGACCTAGGTTTGAGTCCTTGGGTTAGGAAAATTTCCTGGAGAGGGAAATAAATGGCAACCTACTCTAGTATTTTTGCCTGGAGAATTTCATGGAAAGAGGAGCCTGGTGGGCTATAGTCCATAGGGTCACAAAGAGTCTGACTCAACTGAGCGACTAATACATGAAATAATAATTTTAGATTTGATAATGATATTTTGATTATGTAGAATGTCTTTATTTTTAGAAAGTGTATGCTGACATATTAATGGAGAATCTTTATACTTTCATTCTACTTTTCAAATGGTTAAAGTATGTGTATAAATATTTATATAGATAAAGCAATGACAGAAGATATAAACACTTGGTGACTCTAAGTGAAGGGTTTACAGTTATTCATTGTGGTACTTTTGTTCAGTTCTCTATAAAATAGAAAATTTTTAAAAAACAAAGTTGGTAGGGGTGGGTAAAGCAATTTCTTCTGTTTTTACTTTTTTCAGGTCATGTTCTGCAAGCAATATTCCTGTTCGCCACAAACTGCACCAAAACTCTCTCATTAACCAATCAAGCTAGGACAACAACAGCCACACCACTGCACCCTAAAAGTAGATGACTTTTGCACGTTGCTCTCTCCTTTAAGAAGGCCAAGAGCTATTTATTGTTCTTCCTAACTTTCCCTACACTGTCTCTATAAGAAAGAAATCCAGCTAAACAATTCACAAAAATTTACATTAACACACCATGATACTTAATTCTAGTTTCAGGGTAAGGCAATTTCATTATTTCTGTTGCTGTTATTTTTGCCCATTCATGTGTGGTTTTTTTTTCCCCCCAGAATAAAGGAACCTTAAAAAAATTGAGATCATATTTTCCAAATTTAGGAACATTACCATTACCTAAAATCTTTAAATGACTGCCATGTATGAACGTGCTACATTACATAAGGTTGGAAGATGTCATTGCAAAAATTTCCTCTAGATAGACATTCACCTCCTGCAATAGTCATCACAGTTGTAATTCTTTCTTCAAAGTTAGTCTTCTCTCTTGAATTACATCTGATGGTGCCTAGAACCTGCTAATTGCCTGATGAATATATGATGAATAAGTCAGTGCATGTATAGGTAACCTGGAAACTTGGAGATCAATAGCAATAATAGATCAATCTTTGTATATGAAGGAGATCTTCAAAGGAGGTTAATTGAGAGAACAGAAAATAAATCAAAGAGGAAAACAGGAAAAGACAAGGAGAAAGAGTAAAGGAACAGATAAAAGAGTTGGTGGTGACATTGGGTAGCATAATTAGAGGAGAACATTTCCATTATATTCTTTAATATTCTCTTGGCTAAATTTCAATTGACTAATTACTAGTCAAGATTGGCACATGGACAGTGAAGCTTATAGAAAATTTCCATTATTATAGAAATTTTTGTGGGACCTAATTGGTAGAAAAAATATTGAGAAGGGCCAAGAAGTAAAATCTGAAGAAGCCCAGTATTTATTGGTTAGAAAAAAAGTGTGAAAGAATGGTTAAGTAAAAATAAGCAACCAGCAAAGGAGTCCAGGAAAATATAATAACAAGGGAACCTCGGGAAGGAAGATAATCAGGAGTGTTCTTAACTTGTCAGCCTCCCTGATCATTTTTACTTGCTGCACCAAAGAGATAACTGAGTAGATCACAGAAGTCTATCACAAAAGTAACTCTTTCAATGA
This sequence comes from Capricornis sumatraensis, assembly GCF_032405125.1. NCBI lineage: Eukaryota > Metazoa > Chordata > Mammalia > Artiodactyla > Bovidae > Capricornis > Capricornis sumatraensis. The sequence continues at coordinate 39,910,126 of NC_091073.1, read as the reverse complement.
ATATTCATGTATTTGAAAGGTCTGAAAATATTTATGCTTCTGATTTTATATTCTGCTAACACACTATTAGGTTTGGTTTCCAATGTATCCTTGCTTTAATATTTCCAATTGATGTTATAGTAAATAATCCACATTAAATTAAAAATATTAAAGACCTCTAAAACCATACCTTCCAAAATAGTGTGCGCTACATATAAAATCATCACTGATGTAGCAAATGTTTTGAAGGCTAAATTCAAGGCAATGCAAAGAAGTGTGATGGAAAATAGAGAGGGTGTTAACTCAAGAAGTGACAGTTAAGGAAGTGCCCTAAACACAAACTCTATTTTGGTTTTCTCGAGCCTTTCCACTCTTCCCACTGGTGTTAGTCACCATCCCACAGTTTCCTTTCATGTCATTGAAAGTGAGTTAACTCAGAAAATAAAGAGTCATCTGTCTCTATGCTTTCACTGCTCTAAAAACAACTCCCATTGCCCACTACTGAAGCATTCAAGTCTTGCCAGACTTACTTTATTCAAGTACCTTCCACTGTCTTCTCAGAATAAACACTGTTGGAAAAATTTACTAGAGTAATCTTATGTGAGTTGTTTCCCCCTCCTTGAACTCAAAACATTTCTTAAATATGTGAGAAGGGAAAACCCAATCCTTATGCTCAATAAGACTTTACTGAATCCTCTGACAGTTCAGATAAACTACTAAATGAATGTTTATTATAAGCATGCATGCAAACTGTTTGTTATAGGGAGAAACCTACTTGAAACAATTATTCTACCTGTAAACATAGCTTGCCTAGATAGATTTTATTTTATTCCTAGAAAAATGTCATGAGTTAGGTGGAAAATTAAAGGATATGTCATCATGATTTGGTTTGGCTGACTCTGCATCTTGTGTAACCAGGAATGTCTGTTCCCATAGATTTTGATTTTGGTCCAAGTGAAAATTTGAAAACAGACTATGCATTCTGCTGTTTCTAAATATCATAACCCATGAAAAACCCAGCCCATCAGCTTCAGTGGTTACAAGGAGATGAGGGAAGATGATATATACTATCATTTATATTGTATTATTTTACATTATGTTATATTGTATAACAGACCTAAAGCTCCCATAAATACTGTGCCTCCAATGAATGGGTCTCAAGATTTATTAATGTCATTGTTGTTAAACCAAAGGAGAGCTATAACTCACCTATATTTTCAACAATGAGTAAGTGAGTGAAGTCAATCAGTCGTGTCCGACTCTTTGCAACAACGTGGACTGTAGCCTACAAGGTTTCTACATCCATGGGATTCTCCAGGCAAGAATACTGGAGTGGGTTGCCATTTCCTACTCCAGGGGATCTTCTGGACCCAGGGATCGAACTTGGGTCTCCCACATGGCAGGCAGATGCTTTACCCTCTGAGCCACCAGGGAAGCCCATAGTTTTAGTAAAAGGTATAACACTATGGATAATTCCATGAACAGAAAGAAGAGCCTGGTGGACTGCAGTCCATGGGGTTGCAAAGAGTTGGATGCAATGAGTGACTGAGCATATATCACTATCACCATCTATATGATACCTTGGACTACTTTGAAATTTATTATCTTTTTATTATCCATAAACTACTCAATAGAATAGTAGAATAAGTTCTATTCAAAATCTGAATGATTCAAAAATCTTATTTTCTAATCATCTGGAAAAATAGCATAGCTAAGTTGAAAACCATGGCCATAGAATAGTATGGAGTCAAGGTGGAATTTATAAGATGTTATACTGAAGAAAACCACTTCAGTATTCTTGCCATGAGAACCCCATGAACAGTAGGAAAAGGCAAAATGATAGGATACTGAAAGAGGAACTCCCCAGGGCAGTAGGTGCCCAATATGCTACTGGAGATCAGTGGAGAAATAACTCCAGAAAGAATGAAGGGATGGAGCCAAAGCAAAAACAATACCCAGTTGTGGATGTGACTGTTGATAGACACAAGGTCTGATGCTGTAAAGAGAAATATTGCATAGGAACCTGGAATGTCAGGTCCATGAATCAAGGCAAATTGGAAGTGGTCAAGCAGGAGATGGCAAGAGTGAACGTCAACATTCTAGGAATCAGCGAACTAAAATGGACTGGAATGGATGAATTTAACCCAGATGACCATTATATCTACTACTGCAGGCAGGAATCCCTTAGAAGAAATGGAGTAGCCATCATGGTCAACAAAAGAGTCTGAAATGCAGTTCTTGGATGCAATCTCAAAAACGACAGAATGATCTCTGTTCATTTCCAAGGCAAACCATTCAATATCACGGATCCAAGCCTATGCCCCAAGCAGTAACGCTGAAGAAGCTGCAGTTGAAAGGTTCTATGAAGACCTACAAGACCTTTTAGAAATAACACCCAAAAAAGATGTCCTTTTCATTATAGGGGACTGGAATGCAAAGGTAGGAAATCAAGACACCTGGAGTAACAGGAAAATTTGGCCTTGGAATATGGTATGAAGCAGGGCAAAGACTAATAAAGTTTTGCCAAGAAAATGCACTGGTCATAGCAAACACCCTCTTCCAACAACACAAGAGAAGACTCTACACATGGACATCACCAGATGGCCAACATCGAAATCAGGTTGATTATATTCTTTGCAGCCAAAGATGGAGAAGCTCTATACAGTCAACAAAAACAAGACCAGGAGCTGACTGTGGCTCAGATCATGAACTCCTTATTACCAAATTCAGACTTAAATTGAAGAAAGTAGGGAAAACCACTAGACCATTCAGGTATGACCTAAATCAAATCCCTGATGATTATACAGTGGAAGTGAGAAATAGATTTAAGGGACTAGATATGATAGATATGGAGTGCCTGATGAACTATGGATGGAGATTCGTGACATTGTACAGGAGACAGGGATCAAGACTATGCCCATGGAAAAGAAATGTAAAAAAGCAAAATAGCTGTCTGGGGTGGCCTTACAAATAGTTGTGAAAAGAAGAGAAGCCAAAAGCAAAGGAGAAAACAAAAGATATAAGCATCTAAATGCAGAGTTCTAAAGAATAGTAAGGGGAGATAAGAAAGCCTTCCTCAGTGATCAGTGCAAAGAAATAGAGGAAAACAACAGAATGGGAAGGACTAGAGATCTCTTCAAGAAAATTAGAGATACCAAGGGAATATTTCATGCAAAGATGGGCTCGATAAAGGACAGAAATGGTATGGACCTAACAGAAGCAGAAGATATTAAGAAGAGATGGCAAGAATAGACAGAAGAACTGTACAAAAAAACCTTCATGACACAGATAATCATGATGGTGTGATCACTCACCTAGAGCCAGACATCTTGGAATGTGAAGTCAAGTGGGCCTTAGAAAGCATCACTATGAGACAGTAATTTAATTACTTTGTAGTGGAAGGAACCGCTGAGCAAGCAACATAGATGTCCATCAGCAGATGAATGGATAAGAAAGCTGTGATACATATACACAATGGAGTATTACTTAGCCATCAAAAAGAATACATTTGAATCAGTTTTAATGAGGTGGATAAAACTGGAGCCGATTATACAGATTGAAGTAAGCCAGAAAAAAACACCAATACAGTATACTAACACATATATATGGAATTTAGAAAGATGGTAACGATAACCCTGTATGCAAGACAGCAGAAGTGATGCAGATGTACAGAACAGACTTTTGGACTCTGTGGGAGAGGGAGAGGGTGGGATGATCTGGGAGAATGGCATTGAAACATGTATAATATCATATAAGAAATGAATCTCCAGTCTAGGTTCGATGCAGAATACAGGATGCTTGGGGCTGGTGCACTGGGATAACCCAGAGGGATGGTATGGGGAGGGAGATGGGAGGGGGGTTCAGGAGTGGGAACTTATGTACACCCGTGGCAGATTCATGTTGATGTATGGCAAAACCAATACAGTATTGTAAAGTGAAAAAAAAAAAAAAAGAAAGCATCACTATGAACAAAGCTAGTGGAGGTGATGGAATTCCAGTTGAGCTATTTCAAATCCTGAAAGATGATGCTGTCAAAGTGCTGGACTCTATATGCCAGCAAATTTGGAAAACTCAGCAGTGGCCTACAGGACTGGAAAAGGTCAGTTTTCATTTCAATCCCTAAGAAAGGCAGTGCCAAAGAATGCTCAAACTACTGCACAATTGCACTTATCTCACATGCTAGTAAAACAGTGCTCAAAATTCTCCAAGCCAGGCTTCAGCAATACATGAACCGTGAACTTCCTGGTGTTCAAGCTGGTTTTAGAAAAGGCAGAGGAACCAGAGATCAAGTTGCCAACATCTGCTGGATCATGAATAAAGCAAGAGAGTTCCACAAAAACATCTATATCTGCTTTATTGACTATGCCAAAGCCTTTGACTGTGTGGATCACAGTTGGGAATATCAGACCCTGACCTGCCTCTTGAAAAACCTGTATGCAGGTCAGGAAGCAACAGTTAGAACTGGTCATGGAACAACAGACTGGTTCCAAATAGGAAAAGGAGTACGTCAAGGCTGTATATTGTCACCCCGCTTTTTTAACTTCTATGCAGAGTACATCATGAGAAATGCTGGACTGGAAGAAACACAAGCTGGGATCAAGACTGCAGGGAGAAATATCAATAAGCTCAGATATCCAGATGACACCACCCTTATGGCAGAAAGTGAAGAGGAACTCAAAAGCCTCTTGATGAAAGTGAAAGAGGAGAGTGAGAAAGTTGGCTTAAAGCTCACATTTAGAAAACGAAGATCATGGCATCTGGTCCCATCACTTCATGGGAAATGGATGGGGAACCAGTGGAAACAGTGTCAGACTTTATTTTTTTGGTCTCCAAAATCACTGTAGATGGTGATTGCAGCCATGAAATTAAAAGATGCTTACTCCTTGGAAGGAAGGTTTTGACCAACCTAGATAGCATATTCAAAAACAGAGACATTACTTTGCCAACAAAGGTCTGTCTAGTCAAGGCTATGGTTTTTCCAGTGGTCATGTATGGATGTGAGCGTTGGACTGTGAAGAGAGCTGAGCACCGAAGAATTGATGCTTTTGAACTGTGGTGTTAGAGAAGACTCTTGAGAGTCCCTTGGACTGCAAGGAGATCCAACCAGTCCATTCTAAAGGAGATCAGTCCTGGGTATTCATTGGAAGCACTGATGCTGCAACTGAAACTCTAATACTTTGGCCACCTCATGTGAAGAATTGACTCATTGGAAAAGACTCTGATGCTGAGGGGGATTGGGGACAGGAGGAGAAGGGAACAACAGAGGATGAGATGGCTGGAGGGCGTCACCGACTCGATGGACATGAGTTTGAGTGAACTCTGGGAGTTGTTGATGGACAGGGAGGGCTGGCATGCAGTGATTCATGGGTTCACAAAGAGTTGGATCCGACCGAGCGACTGAGCTGAGCTAATACGGAAGTGTGGACATTCTTAAATGATTCAAGACCCGAAGTATTCATCATAATATTATACCAATGTATGTGTACATTTGAAATTTATGACTTCTTTTGTTGAAGTTTCAACTCTAAAACATGAACTATGTGCAAAGTAGTGCATTTTTTCAGGTAGCATGAAGTATTTGAATTAAACAAAAATTTCCTTTGTGTCAATATCCAAAAGAAAAAGTCAAAGTGACTCATGTCACCAAAATGAACAGGAAAGAAGTATTCTTTAAACGCCTACTCACAGCTGTTACCATAAATTGTTTAGCCTTATGAACACATAAGATGGAAAAACAACCATCAGATATCTTTATTGACTTCATTTAATTTCCTTTCCCCTGGGAATGTGACCCCCATCCAGTGAAGTTTTTTTTTTTTGTTTTTTTTTTTTAGTGCAGGTATTAAGAAAAGTAGGTTTTGGAGTTTTAGTTTATTTACTGTCCTTCTGTAAAGATACTCAAAATATATGATGTTTTAATATATTACTTTCATAAGCTAAATGATATTTTTAATAAAGATAAAATGAAATAATTTTGAAATCATAGAGAATGAAATAAACCTTTATGTTTGGGATATATGTACAGATCCATCCCCCATTGCTTCCATTTCTCTGTAGAAATTTAATTAATATAGTAGTCACACATTATATACTTAGAACTTTGTTTGGTGCTTAATAGCAATTAGATAAATAAATGAGCAACAATCAGTCTTCTAAATCGTGTGAAATTTTATTCAGCACAATGTTGCAGAAGAGTGCAAGGATATAATTAAGACATTAATAATAGAGTTCAGAATACAGAATGTTTTCCATTGTATTTGAATAGTTTTCTTACTGTTAACTTATTAAGCAGACTTTATGACAAAATACTCAAAAATTAAATGGTGATATTATATATTATCTTAAAAGAGTAAAGAAGCAGCTTGTACATATTATACAAAATAAATATTCAGTTTTGATGTAGTTTGAGTAAAAATGTCTCAGTTAATTCCATTTAAGTTAAAAGTTCTATTTTATAAAGCTAATTTATTTTTTTCAGCTAAGGGGCATCAATAACAGCTTAATGCTACCATGGTAAGGCCATGTTTTCACAGTGGCCTCAGTGAGATTGCTAGTTTTTTCCTTTTCTGAAAGCTGCAGCATGGGATCTACTACACTTCCCAAATAGGATGCTCTGCTCTGATTGGCAATGATGAGTTGAAAGGTTGTCCTGCTTAGACCACGACCACACTGATTGCATTCTCCAGACTTGTGGTCATGAAATTGGAAGCCACCTTTCGTGAAGCAAAGAGCCTCAAGGTAATTGCTATGTGCTGTGACCTTCTCTCTTGGTTGGAAAACAGAAATAAGCAGTACATTTTCCTTATGAAACTACTGTATTTACCAATATCATTCACGGGGTATACTTTGCCAGTTGACATTCTTTAGTAAACTTGCTATTATATGGTCAACACCTGCCCCATAAATATAGAATAGAGAAGTTATATTATATTTATGTTTGGTGAAATGAAGTGTTACCCACACTCTGATGTGGTGAAGACCTTTGGTGCTCTCTATATTTATGGAAGCTACATGCCACTTAACATATACCAAATTGGGTAAGCAAACATGCTTGACTCAAAGCTCAACTTTACATGATCCCTGTGACCGGAGGTTGGGTCATTTGGTTTCTAATGTATAGTTTCAACTAAGAATTCTAAATATTTTTTTTTTTTTAGGTCTAAAATGATATTTTAGTATGCATTCTTTAGTTTGCATTCTTTTTTTTTTCTTTCTTTTTTTTTAATTTTAAAATCTTTAATTTTTTAATATGTTTTAAATTTTTAAGTTAGTATTTTAGATTTTCTTATTAAATAGCTGCACATTCACTAATAGGAAGACCTGGCCACTATGTCGATGGATTTTTCTCTTATTAGCATACAAAACCATCAGAAGTTTATTTCAAAATTAGATATTACTTAACATATAATTAGAAAGTACAGAGCCTTATCTTTTTCTGAAGCAGCATGATGTAATGACATGGTGGTGAGAGAAACCAAAGCCAGAGGAATCTGGACTTGTATCTCAGCTACTCTCTACAGCTGTGTGTTCTTAGATAACTCACTTTAATTCTATGAATCCTAATTTCATTATTTAAATATATGGGCCCTATCCTATGATGTCTATTTATATGTTTAGAGATATATGACCTTTTATGTAAAAGGTTAAACTGTCTCTGGTATAGAAAAATTTTTTTAAATTGTTATTGCCATTTTTACTAATACTGTTGCACTTTTAGTAAAGTATTTTTATAGTTATTCTGATACTGAACTCATTTTCCACTTGTCTTATTGCAAAGACAGCAGTAAAAATACTGTCATCATCCCCAACAGTAAAGACATATTAAGTGTCTGCTGTATCCACTTGTTTGACAACAGAGTTATAAAAAATACAAGATAAATACAACCTTCCAGCCTCTTTCTTCAAGTCAGTTTTCATTGCTATTGAAAAGAAACTTAGTTAGGACCCTCTGCAAGAAGTTATGGCCCTAGAAGTGGTGGGCAGATCTCTTGAATTAGTTAAAAGTAATTTCTTTATCTTGCAGATGAGCATTTGAGGCCTATGGAAATGAAGTGAACTAGGAAATAACTTGATATATATATTTTTTAAATGTATAAATCTTTTTGTTGTTGTTCAGTCACTCAGTTGTGTCTAACACTTTGTGACTCCATGGACTGCAGTATGCCAGGCTGCCCTGTCCTTCACCATCTCCCGGAGCTCACTCATCTCCATTGAGTCCATGATGCCACCCAACCATTTCATCCTCTGTCATCCCCTTCTCCTCCTGCCTTCTATCTTTCCCAGCATCAGGCTCTTTTCCAATGAGTTGTCTCTTAGCGTCAAAGTATTGGAGCTTCAGCTTCAACATTAGTCCTTCCAATGAATATTCAGGGTTGATTTCCTTTAGAATTGACTGGTTTGATCTCCTTGCAGTCCAAGGGACTCTCAAGAGTTTTCTCAAACACCGCAGTTCAAAAGCATCAATTCTTCGGCACTTAGTCTTTATGATCCAACTCTCACATCCATACATGACTACTGGGAAAATCATAGCTTTGACTAGATGGACCTTTGTTGGTAAAGTGATGTCTCTGCTTCTTAATATGCTGTCTAGGTTAGTCATAGCTTTTCTTCCAAGGAGCAAGCATTTTTTAATTTCATGGTTGCAGTCACCATCTGCAGTGATTTGGGAGCCTGAGAAAATAAAATCTGTCACTGTTTCCATTGTTTTCCCATCTATTTGCCATGAATTGATGGGACTGGATGCCATGATCTTCATTTTTTGAATGTTGAGTTTTAAGCCAGCTTTTTCACTCTCCTCTTTTACTTTCATTGATAGGTTCTTTAGTTCCTCTTTGTTTCTGCCATAAGGGTGGTATCATCTGCATATCTGAGGCTATTGATATTTCTCCCGGCAATCTTTATTCCATGGTGTATGCTATATCACCAAGTTCCAAAGCACAAAGCAAATATTCAACCTAGAGTTCCTGTAAGTAGAACATAGCCATTGTCTTCTGTCCTTAGAGTGGAAGAACCAATGTTAACCGAAAAAAATATGTAGAAAATGGCTATCCCATTAAGGAAACTGAAGATTGTGAGTTGGAAGATAAAGCGGAATAATACCCTTTAAGGAATTCATTCTACAATGAGAAATACGGTCAGGTTACTAGTTTCTGCAGTTGAATTCAATGTTCATGGTCCTCCTTTTACTTGGAAGCAAAACTTGCTGTTATAAAGAAGCTGCAGTCAATTTCCTTGAACGGACATCTTAACACATGTGTGGAGATGTGTTGTAGGATACATTCATGGAAATGGAATAACTGGGTCTGAGAAAATAAAATTTCTAAAAAATTTAGATAGAGTAAAAAATTGTTTTCTATTGCCTTTTTTCCCCTATTTACACAGCTGTTAATCATGCTTGTAAGTCTGTTCATCAGTATAAGAGTTGACATAGAAATATTTCTATACAACAAAATGTGTTGCAGCCATTTGAAAAATTGAGACAACTCTATATAAATTAAAGCAAATTAAAACATGTTGGTAAGGGATTAGGGCAAAGTTTAGAATTAATGTATAATTTTTGCCATTGTCTTCTTCTGTTTATTTAATTACAATTTTTATTGTGGCAGAAAACACATTATCATGAAATTTACCACCAGATCAGTTCAGTTCAGTTCAGTCGCTCAGTATGTCCAATTCTTTGCGACCCCATGAATCACAGCATGCCAGGCCTCCCTGTCCATCACCAGCTCCTGGAGTTCACTCAAACTCATGGCCATTGAGCCGGTGATGCCCTGCAGCCACCTCATCCTCTGTTGTCCCCTTCTCCTCCTGCCCCCAATCCCTCCCAGCATCAGGGTCCTTTCCAAAGAGTCAACTCGTCACATGAGGTGGCCAAAGCATTGGCATTTCAGCTTCAGTATCAGTCCTTCCAATGAACACACAGGACTGATCTCCTTTAGGATGGACTGGTTGGATCTCCTTGCAGTCCACGGGACTCTCAAGAGTCTTCTCTAACACCACAGTTCAAAAGCATCAATTCTTCGGCACACAGCTTTCTTCACAGTCCAATGCTCACATCCATACATGACCACTGGAAAAACCATAGCCTTGACTAGACAGACCTTTGTTGGCAAAGTAATGTCTCTGTTTTTGAATATGCTATCTAGGTTGGTCAAAACTTTCCTTCCAAGGAGTAAGCATCTTTTAATTTCATGGCTGCAATCACCGTCTGCAGTGATTTTGGAGCCCCCAAAATAAAGTCTGACACTGTTTCCACTGTTTCCCCATCTATTTCCCATGAAGTGATGGGACCAGATGCCATGATCTTCGTTTTCTGAATGTTGAGCTTTAAGCCAACTTTTTCACTCTCTTCTTTCACTTTCATCAAGAGGCTTTTGAGTTCCTCTTCACTTTCTGCCATAAGGGTGGTGTCATCTGCATATCTGAGGTTATTGATATTTCTCCTGGCAATCTTGATTCCGGCTTGCGCTTTTTCTAGGCCAGCATTTCTCATGATGTACTCTGCATAGAAGTTAAATAAGCAGGGTAACAATATACAGCCTTGACATCCTCCTTTTCCTATTTGGAACCAGTCTGTTGTTCCATGTCCAGTTCTAACTGTTGCTTCCTGACCTGCATATAGGTTTTTCAAGAGGCAGATCAGGTGGTCTGATATTCCTATCTCTTTGAGAATTGTCCACAGTTTATTGTGATCCACACAGTCAAAGGCTTTGGCATAGTCAATAAAGCAGAAAATAGATGTTTTTCTGGAACTCTCTTGCTTTTTCCATGATCCAGTGGATGTTGGCAATTTGACTTCTGGTTGTTCTGTCTTTTCTAAAACCAGCTTGAACATCTGGAAGTTCACGGTAAGTTTATAATTTGAAAGTGTTAACTATATTCATGTTGTTGTGAAATGGATCAACAGAACGTTTTACCTTGAAAATATGATAGTCTGTATCAACAACTCCCTTTTCAACTTTTCCTTACTCCAGCCATTTAAATCACGATTCTACTTTCTGTAAATTTGACTACTTTAGATATTCATTTAAGTAGGGTCATGCAATACTTATCTTTCTTGAGGACTAGTTTCATTTATATAATGTTCTCAAGGTTCATCAGTGTTGTATCTTATGATGGAATTTGCTTCCTTTTTGAGGTTAAATAATAGTCCATCATTTGCATATATCACATTTTATTTATCCATTCATTTATTAATGGACATTGAGTTACTTCCACACCTTGGCTAATTTATTTTTTACTTGAAAAAAAAATATATATATATATAATTAATATATGCATTTTTGTGTGTGTGTGTGAGCTTCCCAGGTGGTGCCAGTGGTAAAGAATCCACCTGTCAATGCAGGAGCCACAAGAGACATGGGTTCAATCCCTGGGTAGGGGAGATCCCCTGGAGTAGGAAATAGCAACCAGCAATTCACTTCAGTATTCTTGCCTGGAAAATTCTATGAACAGAGGAACCTGGTGGGCTATAGTCCATGGGTTGCAGAGTTGGACACAATTGAATGCACATATATACATGTATGTATACATATATATGTATATAATGATGCATACATATATAATTGAGTGTTTATGATATTATAATACATATAGGGGAATATTATTTCTCACAATATATAGCCACGTATCAGTTCAGTATATATCCCAATGATATTTTAAATAATCTTTCAAATGTATCAGTTCAGTTCAGTTGCTCAGTCATATCCAACTTTTTGGGGCCCCGTGAACTGCAGCACTCCAGGCCTTCCTGTCCATCACCAAATGCAAGAGTCTACCCAAACCCATGTCCATTGAGTCGGTGATGCCATCCAACCATCTCATCCTCTGTCATCCCCTTTTCCTCCTGCCCTCAATCTTTCCCAGCATCAGGGTCTTTTCAAATGAGTCAACTCTTCGCATCAGGTGGCCAAAATATTGGAGTTTCAGCTTCAACATCAGTCCTTCCAACGAAGAGCAGGACTGATCTCCTTTAGGATGGACTAGTTGGATCTCCATGCAGTCCAAGGGACTCTCAAGGGTCTTCTCCAACACCACAGTTCAAAAGTATCAATTCTTTGGCACTCAGCTTTCTTTATAGTCCGACTCTCACATCCATACATGACTACTGGAAAAACCATAGCTTTGACTAGACAGACCTTTGTTGGCAAAGTAATGTCTCTGCTTTTGAATATGCTATCTAGGTTGGTCATAACTTTTCTTCCAAGGAGTAAGTGTCTTTTCATTTCATGGCTGCAATCACCATCTGCAGTGGTTTTGGAGCCCCCCAAAATAAAGTCAGCCACTGTTTCTACTGTTTCCCCATCTATTTACCATGAAGTGACGGGACCAGATGCCATGATCTTAGTTTTCTGAAAGTTTAGTTTTACAAATGTATATGTATATATAAAAGTAGAGCTATGTTTTGTGATAATATATTATTCTGCTATTTCTTTTTAAGTGTTACATTTTTGGTGTTATATTAGTGTCAGTAAGTAGAACTCTACCTCATTCATTTTATTTGTGGATTAAATATATGATTATACATGATTATGTAGAATACTTCCAGTAACAGCATGGATTTTAGCAAATTTTGAGTATTAATACAAATACCAATCAGCCCTTAGTCAATCCTCAGGAGAAACCACTTTTCTAACTTCTAAGAGCACAGGTTTGCTTTGCTTCTTTTTGTAGTTTATGTAAATAGACTCACACAGGACATTCTTTTTATGTGTCTGGTTTCTTTCATTCAATGTTACTTTTGTAATCTTTATCCAAACTTCTGCCAGTAGTGGCAGTTTTTTCATTCTCGTTGCCATACATGACACTGTAAGAATATTACACAATTTATTCTACTTTTTATAAGCTTTTTTTTTTTTTTTTTTTTTTTTTGCAAATAGCAATGCTATGAGCAATAACGTTTGTGTCTTTTGGTGTTTGTGTATACAAATTTCTGTTGGCTCTCTATACCTCCAAGTGGAATTGTTGATTCATAGAGTATCTATGGGCTTCCCTGGTAGCTTAATAGTGAAGAATTTGCTTGCCAATGCAAGAGATATACATTCAATCCCTGGGTCAGAATGATACTCTGGAGAAGGAAATGGCATCCAGTCCAGTATTCTTGCCTGGGAATCCCACGGACAGAGGAGCCTGGTGGGCTACAGTCCAGGGGGTTGCAAAAGAGTCGGGCATGACTTAGTGACTAAACAACAAGAGTATACATCAATTTACTTTAGCTGATCCTGACAAGTCATTTTTCCAAGGCACCTCCACTAATTTACATCCCATTCAGTTGTGTATAAATAAACTGTTTCTTCACTTTATTGTCACATTTGGAATTTTCAATTATTTTCATTATAGTTCCTCTGATGGGTAGGCAGTGGTATCACATTGTGACAGACATGAATGTACTATTACTTATATAGACCATTTCTGGAAATATATGTAGAACTTTAATGATTGCCCCTGGTCAAGGAACTAGAATTTGAGTGTCAAGAAAATGGAAACAAGCAATACCCCTCACTGCATTGTTTGAATTTTTTTTTTTTTTTTTTTGCCATATGCCTCTATTACCTCTTTAAAGCACTATTTTTTTTTTAATTTCTTTTTTTCATTTTTAAGAGAAAACTCTTTAAGCCTAGAGTCTTAAAGCTTATAATCTTAATCTGCAAAACAATTCAGTTTTGATACCAAGGCTACTGGGAGTAGGACAATCATGTATCTAATGGATATTTTTGCCAGCCCTTAAGAAGGGAACAGATCACGGCGATGAGAAACAGACCCAAAAACAAGTTTGAAACCCTGAAGGAATTTGAAGGAATATCCAGAATCCTCTGAAATAATACTTTTTATTCTCTCCTCTACCTGATTATATGTGTGTGTATATGTAAATATATATATATATATATATATATATATATATATATATATTATATTATATAATGGCACGCACCATCCTCCCATTCACCATCCCCAGGGTTCCAGCCTAGAAGTGTGGAGGTGAATGGACTAATATGTCTCCACTCCTCCATCCTGGCATATAGATCAATACTGACCTGAGAGGGATGCCAAGAGGAAAGCCATTAAACTGAATTTAGGGTCTTGCCTAGAATCCATTGTGTTGGTGAAAGACAGAAAATGCAAGGGCATGGTAGAGATTTAAGAAGCATAACATGGCAACATTTTATTTTTGATTACTAATGAGTAGAATTCCCCTGAATGACAACCGATCGATGACTAGGATTTTAAGATAATTGTATTCTTAGGAAAACCCATGCTTTGTAATTAGCCACCTGTGATTGCCCTCAAAGCCTGCAGGACCAAGACTAATACCATTCTTAAGTACTGTTTATGTTGCAGAGCCCTGTGTGAAGGCACGGTGTGTTCCCTTGTGCCCTCAGGAGCATGGTAATGGAGATACATGGACAAGTGATAGCCCCACAATGGGTCAAAGCAATTAATTTACACCAGTAACAGACAAGAATGAGCTTGTGATTGTTCCTTTCTTGCTTTTCAAATAGGAGTATTTTTTGTACTGTTTCTCTTTTTCCTAACATTGTCTGTTGAGTAAGATGGAAATGGTTCTATTTATAGTTAGAATTGTGTTGTGGTACTGTGAGGACTCACATCTGGACTTGATTTAGAAAAATGCATTTTACCCAAAAAGACCAGCTTTGGAACAGGATGACTTCATATTTCTATGGGTTGTGCCCTTCAGAGAGAGGATAAGTATGTTTTAAGTGAAATAATTGCACTGTTATAGGTGAAGTCATTCATTGAATTGATTATAGGTGTGCTAACTGAGCAGCTAAAGGTTGAAATGAGGTGAACAGAATTTTGATAACCTTGTTTACCCACATTTCATGTATTAACAGCCAACTCCATCCTTTTGGGGGAATCAAGTATTATCTACTGCTTGTCATTCTGGTGGGACCAGTGGTCATGCCTGCCTTCCTATCTTTCTTTTCTCTCTGTAGCCAGAGGAGTGGCTGATCTAGGTCTCGCTTACATTCAGTTCAGTTCAGTTCAGTTCAGTCGCTCAGTCGTGTCCGACTCTTTGCGACCCCATGAATCGCAGCACGCCAGGCCTCCCTGTCCATCACCATCTCCCGGAGTTCACTCAGACTCACATCCATCGAGTCCGTGATGCCATCCAGCTTACATTACCCATCACTTTAATCACAATCATTGACCCAGTGATGGGATTTAACATGTAGATGCTAGAGTGGAGAAATACAGTCCTTTGAGATCACTAAGCTTTGTTAAAAGACTAGGGCCTTGTGTGGACCTAGTATTACTATATCCTCTCACATGGAGAAATTTTACTTATGGGAAAAACAAATGGCCAACACAGAGAAAAAATAGTAGAGCTGAGAAAGACAGGGAACAGAGTGACTCCCAAGATCACTGAAGTTATGGAGCTTCTAAGTACCTTCATGGTGGAGAGTTTTGACAAAAGGTAGTCCGCTGGAAAAGGGAATGGCAAATCAGTTCAGTATTCTTGCCTTGAGAACTCTATGAACTGTATGAGAAGACTAAAAGATATGACACTGGAAGATGGACCCCTCTAGGTTGGTAGGTGTCCAATAAGCTACTGGAGAAGAGCAGAGACTGCCTCCAGGAAAAAAAAAAAAAAATGAAGAGGCTGACCCAAAAGGAAAACAACTCCCCGTTGTGGATGTGTCTGGTGATGAAAGTAAATTCTGATGCTGTAGTGAACAATATTGCATAGGAACCTGGAATGTTAGGTCCATGAATCAAGGTAAATTGCATGTGGTCGAATGGGAGATGGCAAGATTAAACATCAACATTTTAGAAATCAGTGAACTGAAACTGACAGTTATGGGTGAATTTAAATCAGATGTAGCCCTCATGGTCAACAAAAGTCTGAAATGCAGTACTTGGGTGCAATCTCAAAAATTACAGAATGTCCTCAGTTCATTTCCTATGCAAAGCATTCAGCATCTCAGTAATCCAAGTCTGTGCCCCAACCACTAATGCCAAAGAAGCCAAAGTCAAATGGTTCTATGAAGACCTCCAAGACCTAGAGTGAACACCTAAAAAGGATGTCCTTTTCATCATAGGGAATTGGAATGCAAAAGTAGGAAGTCAAGAAAATACCTGGAGTAACAGGCAAGTTTGGCCTTGGAGTACAAAATGAAACAGGACAAAGGCTAATAGCGTTTGGCCAGGAGAAGACACTGGTCATAGCAAACACGTTGTTCCAACAACACAAGAGACAACTCTTCACATGGACATCACCAGATGGTCAATACCAAAATTAGATTAATTATGTTCTTTGCAGCTGAAGATGCAGAAGCTCCATACAGTCAACAAAAACATGACCTGGAGTTTACTGTTGCTCAGAGTATGAACTCCTTACTGCAAATATTGAATAAAGTAGGTAAAACCTCTAAGCCATTCTGGTATGACCTAAATAAAATCCCTTTTGATTATACAGTGGAAGTGACAAATAAATTCAAGGGATTAGATCTGATAGATAGAGTGCCTGAAGAACTATGGACAGAGGTTTGTAACATTGTACAGGAGGCAGTGACCAAAACTGTTCAAAGAAAAAGAAATGCAAGAAGGCAAAATGGTTGTCTGAGGAGGCCTTACAAATAGCTGGGAAAATAAGAGAAGTGAAAGGCAAAGGAGAAAGGGAACTGAATGTAGAGTTCCAAAGAATAGCAAGGAGAGATAAGAAAGCCCTCTTAAATGAACAATGCAAAGAAATAGAGGGAAACAATAGAATGGGAAAGATTAGAGATCTTTTCAAGAAAACTGGAGATACCAAGGAAACATTTCATGCAAAGATGGGCACAGTAAAGGACAGAAAAGGCAAGGACCTAACAGAAGCAGAAGAGATTAAGAAGAGCTGGCAAGAATACACAAAAGAACTGTACAAAAAAGGTCTTAATGACCAGATAACTACAATGGTATAGTCACTTACCTAGAGCCAGACACCCTGGAGTATGAAGTCAAGCGGGCCTTAAGAATCATTAACACAAGCAAAGCTAGTGGAGGTGATGGAATTACAGCTGAGCTATTTCAAATCTTAAAAAAATGATGTTGTTAAAATGCTGCATTCAGTATGCCAGCAAATTTGGACTTAGCATGGCCAGAGGACTGGAAAAGATCAGTTTTCATTTCAATCCCAAAGAAGAGTGATGACAAAGAATGTTCAAACTATCATATAAATGCACTCATTTCACATGCTAGGAGAGTAACGCTCAAAATCCTTCAAGCCAGGCTTCAACAGTACATGAATCGAGCGCTTCCAGATGTACAAGCAGGATTTAGAAAAGGTAGAGGAACCAGAGATCAAATTGCTAATATTAGCTGGATCACAGAAAAAGCAAGAGAATTCCAGAAAAACATTTACTTCTGCTTCATTGACTACACTAATGCCTTTGGCTGTGTGGGTCACAACAAACTGAGGAAAATTCTTAGAGATGGAATACCAGATCACCTGACCTACCTCCTGAGAAATCTATAGGTCGGTCAGAAGCAACAGTTAGAACTGGATTTGGGGCACAGACTGGTTCAAAATTGGGAAAGGAGTACATCAAGTCTGTATATTGTCATCCTCCTTATTTCACGTATATGCAGAGTAATCATGAGAAATGCCAGGCTGGATGAAGCACAAGCTGGAATCAAGATTCCCAGGAGAAATGTCAACAACCTCAGATAGGCAGATGATACAGCCTTAATGGTAGAAAGCTAAGAGGAACTAAAGAGCCTCTCAATGAAGGTGAAAGAGAAGAGTAAAAAAGCTGGCTTAAAACTCAACATTAAAAAATTAAGATCATGGCATCTGGTCACATCACTTAATGTCATAAAGATGGGGGGAAAATGGAAACAGTGACAGATTTTATTTTCTTGGGCTCCAAAATCACTGCAGATGGTGACTATAGCCATGGAAGTAAAAATACCTTTGCTTCTTGGAAGAAAAGCTATAACAAACCTAGACAGCATATTAATAAGTAGAGACATTGCTTTGCCGACAAAGATAAAAACTATATGATAGTCAAAGCTCTGTTTTTTCCAGGAGTCATGTGCAAATGTAAGAGTTGGACCATAACGAAAGCTGAGCACTGAAGAATTGATGATTTTGAACTGTGGTGTTGGAGAAGACTCTTGGGAGTCCCTTGGACTGCAAGGAAACCAAACCAGTCAATCCTAAAGGAAATCAATCCTGAATTTTCATTGGAAGAACTCATGGTATAACTGAAGATCTAGTACTTGGGCCACTTGATGCAAAGAGCTCGCTCATTGGAAAAGACCCTGATGCTGGGAAAAATTGAAGGCAGGAGGAGAAGTTGGTGACAGAGGATAGGATGGTTGGATGGTATCACTGACTCAGTGGATGTGAGTCTGAGCAAACTCCAGGAGATAGTGAAGGTCAGGGGAGACTGGTGTTCTGCAGTCCACGAGGTCACAAAGAGTTGGACACAAATTAGCGGCTGAATAAAAACAAATACCTTCTTAGTACTTGGACGAACCTTCTACAGTTCCATAGCAATGGAAGAACTAATCAAATAAAGAAATCAAGGGTAAGATGCAAGGTTATTATGTGATATAAACCTAACTCAACCAACTTGAGTCATTTGCATTTTAGCAGTTTGTCATGGGTCTTTGTAAGATCATGGTCACAATCAATCCGCAAAGTTTTTTTGTAAGGAAAAATATTTTAGCTTGTCACTCTAAAATTCACGTTTCCCTTTTATGAAGATGAATATTTATATAGGCACATATGCAACTTTATATATTGCTTGCTTGATATATGGTTTTCTACCCAGTTTGCCCTTGGCCTAGAAATCAAACATATTTTGAGAGAATATTGAATAGTTGAATAATTGATAAATATTTAAAATTAATAAGAAAATGTAATAAATATTTTATTGCTTCTTCATCAAAAGAGTTATTTATATTTAAGAAATAGAATATCCATAATATACAAAATATGATTATGACTGTTACAGGTAAAGCAGAAATATGTTCTCTTGCAAGGCACTTAGCATTACCTAAACACATACAGAAAGATAAATACCCAGGAGGAAAAAGAGATTTATGTTCCATGGCTATAAAAACAGATATTTGTATTTTATTTAAGATTGAATCTTACACTGATATTAGAAATGTGCTTAATGGTAACAGTTTGAATTGAATTCTTACTGTATTCAGCCAGTTTCATGAATAAAAATAATTCAGTACTTTATCACTTTTCTGAGGAATCAGAAATCAGACTGCTGTAAAAATGGTGTGTAATATGAAGGCCACTAAAAATCGTATACCTTCCCTGTATTGCTTTTTCCATTTTCTCAGCTGAAATGACAAAATCAGTGTTTCTGTTCTGTGTTCTAAGTGAGTTACAATCAACAGCCTTCTGTGCTCAGCTAACAGACTGTGCCCAGAGCAAACAGGTGTGAAAGGAAACTGAATTTGACTCAATATTTACCTAGACTTCAAAAGACTGTCTTTTCTCTCACATGCATACGCAATCGGATGTGTTATGTCATAAAGCTGTATTTTTCATTACAGCCTGTTTTAATGTTGACCTGTGACATAGTGGCAGACAGGAACAACTATGCATTGATTACTTTTTGCCCATTGCTAATGGGAAGGAAGAAATTACTTGCATAAGCACTGTCATTTGCAGTTTTTAGGATTATTTGCTAAAGGATAAGTCACAATGGGCTTCAAAGATTGCATTATTTTTAATACAATATGCATATTTTCATTGATGATTCATAAGCTGCTTAAGCTCTTTACTTATTACCTCACTAAACTGTCCATGATGAGGGGCTTATTACATTTATTGTAATATATATATTTAAATAAATATTCTTTAAGAAATATGATATTAATGTCCTTTAATTCCCTTGTTTCAAATGTTGAGTGGTTAAATAATTGACACAGTTATAAATTGCTCAAGCATAGTAAAATATGTATAAACCAAACATGGGATTTATGAATTTGTTGACTGTTACTTTTATCAAGAACTTAGACTCTCAAGTTTTATTATCATGAGGAAGGCAAAGTTTGAGCTCTCTATATGTTGAAAATAATGTAGGGTGGGGTATTATTCAAGACAGTTAAAATTAGTGTTGCTTTACCTAATAACAGACCAGAAATTAATGGGCTAAGATTGTATTGAGGGAATTTTAGTAAAATAGAACATTGAAGATTTTTTGTTGTTTTTTTTTTACTAAAAAGTTATACAAATTAATGATGCAAGTCATCTCAAAATATTTTTAAGTGTGGATCTGTGGTGAGATATTAGATAGCCTCTCCCCAAGATATTTAAATTAAAATTCTGCTTGGAAAGAGGTTAGATAAACTTTGGAGGACCCTTCAGATTCTTGAGTCAATCATTCTGTGATGTAAGCAAATAAGACAGTATGGATTTGAAGTGGATATGTTCTAGCCAAGTCATTCTAGAAGCCAAACTAGTCATCTGGTTTTAATGAGGCCCTTTGGAATGTAAAAATTCTAATGTTTTACTTGGGGGCACTGCAGTTTTAATTACTTGAATTTGACATGTGTGGAGCAACAGCTAGCAATTAACCAAAGACAGCATTTTGTGCAGTACTAGCCTCATTTAGGCTGAAGTGTGAAACAGTTGCATCTTTCAGGTAAAACAGGATAAAGAATTAAAATGATAGGGCACTGGTATTCCCAATAAAACTTCAAAATAACCTAAGGTTAGCATGACCTTCTGTCCAGTTTTTTGGTAAGTATTTAGTTCTTTCGAAATATGTTAAAAAAAAGTCTGGATTATGTAACTTTACATGAGAGGATTATGAATATTTGATCCTAACCAGATGTTTCTAATCTCCACTAACTACAGACAAAAGGGCAGAAGATTAGATTTCATTAGTTAAGGACAGTTACTTCATTAAGATGGAGTAAATTAGTACCTAAATTTTTTCAAGTCTGATGACCTGGTTTTTAATGTCAAAATGTTTTGCAGATATTCATAAGGTAATAGTGATACTATTAGTAACCTCTGATCAGGAAAATGTGTAATAGTCAAAAACTATGAGAAGGTCAGTGATATTTTAAGGTAAATTTATATTTTGTAAATTATAATAATATTTATAGGCACTTGAAAAATAAGTATGAATATGAAAAATACTAATTAATGAATCTACAAAAATTTTTATAAAGGATTTTGAGATCCCTTATTTTTACTCTAAAAACTCATTGAAGCTTCCTTTGTCTTAAGAGTCTCAGTCTAATTATTATATTAGAAGTTAACTTTTAATACAAATTTAATATTTAAAAAGAAATCTTCAGCATCTAAACTTAAGAACACATATAAAACTACATAAATATAAACAAGCAAATAAATTGATGTCAGAAAAAGTGAATATATTTCTAGCTATATTGGGGATATATCATTGAGTTGGTTTATCCTTTATATTATGATAATGCAGAATATGAACTGCTAACTTATATTGGAGAAATTTTAGACTCTGTTATATGTAGAGAGCATTCTAAAGCTTGATTTCTTAGATGCAAAAATGTCTTTCACAATTTTTATTAAAGTCTTTTTTTTATAATCTTAGTTTCACTTTTTCTCTGTCTACAGCACTGATGAGAAATGCTTAGACTAGATAACTATGCTCTTAAGAGGCTGAATTAAATTGACTTACTTATGCATGATTTTATTTTTCAGTGATACTAATATTTTAAACAGGTAAACTGTACCTTTTACTGGTTTTATTCATACATGTAAGCAAAAAGGAATGAATCGAATTATCAGGTGTAAATCTATCATTGAAAAATGAAAGTGTTAGTCACTCTTAGTCACTCTGTTGTGTCCAGCTCTTTGCGACCCCATGGATTGTAGCTCACCAGACTCCTCTGTCTGTGGAATTCTCTAGTCTAGAATAAAGGAGAGTAGCCATTCCCTTCTCCAGGGGATCTTCCCAAGGGATCAAACGTGGGTTCCCTGCATTGCAGTCTTATAAATTCTTTACCATCTGAGCCACCAGAGAAGAAAGAAGTTGCTTCTAACACAAAGGTTAGGTTCTGATTTCAACATCTAAAACAGAGAGGAAAACAGTGATATGAAGCATAGTACTGTTTTTCAAAACCAAGAGGAACAGCGTTCAGATTTATTAAATTCTCACCTATAGCCACCAGTACTCTAAGTTCTGATATGAGGGCTAAGAGAGAAAATGTGAAAGGGCGTTGAATGTGTGTAAGTTAAAGTCTATGTAGTGAGACTGCATCTAAGTTGTTTTCTAGCAGGAAAGGAACAGTTTTGCTATGCTATTGTATAGGCACTGCCACAGCTTTTATATATTCAATTGCATTAACATCACAAACTAGATCATACTTCATACATCACATATGAGATTGTACATCACTGTATGAACACAGACTGGCAGGTTTTACATTGACCATTTTCTTTTTCTATTATTGTTCAACCAACTCATTTTTTTAAAACACTCTGTGAAACACCATTAGCAGCAGAAGTAATAAATATTAGACTTCATGCTCACAGGTGTTGATCAATTGGGTAGAGTGAATATTTAGAGTTGGCTGATTCTTCTTTGGCAATATAGGCAAAACGTAACTTGATTACTGCTAGATGATTCAGTGTTGAAAAGGAGAATCTGAATTGTTATAATATGCTTCCGTCTGTTTCTTAGGATTTCTTGGCATTACAGAGAATGAATAGAAAGAAAAAAAAAAAATCACCATGGACAGTATGCTCATAAATTCTCTAGGCAAAATTAAGTATCTGTTGTCCGGTCACCTTTCATTTAGTAAATGATGACCTGGTGGCTCAGACGGTAAAGCGTCTGTCCACAGTGTGGGAGACCGGGGTTCGAGACCTGGGTTGGGAAGATCTCCTGGAGAAGGAAATGACAATCCACTCCAGGACTATTGCCTGGAAAATTCCATGGATAGAGGAGCCTGGTAGACTACAGTCCATGGGGTCACAAAGAGTCGGACACGACTGAGTGACTTCACTTTCTTTCTTTCTACCAAAACTTTAATGTTATCTCTGACAATTGTCCTCTTACACCATACATCAAATTCATAAGCAAATTTTCTAATCTCTAGATAAAAAATGTGCATAAAATCTGCATCTTCTTATAATCTGTACATTTTATTATCTTGTTAATGCACCACAATATTTCACTGGAAATAGAACAGTAACTTCCTAACTGATGGATGAAATGTTGAATATAGTGTATTCCTAGCCTGTAAGAAAATCACAATGTAGTGTTTGAGACAGAAAAAAAAAAAAATGATTAAAGTGGTAAAAGACTATATTAAGTGTGTGCATGCTAAGTTGCTTCAGGCCTGTCTGACTCTTTGTGACTCTGGACTGTAGCCTGCCAGGCTTCTCTGTCCATAGGATTCTCCAGGCAAGAATACTGGAGTGGGTTGCCATTTTCTACTCCAGGGGATCTTCCCCACCCAGGAATTGAACCCACAACTCTTATGTCTCCTGAATAGGCAGGCAGGTTCTTTACCACTGGCACCATCTGGGAAGCCCAAATAAGTATGTATAAATATATGAATTTATGTATTTATAGATATGTATGTTTATCAGGTATGCATTTATTTTAAATATATCTAACTTTAAAAAATAGAGAATAAAACAAAGACTCTAATATCATGCAAATCATACATATGATGAAATTGCTCTTAAAAATACATATATATCTGTGTGTATATATGTATATATTCATCAGTGACTCTCAGTGCTGCTATATCTTTCATGATCTGCAGTGATTCAGTGTTTTCTTCCAAATCCACAAAATTTGATTATCAGAGCTTCTTAAGTCCAAGTGCTTACTTAGCTGGTTTAGGTATTAATCTCTAATCTTGTCTATGGTGATTCATAAATGCTGCATCTCATTCTTTAGAACAGAGCATATTATTTAATCTCACTAAGATAAAATCATTGATTTTATCAAAAATGAATTCACCAAACAGTTTAAGATTTTTAATTTCTAATTTAAAAAATTGAAGAAAATTGTTTTATTGGACTAATATTACAGTCAACTAAGAAATCCATCAGAACTGTTACACATTCAAATATGGTGGATGGAATTTTCATTCATTTTTTTAAGTATATCCTGGTTTCCTGGCACTGTGCTCCATCCAGGAATTCAGTGGTGAATAAAACCCCTAACTCACAATGCACACACCACTGTCCATGAGATAGCAAGAAAAATGGTCCTTGCTGTGTATCTGTGATGTTTTGGGTCTGTTTGGAAGAATGTAAGTAACATCTGCCTAATTACTAATATCTTCACTTAAAATGATATAACACTTTGATGTGCTTCATGTAGTTTCTTTGGAAACTATTTATAAATATAAAATGATAAGCTATTTGAAAAAATCAGCTTATGGAAATTGTTAATTGTGTGCCACACGTTACAATTTGTAATATCTGCTGAATGCTTATAAGTTTATTGGTGCTGTTAAATATAATCAGTGTTTGTTTTAACCAATGCAGTTCAATAGAATTCTTGATATATTTTATAATAACCTAACTGTGGTTTACCATAGATTTTTCCTTTCATGTTATTTAAAAACAAGTTTTATAAAGTAAGACAAATGACATTTACTGTGATATACATATTATTAGTAATTGCTTATTGTCATTTTATATACAATCTGCTAAGTACTAAGTTTATATTTACCAGGAAAATATCTAGTTTGGTGACTTAAGTCATATGTTCTTCATTTTCTCCTTATGGTTGGCAGTAAGTGTGGGCGTCTGTCTGGGCCACTTGCCCAGCTGGACCAGTGCTTCCCTTTCACTTCCTTTCCCTGACTCAGCAGCAGGCCTGAGTGACAGGATGGTCACCAGTCTTCTAGACAAAAAATAGCTTGACAAGGGTAAATGTTTCCACTACTTCAGTCATCTGGGACTCCTCTCTGTGGTCAGTACCTGTACAGAAAAAGAATGGAAATTGTGTTTTCAGTGATAACATCCCTTCAAATATATTATATTTTGTTTCAGAGAACACCAAACCACAAGGATGGTTCCAGTCAGACATCCAAATGTTTACTCTGAGTCATACAGTAGTTAACACACTGGAGTGAGGGATTCCCTAAGTAGGTATCTGGGTTTTCTCTAGTCACTAGAGGCTGTTAGATATATGGATTTAAGTGGCTAAGTTTTATTTACTTTGCTGACTTTTAAATTTTATGCAGTGTCTTTTTTCTTTTTGGTCTCTTTTGTGTAAGAATCAGAGAAATGTCCTATAATAGAAAGTGGGATAGAGAATTCCCAGCACAATGAGGTAAAGTATAGATATGTCAGATGAGTGTTAAGAAAACACCAAAACAGTTACACCACCAGATAGATGATGATTAGCATCTGAAAAGAGGGCTTAGGGGGTTTAGAGGAAAAGGGGATCATATCTGTTTGGAAATATCAAGACTTCACACAGATAGTAACATTGATATCATGTTTTGTGAAACTGCAGAACAGTAATGCTGAGGAAGAAGGGGACTTTTAGGGAGAAGGAGGAAAATGACTACTTGTTTCAGAAGAAGAGTGATATACCTGGATTGGTCTACTGGATCCATGTAGGGAATTATTAAGATTAACAGCTGAAAACTAAATCAGGCTTTGATTTTGAGTCACAATTTAAGAAAACTGTATTTAGTTTGGTACACATTATTTTTTCAGTGTTTTAACATGATTGAAGTATAATTTAGAAAATTAACCTGAAGTCTTAATCATAATAAATGGCTTCAAGAAAGACTAAAGAAATGAGATCAGTGAAGAAATAGGAGAAAAAAGGACGCAATGTGAGGTAGAGAAAAGGAACCAGGAAGGAAGAGAGCAATGTGTGGACAAAGTAGAAATTATATGATTAACTGAGCATATAAAAAATCTGAGAGAGGGCCCTAAAAAAGTCTTTATTTTGGCATTAGCCTAATATAACCCCAGTATTTTTCACAGGTAGAGAAATTTGTAAATGGATTTAGTTTCTCGCCCTATTGATTGTGAATTCCCAGGTATTTCTATAGTAGAAATTTGAAGTAGGGAGCAAGAAGTCCAGAGAAGATTAGAAATTATTCAATTAGAAGTAATTACAAAGGTTGTTAAATGCCAAATGAGAGATATTTATTTTCTTGGAAGTGCTATTGATGCCTTAATGTGTCGTATGATTAGTTTTGTGTCACAGTCATTTCCAATGAGTTCTCCTGAATTTGCTGTATGCATTGACTCTAGCTGGAAATGGTTGGTTGTGCAATGGCTGGGGGAGATGGTCACATTGTCCATGCCCATTTATTCTTTCTCTTCTTCCTTCAATGTGATACAAAGTTTAATGAAAATGATTTCTTATCCTCAAGAGACTTAAGTTCGGTTGAGGAGTAGGAAGTCATTGCTAGCAAGTCTGATTTTAGAATCATCAGTTCAAAATTTCCATTATGTTGATAAATTTCTGGTCAAGGCTCACTTAGACATCAGAAACAATCAGCAAAATTATTTGTTAGAAAACCATTTAGCAAGCGGACATTACCAGAGAAAATTATTTAGGAGTCTGTATTCATGAGAAATCATATTTTGGCAGTAATTGCCCTTCTTCAAAAAATTATCTTCCTTTTCAGTTTGGCATAAAAAAATATTTGGACAGTGTGATTGTTTATAATAAAAGTGAAGTTTATACTATTTAAATCATATTTCTGATTCTTGAACTTAATGTGCTACTGTCTAAATTTGTTTCCTATGTCAAGTTAGATTTATTTCATTTGGCCTGTGGAAGCTGACTGTCGTGTTGCCAGATATTTACTTGTATGCCTTTCTTTTTCCTTTTCCCTTTCTTGTTAATTTTTTTTCTTTTCTTCAGTTTGCTTTGCTTTTGTTCTATTTGCTTTATTTCTTCTTTGATTTTTAATTTTTAAGTGAGTTAGGAGGCTGTGACTCTGTCTGCATGTATAAACAGGCATATAGTCCTTATGACACAGTACAATTAATGTTTCACTGAATTCAGCATAGTCTTGGTTGTTGTTGTTGTTCAGTTGCTTGGTTGTGTCTGATTCTTTGTGACCCCATGGACTGCAGCACACCAGTCTTCCCACCCCTTCACCATCTCCCAGAGCTTGCTCAAACTCACGTCCATTGAGTCAGTGATGCCATCCAACCATCTCATCCTCTGTTGTCCCCTTCTCCTCTTCCCTGCAATCTTTCCCAGCATCAGGGTCTTTTCTAATGAGTTGGCTCTTCATATCAGCTGGCCAAAGTATTGGAGCTTCAGCTTCAGCATTAGTTCTTCCAATGAATATTTAGGGTTGATTTTCTTTAGGACTGACTGATTTGATCTAGGGATCTCAAGAATTTTCATCCACGCTGTAGTTCAAAGGCATCAATTCTTCAATGCTCAGCCTTTTTTTATTGTCCAGCTCTCACATCTGTAATTGACAACTGGAAGAAACAGCTTTGTCTGTACTGATTTGGGTTGGCAAAGTAATGTCTCTGCTTTTTAATATACTGTCTAGGTTTGTCATAGCTTTTCTTTCAATAAGCAATCTTCTTTTAATTTCATGGCTGCAGTCACCATCTGAAGGTATTTTGGAGC
Source organism: Capricornis sumatraensis (assembly GCF_032405125.1). NCBI lineage: Eukaryota > Metazoa > Chordata > Mammalia > Artiodactyla > Bovidae > Capricornis > Capricornis sumatraensis. Next base: position 39,882,596 of record NC_091073.1, on the reverse strand, counting down.
CCAAGAAAATAAAGTCCGTTACTGTTTCTACTGTTCCCCCATCTATTTGCCATGAAGTTATGGGACTAGATACCATGGTCTGTTTTTGAATGTTAAATTTTAAGCCAGCTTTCACCTTCCTCAAGAGGTTCTTTAGTTCTCTTCACTTTCTGCCATAAAGGTGGTGTCATCTGCGTATCTGAGGTTATTGACATTTCTCCCAACAATCTTGATTCCAGATTGTGTTTCATCCAGCCTGGCATTTCACATGATGTACTCTACATATAAGTTAAATAAGCAAGGTGAAAATATACAGCCTTGACATACTCCTTTCCCAATTTGGAACCAGTCCATTGTTCCATATCTGCTTTTGACTGGTGCTTCTTGACATTCATACACATTTCTCACGAGGCATGTAAGGTGGTCTGATATCTATGGGGCTGCACAGAGTCAGACATGATTGAAGAGACAGCATGCATGCATAACCACAATGGGATGTTAATGAAGAAGTAATGCTGGAAAACACAGCTGATCTAGAGAAGCGAAACTCTAAGAAGGTACATGATCTGTCCCAGGGAACAAAGCTGGCAGCAGACTCTGGTATCCCACCTTGCTTCCTACCCTGCCACTGTTCCTCCATTGGATTATGTCTAGCTGTTTGTATGCACAAAGCATTCTTTTTTTTGAAAAACTGTCATCTAATACTGAACATTATCTGCTGTATATGTTCAATTTTTGATATGATTATATATGCATCTGAAACTATCACAACATTGCTAAATGGCTATACTCTGAATAAAATACAAAGGTAAAAAAAAAGAAAAAGAATTTTCCACAGTTTGTTGTGATCCACACAGTCAAAGGCTTTAGCATAGTCCATGAAGCAGAAGCATATGTTTTTCTGGAAACTTCTTGCTTTTTCTATTATCCAACAGATGTTAGCAATTTGATCCCTGGTTCCTCAGTTCAGTTCAGTTCAGTTCAGTCACTCAGTCGTGTCTGACTCTTTGCAACCCCATGAATTGCAGCACGCCAGGCCTCCCTGTCCATCACCAACTCCCAAAGTTCACTCTGCTTTTCCTAAATCCAGTTTGAATATCTGGGAGTTCTCAGTTCATTACTGTTGAAGCCTAGCTTGGAGAATTTTGAGCATTCCTTTGCTAGCATGTGAAATGAGTGCAAATTGTGCAGTAGTTTGAACATTCATTGGCATTGTCCTTCTTTGGGACTGGAGTGAAAAGACCTTTCCAGTCCTGTGGCTGCTGCTGAGTTTTCCAAATTTGCTGAGCATTGAGTGCAGCACTTTAACAGCATCATCTCTTAGGATTAGAAATAGCTCAGCTGAAATTACATCACCTCCACTAGCTTTGTTCATAGTGATGCTTCCTAAAACCCACTTGACTTCATAGTCTAGGATGTCTGGCTCTAGGTGATTGATCACATTAACATGGTTATCTGGGCCATTAAGATCTTTTTTGTATAGTTCTGTGTATTCTTACCACCTCTTCTTAATATCTTCTGCTTCTGTTATGTTCATATCATTTCTGCCTTTCATTGTGTCCATTTTTGCATGAATTGTTCTTGTTAGAGAGCAGTATTTTGATAGAATTCTGCACTTCTTGGCAATTTAGTTATACTTCATCAAATAAGGCTAGGTCTATCAAGTTTGTTACCTGAAATGATCATGTCACTCAAGCAACATGAGCAATGTTGCAAGCTGCAAGAAATAAGGTATGCTTTCTGTAGTCTTAAGAATACAGAAACTTTTAGAAATATTTTTGAGCTTTTGAAAAACCTTTTCTTAATTCCAGAGTTTCATTTCAACTTACATAATGTTTACCTGAGCACATTATTTGTTACTGTTAAAGTTTAATTTCTTCTCCATTATAGTTTAGAAAAAAAAAGAAAAATCACCAAATAATGCAATAAATTATTCTCTGAACATGCCATCTCTACCTGAAAAATAATACATTGGGCATAAGAGAGGACATTACATTTTATCTTGTACTTGGTCAACTTTACCTGTCTGGATTACTTATGATTATGTGCATGTAAGAAAAACTGGAATTTTAAGAAAAGGCACCACTGAAAACATTAAGAAAAAGATATATATACAGATCCTGCCATTACATGACTTTTAAGAAAGGCTTATTTGAGGGTTAGGACATAACAGTATCTCTCTGTCTCCTTCACAGTACTTACTAATTAGGTTTTTTAGGAGCTATCACTAAATTATTGGTATTTTTATTAGTTGTAGTTTTAAAACAAGCAAACAAACAAACAAAAAAACCTCTGAGGAGGTATCACATCACAGAAATTGAAATAGCAGAGAAAATTTCCATTGACTTTGACTATTTGGAGTAATCTGGAGTAGGTGCAGAGTATTATTTCTCTGTAAATGTCTTGAGTAGCATCTGTAATTAAGCATCTCCAAGTATTTTTCTGTACACATAGCATTGCATAATTGCATGCTGTAACTACTTCCTCATGTATAGATCAAAGTTTTTGAAAATACAATGCTTTCTTTCTACTGGACTTAATTTTATCCTCCTCTTTTCTCACTTTGTCCATGGGGGATACATTCTCCAAAGTTGTTTAAAGAGAAAAAGAAAATACCTTTAGATCTTTGGATTTCATTATTTAGCCAAGGAAAACATTGAATATGAATCAAATGCTCCAGTAACATTTCCATGATCTGTCATTAAACTATTTTCTTTTGAATTTCCTTTTAAAAATTGTTTAAATCTATGAAAGACCATGGTCCCCCCAAAGTTAACAATTTGCTTTAAACTAAAGTTTTGACTAATTGAATTCCAATACATGTTTTTTTCAAGATTGGTAAGGAAACTTTAATAATTATTCAGTTCAGTTCAGCTGCTCAGTTGTGTCCGACTCTTTGTGACCCCATGAACCTGTCAGGCCTCCCTGTCCATCACCAACTTCCGGAGTCCACCCAAACCCATGTCCATTGAGTCAGTGATGCCATCCAACCATCTCACCCTCTGCTGTCCCCTTCTCTGCCTGCCATCAATCTTTCCCAGCATCAGGGTCTTTTCAAATGAGTCAGCTCTTTGCATCAGGTGGCCAAAGTACTGGAGTTTCAGCTTCAGCATCAGTCCTTCCAATGAACACCCAGGACTGATCTGCTTTAGGATGGACTGGTTGGATCTCCTTGCAGTCCAGGAGACTCAAGTCTTCTCCAACACCACAGCTCAAAAGCATCAATTCTTCTGCGGTATCCAATATAATATCAGTGTTCCTGTATTATGAAAGTACCAAAAGTTATGAAGGTAAATGGTACTAAAGATTTTGATAGAAATTTCAGATTTTTATCAATATAAACATGTATAATGGGATAAACATATGTCTGAAAATAGCCTTCATACCTTATCAAAACATTTTCCATGGAAATGAATTTTTTTCTACCCTTTTAAAGAATTTATTAAGATTAAAATGCCAAATTATAATACTTTCCTTGTACTCTGCTTTAAAATTAACTACAAGTTAAGAATTGAAAGCGTGTTCATTATATATATAAAACCAAAGGATAAAAATCTTTCAGAAACTAAGCCTATTTTCTTATTTAATTGACATATTCAGGATTTTTGAGTAGGAACTCTTTATTTAACTAGTATGTTCAGCATCTAATATGCTAAATCTATTAGTAGGCTTGAGGAAAACAAAGGTGAACAATATAATTGGTTCTGCCTTGGAAAGTTTCACTCAAGTTTTGAGGGAAAAGTGTATTATTTCAAGAATGAAATAGCAGTATTCCATGAACAAATGTTCATTGACATGAGTAATTTTCTCTCTTAGTAATCTATTCTAATCATTATGATTTCACTAGCACTATTGAATTGAGTTAATGCTTTAATTATACATAAGTTAAATACTTAGTATTTTAAAATATTCTACATTTTTGTTCTAATTCAGTTATTTTTTTATATGGTACTATGTGTCTTTAACCCGTAACCATGTGTCAAATTCTGTGACTCTTATACTTGAGCATAAAACTAAAGATTATATAACATTTGCTCTGTACTTATCCTTAAACTGTATTCCAGTATAATGTATCAAAATTTGCTCAGCTGAATGTACCTATTAGAAAGAGTAAATGTTTAAATTAAATATCATTGTGAAAGAACAATTGCCCACTTCTGAAGGGCGAAAAGTTTCAAAAGAATGAATTGCCTAGCCTATTCTTTTGGTGTTTTTAACTTTGCCATCATTTTGCCTTTATTCTTGGCATAGAATAACGTAAAGATTAAAGACGATTTTCTTTTCTTTACATTTAGCAGTTCTTTAGCTACAGTTTGCGCTCTCTCTCTTTGAGAACTGACCATGTTGGAACATTACATAAATTATCTTAGATTTTGTATTTCTCAACTCTAAAATTTCCATCTGGTTCTTTCTAAATGCCTTCCTTTCTTTTTGAGATTTCTTATTTTTTATTATAAGTGTATTTCCTTTGTGTCCACAAACACAAATGCTGCTTTACAATCCTTGTCTACTGATTCTAAAATCTGGGTCATCTCAATTGGTTTCTTGAATATGGGTCAAATTTTCAATCATGTCCTGGTCATTGTGAATGAAGGTATTATAGAGATTTCAGTTTTGATTACAATATAGTCCTCAAAAGACTACTCCTTTTTGTTTGTGTTAGTACACAGTTAGCGAGATTAAACTGAAAGCTACCTTTGCTGATGTGGGCAGCTTCAGAAAGCTGTTTAATTCTTTTAGCCTTACCTGGGCTGTTTGGAGTTAACCGTTTGCATACATAATTCACGTGTTAGCCAGAGATGTGGACAGAATTTATATGCAGAACTTGAGGCTTTCTAAATGAGGATCTCTCCTTTCTTGTATTTCCTCTTACATTTCCACCGGCTGTAGTAACTCTGAACTCTTTCCTGTGGTTCTTCAAAGCAGTAAGGCTTTAAATTTCCATCTGAGTTTTTGCCACTTCACATGTCACAGACTGGAGTCTAATATCAGATAAAAACTATTCTTTAAAAAAGGAAACTTCATCTAATGCTGTTTCTGGTTCCAAAGAGTGACTCCTCCTCAGTATATTCTGCCTGCTTTTGGTGATTCTCCAGTGCCTCTAGATAACTAACTAGTGAAGTTGCTCAGTTGTGTCCAACTCTTTGAAACCCTGTGGACTGTAGCCTACCAGGCTTCTCCGTCCATGGAATTTTTCAGGCAAGAGTACTGGAGTGGGTTGCCATTTCCTTCTCCAAGATAGCTAACTACTCAATTTATTTTTTTGTATCCCAGAAACTATAATTGTTATCTATAGGGGAATTAAAAGACACTTGCTCCTTGAAAGGAAAGCTATGACAAACCTAGACAGTGTATTAAAAGGCAGAGTCATCACTTTGCCAACAAAGGTCCATATAGTCAAAGCTACGGTTTTTCCAGTAGTCATGTATACATGTGAGAGTTGGACCATAAAGAAGGCTGAGCATAGAAGAGCTGATGCTTTGAACTGTGGTGCTGGAGAAGACTCCTGAAAGTCCTTTGGACAGCAAAAAGATCAAACCAGTCAATCCTAAAGGAAATCAATCCTGAATATTCATTGAAAGGACTGATGCTGAAGCTGAAATTCCAATACTTTGGCCAGCTGATGCAAAGAGCCAACTCATTAGAAATGACCCTGATGTGGGAAAGTTGGAAGTTAAGAGGAGAAGGGGACAACAGAGGATGAGATGGTTGGATGGCATCAGTAATGTGATGGATATTAGTTTGGGTAGACTCAATGAATATGAGTTTGAGCAAACTCTGGGTGATAGTGGAGGACAGGGAAGCCTGGCGTTCTGCAGTTCATGTGGTTGAAAAAGGAGGATACTACTTAGTGACTGAACAACAACAAACAACAAAGAGGACAGACCTTCATGTTATTTGTAGAAGCAGAATTTTCCCCAGAAATTTTCACATCTAACTTTCCGACAAAATTATCTCTAGCCAAGAATAATTGTTTCATTAATTTTCATGACATATGGATCTCTTTTAAGAATGGTTTTATTCAAAACATCTTCCTAATTACTCCCTAGTATATAAATATATCATAAAGAAGAAATATATTTTATTAGTTATAATTACTGTTAAAATGTCTGCATCCTGTAACAATATGCAGTTGCTATTAATATTTGCTGGATTTCATGATATCACTTCTACATAAGACTGTGCAGATATGACCATTTTAACACTAAAATCTAAAGTACATATTGTATCAAAATATATATAATCTACCAATACATAGTTAAAAAATTACTTAAAACATAGACCATATGTTGCATTTTAACACTTATTGTCTTATGATTCATGCTTTTTATTTATAATGATTGGCAGCATTTTTGAATATTTTTGTAGCAGCATACAATAATGAGGCCAATATCTGATGATATTTTGATTTGCAGAAATGATGTAAAATACATTTCCACATATTGAAGAAATTACAAACTGATGTTGCAGAAAATACACATTTTGTATTTTTAGACTTATTAATAAAATATATACTTTAATAAAAATGAACCATAGTATACTTTTATTTTATTTACCTTACTGTCACCTTCTTAAAATATGTTATATGATGAAAATTACTAATAAAAACTATTTTGCCTGGTTGCTACCATGAGTATGTCTCTGTGTATAAAAACGGAACAACAAACCTAGATTAAGTATTAACAGTAAATTAGCATCTTCTACAATGACAGAAATTAACACTATGCTATAAAATCAAGGTCTCAACATTAGGAGTAAACCGCCCCCCCCAAAAAAAAGATATGATTTTCATGTAGGTTATAAAATAAGGTATAAGTATCATATTTCCTGACTAATATCAAAAGTTGACAAAGCAAAAAACTTTCTAAAATAGATTTTTTTAAATGTGTTTTAAAACTAGGCATTTGGCCACTTGTGATTATTGTCTAATTCTACAAATATGTTTTAAAGCCAGGAATGTCAAGTGAACTTAAACAGAATTACCAGAATTATGAAATCTTCTGTAGAGATAACCATCCTTGGATCTCTGGAGATTTTCTCATTAAGTCCTGTGTGGTAGCCAAAGAAAGTCAAAAGAGTCTCTATTGAGATTTCCTTCATTTGGTCTTCTCACCATAATTTTAACATTAGAAAGATATTAACTCTGGATGCTACAGAGCCTATGTATTTAACTTATTTATTTACATTTTCCAGTTGTGTGGAAGAGGAGGAGATTGAACTATTGATGTGTTTTTGGAAGTATAGGTTGGCCTACAAAATAGGGCTTTGAGAAAGAGAAGAAATGTATGAGATTAAAGATTAAAAATAAGTAAAGAAGCATATAGATACTTCAGTGACATTGATAAAAACCAGATTTGGGTACCAAGGAACATCTTTCCTTTTCTCCTTTAATTTTCACTTCTCTTTTTTTCACAGCTATTTGTAAGGCCTCCTCAGACAGACATTTTGCTTTTTTGCATTTCTTTTTTCTTGGGGATAGTCTTGATTCCTGTCCCCTATACAATGTCACAAACCTCTATTGCCTTTGCCCTGTTTCATTCTGTACCCCAAAGCCAAATTTGCCTGTTACTTCAGGTGTTTCTTGACTTCTTACTTTTGCATTCCAGTCCCCTATAATGAAAAGGACATCTTTTTTGGGTGTTAGTTCTAGAAAGTCTTGTAGGTCTTCAAGGAACCATTCAGCATATTCAGAGATACTGGTTGGGGCATAGACTTGGACTACCATAATATTGAATGGTTTGCCTTGGAAGGGAACAGAGATCATTCTGTCGTTGTTGAGATTGCACCCAAGTAGTGCATTTTGGATCTTTTGTTGACTATGATGGTTACTCCATTTCTTCTAAGGGATTCCTGCCCACAGTAGTAAATATAATGGTCATCTGAGTTAAATTCAACCATTCCAGTCCATCTTAGTTCACTGAATCCTAGAATGTCGATGTTCACTCTTGCCATCTCCTGTTTGACCACTTCCAATTTACCTTGATTCTTGGACCTAACATTCCAGGTTCCTATGCAATAATGCTCTTTACAACATCGAACCTTGCTTCTATTACCAGTCTCATCCACAACTGGGAGTTGTTTTTGCTTTGGCTCCATCCCTTAATTCTTTCTGGAGTTATTTCTCCACTGATCTCCAGTAACATATTGGGCACCTACCGACTTGGGGACTTCATTTTATTTAACTTGTATGCAGAGTACATCATGAGAAACACTGGGCTGGAGGAAGCACAAGCTGGAATTAAGATTGCTGGGAGAAATATCAATAACCTTAGATATGCAGATGACACCACCCTTATGGAAGAAAGTGAAGAACTAAAGAGCCTCTTGATGAAAGTGAAAGATGAGAGTGAAAAAGTTGGCTTAAAGCTCAACATTCAGAAAACAAATATCATGGTATCTGGTCCCATCACCTATGGCAAATAGGTAGGGAAACAGTGGAAATAATGGCTGACTTTATTTTTCTGGGCTCCAAAATCCCTGCAGATGGTGATTGTAGCCATGAAATTAAAAGACACTTACTCCTTGGAAGGAAAGTTATGGCCAACCTAGACAGCAGATTAAAAAGCAGAGACATCACTTTCCCGGCAAAGGTCGGTCTAGTCAAAGCTATGGTTTTTCTGGTAGTCATGTATGGATGTGAGAGTTGAGCCATCAAGAAAGCTGAGCACTGAAAAATTGCTGCTTTTGAACTGTGATGTTAGAGAAGACTCTTGAGAGTCCCTTGGACTGCAAGGAGATCCAAACAGTCCATCCTAAAGAAAATCAGTCCTGAATATTCTTTCTCAATGTTGAAGTTGAAATTCCAATGCTTGGGAAACTGATGTGAAGAACCAACGCATTGGAAGAGACCCAGATGCTGAGAAAGATTGAAGGTGGGAGGAGAAGGGGACGACAGACGATGAGATGGTTGGATGGCATCAGTAATGTGATGGACATTAGTTTGGGTAGACTCTGAGAGTTGGTGATGGACAGGAAACCCGGCGTGCTGCAATCCATGCGATCACAAATAGACACAACTGCACTGACTGACCTTTCTTGTGGTAATGTTTTTTTTTCTTCTTCCTGAAGTTTATCTTTTGGAAATTTCTTTCATGACAGACTTGAAGTTGTAAACTTTTTCACTTTTAAATGGTCTCTATTGCTCTCTCATTCTTTGTAGTTCAGATGAAAATATAGTTCTAGTTGGTTCAGTTCAGTTCAGTTCAGTCACTCAGTCATGTCCAACTCTTTGTGACCCCATGAATCACAGCACACCAACTCCCGGAGTTCACTCAGACTCACATCCATCGAGTCAGTGATGCCATCCAGCCATCTCATCCTCTGTCGTCCCATTCTCCTCTTGGCCCCAATCCCTCCCAGCATCAGAGTCTTTTCCAATGAGTTAACTCTTCAATGAGGTGGCCAAAGTATTGGAGTTTCAGCTTTAGCATCAGTCCTTCCAGTGAATACCCAGGATTTATCTCCTTTAGGGTGGACTGGTTGGAACTCCTTGCAGTCCAAGGGACTCTCAAAAGTCTTTTCCAACACCACACTTCAAAAGCATCAATTCTTAGGTGCTCAGCTTTCTTCACAGTCCAACTCTCACATCCATACATGACCACAGGAAAAACCATAGCCTTGACTAGACAGACATTTGTTGGCAAAGTATTGTCTCTGCTTTTGAATATGCTCTCTAGGTTGGTCATAACTTTCCTTCCAAGGAGTAAGCGTCTTTTAATTTCATGGCTGCAGTCAACACCTGCAGTGATTTTGGAGCCCCCCAAAATAAAGTCTGACACTGTTTCCACTGTTTCCCCATTTATTGCCCATGAAATGATGTGACCAGATGCCATAATCTTAGTTTTCTCAATGTTGAGCTTTAAGCCAACTTTTTCATTCTCCACTTTCACTTTCATCAAGAGGCTTTTTAGTTGCTCTTCGCTTTCTGCCATAAGGGTGGTGTCATCTGCATATCTGAGGTTATTGATATTTCTCCCGGCAATCTTGATTCCAGCTTGTGTTTCTTCCAGCCCAGGGTTTCTCATGATGCACTCTGCGTAGAAGTTAAATAAGCAGTATGGCAATATACAGCCTTGACGTACTCCTTTTCCTATTTGGAATAAGTCTGTTGTTTCATGTCCAGTTCTAACTGTTGCTTCCCGACCTGCACATAGGTTTCTCAAGAGACAGGTCAGGTGGTCTGGTATTCCCATCTCTTTCAGAATTTTCACAGCTTATCATGATCCACACAGTCAAAGGCTTTGGCATAGTCAATAAAGCAGACACAGATTTTTTTTTGGAACTCTCTTGCTTTTTCCATGATCCAGCAGATGTTGGCAATTTGATCTCTGGTTTCTCTGCTTTTCCTAAAATCAGCTTGAACATCTGGAAGTTCACAGTTCACGTATTGCTGAAGCCTGGCTTGGAGAATTTTGAGCATTACTTTACTACAATGTGAGATGAGTGCAATTGTGCAGTAGTTTGAGCATTCTTTGGGATTGGAATGAAAACTGACCTTTTCCAGTCCTGTGGCCACTTCTGAGTTTTCCAGATTTCCTGGCATATTGAGTGCAGTCCTTTCACAGCATCATCTTTCAGGATTTGAAATAGCTCAACTGAAATTCCATCACCTCCATTAGCTTTGCTCGTAGTGATGCTTTCCAAGGCCCACTTGACTTCACATTCCAGGATGTCTTTCTCTAGGTGAGTGATCACACCATCATGTTTTTCTTGGTCGTGAAGTTCTATTTTGTACAGTTCTGTGTACTCTTGCCACCTCTTCTTAATATCTTCTGCTTCTGTTAGATCCATACCATTTCTGTCCTTTATTGAGCCCATCTTTGCAGGAAATGTCCCCTTGGTATCTCTAATTTTCTTGAAGAGATCTCTTGTCTTTCCCATTCTGTTGTTTTCCTCTATTTCTTTGCACTGATGGCTGAGTAAGGCTTTCTTATCTCTTCTTGTTATTTTTTGGAACTCTATATTCAGATGCTTATATCTTTCCTATTCTCCTTTGCTTTTCACTTCTCATCTATTTGGTTAGTTATCATTTGTTTTTTACAGTATGTCAGTGGATATCTTTTTCTTATACCAGTTGGTATATGTTATACTTCCTTTAAAAAAAAAAAATTATTTATTTGGCTTTTCCTGGTCTTAGTTGTGGCACATGTGATCTTTAGTTTCAGCATGGAGGCTCTTGTTCCATGACAAGGAATTGAATCTGGGTGCCCTGCATTGAGAGCATGGAGTCTTAGCCAGGTGATCACAGGGTGGGTTACCATTTCCTTCTCTAGGGGATCTTCCCGACCCAGGGATCAAACCCGGGTTTCCCACATTGGAGGCAGATGCTTTAACCTCTGAGCCACCACGGAAGCCCTTGTTATATTTTCTTTATGTATAAATTTGTGAGTTTTTCTTTTAGTCAGTTCTTGAAAATTTCAGTCATGTTTCTTTTATATTGCTTCACCTCCATTTTTCTTTATTACCTACATGTTTAGATGTAAGCAGGTCCTTGCTTAGGTTTAATTCATAATATGCTTAAGATAAGTATACACACATAGCATTGTGCATGTTTGTGTGTGTGTGCATTTTCTTCTTATAATTATTAAAAAATTGATTTAGCCCTCTGTTTCAGTTACAGTTAGCCATAACATTTGTTTTAGGACAAAGAGATTATTTACTTGTATAGTTTTGACATTACATATGACTGGCTCTAACATATTAACCAGATGTTAGTCTACATGCAGCAAAATTACCATATTACTAAAAACAATAGGCATTTAAATGATTGTATTTCAGTCCAACTTGGGTGGTTGTGTTAATTTATTAAATTTGTCTCTAGAATTATTCAGAGCAAATGGTACTTTGCATTTTTTTAAATTATTCAGCATAATGTGGGAAAATTAATGCTTCTTTGTTATGGAATTTTTAGATCTATTTCATTGTGAGGATTACTAAATTGAGACAGCAAAATTAAACAATGTTTTAAGAAAGCAGCATTCATACAAATGTGTAACTTTCTCTTTTCCTTATAACATATTAAATTTTTGTTTTATCTGTGTTTTATAGTTTATAGCCTAAATTATTTAGTCTTTCAAGTTAGCTGTTTCTCAGAATATGCATCTTTTGAATTATTTACTTATCTGGGCTTTTAGACTCTAGGATGATGTGGGTTTGTCTATCAATTTTTGCACGAGCTATTTGGACACTTTTTTAGATGCCTACGTGTCCAGATGTGTTGTGTCTTCTTGAAGAATTCACCACTTTATTATTATCAAGATTCCTTTTCATGACTGATAATCTTTCTCATTCTGAATTATATCTTGTCTGAAATTAGTATAGATACTCCAGCTTTGTTTTAATTTGTGTTAGCATGGTGTATTTTTCTCTATTCCTTTCCTTTCAACCTATCTTTGTCTTTATATTTAAAATGAATTTCTTAATACAACTGGGCTATTTTTCTTTCTTATCATAAAATTCTATATTTTAATTGGTGTTATTTATATCACTCTTACTTAAGGTAATTATTGATAGAGTTGAACTCATATTTACCATGTTTGCAACTGCTCCTGTTCATTCCAGTTTTCTCTTTTCCCCTCTTTTTTCCCTCCTCTAGTTTTGAGTATTTTATTAATTTACACTTCCATTTTATCTCTTTTCTTCATTTATCTCCCTTTTTTTACTCTTTAAATGTTTCTTTAGTAGTTGCCCTAAAGTTTACCATATTCTGTACATTTTAAACTGGCTTGGATTCAACTGAAAATAACATTATACCATTCCATAAGTAGTACAGATACAATAAAAAAGTATTTTCAGTTTCTTCCTCCCATCCTCTGTGATATTGCTGTCATTCATTTCACTAACCATATGATATAACCACCCAAAATATTAGTTACAATTATTTCTTTGAACAGTTATTTTTAACATCAGTTAAGAATAAGGAACAAAGGGAAGAGATTTAATCTTCATTTTTCTGTTCTCCAACACTTTTTTTTTCATAGGTCCAGTTTTCTAACATACACTGTCTTTCTTTTGTTTGGAGCATTTCTTTTAATTTCTTAATTTCGTTTTTGCAGGTGTAGGTCTGCTGGTAATTAATTCCTTCAGCTTTATTTTGGCTGAGAAAGTCATTTATCTTTCAATTTTGAAGGATCATTTCTCTGAACATCGACTTCAAGGCAAAGAGCTTTCAAAGCTTTAAATATTTCACTTCACTTTCTTCTTGATTCATGGTTTCTGAAAAGATTCCAATGGAATTTAACTTACTGTTCCTATATAGAAAAAGTGTTTTTATTTCTCTGGATTCTTTCAATTTTTCCTCTGTCTTTGCTTTTTTAATTTTAAATATTACATGTAGAGGGTTTTGTTTTTGTTTTTTCCTGCTTCATGTTCTCCAAACTGGTTTGTGGATCTGTGGTTTTGTATCTGTTATGATTTTGGAAAATTCTTGATTTTTATTTCTTCAAATATCTCTCTTTTGTTCTCTCTTTTCTTTATAGTACTCCAATTACACACATATTATACTTTTTGAAAATTTCCCACATTACTCCAATGTTATATTCTATTTTTTTTCCATACTTTTTTCTCCTTGCATTTCAGTTTGGGACATTTTTATTGATCTTTCTTTATGTTCACTGAATTCAGCTGTGTCACATTTACTGATGAGCCCATCAAAGGCATTCTTCATTTATGTTATTGTATTTTTTTGCTTCTAGAAGTTCCTTTTGATTCTTTCCATCTTTCTGCTTACATTACCCATATGCACTTTCATTGTATCTATTTATTCCATTAGAATTCATAATGTTTTAATCACAGTTAGTTTAAATTCTCTGATTAACCCAACATCTGTGTCACATGTGAGTCTGGTTCTCATGATTGCTTTTCCAATCTGATTGCTTCTTCCGATTCTGTTTTGTTTTTTGATGGGGGCGCTATTGGTGTGTTTTCTTTATATTTTTTGAAAGCTGGGACGCGATTTGTCAGGTAATAGAAACTGGGGTAAATAGGCTCTTAATATGATGACTTATATTAATCAGGCTAGGAACGGGGATGTGTTTGCTGTTTGTTGTAGCTGTAGATACCATCAACTTCCAATTCTTCTAGTGCCTTATTTTTGTGTCCTCTCTTGACCTTAGGCTTCCCTACTTCAGAGAGAGTCTGTGTCTTACAGCACTTTACCTGTATCTACTGTTATTATGCTGGAGCCTTTGTGGTAATATGCGGAGCAAAGTGATTTTTCTACATTTTTCTTAAGCTCCATCCTTTTAGTGTCTGTGTCTCAGGACTGTGACACCGTTTCCTGCCCCTCTCCCCTTGCTCACCCACACATACCTGTTATGTGTATGTGTATGTTTGTGTCTTTGTGTGTGTGTGTTTTCATTTTAGGTGAGTCACAAGAGGTAGAGGAGACTAGAATGGGGAGGATTTACCTCCCCTAATTGGACTAAGAATCTAGGATTAGTCTATGGCAAAGTCCTTTCCCCTGAAGAGAAGGTCTCTTTCTGGGGAAGGCTCCAGATATATTTCTTAATGTTCTTGGTATCTCCAACCCCATATCCTCACATAAGGAGATCCTTCAGAGACCTTCATCTTGAGAAGCTGGTGGCATTTCTGGAGGGAAAGATAAAACTATGCTTGAGTGGGGGAATCCTAGGACTGTGATCCTAGGAATTTGTCATTCTCTTGCTACTCGTACTCAGCCTCTGGTTGTGGTTATTGTTGTTCAGTTGCTAAGTCATGTCCAACTCTTTGAAACCCCATGGACTGCAGCACACCAGGCCTCTCTGTCCCTCACCATCCCCTGGAGTTTGCCCAAGTTCATGTCCATTGCATCAGTGATGCTATCTAACCATCTCACCCTCTGTCGCCTCTGGCAGTTCTCCAAAAATAGCATCTAAATGTTCTTATCAGGTGTGGTTCCAGTGGCTTTGCTTCATGGAAGGTAAAACTTGGGTGCTGTATCTCTCTGGATATGGCTGTCTTATCAGATTCTTAGGTGTTGCTTTGTTCTTAAACCTCTGTTTTCTGATATGTTAAAGAAAAGTAATTGAGTTTATTTGTCCAACTTTTTCTTGTTTAAAAGAATAGGAGTGACACCTTCCAAGAACTTTCATGATGAAGCTGAAACCAGAAGTCCCCAAGCGGTCTTATTTAAAACAGTAAAATCACATATTTGTCATTATTTATCAAGTGTCATACAGTCCATCTTCATCTCGACCTTTTCTGTGCTAAGTGCTAATACCTAACCCATGTTCTTTTGTAGCATTGGCATGAATTATAAACATCAGTCCCCAATTCACCTTTCTAATTATACTTCTGACCTCTAAAACTCTGTTAAGAAAACCCTCTCCACTTTATGCTATCATTCATCTAAACCCTCTAGTCATTCTGTACCTAAAGTAATTTCTTCTTAAATATCAAGCAATCTGATATGACAGTTGCTGCTACACTCTGGTACAGTTTTTGGATTTTTTTTTCTTTTTTAATGTATTTTTCCTAAACTTCTAATTTTCTTTTATTTGTTCAACAAAAGTATATACTCAACAACATGTTGTTGGCTGTTCCTTCACCATTTTCCCTCATTCCAAATTCTGTATTACCAAAATACATACCTACTCTAAGTTTAAAATTTTTGATCTCTTTTGGAATTGATTTCAAGTACTATGATTTTTTTTTTTTCAGTTTTCAGAATAATCCCTTTCGTGATACTGTTCTGGATTCTCTACTGTAACCCCTATATATTCATATAACTTTTATCACAGCAAAGACATTCGGAAAAATTCCTATAAAATATTGATTTCATATTGATCTCTTTGTTTTGGTGTACCCAGAGGTTTAGTGAGAGTCTTCACACCTTAGAGACAAATCCCTTCATGTATACAACCTCTAAAAATTAATTAATAGAATCCATTCTATGAGAAGACTAAAAAGGAAAATCACATGATGATGTCAACATGTACAAAAAAAGTATTTGACAGAATATAGCACCTATTCATGATAAAAAAAAAAAAAAAAAAAAAAACCTCTCAGGAAATAGGAATAGAGGGAAACATTTTCAAATTGATAAAGACTACCTACACAAACTTTTATAGCTAACACCATATTTAATGGTGATCAATTCAAAGCCTTCCCACAAATATCAGATAAAAGATGAAGATGCCCCCTCTTGCCACTCCTTTTCAACATCATACTGAAAGTCCTTGCTAAAGCAACAGATAAGAAAAGAAAACAAAAGGAATAGATTGGACAAAAAAGCATAAAACTATTCACAAATGACATGATTTTCTATGTGGAAAATCCAAAAGAATCGATAAATCTTCCTGGATCTAATAAATGATTCTAAGAAAATTGTAGGATACAAGGTTATAAACAGAAGTCTATTGTCTTCCTACATACCAACTATGAACAAGTGGATGTTGAAATTAAAAACACAATACCACTAACTATAACACTTAAATAAATAGCATATTTAGGTAAAAATCTAACAAAATATGTACAGAATCTAAACTAGGAACAGGTATAAAACACTAATAAATGAAGTAAAGAAAAAAAGCTAAATAGATGAGAAAAGTGTTCCATATTCTAGTAAAGAAGATTCAATATAATATTCAACATAATCAAGATGTAATTTCTCACCAAATTTATCTGTAGATTCAATGCCATTACAATCTAAGTCCCAACTGGTTATTTTATAGGTATCAACATCCTGATTCTAAATTTTACAGGGAGAGGCATAAGACCCCAAATAACCAGCACAATATTTAAGGAAAAGGACAAAGATAGAGGATTGGCACTACTTAACTTCAAAAAAGGTATTAATGACATGATAACCAAGATGGTATCTAGGAGTGTGAAATCAAGTGGGTCGTAGGAGGCATTACTGCAAATAAAGCTAGGGGAGGTGATGGAATTCCAGCTGAGCTATTTTAAATCTAAAAGATGATGCTGTTAAAGTGCTGCATTCAATATATCAGCAAATTTAGAAAACTCAGCCATGGCCACAGAACTGGAAAAGGTCAGTTTTCATTTCAGTCCCAAAGAAGGGGTATGCCAAAGAATGTTCAAGCTACCGCACAATTTTCTGGAGAAGGAAATGTCAACCCACTCTAGTATTCTTGCCTGGAAAATCCCATGGACAGAGGAGCCTGATGGGCTACAGTTCATGGGGTCACAAAGAGAGGGACATGACTGAGTGACTGAGCACAATGCACAATTACATTCATCTCACACACAGCAAGGTAATGCTCAAAATCCTCCAAGCTAGGTTTTAACAGTACATGAACTGAGAACTTCCAGATGTACAGGCTGGATTTAGAAAAGGTAGAGGAACCAAAGATCAAATTGCCAACATCTGTTGGATCAAGTAAAAGCAAGAGAATTCCAGAAAAATATCTACTTCTGTGTCATTGACTAGGCTAAATACTTTGACTGTGTGGATCAAAACAAACTATGGAAAATTCTTCAAGAAATGTGAATACCTGACCACCTTACCTGACTCCTGTGAAACCTGTATGCAGGTCAAGAAGCAACAGTTAGAGCCGGACATGGAACAATAGTGAAAGTGAAAAGTGAAAGTCACTCAGTTGTGTCCAACTCTGCAACCCCATGGACTATACAGTCCATAGAATTCTCCAGGCCAGAAGACTGGAGTGGGTAGTCTTTCCTTTCTCCAGGGATCTTCCAAACCCAGGGATCAGACCCAAGTTTCCCACATTGCAGGGGGATTCTTTACCAGCTGAGTCACAAGGGAAACATGGAACAAAGGAGTACATCAAGGCTGTATATTGTCACCCTACTTATTTAACTTATATGCAGAGTGTATCTTGTGAAATGACAGACTGGATGAACAGCAAGCTGGAATCAAGATTGCTGGGAGAAATATCAACGACCTCAAAGATGAAGATGATACAACCCTAATGGAAGAAAAGGAAGAGGAACTAAAGAACCTCTTGATGAAGGTGGAAGAGGAGAGTGAAAAAGCTGGTTTAAAAATCAGCATTTTAAAAAGTAAGATCATAGCATCTGGTCCCGTCACTTAATGGCAAATATATTTGGAAACAATGGAAATGGTGACAGATTTTATTTTCTTTGGCTTAAAAATAACTATGGACAGTGACTGCAGCCATGAAATTAAAAGACATTTGCTCCTATGAAAGAAAGCTATGACAAACCTAGACAGTGTGTTGAAGAGCAAAGACATCACTTTGCCGACAAAGATCCATATAGTCAAAGCTTTGTTTTTCCCAGTAGTCAGTCATGTGTAGGTGTAAGAGTTAGACCATTAAGAAGGCTGAGCACCAAAGAATTGATATTTTCAAACTGTATTGCTGGAGAAAACTCTTGAGAGTCCCTTGGACTGCAAGGAGATCAAACCAGTCAATCCTAAAGGAGATCAGTCCTGAATATTCATTGGAAGGACTGATGCTGAAGCTGAAGCTCCAATACTTTGGCCACCAAATGCAAAGAGCCAACTAGTTGGAAAAGACCCAGATGCTGGGAAAGATTGAAGGCAGGAGAAGGGGGCTACAGAGGGTTATATGGTTGGATGACATCATCGACTCAGTGCACAAGAGTTTGAGTAAAACTCTGACAGACAGTGAATGAAATGGAAGCCTGGCGTGCTGCAGTCCAGTTCGCAATGAGTCGGACACTACTGAGAGATGGAATAACAGCAATTCAATGTCAAGACTTACCATAAAGCTACTGTAACCAAGACTGTGTGGTACTGGCAAAAGAATAGTGAAATTGATGAAAGAGAATAGAGAGCTCAGAAATAGATTTCTGTAAATAATGTCAACTGATCATTGACAAAGGAGAAAAGCTATTAAATGGAATAAAGATAGCCTTTTAACAAATGGGGTTAGTACAAGTGAACATTTATTTCAAAAAAATAAATCTAGACACAGACCTTACACTCTTCACCAAAATGAGCACAAAATATATCACAGATATAAATGTAAAATTCAAAATTATAAACATCCTAGAATAATTACATAGAAGAAACCCTATGGTAGTGCTTTTTTAGGTATAATATCAAAGACATGGTCCATGAGAGAAATAATTGATCAGTTGTAGATCATTAAAATTGAAAATTTCATCTCTATGAGAGACAATATCAAGAAAATTATAAGACAAGCCACAGACTGATATAAAATACTTGCAAAAGAGACATGTGATAAAGGACTGTTAATGCAAATTAAATGCAAAACACTATTAAAACTGAAAAATAAGAAAATAAACAACCTGATAAAAAAATGAGCCAAAGTAGTTAACAGACACTTGAGCAAATAAGATGTATAGGTGACTGATAAACATATGAAAAGATGTTCCACATCATATGTCATAAGAGAATTATAAATAAAGCAAAGAGACACCTCTGTACACCTATTAGAATCACCCAAATTGAGCACTGACAATAGCAAATTTGGCAAGGATGTGGATAATAGGAAATTTCATACATTGCTGATGGGAATGCAATATGTTGCAACCATTTTATAAGACAGTTTGTTGTTTCATACAAAATTAAACATACTCTTTGCTGTAAGATCTAGCAGTCACACTTCTTGGTGTTTTATTGGAAGGATTTGAAAACATGCCTACACAGAAACCTGCATATGGATATTTATAATGCCTTTATCTGTAGTTGCCAAAACTTGGAAGCAACCAGGATGTCTTTCAGTAGGTGATGGATAAATAATCCAGGGTATAAATAATCCACAGTCCCTTGCATAGCCAGGAGATCCAACCAGTCCATCCTAAAGGAAATCAGTCCTGAATATTCATTGGAAGGACTGACACTGATGCTGAAACTCCAATACTTTGGCCACCTGATGTGAAAACTGACTCATTTGAAAAGGCCCTGATGCTGGGAAAGATTGAAGGTGGGAGAAGGAGACGACAGAGGATGAGATGGTTGGATGGCATCACCGACTCAATGGACATGAGTTTGAGTAAGCTGTGGGAGTTGGTGATGGACAGGGAGGCCTGGCATGCTGTAGTCCATGTTCAACAGAGTTGGACATGACTGAGAGACTGAACTGAACTAATATACAAATAATGGAATATAATCTAGCAATAAAAGGAAATGGGCTTTCAAGCCATGAAGATGTGAAGAAACTTTAAATGTATATTACTAAGCAAAAGAAGTAATATAAGGAGAGGAGATATGCCTCATCCAAGGTAAGGAGCAGCGGCTGTGCTTTGCTGGAGCAGCCGTGAAGAGATACCCCACGCCCAAGGTAAGAGAAAACCAAGTAAGATGGTAGGTGTTGCAAGAGGGCATCAAAGGGCTGACAAACTGAAACCATTCTCATAGGAAACTAGTCAATCTAATCACACTAGGACCACAGCCTTGTCTAACTCAATGAAATCAAGCCATGCCCGCGGGGCAACCCAAGACGGGCGGGTCATTGTGGAGAGATCTGACAGAATGTGGTCCACTAGAAAAGGGAAAGGCAAACCACTTTAGTATTCTTGCCTTGAGAACCCCATGAACAGTATGAAAAGGCAAAATGATAGGATACTGAAAGAGGAACTCCCCAGGTCAGTAGGTGACCAATATGCTACTGGAGATCAGTGGAGAAATAACTCCAGAAAGAATGAAGGGATGAAGCCAAAGCAAAAACAATATCCAGCTGTGGATGTGACTGGTGATAGAAACAAGGTATGATGCTGTAAAGAGCAATATTGCATAGGAACCTGGAATGTCAGGTCCATGAATCAAGGCAAATTGGAAGTGAGATGGCAAGAGTGAACGTCAACATTCTAGGAATCAGTGAACTACAATGGACTGGAATGGGTGAATTTAACTCAAATGACCATTATATCGATGACTGTGGGCAGGAATCCCTCAGAAGAAATGGAGTAGCCATCATGGTCAACGAAAGATTCTGAAATGCAGTACTTGGATGCAATCTCAAAAACGACAGAATGATCTCTGTTCATCTCCAAGGCAAACCATTCAATACCACATTTATCCAAGTCTATGCCCCAACCAGTAACGTTGAACAAGCTGAAGTTGAACAGTTTTATGAAGACCTACAAGACCTTTTAGAACTAATACCCCAAAAAGATGTCCTTTTCATTATAGGGGACTGGAATGCAAAAGTAGGAAGTCAAGAAACACCTGGAGTAACAGGCAAATTTGGCCTTGGAATGCGCAATGAAGCAGGGCAAAGACTAATAGAGTTTCGCCAAGAAAATGCACTGGTCATAGCAAACACCCTCTTCCAAAAACACAAGAGAAGACTCTACACATGGACATCACCAGACGGTCAACACCGAAATCAGATTAATTATATTATTTGCAGCCAAAGATGGAGAAGCTGTATACAGTCAACAAAAATAAGACCAGGAGCTGGCTGTGGCTCAGATCATGAACTCCTTATTACCAAATTCAGACTCAAATTGAAGAAGTAGGGAAAACCGCTAGACCATTCAGGTGTGACCTAAATCAAATTCCTTATGATTATACAGTGGAAGTGAGAAATAGATTTAAGGGCCTAGATCTGATAGATAGAGTGCCTGATGAACTATGGAATAAGGTTTGTGACATTGTACAGGAGACAGGGATCAAGACCATCCCCATAGAAAAGAAATGCAAAAAAGCAAAATGGCTGTCTAGGGAGGTCTTACAAACAGCTGTGAAAAGAAGAGAGGTGAAAAGCAAAGGAGAAAAGGAAAGATATAAGCATCTGAATGCAGAATTCCAGAGAACAGCAAGAAGAGATAAGAAAGCGTTTTTCAGCAATCAATGCAAAGAAATAGAGGAAAACAACAGAACAGGAGACTAGAGATCTTTTCAAGAAAATTAGAGAAACCAAGGGAACATTTCATGCAAAGATGGGCTGGATAAAGGACAGAAATGGTATGGACCTAACAGAAGCAGAAGATATTAAGAAGAGGCGACAAGAATACACAGAAAAACTGTACAGAAAAGATCTTCATGACCCGGAAAATCATGAAGGTGAGATCACTAATCTAGAGCCAGACATACTGGAATGTGAAGTCAAGTGGGCCTTGGAAAGCATCGCTACGAACAAAGCTAGTGGAGGTGATGGAATTCCAGTTGAGCAGTTTCAAATCCTGAAAGATGATGCTCTGAAAGTGCTGCACTCAATATGCCAGCAAATGTGGAAAACTCAGCAGTGGCCACAGGACTGGAAAAGGTCCATTTTCATTCCAATTCCAAAGAATGGAAATGCAAAAGAGTGCTCCAACTACCACACAATTGCACTCATCTCACATGCTAGTAAAGTAATGCTCAAAATTCTCCAAGCCAGGCTTCAGCAATACATGAACCGTGAACTCCCTGATGCTCAAGCTGGTTTTAGAAAAGCAGAGAAACCAGAGATCAAATTGCCAACATCTGCTGGATCATCAAAAAAGCAAGAGAGTTCCAGAGAAACATCTATTTCTGCTTTATTGACTATGCCAAAGCCTTTGACTGTGTGGGTCACAATAAACTGTGGACAATTCTCAAAGAGAAGGGAATACCAGACCACCTGACCTGCTTCTTGAGAAATCTGTATGCAGGTCAGGAAGTAACAGTTAGAACTGGACATGGAACAACAGACTGGTTCCAAATAGGAAAAGGAGTATGTCAAGGCTGTATATTGTCACCCTGCTTATTTAACTTACATGCAGAGTAAATCATGAGAAATGCTGGACTGGAAGAAACAAAAGCTGGAATCCAGATTGCCGGGAGAAATATCAATAAGCTCAGATATGCAGATGACACCACCCTTATGGTAGAAATTGAAGAGGAGCTAAAAAGCCTCTTGATGAAAGTGAAAGTGGAGAGTGAAAAAGTTGGCCTAAAGCTCAACATTCAGAAAACAAAGATCATGGGATCTGGTCCATCACTTTATGGGAAATAGATGGGCAAATAGGGGAGACAGTGTCAGACTTTATTTTGGGGGGCTCCAAAATCACTGCAGATGGTGACTGCAGCCATGAAATTAAAAGACGCTTACTCCTTGGAAGAAAAGTTATGACCAACCTAGAAAGCATATTCAAAAGCAGAAACATTACTTTGCCAACAAATGTCCGTCTAGTCAAGGCTATGGTTTTTCCTGTGGTCATGTATGGATATGAGAGTTGGACTGTGAAGAAGGCTGAGCACTGAAGAGTTGATGCTTTTGAGCTGTGGTGTTGGAGAAGACTCTTGAGAGTCCCTTGGACTGCAAAGAACTCCAACCAGTCCATTCTGAAGGAGATCAACCCTGGGATTTCTTTGGAAGGAATGATGCTAAAGCTGAAACTCCAGTACTTTGGCCACCTCATGTGAAGAGTTGACTCATTGGAAAAGACTCTTATGGTGGGAGGGATTGGGGGCAGGAGGAGAAGGGGACGACCAAGGATGATGGCTGGATGGCATCACTGACTGGATGGATGTGAGTCTGCGTGAACTCCGGGAGCTGTTGATGGACAGGGAGGCCTGGCGTGCTACGATTCATGAAGTCGCAAAGAGTCGGACACGACCTAGCTACTGAACTGAACTGAACTGAAGCAAAAGAAGACAACCTGAAAAGGCTGAATGATATATGATTTCAATTATATGACATTCTGGAAAAGGCAAAACTCTGAAAACGATAAAAGGATTAATGGTTAGCTGAGAACAGGAAGGGGAGGGAGAAATGAATACGTAGAGCACAAACAATTTTTAGGGTACTAAAAATAAACTCTGTATGGAATAATGAGGGATATATGTAATTGTGCATTTGTTCAACACTTTTTGGGTAAATTTTCAATTTTGTGTGATTATATGTATCAGTATAGTTTCATCCTTGGTTAAAAAAAAAAGTACTATCCTGGTGAGTGATGTTGATAATGGGGTTATATATTAATAAAAAGTATTGGGTGGACAAAGGGTTTTGTTTTAGTTTTTCCAAAAGGTGTTATGGAAAGACCTAAACAAACTGGTTGGCCAACCCAATACATGGGAAATATGTGTACCTTCATCTCAATTTTGGTGTAAACATAAAACTTCTAAAAAAATAAGGTCTTTAAAAAATGTAAAAAAGATACTAAAGAAGTGAGTTAATTGAATATTTTGTACTTGTCAATATCATAAGTGCTGAAAACATAAAAGAGTATGACAAACACTATTCAAAAGTAATTTGCATTCAGTTGCAAAAGAAAAATATGTATTAAAATAAATGTATAAATATATAATTTAATAAATAATGTAATGATATATAATTTATTAAACCTTTTAGGTTATAAGATACACTCTTTTACAAAGTTAATTAGTTACAGAAGAACAATCAATAAAAATATAAGAATGGTCTGACACTAAAATCTGAGAAATCCATGTCAATACACTTGTAATCAGACTTGTGACCTGGGAAAAGCAACTTAAGTTTCTTAAGATAATAAATATTCCTTTGGGTTTCACATAGAAAATGCTTGCTTTTTCTTTCTTATATGGTTTTGCTGTATTTTTAATACAGACTTCTCCATTGAACAGAAGATCCAAAGTTTCCTGTAAAAATTTTCTTTATTTTTTTAAAGATGTTCAGAAAAGTTAATTTGTCATGTAAAGACATTTTAAGAGTTTCAGTTCAGTTCAGTTCATTTCAGTTGCTCAGTCCTGTCCGACTCTTTGCGAACCCATGAATTGCAGCACCCCAGGCCTCCCTGTCCATCACCAACAACTGGAGTTCACTCAGACTCACATCCATCGAGTCAGTGATGCCATCCAGCCATCTCATCCTCTGTCGTCCCCTCCTCCTCCTACCCCCAATCCCACCCAGCATCAGTCTTTTCGAATGAGTCAACTCTTCGCATGAGGTGGCCAAAGTACTGGAGCTTCATCTTTAGCATCATTCCTTCCAAAGAAATCCCAGGGCCGATCTCCTTCAGAATGGACTGGTTGGATCTCCTTGCAGTCCAAGGGACTCTCAAGAGTCTTCTCCAACACCACAGTTCAAAAGCATCAATTCTTCGGGCCTCAGCCTTCTTCACGGTCCAACTCTCACATCCATACATGATCACTAGAAAAACCATAGCCTTGACTAGACAGATCTTAGTCGGCAAAGTAATGTCTCTGCTTTTGAATATACTCTCTAGGTTGGTCATAACTTTTCTTCCAAGGAGTAAGAGTCTTTTAATTTCATGGCTGCAGTCACCATCTGCAGTAATTTTGGAGCCCAAGAAAATAAAGCCTGACACTGTTTCCACTGTTTCCCCATCTATTGCCCATGAAATGATGGGACGGGATGCCATAATCTTCATTTTCTGAATGTTGAGCTTTAAGCCAACTTTTTCACTCTCCACTTTCACTTTCATCAAGAGGCTTTTTAGTTCTTCTTCACTTTCTGCCATAAGGGTGGTGTCATCTGCATATCTGAGCTTATTGATATTTCTCCCAGCAATCTTGATTCCAGCTTGTGTTTCTTCCAGTCCAGCATTTCTCATGATGTACTGTTCATATAAGTTAAATAAGCAGGGTGACAATATACAGGCTTGATGCACTCCTTTTCCTATTTGGAACCAGTCTGTTGTTCCACGTCCAGTTCTAACTGTTGCTTCCTGACCTGCATACAGATTTCTCAAGAGGCAGGCCAGGTGGTCTGGTATTCCCATCTCTTTGAGAATTGTCCAGTTTATTGTGATCCACACAGTCAAAGGCTTTGGCATAGTCAATAAAGCAGAAGTAGATGTTTTTCTGGAACTCCCTTGCTTTTTCCATGATCCAGCAGATGTTGGCAATTTGATCTCTGGTTCCTCTGCCTTTTCTAAAACCAGCTTGAACATCAGGGAGTTCACGGTTCACGTATTGCTGAAGTCTGACTTGGAGAATTTTGAGCACTACTTTACTAGCATCTGAGATGAGCGCAATTGTGCAGTAGTTTGAACATTCTTTGGCATTGCCTTTCTTTGGAATTGGAATGAAAACGGACCTTTTCCAGTCCTGTGGCCACTGCTGAGTTTTCCACATTTGCTGGCATATTGAGTGCAGTACTTTCACAGCATCATCTTTCAGGATTTGAAACGACTCAACTGGAATTCCATCACCTCCACTAGCTTTGTTCGTAGTGATGCTTTCTAAGGCCCACTTGACCTCACTTTCTTAGATGTCTGACTCTAAATTAGTGATCACATCATCATGATTATCTGGGTCGCGAAGATCTTTTCTGTACAGTTCTTCTGTGTATTCTTGCCACCTCCTCTTAATATCTTCTGCTTCTGTTAGGTCCATACCATTTCTGTCCTTTATCCAGCCCATCTTCGCATGAAATATTCCCTTGGTATCTTGAATTTTCTTGAAGAGATCTCTAGTCTTTCCTGTTCTGTTGTTTTCCTCTATTTCTTTGCATTGATCGCTGAAGAAGGCTTACTTATCTCTTCCTGCTATTCTCTGGAACTCTGCATTCAGATGCTTATATCTTTCCTTTTCTCCTTTGCTTTTTCAAGAGTTTACTATTATTTAAATTGAAATATACAAAATATAAACTTACATATACTCATAAAAAACTGTATTAAATCAACAGTAAACATACTTCTTTTTAGAAAGTAAAATAAATACAGAGTTCAAATCTCAAACTCAGTTACTAGAAAGAACAAAACTAATTCTAATTGTTTTTGGAACACATAGAATACTTTATACTTTAAAAATGAACAAATAAGCTAGCTTTCCAACCCCTGCAGAACTCACATGTCTAAATTATTCATAGAATATTAAATATGTATTCTAAGCAAAAGAATTCCTCCTTCCACTAGGGATGACACACAAATAATTAACCTTTATATGGGAATTTTACTTGAATTTTTGAATATATAATTTGTTTTATTTGGAACAGTAATGTTTAGATGGGCCACTTTGCAGCAAGAAAACAATTGCATCCATTCTCTTTTAGAAAAACCACAAATGGAATAATTGTCTTTAAAGAAAAACTAAACTGCAAACTTTCATAAGAAAACATAAGGTTATTTCAAAATTCATAGTAACTTGTTATCTTCGCATATTGTACGTGTGATATTTATGGTTGGGATATGAAAAAATGATAGAGAGTGTTGTGGATTATAAAAGGTATAGTTCTTGAAAGTGATTATCTTTAATAATGTTGTATAGCATAGTTCAAAGGTAGTAAGTTAGGATCCTGGAGCATGTGATTATATGTCTGACTATACAGCTAGTTAGCTACTAAGTAGATGTGGTCTGTTTCTCAATATCTCTAGACCTCATTTTCTTCATATATCACTCAACCTAAAAGTCAAAATATATAACAAAACACTGCTAAGAATTTAAAGGCAGCTATCAAGTAATTGATAATTTTTATTCAAAGTGTTGAAAAGGGATGTACATTTTTCAATTCTGTCATACATACTTGTGTTTTTAAATGCATTTAGTTAGTAGAAATACAGGCATAGGGTTCCACTTAAGTAAATATATTAGACTTAAATTCAATCAAAGTTTTGTGGCAACATTTGCCAAAGGAATCCAGAAATGCATGTGCCTTGGAACACTGATGTTAAAGTTTTGGCATCATTATTGGAAAATCATTCTGAAAATTAAGCTGATTTTTAAGTTGATTTGTTAAAATAATACACACATGTCTTAGAAGGATTTAGAAATAATAGTTATCTTTTAATTATTTATCATACATAGCAACAAAATCTAAATAAGCCCAAACAAATTTGCAGAGCTACCATTTGATATATACAAGCTATATATAATTCCTATGATCTTTAGTGATTAATTTGCTGAAGCCAAGGA
Organism: Capricornis sumatraensis; assembly: GCF_032405125.1. Classification (NCBI taxonomy): domain Eukaryota; kingdom Metazoa; phylum Chordata; class Mammalia; order Artiodactyla; family Bovidae; genus Capricornis; species Capricornis sumatraensis. Next base: position 39,854,917 of record NC_091073.1, on the reverse strand, counting down.
AATTTAGTAGTGAGAGTTTACTGGAACTTAAATCCAGTAAATACATTGACTTGCAATGTATTAAACTGGAAATATACGACTGCACAATTTTGGAAGCTCAAACATGTGTGTGACACATTACTGGATTTATTTAGAAAAACTAATAAATAATACCCTGTAATAATGGCATTTTATTTGTTTTTTAAATGGATCTACTTCCAGAATTTATAAGCCTGTACATTCGATTCTTTACCACTACCTTATCTTAGATCATGCTGGAAGAAAAAGCAGCATGCAAAAATGGGGTGGGCTTAAATACTATCAATGGAGAAAAGTCTTCTACATTTACTAGTATATGCACTATACCAAAAAGTCTTACTTTTTCATAAACATAAGATGTCAATTTATGATTTTATAACTCATAATTGAGACCTAGATTTTTAATTTATAAGCAAACATGAGATTTCCCAATAGACAAATATAGCTAAGAAGCTAAATTTTAATTGTAATAGAATGTGAAATGTTTGAAATAAGAGAAAGGATAGTTATTACAATGTGGAACCAAATTCCTTTTGTTTTTCTATCATAGCGGCTATTATAAGTGCATGTTCAGTCGCTCAGTTGTGCCTGACTCTTTGCAGCCCCATGGACTGCAGCCCGCTACGCTCCTCTGTCTATGGGATTCTTCAGGTAAGAATACTGGAAATGGGGATCTTACCAACCAGAAATTGAACCCATGTTTTCTGCATTGGCAGGCAGATTCTTTACCACTAAGCCACCTAGGAAGCCCTTTATAACTATAATTACATGTGTATTTGTGTCTGTCTACTTAATAACTTTTTTATTTACTAAATCATACATTTCACAAGGGCCATGTCTGTATTTCTGCTGGGGCTGCTCCTAAGTCGCTTCAGTCGTGTCCGACTCTGTGTGATCCGATAGATGGCAGCCCACCAGGCTCCGCCGTCCCTGGGATTCTCCAGGCAAGAACGCTGGAGTGGGTTGCCATTTTCTTCTCCAATGCATGAAAGTGAAAAGTGAAAGGGAAGTTGCTCAGTTGTGTCCGACTCTTCACAACCCCATGGACTGCAGCCTAGCAGGCTCCTCCATCCATGGGATTTTCCAGGCGAGAGTACTGGAGTGGGGTGCCATTGCCTTCTCCCGTCTGTATTTCTATTCAGGCGTTAAAGTGCTCAATATGTGGAATGACCAGATACATGACTGGCCAGTAATACCTAGGTGTGCCTTTAGAGATTTTTTTAAAGTTGTATTTGAAGCTTAAACTACCAAACGAAAATAACTTCATTTTTAAGAGTATTTTCAAATTAGTAGATAAAGGAGAAAACAAATTTCACTCTCAGCCTCTCTTTTCTCCAAAATCAGTTAAATGTATATTACCTCTTTCTTTTAAGATTGAGTCTGGTTATAATTCTAGTTTATTTATATTAATGTATTATGCTATATATGTTATACTATATTATACTATATATGTTATTAGAATTATGTTATATACATATATAGGAAATCTCAAGACAAAATGCAACCAAGTAAAAAGAAAAATAGAAAATACGAAGCACTAAGAGTAGAAATATTCTGAAATGTTTATGCACAACTATCTTCAACATAAATATTATACATACTAAAATAATTATACACATAGAATAATTTTATGTGTATATATATTTATTTATATGGACTTCCTGGATATCGCTAGTGGTAAAGAATCAGCCCGCCAACACAGGAGCTATAAGAGAAGCAGTTTTGATCCCTGGCTTGGAAAGATCCCCTGAAGGAGGACATGGCTACCCACTCCAGTATTCTTGCCTGGAGAATCCCCATGGACAGAGGATACAGCCCACAGGGTTGCAAAGACTCGGACATGACTGAAGTGACAGTGCACGCACACACACACACACACGCGCACACACACACATATAATTTCAAGAAAACTGCAACCACATAAAAGGAAAAAGTAAAAACCTCAGCCACTGAGAATAGAAATAGTTTTTGAATGTTTTTTTATGACAGTCTTCAATAAAAGACCTCAGTATTCCCATACACAAGTATGTACAGTTTTCTGTCAAGGAAAAAGGGAAATATGGATTGTCTTTTCTGTAAAGAAAAAATGAATTTAGCCATCAACAATTGGTCTGAAATTTACTTATCTGTGCTCTGCATGGTTGGAATGCCTTGCCAACTTCTAGTGGACAGAGTTACATGGGTTTTTACAAGCAAATAAATGAATGTAATCTTACACTAAGGGAAAAAGGAAGGTCGGAAAGAATTCTGTTGTATAAGAACCAAGTCTTTTTGCCATGTGGCATGTTTCCAGTGTGACAAAGAATACTGAATTCTAGTATTTAATACTAGATGTAAGTGTTTTGTATATATATTTATGTGGTATATTTCTGTGCCAGTACTCAGGAGTTAGATCTGGAGGAGGAAGCCCAAGTGAGAGTGAGGGTGTGAAATCCCAAAGCACCATTTTCAGGAGCATTACTGCATTGTCAGCAGTATTCTCTTCAGCTGGAAAGACTACTTTCTGTGCATTTGTGCATGTTTGCAATTATGTGGCCACACATATATAATGTGTATATGCCACTAGGGCTAAACAGACATGTGGATGCCCCAGGCAAGCTAATAAATCATCAGTCCTTCAAATCAAGATGCTTTTGGTGTTTATTATATTCTACTTTCATGTAGAAGGTTGACAACTTTGTAGCAGAAAAGGAGGGAAGGCGGCTAATTGGAGGGTGTGATCAGTCTCTTCCCATTTTCTCAAACAAGTCTCCCCTACTCCCACATTGTACTTGGCAAAGCAAATAATCCTGTAGTTAATAGGGTCCATTTCTTAGAAGGCAGTTTAATGATGCTCAATTGATACTTGGTGCCTTCCCAGTTCTTTACTCACATGCTTTAATAAATTATCAAAGAATTCCCCAACCTCATATAACTCTTGTACCTAAAAAGGATCTGGTAAGCATAGTCTCTCTTCGTTTACATTTGAATGATTTTAAGGCCTCTTTTTGGATTTGGATCCTGAGCAATGGCCTGAATGATCTGACACTTAAAACAATGTATTAAACCGCAAATCTGTACCACCTGGTTCCACCACAGGGCGATGGAAGCAGTACTTAAGCTTCCATCAGAAAAGCCTCTGTCAGCACCAACTGTCTCCACCACTTTTCACTTCCTTGCTTTTCCTGGAGCCTCTTGTTCTTTTCTGATTCCTTTCACTTCAATTCTGTTCTCAGAAAAAAAGCTCATACTAGCAACTTGTGTACATTGGACTGTGTGATTAGTAATTTCTCCTCAAATACCCTCCTGGTTCATATATTCTAAATGAATAAAAAACTGTTTCTTTGCAAATGTTATGTAAAAAATCAAAAGACAAGTAAGGAAATAATTCTGTGAGTGGTACAGAACAGCTGACTATAGTCATATCACCTACATACTTTAAAGAGTGAGTTCAGTGAACAAGGCATAATTTAAACACAAATAAATAGATGCTAGCTTTCATGTATTTCTGTTGGATTGTAAGTGTATATAAATGGACACACAAGAATATGCATACTATCAACAATCTATATTGGCTAATAGGGGACAACAACATTTTGTAAATAGTATATGTTGATTTCTTTCCCTGAGACACACACATACATATGCACACAAAATTAAAAATCATGCCAGAATAAAAAAAATATTCTTTAGTTAAATATGATAGGCATAAAGGTTTTTTATTCTGAAGCATAGACTCAAAGAAGGTTGCAGAAATAGTGCAGATTTTCATATACTCTTTACCCAACTTTCCCCAGTAGAGGCATATTACACAGCTGTTGTATAACATCAAAACCAAGAAATGGCACATCACTGCTAACCAGAATATAGTCTTTTCATCATTTTAAAATCTGCATTAATTTATGTGAATATACAATTCTGTACAGTTTTTATCATAAGTATAGATTTATATAACCACCACCCAAATTAAGGTGCCACATGGTCCTGTCACTACAAAACAGCTCTAGCATGCTATCTTTTTGTACTTGTGTCTATAACCTCACCACACACACATACACAGTCTACTTGGCCCCTGGCAATCATGGATATGTTCTCCATCTTTACATCGTTTTTCCGTTTCAAGAATGTTATATAATGAGACAGTACAACATGAAACATTTTGAGACTGACATTTTTCACTAAGAACAATTTTCCAGGTCCATTCAGGTTGTTAGACTTATTTGATAGTTTATTGTTTTTTAGTGGTACGGTGTTCCATCTATAGAATATACAGATTCCAGGTATGGATGTATCAGAGTTTGTCCATACATTCACCAAAGGAAGGACATTTGGGCTATTGTTACAGCTTTTCTATTATAAATAAAGTTGCTAATACATTCATGTATTGGTATTTTCCTATGTATTGTGTCAATGTAAGTTTTCACATCTCTGTAATAAATGCCCATGTGTGTGATTGCTGATTCATATAGTAAGAGCTGAGAAAGTGCTGTATACATTTTGTAAGTGTCTGTACCATTTTAGGGGCTTCACTGGTGGCGCAGACAGTAAAGAATCTGCCTGCAATGAGGGAGAATTGGGTTCAATCCCTGGGTTGGGAAGATCCCCTAGAAAAGGGAATGGTTATCCACTCCAGTATTCTTGCCAGGAGAATTCCATGGATGGAGGAGTCTGGCACACTACAGTCCATGGGGTTGCAAAGAGTCAGACATGACTGAACAACTAACACACACACACACACACACACACACACACACACACCATTGTATATTCCCATCAGCAATATAAGAAGGATCAAAGAGTTCAAACTTATTTCAAGCTCTTTGGAAAACTGAAAAAACTAATTAAAATGATGATATATATACCTTGCATGGTAAGTTGTTGCAGTCCTGTCCAACTCTGTGTGATGCTGTGGACTGCCATCGCCAGGCTCCTGTGTCCATGGGTTCTCCAGGCAAGAACTCTAGAGTGCGTTGCCATGCCCTCCTCCAGGGGATCTTTCTAACCCAAAGATAGAACCTGAGTCTCTTATGCCTACGTGCATTGGCAGGTGGGTTCTTTACCACTAGCGCCACCTGGGAAGCCCTTATGAGCCATCAATTTCACTCTTAAGTATATGTCTTCAAGTGTAAGACTGAGTCACTGCATGTGTGTTCCAGGAGTCATGTACAAAAACCTGCAGTGTGTTCATAATAATGAATGATTGACAGTGCACCCAAAGCTGGCAACAGCCAAAACAACCAACCAACCAACAAACAATCATCAATTCAGTATATTGATATAAATAAATTGCTGTACAATCTCACATTGGATTAACATTCAACAGTGGAAAGAATAAACTGCAACTAAATACATCATCTGGATGAATCTCAAAAACTGTAATAAAGAGAGAAATAAAAAGAATGTATACAAAATAATCCCATTCATTGAAACTGAAAAATTAAAATACAGACATAGTTTTTTAAGGAAATATATATACATAATATTATAGAAAAACAAAGAATTGATTAACAAAATATTCAAGAGCATACTGGAAAGTGATCAAATCTATTACAGAGGACCATAAGGACTTCTCTGGTATTGGCAAAATTCTGTTTTTTGAGTGGTAGTTATATAGGTTATTATTATTTTAAATTATATATATATAGATAACATTTTTTACATGTGCTATATTCCCCAGTACAATAAAATAAAAAATAGAAAAAATGATACCACTCCATTTTATTATACTTTAATTACTTACTCTAGTCTTTTGGATCTGGCATAGATTACACAAACACACACACACTCAAATCCTATTTGCTCTTTGTTTCATGTTCTTCACAACTTAGCTTTGTGTCTGATTAGCCTGTAAATTGAACAAAGTGAGTAATGTGTTTTTTTCCTCTGTACAATTTTTCCAACACTGATGCATCATAATCATATTTCTTGTACTCCACATATGATGAATGTATTTAACTATTGTCAGAGCTTCCTGTTGGGGTTGGGGAGAGGAGACTTCTTAAAGCTTTTGAAACATTTTTTAAAAGCTTCTGGGGATTTTATAAAATCTGGAATTTATTATACTTAGAGAAAGATTTTATACTATCTTTCTTAAGGATTAAATAGTCAGCAATAGAGAAAGAAATTTAACTGCTCTCTATGTTAACAGTGCACCTTATTCGTTTGATAAGTGAACAAACCAAATTTAATTTTTTACTTCTTCTGTAGGAAAATAAACCCAGAGAAACATTTAACTTAAAGATATAACTCAATAAAACCTTATTTTATTAATAAGTTCCTTAAAGAAATAACTTTAAATTTATAAGTAGGGGCACTAAAAATGGAAATATATTAAATGAAGGTATAAGTATAAATACTAATCCAATATGTGCAACAATATAGTAAATAAACATTAAATATTTTTAGGTTTAACCTGTTAGGAAACTAACCAGTATTTTTCACACCCAATTAGACCTTTAGGTTATTGGTAAGAGCCCTTCTTTTATGTAGAGATACAATCAGCTGTGTGGTTTTATTTACACAAGTCATCTTTATGTCTCCATATGCTAGTTAAGCTGTTTTTCATATTATTGTAACTGGTATGAACCACTTAATCAAATTCTGAAAACACTCAGGCATTTTTCAGGATAAAAATATGTCCTGCTTTCTTTTCAGGAGTTGGATTTCTTTTTCTAATCATGAATTAACATCTTCCCTTGTAATTCATTGAATTTTAATATAACTCTCCCTACGTTGGGTCCCAAACAATCCTAAATCTCTCACTCAGACTTAATTGGTATTATGGCCAGCTGAATATGTCCTAGAATATTGCCAAAGTTAATATCCATCCAATCCGTCATGTACTTGCTGACCACAGAAAAGTGCTTATATATTTGATTTCAAGGACGATCAGAATAACAACTGTAACATTTGTTTGGAGTACTTTGTAGTTCACAGTGTGATTTAAAATACATTATTATAGTTCATCCTTAGACAAATAAATGTCTGGTACTACTGTTTTACAGATTACCAAGCTCAGAAGGATTAAGTGATAAACCAAAACTCCACAACTAGTGAGCTTGTGTGATGGTTCTTTATAATTTTGTCAGTTTTGTTTGGCTTGCAAGTCAAGGCCCTAACTGCCTTTTGCTTTAAGACCATTGCTTTAAGAACATTTGTATGTAGAATAACTTAAAGAAATTGAGTGCCTCCCCCAGAGTAAAGATCAGGCAAATTTGTTTGCAATTCATAGTAAAACTTTTGAGTTCCTTGACTTTAATACTTCTTAGCTGTGATGCAAAGCTACTTTGTTGCCACTTCACCTAGGTCTTTGTACATTGGCCCCTCGGAAACTGGGAACAAGGGGAACTGACATAAAAATTAAGTTGTCTCTGATCCAAGAGTCTCATGTTTTCTGGCAGTACCCCTAAAACTGGCCAACTGCTTGTCTTGGATGTATGGTAAAGCCTCAGACTTATCACAGATCTTGGAAGCCAGTTGTGAAGCAGAGGAGACAGTGATTTCTTTAGTCTCATGATTCAGTATGCATTTTGTATACTACAAAGGGTCCCCAAACACCAAATTACTATATTCAGATCTCCAGTGTTACTTTACACATGAAAAAAGGAAGATGCATGTTATTGCCTCCTAACTGTGCTAAATATCTCATGCACAGTCATTTTTATTTTATATATGTTTACATATATAAAATATATATGTTTTTCCTCAAAGCGGGGAAAATCACTGATCACAGTGGCAGCATCTAGCAAAGGGAAATCATACTTCAGGAGGGAAAGTTTCCTTTTACCCATATACATGTTCATAGTTACTGAATGGTGTCCTTTGTGGAAGGCAGTTATTATAGCAATCAATAAAATCAATTTACTTAGGGTCATATTCTTAACTGCCTACATTACTTTGATAAGTTTGCTTTAAATTTATTCCTATATACTTCAATTTTCTTGTTGGTAAAATTGTGCAGTTATAATAACCACCTTATACATTGTGAGGATTAAAGTAATGTGACCATGTGCTCAATTGCTCAGTTGTGTCTTAACTATTTGCAACCCCATGGACTGTAGCCCACCAGGTTTCTCTGTCATGGGATTGTCCCAGACGGAATACTGGGGAAGGTAGTCACTTCCTCCTCCAGGGGAGCTTCCCAACCCAGGGATCTAACCTGTGTCTTCTGAATCTCCTGCATTGCAAGCAGATTCTTTACCTCTGAGACACAGGGGAAGCTTGAGGATTAAACAAGTTCCTAGCTTAAAGGTTTTAACATAGTGCCTTAGAATAGGCATTCAATGTGTTAGTAATCATGATTCAAAATAATTTTCAAGTGATTTTCATGTGTTAATATCCTGCTATCAGTAAATTAATTTTAAATGACATACTATTTCATTATATAAGGTACAACATAAAGTGAAAATATATCTATATAGCTTTTAGTTGAGACTGAGATGCAAATTACTGATGTGAGAACATATATTTCGAATCTCTTTTGACAGAGATAAGAGAAGAAAACTGGATGCCTTAGCAAAGGTCTTATGATGCCATAAATATGGTAAGAAAATCTCAGGAGGAAATTTCAGTGGTGAAAACACAGTCTCTTTACTAGACAGATTCATCACTTAAAGGAGCACAGCTTCAGTAATGGTTACTGAATCTCACTTTAAATCATCCCTACATTGCTTATAATATTGACACCTGTGTAGTGTAATGTGCTAAGTTGCTTCAGTCATGTCCAACTCTTTGTGATCCCATGGACTGCAGCCCCCCAGGCTCTTCAGTCCATGGGATGCTCCGGGCAAGAATACTGGAGTAGGTTGTCATGCCCTCCTCCAGGACATCTTCCCGATGCAGAGATCGAGCCCATGTCTCACGTCTCCTGCATTGGCAAGTGGTTTTTTTTTTTAACCACTAATGCCACCTGGGAAGCCATGTTAATACCTAATACAATGTAAATATTCTTTATAATAAATAGTTGTAATTACAATGTAAATGTCATATAAACAGTTACCATGAATGACAGATTCAAATTTTAATTTTTGAAACTTTCTGGAATTATTTTTTCAAATATTTTCAGTTTGCAGTTGGTTGAATCTGCAAATGCAGAACCAACGGATACAGAGGGTGGACTGTATCAGATACTTAGCTATGATTATAGAAATTCTTTGAACACAGACAAGATCAGTGATGTTCTATGTCAGGCTGGGTGTTACTGGTTAAGTCCCATTCTTGATTAACTGTGTACTCTTACGTTAACAAGCTATATCTACCAGATACCCATTATATTTGAGAAAGATACAAGGTTTCTCAAGACTTACTTCAAGTTAAAAATGGAAGGCAACATCACTGAAGGGTGAGAGGTGAAATCTGCCAAGACATTTCTAGTAAAGGGGAAGAGCTCAGAAATGCCCAACCTGCATCCTTTTTAGGTTCAGTTTAGTTCAGTTCAGTCACTCAGTTCTGTTTGACTCTTTGCAACCCCATGGACTGCAGCATGCCAGGTTCCCCTGTCCATTACCAACTCCTGGAGCCTACTAAACTCATGTCCATTGAGTCAGTGATACCATCCAACCATCTCATCCTCTGTTGTCCTCTTCTCCTCCCACCTTCAATCTTTCCCAGCATCATGGTCTTTTCCAGTGAGTCAGTTCTTCACATCAAGTGGCCAGAGTATTGGAGTTTCAGCTTCAGCATCAGTCCTTCCAGTGAATATTCAGGATTTATTTCCTTTAGGATGGACTGGCTGGATCTTCTTGGTGTCCAAGGGACTCTCAAGAGTCTTCTCCAACACCACAGTTCAAAAGCATCAATTCTTCAGTGCTCAGCTTTCTTTATAGTCCAACTCTCACATCCATACATGACTACTGGAAAAGTCATAGCTTTGACTAGATGGAACTTTGTTGGCAAAGTAATGTCTCTGCTTTTTAATATGCTGTCTAGGTTGGTCATTACTTTTTTCCACGGAGAAAGCGTCTTTTAAATTCATGGTGCTTTTTAGGTAATTCACTGCATTTCCAAATGCCTAAATGTCACTATATCTGCTAGTCTGTCATAGACAGAATTATGACCTGAGATTCCCAGTCTCTGGAAAATACACATCTTCTACCAGTCAATCTAACTCAAGTAAGAGTGCCACTGTGTTGAGACTTTTCAGAATGTAATTAAGATCCCATCATTTGATGTCCTGCAACGGATACAGAGGGTGGACTGTATCAGATACTTAGCTATGATTATAGAAATTCTTTGAACACAGACAAGATCAGTGCTGTTCTATGTCAGGCTGGGTGTTACTGGTTAAGTCCCATTCTTGATTAACTGTGTACTCTTATGTTAACAAGCTATATCTACCAGATACCCATTATATTTGAGAAAGATGTCCTGCCAGAGACTGATCCAATCATGTGAGCCCTTAAAGGATCTTGGCTTTTCCCAGCTAAAAAGATTTGAAGTGTGAGAGGAGACTCTCCATTGCTGGTTTTGAAGATGGAGAGGGCAGGTGAACTCTCAGAGATGAAAGTGATGTCCATCTCACAACAAGCAATGCAATAGGGGACTGACTCTGACAACCATAAGGAACTAATTTGTGCCATCAAACTGAAAGAACACTGCAAGATTCTACTGAGAAAGTGACTGCTTGACATCTTGATTTTCAACCTGTGGGACCTTGAGCAGGGACTCCAGTAACACTGTGTCCACACTTCTGACCTACAGAAATGTGAGCTAATAAACAGGTATTGTTTTAAAGCCCTTCAATGTGTTGTGGTTTCTTAGACAGCAATAGAAAACTAATATACAATGTGACTGTGCTTTGAATGCATTTTTATTGCATTATTTGCTTTTTAGAATTTTGTCTTATAATTTTCACACTATTACCTGGATAATTGTATCCAGGTATAAATATTCCAATAAGCAATATGTATCAGTATAAATATTCCAATAAGCAATGTGTTACATCACGAAAGTGAAAGAGTTTGAACACAAAGGTACTAATGTGATAAATGTTTCCTGCCAACAATCAGAAGAATTGTTTCTGAATCTTTGTCTAAGTACACATATTTCCATGACATTGAACAGATATTTGCCTAATTACAACAGGAAAAAAGGCTTTTTATCCTCCTTCTATTAGGATCCCAGGAACTATACTTGGTTTTCCTTTGTACTTTTTAACTACATGAAAGACTTAAGTGTCCAAAACCACAGATATGCCAAGATTGAGCTACTTTTATTTTTTAACCCATCTACCACTTCAAGGGAGGTTTCCATCAAGTTTCCATGACCTTCTTTCATTGATTTCTCAGTTTCCAAGACATTTTATGTATGTATGTTTCCTTAATGCATTTAAGGCACACTTTAAAACCCTCCCTACCCTGGCAACAGCTCTGCTTCCTGATAAATATTCACTTGTTTTAAAGTCAACTCTGGGTTGTATAACCTGCATTATACCCTGAAAACGTCATGGTCTGAAGTTGTTCCAGAGGTCTGAAGGCTTGCCTTTGCTCTGCTGGAGCAATTTAATGTCATTTAGATCCTCAGAGAAAGATAATGAAAACTTGTATGCCTTGGGAATCAGGACTCTCTCCCCACCCCACACCTCCACCTGTCTACTCCCTCCCTTTCTGTGCTCATCCTTTCACCTTTATCTCTCTTTCCTCTGCTGGGTGATCATACAGGCAGATCCTCAGAGTACATGTGGTCAGTTTACTTTCAAAAGTCACAGTTAATCATTCCAGGTTTCAGAATCTAAATGGTGGCTGGTAAGGATTAGTTGAGCCATCTTGCTCTGTGGAATGATCTTCCATCTAACTGGCTCTCTTTTCCACTTTAGGAGAGGAAAAAAGAAAACTTTGTAGAAGAGAGTTATAGTTACAGAAACAACTTTTTTTTTCTTTGTCTTTTTGTTGTTGCACCAGACATAGTATTTCATCTATCTATAATACTATAAGTTGTGAATGCATGTTATTTTTTAAAAAGAAAAGCAAGTTAAACCATGGTACAATGCTTTCCTTAACTTTTAGAATTTTATGGTAATTGAAAGAATTCTTTTGGATTTAATTATGCAGAATTTTCTGAAAAATTATAAATCACCATTTTTTTATGTATAAGTAAAAAAAAAAAAAATAAGCCAGTTAAATTGAATATTGTATTTCTAAATTTCACATTCAAAGTATAACTTTTTCAGTAATTAAGTTCAGTGTTATTGACATCTATTTTTTATCCAGATGCTCCAAAGCACTGATGATAGAGAATTTTTTAAAAGAATCATTTTGTTTTAAATTACTAGTACTGGGCTCTTGCACTTACATAATATAGGGCAAACCTACTTTTAGCGCTTGTATTTTGAAAATTTTTTCACAACATTCAGTCCCCTATCCTCTGATTATCTGTTCCTTGTGCTTTAAGAGGTACCTTTCAAACAACTAAAACCCTTTTTCCTGAATTTTAAATGGTTGTGCTTTGGACACATGTTCAGACTGTTGAAAGAACTGGCTCTTTAGGAGAGAACAAGTATAAAATGTTATTGATATTAAGATGAATCTATATTTCAGAGATGTTGGAAAGTGAAAAGACACCATCTAAAACTGAAATTAAATGTGTCAATATAATAGAGTCCTGTTGCCATTGTTCTTCTCTGGGAGACTTTTAGACACTAATCGTTTTTAAAATTACATTGCAAACAAATTGTGTTATGAGAACTTTCTCTTATTAAATTAGCACTGGACACAGCAAATCAATTATCTTTTCCTATTTTGTGGGTGTTTTCCTGTTTTGTTTCTATTTTTTCTGATGGCTAAAAGGAAGGTGCAACTTGTCCTGCCATACCTAGTTCATCCCTTCTTTAAGACCCTTCAAAATGTGAAGCAATTCCTGATATGAAACAAACACGATGACCTTTCAAATTTTCTTCACATATAATGCTGAAAGATTATCCATTTTATATTGTAATACTGTATATTCTTTCAAGTATCTAAATAAATAATATGTATTTTTATCTATGTAACACACATTGCATTCTAATAAAACATTTTATTTCCAGTGTTGGTTATACTGCTAAGTTTTACATCATAAATTTGATGCGTATCATACAATGAATTTGATGTCCCCCAAACCTTATACACAACATATTCAAAGTTGAATTCGTATTATTTTCCTTAAAACATATTTGTCAATTTCTTGTCTCCACACCTTCTATTTCTGTGGGAAAACTAGAAATTGCATCTATTGTACCCTCCTTCCTCCCTTCATCATTGTATCAACTATTTAATCATGTAGATTCCTCCTTCCTATTATTTCCTGAAAGTGACTCCCTTTTTCTTTTCCAAGATTATTTCTGCCCATCACCACTTCTATCCTGGATTAGTATGATAACTTCTTCACTGGGGTCCCTTTAACCAATCCATCTTCACTCACTCCAATATCCTTTCAGAGAAACTTAAAAAATATAAATATGATTGTGTGTTCATGTGCTTAAAAGACTTTTAAGTCCTTCCTACAACTTAAAGGAAAAACATGTGTCAGTTGTTCCACTGAACACAAAAGGCCCTTGATGGTCTGATTCTCCAATTATTACCTATACAATACTCTTAATTTCTATTATATTAAATTATTTGTTTTACTCTCAGCATGTCAAGTAATTCCATGTATTCATACATTGCACATGCTGGCCTATGGGCATAAATACTTTCCTCATTAGCATGTTAATGCCTGCTTGTCCCTCAAAACTCAAGTCTAAATTTATAATTTTTGGTAAAAGTTTTCAAGCCTCTTAGTCTAGTTTATGTGACCTCCTAGCTGTGTTTTCATGAAGCTCTGTACATCATACTTCTGTCATTACACTTAACTCCTGGTACTGTAATAATTAAATCATTCCTTCGGAAGAACCAGGAGTTAAGTGTAATGACAGAAGTATGATGGTTCAATCCCTGGGCTGGGAGGATCACCTGAGAAGGGAATGGTTACCCACTCCAGTATTATTTCCTGGAGAATTCCATGGACAGAGGAGTCTGGCGGGTACAGTCCATGGGATTGCAAAGAATTGGACATGATTGAGTGACTAACACTTTCTTCTTGTTCTACACTATAAGCTACCAAAATCACTGCAGATGGTGACTGCAGCCATGAAACTAAAAGACGCTTACTCCTTGCAAGAAAAGTTATGACCAACCTAGATAGCATATTAAAAAGCAGAGACATTACTTTGCCGACTAAAGTCCGTCTAGCCAAGGCTATGGTTTTTCCTGTGGTCATGTATGGATGTGAGAGTTGGACTGTGAAGAAGGCTGAGCGCCAAAGAATTGATGCTTTTGAACCATGGTGTTGGACAAGACTCTTGAGAGTCCCTTGGACTGCAAGGAGATCCAACCAGTCCATTCTGAAGGAGATCGGCCCTGGGATTTCTTTGGAAGGAATGATGCTAAAGCTGAAACTCCAGTACTTTGGCCACCTCATGCGAAGAGTTGACTCATTGGAAAAGACCCTGATGCTGGGAGGGATTGGGGACAGGAGGAGAAGGGGACAACAGAGGATGAGATGGCTGGCTGGCATCATTGACTCGATGGACGTGAGTCTGAGTGAACTCCAGGAGTTGGTGATGGACAGGGAGGCCTGGGGTGCTGCAATTCATGGGGTCGCAAAGAGTCAGACACGACTGAACGACTGAACTGAACTGAACTGAACTGAACCAGAGAGAATCAACTAATTTCTTGTTGGAATGTTTAGTTATGTTATTTGTTCTTTTGTTTACTTTAATTTTATATTTTTACCAAAACCACTAAGTGTTAAGCACTTATAAATATTTACTGAGCAAATTAGAAATTTGTTCTATTATAGTTAGCAGAAGCACATCTGTTGGTCACCAAGCCGTGGCTTTTGATACTTCACTCTGCCAAATCCTGAGAATTCCGTGGAAGTGGTATAGGGCACCTCTTAAGAACAAAGAGATCTTTTTAAGAACTTCTTGTAGTATTTTTGGAGTTTATTTAGTGTTTTAAAGTGTGTATGAATGGATAAGGCTTTCATGAAGATTAAACTTATTATAAGGTGAGTAGCCAATTGCATAGGTATATCTGGCAAAATCCATTTTCCCAACTATCAGTGGGAAGAAGAGCAATTTACTTTAGTGTTCAAATGTAATGACTGAACCCAACCTAATAAGATTGCCAGGATTTTACATCAGCTGTGAGACTTTGTTGTACAAATACTCCATGGATACCCCTTACCAAGATTGCTCAGGAAATTAGATTTATCCCCCAAGGTTGATTTCTAAAATTTTTATTTATTTATTTTATTATTATTTTTTTACTTCACAGAATTCTGTTTGAAGTCACAGTTTCTTATGTTGCCATGTTTGCTATAGTTGGGGACCTTTAATTTCCAAAAACTGTACTGTTTGTTGTAAGATTCTGTTTTCCCCAGAAATTGCTCAGTTTTTGAGAAATGATGTCCTACTAAAAGCTATGAAACATGGAGGTCCAACATAGTTTCCCATGTACCACATGGATTATCAAGGGGACCAAGATATAGATATCAAGGTGGTCTTGAATTTTAGTATAAAGTTCAGGGTATTATAACCTTAGATCTGTGAATAGATTTCAGAGGGTCCTTGAAATTGTATGGGTAGGATTATGTATTTATATTCACTAATCTGTAATTAAATTCAGCATTCTCTTCAGTTATTAAGGTAGGAAACACAGTTTAGTAGGGTTAGCAGTATCTTTGATTTTTCACTTTAAAAAAGCATGAGCTTAATAACTCAACACTAAATCTATCAAGTTTTACACATTACTTTTCCTTACAAAATCAAGTCATAGCACACACTTCACTACCTTAGAAGGTAATTGCACATGAGGAATAGACATTTTGTAGGTGAATTTGTAGAAAGTCAGTGTGTGTGTGTGTGTGTGTGTGTGTGTGTGTGTGTGTGTTAGCTCCTCATTTGTGTCCAATTCTTGGTGATCCCATGAACTGTATGTAGCCCACCAGACTCTTCTGTCCATGGGATTCTCCAGGCAAGAATACTGGAATGGGTTTCCATTCCCTTCTCCAGGGGATCTTCCTAACCCAGAGATCGAACCCAGGTCTCCTGCATTGCCAAGGAGATTCTTTACCATCTGAGCCACCAGAGAAGCCCCAGAAAGTCAATTCACTACCAGCCTATTTGCCAAAAATCAAAGGATTAATTTAATGAACTTATCCATTTTTGAAACTTGTTTTAAAATCTTTGAAAATGATTGTTTAAATATAGTTGGTCAATTTTTGTTTTAAAAGTATTCTTCCACTTTAAGAAATATAAAATATTTCTAAACTGAAGAGCCAAGGAGTGCTTAGCTGGTGTATGAAACAATCATACATATGTATTTCATTAGTAAGGTCATTTCATTATCATGACCCTGTTGGATTCATTCATTCTTCCAGAAGAATCACATGTGATGATTTAAATAGAGGCAGAGAGAAAGCTCTATGATTCAGCACTCAGTGAAAAACTGGGAAAGATCTATGGAAAATCAACCAGATTAAAGATAAAAGCATAAATGTGAGTCAGGAGGCAAGGTGGAGTCTACCTAGTCAGGGCTCAGCAGCAAGAACTTCACATACTTTATGGTCAATAAATTTATGAATCCTAGGTTGAATGGTTGGATTTTAACATAAAGTTCAAAGTCTCAAAGCTCTATACACAGATTACTCTTGACTTACCAGGCACTGGATGGATATTCTTCCTCTGTCGTGGTAGATATTAAGTGCAGTCATATACCATACTGCTTTCTGGCATTCTAAAATGATGATTCATTCCCAAACTAACTTCTTCAGTATTGACCACTTCTCTGAACTTCATGTTTTTTTTAATACTTAATAGCTTAACATTTCCATGTGCATTTCTAATAGGTAATACACACTTAAAAAATGAATTAAAAAATAGAACTGTTAACTTCTACCACCATCCTGAGCCTGCTTGTCACTGTCTTTCCCATTTTAAGAAAATAGCAACAGCACCAAATAAACACCTAGAAGGTTTCCTAGACTATTCAATATATCTCAGCACCCATATTTAACCTATAAGCAAGTCCTAAAACTACCCAAGATCTATCCACATCTCCCCATATCTATGATGGTCATCTCTACTCAGGGCTACTATCTTTTATTGTCATGACTATTTAATTTGCTTTGTTTTTTGAATAAAGTTCTCTACTGAACTTTTATAATCCATTCCCCAATCTTCAATTTTTTAAAGTATGAATCAAGTTAAATCACTTATCAATCAATTATATCACTTATTGGAGAATTTTAAAACTCTTAAATGACTTTCAGTAAAACCCTAGGCTCTATATGACCTGACCCCTGTCTACCTCTGAACTTCACTCCTTCCACTTTCTAACTTGTTCCTGTGTTTTGGTCTCAGAATAATTTTTCTGTGCCTTAAATGGGTGCCTACCATCATGTCTTCCCATCAGACAGGTTATTTTTGTCTGTCATGTTCTTGCCATTGATTTTTCCTTGATTACCAACTCTTTACCATTCAAACCTGTTTGTGGTCATCGTTTGTGAACACTGAAACCTATTTTCAATTTCTATATAGCAACAATCAGAGCTAATTTCTTGTTTGTGGATTGTTTTTATCTGTTGCAACATAAACTTTATGGGAAGAAACTTTCTTATTCACTATCACATTCTTAGTGTCAGTATATACCGATGGTGCTCAGTCAGTCAGTCGTATCTGACTTTGCAACCCTATGGACAAGGCCTGCCAGGCTCCTCTGTCCATGGGATTCTTCAAGCAAAAATACTCCATTTTCTCCTAGAAGAGATCTTCTTGACTTAGGAATCCAACCTGTGTCTCCTGCATTAGTAGGCAGATTCTTTACCAGTGAGCCACCTGGGAAGCCTGCCAGTATATACAAAACATAGTAAAAACTTAATAGGAATTTTGGAATTAGAATTAGTGACTTAATATAACTGTTTAAATAAGTATTATTTCAACCCTGAATTATTTTATGAAATTGTGACAGGATCAATTAGAATGCAAAGGATTAAAACTGAGAGCTCAAAAATTGTTTGAACATTGCTAATTTACATGATACTTATGGAAAATTATGGTTTCATTACTGCTACTCCTTCTTAATATACATTTTGCCTTTTGTTTTGGGGGAATAAACTATGACATGATGATACTATTATATCATGGGTTTATGGCATAAGTCATATCTTTACAAGATTTTATTGAAACTCCTGTCATTGCTACATTGTTTGGAGGAAATTTCAGATGCATAATTTTTTTTCTTACAATACTTCAGTTGAAGTAGCAGCCTAAATTTAGGTTATTTCTCTGCCAAGAATCAACCTCTTTCCATAAAGGCATTGTACTCTCCTTGCTTAAGAATTTTTTATTGACTTTATTTAGTTTGCTCTTAGGCAAGAAGGAAAATATGACAAACTTTCACAAGCTGGTCTTATATAGTTACTCATACAAAATTGTGGCAATCTTCATAAAAATAAACTTTCATAGAAAGCTTGCCAAACTTGTTGGATTCTATGGAGAAATATATCTATCTCTCTACATATATATATATATATATATATATATATACATATATATATATATATACACATATACACACATAATACATACATATATATAATGAGTAACAAAACAAACACTCATAAATATCCATTTTCATTATAATAAACCTAGTGTGGGGTCTTTTTTTTCTGTTTCAGTACTCTATTAAGTAAGAATTTTTATTGAAAATTTAAGTAAACCAGTAGAAATAAATATAGTCTTTTGGATGTTGAAAATGTTGCTCAGTGTAGCAAACTCCAAAAAATAATGAAAATTGCATATAAATATGAAATATCCACTATTACTTTGAATGCTATACACAAATTTATAATACATGAGAAACACCATGCCATTTTTATCTTGATAGAAATTTAAGATGTAAAATCTATTTAATAATAAATTTTAACAGTGTTATCGACCATTTATTACATACCTATTGTGTTCTAGGATTTCCCTGGTGGCTCAGAAGGTAAAGCATCTGCCTGTAATGCAGGAGACTCAGGTTCGATCCTTGAGTCAGGAAGATCCCCTGGAGAGGGAAATGGCAACCCACTCCAGTACTCTTGCCTGGAAAATCCCATGGACAGAGGAGCCTGGTAGGCTATAGTCCATGGGGTCACAAAGAGTCAGACACAACTGAGCTACTTCACTTACTCACTTATTGTGTTCCAAGGACAGTACCAAGCATTTTATATAAATTCTTTAATCTAATTATCACAATTCCCATAGTAGCCAGCCTAAACTATTCAAAATTGACAAATGAAGTAACTAAGGCTCTGAGAAGTGACTTGAAAACTTGGAAGTTCAAAATCAGGTCTCTGTCGGACTATAAAGCTGCTTCAAGTTCTCCAGGCATAGCACACGTGATTGACTTGGCCAGAATTGTTAGGGAAGTGAATTTGTTTTTAACTGGCTATTATGGTTGAAGTTTATAAACATTCAGGGCAAAAACTATGAAATGCCATTTAGGCCCAGGAGCAGAAGTTTAAATGGCCCAAAACTTCTCTCAGTTCTCATTAAGCTGACACATATAGCATTTTGTATTCAAGGTAACAATTTAGGAAGGAAACGAACCTAAGAGTTTATATTTTTCAAGAGAGGAGACTCATTTTCAGGAGGTGCAAATATAAAGCAACTGAAATTCTTGGGCTGATTCTCCAATGCACTCTTCCGTTTCAGCACCTGATCCAGCATGTCCAACAGAGCAGTACTTTTTGAACTGGCCTCTCTATCTCAGGTCCTCCCTGTTCAATCACCAAGCACAGGTGGAGGATGCATTCTTCTAAACCATTAAGGTAAAGGTAAGCTCTTTGAGGAGAAGGCAATGGCACCCCACTCCAGTACTCTTGCCTGAAAAATCCCAGGGACAGAGGAGCCTGGTAGGCTGCAGTCCATGGGGTCGCTAGGAGTCAGACACAACTGAGAGACTTCACTTTCACTTTTCACTTTCATGCATTGGAGAAGGAAATGGCAACCCACTCCAGTATTCTTGCCTGGAGGATCCCAGGGATGAGGGAGTCTGGTGGGCTACCGTCTATAGGGTCGCACAGAGTCGGACACAACTGAAGTAACTTAGCAGCAGCAGCAAGCTCTTTGAAGATATGACCTAGATTCCTAATGATGCATTGTATATGAGAGCTGCTAAGTAAGTAGGTGTGGTCTCTTCCAGACCTCAGGGTCTCTTCCTTCTCTCTTTCCAGGAAAAAATAGTGTGGAGGCAAGGATCATGTAGGCTGTCCAGTCAATTGTTTATTCCACAGCAGGCTGGTAGTCTCTGCAACATCTAAGTCAAACTCTTTTTAGTATCATGTTGTATACGTGACATATCATATGCATGTTAATATATGCTACATATTTCACATGTGTTTTTGTTTTCTGTATGATATTATACATATACATTGTCTTTAAAAGTACACTGGGAGAATGACTAAATGAAAATTACGTACCATAATAAGTACTGGTGAAGATATAGAGTGACCAAAATTTTCATCACAATTAGGGAAAGTATAAATTAGTACAACCACTTTGAAACACGGTTTGGCAGCATTTACTAATTATGTAACTTAATATATGTATGTTATATACCCAGTAGAAATGCACACCCTATTGTGTCAAGGGATATGTACTATAATATTCATAGAAATGCTATTCCAGTTTCAAATTGGATGAAATTTGCATGATACAATGAGATGTGTGGCATGATTATGAATAAGAACTACATGGCTGGAACTTCATAAATATTATGTTGATTAAAATTAACCGCCCACAGAAGCATATACACTACATGATTGTATTTATATAAAGTTCAATGAAATACAAAGCTCATCTGTGGTTTTAGAAAACAGGATATGGTTACATAGAAGTAGTGATGGAGAAGTTAGTATTAGGTAACCATTATGTTCTAGGTATATTCTATTCCTTAATCTTATGGTTGGTTACTTAGGTGCATTTGTTTTGTAAAAATAAATAAAAAAACAAGTCATCAGTCCAGTCGATTTGATCTGTGTACTTTTCCACATGTATGCTAGAATTCAATACAATTTAAAAAGTTTTCAAAAATCCACTTTTTTTTTGGAATATGGGATTTGAAACACGTTTAGCTGACACATGCATTTTAAAAATCTATTGCATAAAATGTCCTTGTTTCTCCATATGGGTTAATCCATATAGTCCATTTCTCTTAAGTTACTGGAATGGAAAGGTCAAAAATGCTTATCTTCTTGTGAGTCACACCAAATCTCATTTAGTTTAATACTGCTGCACTTCCGGTGTGACTTCAGGGTCTACTGACAAAGAGCAGTTGTCTCTACAGACACCATCCCCATTTACTCAGTGTGGATTGGAATTCCATTCTGGGTCTTTGTTCTGTTGTAAGCTTTTATGTTTTAATGAACTTTCACCTAATCGAGTAATATTTTGACTAATTTATATTAAAAAGTATTATCTAATAATCAGCATGAGGTTCACTAAGACAGAAAGTAGGAATGATACTTATGAAAGAGAAGTATGGGAAACTCATTGAATGGAAATGAGGATACTTCTCCAGTATCAGAATTGGGCCCAGGGATTACAGTCTGCCTCCTAACAGGATGGAAGTAGAGAAGATTTCTGAGTTAAATTAATAGTATCCATCTTATTTTTAACGTACACATGTGAATCTACTAGTAACTTGAGGATAGTGCTTCAAAATCGGCAGTACTCAATAGAACTGAAAAATAGCAGAGCTGTCTGCATCAACACCTTTTCCTCCCCCCATCAAACCTAAACTTCTTTCTTCAACAAAGGAGCTAGTAGGTAAATAGCATATATTTCAAAACATATGTTAGCATTACTATAGATGAAGAATTCACAAAACTTTCATGAAACTGCAAAATAATTTTTATTGAAAAGTCATAGATTTTTAGTGCTATATTCTCTTTGTTTCTCTTATTTCAGATACATATGTGATTACATTGCATATTTATACTCTTGAACAAGATATGTGACATATAATATGGAAACATGTAGATATATCTATTTAGATATACTTTTATTTAGGAGAAAAAAGTAAAAATAAACTTCCATGAGCCCAATGCAAATAGAAAGGACCTCTTCCATCACCATCACTTTCTCATATACTTCTTGCCTTCTCCACTTCACTACCCTACTTTTTAAGTTACTGCTGAACACCATCTCTTCCTGTTCTACAAAGTTCTAGAGTCATTCTTCTGACACACGTTCTGCCAAAAAAAAAAAAAAAAAACATAATCATGAATGACCAGGGACAGTGGGGAAGGGTTGCTAGTATAGCATATTCCACCATCTGTGACCCTTCATTCATAGGTTTTGGGGATAAGAGACACAGGATAAAAAACAAAAATGTTTCCGTTGCTACATATATATCCAAACCAGTTTTTGAAACAGATTTAAGCTTCCTACTAGTTTGATAAATGATATGATTTCACTGTTGAATAATCCTGAAGAATTGACACTAGTCCATCTCTATCTCATATTCTATTTTTATCCTTCCTTTTTCATACATTTTTAGAACATAAAACATTGTATACATATGTGTGCAAGCTGGAGAAACCCCCAACAAATAAACAGCCATGAGAGTATATACTAAAGGATCTCACAGTTAAATGGCCTATTTGATGCTAAATGACAGATCAGAGAAGAGTCCTGTTAAAATGCCAATCAGTAATTCTCATCTTCCTGGAAACTTGGGCTACACTAGTCTTGGGACTTCTCAGGTGGTGCTAGTTGTAAAGAACCCCCTTGCCAATGCAAATAGACGTAAGAGATGCAGGTTCGATCCTTGGGTCAGAAAGATCCCCTGGAGGGAAGACTCGGCAACTCACTCCTCCGGTGTGACTCTGGCGTGACTTCAGGGTCTACTGAGAAAAACTAAGTGTCTCTACAAACACCATCCTCATTTACTTGGTGTGAATCGGAATTCCATTCTGGGTCTTTTTTCTGTTGTTAAACTTTTATGTTTTAATGAACTTTCACCTAATGGAGTAATATTTTGACTTATTTATAGTAAAAAGTATTATCTAAGAATCAGCATGAGGTTCACGAAGATTTTCTTCTAGTGACAGGTTCACTAAGAACCACTCCAGTATCCTTGCCTGGAGAATCCCCATGGACAGAGAGCTTGGCGGGATATAGTTCCATGGGGTCGCGAAGAGGTGGACATGACTGAAGCGACTTAGCATGCACCCTTGCTCACTAGGTTTAAGACACTGTATTTCACAAATGACAACCATATACTCTTTCTTGAACTAAATAAGGAAGATAATAGTAAGAGCTTTTAAAGCAGTTAGGAATTCCTTTTTTCCCTCCTAAATAGAGCCTTAAAGTGAATGCAAATGCATTTGCTAGTAATAGCCATAATCTGCAGTTTGGCTTCCCTGGTGGCTCAAACAGTAAAGCAGTTTGAAAAATTATTCTTCCATATGCATACTGCCACCTGCTGGTAGTTGAGTGTATATCTGCCCACAAGAAGTCATAAACGCCAACTTTTCAGGATGTTTAGAACTTAAAGATCAGGCTTTAGATTTCGAATTAATTTTTATATTTCTTATTAGAAAAATGCATTTTATCAGCCTCTAGATGCAAGGAAACACTTCTGAACATAATAGTGACTTTTAAATACAGATTTTATACTTCAAGTAAATCCATTTTTTTGACAATATAAAGCAATACTAGTGACATATATGGTCAGCTTTACATAATGCATTGTACATGATCATTGTACATTGTACATGATTTCTAGTCATTTGTATGATTTTTAATTTACAAATTCATTAAAATTAAAACTATCTGATACTTTTAATAGTAGCTGTCATTAATGTGGAGAATGAAAAAAATTACACCTCTTTTAAATCTTATAACAACATTATGAGGCATTTACAGAAATGTCCCCATCTCAAAAATAAGTTCAAGGACACAAAACTGATGTAGAAATAGATCACTGAATATTATGAAATATTAGACAAAGCACTTTTAAATTAAGCTAGTTCTTTAAAATTGTTCATCTGGACCTGATCAGTTGTGTCCATGCAGAAGCTGCAAATAATTTTATTCTTTAGTAATAAAACTCATTATGATTATACATTAATTCTAAAGAGCTCTGTGTGGAGAAAATACACACAAAGCTCTCTGGCTTGCTTAACAACAGAGGATTAAGCAAGATACATAGTCATTTAATAGTACATAAATATATACTATTTATACTATTTAATAGTATATAAATAATATATAGCTAGTATAGGCCTAAAAAAGAAAATTTAGACTTTTTTTAAAAGGTCATGCTCTATGAATTTAGATATAGAAAACAAAAAATGTTAAAAAGCCTGTCTATGATGGTATCTGTGTTATTAATCTAAATATTTTTTTCCAGATAGATTGTGGTGATTAAATTATTAGTAGAATAGCAGGAAAATTCTTAGAACATACATTTAGGGGACCAGGTAATTTCTAACAAAGATATATTAATCCATTTTTTTTAAAGTTTGCCACAAATACTGTGTTGTCCCTTACTGTGCATCAACTTACATTGATTTGAGAGACACAGGTGATATTAAAAGGTTGGAAACCTAATTTATTTCACCATGATGCCCAGAAGGCACAGCTTTAGACTTAACATATTTATAGTAACAATATGTTCTTTATTTTATGGGATAGTCAGGACATCATATAATTGTATACTTTTCAATAAAGACTATCACTTAAATTTATAACTAATATGATTTTACTTTTATACCCTTAGAATACATTATTTACGTGCACTCAATTTATATTTGGTCAATGTAATGATTCTTTATGTTATTAAGCTGTTTTAAGACCAAGGATTTTATTTTAGTTATATTAAAGAACAGGCATCCTGAATTAGGACCTTGCATTCTTCATTACATCTGGAAACATCCCACATAATGAAAGGATGTAAAATGTGGCTCTCTCTCTGCAGTAGGTTTTAGCACCAATTGAAAATCTGCTCTGCAATTGCCCTTTAAGTAGCTCACTAAGTTGTTACTCCACATTTAGGTGTTTATTCTTTTATTCAGAGTGAATATAAGTTTTATTCTCTTATAATTGGATTACTCTGTAGTAATCTATGTCTATGCTGAGTGTTTGTATGGGGAACCTATAACATTTCATACATTCATGTTTTATGAATCTTGGGAAGACGAAGTGATTCTGAAAGGTGAAACTGAGGCACGCTTCATCCACATTACTATTATGCCTGTCTACATGATGTGATGCCATTTTTTTTCTCAAGTGGACCCAAGGTAAAGCTCATTTCCCATGCTTTCTAGATGATTCCATAAACCATACATTTGCAGATTCCAGTTCCAGGTTACTGCAAGATAAAGCAAACTCTGTAGTTAAAAGCTTATTTTTCTCTCCACAATGTTGACATTTAAGTTTAACAGCTGTACCAACTTTATAACACATTCCACATATGAGTTATTTCTTTTCTCAAACTTAACTATTACCAAATCCACACATAACTCAAGCTACGCTCTCAAAAGTGAACTCCAAACCATTTTTCCAACTGTGTACAGAATGTTTTTCTCTGATTATCTGTTAAATTAACCCACATTTCTTATGGAACTTCAATAAAATCAATACCCATTGCCACCACTAAATGCTGCACTCCTGCCAAAAGAAGACACATATATGGCTGTACCCTCCAAAAACTTACAGTCTGAGATGCAGAGAGTTATACATAGAGATGTGTTGATAGATGTTTAACAACTAGCTCTTCAGGGAAAGAGAGAGCCTGATAAGAAGCATTTGCCAATTTCTATGGTGTAAATGCTCCCACCATGACTGGTTTCAAACTGTCAATTTGTGTCACTGAACTAGGGCTAAGGGAAAAAAAAAAGTACACACTTAATGCATTCAAGCTGGTAAAAGCCAGCCGTAGCAAAACGTTGGTGCTGCAGTGGCCTTTTCTAGACCGCGTGTTAAATGATTTGATTGAGGTGTGTCACAGTGCTGAGGAAACACAAGAGAGTTGGGGGGGTGGGAAGTTGGTGTCAACCAGAACCAGACAAGGTTTCATTAACCCAAACTCCGCATCATCTTAGTGCCTCTTCAGCTTGATTCTCATCCTGATCTGCTTGCTCATTTAATACATAAGAGTATTTTTTCCAATTACTTAGAAGAGAAAATCTTAGATATACTATTATTTATTATTCTTTTTCTCACAAACATACATTCAGTTTTGAAGCCTACTTCTGCCTTTCTTAAAAGTTGATATAGGTTCCGCGACTTTGATTCCCACTGACACAACCCCTCCACCCTGGTTCAAGACATCTCTTATTACTAATATCAATCAAACATATAGTTTCAACCTACTGAAAGAGATGTTTTTACCTCCATCTTGCCCATCTCTTATATATTTACATTTTCATTTTAATTATTTATCTATCATTATGAATCCTCCTTCAATCACAATTTGCCTGAAGGCAAACAGTATCTTTGGCTTCCCCACATGGTGCTAGTGGTGAAAGCACTCACCTGTCAATGCAAGAGACGTAATAGACCTGAGTTCTTCCCTGTGTCTGGAAGATCCCCTGGAGGAGGGCATGGCAACTCACTCCAGCATTCTTGCCTGGAGAATCACATGGACAGAGGAGCCTGGCGGCTACAAAGAGTCTCAAAGAGTCAGACACGACTGAAGTGACCTAGCACAGATGCACAGGGTCTTACTCTTCACTGTACTCATAGGACCTAGTAACACATCTCACGTTATGTTATTCTCAATAGATACCTGTTGAATAAATGAATTTCTAGATAAATGTGTTTATTTACATAAGGAATGAGTACTGATTTCTTATTTATTCTTTAACTATCGTTCCCTTTCATTTTGACTCCAGTTTTTCCTTCCTGCAGCAGATACTACAACGTTCATCCCCATCCTACTCACAAATTCTAACAAATGTCCATAGTAAAAGTGGTAATGGCACTTGTAGCTAAAAGGCTGTATTTGTTAGCCTATTTGTGTCTCAGAGTGGCTATGTGACTAGTTGCATGTGGCGACATGTAATTAGAAATGTTCATGGAGTCATTCCAGGAGGTCTCCTTAAAATGATAAGGAGAAAACGCTTTCTGTTTTCATATGCTGGAAGGAAAATGTAAGGGTTGAAGTTCCAACAACCACTTGAGAAACAACAATGGTGGAGTAGCGAGACAGAGCCTGTCTTCATGAGCTAATTGAGCTAGCATATTAGCTAGCCATTCAGTTTTTCAGGAATTATTTTGTTGGAGAAAGAAAAAAACCTAAATTCTTCTATAACTGCTCTTAAGCAATTTTTCTGTCATATAAAGCAGAAACTAATACTAATAAATATTGTTTACAACCTTGCTTATTTCCAAAGTTCATTTTATTTCCTCTGGTAATCATCTGTATCCTCCAGGTACTATAGCTTTGGCTGGAATAATCGTATGTGGTTATTGTTTGTCTCTGACTTTTTAAGTAGCCCTCAGCCATATTCCTTAAACAGCTCAGATTCTCTAAGCCATAAAAGCTCATCCATTATCTTGAAGATAAGGAGTCATTGTGAGAAGACCATTTAGCAGAATTTATCTGTGGAATATATCTTTTTTTTTTTTTTTCTGGGTTCAGTCTTCTTTCGATATATCTCACTGGAATTCATGAATTTGTGGAAATATGAAGAATCTGTATTATTCATTTAGGAAAAGTCAGGAGTTTTGGTTCACCTTGTTAAGACTTGCCCCTAAATATTATGGCATGGGTAGTTTCTTGTCATCACAGATGTGAAATGGAAATTGATTATGTGTATATAGTTTAGTCTAGTCAAGCCTATGGTTTTTCCAGTGGTCATATATGGATGTGAGAGTTGTACTATGAAGAAAGCTGAGTGCCGAAGAATTGATGCTTTTGAACTGTGGTGTTGGAGAAGACTCTTGAGAGTCCCTTGGACTGCAAGGAGATCCAACTAGTCCATCCTAAAGGAAATCAGTCTTGGGTGTTCATTGGAAGGACTGATGTTGAAGCTGAAACTCCTGGCCACCTGATGCAAAGAGCTGACTCATTTGAAAAGACCCTGATGCTGGGAAAGAATGAGGGCAGGAGGAGAAGGGGACAACAGAGGATGAGATGGTTGGATGGCATCACTGACTCAATGGACATGAGTTTGAGTAGACTCTGGGAGTTGGTGATGGACAGGGAGACCTGGCATGCTGTGGTTCATCGGGTTGCAAAGAGTCGGACACGACTGAAGGACTGAACTGAACTGAACTGATATAGTTGTTTATAGTTTACAAAGTCTTTGCCATCAATTGTCTACTTGGAACCTGACAAACACTGCTTATACATTGCACATCAAAAGACTGAGACATGGGGGACTTCCTCAAAGAAATTAAATGTATTTGAATTCCAGGCAGGTGTATTTGATTCCAAGATTCTTGATACTTCCTCTTTAATATTTCCTTGGAATGTTATTGAGCCATAGTTGAATTTGCAACAAATATGTTAAAAGGGAATTAGTAAAGTTTGCATTGGAACATTGAAAGGAAATTATTAATCCCCGAATTTCTGTTAACTGCTTTAATCATGAGTATGGGCTAAGATATGTTGCAGTCACTAACTGGCCAAATATGTTAGTGGCTTAAAACTACAAAAGGTTATTTATTTATTGCTTGCAATCACATACAGAACAGATTAGCCAGGCTAATCTGATCATTAAATCAACCAGAGCCCTGAGTTGATTTAGGCATTGTCATTTTTTAATAGTTGCTTTTGTGTTAGTTTCTGCTGTACAACAGAGTGAATCAGCCACACATATACATATATCCCCTCTTCTTTGGATTTCCTTTCCATTTAGGTCACCACAGAGCATTAAGTGGGCTTCCCTGGTGGCTCAGATGGTAAAGAATCTGCCTGCAATGCAGGACATCTGGATTCGATCCTGTGTCAGGCAGATCCCCTGGAGGAGGGAATGGCAACCCACTCCAGTATTCTTTCCTGGAGAATTCCATGGACATAGCAACCTAGCAGGCTATGGTCCAGGGGGTTGCAAAGAGTTGGACATGACTGAGTGACTCACACACACACACACACACACACACACACACAGAGTATTGAGTAGAGTTTCCTGTGCTATACAGTCAGTTCTCATCTCTACTTTATATATAATAGAGTATATAAGCCAATCCCAATCTCCTAATCCACTCCCCTTTGCCTTCCCCTCTTGGTATCCATATATTTGTTCTCTACATCTGTGTCTGGTTTTCTGCTTTGCAAATAAGTTCATCTATACCATTTTCTAGATTCCACATATATGTGTTAATATGCAATATTTGTGTTTTTCTCTTTCTGTCTTACTTCACTTTTTATGACAGTCTCTAGGTCCATCCAAGTCTCTGCAAATGAAATAATTTTGTTGCTTTTTTTGGCTGAGTACCATTCAGCAAGAGTATGCTCAAATTCCTTTAAGCTAGGCTTCAGCAATATGTGAACCGAGAACTTCCAGATGTACAAGCTAGATTTAGAAAAGGCAGAGGAACTAGAGATAAAATTGCCAACATATGCTGGATCATAGAAAAAGCAAGGGAATTCATAAAAACATATACTTCTGCTTCATTGACTATGAAGGCTTTGACTATGTGGATCACAACAATCTGTGGGATATTCTTAATGAGATGGGAATACCAGAACACATTACCTGCCTCCTGAGAAACCTGTGTGCAGGACAAGAAGCAACAGTTAGAACTGGACATGGAACAACAAACTGGTTCAAAATTGGGAAAGGAGTATACATCAAGACTGTATACTGTCATGCTGCTTATTAGACTTACATGCAGATGTATCATGCAAAATGCAAGGCTGGATGAATCACAAACTGGAAGCAAGATTAATGGGAGAAATGCAAACAACCTCAGATATCTAGATGATACCACTTCAATGGCAGAAAGTGAAGAGGAACTAAAGAGCCTCTTGATGAAGGTGAAAGAGAAGAGTGAAAAAGCTGGCTTATGCAACATTCAGAAAATGAAGATAATGGCATCTTGTCCTATCACTTTGTGGCAAATAAATGGGGAAAATGTGAAACAGTGTCAGATTTCATTTCCTTGGGCTGCAAAATTAATGTGGATGGTGACTGCAGCCACGAAATTGAAAGATGCTTGTTCCTTGGAAGAATAGCTATGACAAACCTAGACAGTGTATTAAAAAGCAGAGACATCACTTTGCCAACCAAGGTCCATATAGTCAAAGCTGCGGTTTTTCCAGTAGTCATGTATATATGTGAGAGTTGGACCATAAAGAAGACTGAGCTTTGAAGAACTGATACTTTTTGAACTGTGGTGTTGGAGAAGATTCTTGAGAATCCCTTAGACAGCAAGAAGAGTAAACCAGTCAATCCTAAAGGAAATAAGCCCTGAATATTCATCAGAAGGACTGATACTGAAACCTAAGCTCCAATACCTTGGCCATCTGAGGCAAAGAGTTGACTCATTGGAAAATTCTGGGAAAGATTGAGGGCAAAATGAGAAGGGGTTGAGAGAGGATGAGATGGTTGGATGGCATCACTGACTCAATGGACATGAGTTTGAGCAAACACCAGGGGACAGTGAAGGACAGGGAAGCCTGATGTGCTACAGTTCATGAGATCAGAAAGAGCCAAACATGACTCAGTGACTGAACAACAATATTCATCTTGATTCATGCTTCCACAATCACTGGGGCAAGGAGAGTGCCACAGTGCCCCATACTAGTAACTAGGTGTATTCACAAGAAAGTTACTCATCTTTTATGCTCACATTTTACCAGCCAAAACAAGTCACATGGACCCAGGGAAGGTTTTTGATTTCCTAGGGCTGCTGTACAGATTGTCATAAGCTTAGTAGGTTAAAAACACAAACAAAAATGTATTCTGTCACAGTTTTGAAGGCTAGACATCTGAAATCAAAGTGTAGACAAGGTCGTATTTCCCCTGAAGGCTCTTGTGAAGACTTCTTCCTTGTCCCTCCTGGGTTCTAGTGACTCTAAGTATTTCTTAGGCCAGCATTTAATTACCATACTAGGTATGTGTCTCATGCCCCATTTCAAATATTGTTAAAGACAATTATGATAAAAGAAAAACTTCCCAGAAGACTGTATCAGAAGCTGTGGAAAACTGATCAAGTAAGATACATACAGAGAATGGAAATAAGGCAGGTATATTGGCCATTTCTGAAGAAGGGTACTGTTGGAATATTGACCCAGAAGGATCTCAGGAGTGGTAAATATCAGAGTCTGC
Source organism: Capricornis sumatraensis (assembly GCF_032405125.1). Taxonomy (NCBI): domain Eukaryota; kingdom Metazoa; phylum Chordata; class Mammalia; order Artiodactyla; family Bovidae; genus Capricornis; species Capricornis sumatraensis. Next base: position 39,823,627 of record NC_091073.1, on the reverse strand, counting down.
AAGTTGGCTCACATTCTGTCATTCTGAAGTATGCCATTATTGTGAACCTGTTGTATCTCTGCAAGATGGATGTGTGGGGAACTAATTTATCTTATGTTCATATGTCTCTGGATCTAAGGAAGTCACAGCTGAGTGAGATAAAGAGACTACTGTACATCATCCCTAATGTAGAGATTATCATATGCCACTCAGAGACCCCACGCTGTGTGCTTGTGCCTTGACTCTTGTATTTTGGGATTTCCTTCCTTGGAGGACAGAATAAATTTATACTGCATTCTGAAAGATTGGTGTACTTATTTGGGGACCAGCAGGGAACACTGTAATGCATGTGTATGTGCACAGTCGTTAAGTTATGTCTGACTCTTTGTGGTCCCATGGACTGTGGGCCACGAGGCTTCTCTGTCCATGGGATTTCCCAGGCAAGAATATTGGGGTGGGTTGCCATTTCCTTCCCCAGGGGGTCTTCCTGACCCAGGGATCAGACTTGCATCTCCTGCGGCGTCTCCTGCATTGCAGTCAGATTCTTTACTGCTGAGTCACCTGGGGAGGCCAACACTGTGATAGACAGGGGTCTTAATAAATATGTTACAGTTGTCTTTTCTGCACATAGTAGAAATGTCCCCCTTCACCCACTTGAAGTTATGCTTGACCATGTCTTATATGGCTAATGAAATGTGACCAGAATTGCCATGTAAGAGTTTCAAGAATCTTTAAAGACCATGTATTTTCCTTCTTTCATAGCAACTGATCCTAATCAGAATGTCTCAAAAGCAATTCAGGAAAATGTAAAAGTGTCTGAAATACTTTTAAGTATTTATAGCCTTTATTTTTCATTAGTAAACATGCTTTTGTTTGTAGGGAAGTTCTATCTTGTGTATGTCACTATCTAACCAAACATTTTGGCTTTGATTTTTCTTTATTATTTATGAATTCAGAGCCAGGAAGGATGTTACAAAAGGTACTGATGGAAACCTAATTGTGTCTGTCTAATTGCTCCTCAAAAGTTCGGGCTTTAAGCTGCTTCAGTCGTATCCGATTCTGTGTGACCCTAGAGACTGTAGCCCACCAGGCTCCTCTGTCCTTGGGATTCTCCAGGCAAGAATACTGGAGTGATTTGCCCTGCCCTCCTCCAGGGGCTCTTCCCAACCCAGGAATTGAACCCTCATCTTTTACATATACTTGCATCGACAATCGGATTCTTTACCTCTAACGCCACCTGGGAAGCCTCCCCCTCAAGAGTAAGCTTATAGAAAAGAAATTGTTTAGTGTGGTAGGCAACACCAGACCTAAATATATTCATGAGAATATCTTTGATTAAACACCATCCAGGGCCAAATTATGGCACTGTCTATACTTTTCCTATACCAAAGTCGTTTTTTTGGTGGATATCTTTTCTTAAAGTAACGAAAGAAACAGTACTAGAATGAAGAAAAATATTTCAATTCTGAAGTTCTGGAGTTCATGTTAGCAAAAGCAACTCAAATTTGCCACGATGGCGTCTGATTTAAGTAAAAAAATATTTTAAAAATAATTATAATGGTATACTGTTTTAAAGTTAAAGTAACTTCATAAAAATGTAACCTCATATAAACCTCATATAACCTCATATAAATTATATAAATATTTTTAAAAGGGTAATCAGTTCCTGGATTTTGCTTTTGAACTAACTTAAGATGGTAAATTAACAATTTATCATCAGCATCAGTGAACACCCCAAGCACTTGATCTGATCAGTGTCAGACATACTCCACTTCTTCAGTATTATGTAACTGCAGAAACAGCCAGAGAATCTGGCTCACTGAGTGAGAACAGTCTCACTCAGCTCTGGAGCTAAAAGAGAGAAGGGACTAATACGGGACCTTCAATATCCTCAGTTCTGTGCTCAAAATTTTGTGAAATAGATGTCATTATCTTCAATTTATCTTTGATGTGCCTTGCCCAAAGTATGTAGCCTGGCAATGACAGAGTTAACGTTTTAATTCTCATTAGTTGAAAAGAAAAAGTCAGTCTGATGTCAAAACCCAAGTTCATACCAATCTATCAAGTAATGCCATATCCACAGTGGATGAAATGCATTTTTCTTTCCAAATCTTGATGCATACGTGGTTGATGTGCATGCTTATATGCTAAGACACTTCAATCATGTCCAATTCTTTTTGGCCCCATGGGCTGTAGCCCACCAGACTCCTCTGTCTATGGGATTCTCCAGACCAAAAATTACTGGAGTGGGTTGCCATGCTCTTCTCCAGGGCTTCTTCCTGACGCAGAAATCAAACCCAAGTTTCATGAGTCTCCTATATTGGCAGGCAGATTGTTTACCACTGCAGCACCTGGTGTTGTTTTTAAGTTGTTAAATTTATGATAATTTGTTGCATAGCAATAGAAAACTAAAGCATAGAACATGGTACTTTCTTACATGCTTACTAAAGTTTGGATATCAGTCCAAATTCTAAAAGATGTTGCTATGAAAGTGCTGCACTCAATATGTCAGCAAATTTGGAAAACTCAGCAGTGGCCACAGGGCTGGAAAAAGGTCAGTTTTTCATTCCAATCCCAAAGAAAGGCAGTGCCAAAGAATGTTCAAACTACCACACAATTGCACTCATCTCACATACTAGCAAAGTAATACTCAAAATTCTCCAAGCTAGGCTTCAACAGTACATGAACCGTGAACTTCCAGATGTTCAAACTGGATTTAGAAAAGGTAGAGGAACCTGAGAAGGCACCCCACTCCAGTACTCTTGCCTGGAAAATCCCATGGATGGAGGAGCCTGGTAGGCTGCAGTCCATGGGGTCGCTAAGAGTCAGACACAACTGAGCAATTTCACTTTCACTTTTCACTTTCAGGCATTGGAGAAGGAAATAGCAACCCACTCCAGTGTTCTTGCCTGGAGAATCCCAGGGACGGTGATGGGCTGCCGTCTATAGGGTCGCACCGAGTCGGACATGACTGAAGTGACTTAGCAGCAGCAGCAGCAGCAGCAGCAGCAGCAGCAGAGGAACCAGAGATCAAATTGCCAGTATCTGTTGGATCATAGAAAAAGCAAGAGAATTTCAGAAAAAAACATCTGCCTCGTTGACAACACTAAAGTTTGACTGTATGGATCACAACAAACTGGAAAATTCTGAAAGAGATGGGAATACCAGACCACCTTACCTGCATCCTGAGAAATCTGTATGCAGGTCAAGAAGCAACAGTTAAAACTGGACAAGGAACAGCATACCCAGATTGGGAAAGGAGTACACAAAGGCTGTATTTTGTCACCTTGCTTATTTAACTTATATGCAGAGTACATTATGCAAAATGCCGGGCTAGATAAAGCATAAACTGGAATCAAGATTGCCAGGGGAAATAAAATTACTTCAGATATGCAAATGACATCACGCTTATGGCAGAAAGTAAAGAGGATAAAGAACCTCTTGATGAAAGTGAAAGAGGAGAGTAAAAGAGCTGGCTTAAAACTCAGTTCATAAAGCTAAAATCGTGGTGTCCCATCCCATCACTTCATGGCAAATAGATGGGGAAAGAATGGAAACTGACAGACTTTATTTTCTTGGACTCCAAAATCACTGCAGATGGTGACTGCAGCCATGAGATTAAAAGGCACTTGCTCCTTAGAAGAAAAGCTATAACAAACCTAGACAGCATATTAAAAGCAGAGACATTACTTTGCCGACAAAGGTCCGTATAGTCAAAGCAATGTTTTCTCGAGTAGTCATGTATGGATGTGGGAGTTGTATCATAAAGAAAGCTGATTGCCAAAGAATTGATGCTTTTGAGTTGTGGCATTGGAGAAGACTCCCGAGGGTCCCTTGGACTTCAAGATCAAACCAGTCAATCATAAAGTAAAACAGTCTTGAATATTCATTGGAAGGACTGATGCTGATGCTGAAGCTCCAATACTTTGGCTACCTGATGCAAAAAACTGACTCATTGGAAAAGACCCGGATGCTGGGAAATATTGAAGGCAGGAGAAGGGGATGACAGAGGATGAGATGGTTGGATGGCATCACTGACTCAATGGACATGAGTTTGAGCAAGCTCCAGGAGTTGGTGATGGACTGGGAAGCGTGGCGTGTTGCAGTCCATAGGGTCGCAAAGAGTCAGATATGACTGAGCGACTGAACTGAACTGAACTGAAACAAGGAAACTATCATACATCTCTTTGTCTTAATATAGTACAAAAATGACAGCTTAGAATTTTTATCCACCAAGTTATAATTCCCTATAAATATCAAAAGCTAAGTCACAATAAGCTTAAATATGTCTCATCCCTTTGCACTCTGCTATTTTTTTATGAAGGTCAGCTTTTGTGACCTTAAGCCACTTATTTCCAGCTATCTAATTTATGGCTTCCTACTCTTTGCCTGTATCCACTGATGAGATTCCTGTCTATTTGGCCACAGCTGTGTCAAACATGGGAGAAGGCAATGGCACCCCACTCCAGTATTCTTGCCTGGAAAATCCCATGGACGGAGGAGCCTGGTGGGCTGTAGTCCATGGGGTCGCTAAGAGTCAGACACGACTGAGCGAATTCACTTTCACTTTGTGCTTTCATGCATTGGAGAAGGAAATGGCAACCCACTCCAGTGTTCTTGCCTGGAGAATCCCAGGGACGGGGGAGCCTGATGGGCTGCCGTCTATGGGGTCGCACAGAGTCGGACACGACTGAAGCAACTCAGCAGCAGCAGCAGTGTCAAACATGGTCTTCCCAGGTGACACTAGTGTTAAAGAACCTGCCTGCCAGTGCAGGAGACATAAGAGTCATGGGTTTGATCCCTGGGTCGGGAAAGATTCCCTGTAGGAGAAAATGGCAACTTATTCCGGTATTCTTGCCTGGAGAATCCCATGGACATAGGAGCCAGGTGGGCTACACTCCATAGGGTCAAAAAGAGTCGAACATGACTGAAGCAACTTAGCATGCACAAACATTGTTAAATGGGTTAAAATTCCCAGTATTTTAAAAGAGGTTAATAAAACTGCCACTCAAAGTTGGTTATTACCATCAGTAAGAGTTCTAATAGCAGATTCCTCTAAATAGAAAAGAAATGATGGTTATAGATTATGAGAAGTCAATTATAATACATAGCAGACAACTTTATATTTTCTATCCTTTTAAAAAATTATTACTTAAAGCCATGTTTAGCTTTCATTGAGTTTTGTATCTCTGATTATATAGCTATTTCCTCTTTGATTTCATTGTGTTAACTTCTAAATATTGCCTTTTGGAATCTTGGCTGCATTCAAGTGTATGTATATAACATATAACCCTCTCAAATTATTCTCTAAAATATGCATAGTTTTTGAATTCCTTTAAACCCATCTGTACTGCACACCTCTGTATATCATGTCAGTGGTAGAAAGTTCATCCCGAGAACATAGATGATGAACAGGACACCACAGCAGGGAAATTTAAAAAAAAAAAAAAAAAAAACAAAAAACATTTATTGGCATGAGCTGTGAGAGGAAGAAAGATATATACAGTTTAGAAGATTTTCTGCCAACTCCTCATTGTTAACTCCCAACAGCCCTCCTCCAGAATAGAAAGAATTCCTCCCCATTTGATGTAAATTCCTTTGCACTAGAAGCATGTGCATTGGACACAAGGGAAGAGATAGGCATGCTTTCAGAAATCCACAAGGTTAACAGGAAATCAGGAAAGACAAATGGCAGTCAAAGAGTGGAGTAACTGTATCTTAGAAACCTGTGGAACAAATCCAGAACAAGAAAGGGCACTTTAAAAACTAGAGCAGTCGAGTCTCTGATAAATCTGATTTAAATTAAAACTACATGTCTCTTCCATTTTTAAAGTGAGGATTTTGCTTTATAACCAACAACAAACAACACGGTAGAAATCTGGCAGCTTAGCCACTAAACTGGAGTTTGGCCCTGTGTTCGATTTAATCTGTAGCCTTGAGTAAGTCACTAAACTGTCCAAGCCATTGGACTGCAGATGTTTAAGTGACTGAAATAATATTTATGTAACTCAAAGCAGCACTTTGAAGGTTTCATTCATTCTTATTTGCAAAGTGTCTTATTCTTTTTGAGACCTTTAAGTGAAAAGTATTGAGATATATGAAGTAGTATTATCATTTTCCTTCTAATTGATTGATTGTAAAATATGGTACGATGCTAGTTTTCACCAGTAAGATTCAAGTCAAAATCTAAAACTGATTATGTCTTAAATTTTAAACCTTTTTTCCTTGATAAATGTCCCAGGCTAAATGTACAATGTATCTTAAATACATGGCAAAAAAGAGGTAAAGACAACTCCACACACACATTTATCTTACTATATTCAGTGACAACCATTGGTCTCAAGGTAATGGATAGTCATTATCTCAAATATTTGAGATTAAAACCACACTTAGTTAAAAAAAAAGCTATATGCCCTTGTGGTTTAGTGAATTGTGTCTTTAATTATAGAGTGAGTCAGACATCTCAGTATAGGAGTCTTTTATACTCTTCCTATTTAATAACTTCCAAACTACTCTCTCTCATACACACACAGAAATGCAAAAATATAAAGTATAAATATAAATATATGGCTTATGTATTAGCAACTATTTTGCATAAGTGTTATACATATTACTACACCTTTTATTTTAAAACAATACTAAGATCAAAGATTTTTCTTTTTTCAAGATCAGTATTATTTCCATATAGAAACTGTGACTCAGGTTAAGAAACTAGAACTGGAACCAGAGTCTAGGTAGATGTGGGACTGCCAGTGGTGTATGTACAGTGAGGAATCTGGGTTAGCTGGAGTAAGGGGAACAGGTGGAGAATGAGGAACATAAGACTGGACAAAGAGGTTATATTTGTATCTGGAAGACGTTTCTTCTTTAGAACTCAGGTTCACCGTTAAATGAGCACACAGAATGTCTTCTATGAAAGAAGAGTTTGGCTTTTCAGCATTGTGTTCTTATTTCTGGTAGACCTCTATCACCGTTTTTAACTTGGTTGATAATGAGTGTAATGTAGCCTGGGGCAGTAGCTGACGCTTTTATATTTTATGTTTCTGGTGTTTTGTGTGTTTCTTTTTTTTTTCCTACCCATCATCTATTAATTGTACTTACAAAATTAGCTTCAAGTTTCCACTTGAATATCCATAACTTTGTTCAGTCTCAGTCAGTGGGCATCTGCTGATAGTAATTCTGATAGAAAGGATGGCACATGACTTCAGCCTTATTACCTCCTGGGAGAGTGACTAGATTAATAATAGACCCAGGCCTTCAGCCAAGCCAAGAAAGCCAAGGACAGTAAATTTAGATTTTTATTTGGATTAGGGGAAAAGATACATTCTTTAGTACAGAAATTGGAAAGGATATGGGTTAAAGATGCTGCTGCACCCATACTGACAGATTAAATGAAATAGAACTGAGAGCAATCCAGGAGATTAGGAAGAAAATATGGTTCTGATGATACGTTAGTTGCTCAGTCGTGTCCGACTCTGTGTGATCCCATCCGCTGTAACCAGCCCGGCTCCATGGGGAGTCTCCAGGCAAGAATACTGGAGTGGGTTACCATGCCTTCCTCTAGGGGATCTTCCCAACCCAGGGATCGAACCCAGGTCTCCCACATTGCAAACAGATTCTTTACTGTCTGAGCCACCAGGGAAGCCCAAGAATACTGGAGTGGGTAGCCTATCCCTTCTCCAGGGGATCTTCCTGACCCAGGAATAGAAACAGGGTCTCCTGCATTGCAGGTCTGAAGATATATTTTATGTAAATATTATTGATAAAGCTGTATCTGAAACTGATGCTATTCATTATGCATTTTAGGAATATGATTGTCAAGGACAGAAAAACACTTTCTCAGTATGTCCAGGTCCTTGAAATCAATAAATCTGTTAGGTTACATAGCACAGGGTAATTAGCGTTGCTCATAAAAGTAAGGGTGATAATCATTTGACTTTAAAATAGAATTTATTCTGGATTATCTGGCGGGACTAATGTAACTGCAAGAGTTTTTAATAATAGAAAAGGGAGGAAGAAGTGAAGAGTCAGGGGCAGATGTAACTCTGGAAGAATGGTCACAAAGTGGTAACATTGCTTGCTTTGAAGATGGAGGAGAGGGCCGTCACCCAAGAAATGTGGACAGCAGTAGAGGCCAAAAAAGTCAAGAAAACAGATTCTTTCCTAGAGCATCCAGAAAGAAATGCAGCTTGCTGACAGCTTGATTTTAGCCCAGTGAGATGCATGCCCATTGACTAACCCACAGAACTGTAAGCTGATAAATTTGCATTTTTTTTTAAGCCAGCAAGTTTGAAGAAATGTGTTACAGCAATATAAGCTACAATAGCAGATAAATGTCCTGCCTGCCCCACTCCCACTTTTCTTTTCAAAAGGTAGAGTCAAGTTTTCTTTAACCTATAGCAAAACAATATACTTAGTTAAGATGAGAAGCTATTTAAAAATCTTAGGAATTTGAATAGGCTCAGGGCTTTGTGACATGGCTGAGAAACTATATGAAATATCCACAATTCAGCTCTAAAAAACTGAAAAAAAACCCACATTTCTGGAACGGGCTAATTCTTTGGAAAATTGGTATTGAATATGCTATGTCCAGAAAATACAGTGAGTTATTAGATAGATTTTACATTGTTATCTGTTTTACTTCAGTGCTTTTATTTTATTTGTTGTTCATTCATCCAGTCATGTCTGATTCTTTGCAACCCCATGGACTGCAGCATGCCAAGCCTCCCTGTCTCTTACCATCTGCTGAAGTTTGCCCAAGTTCACGTCCATTGTATCGATGATGCCATCCAACCATCTCATCCTCTGATGCCCTCTTTTCCTTCTGCCCTCAATCTTTCCCAGCGGAAAGTCCCAGGGACTTTTCCAATGAGTTGACTGTTCACATCAGGTGACCAAAATACTGGAGCTTCAGCTTCAGCCTCAGTTCTTCCAATGAGTATTCAGGGTTAGTTTCTCTTAAGATTGACTATTTTGATCTCCTTGTTGTCCAAGAGAATCTCAGGAGTCTTCCCCAGCACAACAGTGTGAAGGCATCAGTTCTTTGGCTCTCTGCCTTCTTTTATTTTATGTATATATAAATTTCCCTTATGGCTCAAGCAGTAAAGAATTCGCCAGCAATGCAGGAAAAATGGAGATGTGAGTTCAATTCCTGGGTCAGGAAGATCTCCTGGAGGTGGAAATGGCAATCCACTTCAGTATTCTTGTCTGGAAAATCCCATGGACTGAGGATCCTGACAGATTAACAGTCCATGGGGTCACAAAGAGTTGGGCACAACTGAGCACACAAGCATGATGATATATATACACACACACACATATATATGTAGGTATGTATACATACATAACTATAATTTCCAATGGTGATACCTTTCATAAGAAACTTTATGAGATACATTGTTGAAAGTAATAGATTTAATTTAACATAATCAAGCAATATAATTCCAGTAAAGTTAGCTTTCTATACTTAATCAGGAAAAAGTTATATCAGTTTAGAGCAAAATAGAGGAATTCACTATTGCAATTATTACTATAAAGTATCTGGTTTATTTGCTATTTATAAAGCTGTATTACTCATGAAACATGGATACTCTTTGTGACCCTATGGACTATAATCCTCCAGGCTCCTCTGTCTGGGATTCTGCAGGCAAGAATACTGGCTTGTGTTGCCATGCTCTCCTATAGGGGATCTTTCCAACTCAGGGATAGAACCCACATCTCTTATGTCTCCTGCATTGGCATACAGGTTCTTTACCACTAGTGCCACCTGGGAAACCCCCTCTTATGTCATAGAAAAAAAAATTCTACCCTATGTAGAAATAATGCAGCCACCTCATTAAAAAAATATCAGCCACATAGCTTCTTAATTGTTTCCCAAGTCACAGTGTGTTAGTGGATTATAGGATTGCAACATGAGTTTTTTATTAAGCTCTGGTTTGTTGCCTTGGAGGAGCTCGGCAACTGAATTAAATAATTTGGGGTTGAAATGTGTGTGTGTGTGTCTTCCTTTCTTTTTATAAGTTTCATAGTTTGTGTATATATATGCACTGGTACTCACAAGTGCAGTCATGCAAATTAAAGATCATTAATTAATTTAAACTTTATTTGTACACTTAACCTTATTTATGACAGTAAATTCATAATTGTGGCTAAAAACAAAAGTGAATATGCTATGTGAACAAAAAAACTGTGGACAGAAAACCAGGCTTGTAACTAGATTGGACAAACTCAAGTGCACTTTGTGATTCTAACCCAGAAGACCACCAAGAAAGTTATGTGAATCTCTTGAAGCCATTTATTCTATGAGGCATGTAGGAAAGCAGTGAGAAAGTAGTTATTTCAGAAAGCTCATTTGGCTTCATTATGACCTGTTAATAGTGGAAGCAAAGAAACCATGGAAAAACTAAAGATCCAGGCAAGTCTCCAGTTTCTGAATAATACCATGAACAAAATCTAGTCATGCGCTGATGTAAATAAAGCAATCCTTCTTAAAGTGTTAAGAACTGACAAGTCAATATCTTAAAAGCAGAAAGAGATTAGGAAGAACCTGGCCAAATTTCTGGACAAACACAGGTATTTCCTGTTTTTTGAAATTTTACTGGGCTTTTCTGGAAGACCTGAATTAGCACCATCTGCCTTCCATATCCATGGGTTCCACATCTGCAGATCCAAACAACAGCAGATAGAAAATATTTTTTAAAAATCTTCCAGAAAGTTCCAAAAAGCAAAATTTGAATTTGCTGTAGATTGGCAACTGTTTACACATTTTGCTATTGTATTCAGTATTATAAGTAATCTAGAGATGATTAAAGTAGAAGGGAGGATATGTGCAGGCTATATTGCAAATATCACATCATTTTATATAATGGGCTTGATCATTCATGAATTTTGGGTATCCAAGGTGGGTCCTGGACCCTATTCTCCATGGATACCAAGGGACAACTATGCCTGTTTTCACTAACTGAAAGAAATCGGAAGAGGATTTTCACTTTTACCAAAAAAAAAGGCATAAAGCGAAATAGGGTTTTGTGTTTGTTTTGCAGAGTGTGGCCGTTATGGAGGCAGCATACACCCCAGCAGGGAGAGTGGCACCCTAAGTTCCTTCCCAGAACTACAAACAGCATCTCAGCATCAAGCCGCTGTGGCTTTGAGCAGTGTCTGTGGGCATCTGTGCTTTATCTCAATTTATTCTGTGTATCCATTGGCACAAAATATTTTGTCTGTCTCAAGATAATTGTTTCTTTGCTTTAAGCCATTTCAGTGTAGAAAAACTTTCCTAGGAACACTGTATTTGCAGATAGCAGGGGAAACCTGTGCTTAAATAATGCATTAAATCAAGTATTTACTTTCTTCACTTAAATATTCTTTTTTCCACTCTAAACAGAATTAATGTCTCGTAATGTTATGAAGTGATAAGCTCACAGTATAGCATTTTGAAAACACTTATAAGATTTTATTATGTTATACCTCTTGAGGCTATTTTCTATAGGTAACTAAAAGAGACAAATCATTTATGATTAAATCTTTGTTCCATTATGGGTTCTTTGGGCATATATTTTTAGGCAGGAGAAATCTTCATAAGGCTGTCTGCACAGGTAAGAGAAATATTACTTGGCTTTCTGAACCATCAAGTTTTCCTTGCTTCCCTGAAAATATTTGTTACATGTTTGCAGATATTTTCTGCTCTAAGCACTTAGAATTTAAGTAAAAAAGCCAGCATAAGGAGAGAGATGCTATTTTATTGCTGGAAGAAACTTTAACAGTATGCTGAATCAATTATATTTTTGGAAACCATTTGATATGATTGTGTTGCCCAGGATATATTGGCACATTGCATTTCTGGCTTACCACATAGAAAAAAAAAAAAAGAATGTTTACTGATTTCAGCATTCCTTTTTGTGTAAAGATGAGTGAAGCAATTATGTTTGGCTCTATCCAAGTCCAAGAAAAAAAGAGTATTCAATTTATTATGATAAACAGATCACATGAGTAAGACAAAGCCAGTAATGAATATGAGAGAGAAAACATTCTCTTAGAGCTGCCCTTAGTAAGCTGCCGATACTTACTAAATTTTATAAGAGGAAACAAAAAAACTCAGGGAAAAAATTTGCTACAGTAAAAACAATAATAAAATAAACATTTTCCCAATATAGATTTTCTCTAACCTGTCATTTCCTTTTCATCCTTATTATGTTGCCCTAATTTTTATATTTTATTTCCTAGATTGATGGTCTCCCTCCCAATGTAGCTGAAATATTCTAACTGAAATATAAGACAAACCACATAATTTCCTTGTTAAACTATTTTCAGCGGACCTCTAATGTCCAAATTTATTTCTTGACCTTTACTCACTGGTCATTTTACCTCTTGCTACTCCTTTTTCTGATTTAGTAATACAGATTATACTCAGTAGGGTATGCATTCTGACATGCCTCATTGACTTATTCTTTTCCTCTGCCTAAGTGGCCTTTGTATTTTTCACCTGGATAATTTTAACTTATCCTTTATTGAACTGACTGAACTGGAACTGATTTAAGTTTATCATTCTGCGTGAGTCAAATATTCTTATGGTCTTTAGCATCTCCTCCCTTGCCTATCTCTACCATAGCATTTATCAGATTATTTTGACACTTTTTATTCCTTGTCTCTCCTTTTAGACTGTAAATTACCTGAAACCATTTTTGTATCCTCAACAATTAGCAAAACGCCTGACATATAATTCAGTTCAGTTCAGTTCAGTCTCTCAGTCATGTCTGACTCTGCAATCACAAGGACTGCAGGCCTCCCTGTCCATCACCAGCTCGCTGAGTTACTCATACTCATGTCCATTGAGTCAGTGATGCCATCCAACCATCTCATCCTTTGTCATCCCCTTCTCCTCCTGCCCTCAATCTTTCCCAGCATCAGGGTCTTTTCAAATGAGTCAGTTCTTTGCATCAGGTGACCAAAGGATTGGAGTTTCAGCTTCAACATCAGTCCTTCCAATGAACACTCAGGACTGATCTCCTTTAGGATGGATTGGTTAGATCTCCTTGCAATCCAAGGGACTCTCAGAGTCTTCTCCAACAATACAGTTCAACAGCATTAATTCTTTGATGCTCAGCTTTCTTTATAGTCCAACTCTCACATCTATACATGACTACTGGAAAAACCATAGCCTTGACTAGATGGACCTTTGTGGACAAAGTAATAACTCTGCTTTTAATATGGTGTTTAGGGTGGTCATAACTTTTCTTCCAAGGAGTTAGCATCTTTTGATTTCATGGCTGCAGTCACCATCTGCAGTGATTTTGGAGCCCCCCAAAATAAAATCTCTCACTGTTTCTGCTATTTCCCCATCTATTTGCCATGAAGTGATGGGACCAGGTGCCATGATCTTAGTTTTCTGAATGTTGAGCTTTAAGCCAAATTTTTCACCCTCCTCATTCACTTTCACCAAGAGGCTCTTTAGTTCTTCTTCACTTTCTGCCATAAGGGTGATGTCATCTCCATATCTGAGGTTATTGATATTTCTCCTGGCAATTTTGATTCCAGCTTGTGCTTCATCCAGCCCAGCATTTCTCATGATGTACTCTGCATATAAGTTAAATAAGCAAGATGATGATATACAGCCTTGATGTACTCCTTTCCCTATTTGGAACCAGTCTGTTGTTCCATGTCCAGTTCCATAAGGAGTTCCAAGGACTCCTCAGACAGCCATTTTGCTTTTTTGCATGTCTTTTTCTTGAGGATGGTCTTGATCCCTGTCTCCTGTACAGTGTCACGAACCTCTGTCCATAGTTCATCAGGCACTCTGTCCATCAGATCTAATCCCTTGAATCTATTTCTCACTTCCACCGTTTAATTGGAAGGGATTTAATTTAGGTCATACGTCCAGTGGTTTTTTCCTACTTTCTTCAATTTAAGTCTGAATTTGGCAATAAAGAGTTCATGATCTGAGCCACTGTCAGCTCCCAGTCTTGTTTTAGCTGACTGTATAGAGCGTCTCCATCGTTCGCTGCAAATATAATCAATCTGATTTCAGTATTGATCATCTGGTGACATCCATGTGTAGAGTCTTCTCTTGTGTTGTTGCAAGAGGGTGTTTGCTATGACCAGTGTGTTCTCTTGGCAAAACTCTGTTAGCCTTTGTCCTGCTTCATTCTGTACTCCAAGGCCAAATTTGCCTGTTACTCCAAGTGTTTCTTGACTTCCTACTTTTGCATTCCAGTTCCCTATGATGAAAAGGACATCTTTTTTGGCTGTTAGTTCTAGAAGGTCTTGTAGGTCTTCATAGAACTGTTCAACTTCAGCTTCTTCAATCTTACTGGTCGGGGCATAGACCTGGATTACCATGATATTTGGTTTGCCTTGGAAATGAACATAGATCATTCTGTTGTTTTTAGATTGCATCCAAGTACTGCATTTTGGACTCTTGTTGACTATGATGGCTACTCCATGTCTTCTAAGGGATTCTTGCTCACAGTAGTAGATATAATGGTCATCTGAGTTAAATTCACCCATTCCCATCCACTTTAGTTTGCTGATTCCTAAAATGTCAATATTCACTCTTATCATCTCCTGTTGCCCATTTCCAATTTGCCTTGATTCATGGACCGAACGTTCCAGGTTCTATGCAATGCTGCTGTTTACAGCATCGGATTTTGGCTCTATCACCAGTCACATTCACAGCTGGGTGTTGTTTTTGCTTTGGCTCCATCCCTTCATTCTTTCTGGAGTTATTTCTCCACTGATCTCCAGTAGCATATTGGGCACCTACCGACCTGGGGAGTTCATCTTTCAGTGTCCTATCTTTTTGCACTTTCATACTGTTCATGGGGTTCTCAAGGCTGGAATACTGAAGTGGTTTGCCATTCCCTTCTCCAGTGGACTACATTTTGTCAGAATTTCCCACCATGATCCATCTGTCTTGGGTGGCCCTACATGGCACGGCTTGTAGGTTCACTGAGTTAGACAAGACTCTGGTCCATGTGATCAGATTGGTTAGTTTTCTGTGACTGTGGTTTTCAGTCTGTCTGTCCTCTTATGGAGAAAGATAAGAGAGGCTTTATGGAAGCTTCCTGATGGGAGAGACTGACTGAGGGGGAAACTGGGTCTTGTTCTGATGGGCAGGGCCATGCTCAGTAAATCTTTAATCCAATTTTCTGTTGATGGGTGAAGCTGTGTTCCCTCCCTGCTATTTACCTGGGGCCAAACTATGGTGGAGGTAATGAAGATAATGGCGACCTCCTTCAAAAGGTCACATGCATGTACTGCTACACTCAGTGCCCCTAACCCTGCAGCAAGCCACCACTGTCCCACGCCTCCTCTGGAGACGTGGACACTCCTGGGCAAATCTGATTCAGTCTCTTCTAGGGTCACTGCTCCTTTCTCCTGGGTCCTGGTGCACACAAGCTTCTGTTGTGCCCTCCAAGAGTCTATTTCCCAGTCCTGTGTAAGTTCTGGCAGCTCTGTGCTGGGGTTGATGGTGACTTCCTCCAAGAAGACTTATGCCATACCCAAGTCTGCTGCACCCAGAGCCCCTGTCCCTGCAGCAGTCCACTGCTGACCTGTACCTCCACAGGAAATGCTCAGAGTTCTGTCTCGGTCTCTGTGGGGTCCCTGGGTCCTGGTATGCACAAGGTTTATTTGAGCCCTCTGAGCATCTCTGCTAGGAATGGGATTTGATTCTAAATATGAATTCGCCCATCCTACCATCTTGCTGAGGCTTCTCCTTTGCCCTTGGGCATAGGGTATCTCCTCACCACCGCGCCAGCAAAGCATAGCTACAGCTCCTGACCTTGGACTTGGGGTATCTCAACACAGCTGCTCCAGCGTCATGCAGCTGCCACTCCAGCACCAGTGCAGCAGCGCCACACAGTCACTTACTTAAACTCAGATCCTTAGCACAAAAGGATTTTTATTCATCATCTTGTTTGAAAAGCATTACGTTACACATAGTGATTAATCTTCTTAGGCTTTATGGTTAGACAGTTGGTCTAGACCTAAGGTCAGTCTCTGTTTCTAATTGTGTGCTCTTGGATACATTTCTTAAGTCTATATGCCTTGGTTTCTCATCTTATATCTAGGTCATATCTGCTTTGTCCAATAAAGTAGTCACCAGTCACATTTCACAACTATACACTTGAAACATGGCTAGTCCAAGTTCAAATGTTCTGTAAGTGCAAAATATGCACTTTTGGGGAAATTTAATATTAAAAATGTAAAACATCTCAATAGTCTTATTAAATATTGAATATATGTTAAAATGGTAACATTTTCAGTGCAGTTCAGTTCAGTTCAGTTGCTCAGTTGTGTCCGACTCTTTGCGACCACATGAACCGCAGCACACCAGAACTCCCTGTCCATCACCAACTCCCAGAGTCTACCCAAACTCATGTCCATCGATTAGATGATGCCATACAACCATCTCACCCTCTGTCATCCCCTTCTCCTCCTGCCCTCAATCTTTCCCAACATCAGGGTCTTCTCCAATGAGTCAGCTCTTCACATTAGTTGGTCGAAGTATTGGAGTTTCAGTTTCAACATCAGTCCTTCCAATGAACACCCAGAACTGATCTTTAGGATGGACTGGATGGATCTCCTTGCAGTCCAAGGGACTCTGAAGAGTCTTCTCCAACCACAGTTCAAAAGCATCACTTCTTCTACGCTCAGCTTTCTTTATCACATCCATACATGACCACTGGAAAAACCATAGCCTTGACTAGATGGACCTTTGTTGGCATAGTAATGTCTTTGCTTTATAATATGCTGTTTAGGTTGGTCTTAATTTTCCTTCCAAAGAGTAAGTGTTTTTTAATTTCATGGCTGCAGTCACCATCTGCAGTGATTTTGGAGCCCCTCAAAATAAAGTCTGTCATTGTTTCCACTGTTTCCCCATCTATTTCCCATGAAGTGATGGGCCCAGATGCCATGATCTTAGTTTTCTGAATGTTGAGCTTTAAGCCAACTTTTTCGCTCTCCTCTTTCATTAAGAGGCTTTCTTGTTCTTCTTTGCTTCCTGCCAAAAGGGTGGTGTCATCTGCTTATCTGAGGTTATTGATATCTCTCTTGGCAATCTTGATTCCAGCTTGTACTTCATCCAGCCCAGCATTTCTCATAATGTACTCTGCGTATAAGTTAAATAAGCAGGGTGACAATATTCAGCCTTGAATTAGATCATGAACTCCCTATTGCAAAATTCAGACATAAATTGAGGAAAGTAGATAAAACCACTAGACCATTCAGGTATGACCTAAATCAAATCCCCTATGATTATACAGTGGAAGTGACAAATAGATTCAAGAGATTAGAGCTCATAGACAGACTGCCTGAAGAACTATGGACAGTGGTCCCTAACACTGTATAGGTGGTGGCGGTGGTGACCAAAACCATCCCGAAGAAAAAGAAATGCAAAAAGGATAAATGGGAGGCCTTACAAATAGCTGATAAAAGAAGAAAAGTGAGAGGCAAAGGAGAAAAGGAAAGACATACCCATCTGAAATGCAGAATTCAGAAGAATAGCAAAGAAGGATAAGAAAGCCATCCTAAGTGATCAAATCAAAGAAATGAAGGAAACAATACAATGGGAAAGACTAGAGATCTCTTGAAGGAATTTAGAGATATTAAGGGAATGTTTCATGCAAAGATGGGCACAATAAAGGACAGAGATATTAGGGACCTAACAGAAGCAGAAGATATTAAGAAGAATGAAAAGCACACACAGATCTAGACAAAAGAGGTCTTTATGACCCAGATAACCACGATGGTGTGATCACTCACCTAGAGTTGGATATCCTGGACTGCAAAGTCAAATGGGCCTTTGGAAGCATCACTACGAACAAAGCTAGTGGAGGTGATAGAATTCCAGCTGAGCTATTTCAAATCCTAAGAGAAGATGCTGTAAAAGTGCTATACTCAACATACCAGCAAATTTGGAAAACTCAGCAGTGGCCACGGGACTGGAAAAGGTCTGTTTTCATTCCAATCCCAAAGAAAGCAATGCCAAAGAATATTCCAACTACTGCACAAATGCACTCATCTCACACACTAGCAAAGTAATGCTCAAAATTCTCCAGGCTAGACTTCCACAGCAGGTGAACTGAAAATTTCCACATGTTCAAGCTGGAGTTAGAAAAGGCAGAGGAACTGGAGATCAAATTGCCAACATCTGCTGGATAATTGAAAAAGCAAGCGAATTCCAGGAAAACATCTACTTCTGTTTCATTGACTATGCTAAAGCCTTTGACTGTGTGAATCACAACTGTGGAAAATTCTTCAAGAGACGATATATGACTGATTTTCAGAAACCTGTATGCAGATTAAGAAGCATCAGTTAGAATATTGTCACCTGGCTTATTTAACTTAATATGCAGAGTACATCATACAAAATGCTGGGGCTGGATGAAACATAAGCTGGAATCAAGATTTCTGGGAGAAATGTAAATAACCTCAGATATGCAGATAACATCACTCTTATGGCAGAAAGTGAAGAGGAACTAAAGAACCTCTTCATGAAGGTAAAAGAGGAGAGTGAAAAGGCTGGTTTTAAACTCAACATTCGAGAATCTAAGATCATGGAAACTGATCCCATCACTTCATGGCAAATACATGGGGAAATAGTGGAAACATAACAGGCTTTATTTTCTTGGGCTCCAAAATCACTGCAGATATAAACTTCAGCCATGGAATTAAAAGACACTTGCTCGTTGGAAGAAAAGCTATGACTAACCTAGACAGCATATTAAAAAGCAAAGACATTACTTTGCTGACAAAGGTCCATATAGTCAAAGTAATGGTTTTTCCAGTGGCCATGTATGGGTGTGGGAGTTGGACCATAAGAAGACTGAGCACCAAAAGATTGATGCTTTTGAACTGTGGTGTTGGAGAAGACTCTTGAGAGTCCCTTGGACTGCAAGGAATTCAAACCAGTCAATCCTAAATGAAATCAGTCCTGAATACTTTCGCCACCTGATGGAAAAGTCAACTCATTAGAAAAGATCCTGATGCTGGGAAAGATTGAAGGAAGAAGGAGAAGGGGATGACAGAGGACGAGATATTTGGATCACATCACTGACTCAGTGGAATGAGTCTGAATAAGCTCCGGGTGATGGTAAAGGACAAGGAAGCCTGGCGTGCTGCAGTCCTTGGGGTTGTAAAGAGTTGGACAGGACTGAGTGACTGAACAACAATTACGATGAAAGTTAAGAAAATGTAAAATTTTTAACGAGTTATATACATAGTGAAAATTCAGTAGATATTAGCCATTTTCTCAATTTTTAATGAACAATATACATTAATATCATTGTGAGTTGAGAAGTATATATCCAAAATATTTAGCTTAAATTTTCAATGGATCTTGAAAAGTTAAGCCATGTTATTTTTCTACTGTGTTTACTTTCATATTGGACTATAAATTACAAAGATAAAATATAGCTTAATTTAGTGAATTGCTTATGAACATTTTATAAATATCTATGAGATAATCATTGCTATTTTCTGAAAATAGTTCCTTCAGATTATAAAGAACACTTTCCAATGTGAAAATAAACTAAACTCTGTCCTTATAGTTTATTAAGGAAACAGAGAATCTAAATTCACACTCTTTTAAATTTCCACCATGGTCATTGGGAGCTAAGGAATAATTAATCTAAGCTACATATGGAGCATGGGCTATAGTCCAGGGTGATTTTATTGCCTTAACATTTCCATATTCATTTTTCCTTTCTCCTTCTCTCTCTGATTCAGTTTGAAAGGGATTAAATTGAAAAACAGGAGGAAAAATAAAGGAATTTTATTCCTAATCCAAAATCAATATTGAGACATTTTAACTTTTAAGTGAGAGTCAGGTCATTCAGGTTAAGAATGTGAATGTCATGAAGCAGTATCACTTGCCCTAAAACTGTATGAAGAAAATGATGAACAGAATTTAGGAAACTCAAGTACTCATCCTAGTTTCAATTGCACTGTGAACCTGAGAAAAAAATAACATGCCTACAACAGTTATTATTTCCATAAAATTTTCAGGATTTTATTTGTTGAAAAATATATCTGTATTAATTTTTTTAAATATTCATGAGGTTCTATCAATCTTAACTTTTTCTAAAAGTGTCATTTAGCTTCAAGTACATGAGACCAAGTTTTGTCACACAGTCATTATATAAAGGCCTACATATAAGAAACAAAATCTTTTTCAGGTAGCAAATTGAATAAAATGTTAAAAAAGAAAATCAATTCTTTAATTAACTTGACCATCTAGCTGTATAATAGTGATAAAACAGTACAAGTGCCTACAGGATTAATCCAATTGTGGCTGTCTTTTCAAAGAAGACGTTCATTGGTTGTCTCTGTTCGTTGGAGTTAATCCAGAAGGTTAAGTTTTCTTAATTGAATAGCGTGTTAGCTTATTTTTTCCTTTTTCAGTCTTCAGGAATTAATACAAATTAACTTGATTTTGTTGTCATTTTCATGAGTATATGTGTTCAGGAGTCGTTGAAGTTAGACTCTTAAGGCTCGGAAAGATGTCTTAGGTATGTTTTCAAGCAAAAGGCAAAACACAGACATTGTTATTTAGCAGTGGTGTATTCCTGTGGGGGCTCTTGAAACAAGATAAACTGTGCTCTGACTTGTGCTCTATCATTTATGGACTGTAATGGTGGCCAGGTACATCCAATGAATCCATTTTTCATTTATAAAATAGCACCTATATTATGGATTTTTTATAATGATTACATAAAATAATTTTTAAAAGTCTTTTTTGAAAAAATTATAATTCCTGGAATATAAAGCATACTCATTGCATCTTAATTGCTTTTGTTATTATAGTTGCTATCATTTGGCAAATATGTTTAAGTCAAAGACTCAGTGCTTTCCATATTTTAAGTGGCTGATTTTAGGTAATTTAATTGGAAGACAGTGGAATTCAGAGTGAAAAAAAAAAAGGATGAGTTGAGTTCACCTAATTTATTAATATTTGATGTTTTGCAAATTACTTAATCTCTGAGAATTATAAAGTAGGGCTAACAATACTTGTCTCATAGCAATAAATGAGAATTATTATGGTGGTGCTTATGGCAGCAATAATAAAAGCTCAGTGAATAATAACATTTTCTTTTTGAAAATTTTATTCAATTTGCTACCTGTAAAAGATTTTGTTTCTCACATATAGGCCTTTATATAGTGACTGTGTGACAAAACTTGGTCTCATGTACTTGAAGCTAAATGACACTTTTAGAAAAAATTAAGATTGATAGAACCTCATGAATATTTAAAAAAATTAATACAGATATATTTTTCAACAAATAAAATCCTGAAAATTTTATGGAAATAATAACTGTTGTAGGCATGTTATTTTATTCTCAAGTTCACAGTGCAATTGAAACTAAGATTAGTACCTGAGTTTCTTAAATTCTGTTCATTATTTTCTTCACACAGTTTTAGGGCAAATAATAATATTCATCAGTGATACTGCTTCATGACATTCACATTCTTAACCTGAATGATCTGACTCTCACTTAAAAGTTAAAATGTCTCAATATTGATTTTGGGTTAGAAAATATTTACAGTTCAAATTACTTTCTTCCAGTAATTTCTCTTAGGCTTCTGAGTGAGTTTGGATGGACTAGGACAAAATTATCACGGAGTATATTCCACCCATGATTAAACAGAGTGAAAATTTACTTTGAAATTTAGAGGATTAAATATTGATTTTTCCATTTTAAACAGATGAAGATTTGATGCAATGTCAAAGAACTCACTGGTTTGTTTTCAAATTGGAAAATAAAAGTTTCATTTTGCAAAATTTTTCAGTAGAATATGTGAAATATGATATATCTAAATTATACAGGGAATATGCCTTTTGCTTATTTCTTTTGTAAATCTGTTAAGCTCAGACAATCTTTCCAAATAATCTGAACTGTAATTTATAATACTCATGATTTAACTATTACATACATAGGCAGATAAAAAGGAAAAGAAAGTAAGTTCAAGCTGAACTTTCTTAAAGAAGGATTTAGTGCTTTTATACTGCAGTGCTTTAAACATAGTAATAATTATAAACCAATTAATTATAGGCTACTTCAAATATTTTACACTTTTTTTTTTCCAAAAAATATTGGTTGAGTTTGTACTGTGGCTTTGCATTTGGCCTTCCCTTTTGGCTCAGTTGGTAAGGAATCCACCTGCAAGGCAGGAGACCTGGGTTTGATCCCTGGGTTGGGAAAATTCCCTGTAGAAGGGAAAGGCCACCCACTCCAGTATTCTGGTCTGGAGAATTCCATGGACTGTATAGTCCTTGGGGTCGAAAAGAGTGGACAATACTGAGCAACTTTCACTCACGGAAAGCTTAGCGTTCAAAATATGTAATTAAAATAAAAACAAAGGTTAGATGAAATAACCTTCCAAAATTTCTTAAAATATCCAGAAAGCATAAAAAGTATATGTGTTTTCTTGCCAAAAATGTTATATAATAACAAGGTTTGGAGTGGATTTAAACTTCCTGATTCATGGTCACTAAAGTTACATGAGTGGTTGCTGAGTGGACTAGCAGTCTCTCTATCTCCTTCACTGGCAATAGCTCTGGCGCTGTTTTTTATCTTGTGCCATTCTAGTTGATATTGAAAGGTTATGAATCAAAGTTTATACCAAATATCAGAAGGCACAATACAATTTTAAAGTAAACTTAAAAGAACATAGCTTTGTGTTCTCCTCCAAGATCTTAGCCATAATTTGGACACTCCTGATGGTCTGCCAGAAGCTAAAAGTTTGTAGCCAGGGATAAGATTTACATTCTTAGCTTTATAAAAATATCTTTGCTTGTTCAAAACTTGTATTTGGTTGATATTAACATTTGTGACCTGTTATTCAGCTGTTGAAAGTATCAGATGAGTCTATTCATTCAAGTACAATATTAATAAAATTTTGTTCTTTTGCATTATATAATTGAATATGCACTTTATGAATGCTGTTTCCTCATTCATCTGTAATGATGACACAAAGAAAGCATCTAAGATAATGTAAACGGAAATGCTGTGTGTGTGTGTGTGTCTGTGTGTCTGTGTGTGTATGGATCATCAGTGTCTGCCCATAAATATAACCCTTTCTCTGAAAGGTCTTCTCTCTGGACCCTATTTAAAATTGCTTCATCCAGGCACTCTCAGATTTCTTTTTCAGACATTTTCTCTTATCAGTAAGCACAAGTGGATTTTTAAAGTTGGGGGTGCAACATGTTACAACTGATGGTGTTCTATTCCCAGCTATCTACCTATTTTAAGCAAAGAAACAGAGTTCAACTTCAAAGAAGTACTTTTCTAATGACGTTTATGTGCCAGGCACTTAAGGATGCTAGAAATTTGGCAGTGAATAAGACAAAGTAGGAAAAACAGACCCAAAGCAAGGCAATTATACATGTAAAAATCAGCATTGATTAAAATTCTGTTTGTGACTTCATTATGTGCACCATTATGAAGATATGGATGACATTTACAATGGTTGAATGTAATATTTCACTTTATATGATACTATATATGCAAAGCTCCAATTTATACATGAGGAAACAATAAGCAAAAAAAAATGAAAATGATAAAGGAGAAGGGAATGGAGAAGAAATAAAGAGGAAAAAGAACAAGGAAAAGGAAGGGAAGGAGGAGAAGGAGGGAGAGAGGGCAGAGTGGGAGAGGGAAAGATGAAACTATATTCTTGGTTTCAGTAAAATATTAGATTTAAATATCTTTTTAAGCAGTACTAGTACATACACTGTTCTCTTATTTTTCTTTCCTATTTTACATATCCCCCAAATAATACTTTTCTCATAGTTGTTTTCAAATGTATTGAGCAACAGATTTCATGACATGTGCAACTGAATTTTATTAAATGTGTAGTCATATGATTCACCCCACAAAGAAGAAAGATAAATTTTCTCTTATCTAAAATGGTTACATACTCGGTGCCCCTTTACCATCTACTTCTCTCCCAACTCCTAGCCCCAGACGATCATGATCTATGTTCTCTTAGTTTAATTCAATACAGTTGGATACAGATAGTTGGGTATATGGTTAGGAGTATTATTTCTTTGTCATATGGTGTGTGTGTTTATATATTTCATTTACATAATATGCAGTGTATTTGATGCATGTATATATATATTTATATACACATCTTAGTATGTAATACTATACTCCCAAGTGATTATAAAATTTTATATTTTAACCAACAATGCATGAAAATTCCAGTTGTTTCACATTCTTACCCATGCTTAGTATTGTAAATGTTTTAAATTTAATCCTAAAAGCATATTTTTGTGTGTTTATTTCCCTGGTCTTTTTGTGCTTACATTTCCCTGAAGACTACAGATATTTGCATATTTTTGTGTGCTTGTTTATCATTATGTAATTTATTGTGTCAAGTGGTTTTTGATTCAGAATTTTTGCCACTTTTGTTTGTTTCTCAGTGAGTTGATTATGTTTTTGAGTTGTATGAGTTCTTTTATATTCTTCATATAATCTCTGTCAGATATGTGATTTGCAGTTGGAATATTTAATTCATTAATATTTATTATAATATTTACTTTAAATTTTGTGTTATCTACATTTTTCTATATTCCCTCTGCATTTTGTTTTTCTCTTCCTTATGATTAATTTTTGGAATATTTCAATATTTTTTAGAATTCAACTTTATTTTTCCTGTTGGCTCTATTCCTATACTTTTTTGCATTATTTTTATTTTTTATTTTTATTTATTTTTATTTTTTTTTATTTTATTTATTTATTTTTTATTTTTATTTTTTTTATTAAATTTTAAAATCTTTAATTCTTACATGTGTTCCCAAACATGAAACCCCCTCCCACCTCCCTCCCCATAACATCTCTGTGGGTCATCCCCATGCACCAGCCCCGAGCATGCTGTATCCTGCGTCAGACATAGACTGGCGATTCAATTCTTACATGATAGTATACTTGATAGAATGCCAGTCTCCCAAATCATCCCGCCCTCTCCCTCTCTCTCTGAGTCCAAAAGTCCGTTATACACAGCTGTGTCTTTTTTCCTGTCTTGCATACAGGGTCGTCATTGCCATCTTTCTAAATTCCATATATATGTGTTAGTATACTGTATTGGTGTTTTTCTTTCTGGCTTACTTCACTCTGTATAATCGGCTCCAGTTTCATCCATCTCATCAGAACTGATTCAAATGAATTCTTTTTAACGGCTGAGTAATACTCCATTGTGTACATGTACCAAGGCTTTCTTATCCATTCATCTGCTGATGGACATCTAGGTTGTTTCCATGTCCTGGCTATTATAAACAGTGCTGCGATGAACATTGGGGTACATGTGTCTCTTTCAATTCTGGTTTCCTCGGTGTGTATACCCAGCAGTGGGATTGCTGGGTCATAAGGTAGTTCTATTTGCAATTTTTTAAGGAATCTCCACACTGTTCTCCATAGTGGCTGTACTAGTTTGCATTCCCACCAACAGTGTAGGAGGGTTCCCTTTTCTCCACACCCTCTCCAGCATTTATTGTTTGCAGATTTTTGGATAGCAGCCATTCTGACTGGTGTGAAGTGGTACCTCATTGTGGTTTTGATTTGCATTTCTCTGATAATGAGTGATGTTGAGCATCTTTTCATGTGTTTGTTAGCCATCCGTATGTCTTCTTTGGAGAAATGTCTATTTAGTTCTTTGGCCCATTTTTTGATTGGGTCGTTTATTTTTCTGGAATTGAGCTGCATAAGTTGCTTGTATATTTTTGAGATTAGTTGTTTGTCAGTTGCTTCATTTGCTATTATTTTCTCCCATTCAGAAGGCTGTCTTTTCACCTTGCGTATATTTTCCTTTGTTGTGCAGAAGCTTTTAATTTTAATTAGATCCCATTTGTTTATTTTTGCTTTTATTTCCAGAATTCTGGGAGGTGGATCATAGAGGATCCTGCTGTGATTTATGTCTGAGAGTGTTTTGCCTATATTCTCCTCTAGGAGTTTTATAGTTTCTGGTCTTACATTTAGATCTTTAATCCATTTTGAGTTTATTTTTGTGTATGGTGTTAGAAAGTGATCTAGTTTCATTCTTTTACAAGTGGTTGACCAGTTTTCCCAGCACCACTTGTTAAAGAGATTGTCTTTACTCCATTGTATATTCTTGCCTCCTTTGTCAAAGATAAGGTGTCCATATGTGTGTGGATTGATCTCTGGGCTTTCTATTTTGTTCCATTGATCTGTATTTCTGTCTTTGTGCCAGTACCATACTGTCTTGATGACTGTGCCTTTGTAGTAGAGCCTGAGATCAGGCAGGTTGATTCCTCCAGTTCCATTCTTCTTTCTCAAGATTGCTTTGGCTATTCGAGGTATTTTGTATTTCCATACAAATCTTGAAATTATTTGTTCTAGTTCTGTGAAAAATATAGCTAGTAGCTTAATAGGGATTGCATTGAATTTGTAAATTGCTTTGGGTAGTATACTCATTTTCACTATATTGATTCTTCCAATCCATGAACATGGTATATTTCTCCATCTATTAGTGTCCTCTTTGATTTCTTTCATCAGTGTTTTATAGTTTTCTATATATAGGTCTTTAGTTTCTTTGGGTAGATATATTCCTAAGTATTTTATTCTTTTTGTTGCAATGGTGAATGGAATTGTTTCCTTAATTTCTTTTCCTACTTTCTCATTATTAGTGTATAGGAATGCAAGGGATTTCTGTGTGTTGATTTTATATCCTGCAACTTTACTATATTCATTGATGAGCTCTAGTAATTTTCTGGTGGAGTCTTTAGGGTTTTCCATGTAGAGGATCATGTCATCTGCAAACAGTGAGAGTTTTACTTCTTCTTATCCAATTTGGATTCCTTTTATTTCTTTTTCTGCTCTGATTGCTGTGGCCAAAACTTCCAGAACTATGTTGAATAGTAGCGGTGAAAGCGGACACCCTTGTCTTGTTCCTGACTTTAGGGGAAATGCTTTCAATTTTTCACCATTAAGGATAATGTTTGCTGTGGGTTTGTCATATATAGCTTTTATTATGTTGAGGTATGTTCCTTCTATTCCTGCTTTCTGGAGAGTTTTTATCATAAATGGATGTTGAATTTTGTCAAAGGCCTTCTCTGCATCTATTGAGATAATCATATGGTTTTTATTTTTCAATTTGTTAATGTGGTGAATTACATTGATTGATTTGCGGATATTGAAGAATCCTTGCATCCCTGGGATAAAGCCCACTTGGTCATGGTGTATGATCTTTTTAATATGTTGTTGGATTCTGATTGCTAGAATTTTGTTGAGGATTTTTGCATCTATGTTCATCAGTGATATTGGCCTGTAGTTTTCTTTTTTTGTGACATCTTTGTCAGGTTTTGGTATTAGGGTCATGGTGGCCTCATAGAATGAGTTTGGAAGTTTACCTTCCTCTGCAATTTTCTGGAAGAGTTTGAGTAGGATAGGTGTTAGCTCTTCTCGAAATTTTTGGTAGAATTCAGCTGTGAAGCCGTCTGGACCTGGGCTTTTGTTTGCTGGAAGATTTCTGATTACAGTTTCAATTTCCGTGCTGGTGATGGGTCTGTTAAGATTTTCTATTTCTTCCTGGTTCAGTTTTGGAAAATTGTACTTTTCTAAGAATTTGTCCATTTCTTCCACATTGTCCATTTTATTGGCATACAACTGCTGATAGTAGTCTCTTATGATCTTTTGTATTTCTGTGTTGTCTGTTGTGATCTCTCCATTTTCATTTCTAATTTTATTGATTTGATTTTTCTCTCTTTGCTTCTTGATGAGTCTGGCTAGTGGTTTGTCAATTTTATTTATCCTTTCAAACAACCAGCTTTTGGCCTTGTTGATTTTTGCTATGGTCTCTTTTGTTTCTTTAGCATTTATTTCTGCCCTAATTTTTAAGATTTCTTTCCTTCTACTAACTCTGGGGTTCTCCAATTCTTCCTTTTCTAGTTGCTTTAGTTGTAGAGTTAGGTTATTTATTTGACTTTTTTCTTGTTTCTTGAGGTATGCCTGTATTGCTATGAACTTTCCTCTTAGCACTGCTTTTATAGTGTCCCACAGGTTTTGGGTTGTTGTGTTTTCATTTTCATTAGTTTCTATGCATATTTTGATTTCTTTTTTGATTTCTTCTGTGATTTGTTGGTTATTCAGAAGTGTGTTGTTCAACCTCCATATGTTGGAATTTTTAGTAGTTTTTCTCCTGTAATTGAGATCTAATCTTAATGCATTATGGTCAGAAAAGATGCTTGGAATGATTTCGATTTTTTTGAATTTATCAAGTTTAGATTTATGGCCCAGGATGTGATCTATCCTGGAGAAGGTTCCATGAGCACTTGAAAAAAAGGTGAAATTCATTGTTTTGGGGTGAAATGTCCTATAGATATCAATTAGGTCTAATTGATCTAATGTATCATTTAAAGTTTGTGTTTCTTTGTTAATTTTCTGTTTAGTTGATCTGTCCATAGGTGTGAGTGGTGTATTAAAGTCTCCCACTATTATTGTGTTATTGTTGATTTCCCCTTTCATACTTGTTAGCATTTGTCTTACATATTGCGGTGCTCCTATATTGGGTGCATATATATTTATAATTGTTATATCTTCTTCTTGGATTGATCCTTTGATCATTATGTAGTGGCCTTCTTTGTCTCTTTTCACAGCCTTTGTTTTAAAGTCTATTTTATCGGATATGAGTATTGCCACTCCTGCTTTCTTTTGGTCTCTATTTGCGTGGTATATCTTATTCCAGCCCTTCACTTTCAGTCTATATGTGTCCCTTGTTTTGAGGTGGGTCTCTTGTAAGCAGCATATAGAGGGGTCTTGTTTTTGTATCCATTCGGCCAGTCTTTGCCTTTTGGTTGGGGCGTTCAACCCATTTACGTTTAAGGTAATTATTGATAAGTATGATCCCGTTACCATTTACTTTATTGTTTTGGGTTCGGGTTTATACACCCTTTTCGGTTTCCTGTCTAGAGAATATCCTTTAGAATTTGTTGGAGAGCTGGTTTGGTGGTGCTGAATTCTCTCAGCTTTTGCTTGTCTGTAAAGCTTTTGATTTCTCCTTCGTATTTGAATGAGATCCTTGCTGGGTACAGTAATCTGGGCTGTAGGTTATTGTCTTTCATCACTTTAAGTATGTCTTGCCATTCCCTCCTGGCCTGAAGAGTTTCTATTGAAAGATCAGCTGTTATCCTTATGGGAATCCCCTTGTGTGTTATTTGTTGTTTTTCCCTTGCTGCTTTTAATATTTGTTCTTTGTGTTTGACCTTTGTTAATTTAATTAATATGTGTCTTGGGGTGTTTCGCCTTGGGTTTATCCTATTTGGAACTCTCTGTGTTTCTTGGACTTGGGTGATTATTTCCTTCCCCATTTTAGGGAAGTTTTCAACTATTATCTCCTCAAGGATTTTCTCATGATCTTTCTTTCTGTCTTCTTCTTCTGGGACTCCTATAATTCGAATGTTGGAGCGTTTCATATTGTCCTGGAGGTCTCTGAGATTGTCCTCGTTTCTTTTAATTCGTATTTCTTGTTTCCTCTCTGATTCATTTATTTCTACCATTCTATCTTCTATTTCACTAATCCTATCTTCTGCCTCCGTTATTCTACTATTTGTTGCCTCCAGAGTGTTTCTGATCTCATTTATTGCATTATTCATTATATTTTGACTCTTTTTTATTTCTTCTAGGTCCTTGTTAAACCTTTCTTGCATCTTCTCAATCCTTGTCTCTAGGCTATTTATCTGTGATTCCATTTTGATTTCAAGATTTTGGATCATTTTCACTATCAATATTCGGAATTCCTTCTCAGGTAGATTCCCTACTTCTTCCTCTTTTGTTTGGTTTGGTGGGCAACTCTCCTGTTCCTTTACCTGCTGAGTATTCCTCTGTCTCTTCATCTTGGTTATATTGCTGCGTTTGGGGTGGTCTTTTTATATTCTGGTAATTTGTGGAGTTCTCTTTATTATGGAGCTTCCTCACTGTGGGTGGGGTTGTATCAGTGGCTTGTCTAGGTTTCCTGGTTAGGGAGGCTTGTGTTGGAGTTCTGGTGGGTGGAGCTGGGTTTCTTCTCTCTGGAGTGCAGTGGAGTGACCAGTGATGGGTTATGAGACATCAAAGGTTTTGGAATAATTTTGAGCTGCCTGTATATTCAAGCTCAGGGGAGTGTTCCTGTGTTGCTGGAGAATTTGAGTGATATGTCTTGTTTTGGAACTTGTTGGCCCTTGGGTGGAGCTTGGTTTCAGTGTAAGTATGAAGGCATTTGATGAGCTCCTATTGCTTAATGTTCCCTGAATTCAAGAGTTCTCTAATGCTTTCAGGCTTTGTATTTAAGCCTCCTGCTTCTGGTCTTCAGTTTTTACAGTGGCCTCTAGACTTCTCCATCTATACAGCACCGATGATAAAACATCTAGGTTAAAGATGAAAAGTTTCTCCACATTGAGGGACACTCAGAGAGGTTCACTGAGTTACAAGGAGAAGAGAAGATGGAGGGGGTAGTTAGAGGTAACTGGAATGAGATGCGGTGAGATCAAAAGAGGAGAGAGCAAGCTAGGCAGTAGTCACTTCCTTATGTGCGCTCTATAGTCTGGCCCGCTCAGGTATTTACGGAGTTATACAGGGAAGAGGAGAGGGAGGAAGTAGACAGAGGTGACCAGGAGGATAAGAGAGAGGAATGAGAAGGAGAGAGACAAATCCTGCCAGTAACCAGTTCCTTAGGTGTTCTCCACTGTCTGGAACACACAGAGATTCACAGAGTTGGATAGAGAAGAGATGGGGGAGAAAAGAGACAGAGGCCGCCTGGTGGAGAAAAAGGAGAGTCCATAGGAGAAGAGAGTGGTCAAGCCAGTAATCTCGCTCTCAGGTAAACTTGGGTAGTGAAGTTTGGGTTTTTAAATGAACATAATTGACAACAAAAACCTAAGAGCAAAGGTTAAAAATCTAGAGTAGAGGTTGGATTTTCAAAAATACAATATTAAAGAAAAGAAGCAGAAGGAAAAAGCAGGAAAGAAAGAAAGAAAAAAAACCAAGAATTATTAAAAAAAACAAGCAAACAAAAAAAACAAAACAAACAAACAAAAAAAACCCCACCAACAACCATCCAAAGGCTATATATGGTGTTTGCCTTAAAAAAAAAAAAAAAAAAAGGTCTTTTTTTTAAAAAAAATAGTAATAATAGGTTATAGTAATAAAAATTAGAGGAGAAATAGAAGATTTAACAATTAAAAAAAAAGGTTAGAAAAAAAAAAGAAGAAAAAAAAAAGGAATGATTTTTAAAATAGTAAAAATATATCTGGCTCTTCTCTGATGTTTTGGGCCGTGTGGGATCACTTCCAAGGTGGTTCCCTCTGTTTAACTTCTTCCGTTTGCTGGTTTTTCAGGCTCACTAGTTCAGTCGCGCTGTGGGGAGGGGGAATGCCGCAAACAAATAGCGCTGTCGTGTGCTCACAGTGTCACAGCCCCGCTTGACCTGTCCCTTCTCGCGGCGCACAAACCGCTCCGGCTCTACGATGCACAGCTGGGAACCGTCTGGGGCCGGCCCTAGGCTGCGTGCACTTCCCGGTCCAAGCCGCTCAGGTTTGGCGCTCAGGCAGCCCTCAGAGGCACAGATTCGGCTGGGACTGCGCTTTGTGCCCTTCCCAGGTCCGAGTAGCTCAGGAGTTTGGCGAGCGTGATCGCCGCGGCTTGTCACCTTTTCTGTCGCTGCTGCTCAACTTTCTGGGTGGACCGCTGGCGTCCCCCGTGAGGCAGATTGTGACTGTCCAGCACCCCCAGAAGTCTTAGCAAAGAAGCCTGCTTGCAGTTAGGTAAGTAAAGTCTCTCCGGGTCTGCAATTGCCCCTTTCCAGTCCTTACGGCTCTGGCTGCCTGTCCCCGGCGGGGGATGATCTGCAGCCGGCTTTTCCCGTTCCGTCCTTTGTTCTGTGCTCGGTCCTGGCGGCGTCTTATGTTCGAGCTTTTCGTGCGGTAGCTATCCCACAGTCTGGTTTGCTAGCGCAAGTTAGATCGTTCTGGTTGCGCGTGGGGCGTTCCTGCCCGATTCTTACAAAGCACTGCAGCCCGCGCCTCCCGCGCGTCCCTGCCCTGCCCCCACTTCCCAATGGCGGATGCAGGCGTCTGTGCTGCTTTTCCGCTGGGGGAGTTACTGTTGGGCTTGTAATCTCTTGGTTTTAATTATTTCTTTATTTTTCCTTCCTGTTATGTTGCCCTCTGGGTTTCCAAGACTCGCCACAGACTCGGCAGGGAGAGTGTTTCCTGGTGTTTGGAAACCTCTCTTCTTAAAATTCCCTTCCCGGGACGGGCTTCCCTTCCCGGGACGGAGCTCCCTCCCCACCTCCTTTGTCTCCTTTTTCGTCGTTTATATTTTTTCCTACCTGTTTTTGAAGACAATGGTCTGCTTTTCTGGTTGCCTGCTGTCCTCTGCCAGCCTACAGAGGTTGTTTTGTGGAGTTTGCTCAGCGTTGAAATGTTCTTTTGAGGAATTTGTGAGGGAGAAAGTGGTCTTCCCGTCCTATTCCTCCGCCATCTTTATGCTCCTCCTGCATTATTTTTAGTAATTGCTTAGGTACTACAGTATACAACCTTAACTTTCCATGGTCCATGTCCAATGAATATTTTATAACTTTATATAAAATATATAAATCTAGTAATATATTATAATCTAGTATAGATTTAATCTCTATATATCTAGTTTATCCTTGTGTGTTTTTTCTCCTGGAAATATGTTTATTTTATTTCGTTTTGGTTCTATGCATAACCAATGACTTCAACTTATATGCTGAACATTATGAATAACTTTTGGAAACTGTAATTTTCTCTGATGAGTTTTTTTATTTGTTTCAAATGTTTTCTCTGATAAGTTTTCTTATCTCTTTGTTTTAGCTGGCACTTATCTTTGCTGCACTCGAATTGCATAATCGGTTGCTTGAACAGCAGCTCTGACTTAAGTTCACATTTCATGCTCTTCCTGAGCTGCTTTGGGTCTGTTCCATGTATACATGATTCAAGAATCAGTCCAAAAGGGGAACAGAGTTTGAGACTGCATTTCTGTTTTGTTTCCATTTTGAGATTCTCCCACTCTTTTTAGCAGTCGTAGTTTCCCTGATTCAATTTTCTGGATCCCCTTGTCAGAAAGTATGCTTTTTTTTTTTTAAACTATAGTTGATTTACAGTATATATTAGTTTCAGGTGTACAACATACTATTTCAAACTTTAATAGATAATACATCATACAAAGTTATTGTAAAACATTGACTATATTCCCTGTGCTGTACATTATATCCCTGTGACTTATTTACTGTATCAGTTTGTACCTCTTAATCCCTTTTACTGATTTCCTTTCTCTACCACGTTCTTCCCTCTGGCAACCACTAGTTTATTCTCTTTGAGTCTGTTTCTGTTTTATTATATTTGTTCATTTCTTTGCTTTTAAGATTCCACATATAAGTGAATACATATAATATTTGTCTTTCTTAGTTTGACTTATTTCCCTGAACATAATACCCTCTAGGTCTGTCCATGCTCTTGCAAATGACAAGATCTTATTCTTTTTCTATGACTGAGAAGCATTCTTTTATACACACACACAAACATATATACATAGATGACACATCTTTTTTATCCATTTATTCATCAGTGGGCATGGTATTTTTGTTCTCTTCAGACTGATACACAGGGATGGGATTACTGGATCTCACTGTATTTCTATTTTTAATTTTTTGACGAAACTTCATATTGCTTTCTACAGCGGATGTACAAATTTATACAAAGTTTCTTTTCTTGATACCCTCACCGACACGTGTAATTTAGTTTCTTTTTAATGAGAGCCATTAGAACATGAGTAAATGTATATTTCATTGTGGTTTTGACTACCATTTTTCTTCTTACTTTTTATGAAGGCTTTATGTATACATTTCCAGTGTTAATTTTGTTATTTATTCAATTAATATGCATATAAGAACTGATAAGAAAGCGCCATAAGCACATCCAGGAATGGCTTTACTCTTTGGTAGAAATGTGCCAGGGAGAAAAATAAATTAGAGGCAGAGAGATTAGTTTTATTTTTTTTTCTTTTGTGCTCTAACTCATAGGGATCTTTGTTAAGCAAGGGGATTTCAAAAGCCTTTGAACATGAGAGGAGTGACATGACTGAATAACAAAAATGTCGAGCAGAGTTTCCTGAAAGCTGTGAGTGGAATAATGGGAAGTGGAAATCTCTGCAAATGAGTGCAGTCTCACAGCGTGTTTATATAAAGTTAATTTTGCCTCAAATAAATGTAAAGTGGAAATTAAATTCTGACCAGGTGTTAGGGATACCATGACTTCTGTTTTGTTATTCTGTAAAGGTGTAGAAGACCTTCTTGCCTGCCTGCCTGCTAAGTCGCTTCAGTCTTGTCCAACTCTTTGTGACCCTATGGACTGTAGCCTGACAGGCTTCTTTGTCCATGGGATTCCCCAGGCAGGAATACTGGAGTGGGTTGCCATGCCCTTCTCCAAGAATGGCTTCTTATGCAACTGCAAAACTGAAAAAATCTATACTTACCCTGTCTATACATTAACCTTTTTTAAACTTTTTGTTTTGTCAATTAACCATGTGGTGATAGTTTCACATGAACAGCAAAGTGGCTTAGTCATACATATACATGTAT
Organism: Capricornis sumatraensis; assembly: GCF_032405125.1. Taxonomy (NCBI): domain Eukaryota; kingdom Metazoa; phylum Chordata; class Mammalia; order Artiodactyla; family Bovidae; genus Capricornis; species Capricornis sumatraensis. Next base: position 39,789,055 of record NC_091073.1, on the reverse strand, counting down.
CCATTCTCCCACAAACTCCTCTCCCATCCATGCTGCCACATAACATTGAGCAGAGTTCATACAGTAAGTCCTTGTTGGTTATCCATTTGAAATATTGTGGTGTATATATGTTGATCCCAAACTCCCTGATTGGAATTTTTCTGTTGATTAGTGATGTTGAGTATGTTTCCTTCTTCTTATTGACCAACTGCATTTCCTCTTTGGAGAAATGTGTTTTTCTATTTTTACTATTTTATTTGTAAATGTTTACCTTCTTAAAGAATTGACTTAGTTTAGTGTAAATTTGAAAATAAAACATAAAATAATTGCAATCTACTATATAATTTGACCCAAAAAATGGTAATATCAATTTTAAGAACTAAACCATTTTGGGCTTTTTGAAACCCCTTCCCTGGTAGCTCAGCTGGTAAAGAATCTGCCTGCAATGCAGGAGACCTTGGTTCAATCCCTGGATTGGGAAGATCCCCTCGAGAGGGGAACAGCTACTCACTCCACTATACTGGCCTGGAGAATTCTATGGACTGTATAGTCCCTGGGGTCACAAATAGTCGGAGAAGACTGAGCGACTTTCACTGTCACTTTTCTCTTTCACTCTGATTCATATCACATGCATATTACCCTGTATATCTTTGTGTGGGTGTTTAGTCACTCAGCCCTGTCTGACTCTTTGTGACCCCTTGGACTATAGCCTGCCAGGCGCCTCTGTCCATGGGCTTTTCCTGGCAAGAGTACTGGAGTGGGTTGCATTCCCTTCTCCAGGAGATCTTCTGGGAAGCCCAGGATAGCTATTCTTGGAATGGGTGGCTCAAGAATCCACCTGCTAAGGAGGGGATACAAGATACTTCTTGATAGCAAACATGTTCCTTAATATGAGTTAACAACAGATTATTAATTGGGAAATATATAACCTCAACATTCTAGCTGATGCACTTTTGATTATTGTGGTTCATGTACACAAAAGTGTACTAATGTAGATTGAACCCAAGATTCTACTTTGTGAGACATAACTGAGTTCTATTAGCAAGAGACTAATTTATTACATTTGTTTCTAGTAAATCAGTCATGTCTATGGTATTGTGGAATTGAGGGAGGAGAACCACGTACTTTTCTCCCTGCTAGTAGAAATGAGTCAATCCTCACTGAAAATTTTCCTTACTTGAAATATTGGCATTCTGTTTATAAAAAGAGCCACTGCACTGCAGACTTCTGGTTCAGTACAGTCCGTGGGGCCACAGAGTTGGACATGACTGAACAACTGAGCACATACAAACACATTTATCTTATAATAGCTAGAAAATATGTAAGAAACAATGCTGTATTACTAGCTTTCAAAATGTGGAGTATATAAAACAACTGCCTGAGGCACAACGATACGTCCATTGTGAATACCAGCCTGTCACCACACCTAGGCCACATCTCCTGCAGGCCTGCTTCATCTGTCATTGCTAATACAGTTCATTTTCAAAAGAAATAAAACAGAGAAGACCATGCTCCTGAATACATTTTTCCTGTTTAAAAGCCTCAAATGTATTCCCATTATTATTTTAAGTAATTAACTCACAGTATCAGGCTCAAAGAGCAATTTAAATGTTTTCTCTAATGCTATGGTATCTCTGGAATGCAGGTGATAAAAAATGTCCACATTCTAGATAAATCTTTGAACAACTCCTTGAAATCAGCTTATTCTTGTTGAAGAGAGCTGTCATTTCTTTCTCATCTCTTGATGAGAGGGATTTGGGGGGTCTCCTTTCAAATGAACTCAGGATGGCTATGTTTGTTGCTAAGATGGTCTGCATTTACTGACTTCAGATCTTGTGTTCTACAGTGTCTGCCTCTCTAAAGCACTGACAGATCTGCAATTCCAAGTGAGTTTTAAGATTCAGAATATCCTATCATGCTTAATAAGATTTTCACCATTGAGGCCAAAATATTCAAAAAGCCCAATGTAAAGATGCAACCTGTGCAGCTGCAGATTTGCTGACATGGAAGCATTTAATTTCAACCTTGGGTCTTGAAATAGATTTATGCCAGGTTATTGGAGGAGTTGTAAAGAATTGTGGATTATAATTCCAGAAGCTTTCATAGAGATACTTTTCACAAGAATTTACAATTTGATTAAGCATAATTACTTTGGTTATTGACTTCAAAAATAAATTCACTACTTCCCAACTTATATTAAGAAGACAACATAGCCCTGATACCACACTGATAAGCCTCAAATATAAATGTTAAAATCCTTAACAAAATATGAAACAAATTGGATTGGGCAATATATAAAGTGGATATATCATTACCAAGTGGTATTATTCCTAAAATGCACTGAAAATCAAAATAATAACCCTCATTTAAACATTTAAAGAAATGACCACTTATAATCTCAATAGTTAAAGAAACAGTATCTCTTTATAATATAAACTTTATTAAGGCAATCTTAAAATAGAAAGTAACTCTCATTCTAATAAAATATATATAAGAAAAAATCTTTCCATAACTTAATGATGAAGTTTTAAATATTTTTTTTTATAGAGTACAATGCAAAGCTATTTGTTCTATTTGCAATTAGTCAAGAATTAGAAATTAATAATTAGAAAGGACACAAAGACGACATAAGGAATATTTATTTTTCTATATATTCTAGCTTTGGAAATTGATTTTAAATTCACTTTAATAGTAGCATGAAGAAATATCTGATGAATAAGAATGACTCTCATGTAAGATGAGTAAGATCTCTATGCTGCTGCTAAGTTGCTTCAGTCGTATCTGCCTCTGTGCGACCCCATAGATGGCAGCCCACCAGGCTCCCCCATCCCTGGGATTCTCTAGGCAAGAATACTGGAGTGGGTTGCCATTTCCTTCTCCAATGCATGAAAATGAAGATCTCTATACTGACTCCTATAAAACATTGTAAAGATAAACTAAAGACATAAGTAAAAGCATAAATAAGCCATATTCATAGATTGTAAAACTCTATATTATTGATATGTCTACTCTTTCCAAATTGATCCATAGATTCAACTATCAGTTCAGTTCACTTCAGTCACTCAGTCGTGTTCGACTCTTTGTGACGGCATGAATCGCAGCACGCCAGGCCTCCCTGTCCATCACCAACTCCCAGAGTTCACTCAGACTCACGTCCATCGAGTCGGTGATGCCATCCAGTCATCTCATCCTCTGTCGTCCCCTTTTCCTCCTGCCCTCAATCCCTCCAATCATCAGAGTCTTTTCCAATGAGATTCAATGAGATCCAATGAGATTCAACTATAAACCATATTAAAATTTCAGCAAGTCCCTTTAAGGTAGTAGAGACCATGGTTTGAAAATTCATATGAAGGTAAAAATAATCTGGAGTAGACACAATCATGCCAAAAGTAGTATGAATTATTTGAATATATATATATAAACATATAAAAAGTATAATTATAAATTGCAATACTTGAATTCAAGGCTTACTATAAAGTTATAGTTATGAGACATTGTGATATTGGTATATTGGTAAGCAAATACAGTTTAACAGAATAGAGCTCAGAAATAAACCTATATGTAGAGAGTAAACTTTTTCATAAGATGTTAGGAAAATTCAATGGAGAAAATATTGTTTAGCAAATGATGCTGAAACAAAAATATATTCATGTAGATAAAAATGACTGTTACAGTCTGTCTCTCAAAATTAGCTTGAGGTAGATTATTGATCTAAAAGTAAAACTCAAAACCATAGAACTAGAAGAAACACAAGCAAATATCTTCATAATTTTAGGTTAATTTTAGATTAAGTCTGAGGACACAAAAATCACAAACCATAAAAGAAGTAATACACTGGAAGTTATTAAAATTAAAATATGTTTTTGATCATCAAAAGATGACATTAGGGAAATGAGTAGACAAAGGACACATGATGAAAAAATATTTAATTACTTATATTAGACAAAGAACTTGTATAAGTAAAATGTTTCCATTAAATAATAATAAAAAAGTTTAAGTGTCTCCATAATAGTCCAAAAACTTGGACTTTACAGAGAATATAAATGGTCACTAAGCCTATGAAAATATGTTCAGCTTTGTTAGTCACTGGAGAGATGCATATTAAAAACCACAGTGCAATCCACTTCAAACCCAGTAGAACGACAAATAAAGATTTCTGACAACACCAGTCTTGGTGAGAATTCAAGTAACACTCATACCTTGCCAGTGGAAATGTAAACTTGTCAAGTACTCTGAAGAACTGCCTGCAAGTTTCTTACAAAATTGAATATACATTTACTGTATAACTCAGTAATTCAACTTTTGTTTTTCACCCAAAGGGGATGAAAATGTATCCATACAAAATATTATAAAATAAAGTCCATAGTAGCTTTATTCAGAATAGCCAAATATTAGAAACAAGTCAAATACCCACCCAACAACAGAATAAAGAATAATCAACCTATGGTATAACCATACCATATAATATACTCTCAAGATAAAAAAAAAAAAAAAAAAAAAAACTGCTGAACAGTAAAACAATAAGGAGAATCTCAAAGCACTATGTAGGCAGATAAAGCCAAACACAAAGGATTACAGAGTGATTTCATTTATCTAAATCCAGATACAGGAAAAAACTAACCTACGATTAGAGTGATTGTGACAATGACATAAGAGTACTTTCTAGGGTCTTGGTGGTGTTGCTATTTTGATTGAGCTATTAGTTTCAGATGCATGGGTTTAGCAAAACTCATTGAACTGAACAATTAGGATATGTACATTTAATTACAGGCTAATTATATGTCAAGAAAAGAATAGCATAACTTCTAGAATATAGATATTCTATCTTGGGGAACTGAACTATCCAACACTGTCTATAAATAAAATAGTCACAAAAATCCCACTTCTATATTGAATTTGTGTTTATGTTATAAAAGAACCCCTTACATGCTACATTTCCTTTGTAAATACTTTATTATAAAATATTGTTTTCTTAACTTTCTTATTTCTCTTTGTGTTTATGTTATAAAAGAACCCCTTAAATGCTACATTTCCTTTGTAAATACTTTATTATAAAATATTGTTTTCTTAACTTTCTTATTTCTCTTTGTGATACATGTTCATGTAAAAGGTGAATTCAAGAAACATAAAACTTAAGAATCCATATTACAAATCAGAAAACAAAGGCAAGCAGATAAAAAAACTCCACCAGTAATCTTTTGTGGAATAACTTTCCAAATATATTAGGGACTTTCAAGACCAAACCCAGATAAAAATGTATTGCATCATTTAAAACACACACACACACACAAAAGAACAAAATGAATTGATTGAACCCACCGTTTGCTGGAATGAGGTTGTGTAATTGGAGGTAAATTTTTAAAGGATAAAGGTGCTATCTAACAGCTAGTGTTTTGGCAAGCTTCCTTTATGGCTAGTGATTCCCTGGGGCATTTTAAACTATGGTGTATAGCTTCTTTAATCCCTGTCCCCGTCTTAATATCACTTTCTTACATTAATTCCTTATCTGTTGAAATTTTCCAGGGACACTTCTGTGATCACTTTGGGACCCTCTCTTGATGAAATCATCCACAATTACAGAGTTAACAACCCTCTCACACTGAGAGTCCATAAATGTGTATTTCAAATCTAAATCAGTTTCTGAGATTTGGAGACAGCCTTTTAATGATCACAGGTATTAAAGAGTCAACATGTTCAAGATCAAGACAACTGTCTCCTTCCCCGCACTTGCTAACTAACCTACCATTTGCCATAGAATACCTTAAGGTGACACTTTGCTGTACATGGCATAAACTAAAGACTCTTCTCAGTTTTTCCGTTTCGTAACATTTTAACACCCATATGTCAAATTACGTTCACTTTATTTCCAAAATTTCTCATAAAATTTCTCATTCTCTATTGTTACTGACACTGTATTATTTTAAATTCTCAATTTCTTTTGCTGTTGTTTGTCAGTACCCTGATAGTGTCTTTTTCTCTTATGCATCTTCTAATTGGCTATCATGAAAATTCCCCTGTAATAGTAATCTTATAAGATCATTTCCTGCTGACATTACATTACTAACATTCTTCCATTTAGGCTATTCCTACATATTCTGAGTTTCAGAGCATGTGTAATTTTCTCAAAGGGGCTATCATTTATATTCCTCTTTGATTTTGTAGCATCATTTAACATATCATATAAAAGCACTTAAAACTCCCAATAAAGTTTTGTCTGTCTTTGCTTCTTGACATTGACCTCAATCATGACAGGAAATTTTTCCTATTTCTTCATGCTTAGCAAATAGCCCTGGACTTGTGTACAGTAAGTGTTCAATAAATATCTTGGAATGAAAATCGTACATGTATTTTGAAGAGTAAGCATAAATCTATTTAAACACAAAAATATTGAATATGACTAAATAATTTCAGTCTTGGTTTTGAATCCATTCATCATGTCAACAAATGTTTAATCAGTGAGTCTCTGTAACACACAAGGTTCTTGGTGCTGTGCATTTGTGATAAATTAGGCAAGATTCCTATTTTTAAAAGTTTCATTCCAAAAATGAAAGATCCTTGTAAATAACAAGGGTTATCAATGAAAAGCTGCTGACTATTCTTGAATTATAATATAGGCAATTGGTTCTAGAGTGGGATGGGAGATTGTTGGAATAATCTTCACCTTTGAAGTTTATCTTTAGTAATGAGCTGAGAAAAAAGAGTGTTCCAATTTGTAGGGAAGATTTTTGATATAAAAGTATTAGTTTTGACAAAGTCATGCAGGTGTGAAACATCTTGACATTTACAGAATGTTTATAAGGCCTCAGGATCCCTAGAGTAGCGAATAGAATACAAGTTTCTGCAAGAAATGAATTTGGCAAAGGACAACCACATTTTTTTCAGGCTCCTGTATGCTATGCTAAGAATAATGATGTAGGGATAAAGAAGTCAAACTGGGAGAAAAGAAAGCATGAAATGTAAGATAAGGAACAAGGAGGCAGGTAATGCAGTGCAGAAGCCAGAACTGTAACTGGAGCCCGGGAGACATTAGAAAGATAGAATAGAGGTAAGATGAGTGCAAGTGTGGGACATGTCAGACACAGAGACAAAATAGCCAAAGAAGGATTGATGCATAGGGTCAGAATAAAGTCAGGTTCAGATATTATGCAGACTCTTAATAATTCTGGCTGTCTTCTCTATTTTAAGCATTTACTGCACTGTTATCTGGACATGGTGAAATGTGTTATGTTGTTGGACAGGCCACTGTTTGTATTATTTCTGTTCTAAAATAGAAGTCTGTCATGGAGTATTTCATAAAAGAAACCTCCTCTAAGACATCCATTCATTTTACATAATCATTGGCAATTACCATGTTCAGTTCAGTTCAGTTCAGTGCTCAGTCTTGTCCAACTCTTTGTGACCCCATGGACTACAGCACGCCAGGCCTCCCTATGCGTCACCAACTCCCAGAGTTTACTCAGACTCACGTGCATTGAGTCGGTGGTGCCATCCAACCATCTCATCCTCTGTCATCCCCTCCTGCCACCTTCAATCTTTCCCAGCATCAGGGTCTCTTCCAATGAGTCAATTCTTCACATCAGGTGACCAAAGTTTTGGAGTTTCAGCTTCAGCATCAGTCCTTCCAATGAATATTTTGAACTGATTTCCTTTGGAATCGACTGGTTGGATCTCTTTGCAGTCCAAGGGACTCTCAAGAGTCTTCTCCAACACCAGAGTTCAAAAGCATCAATTCTTCAGTGCTCAGCCTTCTTTATAGTCCAATTCTCACATCCATATATGACTACTGGAAAAACCATAGCTTTGATTAGACAGTCCTTTGTTGACAAAACAATGTCTCTGCTTTTTAATATGCTGTCTATGTTGGTCACTGGATGAACTTAATTCCTGTTTCTTAAGAAATAAATTTCCCAACCTTTTATTTAGGAAACTTTCTAATTGATAGGAAAACTGGTAAAAAGCAGAAACAACACTCATTATGTACCATTCACCTAAAATCATCAATTGTTAACGTTTTGTAAGTGGAACTGAAGTCACTCAGTCATGTCTGACTCTTTGTGACCCCGTGGACTATAGCCCACCAGGCTCCTTCGTCCATGGGATTCTCCAGGCAAGAATACTGGAGTGGGTTCCCATTTCCTTCTCCAGGGGATCTTCCTGACCCAGGCATCAAACCCAGGTCTCCCACATTACAGGCAGACGCTTTAACCTCTGAACCACCAGGGAAGCCAAAACAGTAAGGAACTTTCACAGTATATCAAAGCCATTGTCATAGAAAGGAGGACTACTTATTGAGTTAGTTTAGTAGTGAAATAGTTACCTGCAATGTTCCCGTTCCATTATAGCTCTGGTCAAATCCTCAGATTACTCAAGGTGATGGCCTGATGGCTTTTCACCTTTTAACTCTCTCAGAAATGTACACTGAAAGGGGCTTTTCCTCGTGGCCCTTTCGATCCTGTTTCCCAACTCTATCATGTTAGTATGTTTCATTTTCATTACCGGCTTTATTTTTCTCTTCTTATATTTATTTACTTATTTTCCACATGAATATTTTTTTTCTCCCTTTCCACTAACATATAAATTCTATGAAGAAAAATATTTGTCTTATTCACCATTTTGCACCAGAACAAAATTGATTTAGTGCAGGGCCAAGATTCAGGAACTATTTCCTTCTACTTTTATATGTTTCCTTACCTCTCCATCCCTTTTCCATTACATAAGCAAAACAAAAAAATACTTTTTTGTCTTTTTTTTTTGTTTCCTAAACAGGGGCATGTACTAGATCTTTTAATAAAAATCGACATTTTCTTATATATTGGTACAAGATGAATGGGTGAAAATAATTCACCTCACTATTTTATTTTATTTTTAATGACTCTGTATAAATTGAACATCATGAGACAGTGATACTACAGATATTCTTTGTGTTGGCTAGACATTAAGTCACTGTATTTTGGATTTCCTTATATAAAAATTTAGATTTTGTTTGGAACATATTCAGGTAAATAGGAGCACATGGATTCTATTTTCCAGTGCAGAACTGTTTAGAAAAAACTTGCATAGGACCCATGCCCAGAACCCTGATCACTTTCCATTTTGTAATCCTATAAAGTTTGAAGTATTTCCATAATTTGCAATTGCTGAATGCAGCTCAGTAGGCATTAAAATTAATGTTGCCTTTCAAATTTGTTTTTATAAGCACCTGGATCTGGAAATCTTTCAAGGGGCACTTTAGCTTACTGAAAGCAAACAGCTCGATTTAATTTAGCATATGTATCACCTAAAATGTACAACTTATTATGTGATATGGTATCATCCCACATGGCAGATATATACCACCAAAGCTTTGTCAAGCACTTAAGCATTTCCATTTGGTTTGGAAAGCAGTCAGAGAAGACTAGGAGTTCATCACAGAACTGCTGAATGTGGATGGAACTAGTTTCCCTTGTATGCTATGGCCTGCCTTTTAGACCTTCCTAAAGGAAATTTTAAAAATCCATAATTTCATAATTTGTTCAGCAGACTTTCATATTTTGCATGATAAGCACAAACCTTTAAATTTTGTTGAACTAAGAATTATTTTTAAGTTTCTTTTTAAAATTTGTATTCAAATATAGTTGATTTACAATGTTGAATTAATTTCAGGTATATGGTAAAGTGATTCAGTTACAGATATATATATATGTGTATATAAATATATATATTCTTTTTTACATTCTTTTCCATTACAGGTTATTACAAGATATTGAATATAATATGTTATTTTTATTATAGGCTTTCAAATTTTTAATTTCCCTCCATTCATCTCTCTCTTTAATATACACATGCACACATCTGCACACTTATCATAACTGAACATATTCACTCTTCCTTTGCCTTCTTTTAGATTAAGGTTAGTCCTTTCCTCCATACTTTATCCATTTTTTCAAACTATTTGAACCACATTATTAATATTGGTAGAGAACTTGTTATTTATAAGTCACTCTGTTGGGAACTGATGAAAGCAATGGGATGATACTTAAAATATAATTTCAGTTTGCAGAAGTTACTTCATATTCATATATTTTCCAATGCTTAAATCTCTGCTAAGGTTATTCAAAATGTAAAATTTAGGTATTATTTTAGACTCATGAATCTGGCTACTTTCTGTCTTTTCAGCATGACTACTTGCTATACTAACATCTAGACAACTACTTTTATTTAGTATCAACTTTACTAAATGACCTAGTGTGATTTTAAAAACTATTATACATGTGTTAGTAGTGCTTATAAATTTATAAATTATTTGTAAAAATAAATGGATAATGTTAAAATTAATAATGGTAATACATTAATATTTAAGAAAAGGCATTTAGTAATAAAACAAATGAATTATGATCAACAAAATTAACTTAAAGTTCGTAGGAATATACTTTCTTATACTGAATAATCAAGAGTTGTTAAAAATATATTTTAAGTAAAAATGTTAGCATTTAACACAAGATATGAACTCGATGTATAAAAGAGTGAAGTCCGTTCAAGGAAGATGAAGGTATTCATTGAGAGGGTACATTTACTGGCTCATGGTTGGGCGTGGCAGGTACCTGATATCTGTTTATGAGCCCCCAAATCAGAAGGAACTATGTTTCTGGACTCCTTCTGCCTAGAGAAGCAAGGATCAAACTCTTAGCACCTTAGGAGAGAGAAAGAAGAAATAGCTGTTTGGCAGTTATTCACCTTTGTCCTGTAAACAGAGCCTTTACTGATTCTTGTCTTTCTCTTCCTCCTGATAACTGAAGCCTGCTATTCCTTTGCTGTTGCTCATTCACTAAATCCTGTCCAACTCTTTGCAACCCCATGAACTGCAGCACGCCAGGCTTTCCTGTCCTTTACTATCTCCAGGAGTTTGCTCAAACTCATGTCCATTGAATCAGCTCTTTCTTAAAGTAAAATTTCATTCTATAACTATAGATAAGAACCTTAACCTGTGGATGTCTGGAAGTTAATCTTCTGAAAGACATGCATCTTCAGGGCAATTTTCCATCTTGTGTATCTGATTTATCTGATTGTGGATAATATAAAAAAAGCCTGAGTGCAACTGTCAAATATGAGGACAAGATAGAAGCCTTCTCTTTGACAAGTTCTTCTTCTTTTTCCTTCCTGTGCTCGATATTGCTTCTATTGCAACTATGGGGGGAAAAATAGAAAACTTTCTTAATGTATTAGTTATGGAGACACATGAAGATAACAGCTTGTCATCGTTCATGAATAAACATTTAACAGGCAAGACTTATTTTGAAGGAGTATAGCATACCTAAGGTATTTTCATTCATGTTTCACAGTAACATTGCTAGGATTTTTCTATTTTTCAATACTATTTTCTAAGAATAGGAGACACTGAGGAAAAAAGAAATATCACTTTTGCCTTTTAAGAACCCATAGTCTATAGGATTTAGATTTATGCTATCTTAACGATGCCTTTAAGGATAAAGCCACAAGGATAAAGGAGATGGAGACATTTACTGTAAGACTAACCTGAGTCTGAACTAGAGTCATCACACACCTGATGCATAGAGGCCTAACAAACCGAAATGTCAGAGTTTAAAGCAGAGAAATGTTTATTGTAAGGCTCCTGCAGGGAGAACAGGTTGGCTCATGCTCAAAATATCCGAACTCCCCTGATGAATTTCAGGGCAGTATTTTTAAAGGAGAGGTAAGGAAGCAGAGCCAAGGGTGCCTGCTCACCTTGGCTGTGACTCTCTGATTGGTTGATGGTGAGGTAACAGGGCAGTTTCAGTTAACATCATCAATCCTCACACTCCAGAAGGCCTGGGGATTAAGTGCTTTTGGTCCTAAGTAGTTAACTTCTTCCATTTGATGGGTATTTTAGCATCTACAAAATAACTCAGGAAATATGCATCAGATACTATTGTCTAAGTACTTCAGGAAGAACTATATGGTTGCTTTACTATTTAAATTGTTACCAGTTTTCCTGGCCCAACTGCTACTTTTGTCACTACGTGTTCACATCCTTTCAATCATTAATTCTTGAGCCAGGCTTTTGTAACTCACGGGAGGCCCAGGAGGTTACAGCTTTTCTGCAAACAAGAGGCAGGCAGAGGATGCAGAGAGAAGAATCTGTCCCAGGAAGGCCCCATAACATCTGATGTAGGACCAGTTACACTGTTACACTCACGTAGGACCTTAAGTAGCCCTTCTGATCCTCAAATGCAGTGAGAAGAAAGGTAGGTACCTGTCTGTTTTTCTTTGATTGGCACCGTAGATCAAATTATATGACACATTAAAGGAAATAGAATTATTAGATATATCACTTAAAAATTAATAACTTCAAATTTGAATTTTGTTTATAAATTCAATCAAGGGTAATTGTTGTTGTTTAGTAGCTAAGTTGTGTCTGACTCTTTTGTATCTTCATGGACTATGGCCTGCCTGGTTCCTCCGTTCATGGGATTTCCCATGCAAGAATACTGGAGTGGGTTGCCATTTCCTACTCCAGTGAATCTTCCTGACCCAGGGATTGAACCCATGTCTCTTGCTTGGCAGGTGGATTCTTTACTGATGTGCTACCTGGGAAGCCCCCTATCCAGGGTAAACCCTTTTAAAATATTTCTTTTAAAATTTGACTTATTTCTAGTGGCATTTATGTTGTTGGAATTTTATGAATTGTTACAAAAGAATTCTCATTCTTTTATCTTAGGCCAGACTCTTACAAGCAAGCTAACATATTTTAATTCAATTACAAGTTTCCTTTTTTCAAATTGATAGCTGTATTTTCTGCATGCTGACAGTTTTTGCCAGACTTAGCCCTACGTAATTGAGTAATGTTTATAAACAAAATCAGAAAAAAATAAATAAAGGGAAGCCCAATATAATCACATTCCATCCTAATATTAAATATTTGCAGCATAATAAAACTACACTGGTTTTATCATAGGATTTTGACTTCATAATTTAGTTACTATTATTTGATTTTTTATGATTTAGTTTCTATTCTTTGATTTTGACTTTATAATTTAGTTACTATTGTTTGACCTTATAATTTAGTTACTTATTGTTTGAAATAAACATTGTTTATTAAAATAGGGTGTTAGATTAACTCTCTGAAATAGTCTTAATCTCCAAAGATTAGAATGAGTTATTTTGTCACTACACTGAATAGGGTATATAATTTTCTGAATTTTAAGATTTTTCTCCCTCAGTATTGGCACTTAGACCTTTACTCCAACTCACCAGCTAATAAGTATCAGCAAACTATATCACATATAAATTAATACTTATATGCATTAATGGAAGTAATTAAAAATGCAAAATTATGCTATACTACCAACTTATCTTTTCTGTACTTCAGAATATAATTTATTTTGCACAGTCATCATGTACTCATATTTATCCTGATAGAAATGTTTCCAGTTCATATGAGAGAATTAAATATGTCAGCATTGAGAATGAAGAAAATTAAATATTTCTTTGTCATGGGTACAAAAATCCCCAAAGAGCTCTATGACTTCAGGTGCTTTTCCATATTAGCACTGGGTTAGATGATCTTTAAAATCTGTTCCAGTTCTTCATTTCTATAATTACTCAAAAATTAGATGTAGCCAAAATGAACTAAAACATGAATGTAGGCTTTAAATGGAATTATTGACTTTAAAAACACTTAGGAAAAGTAATTAAATGATGGGCCATAATTAGTGAGGGCTCAATCAGGGTCTGGCCAGAAAACTAAATACCAGTGATTTTAGTAGAGAAGCATTTTAATGTGAGAAATTGTGTAAGTATTGGAGAAGTGGAAAAGCAGTTGGGGAACATTGAGGTATCACAGAGGTAGTAATTAAAGAAAGCAGGGCTGCTGGGGCTGGGAAACAAAGGCAGAAAGTTAACATTGGAAGGAAGCCTAGAGTTTAAAGGACAGATCTTGCCCTCAGTGATGAGATTCAGACCTCTGAAAAAGAACATTACTCCGTGAGGACTGGTACCTCAGGAAGTCAGATGAGGGCCCTGCCCATCTGAAATTCAGTTTTCAGAAAAGAGGGTGCCAGCCAATTGTTGCTGAGGAGACCCAGTAAGACTGGTTTTAAGAAGGTGGAAGGCAAACTGCAAATTGGAATCAGTTTCAACTGCCAGGATAAAGAACTATTACTGGAATAATGCTGACAGAAGGGAACTGGAAGCAAACAGGAGGAGTGAGTCCTTTCTCTAGTTCAGACTTTCCATCTTCCTCTAGTGAAAACGAAGACAGAGCCAGCTGGTAATTGAGAAATGCAGTTCTCCAAGTTCCAGGTTCTATCTCACAAATAAAGTGCAGAGGGAGGATTTGAAGCTGAAAAATAATAGCTTAATAGCCAGTACAATGAGGAGACAATCATAGCAATGACTTAGAGTAAAATGAAACTGTGTTAGATTATTGAAGCAAAAGCAGCATTTTCCTGAGGTTTGTATTTCTCCAAATGGTCTTGAAGTTACAGCATTTATTTTATAGAAGAAAAAGTTCAACTACCTCATTATACTGAACAAGAAGTTATTTACTAGTTAGATGATAAGTAATTGGAATTAAAAACTGCCAACAATTTCCATTAAATGAAACCTGAAGCTATTGTACAAAAAGTTGTTTTTCTCCCCATAGAATTCACTTACATTATATGTGTAAACACATAGTTAAACAACTTTTTTTTTAAACTTGCTAATTTTATTTTCCAACATGGAATATTAGCAACTAATGGGCATGCATTTACAAATTTTATGCCAGTATGTTATTTTGAGAATTAAAATATAAAATATATGGTAAAACACATACTTTTAAAAATAACTGATCCATTTAATGAAAAACAAATCAGAACATGAACTCTTCTTATGTCAAAAAGAAAAGAACTATTGTAGTAAAACACACTGAAGCATGTACTTACAATTTAGGTGACTGTATAATTGCAATAAGATTTGTACAATGTTGTTGTATAACTCTTGGAGTGTTCCAGCTGCATTGACAATGTGATTGATCCACCCAATTATTTTACACTTTTGAAATTGATTGACTACTGGAAGTGACTCAGTTAATTAGTTATTTAGGCATTATGTGATATAACAAATTTGATTGAAATTTAAAATCTATTCTGTATCTAATTCTCAACATAATTACCAATGAAGATAAAAGTTAAAGTAGAAACTGTTAAACAGATGATGCTTAACTTTGAGTAAAAGAAATTATGTGTATATATTTTATATATATATATAACTATATATATATGATTTTATATAGAAGTTTTATATAACTATTTAGATATTAGATAGATCTATCTATCTATAGCTCTTGCCTGGAAAATCCCATCGATGGAGGAGCCTGGTAGGCTGCAGTCCAGGGGGTCGCTAAGAGTCGGACACGACTGAGCGACTTCACTTTCACTTTTTATTTTCATGCATTGGAGAATGAAATGGCAACCCACTCCAGTGTTCTTGCCTGGAGAATCCCCGGGACAGGGTAGCCTGGTGGGCTGCCATCTATGGGGTCGCACAGAGTCGGACACGACTGCAGCAACTTAGCAGCAACAGCAGCAGCTATAATTCATTTTACCAAAACTCGGAAAAGTCTATACCAGTTTTTGCTCAACCACATTATAGATTTTAAGCCGTTACATTTATAGGATTATATTCAAATTTTATCTTTTTTACTAAAATATGAACCTTTTTGCTCTTTATAATGTGATTTCAGTGAGACTGGCAGAATTTAAATATTTTTGCACATGATTATGCACCTTTGAAACTTCAGGGGAAAAAGATTCATATTCATCCTTTCAGTTTAATTCACTTTGATAGGATGGCATCAAGATGCCAAGTAAACTATTACACATTATCCAGTCACTAATGTAACATTCAGAAATCCAGAATAACTAAACCTGGGTGAAAGCTTTATTTAGTATTAAGTTAGATATATTTAGTTATAATTAAACTAATTAGAACTTTAATTGCTACTTTGCATAATTCATGCATTAATATTTTTTAACTAATATCTATTATGAAAGATGAGGAGGGCATGGTAACACATTCCAGTATTCTTCCCTAAAGAATCCCAAGAACAGAGGAGCCTGGAAGGTTATGGTCAGTGTGGTTGCAAAGAGTCAGACACGACTGAAGCGACGTAGTATGTATGCATTATGAAAGATATGTTGTTAGGAGCTATGAAGAATTTAAAATGGTTTAGCTCAGTCATAATAAATTCCAAGTTTTCTAAGACATATCAAATTCAAAAAGTTATCCCCATATCAGACCTACATATTTTAATTTTTAGTTCATAAATAGTCTCAATAGTATAAAACTTACTATAGTCTTAGTATAAAACTTACTGTACTCTATAGTTAGAGAACTCTTGAGCTTCTTACAAGTAATACAACTTAGTGGAGTCAGTAAATTGTATAAAAGATTAAATGCCAGACAGCTTTCTTAAGCAGATTATTATATAGGTCAGTAAAGATAGAACAGATGACCTCTAAATGTCTTTTTCATAAACCAGAATTCTTTTGACCACTGCTGTTGGAATCTATTATTTGGTAAATTTTTAATTGCAGCTCCGTGTGACACTCTGCATTTTCTCAGGGATCTGGTGGCTTTTGGGAGAAAAGTCATCTGTTTAGTGATGTACCAGGGGCCTGTTTGAACTTTTCTGTGTCAGAATTCAGTAGTCTTGACAGTTACTATTGTTTTAAATGGCTGAGTGTTGCAAAGTTCTGACACCTGCAAATTCCTGAAATACTGAGAACTGAAAAATCTAGACAGGCAAATTGATGTCCATTACACGTAATTATAGACTGAATTCATGGCTACTTTTCCACATTCAGAGAAAGCAGCTGTTTTTGCTCTAAGTCTTGAACTTTTTTCTTGGAGAATAAAGGAATAGTTGTCTGTCACAAAGAATTCTTGGTTTCTGAAATAAATATGATTTTTCTCAAATACTCTGACACTGGATAGATATATGAGGTTTTAAGAAGTGACTTATTTGCTCCTTCCTTACAGATACTCTCCTGAAAATGTCCTTGTTTTTGTGTCCTGTTCTTATGCATAGACGGATTTAGAGACAAACTGTTTACTTTCTGAAGTACTGTATTTGGCCAAAGAATTATTTAATGGCCTCAGTCTGAAAGTGTTATGAAAATATGATTCTGTATTAAACATGACACATTGTCCACAAAGAAGTAGTAATTTCACTGAATTTTGTTCATTGCAGTGATGGCTCATTGGCCTCTAAGTTATTTCAAGGCAGATGGAATAGCTTCTGCATTGTCTATCATGCTTTTCATGATTTCAGTAGACTGTACCTAAGAACACAATTTAGAAGCTTCTAAATCCTTTAATACTTAGCTACTCTTTTATTTAATAAATGTTAATATTGCTAATTCTTTTGACTAATTGGATAAACAATAAAAAGTATGTCAAAAATGTTTTGGTTCAGATCAAATAATCTTTTCTGACAAAAATAGAAACATTCACCTACTTTGCCAATGTCATTCATTAAATTCTTCAAGGAATTTTTGGTTTCTTTTCATGTACTTACATGCGAAGTATATTGTCTCATTTTGTTCTCTTTATTATTTATTAATTATCCTCATAACCTAAGTTACTTTTTAATAAAGCTGCACCTACCTTCTTAAAATAAACTGTGTGCCTTTTCATTCTAATAGTATTCTTGGTTTTCTTTTGGAAAAAAAGACAAACTTTGTTATATTTCTGTTCTTACCTTCCGATTTTCAAAAACAAAACAAAACAAAAAAACAATAAATGGAGATATTTCAGTCCATTGCTTAAATTCTTCTGATGATTTCTGGACCATTATGTTGTCATTTGAATAACTGAAGACATCCTTTAATGAGGTGCCTGTGCCAGGTTGCATTGGATGAGTGATTAAAAGCTCCCGCGAGGTCCACAGCTCTTGTTATTTCGTTGAATCCGATTTGCCTTCTGACCCAGGAGTTCCACCATGGATTTCCCATTCATGCTTTGTTTTTCCTTTTCAACTCCTAACTCCAAAGTAGTTTATAAATATCTCATTATTAGAGGTCATCTTTCTGGATGTACAAGCTTATTCTCCTGTTCTTAATTTCTCAAAAAAAAAAAATCAATTTTGGTAAAACAGATGAAAATAGTTACAATTCCAAGTTCTTTATTGGTATATTGTGGTTGTTGGCCCACTAGATATTTTGGTCTGGGGTTTCAGAATTGTGGCAAAGACAGAGCTGTTCTGTTGTGTAAGACAGACAAAATAATCTGTAAGAGCCCCAAAGGAAAGTCAGGCCATGATTTGAAGGTGTCATTGAGAGATCCCCATTCCACCTCATACAAAGAGCTGGCTTTTCAGAACCTATTTTATCTGCTTCAGAAAGAGAAAGGGTTGGCTGACAAGACTTAAACCTCTGGCTCCAGGCAGTCTAGGCTCTCTCTGGATTCCTAGATCACTAAGCCAAGCCCTGCCACTCTCAGAAACTTAGTATTTATACATAGATGATGATTATGCCAATCAAGTTGACTTTGATCACGTGAGTCAAGTTGAATCAAAGTCAGTCTGTCATTTTTTCCTTCCAGTATCAATTATGACTAACTTTATTTAACTTACTTTCATGCATTTATAGATTCTTTTTTCTCAAAGAACATCAGAGCTGATGTTGACTAAATATTATAATTTCTCTTACCTACAAAAGTACAGTGAAAAACAAAGTACAGATTCCCTTAATTGCAATAAAATTTATGTTGTATGTTGATAATGATGTTTGTAAATCAAGAATTATAAAACTAGAACATGCATTTTGTCTTATTTTCATATTACCTTTGAGGAAAAATCCTTGCAAGCCTTCTTTTCAGATCAAAATTTTTTCTATATTTATTATTATGCATATTGGGCTTTTTTTAAGAGATAGACCATAAATTTCTGGGGATCTGAAGTGAGTAAATAGGGAAATATAACTAATTTTAAATTGCAATTCTTTCAGAGGACAGGCAAAATGTACATGGCTACTTTAATCTCTATATAAAATTATGACAGGAATAATGAGATAAATACTGCTAAATAACAACATAAATTTTTATGCTGATTTCTAGAACAAATATTCATTATCATGTATTTTCATTTAAAAAATAAAATGTCACAATTGCTAGTGAAATATAGCAGTTAAATTTTATTTGTATTGAATACAGACAGAAGAAGAATGACAGATATTACTGAATATTTATTTCTTGATATTGGCCATGACATGTACATATGTAACTTAGTAAATGAAATAAAACAATGGTTACCATTTGGCACTTAAGGAGATGGCAAATTGACCTTGTCTGTAGGCTCTGTATAACATGAATTTGAAAACTTTTACATTCTGATTGAACAGCATTCAGCAGTATAGTATTTGTTAAAAGAATCCCTTCAACTCTAAGTCATCCAGAAAAGTGAAACACTAGACACACCCCTTGCCCCCAATCCTAGAAAATTTAAAAAAAGATTAAAAAAATTATACTTTGACCTGGCTCTCTTCTTTTTAAAGATTGTATATTCTGTCATTTTGATTCCTTACTCTTTCTCTCAGATGTTTATACAATTCTCCCATTTGAGGCCAATAGTGACAACAACTAAGTCATTATTTTTACTTGCACACTTCAAAATGTGGCCCAATTTTATATTTCATTTGGATAAAGATGAAGTCATCAGGGGTGGAGTTAGTTGTAGCTTATACACTCAAGCATAAGCCGTCTTCTATACATCATATTTCTCCTACATTTCTAGGCAAATTAAAGTATACTAGCTAGCAGTTCAAATATGTTTGACCCCCAAGTAACTGAAATAAAAGAAATTCATTTTAAGTGAGTTTGAGACAAGAAAAACTGAAAAAGTTATTTCTGAATGAACTGCACTGCAAGCTATTAAGTGAAAACTTTCATAGTTCTCTTATGTACAAGATATCTGAATCACAACAAAGATTATTATATATATATATATCTCAGAGAAGCTCTGAAGGCACAGTATTGAATAATACAACTGCATCTGTTAATTCTAAAAATAAAGTAAGAGAGAAGAATTTTACTATGAAAATATGCCAGACTTGTTCAGTCACTAAGATGTGTCTGACTCTTTGTGACCCTATGGACTGTAGCACACCAGACTTCCCTGTCCATCACCAAGTCCCAGAGCTTGTTCAAACTCACGTCCATCAAGTCGGTGATACCATCCAACCATCTCATCCTCTGTTGTCCCCTTCTCCTCCCACCTTCAATCTTTCCCAGCATCAGAGTCTTTTCCAGTGAGTCAGCTTTTCACATCAGGTGACCAAAGTATATTGGAGTTTCAGCTTCAGCGTCAGTCCTTTCAATGAATATTCAGGACTGATTTCCTTTAGGATTGACTGGTTTGATCTACCTACAGTACAAGGGACTCTCAACAGTCTTTTTCAGCACCACAGTTTGAAACCATTAATTCTTTAGTGTTCAGCCTTGTTTATAGTCCAAATATCACATGCATATATGACTACTGTAAAAATCATAGGTTTGATTATACAGACCTTTATCAGCAAAGTAATGTCTCTGCTTTTTTAACGCTGTCTAGGTTTGTCATCAGAGAAGGCAATGGCAACCTACTCCAGTACTCTTGCCTGGAAAATCCCATGGACGGGAGCCTGGTAGGCTGCAGTCCATGGGGTCGCTAAGAGTCAGACACGACTGAACGACTTCACTTTCACTTTTCACTTTCATGCATTGGAGAAGGAAATGGCAACCCACTCCAGTGTTCTTGCCTGGAGAATCCCAGGGATGGCAGAGCCGGGTGGGCTGCCATCTATGGGGTCGCACAGAGTTGGACACGACTGAAGCGGCTTAGCAGCAGCAGGTTGGTCATAGTTTTTCTTCCAATGAGCAAGCGTCTCTTAATTTCATGGCTGCAGTCATCGTCTGCAGTGATTTGGGCATCTATTTGCCAAGCTATTCCTTTTGTAAAAGTGTAGAGTATAAAGTAGACTGAATTATGAAATATATAAATTCTCACCCAGCATTTTGAAGCTCCCTGTCAATCAGTAGTCCCATCTTGCATTTTATTATGCATTTTTTCACATGCATCTTTCTCCATGAATATTTCTACATAACTGAAAAATATCTTATTGCATTTTAGAAAGCTGCATTCACATTCAAATTATGTCTCACTTTACTATTTTAGTGAAATCTCTACATTAAGTTTAAAGCGTTCATTTGACTTCATTCTTGTATCATTTATTCTGTCATGGATCCTCTCACAAATCAGAAAGCAAGTGGTACAGTATCAAAAGTCTTAAATAATATATAGGAAGCATTTACACAGAAAACAAGCTTTATACTTTAATCAAGTGGAGAATTACTTTGGCTGTCTCATTAATAGATGCCATTATGTGAATAGCATTGTGTGAATCTCATATATGGGGTTGAGTCGTACACAACCCGTACAGGCATATACAAGAACAAACAAGTTGATATTGTAGAGATTCAGTATGCATACTTTCCAGTCTTCCTTAAAAGTAGTAAGAAAAACTTTGCTGACTCTTTTTATTTTGGTGTTCCTGTAACCGTACTAAAAACTAGTACTGAATAGACACTTACAATGTACTTGGCATTATTGTAAGCATCTGCCATTGATTCCCTTAATACTCACAACGGTCCTGTGAAGCAAATTTTATCCTCATTTTACAAAAAAGGAAATTGAGGTACAAGAGGGCCAAGTAGCCAAGGCCAAACATCTGGTAAGCAGTAAATATCCTGAGCCTCTTTAGATTGCCTTTTACAAATGAAGATCCTAGGATTTATATCCTAGGATATAACTTTTCTTTTCTCAGTATTTCTTATTTATCTGGACATTATAAACCAGCCTATGGTTTATTATTACCTATATGTCAGTGGTATATTGAATAAATGAATGAACAAATGAATAATGAATGAACAAATGAATAATGAATGAATGATGTTTGTGTTGCTAATGATATTTCTCCTATTCTACAGATATACATAAATATTCAACCACATGCATTCTACTTATGTATCTCACAAATGCTTTACATTGAATTGGTTCAATTCTGTATTTATTATCTGCCCCATCAGCATTCGCACCTCTAAGCTATTCACTCTGCCTATGGTCCTATATAACTGTGCTATGTACCTATTTTTGTCTCAGAAACAATTAATCTTTATTTTAATTTATTTTTAATTGGAGGATAATTGCTTTACAATATATGTTGGTTTCTGCCATATGTCAACATAAATCTCTCTTTAAAAAAAACAGAATCTGTGAAGAATTTGCAAATTGCATTTTTCCTATACTACTGGACTTCCTTTTAGTACCCATCAGTAGCAATGCAGAGAGATTGGCCAGCAAGAGGAAGGGAGAATATAATTTTTTTCATGTGTTTGCTATTCCTCTCAGCATCATCTTCGCAGCAATTGGTTCCAGCATCCAACTCCTTCTTGCATACACAGAACAAGCTTTATTGTTTCCCTGCAGCAGCCAGCCACACTGGCTTTCAGGGGTCTGAACTCTAAATCCATAGAAACTTCCCTCTGAGCTTCTAGGTTCTCATGACTGCAACTTCTTCCCTTTGTTCCCTTAGTTCTAGGTAGTAGCTGCTTCCTGCAGTTATGTATTTAGTCATAGCTTTTATTCTCCTTGCCTCTATCATCAGTGTAACCAATTACCTATGTTGAATTCCATCTGTTAAAAAGTCTAATATGGTCTATATTTTCTGTCTGGTATACTCATGTGAACTTCCTTTGATTACTCTAATTTCTTTCCCTCTTTTGGGCATTTTCTTTACCTACTCCAGTTCATTTCTTTTCCACTTTCAGCTGATTTCTGAAAAATGCCAATTATAAACTACAGTATGTACAAAATCTATCTTGTCTACTTTATATCAACCAAAATCTATCTTGTCTACTTTATATCAATCAAAATCCAGTGATGAAGATCAAGCAGTTTTAATCTAGAAGGTCTGGATTCAAATACTAGACCTGTTTGTTAGCTTTAAAGACCCGTGGAAGATTTGTTGGTGAGCTGGTTTATCACCAGCCATCCAGAAATAGCTAATTTGGGGAAGAATGTTGATGACTATAACCTGACAGAAACTGCTATTGAGAGAATTATAATCTTTGCACTTCATTGTTTCAAAATTATACTTTTGTCCTCTTCTATTTTGCAGAGTCAAAGAGAAGAAAATAATGCAAGAAAATGAGGGATAAAAAGTGTAGAATATGGGACTTGGGGTGAACAAAGAATCCAATTAGAGACAAAAAAAATGATAATTGTTTCAAATGAAAAGGCAGAAACACATAAACACATGCACACATATATGAAACTGTATATATATAGACATATATATGCATATATATGCAAATACATATATAGTACATACTAATATATAGGTAAACATATTTGATATATGTTACATTTTATGTATCAATTTTATGTTAATTCATAATTTAAACATAATTACATATATAATCATTTCATTAGTACTTGCAGTCTAATACCATCTTTGCCCAAATGACTATTTTTGCCATTATTCCTTAAAAATTATGAAGAACTTAGTTTCTTAGGGATATGACAAATTCTAGATTTCCTGAAAATAACCTGCTGTTTAAAACATGTTTTATTCTGTCTTCTTTTAAACAATTCTCTTTAATAAAATCAATTAAAACTATATTCAGAAGATGGCGGAGGAATAGGACGTGAAGACCACTTTCTCCCTCACAAATTCCTCAAAAGAACATTTCAACACTGAGAAAACTCCACAAAACAACTTCTGTAGGCTGGCAGAGGACATCAGGCAACCAGAAAAGCAGACCATTGTCTTCAAAAACAGGTAGGAAAAAATATAAAAGATGAAAAAGGAGACAAAGGAGGTGGGGAGGGAGCTCCGTCCCGGGAAGGGAAGCCCGTCCCGAGAAGGGAATTTTAAGAAGAGAGGTTTCCAAACACCAGGAAACACTCTCCCTGCCGAGTCTGTGGCGAGCCTTGGAAACACGGAAGGCAACATAACAGGAAGGAAAAATAAAGAAATAATTAAAACCAAGAGATTACAAGCCCAACAGTAACTCCCCCAGCGGAAAAGCAGCACAGACGCCTGCATCCGCCATTGGGAAGTGGGGGCAGGGCAGGGAAGCGCGAGAGGTGCGGACTGCAGTGCTTTGTAAGAATCGGGCAGGAACGCCCCACGCGCAACCAGAACGATCTAACTTGGGCTAGCAAACCAGACTGTGGGATAGCTACCACGCGAAAAGCTCGAACATAAGACACCACCAGGACCGAGCACAGAACAAAGGACGGAACGGAAAAAGCCAGCTGCAGACCATCCCCCCGCCGGGGACAGGCAGCCAGAGCCATAAGGGCTGGAAAGGGGCAATTGCAGACCCGGAGAGACTTCACTTACCAAATTGCAAGCAGGCTTCTTTGCTAAGACTTCTGGGGATGCTGGACAGTCATCATCTGCCTCACAAGGGGCGCCAGCGGTCCACCCAGAAAACTGAGCAGCAGAGGCAGAAAAGGCGACAAGTCGCAGCTATCACGCTCGCCAAACTCCTGAGCTACTTGGACCTGGGAAGGGCACAAAATGCAGTCCCAACGGAATCTGTGCCTCTGAGGGCTACCTGAGCACCGAACCTGAGCGGCTTAGACCGGGGAAGTGCACGCAGCCTAGGGCCGGCCTCAGACAGTTCCCGGCTGAGCATCGTAGAGCCGGAGTGGTTTGTGAGCTGCGAGAAGGGATAGGTCCAGCAGGGCTGAGACATTGTGTGCACACGACAGCGCTATTTCTTTGCAGCATCCCCCCTCCCCACAGCGCGACTGAACTAGTGAGCCTAAAAAACCAGCATAAAGAAGAAGTTAAACAGAGGGAACCGCCTTGGATGTGACCTCACAATGCCCACAACATCAGAGAAGGGCCAGATATATTTTTACTATTTTTAAAATCATTCCTTTTTTTTTCTTCTTTTTTTTCTTTTTTTCTGACTTTTTTTTTAATAGTTAAGTCTTCTATTTCTCCTCTAATTTTTAATTCTATAACCTATTATTAATATTCAAAAAAAAAGACTTTTTTTTTTTTTTTTTTAAGGCAAACACCATATATAGTCTTTGGGTGGTTATTGGTGTTTTGTTTTTTTTTTTTAAATAATTCTTGTGGCTTTTTTTTTCTTTTTTCCTTTTTCCTTCTGCTTCTTTTCTTTAATATTGTATTTTTGAAAATCCAACCTCTTCTCTAGATTTTTAATCTTACCTCTTTGGTTTTTGTTGTCAATTTTGTACATTTAAAAACCCAAACTTCACTACCCAATTTTACCTGAGAGCGAGATTACAGGCTTGACCACTCTCTCCTCCTTTGGACTCTCCTTTTTCTCCACCAGGTGGCCTCTGTCTCTTTTCTCCCCCATCTCTTCTCTATCCAACTCTGTGAATCTCTGTGTGTTCCAGACGGTGGAGAACACCTAAGGAACTGGTTACTGGTAGGATTTGTCTCTCTCCTTCTCATTCCTCTCTCTTATCCTCCTGGCCACCTCTGTCTACTTCCTCCCTCTCCTCTTCCCTGTATAACTCCGTAAATACCACTGAGCGGTCCAGACTATAGAGCGCACATTAGGAGCTGACTACTGGCTAGCTTGCTCGCTCCTGTTTTGATCTCACCGCATCTCATTCCAGTGACCTCTAACTACCCCCTCCCTCTTCTCTTCTCCTTGTAACTCAGTGAACCTCTCTGGGTGTCCCTCAATGTGGAGAAACTTTTCATCTTTAAACTAGATGTTTTACCATCGGTGCTGTATAGATGGAGAAGTCTAGAGGCTACTGTAAAAATAAAACTGAAAGCCAGAAGCAGGAGGCTTAAGTCCAAAGCCTGAAAACATCAGAGAACTCCTGAATTCAGGGAACATTAAGCAATAGGAGCTCATCAAATGCCTCCATACCTACACTGAAACCAAGCTCCACCCTAGGACCAACAAGTTCCAGAACAAGACATACCACACAAATTCTCCAGCAACACAAGAACACATTCCTGAGCTTCAATATACAGGCAGCTCAAAGTTACTCCAAAACCTTTGACGTCTCATAACCCATTACTGATCACTCCACTGCACTCCAGAGAGAAGAAACCCAGCTCCACCCACCAGAACTCCAACACAAGCTTCCCTAACCAGGAAACCTAGACAAGCCACTGATACAACCCCTCCCACAGTGGGGGGACTCCACAAATTACCAGAATATAAAAAGGCCACCCCAAATGCAGCAATATAACCAAGATGAAGAGACAGAGGAATACTCAGCAGGTAAAGGAACAGGAGGGTTGCCCACCAAACCAAACAAAAGAGGAAGAGGTAGGAAATCTATCTGAGAAAGAATTCCGAATATTGATAGTGAAAATGATCCAAAATCTTGAAATCAAAATGGAATCACAGATAAATAGCCTAGAGACAAGGATTGAGAAGATGCAAGAAAGGTTTAACAAGGACCTAGAAGAAATAAAAAAGAGTCAATATATAATGAATAACGCAATAAATGAGATCAGAAACACTCTGGAAGCAACAAATAGCAGAATAACAGAGCCAGAAGATAGGATTAGTGAAATAGAAGATAGAATGGTAGAAATAAATGAATCAGAGAGGAAACAAGAAAAACGAATTAAAAGAAATGAGGACAATCTCAGAAACCTCCAGGACTATATGAAACGCTCCAACATTCGAATTATAGGAGTCCCAGAAGAAGAAGAAGACAAAAAGAAAGACCATGAGAAAATCCTTGAGGAGATAATAGTTGAAAACCTCCCTAAAATGGGGAAGGAAATAATCACCCAAGTCCAAGAAACACGGAGAGTTCCAAATAGGATAAACCCAAGGTGAAACACCCCAAGACACATATTAATCAAATTAACAAAGATCAAACACAAAGAACAAATATTAAAAGCAGCAAGGGAAAAACAACAAATAACACACAAGGGGATTCCCATAAGGATAACAGCTGATCTTTCGATAGAAACTCTTCAGGCCAGGAGGGAATGGCAAGACATACTTAAAGTGATGAATTAAAATAACCTACAGCCCAGATTACTGTACCCAGCAAGGATCTCTTTCAAATATGAAGGAGAAATCAAAAGCTTTACAGACAAGCAAAAGCTGAGGGAATTCAGCACCACCAAACCAGCTCTCCAACAAATTCTAAAGGATATTCTCTAGACAGGAAACACAAAAAGGGTGTATAAACCCGAACCCAAAACCATAAAGTAAATGGTAACAGGATCATACTTATCAATAATTACCTTAAACGTAAATGGGTTGAACGCCCCAACCAAAAGACAAAGACTGGCCGAATGGATACAAAAACAAGACCCCTCTATATGCTGCTTACAAGAGACCCACCTCAAAACAAGGGACACATACAGACTGAAAGTGAAGGGCTGAAAAAAGATATACCATGCAAATAGAGACCAAAAGAAAGCAGAAGTGGCAATACTCATTTCCGATAAAATAGACTTTAAAACAAAGGCTGTGAAAAGAGACAAAGAAGGCCACTACATAATGATCAAAGGATCAATCCAAGAAGAAGATATAACAATTATAAATATATATGCACCCAACATAGGAGCACCGCAATATGTAAGACAAATGCTAACAAGTATGAAAGGGGAAATCAACAATAACACAATAATAGTGGGAGACTTTAATACCCCACTCACACCTATGGACAGATCAACTAAATAGAAAATTAACAAAGAAACACAAACTTTAAATGATGAAATAGACCATTTAGACCTAATTGATATCTATAGGACATTTCACCCCAAAACAATGAATTTCACCCCTTTCTCAAGTGCTCATGGAACCTTCTCCAGGATAGATCACATCCTGGGCCATAAATCTAGCCTTAATAAATTCAAAAAAATCAAAATCATTCCAAGCATCTTTTCTGACCATAATGCATTAAGATTAGATCTCAATTACATGAGAAAAACTATTAAAAATTCCAACATATGGAGGTTGAACAACACATTTCTGAATAACCAACAAATCACAGAAGAAATCAAAAAAGAAATCAAAATATGCATAGAAACTAATGAAAATGAAAACACAACAACCCAAAACCTGTGGGACACTATAAAAGCAGTGCTAAGGGGAAAGTTCATAGCAATATAGGCATACCTCAAGAAACAAGAAAAAATTCAAATAAATAACCTAACTCTACACCTAAAGCAACTAGAAAAGGAAGAATTGGAGAACCCCAGAGTTAGTAGAAGGAAAGAAATCTTAAAAATTAGGGCAGAAATAAATGCAAAAGAAACAGAAGAGACCATAGCAAAAATCAACAAAGCCAAAAGCTGGTTCTTTGAAAGGATATATAAAATTGACAAACCATTAGCCAGACTCATCAAGAAGCAAAGAGAGAAAAATCAAATCAATAAAATTAGAAATGAAAATGGAGAGATCACAACAGACAACACAGAAATACAAAGGATCATAAGAGACTGCTATCAGCAGTTATATGCCAATAAAATGGAAAAAATGGACAAATTCCTAGAAAAGTACAATTTTCCAAAACTGAACCAGGAAGAAATAGAAAATCTTAACAGACCCATCACAAGCATGGAAATTGAAACTGTAATCAGAAATCTTCCAGCAAACAAAAGTCCAGGTCCAGACAGCTTCACAGCTGAATTCTACCAGAAATTTCTAGAAGAGCTGACACCTATCCTCCTCAAAGTCTTCCAGAAAATTGCAGAGGAAGGTAAACTTCCAAACTCATTCTATGAGGCCACCATCACCCTAATACCAAAACCTGACAAAGATACTACAAAAAAAGAAAACTACAGGCCAATATCACTGATGAACATAGATGCAAAAATCCTCAACAAAATTCTAGCAATCAGAATCCAACAACACATTAAAAAGATCATACACCATGACCAAGTGGGCTTTATCCCAGGGATGCAAGGATTCTTCAATATCTGCAAATCAATCAATGTAATTCACCACATTAACAAACTGAAAAATAAAAACCATATGATTATCTCCATAGATGCAGAGAAGGCCTTTGACAAAATTCAACATCCACTTATGAAAAAACTCTCCAGAAAGCAGGAATAGAAGGAACATACCTCAACATAATAAAAGCTATATATGACAAACCCACAGCAAACATTATCCTCAATGGTGAAAAATTGAAAGCATTTCCCCTAAAGTCAGGAACAAGACAAGGGTGCCCACTTTCACTGCTACTATTCAACATAGTTTTGGAAGTTTTGGCCACAGCAATCAGAGCAGAAAAAGAAATAAAAGGAATCCAAATTGGATAAGAAGAAGTAAAACTCTCACTGTTTGCAGATGACATGATCCTCTATATAGAAAACCCTAAAGACTCCACCAGAAAATTACTAGAGCTAATCAATGAATATAGTAAAGTTGCAGGATATAAAGTCAACACTCAGAAATCCCTTGCATTCCTATACACTAACAATGAGAAAGTAGAAAAAGAAATTAAGGAAACAATTCCATTCACCATTGCAACAAAAAGAATAAAATACTTAAGAATATATCTACCTAAAGAGACTAAAGACCTATATATAGAAAACTATAAAACACTGATGAAGGAAATCAAAGAGGACACTAATAGGTGGACAAATATACCATGTTCATGGATTGGAAGAATCAATATAGTGAAAATGAGTATACTACCCAAAGCAATTTACAAATTCAATGCAATCCCTATCAAGCTACCAGCCATATTTTCACAGAACTAGAACAAATAATTTCAAGATTTGTATGGAAATACAAAATACCTCGAATAGCCAAAGCAATCTTGAGAAAGAAGAATGGAACTGGAGGAGTCAACTTGCCTGACTTCAGGCTCTACTACAAAGGCACAGTCATCAAGACAGTATGGTACTGGCACAAAGACAGAAATACAGATCAATGGAACAAAATAGAAAGCCCAGAGATCAATCCACACACATATGGACACCTTATCTTTGACAAAGGAGGCAAGAATATACAATGGAGTAAAGACAATCTCTTTAACAAGTGGTGCTGGGAAAACCGGTCAACCACTTGTAAAAGAATGAAATTAGATCACTTTCTAACACCATACACAAAAATAAACTCAAAATGGATTAAAGATCTAAATGTAAGACCGGAAACTATAAAACTCCTAGAGGAGAATATAGGCAAAACACTCTCCGACATAAATCACAGCAGGATCCTCTATGATCCACCTCCCAGAATACTGGAAATAAAAGCAAAAATAAACAAATGGGATCTAATTAAAATTAAAAGCTTCTGCACAACAAAGGAAAATATAAGCAAAGTGAAAAGACAGCCTTCTGAATGGGAGAAAATAATAGCAAATGAATCAACTGACAAACAACTAATGTCAAAAATATACAAGCAACTTATGCAGCTCAACTCCAGAAAAATAAACGACCCAATCAAAAAATGGGCCAAAGAACTAAATAGACATTTCTCCAAAGAAGACATACGGATGGCTAACAAACACATGAAAAGATGCTCAACATCACTCATTATTAGAGAAATGCAAATCAAAACCACAATGAGGCACCACTTCACACCAGACAGAATGTCTGCGATCTAAAAATCTGCAAGCAATAAATGCTGGAGAGGGTGTGGAGAAAAGGGAACCCTCCTACACTGTTGGTGGAAATGCAAACTATTACAGCCACTGTGGAGAACAGTGTGGAGATTCCTTAAAAAATTGCAAATAGAACTACCTCATGACCCAGCAATCCCACTGCTGGGCATACACACCGAGGAAACCAGAATTGAAAGAGACACATGTACCCCAATGTTCATCGCAGCACTGTTTATAATAGCCAGGACATGGAAACAACCTAAATGTCCATCAGCAGATGAATGGATAAGAAAGCTGTGGTACATATACACAATGGAGTATTACTCAGCCATTAAAAAGAATACATTTGAATCAGTTCTGATGAGATGGATGAAACTGGAGCCGATTATACAGAGTGAAGTAAGCCAGAAAGAAAAACACCAATACAGTATACTAACACATATATATGGAATTTAGAAAGATGGCAATGATAACCTTGTATGCAAGACAGCAAAAAAGACACAGCTGTGTATAACGGACTTTTGGACTCAGAGGGAGAGGGAGAGGGTGGGATGATTTTGGAGAATGGCATTCTAACATGTATACTATCATGTAAGAATCGAATCACCAGTCTATGTCTGACACAGGATACAGCATGCTTGGGGCTGGTGCACGGTGATGACCCAGAGAGATGTTATGGGGAGGCGGGGGGAGGGGGGGTTCATGTTTGGGAACGCATGTACACCCGTGGTGGATTCATGTCAATGTATGGCAAAACCAATACAGTACTGTAAAGTAAAATAAAGTAAAAAAAAAAAAAAAGAATAAAAAAAAAAAAGCCATATTCAGTTAAATATTTTAGCCTTGTTGTTGATGCATGACACTTTTATCAAAATTCCAATATGGTTGGTGAAAGTTTGGGTGAACAGATACCAAAATACAAATATAAGTATTGACTTAAGGTATGGTATACTTACATTGCAAGATTATAGTATGTTTATCTGGCTAAATGTACCCTTGTGATTAATAAAATTACTGTTATTTTGTGCTTAGATAACAACAAAAGGAATTCACTTATAACATCTCCAGTTTTTTAGAGCATTCTTAATATGTATCTGTATAATTCAGTTTGGTAGTTATCATTATGAATTGTAAAGAGCTATGGATGAGTCAATGGGTAGAAATGCTGGTCGGTAGAATGTCATTTTTGCTGCTTTCAACAACATTTGTTGAGCCATGACCTGTCTTTCCTAGGCAATATTAAAATATTAAAAGGCAATATTGAAAGTTCTATAAGGAAAACTCTTTATCTTCTCTATGTTCTTTAACTGTCTACTTCATTGTGTTTGGCATGATTCCCAGCTATATCCTTATTCATATAATAATTGTATTGAGTTTTTAAAAAAATCATGTGAAAGAGGGCACTTTCCATATTAAAAAAAGTAAAATCAATTTTTTACTTAACTGTGCTGATACACTTTCCACATCTTAATTATTTTAAATAAAGGTGTTATATTTTTTGTTTTTGCACCACAAATGTTTCTTAAAATGTTTGACATATGTGGTTCATGGAATCAGATCAAGTGGCAAATTTTCTGAATTTTCAGTAAAGTTAGACACAGTTTTCTCAATAATTTCCTGGAGATATAAGCTACATTAAAATTGTTTTACATAATAAATACTACCAGTGAAACAAATGCCAAGGTGATTTAAAATAGCTGTAGGTATTAAAAAATAATACTTAGACCAGTCTTATTGCTTGAAATAGACTAAATAAAGGGCTTATGGCTCAGCTCATGAAAAGAAAGGGATTTGTGTCTATGAAAATGCCTCCAGGGTAGGGAGTCATACCTTGTATATCTCTTTTATTTTTCTGAAGCATCTGGTTTGGGAATACATATATAAAAGTGCTTTTACTTAATGACCACTTAAGCTAATAATTGTTAATTTTTACTTATGGGTCTCTACAGATGGTAGGAATAACTCATTCCATTCAACCAACACATACCTAATTGACTGCTTCTAGAATTCTGACATGAACTGAGGATACTATGTTGAACAATGCAAGTGTTGTCTTAGATTCCATGAATTTAGAGACTAATTGGGGAAATGAATAAAAATAAATAAATAATTGTAAACAGTCAAAAAAATCTATAAAAATTAGCATATTTACTAATATAGCTGACTATAATTTTGTATCTTATATAGGCAACCAATGACTAAAAAATATAAGTGAAAAGGCAATCTAGAAACTATTTATAACACATATTATGTTAAATAATCAGTATCTATAGTATATGAAATATTCATTAGAATAAATTTTTCTAAAAAGACAAACAGCATAAACTAAACAACAGAAGAAATATGAATGGGCATTTCTTAACAGAGGTATCAAATTTGGTTAGTTGAACTGTTCATGCACATTAATAATTAGGAAAATAAAAATGAAGACTTCAATGAGATGTATTCATATGCAACTTACTTTGGAAAAAATAGGTATTTATACCAAGTGTTTGAAAGCATATCAAACAACCAGAAACTTACATAAATTTTTGATTGGACTTCAAATTAGAATAAGCTATTTCAACAATAATTTAGTATTATATATGAAAATTTATATTCCCTACAACATCTGTCTACTTTTAAAGATATCGTCTATAAAAACTCTTGCGTAAGACTAGCTTCTGGAAAGGAGTTTGGCAAATTCTCAGGTGGTTTATCAAGCCACCAAGCATGAAATGGGCCAAGTATGAGCCTGGAACATCTTAGAGAATGCTTTCATTAGCAAAAATGCTGGAAATAATCCAACATCCATTGGCAAGAGAATTCACAAATAAATAGTGGTATATTCACACAGAGTAATATTATGCAAAATGAGAAAAATGACTTTGTATTATACTAACAACATAAATCTTATAAGTGAAATTTTAAGTGAAAAAGTTAACCTATACACATACAGAAATTGTATTATTTTTATAAATTCCTCAAACAAAACATATATTGTTTATATATATACATATATGTATATTTGTATGCCTAAATCTATAGAAAAACAAGAGAATGACTAGTTTTAAAAGTTCAAGATAGCCATTGGGGAAGTAAGAATAGGGAGAAGCATACAAGTAGATATTCAATGTTATTGGTAATGTTTAGTGATTTTATTAAGTAGTAGTTTGTTAGGCTTGTTTTATTAGCATATTTCAAAAACTATACATATAATAGTGCATGTATAAGATTTGCATAATAAACATTATTTGTTTGAGTAGAGAAAATCAATTTGGGGGATCTCTCCATTTGGGAAGGCCATATTAAGTCTTGGACTTCCCTGGTGATCTAGTGGTCAAGCCTCTGTGCTTCCACTGCAAGGGTGTGGCTTTTATCCCTGGCTGAGGAACTAAGTCCACACAAGCCACATGGTATGTAGTACATTATGGACTTCCCTGGTGGCCCAGGCAGTGAAGAAGCAGAGTGAATTGAAGAGTGGATGGAGAATATGCTGGAATATCCTGAATAAATTTCCGTTATAAACACCCAAAAAGTTTAGATAAAAATATGAAAATTTACTTTATGTGCTTTGTTGAACTGGAAAGAAAGTCAGGAAACATTAAGACTAGAGAAGAGCATGGATTCAGTGAGATGAGCTAACCCCTAAGGGAGAGTGACTCAGAGCCTCTAAGACCTGAGTGTTAGCTTAAGATCTGTTTAAGAGACAGGAATAAAAATCCACAATGTCAAAAAAATTTTCATAATGATAGTAGAAAGTTACTAGTTTTTCTACTGTATTATATACAAAAGCAAAATTGGGGTGAAACTGCTGACATCTTTGAATGATCTAGGCAGTGATAACAAATCAAACTGATAATTGCATCTTTTTAAATCACTATGCATTTGTTAAAAAAGTTAATAAATAAAATTAAAAGGCAAGTTTATACTTCAAAGTGTCCTGAAAGAAGCAATAAAAATTATTAATACAGTCATCCCTCAGTATCTGTGAGGGACTGATTTCAGGATCCTCTACAGATGCCAAAATCTGTAAATATTCAGGTCCCTTATATAAAATGATGTAGTATTTGCATGTAAGATATGCACATCCTTCTATATACTTTAAATCATTTCTAGATTACTTGTAATACATTGTTGTTTAGTCGCTAAATTGTGTCCAACTCTTCTGCAATCTCATGGATAGTAGCCCTCCAGGCTCCTCTGTTCATAATACAATATAAATGCTATATAAATAGTTGCAAATACAATGCAGATTGCTAGGTAAATAGTTGCTGGTATGTTGCACATTCAAGTTTTGCTTTTTGGAATTTTCTGGAAAAATGTTTTTCTAATATTTTCAATCCCTGATTGGTTGACTCCATGGGTGTGGACCTGTGGGTATAGAGGGATGGATTGTATTTATAATCTCTACTCTTGGGTACACATGTTAAAATTATTTTCTGTAATCATGTGGGAAGCATGTATAAAGATTCATGCTGCATATGGCACTATGATAGCTGTTTCAAGGAAAATAACTATATGACGTTTTGAGTTGTTAGTTTAATCAGCCACTTATTTATGGAGTCACTCTTGGGTGAGACAAGAATATTGGAGTGGGTTGCCATTCCCTTCTCCAGGAGATCTTCCCGACCCAGGGATTGAACCCAGGTCTCCTGCATTGTAGGCAGACGTTGTACCGTCTGAGCCACCAGGGAACATAATGTTTTTACTTGAAATAAATAACTGACAGAAAAACCATTCGTATTTTGGTACTTGGCAGAGATCTTTTGGAAAATAAACAAAGTTAGCCTGTCATATCAAGGAAAACAGTTAACAGTATTTGTTGCCAATAATAAAATTGGAGTCTTGGAACAAAACTTACAATTTGGGTAAATTGTCTCCACCACCATAAACTTGACAGCTTCCCAGTTCTAAATGTCTTGTTTTGAGGAGATAATAACAAAAGTTCCTGTTTTATTTGTATCAGGAAATATGCTAACATCTGGAAGATCTGCGTAACTCAATGAACCAGTATTTTCCAAATGATCAGCTCATCATGTTATACAGTCATGCTTAGGTAAAGTATATATTTCAAGGTCAAAGATAAACTGATGAATTTTTTATATGTATATGATTTATTTATTTATTTTTGGCTGTGCTGACTCTTTCTTGCTGTGTGGGCCTTACTGTAGTTGTGAAGAGTGGGGGCTGCTATCTAGCTATAGTGCTTAGGCTTCTCATTGCGGTGGCTTCTCTTGTGGAGCATGGGCTCTAGGCCCATGGGCATCAGTATTTTCAGCACGTGGCCTCAAGTGTTGTGGCTCCCGGGCTCAAGAACACAGTCTCAGTAGTTGTGGAACACAGGCTTCGTTGCTCTGTGTCATGTGGCATCTTCCCGGATCAGGGAGCAAACCTGTGTCTCCTGCATTGACAGACCAAATCTTTACCACTGAGCCACCAGAGAAGCCCAAACTGATGGAGTTTAATGTGAAAGAGTATGAAAAATTTACTGATATGATTTCATATTTTACATTGTCACTATTTTTTAAGCTACTATCTACCCCTTGTCAAATTTTAGTGCAATAGCAAAACAAAAATCCCTAGTTATCTGAAAAGATTATTCAAATCATCCATCCTTTTTCAGTTACATATTTTTGTAAGCTTTAGTTTTCTTCATACACTTCAACTAAAGCAGCATATTGAAAATATTCAGCATTGTGCTACCAATTCTGGTCTGTGGAAAATTCTGAAAGACATGGTAATACCAGACCACCTGACCTGCCTCTTGAGAAATCTGTATGCAGGTCAGGAAGCAACAGTTAGAACTGGACATGGAACAACAGACTGGATCCAAATAGGAAAAGGAGTAGGTCAAGGCTGTATATTGTCACCCTGCTTATTTAACTTCTATGCAGAGTACATCATGAGAAATGCTGGACTGGAAGAAGCACAAGCTGGAATCAAGATTGCCAGGAGAAATATCAATAACCTCAGATATGCAGATGACACCATCCTTATGGCAGAAAGTGAAGAGGAACGAAAAAGCCTCTTGATGAAAGTTAAAGTGAAAAGTGAAAAAGTTGGCTTAAAGCTCAACATTCAGAAAACGAAGATCATGGCATCTGGTCCCATCACTTCATGGGAAATAGATGAGGAACCAGTGGAAACAGTGTCAGACTTTGTTTTTGGGGCTCCAAAATCACTGCAGATCATGATTATAGCCTTGAAATTAAAAGACGCTTGCTCTTTGGAAGAAAAGTTATGACCAACCTAGATAGTATATTCAAAAGCAGAGACATTACTTTGGCAACAAAGGTCCATCTAGTCAAGGCTATGGTTTTTCCAGTGGTCATGTATGGATGTGAGAGTTGGACAATGAAGAAAGCTGAGCGCCGAAGAATTGATGCTTTTGAGCTGTGGTGTTGGAGAAGACTCTTGAGAGTCCCTTGGACTGCAAGGAGATCCAACCGGTCCATTCTGAAGGAGATCAGCCCTGGGATTTCTTTGGAAGAAATTATGATGAAGCTAAAACTCCAGTACTTTGGCCACCTCATGCAAAGAGTTGACTCATTGGAAAAGACTCTGATGCTGGGAGGGATTGGGGGCAGGAGGAGAAGGGGATGACAGAGGATGAGATGGCTGGATGGCATCACTGACTCAATGGACATGAGTCTGAGAGAACTCCGGGAGTTGGTGATGGACAGGGAGGCCTGGCGTGCTGCGATTCATGGGGTCGCAAGCAGTTGGACATGACTGAGAGACTGAACTGAACTGATGGAATAAAATAAGAAAAATAAATAAATGTATGCTAAATTTAAAGCAAAAATCAAACTGACCTTTTTTTAAATTGTTGTTTTGATTATCTAAAAAGAGAATAATTGAAGAATAAATAAAACAGTATTAGTATTAATAAGAGAATCTGATGAGTTTGATGAAATAAATAAAATATTTTTGCTGTACATATAGGTTGCGAATATCCCCTGGAGGAGGGCATGGCATTCCACTCCAGGTTTCTTGCCTGGAGTATCCCATTTACAGAGGAGCCTGGTGGGCTACAGTCCATAGAATCGCAAAGAGTCAGACACAATTGAACATGCATGGTTACATACATACGTACCTATTTATCCTTACTGTCTCCCTATCTCCCTTGCTACCCGAAACATTGTGATCCATTAGACATTTTCATAGATCTCTGAGGGTCAGATCACTAGCTGGTATTCTGACCTAAATGCTCATTCAGTAAATATGCTCACTTGCTTCTTCTTTAAAAAAAAAAAAATATTGGAATATAGTTGCTTTACAATGTTGTGTTAGTTTCTGCTGTACAGCAAACTGAATCAGCTATACATTATGTACATGCCCTCTTTTTGGATTTCCTTCTCATTTAGGTTACTACAGATGATTGTGTAGAGTTCCCCACACTGTAGAGTAGGTTTGGATTTATTTATAGTATCAATAGTATATATATATTATATATACACACTATATATGACACACATAAATATGTCAGTCACAATTTCCCAATTCATCCCACCATCCCTTCCCCCTTGTTGGCCATATACTATTCTCTACATCTTTGTCTCTATTTCTTTGCAAATCAGTTCATCTCTGCAATTTTTCTAGATTCCATATATATATGTGTGTGTTAATATATGATATTTGTTTCTCTGTTTTGGATTTATTTTCCTTTTTATGACAGCTTCTAGGTCCATCCATGTCTCTGTGAATAGCACAATTTCATTCCTTTTTATGAAAGGAATACATATGTACCTGAGTACATATGAACCACACCTTCTTTATTCATCCCTCTGTTGCTAGACTTTTAGTTTGCTTCCATGTTCTTCTTATTGTTGCTGTTCAGCTGCTAAGTCGTGTCCGACTTTCTGACCCCGTGAACTGCTGCATGCCAGTCTACCCTGTCCTTCACTGTTTCCCTGAGTTTGCCTATTGTGTTCTCTCCAATGCATCGACAGCCCATAGAAATAACCTCTTATCTCCACAGTCCCTTTTGGTTAGCGATTTCTTCCATACTTCTCAAACACCTAAGATTTTGCATATGTTAACACATATCTTTCCTCCTGCATCTTATCTCAGGTTACCATGTATGAAAACCCTAGCTATTGCTATGCTAGTGCACACCAAGAACTATCAATTTCCTGGCATCCATGAGGAGAACTTCAAGTTCAATCAGTAATTGGCTGCCCATACAGTATAATTTCCAGAGCAAGGGCAAATAGTGGCACATGGATTACAGGCCAATGTAATTCTTGTTAAGTCAAGGGGAATTTTCCAGAAAAGGGAGGAGTTGTGAGTTTTTAGCAGTCTATGTCTATGGCAGCCATAGAAAGAATGCACTGGCTAACAGAAGGAAATCTGAGGACGATTCCAACAGCTTCTGCTGTCGAGGGAAAGCAGAGTGCTTTGCACAGGACAGCTTAGTGTCTCTCCAAAGATTTGTTGGCTTGTTCCACTTTTCTGTATCTTTTTATTCACTTGTATTCACTTTTAATTCACTGTCATGTCCTTTTGTGTATGAAACAAAATTTCTTTATTTGGTAACAGCTGCATTTCACATTGAATATTCAAAAAATAAAATTGACTTTGCCTAACATATTTGTCTACCCCAGTACCTTGAATACCGTTTTCCTGAAACCAGTTTTGACCTATGTTTGATGTCCTCCCTTGCAACTAGAATCTTCTTTTTAAGTCTTCTTCCCCCCATCACCCAAGCCCCCTTTTATAGTTTGAGCTCCATCAAGTTTTGACAGGAAATAATTCTTACAAAAGACTTGTTTTTAAACACAAATCTTAGAGGCAAATTTCTCTTCTCATATGTTTGAGAGTAATTCTGTCAGTAATACTCATTTAGGTCTTTTTGCAAGGTGCCACATGTTACTGTTATTCATTTTTGCATGTACTTTATCTCTACAACTAAACTTAAGTTTACTGAAATAAGAGGAACATACTTTATGATTCTGTTCTTATTACAATTCAGTTGTGTTCTATTTATGAGTGAACTATGTAAAGATTTCAAAGTAAGGCATCAAGTCTATTTAATGTGTGTCTTAGGATATAATAGGGCTTCCCTGCTGGCTTAGCAGTAAAGAATCCGCCTGCAATGCAGGACACCCAGGTTTGATCCCTAGGTGGGGAAGATCCCCTGGAGGAAGGCAGGGCAACCCACTCCAGTTTTCTTGCCTGGAGAATTCCATGGACAGAGGAACCTGGAGGGCTACATACAGTCCAGGGGGTTGCAAAGAGCCTCACACAACTGAAGCAACTTAGCATGCATGCACAGCATATAATGGCCTCTGGCACAGAGATGCACTCAGCAAGCATTTACTGACTGAATATATCAAGATTAAATCAATTTATGATAAGTATATATTCCAGTACATCTGCCTATGTGTGTATTTATGGGTTACATTTGATAACTTGATTTTTGAAATTTGGAAATGTTTTCTGAAATGGCAAGTTTTGTGTCTTTTTTTTTTCTTTGAATTTACTTAGTCTGCTTTAAATTACTATGAGGAAATTAGTTCTTTTATTCCACATATAAGCCACATAGTGATGAGCATTCTTGAATTTATTTCTTTATTTCTTAAAACCACAGACCTACAGATGAGTTTGAATCTGATCCAAAACCCAGGGGTACTCGAAAGCACATGGGGGCAGGCTGCAGTCTGTGGGGAGTTCTATAACCGCAGGCACATGACAGCTCGGAATTAAGAAAACAATTTGGCTGAAAGAAATTGAACCACATCTTTGTTTGAGCTAAGTTTACTGACTCTTGTTTATGAAATGTCCCTTGAGGTGAAATTTTTAAGAAAATATTGGTGAATGTCAACGAGCTTCATTTATTTGTTGTGTGTACATCTATACAAGCCCTTATGTATGTTATAGTCAGAATAAGTGGGTTCTGTAAGGCTGTTCAAGAGGAGAAGAGACTCAGCTAGTACTGCCAACATAGCTGAAAGAGGAAGTACCTCAAGTCTAACGAGAATATTCTTCCCATTCTAAGAAGCTTTAGAGTAGTTCCACAAGCCCAGGAGATTTGTACACCATACGGAGCAAACATTTGAGTACTTGTTCAGATCGGACCCTGAATATACACGTGTTTACAGATTTTATTATTGAAAAATAATGAGGCAAATATTCTCTGGTGGGCTAGACTATTTCTCTTTTTGACAAAATATCACAGGGGGAACCTATCAACTTTATTATGTGACCCTTTCCCACTTTTATTTGACTTTTAGTTCTTGCAAGGCCAATTTTATTCCCATTACTATGACATTGTATTTTTTCTCATCATTTTCCTCATTTAGCTAATTTCTGATCACCTGCCTAGAAACCTTTTAAATCACCCTTTCATTTTTATCCTCTTCTGTCTCATGTGCCTCATCCATATAGAAAGATATGCCATTGCAGTGAAATTATACTAACATTGCTCAGTTTGAATATGCTTCCATATTTTGTATGTGCTGCTGTGTTTGAATAAAATGTGTTTATTATGGGATTGAGCTGCCTTGGATTATATATATATCCATCACCGATCATATCAACAGTGACATAAAGCATGACCAGCCACTCTGCAGGGGCGGTTTTCAGTCAGTGCCCCTGGTTTGACAGTGTGGGCATGAGTGGAAAAGCATTGACTCGTATCTCCATTACTTTCTATTTCTTGAAGCAATTCACACATGGCATCATTCCTACACCTTTCCAAAAGTGGTCATCCACCTCAACTTGTCTAACAAGAGCATTTATTCATTCAGAATTTATTAAGTACCAGTTATATGTTAGGTTAATTTTATGTTTATTCATATAAGGATAAATTAGGGATATAAAGTTGAATAAGACTAAAAAAAAATTTCCTTATTTTCAAGCTACTTACAAGAGGTAGGAAAACTGTCAATTACTTATTGATAAATTAACAATTTCATAACTAGGGAGAATTGAGAAAATGGGGAGAGATGAGGGAAGAGATGTAAACAGATGAAAGATCGTATAAATCTTGAGAATGTGGAGAATCCTTTTGTAAAAACAAGACTAGAACACAGTGGAGAGATCCAAACTGGAGTTAAAGATTTGGGAGTCATACATTCTTGGTGGATTTTAAAGCCACAGAAGACCTCTAGGTAGAGAAAGCTGTTATTTTGTTATTTTTGAGGCATGAGGTGGAGGAAAACTCAGATAAACCTTCTTTTGCTAGAGCGTATGCGGGTGTACTAAGTCGCTTCAGTCATGTCTGACTCTTTGTGACCTGTGTACTGTGACTCCCCAGGCTCCTCTGTCCATGGGATTCTCCAGGCAAGAATACTGGAGTAGGTTGCCATTTCCTCCTCCAGGGGATCTTCCTGACCTAGGGATTGAACCCAGATCTCTTGCATCTCCTGCATTGCAGGCAGATTCTTTACACTGAGCCACCGGGAAAAGGATGGTTATATTTGACAGTGCATCAAAATAGCCTGGAAAGCTTGTTAAGACATAAAATTGCTGGCCCATCATCTTAGTTTCTGAATCAGAAACTGTGATAATTTGCTTATTTCATAAGTCCACAGTTATAATAAAGGGTCTGGGTATATTTTTATGTTTCACTGCAGACATAAGTAAGTTTTTCAGCCTTACTCCTTTCTCTTCCTCTTCTGGCCACTTCTAGATACACCAATTGAACAGCCCAGCCTTCTTCTCCTTTGGTCCTGATAACAAGCTCAAATCCTTAAAAATTTCTGCCTGTGGCACCACCCCCTAACCACAATAAAATCCTAGGCCAGTCTCCTTTGCCTGCTCTCATGAGACATTTTTGGCCCTCTTAAGAACGATTTTGATGTCTCTGGAAAGTGTGATTATGTGAGTAATGTCTTTTCATGCCTTCTTAGTGTGTGTGTGGCATCATCATCTTGATTGTCTTGACCCATGAACCAGAGTTTGGTCAGTGTCCATCATGCTGCTTCAGTGTGGCTGTAGAGATATAATGCTCATGCTGCTTATCTGGGGAACACTGAGAAACGTTTACTTAAGAAATAGCATGTTTTAATAAAGAAGGAAAGATTATTCAATTTTAAATGCTGACGAGAAATCAAGTGAATTGAAAACAAAAGTTGGCCATTGATCTTAGGATAATTTGTGATCTTAATAAGAGCTGTTTAGTGAAGCAGGTTGAAGATATGACAAATGAGTAGGCAGAAAGTCTAAAGAATTTCTTTAAGAAATAATTTTTTTTTTAATGTTAAGACATTCTGATAAAGTGATTTACTATAAAAGGAGAACACTGATCATGTGATAGGGAAAGAGGATATTTATTAAAGTCCTTGAGAAGTGAGAGATATACTCCATAGCACAACTGGCTTACCCTTAGATCAGAAAAAGGCAGTATTGTTACATCATATTAGGAATTTTTAATATACATGTTGGAGGAGAAGAGCAGTGCTGGTCTCATCTGATTGCATCTGTTTTCCTTATGACATATAAGCTAAGATTAACAACTCAGAAGAGAGGAACTAATAATAGAGAAATAGTTACTGGAAGAGTGGTAAACTTATTTTCAAGGAATATAATAGGATTTTTTGTTTATTTATTTTGAGAGTGATGAATACTTATCTGAGATGCCTGTTCATAAATATAAAAGAAGACCAGGTAGTACTGGGCATTCTGAGTAATAGGGTAGGATTGCAGCTTTTAAGTCAGGCATTCTGGACTCAAATGCTGATTCAACCACTTATTAGTTGTGTGACATTAAGCAAAATAATTAACCACTGTTCTTAAAATATTAATTTAGCATGGAACATGTCAGCATTCAAAGGTCTGAATACTACTGTGTGAAACAACTTCTTGCTCTACGGAGAACAGATAATTTACTCTTTTATCTTTTAATTCCAGGCCCATGGCAGAATAACCTAACTCTGTTACACAAGTGGGTGGCCCAGTGACTAATTATGAAATGAGCATTGGATTTGTTCCTGGAAAATTAGGGTTCAATCCAGGAAGAACACGGTAAGAAGAAGGTCATGTTCTTGATTTTGTCAAACATTCTCATCCCTGCTCCCTTGATTGCTTTGGTTTTGTTCCATCAGAAAGAACAAGATTGGATAATGAAAACAAAAAATAGTTGGCCATCTTTGATAGTTTAATCAGTTCTTTGTTAGAAAGTCTTTTCTCTAGTGAAAGCTCTCTGCTGCTGCTGCTGCTGCTGCTAAGTTGCTTCAGTCGTGTCCGACTCTGTGCGACCCCAGAGATGGCAGCCCACCAGTCTCCCCCATCCCTGGGATTCTCCAGGCAAGAACACTGGAGTGGGTTGCCATTTCCTTCTTCAATGCGTGAAAGTGAAAAGTGAAAGTGAAGTCACTCAGTCGTGTCCGACTAGTAGCGACCCCATAGACTGCAGCCTACCAGGCTCCTCTGTCCATAGGATTCTCCAGGCAAGAGTACTGGAGTGGGGTGCCATTGCCTTCTCCGGAAAGCTCTCTAGCGAGCACTAAATCTGATAAAGTCTTTCCCCAAACTTCAGTATTATCTAATCTTTTGATTTTGCTGTTTTCAAATCAATGAGCCATCCAGTCATCTGTTCCTTCTTACTTCAGAGACAGGTGATCAATCTACTTGCACAGACCTCATGCTAAGAAAGCCCCATGCTTTGTTTAATGCTTTGCTTTTACTGTCTTGAAATTCTTTGGCCTTGAGTTAAGTGAAGGCTGATGGAACAGGAGAGCTTGCGCATGAGCAGAGGAGACATACTGAGGGGCAGCAGCCTCACATGGTCGTGATCTAGCAGTAAGTCAGCACCTGCTGGTTCAAGCATGCTGGAAAGTTGGCAGGGCCTGTAAGCACATGCTTTGGGGCATTTTAGGGCACCATGGTGATTGCCAAGCCAGGGTCTGAGACCGGACTGGAGCAGCATTGGCTATAGCAGCAGAAAATGTGCCAGCAGTGATGACGATGGGAGAGAGGAAATGTTCTGCCTGGGTTTTTGGACCTGATTTGTGAGGCTGGCTTGCTCTTCTGTCTCCAGGGCCTGTCTTGAGACATCTGCAGAAATATTAAGTCTCCAGGCTGAGTGCTGGGGAAGAAACTGCTGCTGTCAAGCTGCAAACTATTTCAGTATATTATTGCAAAATAGAAGTTTACACATGGATATTGCAGAAAAGAATACTGGGAGTAATTAGAACACTTCAAAGAGTTTAGAATCTCCTTTGTGATAACTGACACAATACTGCAAAGCAATTTTTTGTAGGCCTGGAAATAGAAATAAAAGTTAAAAATCATTGCATTATTAGAAAAGAACATTATTCTTATATGAAGTTTTGGATGACTCT
The DNA here is from genome assembly GCF_032405125.1 of Capricornis sumatraensis. NCBI lineage: Eukaryota > Metazoa > Chordata > Mammalia > Artiodactyla > Bovidae > Capricornis > Capricornis sumatraensis. The sequence goes on along the minus strand of NC_091073.1, from coordinate 39,744,214 downwards.
ATTTTTAACAAGGAAGACAATTTTAAATTAAATTATTTTCTTGAAATTGAAGATATAGCAATAGAATGCTTAGACAGACATTTTGAATTATGTAAAAATTCTGAAGTTGCTTTGTTTTTAATACAACCTCCACAAGTTACAGGAAATGTCAGAAGAAACATTAAAATGCTGTTTTGTAAATTTACATTTAAATTAAATTCAGACTTCCAGGAAACTAATTTGTATGAAAAGTTAAATCTTTTATAAAAAAAAAAATTCCTTGAGAAATCAGATCCAGATGTACTAAATTTCATATTTGAAATAATTTATTAGAAATCTATTCTAATAGTACCACAGCCTTTAAAACATTCTTACCAGATCCAGAAACAGTAACATCAGCAGAAAGATCCTTCTCAAAATTAAAAATTATCAAAATTACTTGTGACCTTGCATTTACAGAGTGACAGATGCTTTCAGTTATATCAATTGTAAAAAATGTTGCTATAAATATAAATTTTGATGATCTAGTAAATGAATTTGCAGACTAGTGAGAACCAAAATTCTATAATCAATCATGATGCCACATTAAAAATTATTGTCTGTATTATTATATAAAATTATAATATAATTTTTTGTAATTTGAAAATTAATATTTTTATTAACACTTGTGTCCACATTTTATAGTTATGCTTAGTGATAAAAATCTTTTAAAGAAAGTTATTTTATATTTTTGTACCTTTAATAACAAAGTACTAAGCAAAGGGCCCCACATTTTCATTTTGCACTAGGTAATACAAATTATATGGCTGGTCTTATATACTACTCAGACATTATTTTAAATCCTTCCTTTGGTTATCCTCTCCCTCAAGCAAACTAAACTTGGAGATGTTTTAATTTTTAAAAAAATGTTTATCTTTTTTAAGACTACCCCTGAGAAGGGAGGTAGGTGATCAAAGATATATATGAAATGTTCGCTGTCCATCAGTTCCATAAGCAAACCCTTCCAGGTAGATTTAGATGCCATATAGTATACCATTGATATCATATCCTGCCATAAGCAGTTTATGCCATATTATAAACTATCAAGCTAGTCAGTCCACTAGATAGCTGGTGAGCTATGCTATGACATGTAAACAGAACCTGATCTATTCAGATTTGACTCTGTTTTGTTGACATCACTTGCAGGTTGCGTGATCTCAATTTTTCACCTCAAAGTTTATCTGTAAGATAATGAAGTTCTCTTGATGTCTTTTGAGTTCCCTTCCAACTCTAAAATTTTCTTTAATGAAAGTGATTGAAAATATTTCATCACAATGATGACTATTTACCCAAACATAAATGTCATAACCCAAACATTTGAGAATTATAATTTTAAATAAAATGAATAATTATGGAATTAAAAAAGGGTGTCATGATTTATATGTTCCAGGTTTGCCCCATGGTATCGTTACATGTCAGCTTCCTGTAATTAAGTAGTCTAGCTTTACAGAGAGCATATTGCGGCTGAAGAAAAGCAGTAGCAAAGACCTGGATATATCATTGACAAACTTGGTTACAGTATTCTGCAGTTTGGACTTGTTGGATAGCCCATAATCCCATTTCCCTTCCCGCATCCTCAATTCTCCCACTTCTGGATGTTTAACATTAAATGTCTCAGAGATTATACTACCAAACGTCATACATTTTTTTCACTTAAGTTTATTAAACCATTCTAAAATCTAGTATTACTACAATAAAAGAGTCATGCATTGAAAACATTCTTCATTTATCTTCATAATTTTGTAGAAAATGCATTTGTTACATTAAAGATGGGCCAATCAATAACAAAGAAGTAAATTTCTTCCTGTTTTCAAGGTGTCAGAAGTCATTTATTGAAGGACTGGTTGACAAATGTGGTATAGTATTATCTTAAGCAAATGAGCTCACAGTGCTGTGGTGCAGAGTACCAAACACTGCATTGCATTTGCTGAAGGAGTGTGGTAGAAATCAACAGCACTGAATAATTGATTGCAGTGACCACAATGCCTGTTTCTAGTATTCTTTGCAAGTTCTGTTTATTCTGGGCATACTCTCTTTGTTTCCAGACTCTGCTGATTTCTGAACTAAGGTCAAGCTGTTCTTTCTAACCCACCCTTATAAACAAGTGATGAGGAGATATGCAATACCCCAGCATAGATCTGAAACGTCAAAAGTTCTGTGTGGAATGCCTGGCACACTGCACAGCACATCCCTTAGCAAATAGATGGATTTCAGATCAGTCTTTTACTTTTTAATTTAACTTTATATAATGGAGGAAACCATGTGGATAAAATTAGGAAATTTAGAATATTAGAACAAGACACTATTCTGAAATGGAAAGCATGCCTGTGCTGTAGAGTCTTCTTTTGGATATGATGTTGGCCAGAAACCTTGTTGAAATTCAAGGGGAAAGTCTGAGCTGGAGTCATTTGCTGTCCCTCCCTTTTTATTTTTTATTTTTAAATCATACTGTATTAAAACAAGAGAGGAAAAAAAAATTTCCAAATTCTCTCCAAAAAACTCTCCAAAATATCCAAGGGATAAATTACTAAATTGGCTAATAGAAATTATGCTTCATAAAAAAAAGTGACATCATTAAAAATGAATCATCAAAATAGCATTTTTTTGTCCTGAAATAAAAAGTCTTTAGTTCAGAAATATATTCTTCAAAATTTTTACACTTACTCAATTTAAAAATTGAAAAATATCATTTAACAATTTATCACTGAGGCTATCTTTTCTAAATATAATTCAATTTAGCTATTATTGATAAAAACATAAAATATGTTTACTTATCTTCCAATATAGTCATGAGGAACAACAACTATTGACATTTCAAATGCTTTAGGAGAATTCTCATGTGAATAAAATATAGGTGGCTCAGTGGTAAAGAATCTGCCTGCAATGCTGGGGATGTGGTAGGAGCCATGGGTTCAAACCCTGGGTCGGAAAGATCCCTTGGAGGAGGAAATGGCAACTCAATTTTCTTGTCTTCTTGCCTGGGAAACCCCATGGACAAACAAGCCTGGCATGCTATAGTCCATAGAATTGCAAAGAGTCAAACATGACTGAGCAGCTGAGCACACATCAGTATTGCTGCTTAGCTTATCAATTACAAACAGCTCATAAAAATTAACAAAGCAGAAGTATCTTCAATATCCACTTGCCCTAGTTTGATTGTGGGTCATTAAAAAATGTTAATTTTGTACATTTAGTTGATATTTATATTTAGCCAGTTTCTTAGATCTAAGAATATTAGATATAAAAAGTTCAAACATTTTCACAGCTCCTACTGATTGAATTGCGTCCCCAAATCCATATGTTGAAGTCCTAACTCGCAGTGCCTCAAAATATCATCTTAATTGGAAATAGTGTGTCTTAGGCAACTTGGGCTGCTATAACAAAACACCGTAGACTGGGAGGCTTAAATAAGGAATATTTATTTCCCATAGGTCTGGAGGCAAAAAAGTCTCAAGGTGGTAGCAGATCCAGAGCCTAGTAATTTCTCGGCTTGTAGATAGCCACCTCCCTCTGTGTCCCCACATGGCAGAGAGAGAAGATGCAACCTCTCTCCTGGTTCTTCTTATAAGCATATATGTTTCATCAGGAGGGCTGTATCCTCATGATTTAATTACCTGTCAAGGCTCAATCTTGATAAAACATCACATTGAGAATTAGAGTTTCCCAATATGAATTTTGGGACAAAATTTCCAAATATGAATTTTAGAGTTTCCCAATATGAACACAGACATGCAGCTGAGAGTTTACGGTCTTTATAGAGGTTTTCAAGTTAAAATGAGGTCATTAGGATAGGCTCTAATACAGTATGATTATTGTACTTATAAATAAGGGAAATTTGAAGACAAACATGTGTATGAGGAGAAAGTTAAATTAAAACAAAGGCACACATTAGGGTGATGCTGCTATAGGCCAAGGAATGCCAAAGATTCTTAGCAAAACACCAAAGGCTAGGTGAGAGGCAAAGCATATACTCTTCCTCCCAGCTTTCATAGGGAACCAACCCTGAACACACCTTCATTTAGGATTTTAACTTCCAGAACTGTGAAACAATACATTTCTGTTATTAAACTGTTCAGTTTGTACTAAAGGTAGTCTTAGCAAATTAATGTAATAGTACCATGTAATGTATATAAACCTATATATGCAAGTTGGTAATTTCTTATGTATTTCTGTCTTACATGTAGTACATATGTATGTATGAATGTATGTAAAAGCAAAGGCTTGGAGACATATAAAGAAACTTTATATCAGTGGTAATGAGGGCATTAGAGAGGGATTTTAAAGGATTGCTTTTATCTTCAACATTTTAATTTATTAAAGGGAAACAAATTAACAGCCCCCTATGTGACTAAAAGTTAATTATAGAGAAAAAAAATAAGTTATAACTTCAAGCTCTGTTGAAATTGTCATTGTATCTCATCTGCACAACTGCAATAGATTCTTACTATAATAGATTTCCTTTGTTTAACATTTCTATATTTATCATTTATCTACTTATAGAAATCCTACTAACCCTCCAAAAACCAGTCTTTTTCCCCAAATTGCCAGGTTAAATTAGTTATTTCCTCCTGTGTCAACATATGACACCATGCTTAGATTTCCATTATGGCCCCTTAAGAATTTTATCTTTTACAGAGGAAGTTTGATATTTTATGTTAGTAGAGTGCCAGCTTCCTGATATGAGACTTTACCGCAAATACAACATATATCATTCTGTTTTGTATAGAGTGGGAACTTTACAGTTATTTGAGGAGTTGTTCCATATACTATCACATTTAAGAGCACAAATTTTGAAGTTAAACATAAATATTTTTTTTTTTTTAATTTCAGCTCTGATACTTATTTGTTACATTACCTTGACACAAATAACCTACCACCTACCATTTAAAGGGATATTGCGTATACTTAAGAAGCACATGTGAAGGTTTTTAATACCCTAGCTGGAATTTAGTACTCAGTAATTGGTTTATTGTTTTATTATATAGTTTTTGCTTTTATATAAATATATTTGGGCTCCTCATTGAATTTTTTAAATATATCAATTTTGACATTTTATTACAAACAAAAACTCCATAGCAAGATGTTAAGATCCATGATAAAACTATCAGTCTGGACATGTTAGAAGTAGTTTATAATGAAAGGGGTAGCAGTTATCTGGGGATCCAGATGCTCCTCTTTCACAGTGGTTACCCATATAATCATAACCTGTGTGTTTCTCAATCTCTCATTTTACTCCACTGATACTACCTCATTCTACTTCCAGTGTGCTTGACATTTCTAATTTCCATTACTTTATACCAGATCCTGATTCTGCTTTCCTGATCTCCACAGGTAATCTGAATATTCCTCTTTCACTTTTTATTGAAGATTTGGCTGTGTACATGTCCCTGGAAGATCTTTTATTTTATAAAACACAGCCAGAGAAAGATATGCAGAAGGAGATCTGAGAAAGATGACAAGGATGGTAAGTTGCCTGGAAGCACTTTTAAATGAAAAACAGTTGTTAAAGAAGCTAGAGAAGAAATAAAATACTAAGAGATGATGATAATGGTTTTCAAATATTTGAAGAATTGGCATACAGAAATCAGAGTAAACTTTTTTCTATCTTCTAAGATTAAGACTAAAAAACAACAATTGCAAAATAAAGAACAATTAGAATTCATTTCAATATAAGATTCTTTACACATCTTTAAATAGCTTTCTTTACATTTTCAAGATTGTATTTCACTAAATGCCTATGCTTCTCTTACTCCATAGAAGAGGTTAAAACTCTGTGCACTAAGATGCCAGAAGCAGTTGGAATATGTCATCTCTATAGACTCTTTTACAGATGCCGCCTCTTGTTCCATGGGCTTTCCTGACAGCTCAGTGGTAAAGAATCTGTCTGCCAATGCAGAAGACACAGGAGACATGAGTTTGATCCCTGGGTCTGGAAAATCCCCTTGAGGAGGAAATGGCAACTCACTCCAGTATTCTTGCCTGGAAAATCCCTTGGACAGAGGAGCCTGGCAGGCTCTAGTCCATGAGGTTGCAAAGAATTGGACACAACTGAGCAACTGAGCACACACCCACTCCTTTTGTTCCAGGCATGATGTATTTGGGCTCAAAAAGCAAAATAGCGTCAGCAATTATGATGTGGAAACACTAAGTACTATTTGGGTCCTTTTTCAACAAGGGGAGCCATGTATGCTTCTCTGAGTCCTTCCTTCCTCACTCCTTGAAGGGTCTTATCTCCATCCTCAGGCATTCCCTTTCATGTATCTCTTCCCTTTCATGTATCTCATCTCTTCAAATCCTCAATTAACAGTGCATTTGGTTTTAAAACACTGTTTCTATTCAAAAGACTGAAAATTCCTGAATTTTTAATGATATTCTTTGTTTAATCCCAGTGGCTCACTGAATGATCCATCCTCTAGGCATCTTCTGTAAATTCTCATGTGGGTACAGCATCTGAATTCCTGGTCTTCATGAGAATGCCCCATAGGTTAGCCAATGGATGATATGATTTTTAGAATCACAAGAAATTAATCACCCTAATTAAGACACTTCAGCAGAAGGTGGTTGCTCAACTATTAGTTCAGTCCAGTTCAGTCTCTCAGTCATGTCTGACTCTTTGCAACCCCATGGACTGCATGGACTAGGAATATTGTAATTCCTATATTAGTAGGACATGGAAATATGTTACTTATAGTTCTATAGAGAGTCTCTTGTGCCCACTTAAAATTCTCTTTGCCTCAACTTTTACTAAAGACACTGCTCTATTGACAAGCTCCAATAGGATTTATCCAGCTTCATGTAGGCATACATGGAAGTGCCTCACCTTGAAAATCTTGCCCATAGCCTTCTCTGATATTGCTACATGGGATAGCCAGGACTTCACCTGTCATTTCTGCCAGAATGTATTACTGAGTGTGGCCATTATCATTCTTTCGAAAACTCCTGATGCTTAGTCTTCAATATGTTATAGGTTCCCCACCCCCACAAAACAGCTCAAGTTGATGACCTCTTAGGCTTTCTATCCTGGAGAGACAATAGGTCATTCTTACCAGAACTGACACCAATGCTGCATATGGGTTCCTTTTCCTATGTTCAGTATATCTACAAGCATCACCATCTACATGCTTGTTTTATCAGAATAGTATATTGCACAATATTGTTTCTTTTCAAGGGACCTATTTTGTCAACAGAGATACAATAATCTGCATGTAACTATTGCATCTGCTGATCTAAGGTATATACCCTGTCACCCAGGAGCAACGGATCTAATGAAAGGATGAAACAGCCTGTTAGAGCGTGTTTCTTTTTGTCCTCTGAGATATGGAATATATCTCTATGATGGAAGCATGTAATAGCAGCCCCTACCTTGTACATTTCTGCCCAGGGCTTTTCTGTTTTCATGTCTCCTTCCTGTGAAGACATATCTCTTGGAACCGTCTTTGAACATGGGGGTAGGAACTGATAAATGAATACTTCTTTTTATGCCTAGAAAGTGTTCATGAAGTTTCTCATATGGCTCCAAGACATCAAGTACCTTGTTTCCATAGTAATGGCCCATTTGATAGCATAATGGCTCTATTTTCATTCCTGGTTCTCTTGCCCCACAACTCATTTCTGGTTCCTGGGTTCATAGTCTCAAATGAACTGTTCATGTGTCATCCTCTGTCTCAGGCACTATTTCAGAGAAACACAGGATAAGACAATATCTAATGTCCCTGCAAACTCTGGCAATGTATCAATTTTTGTAAAGGTAATTGCAGTGTAAATCTGACTGACTTTTTGATAATAGCCTAGCAGAAAAATCTTAGATTCCTGTTTCTGAAATGAGCTGTCACTATCTGCCTTTGAAAAGCTGGGAGCAAACATTAAGTAACTTTTTCTTAGTTTATGACTTAATGGGTACAGTTTTATGATCTCAATCATTTGTATGGCAAAACAGAGCTGAATCAAAATGGCACAATTAACAGAGGCCAGTTTAGACATTAGCATTTGGCAGTAAGGATATGCAATCAAAGTACTTGGCAAAGGCTATTTCTGTTGATTCATACAGATAAAAACAAACAAGTTTTTCTTTGTGGTCATGAAAACCACGATTTTATTATTATAACATAAATAATTCTAGGCAGAGGGTCTTGGCAGTCATAACTGACTTACTATTGAGAATCTATCAATGTTTTTAATCCTTATTTTTTCCCCTTTCATTTAGATATAAAAGCATGAGAAATTCTACTACTTAATCCCCTGATGTGATTAGGCTTTGCCTGTTTTGTGAGTGCTACCATTATCAAGGTGGATTAGATTTATAGGTTTTGGCCACTGGTAAGAGGTTAAAGCGTCTGCCTGCAATGTGGGAGACCCCAGTTCGATCCCTGGGTTGGGAAGATCCCCTGGAGAAGGAAATGGCAACCCACTCCAGTTTTCTTTCCTGGAGAATCCCATGGAGGAAGGAGCCTGGTAGGCTACAATCCACAGGGTTGCAAAGAGTCAGACGTGACTGAGCTGCTTCACTTTCACTTTCATACCTAATTGATTTGAAAGCAACAGAAATTGATTATGGATTATTCCTTGTGTTCACTCATAATGAATAGCTTATAATGGTATTTGAAATTATGAATAATGCAACAAATTTGTCTCAATCTTTTGTACTACAGCCATTCCTACTCTATTTCTTTATAGGACTATATTATATATACTTTTCATCATCTGTGCTCTTTTAAATATGAATTTGTATAGTACAGAAATCTGTAAATTTTAATAAATTGAATGGCATAGATGTATTACAGAGAAGTGACTTTTACAATGAAATAAAATTATTTTCAGACTTCAAGAAAGAATAGTTATAAAATAGTGAAAATTAAATCATTCATTGTATGGAATATAGTGAATTAAACATGTAAAATAGTAAAATAACCATGTAAAACATGTTTTTCAGTTTCTATATAAGGAAAGCACTTTAATAAATAATCAAAAACAGAAATGTGGTGGTGGCTCCAGCTTAGATGCTAAGAAGTTTTTCTGCTGCTCAGTGATTCACTAAATATGAAGACTTCTATGAATGTTTGCAAAAAAGTATTTTTAGCTTGCTATTTTTATTAATAGCACAGCACTTATCTTAGTGCATTATTGCCACTGGTAACCTTTTTGCACTGAAGTTATGAGAAGAAATTAAAATAAAAACTTTTACATAATTAGAAATTTTAATACCTGCCTTTGTCAGGCTGTTTTGATGCCAAAGAGGGATGGAAATGAGTGAATTCTGAAAGCATCACTCTTCCATTGGACTGAAAAACTCTTTTGGGATGGAGCTGAAAGTTTTAGTGGTTGCTGTTGGATCACGGAGGTGATCTATAGTACAGCGATTTGAATGACTGATGTATTAATGTCTGGAAGACAATGGGAATTTTAGCAGAACTAGCTTCCAGGTGATGATGGGCTCCTCTTATCTCCCCCATGAATGCCACTGCACAATTTTTATGAAAGCATTTATACCTATTATTAAAAGTTCATGTGGTAATTATTTGCCAGGAAATTCCTTCATTTACCAGGACAGAAGACAACAAAGAAAAAATAGCTGACAAGAAAGTGCAAATGCCATGTATCCTTTTATCTCTCCTGCTTTGGAGACATTCACAGAATAATGCAAGCAAACACATGCTTTTACTTGAGTGCCAAAATTTCTCCAGGAGAATATTTCAGTCAACACATGGCTTTGGCTTTGCCTGTCAACTACCTTTCTTATCCCACCATCTTTCTTCCTTTAAAAAAAAAAAAAAAAAAACCTAATTATTACATAATTCATAAGGGAATCAAGTTAGGTTTTTAGAGTTAATTCTTTATGCTACTAATCTATTCACAATAATAATTGGTACCTGCTGATTTTTTTCCTCTTTTCTACTTAAGCCTTTGAAAACTGCTTCTACTCCTGCCCTGACTTCATCAGTATTCCTTTCTTCAAGTCCATCATTAGTGTGTTTCCAGGGACCAATCACTGTCCATTCCAAATTGCTATCTTTTTCTTCAACTTTTGTCTCAAATTTTAGTTTATGCAGCATTATTCATTTATGGTCTTTTTCTGCTTTTCTGTCTCTGTTTTTCTCCTCTCCTTTATTTCTCTCTTTTCCATAAAAGTGTGTCTGTTTTCCACAATCCCTCAATAACAGTGTTTCCACAAAGCATGCATTCTGCTTTGTCACTGTTCTCTTCATTATATGCTTCCATGATTTTTTCCATTGTAATGTTGAAATGACTGTAAAATTATATACTTACTGTTAATCTCTTTTTCTAAGCCAAATACGCATTTTAAAATATGTATGATAATTATACATAAATGAACCATAAGCATCTCAAGTTCAGTTCAGTTCAGTCACTCAGTCGTGTCCGACTGTTTGTGACCCCATGAATCGCAGCACGCCAGGCCTCCCTGTCCATCACCAACTCCCGGAGTTCACTCAGACTCACCTCCATCGAGTCCGTGATGCCATCCAGCCATCTCATCCTTTGTCGTCCCCTTCTCCTCCTGCCCACAATCCCTCCCAGCATCACAGTCTTTTCCAATGAGTCAACTCTTCGCATGAGGTGGCCAAAGTACCTGAGTTTCAGCTTTAGCATCATTCCTTCCAAAGAAATCCCAGGGCTGATCTCTTTCAGAGTGGACTGGTTGGATCTCCTTGCAGTCCAAGGGACTCTCAAGAGTCTTCAACACCATAGTTCAAAAGCATCAGTTCTTTGGCACTCAGCCTTCTTCACAGTCCAACTCTCACATCCATACATGACCACAGGAAAAACCATAGCCTTGACAAGACGGACCTTAGTCGGCAAAGTAATGTCTCTGCTTTTGAATATACTATCTAGGTTGGTCATAATTTTTCTTCCAAGGAGTAAGCGTCTTTTAATTTCATGGCTGCAGTCACCATCTGCAGTGATTTTGGAGCCCAAAAAAATAAAGTCTGACACTGTTTCCACTGTTTCTCCATCTACTTCCCATGAAGTGATGGGATGGGATGCCATGATCTTCGTTTTCTGAATGTTGAGCTTTAAGCCAACTTTTTCACTCTCCTCTTTCACTTTCATCAAGAGGCTTTTTAGTTCCTCTTCACTTTCTGCCATAAGGGTGGTGTCTTCTGCATATCTCAGGTGATTGAACATCCTAAACCAATCTTAATGCTGTCACTGTTTGTGGTAAGCAGGTTTCTAAGATAGGACTAACATCCCCACTTGCCTGGTCTACATACTCTTCATATTCTCTGAGGCTGGTTATATTAGGGATTTTACTCATATAATCAAGTTATATTTTATGGCATATTTGGTTTTAAGGAAAGGCAGTTATTCATATGGGCCTAACCTAATAACATAAAACCCGTAAATCTGTTGAGATGTCTAGAGACAGAGGATGTCTCTAGAAGCATGAGAGGAATTAGGAACAAGGGAGGTTCTTTGTAGCTGGGTGGAAGGGGCTATTTGACAAGGAATGGAGGGCACCCTTAGGAGCTGAGATTGACCCCTACTGACAGCCAGCAAGATAATGGGATTAGCCTTGCAACCACAAGAAACTGATTTCTACCAACGATCTGAATGAGCTTGAAAGTAGAATTTCCCCCAAATCCTCCAGGTGAGAATTCATCCTATTGGGCACCTTAATTTTAGCTGTTATACCATGAGGATAAAAACCAGCCATGTCTAAACTTTGGACCCCTATAACAAATGAGGAAGAGGTGAAGAAGGGGAAGTAAGAGATGTGTGAAGAAATATCAAGCCCTTTAGCAGAATGTTTTCAAGTAAAATTTTGAGTTAGCATGGTGAAGTGATGTATTTTAAGCAGTGAAGTAAAGAGATTAAGATTCTGTATTCAGCCTTGAGTTGAATCCCACACATTCATCTCATTGCTTTATTTGGAGGCAAGTTACTTTTCTCTCGGGGATTCAACCCTTTACTTAAAATGAAGATGTTAATACTACCAAGCTCATACGATTATTTGAAAATCAAATGAACTAATAAATTAAATACTTAGAAAGGTGTCTGGTTCATACGAAGCATTAAAAAATGTGTTAACTGTATTTTCTCAGTTTTTAAATTTACTGTAGCAAATATATCTATGCACGCCAAAAATCACTTAGCCTAGCATCTTGCTTAGAGTATGTACTCCATTGCTGATGTTGAATAAATGATGGTGGGATAGACACTTTTCCCACCAGAATAGCCACTCAGCTGTAATCATCCTGTAGTTGTAAGTTCTGGGAGATGCTTTAATATTTTTTTTTTTTTTGTTTACCCCCATCTTAGTATATCAGCCTTTATTTTTTTTAAGACATGAAAGCAGTTTATTGTTATCAATACAGTATTTTTATTTTTTATTTTTTTTAATTTAATTTTTTTAAATTTTTTTTTAAATTTTAAAATCTTTAATTCTTACATGTGTTCCCAGACATGAACCCCCCTCCCACCTCCCTCCCCATAACATCTCAGTGGGTCATCCCCATGCACCAACCCCAAGCATGCTGTATCCTGCGTCAGACATAGACTGGCAATTCAATTCTTACATGATAGTATATGTGATAGAATGCCGTTCTGCCAAATCATCCCACCCTCTCCCTCTCCCTCTGAGTCCAAAAGTCCGTTATACACAGCTGTGTCTTTTTTCCTGTCTTGCATACAGGGTCGTTATTGCCATCTTTCTAAATTCCATATATATGTGTTAGTATACTGTATTGGTGTTTTTCTTTCTGGCTTACTTCACTTTGTATAATCGGCTCCAGTTTCATCCATCTCATCAGAACTGATTCAAATGTATTCTTTTTAACGGCTGAGTAATACTCCATTGTGTATATGTACCACAGCTTTCTTATCCATTCATCTGCTGATGGACATCTAGGTTGTTTCCATGTCCTGGCTATTATAAACAGTGCTGCGATGAACATTGGGGTACATGTGTCTCTTTCAATTCTGGTTTTCTCGGTGTGTATGCCCAGCAGTGGGATTGCTGGGTCATAAGGCAGTTCTATTTGCAATTTTTTAAGGAATCTCCACACTGTTCTCCATAGTGGCTGAACTAGTTTGCATTCCCACCAACAGTGTAGGAGGGTTCCCTTTTCTCCATACCCTCTCCAGCATTTATTGCTTGCAGATTTTTGGATCCCAGCCATTCTAACTGGTGTGAAGTGGTATCTCATTGTGGTTTTGATTTGCATTTCTCTGATAATGAGTGATGTTGAGCATCTTTTCATGTGTTTGTTAGCCATCTGTATGTCTTCTTTGGAGAAATGTCTATTTAGTTCTTTGGCCCATTTTTTGATTGGGTCGTTTATTTTTCTGGAATTGAGCTGCATAAGTTGCTTGTATATTTTTGAGATTAGTTGTTTGTCAGTTGCTTCATTTGCTATTATTTTCTCCCATTCAGAAGGCTGTCTTTTCACCTTGCTTATATTTCCTTTGTTGTGCAGAAGCTTTTAAGTTTAATTAGATCCCATTTGTTTATTTTTGCTTTTATTTCCAGAATTCTGGGAGGTGGATCATAGAGGATCCTGCTGTGATTTATGTCTGAGAGTGTTTTGCCTATGTTCTCCTCTAGCAGTTTTATAGTTTCTGGTCTTACATTTAGATCTTTAATCCATTTTGAGTTTATTTTTGTGTGCGATGTTAGAAAGTGATCTAGTTTCATTCTTTTACAAGTGGTTGACCAGTTTTCCCAACACCACTTGTTAAAGAGCTTGTCTTTACTCCATTGTATATTCTTGCCTCCTTTGTCAAAGATAAGGTGTCCATATGTGTGTGGATTTATCTCTGGGCTTTCTATTTTGTTCCATTGATCTATATGTCTGTCTTTGTGCCAGTACCATACTGTTTTGATGACTGTGGCTTTGTAGTAGAGCCTGAAGTCAGGCAAGTTGATTCCTCCAGTTCCATTCTTCTTTCTCAAGATTGCTTTGGCAATTCGAGGTTTTTTTGTATTTCCATACAAATCTTGAAATTATTTGTTCTAGTTCTTTGAAAAATATGGCTGGGAGCTTGATAGGGATTGCATTGAATTTGCTTTAATATTTGACACTACTTTAAGTATGACAAGTATGTGAATATATGGTTTCATAGTCTCAAGAAAGTAGTGAATTTTCTCAAAGTGCATCAGGTCACACTCACACAACCCTGACACTGCTCTGATTCTAAGCACCTCCTCTTACATTCTTTCCCCACCATAAATGACTCTTACTGGTTAATTCAATTCGGATTCATAACAGGCACATATTCTTGAGAAGTGGCCAGCATAACTCTTACTCTAAATGTGCAAACAGACACTAACACATTTGGAATATGACTTCTGCTATAGAGATTCTCTTATCTTTCTAGCAACACATATTTTAGAACATTGAGTTTAATCTTATAATACCTTTAACTTAGCAGAAGAAAAATGGTATCCTCAAATGTCACAGCATGATAAGGATTTCAAAGTAGAAACAGAATATGTCTCCCATACATGATTCAGCTTCCTAATCACCTCTCAGAGCTTAAAAATCATATGGAAAGTAAGATAATTATACTATTCTACACATCCTAAAATAACTTTTATCTTCTTTAGTGACAGATTTTAACTTTCCATTATTTTTGGATGCTATTCAATGTGGATGATTATCTGAATTTTTCCTGTGCCATTAATTGAGGTTTCTACTTTTAGATACTTACTTGAAATGTAATAAACGTAAATACCTTGGAATTCCAACAGCATTAAAATCTTATGCAAAGGTAAATTGTAGGTGAGTATACCTGTTATTACCAACAACATACTTACGGATGATGTTTTCAATATTTGAAATTATGAAGCCTAAGTCATATGATTTAATACGTAAAAAAGAAAGATATTTTAAAAAGAAAACGGAAGACCACTGAAGCCATGTTTTGTAATCAGTAGTCTTTTTTTTATTATTATTACTTTACATTGATTAAGCTTGGTCTAACCCCACATTACCTGCATTCATTATATTTTAAAATAAAATTTCAGCTAAAATGAGCATCATAATTTACTTCCCTTTCATTCTAAAAATGTGTTTCATGTTACCATATTTACATAAATAACACAGCCAGAGAATTATGCGTGTCAAATGGACACTCGTTCATGTAATGTATGTTTGACATACTTTGCTCACCAACTTGCTAACTGCTGTTGGAGTTCAATTCCAGGTCAAAAAATGAATTATCTGGATTTTCTCTGAATTACATGGAAGCAGTTATTTGTCATCTAGGTTTTACTTCTTGGATACAAAGGTACTATATTTTAAATATCAAGAAAAGAGAAAGAGAATAAGAAATTACAAGTAAAAGCAGTTTTGTGATTTTAAGTTAAAAGTTGTAAGGAAATAGGGCAAATGTGAATGACAGCTCTTTGTGAAAAACCCAAACTTTTCATTTAATCTTTTTAAGTATCTCAAGTGATATTTTAGCTTATATCACAGTTGATCAGATCATCTGGACGATTTGTGTCAAATAATAAGTAATATATTACATTTCATGTTCATTTTTTACTGTACAAAACCCCCTTTTTTATCATTCTGGAAACATATTCACAGTGATAAAAATCAGTTAATTAGAGTCAAACTAATCGGTACACTTTGCAAGTACAAACTCTAGTATTTTATTTTCTAGATAATGAAGGCCAAAATAATTAACTAACAATATGTTTAAGTAGAAGATATTGGGGGAAAAAAAAGAAAAAGAAGGCGAACCCCCAGAAACTAATATCTGACATTAATGTGAAAACATCCCTGTCTTTCTCTAAACAGGTTCAGTTGTTCCTTCTTGTGGGCATCTGTGGTACAATTTAATAGATTTAAACAATTTAGAATTATTAGAGGGCTAACTTTTTATGAAAAGACAAACTGTAGCTTGGACACATCTCTCATTACCCACAACATATTGATGGGTCATGACTCAAAACCTAAGTCATACCATTTTACACATAAAAAAGGAAGATAGGATAGGTTGCTTTTATTTGCTTACATTACTTTTTCTCTCATTAACCTAAGCTCGTTGAGAGGGCTCATATTTAAATCTTCATTTATTACTGAAATATTAATCCAGGTTCTAAATTACTATTTCTTCTTAGTAAATGTTACATTAATGACTTAAACTATGAGGAATAGTTTTATTATATAGTAATTATAGTAACATACATAATGATACCTGTATCACATAAAACAACATGATATTTGCAAAATTATAAAAATAAAAATACCAAAGAAACAAGATGAATTGGAGCCATAGTATTGAATAATACAAATTAATAAAATCTAGAATATTGATAATAATAAATAGCAAAACTTTAGAAATCAAATGTTAGTAAAGGCTATACTGAGAAGAATAAGAAGAAAATCTCATTCTCTAATTTTAAATATAATTGAAGATAGAAGTACTTCATATATGGTCATTCTTTTTCCAAAAAAAATTTAAAAAAGGTTGTGTCACATAAACAATGATATACTGATGAGCTTCTCTCCTAAGCTGACAACACATGAGAATTATTGACCCATTTTTCTTAATATTATATGCCTCTGCCAAGATAATCTGCATGCAGAAACCTGATGATTTTAAGGGAGTTTCCCACTTGATCAGTGTTGTAGTGAATGAGACACATGATAAATATACTTCCAGAACAAGGGAAGAAGTATGATTTCAGAAATGTGAGTAGCTTGGGAATTTTGATATTTATTGATAAAAGATCTAGTTTGGTTATTGACTCCTTTCTGTGTATGGTTCTCCAATAAACTTCAGTTTATTCATTTGTGTGTAAAAAGTAGTAAAATATGTCTCCCTCATCCTAGTTAATATTGGCATTTTTCCATGGATATTCTCAATGTTAATAATATTATTATTTATATGATTAAGTATATTGTAACAGTCACATAAGGATGAAGCCAAAGGAGCTAGTCTACATCCACTCTCTGGAATTTTCTGTTCATGTTAAATGTAACTGTATTTTGAAAGAGAAATAAAATGTATTAACTGATTTTAAAGACTACTGTTTCATTTTTAAATGGAGTTAGATGCTATTGTGATGAAATAAAGGAAAAAATTTATGAGAGTGACAAACACCAGTGGCAGCACATACAATTTTCCCGTAATTGGTTTTTAATATTGACTTAAGATCACTTGTTAGTAAAGTAGAAATGTTTAAGTAAACAATTGTGACATTTACTCACTAATTACATATAAATACGAATGAAATTAATATTTTTAACAGTTTATTAGAATTGGCTTTTTGGCTTCATATAAACAAAAACTAATAAAACACTCTGTGTCATTTTTGTCATTTGACCACAGATTTCATTGTATGTATGAAATCACAACTTGATTCTAATAAAACAAATTCAAAGTTCCTGTTATCTGAGAAAACCTAAGTACTTTCTATTAAAATAGTAAGAGTTATACCAAACTGAATTGTTATAAAGTACTTAGATATTAACTTAGGAATCATCTTTTGTTTGATGACAAAACAAAGCTAAGTTTAAAGATTGATTATAGTTTGGACTATAGTTTTTGGTAGAATGATCACCTGTGGTATATTTATGAAAAGTGACACAAGGTTTTGCATGGCTGAAGCCTGTCATAGAACTAAACTTACATTTTTATTTCTTATATTTCACATCTTTTCCCCTAATTGCATTGGAAAGCTCTATAGCAAATCAATGCAAATCATTCAATTGCTTGTTATATGTTGATGTTAAAATACTTAAATCATGAAAGACATCAGTTCTGCTGTTAGTGTCCAAATTAATTAATATTAGTTAAATTATTACTGCCATGATGGCTCTTTCATTTCAATTAATCTATTCCGTAGTAGCATGAGTTATTTCTTCTTAGTCAATACAATAATTATTTTTACCAGTGTCACAATGCTGAACCTCAAGAACTGACAATCCCTAAATTAACTTTTGGTTGAATATATTGAAATAATGTTCAAAATAGCTACCTTAAACATTAAAAAATTTATTTCTTGAATATGTTAGGTACCAAAATTAAAATGTACAAAATGACGTATTATCAAATTTAAGTAGTTCTTCCATCTCTGGTCACTGATACACAGTTTTTCTCCTCAGAGGCAATTATTATTCCCAGATCATTGTGTTGATTTCAAAAATGTTCATTTGATTTCTCTCTGTAGTGTGTGTGTATGTATATGTTTTATTTATTATGGATATTGTTTCTCACTTTGCAAATTAAAAACAAATGCTTTCCAGTATTTTCCATTGACCTAGCTGTCTATATGCTCACCTATACCATGCTATTTAGTTATTATAGTTTAATGTTTTAATATTGGGCTTCCCTGCTGACCTGATAGGTGGTTAGAATAGTTTGATGAGAATAATGGCTACACTCAACTTTTAAAACTTTTTAGAATTTCTCTTGACTTTTTGGTTATTTATTTATTTATCTATTTTCTACAAAATGTGTCTAGTACTTTACTTGTTTTTAGCCACATCATGGGGCATTCAGGACCTTAGTTCCTTGACCAGAAATCAAACCCTAGTCCCTTGTAGTTGAAGCGGGAGTCCTAACCACTGGATGACCAGGGAATTCTGTCTAATACATACAAAAAAAAAAAAGTAATTTTATAGAAACAATTTTAAATTGATAAATTCAGTGATAATCACTACTTCATATTGTGGAAAATGTTGAAAGTGTTAGTCACTCAGTCGTGTCCAACTGTTGGCAACCCCATATACTGTATAGCCTGCTAGGCTCCTCCGTCCGTGGAATTCTCCAGGTAAGAACACTGCAGTGGTTGCAATTCCCTTCTCCACGGGATCTTCCAGACCCAGGGATGGAACCTGGGTGTCCTGCATGGCAGACAGATTCTTTACCATTTGTGCCACCAGGGAAACCCTTCTAAACATTGTGAAGTCCTTCTAAATAAGCATGTGCTTGCAGTGTTTTTTCATCTTGCAAAATGTTCTTTTGTATATCATTCTGAAATTTTTTTATATAGAACTTGACTTCTTATTGGGCTTCCCTGGGGGCTCAGACGGGTAAAGAATCTGCCTGCAATGCAGGAGACCAAAGTTCAGTCCCTGGGTAGAGAAGATCCCCTGGAGAATGAAACGTCCCTCTACTCCAGTATTCTTGCCTGGAGAATAAGGATAGAGGAGCCTGGGAGCTACAGTCATGGGGTTGCAAAGAGTCGAACACAACTGAGCAACTAACACTTTCACTTTCTTAACCACTTATTAAATATATTAACAAGCCTATTTTAAGTCGTTCTTGTTTCTATCACGCAATAGCTTTCCTTCCATTTTCTATGCTGACTAATCCTTGCTTGAATTCTATAAATTTATAATCTTGTAATTTTTCAGGTCAAGAATTGTCACCTTCATATAACAATATTGCCCATTTCTCCATCAAATTCTACAGCTTTATTTCTTATTGCCTAGTACTGTTAAATATTGTTGATTTTCTTTCATTATTTTAGTAGCAGATTTTTCACATTGTTGTCTTTTGGGATAAAATATATGCATTTTATCATGTGAAAGAACTGTCCATTCATTCCTACTTCTTGACAGTTTTAACCAAAACTTTTTCTTAAATGTTATTTTATGTTATTAAATATCTTTTCAGATTTGTTTAGATATTTTCATTTTTGATCTATAAATGTGGTATATTATATAAATGATTTCCTGATAATCAAGAATCTTTGTATTTTTGGAGTAAACATGATATGTCATGAAATTTTATTATCCTTTTAATCAGTTGATGAATTATGCTTGTTAAAGATATATTTTTAATTTCTTCATTGATATCAGTGAGATTGATCTGGAGATTGCAATTTTTAATTTATAATTTACATTCTTTGTTAGATTTTGAAATGCAACTTTCTTCATCAAAATATCTAAATGATTTGATTGTTCTCCTCTCTTAAGAAAGAATAGTGCTAAATGGTATATGAAGAATTTGTTTCTTATAGTTCCTCTGAGGTACCTCTGTGGAAAAATTCAGGCCCAGTGCTTTTTCAAGAAGAAAATCTCTGGGGACTTTTTAAAATTTATTATGTCATTTTTTATTCAGTTTAGAATTTGTTTATCTTCTGAGACAGTTATGATAATATGTATGTTCATGAAAATTATCTTTTCCATAGGATCACAAATTTATGTGATGAAGTTCCCAAAGAACTCTCTTAAATTTTTTTAAATTTCTTATATAACTATGGCAACGTTTTTCTTACATAACATAATTATATATTTTCTTCCTTTCTATCTTGATTTATATAGTTAATATTTATATATTTTACTGTTTTATCCCTTTAAGATGTTCTTTACAAAGATGTTAGTTTATTGACAAGTAGTTAAATTCTTCATACATCTGTTATTGTTAGCTTCAAATAATTTTTTACATGTGCAAAAATGGGGACATGACATTATCTACAAATTTCCCTTCTCCTTTCCCTGACATCACTTATTATTCATGAATTTTCCAAGTTTTAAGGTTTATCATGTGTATATCGTATATTGTGAACTTAAGCTCCATATTCAACTTAGACATAGTCACACATTCCTTTTGCCGGAGTTTCATCATCATCTCAAGGTTGCCTGAAGTTCATTCTCAAGTACTGAAAAAAAAGCTTATGAGCAATATATGAGCAGTGTATCCCCTGAGTTATTGCAAATTTAAAATGTCTGCCTGTTAGCTCTATATTGGACATAATTGAGTTGCATGTTATGTCCTTGGTCACATTTGGGGAACTTCACTGTTCTTCTCTCATTCACCATTGAAGGGCTCAAGGTCATTTCCAATGTAGTGAGAATTATCTTTATGACACGGTTTGTGAGTAAATGAGTTATTTTACTGCTACTTCTCTCAGGCAACTGAATATGTTGCTTCTACTTCAGTCACTGTCCTCTACCCTGCCTCACTGGCAAAATGTTTTATGAAAATATTGCTCATATGTAGGATTAAAAATCAAACCAAATCCAAGAAAGCTCCCACTGCCACTCCAAGGACCTACTTCCCACCTTTGTAAGCACAGATGTGTTGGTTTGCACCTTTGCTTTTGCCTCTTATTTTAGATAAGTGTTAGTTGCTGTTCAGTGTACCCTGAAGTGAGTATCCTGTGTCTTTCTAAATCCTTGTTTGACCATCACTGCATTTGAGATCTTTTCCTATTCAGTTGAGACGCAGGTTTGAAGTTTCTGTAAGGTTTATCAAAGATGAAATTTACATTTTTATTCCTCATTCCCTTCAGAATTATTGAGCAAATCCCAAGTAGAAAGAAGAAAGATATAGACTTAACTACATCTTGTAAATATAAAAAATTATAAAAATATTTTTATTATTCCAAAAGTAATGATACATGTGATGCTAATAAGTTTTATTATTTTAGACTCTGACCTAGCAGAATACTTTATTATTTAAGAGACAAATATTCCATTCTGTTTGACCTTAAAGAATGAGTAGAAGCCAGAACAAGGGGAAAAATTATTTCAAACACATTTGTTATGTTTATATATGCCTCTTTATCAAATTTAAAAACAAAAGTAATTTTAAAAGTTTGTGCATTGATTAATTTGTAAAGAATTAATTGCAGTAGATAGACTGCTATCTTTTTTAAAAAGTTGTGGTGAAATTATAAGATGTGATGCTCTATTGTATACATCTTATCCTGTAAAGAATTCAAATATAAAAGCAACATTCTTCCTTTATCCTTTTCATATTCTTCCAATAACTGAATATTTATTAGTTTTATGAAAATGAAAATTTACATTCCAAATGAAATCTCAGTTCATCAGTGCCCAATAACTCCAATTGCTATGATAGTCCAGCAAATTTCTCTTCCAAAATATGTTAACTATTTTGAAATAATCTATTTCAGGATCTATGGATATAATTTTTTAAGAATGCAAACTATTGGTTGTATGCAGCTATTGGAAGACTTACATTTTATCTCTATGAGATCTTGTCAAAAAGCAGGTATTGGACAATAATATTTTATGGCTGCTTGAAGCAATCACATATGTATTTCATGTATGTGATCAACATCACTTATCCACTACTTGGAAGCACAGTAAATCTTGCAGGAAATGCTGGAGGGCTGTACATTTATGGTACACATTGAAAGAAGTCACAAGATTTTTGCATGTAGCAACTTGTTTATTGAACACCATTGACCTACCACAAAACTTTAATACTGTGAGAAGGACCACATAAAAGTTGTGACAACATTTTCAAGTTATTTATGCTCTACAACCATATCACAGCAGATATCACATGAGAAGATAAAAGGGAAGAACATTTTAAAAGATCTTAAACCGTTTGCTGTTAATCTTAGGGATAAATTGTCCTAGAATATTTTTAAGCATCCTACCTCTGGGGCTATTTCATCAGTCAATAACATCATCTTACACTAAAATGTGAGTTGAAATATGAGATTATAGTATTTTTATTAGAGCTTTACTATTATCTTCGACATGAGCTAATGCAGAAAAGAGAAAAAAATCATGGCCTATGAAATTCAGTTTGCAAATGTAGTTTAATGGATTTTCATACTAAATAATAAAGACTTGTAACATGTAAAATTAAAAGCCATTATTTAGTAAAATATTTAGCCATCACTGTACTTCATCCTTTGTTTACATTCAAAAATATTTATTGAGCATCTACAATATATGAGGCACCACTCTCCCTGTGAGATTTAAAAGGCAAAAGCATGATATCTGGTATTTTTGAAAGTTAAAAAGGAAAATATTTTGTTTATAATTCCTATTTTAAAAATTATTCAGATCTAATATACATGCAGTAGAGTGTATTAATCTTATATGTTCATCTTAATGCACTTTTACTTGTGCTTACCTAAGGGTAACCATTCTCCACATCAGGATGTAGGCTATTTCTACCATCACAGGAATCTATCTTTTAAAATGTCAATGCCATTGACATTCAACTACAATTCTGTCCTCTGTCACCAAAGAATAATTTTCCCTTTTGAAAACTTGCTTCCACTCTTGACAACACACTTAATGAACATAATGAAGAAGGTATAGGGAGGTTATTTGATTGCCATTGTTACACGAGTCTCCTGTTGCTAAACCCTTACCTTACCTCACTAAGTAATTCAAGCCTGTGCCCAACCACTAATGCGGAAGAAGCTAAAGTTGTATTGTTCTATCAAGACCTTCTAGAACTAACACCAAAAAAAAGATGTCCTTTTCATCATAGGGAACTAGAACAGAAAAGTAGGAAGTCAAGACATACTTGGACTAACAGTCACTTTTGGCCTCGGAGTACAATCTGTAACAGGGCAGAGGCTAGTGGTGTTTTACCAAGAAAACACGCTAGTCATAGCAAACACCCTTTTCCAACAACACAAGAGACGACTCTACATATGGACATCACTACATGGCCAATACCAAAATCAGATTGATTATATTTTTTGCACGGAAGATGGAAGAGTTCTATACAGTCAGAAAACAAAACAAAACAAAACAAAAAACCATGACTGTGGCTCATATCATGAACTCCTTATTGCAAAATTCAGACTTAAAGAAAGTATGGAAAACCAGTAGACCATTCAGGTATGACCTAAATCAAATTCTTTACGATTATACGATGGAAGTGACAAATAGATTCAAGGGATTAGATCAATAGGTAGAGTGTCTGAAGAACTATGATGGAGGTTCGAACTTCGTATAGGAGGCCATGATCAAAACCATCCCCAAGAAAAAGAAAAAAAAAAGGCAAATGGTTGTCTGAGGAGCCCTTACATGTGACAGAAAAAAAGAGAACTGAAAGGCAAAGGAGAAAAGGACAGATATACTCAGAGCTGTATAGAGAGTTCTAGAGGATAGTAAAGAGATATAAGAAAGACTTAAGGGAGCAATGCAAAGAAATAGAGGACAACAGTATAATGGAAACTACTAGAGATCTCTTCAAGAAAATTATTGATACCAAGGGAACATTTCATGCAAAGATGGGTACAATAAAGGACAGAAATGGTATAGACCTAACAGAAGGAGAAGAAATCCAGAAGAGGTGATAAGAATACACAGAAGAACTATACAAAAAATATCTTCATGACCCAGACAACCACAATGGTGTGATCATTCACCTAGAGCCAGACATCTTGGAGTGTGAAGTAGGGTGGGCCTTAGGAAATATTACAATGAAAAAAAGCTGGTGGAGGTGATGGAATACCAGTTGAGCTATTTCAGATCTTAAAAGATGATGCTGTGAAAGTGCTTCACTCAATATGTCAGCAAATTTGGAAAACTCAGCAGTGGCCACAGGACTGGAAAAGGTCAGTTTTCATTCCAATCCCAAAGAAAGGTAACGCCAAAGAATGCTCAAACTACCACACAGTTGTACTAATCTCACATTCTAGCAGTGTAATGCTCAAAATTCTCCAAGCTAGGCTTCAGCAGTACATAAACCTGAGAACTTCCAGATGTTCGACCTGAATTTAGAAAAGGCAGAGGAACCAGAGATCAAATTGCCAACATCCGTTGAATCATAGAAAAAGCAAGAGAAGTCCAGAAAAACATCTACTTCTGCTTCATTGATGATGCTAAAGCCTTTGACTGAGTGGATCACAATAAATTGGAAAATTCTTCAAGAGTTTGGAATAACAGACCACCTGACCTGCCTCATGAGAAATTTGTATGCAGGTCAAGGAGCAACAGTTAGAACCAGACATGGAACAGTGAAGTGGTTCCAAATTGGGAAAGGAGTACGTCAAAGCTGTATGCTGTCACCCTGCTTAAATAACTTATATGCAGAGTACATCATGCCAAATGCCAGACTGGATTAAGCACAAGCTGGAATCAAGATTGCAGGAAGAAATATAAATAACCACAGATATACAGATGACACCACCCTTGTGGCAGAAAGCAAAGAGGAACTAAAAAGCCTCTTGATGAAAGAGGAGAGTTAGAAAGCTGGCTTAAAATTCACATTCAAAATATGAAGATCACTGCATCCAGTCCCATCACTTCATGGCAAATAGATGGGGAAACAATGGAAATCATGAAAGATTTTATTTTTGTGGGCTTCAAAATTACTGAAGATGGTGATTGTGGCCATGAAATTAAAAAACTCTTGCTTCTTGGAAGAAAAGCTATGACCAACCTAGACAGCATAATAAAAAGCAGAGATATTACTTTGCCAACAAAAGTCTGTATAGTCCAAGAAATGGTTTCTCCAGTAATCATGCATGGATATGGGACATGGATCATAAAGAAGGCTGAGCACCAAAGAATTGATGCTTTTTAATTGTGGTGCCTGGGAAGACTCTTGAGAGTCCCTTGGACAGCAAGGAGATCAAACCACGCTATCCTAAGGGAAATTGGTCCTGAATGTGAAGAACTGACTCATTGGAAGAGACCTTGATGCTGGGAAAGATTGAAGGCAGGTAGGGAAGGCAAAAACCTAGGATGAGATGGTTGGATGTCTTCAGTGACTGGATGGACATAAGTTTGCACAGGCCCCGGGAGTTGGTGATAGACAGGGAAGCCTGGCATGCTACAGTGCATGGTGTCTCAAAGAGTCGGAAACTGCTGAGCGACTGAACTGAACTGATTGTTATCTTGTCTCTTAAGGCTGTGCTGAATTCTGGGAGATCTTTCACATCTCCTCCCCACCTGATCTCTGATCAATCCTTCAGCTACAGAAATTTGTTCTTCTATCATACCCTCTCCTATTTCTCTTGTTCACATATTAAGTTTATATACCAGTTTAGAGTATTTGTTTACTGTCATCACATTCATGTCCTGGGAGGAAGTTTTAGCAAATATCTGAGATGTCTGCAATGTTTACTGGAAATTTTACACTATGTTCTAATCAAGATTATTGAGATATAATTTACATGCAGTGAAATTCAACCTTTTTAGGACAAAATTCTATATGTTTTTACATACATGTATAGCTGTGAAACCTCTACCACGATCAAGATATAGAAAATTTCCACAAAGAAAAAATCATCTCTGTACCACGTTATATTTAAACACACCCTAATCTTCTAATCTTGGCAAGCACTCAGCAATTCCCTTTTATGATAATTTCACTTTTTCCAGAATGTCATACAAATAAACGTACATGATAATCTGGTTTGCATAGTCCCTGGTGGCAAGTTTTCACTAATCCTTATCTCTCTTCCTCTGTGTATTTTTTTGTTCTCTGACTTCAAGATTTTCTCTTTATCTTTGACTTTTCATAAATTAGAGTATAAAGCACTTAGATTTTTATTGTGTATTATTATTTGTCCTACTTGGATATTTTGCTTGGATATTATTTGTTCTGCTCTTCATATCTTGGATATATAGTTGATATTGACATCTTTTATTATTTCTGAAAAATTCTTGGCTATTTGTTCTTCAAACATTTCTTCTTCTTTATTGCTCTCTTCCCTCTGGAATTATAACTGATTTTTTTTTTTTTCAGGGGCATCCCAATTGTACATACAAGACTATTTCTTAGTTTATTTTCCTATAGAAGTAAATCTTAATGATGTGTAACCCCAAATTCATAGTGAAAGCTTTTTTCTTCACATATCACATTACAGAGGATGGAAAGCCAAATACTTTTCCAACGTTACATCACAACTAGTGGTGACGACAAAGCTTTATTTCAGTCTGTGACTTTAAGTGGAAATCTGATACAAACGCTTCTGGAAATCTTTTTTATATATTTTAGATGAAATAGGAAAATGTAACTAGAAATACTTTCCTGGCTATTTTATGCCTTGAAGACATAATTTTTGTCACTACAACAACCATCTTGGATTCAAAGACCCATAAACCAATATGCTAAGGACTATAGAGCTGAAATGCAGATGAAACCTGAATCACTGATATTTCTGAAGCACTGAACCAAACTTGATATTTCTGTATGGTTAATTTTTTCTTCATAGTGCTGAAAAAAATTACAAATCTAAATTGTAAGTTTGATAAAAATGTGCTTCTAAAAAAAGTATGAAAAAAGGCATTTTCAGACAAGTGAAAGCTCAGAGACCATCTCACTGGCAGAGAAAACTACAAGGAAACATTTAGGATGTTCTTCAGAATGAAGGGATGTAATACTGAATAGATTAAAGACTGAAAGGAAGAATGAAGAGCACTATAAATGGCAAATAATTCTATACATATAAAAATTATGCTGAATTCTTAGCAAAATTTCTTTCAAAGAGAAATTATATTTTAAGCAAAACATAAGAATGAAAATTTTACATCCAAGATAACCAACCATTGTAATTAGCTTTACATAAAATAAATATATTTGTGTACACTGGAAATGAACAATTGAAAAATAGTAAAAATAAAAAAGATTATAATGGCATTAAGGTAAAAGACTGAAGAATGATTTTTTAAAGTAGATTATAAACCTGTACTTTGAAAACAATAAAATCTTTCTAAGAGGAATTTAGAAACCCTAAGTAAATTGTAGGATATACTGATCCATAAACTGGAAAAATTAATATTGTTATGGTGTCAAATTTTCCCAAATTGAGCTGTAAATTCATTATACTCCCATTAAAAACCCAAGCAAGACTGTTTTGCTCTTTATGTGAAAGAGCAAAGAATACAGAGGGCAAAACAGTATTGAGAAAGAAAAAGAAACTGTATGATTTAGACCACTTTGATCATTGAGATGTACTATAGGGCTACAGTGACAATAAGAGTATAGTAGTTAATAAGGACAGACATACAGGTAAATGAAATAGAATAGAGTCTATAAATAGATTCATAAAGATATGGCCAACTGATTTCCAATAAATATGTCAAGATTATTCATTTGAGAAAGGATAGCGTTCTTTTCAATGAATGCTCCTGGAACAATGGGATATCTGTGGGTACAATGTGAACTTTGATGCCTATATATTATTCTTACTAAAAAGGCAAAATAAATATTACCCATAGACATAAGAGCTACAAATATAAATCTTCCAGAAGAAAATATAGAGAAAAATTCGACATATTTAGGGTAGGAAAAGGTTTCTTGGAGAGGACAGAAAAAATATTAATCACACATGAATTAATTGTTAAGTTCAATTTCATAACAAATTTGTGTTTGCTTTTGAAAAACTCATATTGGAGGAAAAGTGTGTTTTAAAATATATGTCAAGAGGCTTATATCTAGAACATAAATAGACGTGTTATAAATTAATACTAAAAGATTAAGCAAAAGTTTTTAAAAATTAATATAATTTAAAAAGATTACTTTCCATGCAGTTATTACAAAATATTGGCTATATGCCCCATGTTTTACAATACACCCTTGAGCCTGTGTTACACCCAATAGTTTGTACCTCTTCCTCCTCCACCCTTATAATGCCCTTCCCCTGCTCCTCACTGGTAGCCATGCGTTGTTCTCTGTATCTGTGAGTCTGTTTCTTTTTTTAAAAAATTAACTAGCATGTTGTATTTTTCAGATTCCACATATAAGTGATATTATACAGTGTTTGTCTTTCTCTGTCTTGCTTATTTCCCTTAGCATAATGCCCTTCCATGTTGCTGCAAATGGCAACATTCATTATTTTTCATGGCTGAGTAGTATTCCATTTATATATCTTCTTTATCCATTTATCTATTAATGGACTCTTAGGTTGCTTCCATATCTTGGCAATTGTAAATTGGCAGAAGTCTCAAATAGATACCACCCAAAATAAAATATACAGATTACCAATAAGATCATGAAAGATGTTCTATGTAAGTCAAGAGCTTAAAATTAAAAGCACAGTGAGATTCCATTTCACACTCACTAGAATGATAACAACCTAAAGTTATTGCAATACTAAGTATTGATTGAGATATGAGCTATTTGAACTCTCATAAATGATGAGGGTGTGATTTTGAAAAATATTTTGATGTTTCCTGTAATGTTTAACCCCTTTTGAATTTTCCCTAGAGAAATGAAAACCTATGTCCATCAATTATGTAAACAAGTGTTCATTGCTGATTTATTTGTTTTACTCACTGAATGAAACAACCCAAATATACAAAAACATATGTGTGGGAAACAAACTGATACATGTATATGCTAGAATATTGTGCTGTGCTCATTCACTTCAGTTATGTCTGACTCTTTGCAACCACTTCGATGACAGACCACCAGACTCCTCTGTCCATGGAATTCTCCAGTTAAGAAGACTGGAGTGGGTTGCCATGCCCTCCTCCAGGAGATCTTCCTGACCCAGGGATCAAACATACATTTCTCGAGTGTCCTACATTGCAGATGGATTCTTTACCACTGAGCCACCAGCTAATGTATGGGCTTCCCACAAGCCCAAACTCACACATTAACAAGAATAACTTCCAATACAGCCACAACACACATAACTCTCAAAACACTAATCTTAGTAATGGAAGCCAGATGCATAATAATCCTTTTTATATGAGATCCTAGGAGAGATTAAAAATCAAGTTATTTTGATAGAAATCAGCTTAATTGTTGCCCTGGGTCAGGTTTTGGGAGAGAATCGAATGAATAGGGACATGAACATATTTTCTGGAGTGCCAGAATTTTTTGATGTCTTAAAAAGCAAAGCAAGTCGCTCAGTCGTGTCTGACTCTTTGCGACCCCATGGACTGTAGCCTACCAAGCTCTGAGGAACCTCTCAGTCCATGGAATTTTCCAGGCAAGAATACTGGAGTGGGTTGCCATTTCCCTCTCCAGGGGATCTTCCCAACCCAGGGATTGAACCCAGGTCTCCCGCACTGCAGGTAGACGCTTTACCATCTGAGCCACCAGGGTAGCCTTGATGTCTTAATTGTGTTGATAATTTAAAGGTACATACAGTCGTCACAGCAGCATACTGCACATGTGAGATGTGGTCATTATTATAATATGTAAATGATAATTCACAAAAGTTGACTCCAAATGTTACAATCAGAACTATGCTTCAGAAAGACAATTTGCTATGATGTTCATATGGAATGAGAAGTAGGAGGGTTAGAAAGATTGAAGGTAGTTAGACCAGACGGCTTAGCAGGTGAGGAATCTGGCTGCAATGCAGGAGACACAGAGGATGGGAGTTGGACCCCTCAGCTGGGAAGATCTCCTGGATCACCTGGAGTAGGAAATGACAACCCACTCCTGTATTCTTACCTGGAAAATTTCATGGACAGAAGAGTCTGGAAGGCTACAATCCACAGGGTTTCAAAGAGTCAGACACAACTGAGCATGTGACACAAAGACAGATCAGATAAGACAGTGTTGTCATATCCTAGATAAGAGGTAAGGCAGACCTGTAATGGAAAAGATAAATGAAATTTAAGCAAAGAAATACAGAAAGATAATTGAAGACTTTAGTTTTCTGCTTTGCTAAATTTCTGATGTTGCAAAGCCAAATTCTTGAAAAACGTAGCCACTATATTTTTTTGTTTGAAGCTATTCTAATAATGGTATACTTCACAAAAGAGTGACAGACAAATAAGGGTACATTGAAAATAACTTCAACTTCAAATTGCACACTTAATATACTATAGTGAATTTCTTGTTTTAAATGGGTAGGAATATGCTAAAAACCAATGAATACAATATTCGTGAAGTATTCACTCAATATACCCAGGTACTTTATCAAAAACTATTACACTTTGGTTGAAAATGCTGTGGATCTTTGACTCAATTACTTTTACAAGTTTTGGGATGCAAATTTGAAAAATATAGGAAATGTGGGGAAAATGTATATAACTTCTTTGGTAAAGTTTTCAGCTGGCATCTTTGTAGCAGTAACGAAATAGCAAGTTCATGGCCTACTGAAGGCATTTAAATATGTTAAATAATGCATTTTAATTATGCTAAGAAAAACTGGTCTAGTTACCCTTTAAAGATAGAACTAAAATAGTATTTTTCACAATACAAAATTTTTATAAGGAAAAATCCTTCTTACTTTGTCTAAGTTGTGTGGTCTTTCAGTAAAAACAAAACTCTTACAAAAAAGAAGCAGCTGGAATTTCTCTAAAAGGTGAAATAGAAGTATTTTGACAAGATCGCAATGGATTAAGGTTAACTATGCAGGGAAGGCCAGAAGTAGCTAACACAAAGAGATTAATATTTTGATAAAAAGAGAAAATGTCTTAGAGAAAGGAAAGGTTAAAGGTTAAATGGCCTAGTATTTGACTGTTGGCCAAACAATACTCTGTGGTTTACATCTTAGTTCAAGATCTGAGAGGTAAACCTTTGCTTTTGCACAAAAACATAATAACAAATAGGTTGTGCTAATATATATTTAAAGTGAGGAATCTAGAGGGGGATAGATATGAATTTTTCACAGGCAGAGAAACGCTGGGACTTAGAATAGCTTTGGCCCCGATTTTAGCAAAGGTGACATCTTTAGGGAAATGTATATGAAAGTGTCTCTCTCAGAAAGCATTACTTTTTGAGTTTAATACTTCCCAAGTCATTAACATTTGAATTATTAGTCAGTATATCTTCAGAGATCATATTTATAAAACAAAATTATGGTAAGAATAAGAAGTTTGTAAGCAGTTTTTAAATTTTAGAAGAATAAATGTGTTATCAAAAACTTGAGTATAGTCCTAATTTAATTTAATCTTTGTTATATCTGATGTGAAAATGCACATTTGCAAAGCTGTGCCATTCAAATAATTTTGATTGGAATATATCTGTAGGTATACTTTTTGTGATTTTTTTTTTTTTTCCCCCAGAAAACTGCGTGGGTTACATACAATTCTTGCATTTGCATTATGCCAAGTCAGAGGACCATCTCAGTATCCCTAGACTAGTTTTGATGCCCTACACACAGTGCTTCCTTAGTGACAGTATTATAAACATCTTAATGCCTTTGAATAAACTCAGCAATAATTAAGTAATAAAACAATGGTTTTGAAATATGAAATTATGAATTAAATTTTGTTTGAATGTGTAGTGGATCCTTCATTACCATTTTTTTGAGGGGGGCGGGGTGCGGTACCTGGTCTGACATCAGTAGTTCTCTGTAAGTCTTTCAAGGAAAGAGAACACTGTTGTTATACTAACCACATCACTGAGGCTTATGGGGTTTCAATCAAACCCAGAAAATTGTTTTTTGTAGAAGAAAGGAGAGAATGAGATGTTTCTCCTGATAATGTTCTAGGCATAGGCATTATATCATGACCAAATGAGAAGGCAGAAAAAAGAGCCATGGTGAATTTTATATTTTCTCTCACTTCCATTGCTTTAAAAACATTCATGGACTTCAATTAAGCTTCAAAAGAGACATTTGTTGTTCATTATTTAGTCGCTAAGTCGTGACCTACTCTTGAGACCCCATAGGCTGTAACCTGCCAGTTCTGTGTCCATGGGATCTCCCAGGCAAGAATACTGAGTGGGTTCCATTTCCTTCTCCAGAAAGAGACATTGCAGATATAAAATAATACTCTAGTATTGAACTACTTTTTCCTCAATTTCTGCAAAGTAATTGAGAATCTTGAAATTTCCTCCTGTTTTTAAGAGAAATTTAATCTTTGACTAACTTGGGAATGCATTTTGTAAATGTGTTTTATCTTCTGATGACATGAAAAGTCTTTTTCCTGAAACAGATCTTCAGTGTTAACCTGTCCATATTTTCACATTTGAAGAGACTCAGTCATAGAAAGTAAGGTTACCTGACCTGGAACTGTGGTTATAAACCTGGCTGTGGAACCAGACTGCTGGGTGGGCATTCTGGATCTGCACTAAGGAACCATGTGGCACAAAGCAACGTAATGGAACTCCAGTTCTTGTTTTTCATTTTTATAAAATGAGGTTATTAGGGAAGCCTAATCATAGCAGCTTTATATTAAATAAGTGAATGTGGGTCACTTAGAGCAATACCTGACACAAAGTGAGCACTCATTATGAACCAAATATCTATTCTGGAAATTCCAAGTCCCACTGAAGACAGTATTCACATCCATTTTCTTAATCCGCTATAGCATACACTGTTTCTTTCAATGTTTAATGAAAACAGTGATGATATTTTCAAAATAGGCACTTTGTGAGGAACAGAATTATCTTTTATTATATGCTGTAGTAAACATTATATGATGAAATGCATTTGAGAAAAATGGGGCAGACAATATGGTGAAAATGCATAGATTAAAAGATTGATCTAAAGTATAAATAATAAATTTTTAGTATCTTTGATTCTTCATCTTTAAATAGTTTTCTTACTTAGTCATTAGTATAAGAAAGAGTATTGAATCAGATACTGGTTTCCTTAGGGTAACAATTCTGATGAAAATAAAATGCTTAATTAGTTAATGAGATTAAGAAATAGTTGTTATTTCTTTTGAACTAATATATTTTTCCAGTAATGCATAACTCAAATTAGGTGCCCCTTTTTACTTATTATTAATGACATTTTGGAAGGTTTTGTCACAACCTATTTAATATTTAAGAAATACTGTGCTTCTCTCATTATCTAAGAATGAGAAGAAAAGTGGACTTGATATGATTAGGTCCAGAGCTCCTGTTATGTAGCTAAAAATCTCATTACCTCAGATTACATTAATCTGTTTTATCTTGGGGAGGAGGTTAATGATATTTTAATAAGTACCTAGGATGAATTCAATTTTGTTAATCCATAAATCTGTCATATATAAAAGGTGAAGTATGTGGTCAAAAATAACATAAATTGGAGTTATATCAAGTCAAGTCACAATCATTTTTTAACCTAAAACCATGGCTATATAGGATTTTGATAAATAATGGGGCCTTAGAGTTCATATAACTTAATTATTTTGATAAATAATATTGAAGCTTAATATAATGTGATTGGTTCAGGAGCATGCAGTCAGTTAATAAACAAATGGTCTAGAAACAAGAATCTTGGCACCCAATCTAAGCACCTTTGCTCAACAGAATGCTCAAGTCAAGCATTTCAGCTTAACTCATACAACCAAATAACCAGATAAACACAGACAAAACTAAACAAAATAAGCAGGATAAATGTCAATATGTAATTGAGGATTACATATAAACCTAATTTCTAACTGGCGAGAATTTATGTGCCCACTCCTATTGCTTCCTTTTTTCTGTGACAGGTCTCTGAAGATCACAATACTTTGGAAGAGCAGAGTTACATTAAAAGTCCCTCCAGATTGTGTTACCTTCACCAATATTCTGGAATACGTGGGGCACTAGAAAACCTCGGAGCAAAGCAGAATATAAAATCCTGTTTTGGACCTCAAAGATGGCAGATAAAGACATAAATTGAAAAGGTAAGCTTTGTAACATATCTGTTAACCTTAAACACTAATGTATTTGGGATAAGGCTTAAGAACAAAGTATTAAGGAGAAATTTATCAAAAATATAAAAAAATAAGGTATTGAGAAGAAATTTTTAAAAAAATTAAAGTATGAAGAAGACAATATTAGGAAGAAATGTGATGTAAATCTTAAGAAGAAAGCCCAAGGAGAGGAATGCTGAAAGGATGAGAATCTGCCCAGGGGGGATAAATAGCACATTGCTTACTTGCAATGGTAAAGTCACTGAAATAGACCTGGCCTGAGTAACACTCTCCATTCACAAGCCTAGACACCAGTACAGTCAAGTCTGACTTTCATGTGCTGCCTGGTAAAATGCCCCACAAAGTGTTCACTAAAGTGGCTTATGATGTTTGTTAGTCTTATTTTTACCCTGTGCCCTATGCTCCACCCACCCTTCCCTGCTCACACCCAGGGACATCACCACCCCCCCACCCCACCCCCACCACACACACACAGGCTCCAGGCCATGCGACAGGCCATACTTGGAGTGGCCATGTGTATCTCCCCCAAGGGCTTTTGAGATTGTCATTCTGCAAGATCAGTAAGTCCTTCTGATTGACACGCTCCTCAGTGTGTAGAAGGTGAGAGTGCAGACATCATTGAAAAAGATCACTTTCTAGGGATCCAGTGATTATTGCCTAGTGATTACAGGAAAAGACATGGATGGAAGATGTGTTGTTTGACATTTATGTCAATAATTTTTAAAGATAAATTTAACTAGAAAATGAGTTATTTTTTAGATGCTTATTTTTATTATAGCTCTCACATTTACTATCATTGTTAACAAAATACACTGATATTAACAACCATTCAGAGTCCTTGGAAACGAACATTCATAGGGAACACTACAGAAAATGCAAGACCATGAGTGGTGATACAATCAATGTGAAATAAATGATATTCAGAAACTATAGAGTCAAGACTTCCTATATTGTTTCATGAGTAGTAATAGCATTGCTACTGTTTTTTAGACTTTTAAAAATTAATAAATATTTTAATTGAGGTATAATTGACATTCAAGCTTTTGTTAGTCTTAAATGTACAACATAATGATTTGTTATTTGTATATATTGCAAAATAATCACTGCAGTAAGTCTAGTTAACATCTTCCACCATACATAATTATAGAATACTTTTCTTGCATTGAGAACTTTTAAGATCTACTCTCCTAGCAACCTTCAAATACATGATACAGTATTATTACATCCCTATGGCTTATTAGTTTTAAAACTAGAAGTTTTGTGCCTTTTGACCATCTTTACCCATTTTGCCCATTTTCCACCGTCTATCCCTAGTCTTGGCAACCATCAATCTGTTCTCTATATCTATGACCTTGGCTTGTTTGTTTTTAGATTCCACATATAAAGGAGGTTGTACTATATCCTCTTCTCTTAGTGGAAGATGTGTAATTAGCCAGGGTGGTGCTTTTAACGATAACCATAAAGAGATAGTTCTAGGACATTAACAGGAAGAAATAAAACCTGGACCCTGAAAAAAGTGTAAAAGTCACTCAGTCATGTCCGACTCTTTGCTACCCCATGGACTATACAGTCCATGGAATTCTCAGGCCAGATTACAGGAGTGGGTAGTGTTTCCCTTCTCCAGAGGATCTTCCCAACCCAGAGACTGAACCCAGGTTTCCCACATTGAAAGCAAATTCTTTACCAGCTGAGCCACCAGGAAAGCCCAAAGAAACCAGCAAAAAAACCTCATTGCGCACTGATTGGACAATAAACTGAAATACAGAAAGTTCCCGTATAGAAATATCTCTCCACCCATTATCCTGAATGTTCATTGGTACTTCTCTGTACTCAACATGGCATTATTTATTTTGCATCAAACTGTTTCTATAGACAAGTGTTGTGTTAGTCACTTAGTCATGTCTGACTCTTTATGACCCCATGAACTATAACCTACCAGACTCCTTGGTCCATGAGATTCTCCAGGCAAGAATACTGGAGTGGGTTGCCATTTCCTTCTCCAGGGGATCTTCCCAACCCAAGGATTGAACCTGGGTTTCCCACACAGCAGGCAGATTCTTTATCTTCTGAGCCACCAGGGAAGCCCATATGGACATACTTTGTCCTATAGACAAAAGCCCTATCAAATATATTTCCCTGGAATCCAGCCCAAACAGTAATATTAAGTCAAAGAGTAGAACCCCAGAATGTGTTCTCAGAAAGACAAGCTTCATCATTCCAGTGCCTTGATACCACTGCCACGTCTCACATCTCAGTGCAATAAAGGCTGATTGGACTCAGCTGCTGGCTATTCCCAATCACTCTCTTACCCAGGGTTCTGTGCATAGGGCAGAAGACTGGAAGGTTAATATGCTGAAACTATTTGGCAGTGAAACAAAAGCTTTAAAACAGTTTGGTAGTGAAACAACAGATTTCAAAACCTAATTCTACTTGAGACATATCTATATGACAATGAGATCAACAGACTACAATCATACCACTCAAACTATGCACCAGTGTATTCTCTCAGGAGCTACAGCAAACACATTGGGGAGCTGCAGAACTTAAAATTTCAAGAAAAACATGGCAATACTCAACAGCTCTCAGACATAAAGTGAAAAATATTAACAATTTCAACATTGCATAGGGCTGCATTCCTTTTGATGACATCATGACTTGCTGAATGGTGTTTCCTGCAGTTGCATGATAAAAAAGTAAGTACCATATGAAAATCACTGTGAAACAGGAAATGAGTGTGTGAGTGTTTGATTTGATTTAAAAAGCTTACACAGCTAAACAGGTGCACACACCCAATTTGTAAGTAATTGTTTAAGAATGAACTAAAATTTTTTATTTTGTTCTCTCAATTTATGTGTATTTTTTTCTAAAAGCCTGCTAAGTTGTTAGAACATAAATACTTGTGAGTCTGTTTGGAATTAGCTACTAAGTAATGGGAACTGTTAGGTATTTCTTTTGGCCTAGGATATGCAAAGAAAAAAATTCCTAAGTTACTGAGAGTATTATGAATTCGAATGTTTGTGAACCTCCCAAGCTTTGGTGGAAGAGGAGCTGTTTTGAATAATATTTTAATATGATGACTTACATTTTCCTGAGCCATTACTTCTTGGGAGATCCGAATGTACAAGTGAAAATTTTAAGGTTAGTCTGTCCCATCTAAATCATATTGACATTTAAAAATTTAAATGTGTACTTAGACATCTATATGGTGATTACCATATGGCTAAGATTTTATTACTTTAACCAAAATAGGAATTTGAGCAATCTGAAATAAATTTATATATAAATTTGGTTCATTTTACGTTGATATGTGTCCCAGATTTGAAATTGATATTATGAAATTTGTATCTTGGTAGTCCCTAAGAACTAAATATCAATATGAAAAAAAAAGAAATGTGATGCAATTAAACTGCCTTTCTTAAGAAGGACAGTTTTAACCAAGTTTGTGACAACCCTTAAAATATTACAACTTGTTTCTGCCAAATTCCCCATTCCCAAGTGGATCATCTGCCTTTGACAAACTAGACTGGTAGTTTTAGTTTTGTGATCTTGCGGGTTTTGTTTTCATGTACTATATGTCACTCTGCTTATTGACTGGGGGTGAATAAATCATTCTTTCAAAGATGCATGTGAACAGTACAACCAAAATGAACTATCAATGGATAAAAATAGGAAACAAGCCCAGGAGGAAAGTTTCTCTCTTGGCTGTATTTGTCCCCTCCAGGATTTTTAGCACATTTTCATGTGAGATAAATTAAACTGGCCACTCATATTTCTGAATATGCTGAAGAACAATTTTGTTAATTAAACCATATTTCCTTGACTCTGATTACAAAATAACATCTCACATATTGGTAACTAAACTTCACTTCTTTATACTTTGAAGTTTTTGGTAACTATCCATAAAAGTGGCATAAAAAGAATATAAAACCAATCTACATTTCTTTTAAAAATTGTTTATTTTCTACTGGAGTATAGTTGATTTACAATGTGTTGGTTACAGGTGTACTGGAAAAATGATTTATTTACACACACACACAAACACACACATATATATTACATGTATATTGTTTTTCAGACTCTTTTCCTATATATAGGTTATTACAGAGTACTGAGTAGAAATCTCTGTGCCATACAGTAGGTCTATTTCTTTATATAGTAATGTATATATGTTAATCCCAACTTACTGTTAAGTCACTTCAGTCGTGTCCGACTCTGTGCAACCCCATAGATGGGAGCCCACCAGGCTCCCCAGTCCCTGGGATTCTCCAGGCATCCCAACTTACTGGCTGTACCAATTTACATTTCCACCAATAGTGTAGGAAGGTTCTCTTTTCTCCACACCCTCTCCAGCGTTTATTGTTTGTAGACATTTTAATAATGGCCACTGTAGCTGGTGTGAGGTTATACATCATTGCTTTCATTTGCATTTCTCTAAAAAGTAGTGATATTGAACATCTTCTCGTGTTTTTTGGACATCTGTATGTCTTCTGTGGAGAAATGTCTGTTGAGATCTTCTGTCCCTTTTTCAATTGGGTTGCTTTTTTTATATTGAGGTTCATGAGCTGTTTGTATATTTTGGAGATTAACCCCTTGTCCATCCCATTGTTTGCAAATGCTTTCTTATTCTGTGGGTTGTCTTTCCTTTTTAGTGATGGTTTCCTTTGCTATGCAAAATCTTTTAAATTTAATTTGGTCTCATTTGTTTAGTTTTATTTTTATTCTTATTGCTCTAGATGGTGAATCCAAAAGAAACATTGTTGCAATTTATGTCAAAGTGTGTTCTGCCTGTGTTTTCCTATAAGAGTTTTATAGTATCTGGTCTTATATTTAGGTCTTTAATCTATTGTCTGATTGGAAATGGAAGGTTCTATCATTACTGTACTGTAACATATTGATGAAAGATTAGAGAGAAGGATTAGATAGAAAAATAACAGTCACCAAGTTTCAATGAGGTCATGACTATAGTGTTGTTAACATTGTTAATATACATGATGCTTGATGTAAAGCTCATCTAAAAATATTTTAGTCCCTCCTGACAGAGTACAGTGGACCCTCTATGGTTTGAAAACTCTGATAAAAAATATTGGAAAAAAAGAAAAACTCCAGAAATTTTCCAAAAGGCAAAATTTGAATCTGCCAGCTCCACCAACTATTTACATGTCCAGGGTATTGATATTTACATTAATTAGGTATTTTAAGTAACATAAAGATGATTTCAAGTACATTGAGAGATGAATGTTATATACAAATACTATGCCATCTTATCTATGGTATTTGACTATACTCAGATTTTCATATCTTTGGAGGTCCTGGTACCAATCTTCTGTGGATGCTGAGAGATGATTGTAGCTTTCTTTTCTTCTCCTCCTAACCCTCCTACTCCTTCTTCTGATAAATATACCTAATGAAATGTAATGTTAACAGAGAGATGGTGGTCTTTGGAGTAAGACCTGAGTGTAAATCAGAATCCCATCATATGTGGTCTTGGGGAAGATATTTAGCCTGATAATGATTTAAACATAACAATATGTGTATAAAATCATTCTTTGAGGATTTGCATGTAGATTGATTCAGTTACTATATATAGATTTCTAGTATGATGAGTCTCTTTTACCTCCCGTGCATTTATTTCCTAGCTCTATAAGTCTGCCCAAGGTCTTGATATTATAATCTTGTCCAAGTCTCAGTGTCTTCAACTATTATACTGAGGGTAAAAACAATGCCTTCTTATAAGGTTGTTTTAGCAGTTAAATATAGCCAAGGTAAAATGCAAAGTGCAGTGCCTCTTCAGGGAAAGTAATATATATTGATTACTGTTATAATTATACTACTTGCTATTTTTAGTAGTAGTGGAACTCCACTTATTCTGCATGACTCATACTCAGTGTAGAGTATACATGATCCTTCTTTTTGTGCTTGACAAAATTAATTCATTATAAAATTAATTGTTTAGTGAATAGAAGAAAGGATCACACATGGGACTATTAACATGTCTAAAAATTGCAAAAGAATGTTCATGAGATAAATTTCATTTTACTACAAAGCCTATGGTTGGAATGTGTTTTCTCCAATGAATTGAATGTGTTACTGCAGCTGGTCTCCTACGTGAAAGTGGACGATCCCAGTGAGAACAAAGTAAGGGCAGGGCACTCTATATGTCTACAAAGGCGGCCAGAGTAATTTACAAATGGTTCTCTACCCACTGGGAGATTTCATACACTCATCACTTTCTTTTAGTCTGATATACGGGCAGTTCCTTCTACTACTCTTATTCTTGGCTCCCTTAAATGATTGCTTTGCCAGAAATAAGGCCACGACTCAGGCTCGCCAGATGGGCCATGCTTTGCAGGCACTCAGAAGAGGCCTGAAGCATGTTTATGATACACGTCATGTCTGAGGTGAGTTAGAGATTTCCCTGGAATTTCACAGAAGAAACAAAGTCCTTAGTGGTATTCTGCAATAGTTTGAAGTGAAAAATAAAACCATAGCTTGCTTTTCATAATGTCAAGATGACAGGACACACTGCAATGCCTGAAAATGTAGGACATTGAATGAAAGAAATAAAAATGAATAATTTACTATGAAAACCATTTTCTAATTCAAGAAAGCATATATTCAAAACTGTGAAGTTTAGCATTTAGCAAGGAGTTACCTCTAAACTTTCAACCCTTCCGCTTTATTTATTTATTTTATAATTAAAAACTTATTAACACAGTGAATCTTACAGTGATTAATGAATAATAGCAGACACTTTGCCTGGGTTTTGTCTAGGCTTCTCTGGAACAGTAAGAATTAGAAAATGCAGTATAAACCTTTTGATGGTATTTTGACAGTTCTGTGTCAGACACATCATTGGTATAGCTTTCTGCATTTCAAAATCAATTCATTCAACAGAAGTTATGAGGTTTCCTATTAACATTTTCCCTGAAGTTTTAAGACTGAAGGATATTTCCATAACCTACTTCTCTAAACCAGAATTTGAAATAAAGCAATTGTGATGCCTCTGGGCACTGGAAAGGTATTCCTGAACTCAGCCTTTCAAACTTAATCAGTTGAAGCGATAAGATGAACAGTTAGAAGGTAAATACATAAAACAGAATTTTTATATCTGAAATCTAAAAAAGCATTTCAAAATACATTGTTGACACACTTGCTTCAGAAATCTAGAAATGTAGCTGAGATCATGAAAGGTTTGTTTTGAAATTACTTCTCAGTGATGTATTTCATATGAGGATGGAAATAATTGCAGCTGTTTTGTTTGCAGGGTCTAGAGATTTCAACTTGATAATATGTGATAGTAAACTAGTATATTAAATGCGAGTTCCTTGAAGATAGAAACCATCTATTCCTCATATATGTACACACAGCACATAGCAAAATTGATAAAAGACTCAAGATAAGTTTATCGAATTTGAGTGACACCACTTCACCACAAAATAAAAAGAATAGTAGGTTAGAAATCTAGGGCAATGA
This sequence comes from Capricornis sumatraensis, assembly GCF_032405125.1. Classification (NCBI taxonomy): domain Eukaryota; kingdom Metazoa; phylum Chordata; class Mammalia; order Artiodactyla; family Bovidae; genus Capricornis; species Capricornis sumatraensis. The sequence goes on along the minus strand of NC_091073.1, from coordinate 39,702,536 downwards.
CTCTTCAACTAGTGTCTAAGAGAATCTAAGAACTTGTCAAAATATAGTTCCCTCTCTCAATCTCTGTCTTTCTCTCCAAACTAAACACATATATACAATTTTCATTAGAACCACAATAATCATGCAAAGGCAAAATTCAGAAAATTTTTCAGTAATAAAGATAAAAGAAGGGGGGAAAAAAGAAATGGTAAAGAAAACTGTAGGCACTGAGAAGAAAGTAGGTCATGTATTAAGGACAAGAAAGTATTTTCCTATCCAATTTATTTAGACTTGAATATAAGAAGTTGCTAAATATAAAAAAGAGGAAACTGCTGGTAAGCCCTCCTGTAATTAGTCATGCTACTTTTTTGTGCTGGATGTTTCACCCTCATTCAAAATATTGTTAAATAATTCCATTTTCCTGGTGCTGGAGAAATCAGTTCACATTTCAATTCCTTCTTAGAAGTCTTCTCCCTCAGTCTTCAGATAGAGACAACCTTAGTGAATATTTTGAGCATGCGAAAGGTGGGGAGTTAACAGTGAAAGCTAGAGAGGCTCACAATACAACACTCACCTTCCTGGTACCTTCCAGGACCCACACACAACACATGCATTTTTAAAATAAATTTATATTCTGTATAGTTGATTTACAATGAGTTTTGTTAGTTTCAGGTGTTCAGCAAAGTGACTCAGTTATACATGTACATATATCCACTATTTTTTAGATTCTTTCCCCATATAGTTCATAGAGAATATTGAGTAGAGTTCCTTGTGCTACACAGTAGGTCCTTATTAGTTACTATATATTTTATATAGAGTAGTATGTATATGTCAGTTCCAGTCTCTTAATATATCCCTCCTCCCCATCCCCTTTGGTAACCATAAATTTGTGTTCCATATCTGTGACTATATTTCTGTTTTGTAAATAAGTTTACTTTTACCATTTTTTAGATTCCATATATAAGTTATATCATATGACATTTATCTTTCTCATATGCAGTTTTACACCAAAGAATATGACTTGGTCATGAGCTAATATTATTTTGCAGAAACTAAACTTTCCATGCTTTGTTTGGTTTGCCATTGATGTGATTGGCTACTTAGAACACATAAAATTTATTTTCCAGATTTTGTAATAGTGTACCCTGTAGGGATTTACACTTCATTCTGATGACTGTATGTTTTTAGAAGTCCTTGTAAATCCTGTGCTTACCAAATAAGACATCCCAGACCGGTCTGCTGTCAGCTGCTCCAAACTAGTCCTGAGGTGTAGTTACTGTTTAAAGAAACTCCTAATAAAACGTGAGTAAAAGTTGACTTTTGGTTATACATTTCCTGTGATTTAGCTATTAGTTCCAAACTCATCAAGTTAATAACTCATCCATATACAAGATGTCCTTTTCATTATAGGGGACTGGAATGAAAAAGTAGGAAGCCAAGAAACACCTGGAGGAACAGGCAAATTTGGCCTTGGAATGCTGAATGAAGCAGGGCAAAGACTAATAGAGTTTTGCCAAGAAAATGCACTGGTCATAGCAAACACCCTCTTCCAACAACACAAGAGAAGACTCTACACATGGACATCACCAGATGGTCAACACTGAAATGAGATTGATTATATTCTCTGCAGCAAAAGATGGAGAGGCTCTACACAGTCAACAAAAACAAGACCAGGAGCTGACTGTGGCTCAGATTACAAACTCCTTATTACAAAATTCAGACTCAAATTGAAGAAAGTAGGGAAAACTGCTAGACCATTCAGGTATGACCTAAATCAAATCCCTTATGATTATACAGTGGAAGTGAGAAATAGATTTAAGGGCCTAGATCTGATAGATAGAGTGCCTGATGACTATGGAATGAGGTTCATGACATTGTACAGGAGACAGGGATCAAGACCATCCCCATGGAAAAGAAATGCAAAAAAGCACAATGGCTGTCTGGGGTGGCCTTACAAATAGCTGTGAAAAGAAGAGAGGCAAAAAAACAAAGGAGAAAAGGAAAGATATAAGCATCTGAATGGAGAGTTCCAAATAATAGCAAGAAGAGATAAGAAAGCCTTCTTCAGCGATCAATGCAAAGAAATAGAGGAAAAGATCATAATGGGAAAGACTAGAGATCTCTTTAAGAAAATTAGAGATATCAAGGGAACATTTCATGCAAGGATGGGCTCAATAAAGGACAGAAATGATATGAACCTAACAGAAGCAAAAGATATTAAGAAGAGGTGGCAAGAATACATGGAAGAACTGTACAAAGAAGATCTTCACGACCCAGATAATCATGATGATGTGATTACTAATCTAGAGCCAGACATCTTGGAATGTGAAGTCAAGTGGGCCTGAGAAAGCATCACTACGAACAAAGCTAGTGGAGGTGATGGAATTCCAGTTGAGCTGTTTCAAATCCTGAAAGATGATGCTGTGAAAGTGCTGCACTCAATATGCCAACAAATTTGGGAAACTCAGCAGTGGCCACGGGATTGGAAAAGGTCTGTTTTCATTCCAATTCTAAAGAAAGGCAATGCCAAAGAATGCTCAAACTACCACACAATTGCACACATCTCACATGCTAGTAAAGTAATGCCTAAAATTCTCCAAGCCAGGCTTCAGCAATACATGAACCGTGAACTCCCTGATGTTCAAGCTGGTTTTAGAAAAGGCAGAGAAACCAGAGATTAAATTGCCAACATCCGCTGGATCATGGAAAAAGCAAGAGAGTTCCAGAAAAATATTTATTTCTGCTTTATTGACTATGCCAAAGCCTTTGACTGTGTGGATCACAATAAACTGTGGAAAATTCTGAAAGAGATAGGAATACCAGACCACCTGACCTGCCTCTTGAGAAATCTGTATGCAGGTCAGGAAGTAACAGTTAGAACTGGACGTGGAACAACAGACTGGTTCCAAATAGGAAAAGGAGTACCTCAAGGCTGTATATTGTCACCCTGCTTATTTAACTTATATGCAGAGTACATCATGAGAAATGCTGGACTGGATGAAACACAAGCTGGAATCAAGATTGCCAGGAGAAATATCAATAACCTCAGATATGCAGATGACACCACTCTTATGGCCGAAAGTGAAGAGGAACTAAAAAGCCTCTTGATGAAAGTGAAAGAGGAGAGTGAAAAAGTTGGCTTAAAGCTCAATATTCAGAAAATGAAGATCATGGCTTCTGGTCCCATCACTTCATGGGAAATAGATGGGGAAACAGTGGAAACAGTGTCAGACTTTACTTTTTTGGGCTCCAAAATCACTGCAGATGGTGACTGCAGCCATGAAATTAAAAGACGCTTACTCCTTGGAAGAAAAGTTATGACCAACCTAGATAGTCTATTCAAAAGCAGAGACATTACTTTGCCGACTAAGGTCTGTCTAGTCAAGGCTATTGTTTTTCTTGTGGTCATATATGGATGTGTGACTTGGACTGTGAAGATGGCTGAGCACTGAAGAATTGATGCTTTTGAACTGTGGTGTTGGAGAAGACTCTTGAGAGTCCCTTGGACTGCAAGGAGATCCAACCAGTCCATTCTGAAGGAGATCAACCCTGGGATTTCTTTGGAAGGAATGATGCTAAAGCTGAAGCTCCAGTACTTTGGCTACCTCATGTGAAGAGTTGACTCATTGAAAAGACTGTGATGCTGGGAGGGATTGGGGTCAGGAGGAGAAGTGGACGACTGAGGATGAGATGGCTGGATGGCATCACGGACTCGATGGACGTGAGTCTGAGTGAACTCCGGGAGAAGGTGATGGACAGGGAGGCCTGGTGTGCTGCAATTCATGGGGTCGCAAAGAGTCAGACATGACTGAGCGACTGAACTGAACTGAACTGATGCATGTATATATTTATATTTGGTTGCATTTAATTAGCTACAATGTTTAATGGCACATTTCATTATCAAGAAATTAATTTTTTATTAAAAATTCTGTTAAACAAACAGGCATTCTCTACATCAGTATATACCAGTTATCTGTACCGCAGTAGTTCATTTCAGCTACCTTCCCTTGTTTCATACCTGATGCTACTTCAATATCAACATCACCTGATAAAACCAACATGATTACACTGAGGATAGATATTAGACTAACAGGGAAGTGAAGTGAATGGAAAGCAATGCCATTGCAAAGAGAGGCATTTTGGGATGAACTTCTTCCTCAGTTAAGTTCAGTTCAGTCACTCAGTCGTGTTTGACTCTGAGACCCCATGGACTGTAGCACGCCAGGCATCCCTGTCCGTCACAAACTCCCAGAGCTTGCTCAAATTCATGTCCATCGAGTTGGTGATGCCTTCCAACTGTCTCATCCTCTGTCATCTCCTGCCTTCAATCTTTGCCAGCATCAAGGTCTTTTCCAATGAGTCAGTTATTCGCATCAGGTGAGCAAAGTATTGGAGTTTCAGTTCTTCCAATGAATATTCAGGACTAATTTGCTTTAGGATTGAATGGTTTGATCTCCTTGCAGTCCAAGGGACTCTCAAGAGTCTTCTCCAACACCAGAGTTCAGAAACATCAATTCTTTGGCACTCAGCTTTCTTTATAATCCAACTCTCATATCTATACATGACTACTGGAAAAAACATAGCTTTGACTGGATGGACCTTTGTCAATGAATAATGTCTCTGCTTTTTAATATGCTGTCTAGGTTGGTCATAGCTTTTCTTCCAAAGAGTAAGTGTCTTTTAATTTCATGGCTTCAGTCAACATCTGCAGTGATTTTGAGCCCAGAAAAATAACCTCTCACTGTTTCCATTGTTTCCCTATCTCTTTGCCATGGAGTGATGGGACCGAATGCCATGATCTATCTTAGTTTTTTGAATGTAGAGTTTTAAGCCAGCTTTTTCACTCTCCTCTTTTACTTTCAAAAAGAGGCTCTTTAGTTCTTATTTGCTTTCTGCGATAAAGGTGGTGTCATCTGCCTATCTGAGGTTACTGATATTTCTCCCAGCAATCTTGATTCCAGCTGAGCTTCATCCAGCCTGGCATGTCATATGATGTACTCTGCATATAAGTTAAATAAGCAGGGTGACAATATACAGCCTTGATATACTCCTTTCCCAGTTTGGAACCACTTCATTGTTCCATGTCTAACTGTTGCTTCCTGACCTGCATACAGATTTCTCAGGAGGCAGGTCAGGTGGTCTGTTATTCCCATCTCTTGAAGAATTTTCCACAGTTTATTGTGATCCAGACAGTCAAAAGCTTTGATGTAGTCAATAAAGCAGAAGTAGATGTTTTTCTGGAACTCTTTTGATGTTTCAATGATCAAACAGATGTTGGCCATTTGATTCCTGGTTCCTCTGCCTTTTCTAAATCCAACTTGAACATCTGGAAGTTCACAGTTCAAATACTGTTGATGCCTAGCTTGGAGAATTTTGAACATTACTTAGCTAGCTTGTGAGATGAGTGCAGTTGTGTGGTAGTTTGAGCATTCTTTGGCATTGTCTTTCTTGAATGAAAACTGACCTTTTCCAGGCCTGTGGCCACTGCTGAGTTTCCAATTTTGCTCACATATTGAGTGCAGCACTTTAATAGCATCATCTTTTAGGATCTGAAATAGCTCAACTGGAATTCCATCACCTCCACTAGCTTTGTTTTTAGTGATGCTTCCTAAGGTCCACTTGACTTTGCATATCAGGATGTCTGGCTCTAAGGTGAATGATCACACCATCGTGGTTATCTGGGTCATAAAGGTCTTTTTTTTAATATATAGTTTTCTGTGTATTCTTACAACCTCTTCTTAATATCTTCTGCTACTGTTAGGTCCATACAATTTCTGTCCTTTATTGTACCCATCTTTTCATGAAATATTCCCTTGCTATCTCTGATTTTCTTGAAGATAACTCTAGTCTTTCCCATTCTATTGTTTCCCATTCAATTCTCTTCCTCAGTAGAGAAAAAAATAATGACTTTAAATTAATTTGATATTTAACTAATCTCTGAGTGGAAGTTATATTTAAAATCTAAATATAAGCCATTAAAAATGTGAGCATCTATTTATATCCAATTTTAATAAAAGAAGTAGTATGTGGAAAGGATCATTCCAAAGTAGTTCAGAAACACTGTGAGCTATTTGAGACATGGGAGAAGAGGAGTCAGAGAGGATAAGGCAGATTATAGCTGCTTACTGCTATGTAAAGATTTCCTTAGTTCTAGATGAGAAAAAGTTGAGTGAATTTAACCACAGAAACATAGCATATAGTATTTATTATGGTATATACCATTACTTTAATGACCTTAACTGTATAATATCCTACATAATTTTATTGGTTTTTAATTTTATTTTTTATACTAAATTCTGGTAACTATGTAAAGCAATTCAGATATTTTTGTAGCTTGATGTCTGGACCAATTGGACCACAACTCAAAGTGGAAATTCAAGATTTTACTGTGGAAATTAGGAAGATGAGACAAGCAGCATCCTTTGCAGTGGGTTTGGCTCAGTTGATGTGTGCTCTGCATTAAATAAGAGTTGAGAAAGCACTAGTCTGGGAGTCAGGCAATCTGTCTTCACCTCTTAGTGCTGCTTGCAAGCACATTTGGATGATGTAGACTGGGGTACAGAGACTAGGTGGATACGTTTTCTTCTCTTATTAAAGTCACTGACATTTCCCCCTGCTTTAACAGGTAGATTTAGGCAAATTATACACTTCCAGCTACCAGTTTCCTCATTTATAAAGTAAGTATAATAGTGGTACCTAATAGTGAGGACAGATTAATTGAATTAGTAGATGTAAAGACTTGTGAATGGTTCTTGGCACATAATATACACATAAGAACCACAGTAGGACAGAAAAACAGGGTCAGCAAGAGTACAAGTCTACTGGAACTTGACTGTGTGGGTTCAAATTCAAGATCACCCACCTGCTAGTGGTGTGACCTGGCTTCTCAGAGCTTCAGTTTTCTTACATGAAAAAGGAGACAGAAGTAATATTTTCTTCAAGACACTTTGGGGGATTTATTGAGAATGTATACATATAACAGTAGGACAGTTTTCAAAAATGTAGCTATTTTGTTTAATCATTATGAAATAATTATATTTCATGTTAACTTATGAGGAAAATCATTAGAAAGGAGAATTGGGGTTCTTAACTTATTCAGAAGAGAGAAACTAAAGTCTTCAGAAAGCTTAAAGTATAAACAAAAGCATCTACATAGCATATTATTATTACTATGTCATGGTATTATGATGTTACACATTGTCAAAAATAAAAGCTCCTTTAGGCTTCCCTGGTGGTTCAGATGGCAAAGCATCTGTCTGCAATACAGGAGACCTAGGTTGGATCCCTGAGTTGGAAAGATCCCCTGGAGAAGGGAATGGCAACCCACTCCATTATTCTTGCCTGGAGAATCCCACGGGCAGAGGATCCTGGCAGGCTACAGTGCATGGGGTCGCAAAGAGTTGGACACAACTGAATGACTAACACACAAAACCTCCTTCTAGAAAGAACATACAATGATATGCTTTAGGAAACACATCCTGATTTATGAAGGAAAGAGAATTCTGCTTGCCATGTATGCATACAAAATATGTAAAAATTAAGGTGATTGCTCATTCTGAGAAATTTTCTTTCATATTGTTTACAACTCTGACATTACATATATTGTGGAATTGAAATACATAACTTCTCTAAATGAAGGTGGTTACAAGCATGATTTCTGTGGTTCTAGACACTGTGAACAAAAACTGACTAACCATTTGTTAGTCATTATGTAGAGTGAAATATGAGGCTTCCCAGGTGGTGCTAGTGGTAAAGAACCTACCTGCCAATGCAGGAGACAAGAGATGTGGGTTTGATCCCTGGGCTGGGAAGATCCCCTGGAGGAGGGCTTGGCAACCCACTCCAGCATTCTTGCTGGAGAATCCCGCGGACAGAGGAGCCTAACAAGCTACAGTCCATAGGGTTGCACAGAGTGGGATGCAACTGAAGGGATTTAGCATGCATACATTGAGTGAAATATATTTTAAATGTGTCCACAAGATACAAAGTTGAAGAAAGAATCATGTAAATTCTGTCCTGTTTCTCCACTTTTTCAAGCTCCTTCTGTGATCTTAAGGCTATTAATTAATTCTGGGCTTTTGGGCATTCTCCCCTAAATTCTCAGTATATTTTCCTCTTTCCCGTTCCTGCTATCCCTAGTCCATACTCAGCAACAGCCACTTACCATAAGTGTCCTTAATCCCATTTAGTTCCTAATGGCTATTTGGTAGCTTTATGCATATTTTATATATTTGGTTGGGCCTTTCCAGTGCACTTTGTATCTTAAAGAGGAAATATGTTCCATTGCTAAACTATAATAATGGTGTCAAATAACATTTTCCAGTGAAGGAAGGGTTTATTCATGGAAACTTTTTTGGAAGGTTTTTATTTTCTGAAATTTGAAAATGTTAATCTCCTAACAGTATATGCATGATAAATACCTAGCATGACTATAAACAATAACAAATAATAATGTGTCCTATTCCCTGTCGTTTTCCTCACAAAGCCCTATGTCTCTTGCCCATCTGTTCTCCATTTCATGATGCTGATCCAGATGGTTCTCTAATACATGAGAGTGCAGAAATTTACAGATGGAGGAGAGTGTAAGGTAGTTCTGTTACATTAATCAGATTTTATGTTGGTTTCAAAATGAGAAGAGTATTTTGAAAAGCCAAGAAGAATCTCTCCCTATAAAAAGAACAAATGGCTATTGAAAACCTCTTAACCAGGTTTAAGGACATTTTTCTGTGAGTGATTTCAATTTGGGGAAAGTTTTTCCTAACGCAGTATGTCTGTGATAATGCAGTGGGTTTACTGACAGAAGAAAATTGGGATGCAGCGTCTTGACAGCTGACCCTCACTATCATATATAGTATTCAGCCTATAGTGAACTGAACATTTGAAATTAATGTTTGGCTTGTAGTTTTAAATACACATGATTGACTCAATGGGCATGAATTTGAGCAAGCTCTAGGAGTTGGTGATGGACAAGGAGGCCTGACATGCTGCGGTCCATGGGGTCGCAAAGAGTCGGACACAACTGAGCGACTAAACTGAGCTGAACTGAATACGTTGATGATGCCTTGTTGCAAACTACATACTAATCTCCTTTTAGGAAATGCATGTAGAGTACATCATTTGACAAATGCACTCAGTTTGCTTTGGGAGAAGATATCTTTGCATGAGAAAGTTTCCCCAACACCTGAATTTTATTCCTGTTTGCAAAATTATATTACTTTGTGCTAACCATAAATTTTTATTGAGCCACTATTTTCTTCTGTGGTCAATACTCTGAATTTAATATATTTAATCACAACTAATATTAAATTATGTATCTTGAATGATTTATACCTAATCAAAATGATCTCAGGAACTATTGTTTGATAATCAATTTTAATAATTTATTTCTCCTATTTAGTAATACTTTGATATCACTGAAGTCATTTCTATTTTATATCTAGGAAAAAGTAACCCTAGCATGGAAAATTCTTTAATCATTCTTAAAGAGTCATAAATATTTTGTACCTATACCCAAATGTGATTTTTTTTTTAATAAAAAATTCATGGCCCTACATTTTGGAGACCAAAGCACCTATTATAAGCATGAGACTTGTGTAAAAGTTATTAACATGTACATCCCCCAAAAGATGTCATTCTACTTCAGAATATATCTATGTATTTCCATACTAAAAAATAAATAGCATTTAGATTTCTTGTCAATTAGCTGACATATTTGCCCCCAAAACTGCAAGTGAAATTGAAAGAAATGTGTACTTTAGTTATTTTATAAGAATACATGTACTTTTTCTTTTGTTTATAATCAGTATTATCTTTTGCAGCAGTTAGTGCTGAATTAGTGCAGATTTTCAAAATATATTTAATTCTTACTTCCAAAATTTAGCCAGCATAACATCAGAGTTTAAACTCTTCATCTCTTAACTTTCATGAGCTCCTTTCAGAACCCTGGCAGAGACCCTAGAAATGTATTCTGTTGGTCTTACATTTTAACTGAAATTTACCAGAATAAGTAATTTCAATTAAAGTTACTTGAGATTATCATCTCTGTACTGGAACTTCTGTGTCATGTGGCTTCAAAGTATCCCTGAGCATTTTTATAGAGTCTGTCTAAGGGGAAACTTGGAAGCTTGGGACACATTTTGTCTGGGTTTTAGTAGGTTATCTGGTTGGCAATCACTTTGTGATTTGGCAATGACTTTTGTGCATAGTTAATATATTGCTCACTATCCCCTTGTAGGAGATTTCCAGAAGTTCTTTGCCAATTTGTAACATTGTAACATAAAGGTATGAAGACACAGGTTGTGTTGCACTATTAACATTGTGTCCCATGGCACCCTGATCTTGATGGATATGGGAAATGAAAAGAGTATCAGGTGACAGATATATCAAGCCAGTTAATGATTTCTATAATATTTTTTTGAATGACACTCAGGTTAAAACAATGTCCTTTCCTTTGGGCATATACTTAACTGTGCCTTCAAATCTTAGAACTAAATAAAAATAACCAATGTTTTTCTATCAGCCATGCTAAAAGACAATTTCAACTCTTTCTTTACAGAAAACCATTATAAAAACATTATTATATCAAAAGTTAGAATTTTAAGCCAAAACTATCTGGCAAAACATATCATAAAACCATGTCAGTTAAGATAGCTAAGTTAAAAATAAATTTACACTATTTTTCTGGATTTTCTGATGTAAGTGATATATGCCAGCCTTTGATAATTTAATTGTTGTCAACAATTAAATTATCAAAGGTTGGCATATATATATATATATATATATATATATATATATTTAAAATCCTCTAAGTTGTATAAGCCACAGACCTCATAAGGCTATAAACTTAGTAATTAATTGATATCTCTCTTGGTCACTTTATGATTGAAAACATATATCAAAATACATATTTCGTATATAAAAAGTATGTTACATCTGTGATATCATTAATAATTTATACCTGAAGAAAACATAGTCAATGAAACCTCACAACAATCACACAAAACAAAATCTAATTCTAGTAACAAGGACTATTTATCAGGTTCAGTTTCGCAAGATTCTATAATGATATCATTTCTATTAAATTAGTGAGAAAACTGATAACACAGAAATGGCCCATATTCTTCACCATTGAACATACTACCTCTCAAAGTACCTTCTTTCAGCCAGTATTTAACTGGCTTAGTAAGTATTTTTTTTTGTTTTTCTCCAAGGTTTAGTAAGGGCATCACATAAAGTAATTCAGAAACGTCTAAGGGGCTCGGGCTGAGGTCTCCTCGCCATATGGGACTGGATGCAGGATTTTTACCCATATTTATATTTTGAAAATTTGCCCAAATGCTCCTGCTAGACATTTAAATAACAGTGGCTCAGACAGTAAAGGACCCACCTGCAAGGCAGGAAACACAGATTCGTTCCCTGGGTGAGGAAGATCCCCTGGAGAAGGAAATGGCAACACACTCCAATACTCTTGCCTGGAGAATCCGATGGACAGAAGAGCCTGGCAGACTATAGTCCATGAGGTCACAAAGAGTCAGACGCAACTGAGTGACTAAGCACACACACACACACAGAGTAATAATATGATCACAAGAATTGACTATGAAAATGGTAAAGAATTAAAGATTCTTCTTACACTGAATCGGCCTTTTCTTTTCTGCCAGTCCCTCACTTTGGTGCCCTACAAACTGACCTGTTCGTAATAATTAGAAAGAGATGAACTTATACCTACCATTTTAGAGAAGATATTAACACCACTTTAAACCTTCTTGATTAGAAAGCAAGTACATAATTCAAATAGTACCTGCTCAGCCTTTGAAACATAGATCAGGTTTTAAGATTTATAACTTTAAAACAAGCAACACCATGTTGCATAGTGTTTAGGTATATGTGTTCATGTTGAAAGAATTAAGAACTTGGAAGTAATCATGAAGTTCAGAGTGATAGTTATTTCTGTGATGGCTGGTGGGGAAGGATAGAAGAGAGAGAAGTAGGTAGATATGAACCACCAATAACACATATGCCAGTTTGCTTTAGTTATAGGTTAAATGATAGGTTCCTGATTGTTCATTATTTCAGTACAAGCAAGTGAAATTGAAAGTTAAATTAAAGCAAAACCAAAGACAATGTTTTGTTTCTTTTTTTACTGAGATATAGTTGATGTACAGTGTTGTGCTAGTTTTAGGTATACAGCATTGAAGATGATATTAAATAAGCATATACATATGTGATATAAAGTTATTCTAAAGAGAACTATGGATAGATCCATGATGACAGCGACTTAGGAACCTAGGGCTATTTTGGATGCTTGATATGCCTCTGGTTTAGGCCAATCCCTGCCCCAGTATGGGTGAATATTCTCACTTAGTATTTATATCGATGGCTTCCCTGGTAGCTCAGAAGATAAAGAATCTGCCTGCAATGCAGGAGACTAGGGTCTGATTCCTGAGTTGGGAGATTTATTTCTATGTTGTTTTTTAATAGCCTTATTGAGATATCATTGACATATGAAAATTGTACATATTTAAGTTATATAACTTGATGCTATTTTTAAATTGAAGCATAGTTGATTTACAGTGGTGTGCCAGTTCCAGGTGTACAGTATAGTGATTCAGTTATATAAATAGATCTAAATATATATTTATGTATTCTTTTTCAAATTCTTTTCCCTTATAAGTTATTATAATATATTGAGTATAGTTTGCTGGGCTACATGGTAGGTCCTTGTTGGTTATCTATTTTATATATCAGTTCAGTTCAGTTCATTTCAGTCGCTCAGTCGTGTCCAACTCTTTGCGACCCCATGAATCGCAGCACGCCAGGCCTCCCTGTCCATCACCAACTCCCGGAGTTCACTCAGACTCACGTCCATCAAGTCAGTGATGCCATCCAGCCATCTCATCCTCGGTCGTCCCCTTCTCCTCCTGCCCCCAATCCCTCCCAGCATCAAATCCTTTCCCAATTTTATATATAGTAGTGTGTATATGTTAATCTCAAACTTAATTTATCCCCCACCCCGGCTTTTCCCTTTTGGTAACTATATTTTCTCTGTCTGTGGTTCTTTTTCTGTTTTATAAATAAGTTCATTTGTATCTCTCTTTTTTTAAGATTCTACGTATAAGCAATGTAATATGATCCCCCTATGTTCTTGGTGCTAATCCAGCCCTTAGATTCTTTACTTGATTAACCCACAGTTTAGGAGAGCTCCTTGAAAGAAAATATTTGTTTCTGTCTGCATCATTACGCCTCAGACAGTACATGAAAGAAAACAAGCAGGCAGTCCCAGTTTAATCAATGAGTGAAAGCTGGCTATTGTGTTTGTTAGTAATATCATTTATTATTTAGTAACTCAAGTCTCTCTCAGGGTATATAATCACTGTAACATATTTACCATGGAGTAACATGTAGAGCTTGTAATAAATGTGGTCTGCTCTTTCAGTCTAATTTTTTTTTTAAATTTCCACTGTGCTATTAAAATTATGTAGAATTTAATAAACTCTTTAGTTATTTTTAGATCAAAGAGACATTGTTTAGTACAGAAATGACTACTGCAGAAATTAATAGCCACATGGTTAGATAGGCCAATATGAAGAAAATCAGTTCATTGAATTTACAAATCCTATTACTCTCCTCTCTTTTCCATTTTCCAGTTCTTTTGCTTTGAACAATACCTTTCCATTGTTAGTACACTTTGGTAATATAAATCCTGGGTCTGTGTCAAAAACTTTGTGAGGACAGGGTAAAATTCTGTAACCCCATGAAAACAGTGTTTAGACTATTGGTTTTGGATACTCTCATTAAAATTCTATTTTAGGGTTATCAGATGAATGAGTATGTTGATATTAAGAATTTATGATTATGAGGTTTTCTTTTTACTGAAAGTTTTTGACTTCTGATCAACTTGGATATGCTTCAGTAATTTTCTCTTGTATGACTTAGTATCAACTTTCTCTTGCACATTTAATTAAAACTTTGGCATTCTGCTTTAACATTCAACTTCCCTTCTGTAATCAGAAAGATGGTAATTATTGGAAAGTCTATCAAGGCTACCCTTAGGCACATATGGAGGCCACAATTTTCTTTAATCATCATTTATTAATACCCTGAATCCAAATATTGTCAAGTAAGCATATGTGTGCATATAAATCAACATCTCAGTCAAAACCTTTGAAATTTTGCAAGACTCCATATTACATAGAGGGTATGCCATAGGCAAAATGTGTTTTGCATTTCTTCCCAATCCTTGACTTTCTTCTGCATATTCAGAGTCTTTCAGAACTCTTTCCATTTGTTCCTTGATCCAGTGCCCCAGGGGCTCACTGTTGTTGGCTAATCATACTTTTCCTTTTGTGTTAATGTTTTATAGGTGGTTAACTCTCAAAATTTTGCACCCTTCCAGCTAACGAATTTCAAAAGTTTTTTTTTTTTTTTTTCTCCTGTAAGTCAAAGGAAAAATTAATGTACTTTCAAGCATTCTAGCATGCCATCTTAGAAAATAATTATCTGGTCAAAAGGTCCTTGGCATTTAAGAAAATTAAGACAATTCTGTATGGTTATATGATGAGGAGGGAGAAAGAGGATAATAGGGGCTATTCTGAGAGTGAATTTCTCTTTGTCAAAATATATGTTTTGGTGTGATGTATGAAACATGATAATAGATCCCAGCTCTCATGGTCCTTAACTCAGGTCTGTATGGTAGGCAAAGTACAGGAAGTGTTAAAATACAGACCAGTCTATATTCCCCACTGAATTAAGCTGGTTTTAGAGATACAGAAACAAAAAAGGAAAAGTCAGAGGTTAAATATACAAATGCTGAGACTTTCAGACTGTAAAAGTGAAAGCAGTTGTGGAAAGACCACCATTTGAATCATTTAACAGAAGAAGGAAGCATTTGGCAGTATTCTTTAGGGAGTTATACTTCATGTGCAGAAGCACTGGGGGAAAAAAATGGGCCAGTGGGCACTTTGCAGTTTTAGGTTCTGTAATACCACGGTTCATTTCCAGCTTCTTTTAGAAATAAAAATGGTTTATTTCAGGGCCCACAGAGCTTTATCCTAGAGTTGAGTTTCATGCTTCTCAACGTTTTCAGACAGTGACTGTCTGGTACATAATACTCTTAAGTGAAATAACAGAATGGCTATAGTTTTGTGACCTCATTAAGTCAGGAGGTCAATCAAAAATTCTTTTCCCCTAGGTTATTTGATACCTGTATAACCAAGCTCACCATTGTCTATTATTTGAATTTCTAGATATGCTTTTATGGAATTATGATTAATTCCTTAAATTTATTTTAAAAAGATATTATCATTAGAGATGTACTGGAATGGAGTAGAAACAAAGTAGTATTATTCTTTCTCATCGCATCGTATGTCAGAAGACAGTTTAACAAAATAATACTTTTTAAAGAAGGTCTACCATCCACTCAGCTCATATATAGGCTTTATTTATTATTTAAAACCTCACATTTAGCACTTTGCAGCATAATTCACTCATATTTCATGAAGCCTTGACATGAGGGTCCTAATTTACTAGATGAGATCATTGTATCACATGTAAATCCAGCACATCTGATAAAGAGATACGTTAGGCATTTGAAGTTAAAATATTAATAGAAAGGCAGAAAAAGAAAATAAGTAAAAGATGGGGTTGCAATATGTATATACACACAAAGGACACAGAACTATTTCTGTCTACCAGAGAATGGGAAACATGGTATAATCACGGTGTGAATATAAATCTGAGAATAGGAATATATTACACAGTATTATATGTAATGTCCATACCTGGAAATCTGTTTCTCTCTTTAGTTTCAGTAATATTTTAGTCTCATAATTTCATCAAATATACGTTTGAACACTTTTTCTCTTTCTTCTCCCTCTGGGATCCCTATCATGAAAATATTAATATGCCTTATATTGTCTCATTAAACTATCCTCATTAAAAAGATATTTCTTTTGGCTGTTCAGTTGGGTAATTTCCATTATTCTGTCTTCCAGATCACATATGTGTTCTGTATTATTTAGTCTGCTGTTAGGCCCTTCTAGTTTGTTTTTTCATTTTAGTTTTTGCATTCTGCTCTGAATGGTTCTTTTATAAAAAAATATTTTCTGATCCTTTGTTGGGTTTCCCAGGTGGCTCAGTAGTGAAGAATCCACCTGCAATGCAGTAGACACAGGTTCAACCCTTGGGTCAAGAAGATGCCTTGGAGTAGGAAATGGCACCCCACTCCAGTATTCTTGTCAGGAAATTCCATGGGCAGAGGAGCCTGGCAGGCTATATAGTCCATAGGGCTGCAAAGAGGCAGACATGACTCACTGAACACAATTCCTTGTTAAAATTCAGTTTATCTAACTTTTCTCCAGTTCTATTAGCATTCTTATTCTTAAAGCTTTCAATCTTTTAACCGGTAAACTATTTATCTCTGTTTCATTAGGGATTTTTCACGGTGTTTTTCTCCTCTTTGATTTGAAACACATTCCTCTGTCTTCTCATTCTGTTTATCTTTCTCTGTCTGTCTGACAGTAGGTGAAAAGTTCTGTGTCCCAGTCTTGAAGGGGTGTGTTGTGCACAAGTGTCCTTATGCAGTCTGTGTGTGGGTTCGGTGGGAGAGTTGTATCTGCTGGTAGCATAGGTCTTCCTTTAGGTGTCCCTTAGGCCCAGGCAAATGGTTCAGAGCCCAAGGCTGTTTTCAGTCTGCCACCTCTGCAGAACGCTAGTAATACTGTCTTCACCCTGGTCAGAGGCAGAGTCAGGTCTGAGCTGTTCTCTCTCTGTCTGCGCTCCCCTTGGCAAAGCTCCTCCTCCTAGTGGAGAGATGCATCAGAACAAGAATGGCTGGAGCAGAGGACGATGCAGTCTGTGGTGTACTCTGGTGTGGTGGTGGTGCTCCAGGCAGTCTCAATCTGCTGGCTTCACCGTGTTCCCAGTTATTAGCAAGTGCGCTGTTCATGAGTGGAGCTTAAGTTTCTTATAGCCCACCCGTTAGTCCTGCTGATTTTCAAACCTGCACAGGGGACTCATCTCATGTCAAACTTCAGAGCTGGGGTGCCCATTATATGACTCAAACCCCTCATTCCGCAAGGAGTATCCCTAAGCTCATGATAACACCTTCCTATGTCCCTTGCTAGGAACCTGAGTCCTGACGGAATTGCTCCTCCTCCCTTTCTGCCAAACTCAACATTGATCTTTCTTTATAGCCTTGTCTGTAAAGGACCTTCTTGCAAATCTCCAGTCCATTTTCAGCAAGAGTTACTCGACATGTAGAATTAGTTTTCATGTGTTCCTGCAGGAAGGTAAGCTCAGCATCCTTCTATTTAACCATCTTGATCTCCAGTTTATATTATTTTTTCTATTTGTTTATTATTATAAATAAAATATTATACTTATTTATTATTTTTCTATTCTCAATTGTTTTGAGCTATAGTTGACATGTAAATATATCAGTTTCAATTGTGAAACATAATGGTTTGATGATGTACGTATTGGGAAATGATCAGCATGCTCTCTGGTTAACATTCATTGATATACATAGTTAGAGCTATTTTTTTTTCTTGTGATGAAAACTTTTAAGATCTACTTTCTTAGCGACTTTTGAATATATGATACAGTGTTATGAACTATAGTTACCCTGGTGTACATAATATCCATAGGACCTATTCATCTTATAACTGGACGTTATCACCTTTCGACCACCATCTGTTTCACCCATCCTACCCTGAAATCCCTACCTTGGTCTCTTATAACCACTAATCTGTTCTCTCTGAGATTTTTTTTTTTTTTTTAGGTTTTAAATGTAGATAAGATTGTATGGTACATGTTTTGTCTAACTTGTATCACCTATCATAATGCCCTCTAGATCAATCTTTGTTGTCACAAATAGCAGAATTTTTTCTTTTCATGGCTGAATAATATGGAATATTATTTTATTTAATAAATATTATATTACTATTATCATAAATATTGGCATATATCATATCTAATATATAGTATTACATGTAATATAATATATCATATATTAATTTGTCATGTTGTTCAGTCACTAAGTCGTGTTGGACTATTTGTGACCCAATGAACAGAAGCATGCCAGGCTTCCATGTCCTTCACCATCTCCAAGAGCTTGTTCAAACACATGAACATTCAGTCAGTGATGCCATCCAACCATCTCATCCTCTGTCGTCCCCTTCTCTTCCTGCCCTCAGTCTTTCCCAGCATCAGGGTCTTTTCCAACAAGTCAGTTCATCACATCAGGTGGTCAAAGTATTGGAGCTTCAGCTCAGCATCAGTCCTTCCAATGAATGTTCAGGACTGATTTCCTTTAAGATTGACTGGTTTGATCTCCTTACAGTTCAAGTGAAGTAAGCCAGAAAGAAAAACACCAATACAGCATACTAACACATATATATGGAATTTAGAAAGATGGTAATGATAACCCTGTATGCGAGACAGCAAAAGAGACACAGATGTATAGAACGGACTTTTGGACTCTGTGGGAGAGGGAGAGGGTGGGATGATTTGGGAGAATGACATTGAAACATGTATACTATCATGTAAGAAATGAATCGCCAGTCTATGTTCGATACAGGATACAGGATGCTCGGGGCTGGTGCACGGGGAAGATCCAGAGAGATGATACGGGGTGGGAGGTGGGAGGGGGCTCAGGATTGGGAACTCATGTACACTCATGGCAGATTCATGTCAATGTATGGCAAAACCAATACAGTATTGTAAAGCAAAATAAAGAAAAAATAAAAATTTAAAAAAAAATTTTAAAATAAATTTTAAAAAAGGAACTCTCAAGAGTCTTCTCCAGCATTGCAGATCAAAAGCATCAATTCTTTGGCACTCAGCCCTCCTATGGTCCAACTCTCACATCTACACATGACTACTGGAAAAACCATAGCTTTGACCATACAGATGTTTGTCAGCAAAGTGATATCTCTGCTTTTTAATATGCTGTCTAGGTTGGTCATAGCTTTTCTTCTAAGGAATGTCTTTTAATTTCATGGTTGCTTTTACAGTCTGCAGTGATTTGGAGCCCAGCAAAATGAAGTCTGTCACTGTTTCCATTTTTTCCTCATCTATTTGTCATGAAGTGATGGGACTGGATGCCATGCTCTTCATTTTTTTTTCAGATTTTATTTTAATTTACAATATTGTATTAGTTTTGCCATACATCAACATGAATCCGATTATACAGAGTGAAGTAAGCCAGAAAGAAAAGCACCAATACAGTATACTAACGTATATATATGGAATTTAGAAAGATGGTAATGATCTTCATTTTTTGAATGTTGAGTTTAAAGCTAGCTTTTTCACTCTCCTCTTTCACACTCATCAAGAACCTCCTTTTCACTTTCTGCCATTAGGGAAGTATCATCTAAGGTTGTTGATATTTCTACTGGCAATCTTGGTTCTATCTTGTGATTCATCCAGCCCATCATATGTCATGGTATACTTTGTATATAAGCTAAGTAAGCAGGGTGATAGGATACTGCCTTGATGTACTCCTTTCCCAATTTGGAACCAGTCTGTTGTTTCATGTCCAGTTCTAACTGTTGCTTCTTGACTTTCATTGGGGTTTCCCAGGATGCAGGTAAGGGGGTCAGGTATCCCCATCTCTTTAAGAATTTTCCACAGTTTGTTGTGATCCACCTATTCAAAGGCTCTAGCATAGTCAATGAAGCAGAAGCAGATGTTTTTCTGGAATTCTCTTGCTTTTTTCTATGATCCAACAGATGTTGACAATTTGATCTCTAGTTCCTCTGCCTTTTCTAAATCCAGCTTGAACATCTGGAAGTTTTTGGTTCATGTACTGTTGAAGCATAGCTTGAAGGATTTTGAGCATTACCTTGCTAGCAAGTGAAATGAGTGCAATTGAACGGTATTTTGAACATTCTTTGGGATTGCCCTTCTTTGGTATTGAAATGAAATCTGACCTTTTCCAGTCCTGTGGCCACTGCTGAGGGTTCTAGAATTGCTGGCATATTGTGTGTAGCACTTTCACAGCATCATCTTTTAGGATCTGAAATAGATCAGTTGGAATTGTATCATCTCCACTAACTTTGGTCATAGTGATGCTTCCCAAAGCCCACTTGACTTCATACTCCAGGATGTCTGGCTCTAGGTGAGTGATCACAGCTGGTTATCTGGGTCATTAAGAGCTCTTTTTCTACTATTCTTCTGGGTATTCTTGCCACTTCTTCTTAATCTCTTCGCTTCTGTTAGGTCCTTACTGTTTCTATCCTTTATTGTGGCATCTTTGCATGAAACATTCCTTTGGTCTTGACGAGATCTCTAGTCTTTCCCATTCTATCGTTTTCCTCTATTTCTTTGCATTTTTCATGTAAGAAGTTTTTCTTATCTCCACCTGCTGTTCTTTGGAAATATGCATTCAGTTAAATATATGTTTCCCTTTCTCTTCTCTTCTTTTTCAGCTATTTGTAAGTCCTCCTCAGACAACTGTTTTGTGTTCTTGCATTTCTTTTTCTTGGGGATGATATTGGTTACAGTGTTAGCAACCTCCATTGGTTGTTCTTCAGTCACTTTGTCTATGAGATCTAATCTCTTGAATCTATTTGTCACTCCACTGTATAATCACAAGGGAAATAAGTCATACCTGAATGGCCTAGTGGTTTTCCCTATTTTCTTCAATTTAAGCCAGTTTAATAACATAATATAATATAAGCAATATACTAAGCACACACATAATATAATCATATATAAAATAATAGCAGAATGGGTAGCCATTCCCTTCTTCAGGGGATCTTCCTGACCCAGTGGTTCAACCAAGGTCTCCTTCATGGCAGGCAATTCTTTACCACCTGAGCCACCTGGGAAGTACCAATATTATTGGTATAATATAGTTATATGTAATGTATAATTATATAATACTTATTATAATATATAATAGTATATATATGAAATGTTATATATATATTACATATATTATATGTATATAATGGGCTTTCCTTGTGGCTCAGATGGTAAAGAATCTGCCTGTAATGTGGGAGACCTGGGTTTGATCACTGGGTTTGGAAGATCCCCTGGGGGAGCAAATGGCTATCCACTCCAGTATTCTGGCCTGGAAAATTCCATTGTCAGAAGAGCCTGGCAGGCTATAGTCCATGGCACCACAAAGAGTCAGATACAATTGAATGACTAACAATTTCACTTTTTCATACTAATAATATCATATGATTATATGTAATTATATTAAAATATATTATTAATTATATTATACTGTTTATATTATGTTGTTAATATGACTTAAATTGAAGAAATTTGGGAAAACCACTAGGCTATTCAACTATGACCTAAATCAAATCCATTATGATTATACAGTGGAAGTGACAAATAGATTCAAGGGTTCTTGAATAACAATGGGTGAAGGTTGCTAATACTGTGACCAATACCATCCACAAGAGAAAGAAATGCAAGGAGGCAAATGGTTGTCTATATTATATACTTTGTTGTCTATAATATATATACATATATGTATTACATTTTCATTATCCATTCATTTGATGATAGACAATTAGGCTGTTTCCGTGTCTTGTTCATCTTAAACAATGCAGCAGCAAACATGAAGGTGAAGATATGTTTTTAAATTACTAGTGTCCTTTTTCATTTTGTTTGGTTTTGGATGACTACCAGAAGTGGAACTGCTGGATCATATTTTAGTTCTATTTATTTAAATTGTTGACGTAACTCCATACCGTTTTCTGTAGTAACTGTACCAATTTGCTTTCTACCAGCCGTGCACAAAGGTTCCGTTTTGTCCACTTCCTCACAAGCATTTGCCATATCTTATCTTTTTGATGATAGCCATTCTAGCAGGTGTGAAGTATATATCACTACGGTTTTGATTTCCATTTTCCTGATGATTCCTGGAGCAGGAAATGGCAACATATATCAGTATGTTTGCCCGGAGAATACCATGGCAGAGGAGCTTGGAGGGCTACAGTCCTTAGGGTCACAAAGAGTCAGCCACGACTGAAGCTACTTAGTACACACACATACTACGATTAGTGATATTGAACAATTTTTTGTGTTCCTGTTAATCATTTGTATGTTTCCTTTGGAAAAGTGTCTATCCAGATCCTCTGCACATCTTAAAATTAGACTATTTGACTTTTGCTATTGAGTTATTTAAATTCTTTTGAATATATTTTGCAGATTAATGCCTTAATAGATATATGATTTTGCAAGTATTTTCTCCCATTTGATAGGTGATATTTTTATTTTGTTGATGGTTTCTTTTGCTGTTCAGCAGCTTTTAGTTTGATTTAGTCCCACTTGGTTTTTTATTTTGTTGCCTTTGCTTTTGCTCTTAAATCCAAACAATAATTGCCAATACTGATGTCAAGGAAATTACTGCCCATTTTCTTCTAGGAAATTATGGTTTCAGGTCTTATGTTCAAGTCTTCAATTTATTTTGACTTTTTTTTTTTTGTATATGTTGTAAGATAGTACTCCAGGTTTATTCTTTTACCTGTGGCTATCCTGTTTTCCAGGCTCCATTTACTGTCCTTTCCCCTCTGTATATTGTTGGCTCTTTTGTCATAATATGTTATTTATTTTATATTTATTTTTTGTGTTTTTGTTCATTTGTCCTCATTTATATCTCATATCATTGATTTTCTAGTCTTCTATCTTAAAACATTTAAAAATGTTTAATTTTGAGGTCCTCAAGGTGGAGAAATAGCATAGTAAAAACAAACAAGTAATAATGAGAGCAGATACTTTAAAAATGCCTACTACTTATTATAACCTTTTTTAGGCATAGTTAACAGAGAGTTAATCTACAATCAGTACTTTGAAGTAGGTGTTATTATTTTCTTTCAGATGAAAACATTGTTATTGAGAGGTTCAATAACTTGTGCGAGTCACATGAGTTTTTTGTGGCTGAAGCTTAATGGACTCCCAGAATCCTTCTACACCTACTCTTTGGTGTTTCCTAATAATATATTCTGTGGTTCTCTAGACAGTTCTAAAAAATTACCATAAGAATTTCTGGAGACCCACATGTTGATTCTTATTAGAATAATAAATACTCACTGTACATTTATTGTACTTGAGTTATTGGACTAGAACTAAATCTTTGCATTTTATGTCATCTTGCCCTTATAGGAAGGAACTTATGTCTTAAGTTTCTGGCATATATAGTTTGTAATGTTTTGGGTAAAAAACAAAAACAGAAATAAATGGGAGATAGTAGACAGGAGGCCAGTTTAAGGGAAGGTCTTTTAGGCAATGCCATTTCCCTAACTTTGGTTAGAAATGAGGAATTGTGAACATTTTAAGAATCAAGCAAAGAATTCAATAGAAAGATAATGATGCCTGCCTCTGACATCACAAGTATGTAAGCCTACTATTAAAAGAATTAATTATCATTTTTATCCTCTACTAAAATTCTTGTTAGTCTTATTTGAATATTCTGATTTTTATGTGAAATCCCTCAACATTTTCCTCTTTGTGTGTAATCAGAAGCTATTCTGTGAAGTCATCCCTAAAAGACTGCTTGTTCATCTTTTGTTTTGTTTTGTTTTGTTTTTTTAATGAGATATCAGTAGTGAAGTTTATTTATGTTGCAACCCATTTTAGTTCAATCCGGGGCTCTATTAAATGTGAGTCCACAGAATTTGATAGGCACAACTATTCATTGTTAATACTTGTGATTCTCCTCTGGAAACATGGTGATTGAACTTTTTTAATATGCCAGATGTTTACAAGTGAATTTCTTTAGGCATAAAATATGTGACTTTTAGATGTATTATATAATGTAATACAATATTCCTAAGACTTCGATAATACTATTATCCTCATTTAGAGATTTAAAGACAATCCTGAAGTTAAGAAAAAAAAAAAAAACTGCCCTAAAATCATAGAGCCAGGAACATTTCATGTAAAGATGGGCACAATAAAGGACTGAAATGGTATGGACCTAACAGAAGCAGAAGATGTTAAGAGGTGGCAAGAATACACAGAACTATACAAAAAAGATCTTAATGATCCAGATAACCACAATGGTATGATCAATCACTTAGAGCCACACATCCTGGAATGCAAAGTCAAGTGCAAAGTCAAGTGAAGTGGGCCTTAGGAGGCATCACTATGAACAAAGATAGTGGAGGTGATGGAATTCCAACTGAGCTATTTCAGATCCCAAAGATGATGCTGTTAAAGTGCTACACTCAATATGCCAGCAAATTTGGAAAACTCAGCAATGGCCACAGGACTGGAAAAGGTCAGTTTTCATTCTAATCCCAAAGAAAGGCAATGCCAAAGAATGTTCAAACTACTGCACAGTTGCACTCATCTCATACACTAGCAGAGTAATGCTCAAAATTCTCCAAGCTAGACTTCAACAGTATGTGAACCGAGAACTTTCAGATATTCAGGCTGGATTTAGAAAAGTCAGAGGAACCAGAGATTGAATTGCCGACAAACACTGGATCATAGGAAACGCAAGAGAATTCCAGAAAAACATCTGCTTCATTGACTATGCTAAAGTGTTTACCTGTGCAAATCATAACAAACTGTGGAAAATTCTTCAAGAGATGGGAACACTAGACTACTTTATCTGCCTCCTGAGAAATCGGTATGCAGGTCAAGTAGCAAAAGTTAGAACTGGACATGGAACAATGGAGTGGTTCCAAATTGGGAAAGGAGTACATCAAGGCTGTATATTGTCACCCTGCTTATTTAACTTATATGCAGAGTACATCATGAGAAATGCTGGGCTGGATGAAGCACAAGCTGGAATCAAAAATGCTGGGATAAAAATCAATAACTTCAGATATGCAGATGACACAACCTTATAGCAGAAATCAAAGAGGCACTAAAGATACTCTTGATGAGAATGGAAGAGTAGAGTGAAAAAGCTGGCTTAAAATTCAACACTCAAAAAAAGATCATGGCATCTGGTCACATAACTTGATGACAAATAGATGGGGAAACAATGGAAACAGTGACAAACTTTTCTTGGGCTCAAAAATCACTGCAGATGGTGACTGCAGCCATGAAATTAAAAGATGCTTGCTCCTTGGAGAAAAGCTATGACCAATCTAGAGAGCATATTAAAAAGCAGAGACATTACTTTGCCAACAAAGGTAGGTATATTCAAAGCTATGGTTTTTCCAGTAGTCATGTATGGACAGAAAAGGTGATGGCACCCCACTCCAGTACTCTTGCCTGGAAAATCCCGTGGACAGAGGAGCCTGGTGGGCTGCAGTCCATGGAGTCGTGAAGAGTCTGATACTGAGCGACTTTAGTTTCACTTTCTTGCATTGGAGAAGGAAATGGCAACCCACTCCAGAGTCCTTGCCTGGAGAATCCCAGGGACAGGGGAACCTGGTGGGCTGCCATCTGTGGGGTCGCACAGAGTCGGACACGACTGAAGCGACTTAGCAGCAGCAGCAGCATGTATGGATGTGAGAGTTGGACTACAAAGAAAGCTGAGTGCCAAAGAATTGATGCTTTTGAACTGTGGTGTTGGAGAAGACTCTTGAGAGTCCCTTGGACTGTAAGGAGATCAAACCAATCAATCCTAAAGGAAATCAGTCCTGAATAATCATTGGAAGGACTGATGCTGTGCTGAAGTCCAATACTTTGGCCACTTGATGAGAAGAACTGATTCATTGGAAAAGACCCTGATGCTGGGAAAGATTGAAGGCAGGAGGACAAGGGGATGAAAGAGGATGAGATGGTTGGTTGGCATCACTGACTTGATGGGCATGAGTTTGAGCATCTCTGAGAGAAGTTGGTGATGGACAGGGAAGCCTGGCATGCTGCAGTCCATGGGGTTGCAAACAGTCGGTCATGACTGAGCAACTGAAAGAAGTAAAAGTCCATTCAAATCTATATCTGCTTGAATTTGGACATCAACATGTTAAGAATACTTACACATGTGATTAATTTAGTATCCCCAGATACATATTTGAGTCACTTGTGGAACCTAAATGAAGAATTCTCTATGACAAGAACTGATTTCTAACTTTTGAGTCATAGAGATGATAATCTGCCTTAGTTGGTTTTGCTTGATTTTTGAATCCAGATTATGTCTCAGTATACTTTATCTAATTTAGATAATTGGAACCCAAAATCTAGCTGTAATTTATATTAAGCTATTAGAGAGAAAATAAATACCTATGCCAGAGAAGTTTGTTTTATGTAAAATAAGTTATGACATGAATTGAGGCCAATTTTTACTTTTTAAAAAGTAACTCAATTTATTTTTTTATTCTTTGTTTCAACATTTTTTTCTTTTTTAATAATTTCCTTATTGACTTAATGAATCATGTACATCATAGTGAATAAACACAAATACTTTTTGAGCATGGTGTAGTAAAAGTATATGTATAGTTACTTGTTATTTCAGTGCTTGTATCAGGTCCATTATTAAATAGACATAAATACATATGTGGGTTTGTATTTCACTCTTTTAAATAAAGTAGAATTCAAATGTTTTACTTTCTATCTAAAATAATTATAAATATGGTGGTCTTGAAAGTTAAATTTTAAATAGCAATTAACTTTTTAATGTACTTATTTAAATAATTTTAAAAAGAACTTGTAAAATAACTCATGTTTAAAATGACTTTTTAAATAATTCCCTTTGAAGTGCAAGGAACCAAGGATATAAAGAACTCATTAGTGTTTCCCAAAATGTAGAATTCAAAAACACACGACTATAAAAGTTAAAATAGAATATGATGGGCAAGGAAAAAAATTATCTGCAATCCAATACAAGAATTATTGTCATTGTAGAGTAGGGAATAAGAAATAGGAACTGGAACAATAGTCAAAGCAGTGTTTATAGAAATTTTTCTGAGTTGAAATGCATGTTAGTATACAGTATGGAGCATTCATTGAATTTGATTCAGAGAAAAAAAATCACACCTGTGAGCATCTTGGGAAATGATTAAATTACAAATTTTTTAATGAAAATGTTAAAATATACATGGAACTTGCAAGAATAGTAAAATGAAACCTGTAGACATCTTATCTAGATTCCAGAATTATAATTAATTTACCATAATTGGTTTTTATATGTATGAGAGTGTTTGTGTGTTAATGTGTCTGTGTGTGTGTATGTGTGTGTGTGTGCACTTATCTGCACAAGAATTCAGCTGGAAAAATATTTTATTACAAAGGAACAAAATACAAGTTGACTTTGGAATTCTTCTTTGTAAATCAAACTGCCATAAGAAAAAGGAACAGTCTACAGTGTTTTAAGAGGAAAAGGATATGATGCAATTATTTTATGCCCAACTGAGTGCTTTTTAAAGGGAAAAGTGAAAAAGAGAAAGACATTTTTATGTATATCAGAAAATATAGCATTTGTATGCCTAATATAAAGCAATGTTTCTTCAAAAATATGTTAGCATACATTTTAAAAGTTAAATAATATTAAAAATCTAAGAGTAAAACTTAAAAGAAAAAATGGACTGAGATAAGCATGGGAATCACACATATGTAAAGTTAATGCTCATGTAAGTCTGTCAAAACTATTCTTTAAAGAGAATGTAGGTTCCAAAAATATTGTATTTTGGAGGTAAGGATTTATAATATATGAAAACTTATTAGCAAAGAGATTAAATAAAAAGTTTGAAAAAGGTCAAGCAGGCTACAGTATTGTGTTAAAAAGAAGAATAAGCTACAACTTAATTTTCACTGGGGCAGAGCTGCCACAGGCGCAAAAAGTCTTGTGTTTATGTGTGTAGGGGCGCTTCAGTCATATCTGACTCTTTACAACCCTGTAGACTGTGGTGTGTCAGGCTTCTTTGTCAGGGAAGGGGTTCTACAGGCAAGAATACTGGAGCATATTGGCCAACAGTGGTTGCCATACCCTTCTAGAGCACAATATTTCCTGCTGTCCTAGCCACCAACTCCCCTGAGTACCTGGTTCTGCCAGAAGCCCTGTGACGCAAGCAGCTGCACCACCTCCACTGCTGGCCCTCACAGGGGCAAATCCAAGCCCTCCAGGCCAGCCTCCAAGTTTGTTCAACTGGGAACAAACCCCAGTGGACGACCCACAAATAGAGGTGGAAATAAATCATAATTGAAACCCACAGGCAGTGTGGCTAAGCAAGATGACCCAGAACCTTCCCACCAGCTCTACAAGCTGCAGATTAAATCCACATGATCAACTAGGCAGACTCTGCCTATGGAATATATAAAAGGCCATTGAGAACCGCAACAAAAGAAAACACACTAGTTCTTATAGCTGTGGACATTGGAGGCAAGAACACACAGGAGAAGGACCAGATTTAGAATCTGAGCTGCCCCCACAGCAGGTCCAGCGATCAGCACAGTGCTGGAGGGCATCCTAGGGTGGTAAGGTGGGCTGTGATTCCCAGTGAGGGAAAAGACTCTGACACAGTGACTCAAGAAAAACGTTTATTGTTCTTATTTTTTAATTTGTTCTGTAGATTCTTTTGGATTTTTTTTTTCTTTTTCCTTCCCTCCCTGCTATTGCAGTTGTTGATTTTATTGGCACTAAGATATCCAATTAAGTTTTTGAGTTTTTATTTCTCTCAGTCATATTTTTTATTGTTGTTATAAATCTGCCTCTACATTGGGCTTTTGCAGTTCTGTGGAGTTTTCCTATTTTTTTCCTCTATATTTTTTTTAATTTGAATTTTTATTTTTTTAAACCTATTAATATTTTTTTCTAAATTTATTCATTTCCTTGCTTTTCCTACTCTTCTTTCCCCTTGCAGTTAGTCTTTAATGTATATAAATCTTCTTTATCTACCTCTATTTAACTTTGCATATCTGTTCTTTCTTTCTTTCCTTTCTCTTCTTTCCTCTCAACATATTCATTAGTTTTATTTTCATTGCTTAATTCCCCAGTTGGCACCTTGCTTTAGTTTTGTGTTCCAGTTTGTACTTTAGTTAGTATTGTTCTGGTAGATATAATTTTTGGTTTCTTTTGTTCACTGGGTCAATCTATTGGACTTTATTTTTCTTGGACTGTGTTGATTTTGCTTATGGGTGTATATGTGTGTGTGTATATTCTGTCACACTGTTTATTGTTATAAACTCTGCTTCTACATTGGGCTTTTGTAGTTCTTTAGAGTTTTCCTTTTTTTGTTTTCTTCCTTTTTTTCTCTCTTTTTTATAATTTTAATTTTTAAAACTTATTATATTTTTCTACATTTATTCCTTTTTTTAATTTAAATTATATTTTTTTACTTTACTGTATTGGTTTTGCCATACATTGACATGAATCCACCACAGGTGTACATGAGTTCCCAACCCTGAACCCCCCTCCCACCACCCTCCCCATATCATCTCTCTGGGTCATCCTAGTGCACCAGCCCCAAGCATCCTGTATCCTGTATGGAACCTAGACTAGCGATTCGTTTCTTACATGATAGTATACATGTTTCAGTGTCATTCTGCCAAATCATTCCACCCTCTCCCTCTCCCACAGAGTTCAAAAGTCTATTCTTTACATCTGTGTCTCTTTTGCTGTCTCACATATAGGGTTATCATTACCATCTTTCTAAATTCCATATATATGTGTTAGTATACTGTATTGGTGTTTTTCTTTCTGGCTTACTTCACTCTGTATAATAGGCTCCAGTTTCATCCACCTCATTAAAACTGATTCAAATGTATTCTTTTTAATGGCTGAGTAATACTCCACTGTGTATATGTACCACAGCTTTCTTATCCATTCATCTGCTGATGGACATCTAGGTTGCTTCCATGTCCTGGCTATTATAAACAGTGCTGCGATGAACACTGGGGTACACGTGTCTCTTTCAATTCTGGTTTCCTCAGTGTGTATGCCCAGCAGTGGGATTGCTGGGTCATAAGGCAGTTCTATTTGTAGTTTTTTAAGGAATCTCCACACTGTTCTCCATAGTGGCTGTACTAGTTTGCATTCCCACCAACAGTGTAAGAGTGTTCCCTTTTCTCCACACCCTCTCCAGCATTTATTGCTTGTGGACTTTTGGATCACAGTCATTCTGACTGGTGTGAAGTGGTACCTCATTGTGGTCTTGATTTGCATTTCTCTGATGATGAGAGATGTTGAGCATCTTTTCATGTGTTTGTTAGCCATCCATAAGTCTTCTTTGGAGAAATGTCTATTTAGTTCTTTGGCCCATTTTTTGATTGGGTCATTTATCTTTCTGGACTTGAGCTGCATA
Organism: Capricornis sumatraensis; assembly: GCF_032405125.1. Lineage (NCBI taxonomy): Eukaryota > Metazoa > Chordata > Mammalia > Artiodactyla > Bovidae > Capricornis > Capricornis sumatraensis. Next base: position 39,672,399 of record NC_091073.1, on the reverse strand, counting down.
AGTTGCTTGTATATTTTTGAGATTAGTTGTTTGTCAGTTGCTTCATTTGCTATTATTTTCTCCCATTCTGAAGGCTGTCTTTTCACCTTGCTTATAGTTTCCTTGTAGTGCAGAAACTTTAAATTTTAATTAGATCCCATTTGTTTATTTTTGCTTTTACTGGGAGGTGGATCATTGAGGATGCTGCTGTGATTTATGTCTGAGAGTGTTTTGCCTATGTTCTCCTCTAGGAGTTTTAGTTTCTGGTCTTACGTTTAGATCTCTAATCCATTTTGAGTTTATTTTTGTCTATGATGTTAGAAAGTGTTCTGGTTTCATTCTTTTGCAAGTGGTTGACCGGTTTTCCCAGCATCACTTGTTAAAGAGATTGTCTTTAATCCATTGTATATTCTTGCCTCCTTTGTCAAAGATAAGGTGTCCATAGGTGTGTGGATTGATCTCTGGGCTTTCTATTTTGTTCCATTGATCTATATTTCTGTCTTTGTGCCAGTACCATACTGTCTTGATGACTGTGGCTTTGTAGTAGAGCCTGAGGTCAGGCAGCTTGATTCCTCCGGTTCCATTCTTCTTTCTCAAGATTGCTTTGGCTATTCGAGGTTTTTTGTATTTCCATACAAATCTTGAAACTATTTGTTCTAGTTCTGTGAAAAATACCGCTGGTAGCTTGATAGGGATTGCATTGAATCTGTAGATTGCTTTGGGTAGTATACTCATTTTCACTGTATTGATTCTTCTGATCAATGAACATGGTATATTTCTCCATCTATTAGTGTCCTCTTTGATTTCTTTCATCAGTGTTTTATAGTTTTCTATAGTAGATATATTCCCAAGTATTTTATTATTTTCATTGCAATGGTGAATGGAATTGTTTGCTTAATTTATTTTTCTGCTTTCTCATTATTAGTGTATAGGAATGCAAAGGATTTCTGTGTGTTGATTTTATATCCCGCAAATTTACTATATTCACTGATTAGTTCTGGTAATTTTCTGGTGGAGTCTTTAGGGTTTTCTATGTAGAGGATCATGTCATCTGCAAACAGTGAGAGTTTTACTTCTTCTTTTCCAATTTGGACTCCTTTTATTTCTTTTTATGCTCTCATTGCTGTGACTAAAACTTCCAGAACTATGTTGAATAGTAGTGGTAAAAGTGGGCACCCTTGTCTTGCTCCTGATTTTAGGGGAAATGCTTTCAATTTTTCACCATTGAGGATAATGTTTGCTGTGGGTTTGTCATATATAGCTTTTATTATGTTGAGATATGTTCCTTCTATTCCTGCTTTCTGTAGAGTTTTTATCATTAATGGAGTTGAATTTTGTCAAAGGCTTTCTCTGCATCTATTGAGATAATCATATGGCTTTTATTTTTCAATATGTTAATGTGGTGAATTACATTGATTGATTTGCAGATATTGAAGAATCCTTGCATCCCTGGGATGAAGCCCACTTGGTCATGGTGTATGATCTTTTTAATGTGTTGCTGGATTCTGATTGCTAGAATTTTGTTAACGATTTTTGCATCTATGTTCATCAGTGATATTGGCCTGTAGTTTTCTTTCCTTGTGGCATCTTTTCAGGTTTTGGTATTAGGGTGATGGTGGCCTCATAGAATGAGTTTGGAAGTTGACCTTCCTCTGCAATTTTCTGGAAGACTTTGAGGAGGATAGGTGTTAGCTCTTCTCTAAATTTTTGGTAGAATTAAGCTGTGAAGCCTTCTGGACCTGGGCTTTTGTTTGCTGGAAGATTTCTGATTACAGTTTCAATTTCCATGGTTGTGATGGGTCTGTTAAGATTTTCTATTTCTTCCTGGTTCAGTTTTGGAAAGTTGTACTTTTCTAAGAATTTGTCCATTTCTTCCACGTTGTCCATTTTGTTGGCATATAATTGCTGATAGTAGTCTCTTATGATCCTTTGTATCTCTGTGTTGTCTGTTGTGATCTCTCCCTTTTCATTTCTAATTTTATTGATTTGATTTTTCTCTCTTTGTTTCTTGATGAGTCTGGCTAATGGTTTGTCCATTTTATTTATCCTTTCAAAGAACCAGCTTTTGGTTTTGTTGATTTTTGCTATGGTCTCTTCTGTTTCTTTTGCATTTATTTCTGCCCTAATTTTTAAGATTTCTTTCCTTCTACTAACTCTGGGGTTCTCCATTCCTTCCTTTTCTAGTTGCTATAGGTGTAGAGTTAGGTTATTTATTTGACTTTTTTCTTGTTTCTTGAGGTATGCCTGTGTCGCTATGAACTTTCCTCTTAGCACTGCTTTTATAGTGTCCCACAGGTTTTGGGTTGTGTTTTCATTTTTATTCATTTCTATACATATTTTGATTTCTTTTTTGATTTCTGTGATTTGTTGGTTATTCAGAAATGTGTTGTTCAACCTCCATATGTTGGAATTTTTAATAGTTTTTCTCCTGTAATTGAGATCTAATCTTAATGCATTATGGTCAGAAAAGATGCTTGGAATGATTTCCATTTTTTTGAATTTATCAAGGATAGATTTATGGCCCAGGATGTGATCTATCCTGGAGAAGGTTCCGTGAGCACTTGAGAAAAAGGTGAAATTCATTGTTTTGGGGTGTAATGTCCTACAAATATCAATTAGGTCCAACTGGTCTATTGTATCATTTAAAGTTTGTGTTTCTTTGTTAATTTTCTGTTTAGTTGATCTGTCCATAGGTGTGAGTGGGATATTAAAGTCTCCCACTATTACTGTGTTACTGTTAATTTCCCCTTTCATGCTTGTTAGCATTTGTCTTACATATTGCCATGCTCCTATGTTGGGTGCATATATATTTATAATTGTTATATCTTTTTCTTGCATTGATCCTTTGATCATTATGTCGTGGCCTTCTTTGTCTCTTTTCAAAGCCTTTGTTTTAAAGTCTATTTTATCTGATATGAGTATAGCTACTCCTGCTTTCTTTTGGTCTCTATTTGAATGGAATATTTTTTTCCAGCCCTTTACATTCAGTCTGTATGTTTCCCTTGTTTGAGGTGGGTCTCTTGTAGACAACATATATAGGGGCCTTGTTTTTGTATCCATTCAGGCAGTCTTTGCCTTTACGTTGGGGCATTCAACCCATTTACGTTTAAGGTATTTATTGATAAGTATGATCCCATTGCCATTTACTTTATTGTTTTGGGTTCCAGTTTATACACTCTTTTTGTGTTTCCTGTCTAGAGAATATCCTTTAGCAATTGTTGGAAAGCTGGTTTGGTGGTGCTGAATTCTCTCAGCTTTTGCTTGTCTGTAAAGCTTTTGATTTCTCCTTCATATTTGAATGAGATCCTTGCTGGGTACAGTAATCTGGGCTGTAGGTTCTTTTCTTTCATCACTTTAAGTATCTCTTGCCATTCCATCCTGGCCTGAAGAGTTTCTATCGAAAGATCAGCTGTTATCCTTATGGGAATCCCCTTGTGTGTTATTTGTTGTTTTTCCCTTGCTGCTTTTAATATTTGTTCTTTATGTTTGATCTTTGTTAATTTGATTAATATGTTTCTTGGGGTGTTTCACCTTGGGTTTATCGTGTTTGGGACTCTCTGGGTTTCTTGGACTTGGGTGATTATTTCCTTCCCCATTTTAGGGAAGTTTTCAACTATTATCTCCTCAAGTATTTTTTCATGGCCTTTCTTTTTTCTTCTTCTTCTGGGACTCATATAATTCGAATCTTGGGGCATTTCATATTGTCCTAGAGGTCTCTGAAATTATCCTTATTTCTTTTAATTCATTTTTCTTTTTTCCTCTCTGATTCATTTATTTCTACCATTCTATCTTCTATTTCACTAATCCTATCTTCTGCCTCCATTATTCTACTATTTGTTGCCTCCAGAGTGTTTCTGATCTCATTTATTGCATTATTCATTATATACTGACTCTTTTTTATTTCTTCTAGGTCCTTGTTAAACCTTTCTTGCATCTTCTCATTCCTTGTCTCCAGGCTATTTATCTGTGATTCCATTTTGATTTCAAGATTTTGGATCATTTTCACTATCAATATTTGGAATTCTTTCTCAGGTAGATTCCCTATCTCTTTCTCTTTTGTTTGGTTTGGTGGGGATTTCTCCTGTTCCTTTACCTGCTGGGTATTCCTCTGTCTCTTCATCTTGGTTATATTACTGCGTTTGGTGTGGCCTTTCTGTATTCTGGGAATTTGTGGAGTTATCTTTATTATGGAGTTTCCTCACTGTGGATGGGGTTGTATCAGTGGCTTGTCAAGGTTTCTTGGTTAGGGAAGCTTGTGTCGCAGTTCCAGTGGGTGGAGCTGGATTTATTCTCTCTGGAGTGCAATGAAGTGTCCAGTAATGAGTTATGAGATGTCAAAGGTTTTGGAGTAACTTTGAGCTGCCTGTATATTGAAGCTCAGGGGTGTGTTCCTGTGTTGCTGGAGAATTTTCGTGATATGTCTTGCTCTGGAACTTGTTGGCCCTTGGGTGGTGCTTGGTTTCAGTGTAGGTATGGAGGTGTTTGATGAGCTCCTATCGATTAATGTTCCCTGGATTCAGGAGTTCTCTGATGTTCTCAGAATTTGGACTTAAGTCTCCTGCTTCTGGTTTTCAGTTTTATTTTTATAGTAGCTTCAAGACTTTTCCATCTATACAGCACCAATGATAAAACATCTAGGTTAGAAATGAAAAGTTTCTCCACATTGAGGGACACCCAGAGAGGCTCACTGAGTTACATGGAGAAGAGAAGAGGGAGGGGGGAGTTAGAGGTGACTGGAATGAGATGAGGTGGGATCAGAAGAGGAGAGAGCAAGCTAGGCAGTAATCACTTCCTTATGTGCGCTCCACTGTCTGGACTGCTCAGAGATGTTCACGGAGTTATACAAAGAAGAGGAGAGGGAGGAAGGAGACAGAGGTGGCCAGGAGGGTAAAAGAGGGGAATGAAAAGGAGAGACAGATCCAGCCGGTAACCAGTTCCCTAAGTGTTCTCCACTGTCTGGAACACACAGAGATTCATGGAGTTGGATAGAGAAGAGAAGGGGGAAGGAGGAGAAAGAGGCAACCTGGTGGAGGAAAAGAAGAGTTCAAAGGAGGAGACAGTGGTCAAGCCAGTAATCTCACTCTCAAGTAAAAATGGGTACTGAAGATTGGGTTTTTAAAGGTACAAAATTGATAACAAATACCAAAAAGCAAAGATTAAAAATCTAAAGTAAGTGTTAGATTTTCAAAAATACAATATTAAAGAAAAGATGAAGAAGAAGAAATTTTTAAAAAGTCACATGAATTATTAAAAAAAACAACCACAAAAAATATATATATATGGCGTTTGCTTTAAGAACTGTTTTTGAAGACAATGATCTGCTTTTCTGGGTGCCTGATGTCCTCTGCCAACATTCAGAAGTTGTTTAGTGAAGTTTAATCAGCATTGAAATGTTCTTTTGATGAATTTGTGAGGGAGAAAGTGGTCTCCCCGTCGTATTTTCTGCCATCTTCTCCTATCTCCTACATTTATTCCTTTGTTTGCCTTTCCTACTGTTCTTTTCCCCTTGTAGTTAATCTTTAATATATATAAATCTTCATCTGCCTCTATTTAACTTTGCATATCTATTCTTTCTTTTCTTTCTTTCCTTTCCTCTCAAAATATTTGTTAGTTTTGTTTTCATTGCTTCATTCCCCACTTGGCACCTTGCTTTAGTTTTGTTTTCCAGTTTATGTTTTAATTAGTTTTGTTCTTAACTGATAAATATAATTGTTGATATCCTTTGTTCACTGGGTCAATCTACTGTACTTTATTTTGTTAGACTGTTTGACTTTGCTCATGGGTGTATATACATATGTGCCTATTCCATTATTTAATCATTATTTGCCTGATTTTGTAACTGCCATTTGTCTGGGGTTCATGATTGGTTTCTCATTTTTGGATATTTGTTTTAATCTTACTTAATGCCATAACAAACCACTTGTGAAATCTTCGTTCCTGACCAGAGATCAAACCCTGAGCCTTTGGAGTGTGAGAACTGACTCCAAGACCCTAGACTACCAGAGAACTAACCCTAGAGAGTATTAAATAGTGAGAACTCACAGAAAGGAAATCACTTGAATACAAGACATGGCATCACCCAACCACCACAGCACCCTGTGAAGGACACCTCATCTAAACAACAAAGTGAAAAGTGAAAGTGAAGTTGCTCAGTGGTGTCTGACTCTTTGTGACCCCATGGACTGTAGCCTACCAGGCTCCTCCCTACATGGGATTCTCCAGGCAAGAGTACTGGAGTGGGTTATCATTTCCTTCTCCATGGGATCTTCCCAACCCAGGGACCGAACCTGGGTCTCCTGCATCGTAGACAGATGCTTAACTGTCTGAGCCACCAAAGGAGCACTAAACAACAAACAAAACAAAAATACAAACCCACTCAGCCTCGTCCATCAGAGGGAAAACAAACAAGTGAGAACTCAGCACAAATTTCACCCTATATGAAGCTTACACAAATCACTGGACCAAACTTAGGAGGGCAGAAACCAAAAAGAAGAAAAAATTCAACCTTCTTCAAGGAAAGAATTAAACTTCCCTTGAAGCCTGGGAAAAGGAGACCTCAAACACAATAAGTTTAAAAAAAATTAAATGGCAGAGAAATACTGCACAAATGAAGGAACAAATTAGAAACACAGAAGTCCAAATAAATGAAGAGGAAATGGGCAAACTACCTGAATGAGAATTCAGAATGATGATAGTAAAGATGGCAAAAGGCTTGAAAACAAAATGGAGAAAATGCAAGAATCAATTAACAAAGACCTAGAAGAATTAAAGAATAAACACAGAGAGACAAAAAACACAATTATTGAAATTAAAAATATCCTAGAAGGAATCAATAGCAGAATATCTGAAGCAGAAGAATGAATAAGGGAGCTGGAAGATAAAATGGTGGAAATAACTTCTGAAAAGCAGAATAAAGTAAAAAAGAATGAAAAGAACTGAGTATAGTCTCAGAGACCTCTGGAATAATATCAAACCCACCAGCATTCAAATTATAGGGATCCCAGAAGAAGAAGAGAAAAAGAAAGGGTATGAGAAAATTTTTAAAGAGGTTATAGTTAAAATTTTCCACAACATGGAAAAGGAAATAGTCAATCAAGTGCAAGAGGTACAAAGAGTCCCATACAGAATAAACCCAAGGAGAAACATTTCAAGACGTATACTAATCGAAATAACAGAGACTAAACACAAAGAAAGAATATTAAAAGCAGCAAGGGAGAAGCAACAAGTAACATACAAGGGAAATCCCATAGGCTTAACAGCTGATCTTTCAGCATAAACTCTGCAGGCTAGAAAGGAATGGCAGGATATATTTAAAGTACTGAAAGGGAAAAATCTACAACCAAGATTACTGTACCTGGCAAGAATCTCACTCAAAATTGATGGAGAAATCAAAAGCTTTTAAGACAAGCAAAAGTTAAGAGAATTTAATACTACCAAGCCAGCTTTACAATGTTACAGCTTTAAAAATGTTAAAGGGACTTATATAGTCAAGAAATACATGAGAAGAAAAAAGATCTAAAAAATCAACCCCAAACAATTAAGAAAATGGCAATAGGAACATATATATCAATAATCACTTTAATGTAAATGGATTAAATGCTCCAATTCAAAGACACAGACTGACTGAAAAAATTCAAAACAAGACTCATATATATGCTGTCTACAAGAAATGCACTTCAGACCTAAAGACACACATAGATGAAAGGAGAGGATGGAAAAATATATTCCAGGCAAATGGGAAGCAAAAGAAAACTGGAGTAATAATCCTCATATCAGACAAAATAGACCTTAAAATAAAAAATATTACAAGAGATAAGGAAGGACACTACATGATGATCAAGGGATCAATCCAAGAGGAAGACCTAATAACTGTAAGTATCTATGCACCCAACATAGGAGCACCTCAATACATAAGACAAACATTAATAGACATACAAAGAGAAATTGACAGTAACACAATAATAGTAGGCGACTTTATCACCCCACTCACACCAATGGGCAGATCATCAAATCAGAAAATTAATAAGGAAACATAAGTCTTAAATGATGCATTAGATGTGATGGATTTATTGATACCTTCAGGACCTTTCAGGCTTCCCTGGTGGCTCAGAGGGTAAAGTGTCTGCCTGCAATGTGGGAGACCTGAGTTTGATCCCTGGGTTGGGAAGATCCCCTGGAGAAGGAAATGGCAACCCACTCCGGTATTCTTGCCTGGAAAGTCCCATGGATGGAGAAGCCTGGTAGGCTACAGTCCATGGGGTCGCAAAGATTCAGACACGACTGAGCGACTCCACTCACTTTAGGGACATTCCATCCAAAGGCAGAAGGATATACCTTCTTCTCAAGTGCATATGTAACATTCTTCAGGATAGAATACATCTTGGGTCACAAATGAAACCTCAGTAAATTCAAGAAAATTGAAATCATGTCAAGCATCTTCTCCAACCACAACACTATGAGATTAGATATCACATACAAGAAAAAAACTGTAAGAAACACAAACACATGGAGATTAAACAACACACTTCTAAATACCCAAGAGGTTACTGAAGAAATCAAGAGGGAAATTAAAAAATTTATAGAAACGAATGACAATAAAAACATAACAACTCAAAATCTATGGGATGCAGCAAAAGCAGTTCTATGAGGGAAATTGATAGCAATACAATCCTACCTTAAGAAACAAGAAAAATATTAAATAGATAATATAATGTTATACCTAAAACAACTGGAGAAAGAAGTAAAAAAAAAAAATTCAAAAATTAGTAAAAGGAAAAAAATCATAAAGATCCGAGCAGAAATAAAATGAAAAAGAAATGAAAGAAACACCAGTAAAGATTAATAAAACTAAAAGCTGGTTCTTCAAAAAGATAAATAAAATTGACAAATGTTCAGTTCAGTTCAGTTCAGTCACTCAGTCGTGTCCAACTCTCCTCGACCCCATGATTCACAGCATGCCAGGCCTCCCTGTCCATCACCAACTCCCAGAATTCACTCAGACTCACGTCCATCGAGGCAGTGATGCCATCCAGCTATCTCATCCTCTGTTGTCCCCTTCTCCTCCTGCCCCCAATCCCTCCCAGCCTCAGAGTCTTTTCCAATAAGTCAACTCTTCGCATGAGGTGGCCAAAGTACTGGAGTTTCAGCTTTAGCATCATTCCTTCCAAAGAAATCCCAGGGCTGATCTCCTTCAGAATAGACTGGTTGGATATCCTTGCAGTCCAAGGGACTCTCAAGAGTCTTCTCCAACACCACAGTTCAAAAGCATCAATTCTTCAGCGCTCAGCTTTCTTCATAGTCCAACTCTCACATCCATACATGACCACAGGAAAAACCATAGCCTGCAAAGTAATGTCTCTGCTTTTGAATATGCCATCTAGGTTGGTCATAACTTTCCTTCCAAGGAGTAAGCGTCTTTTAATTTCATGGCTGCGGTCACCATCTGCAGTGATTTTGGAGCACCCCCCTAAAAAAAGTCTGACACTGTTTCCACTGTTTCCCCATCTATTTCCCATGTAGTGATAGGACCGGATGCCATGATCTTCGTTTTCTGAATATTGAGCTTTAAGCCAACTTTTTCACTCTCCACTTTCACTTTCATCAAGAGGCTTTTTAGTTCCTCTTCACTTTCTGCCATAAGGGTGGTGTCATCTGCGTATCTGAGGTTATTGATATTTCTTCCAGCAATCTTGATTCGAGCTTGTGCTTCTTCCAGTCCAGCGTTTCTCATGATGTACTCTGCATATAAGTTAAATAAGCAGGGTGACAATATACAGCCTTGACGTACTCCTTTTTCTATTTGAAACCAGTCTGTTGTTCCATGTCCAGTTAGATTTCTCAAGAGGCAGGTCAGGTGGTCTGGTATTCCCATCTCTCAGAATTTTCCACAGTTATTGTGATCCACACAGTCAAAGGCTTTGGCATAGTCAAGAAAGCAGAAATAGATGTTTTTCTGGAACTCTCTTGCTTTTTCCATGATCCAGCAGATGTTGGCAGTTTGACCCCTGGTTCCTCTTCCTTTTCTAAAATCAGCTGAACATCAGGGAGTTCATGGTTCATGTACTGCTGAAGCCTGGCTTGGAGAATTTTGAGCATTACTTTACTAGCATGTGAGATGAGTGAAATTGTGTGGTAGTCTGAGCATTCTTTGGCATTGCCTTTCTTTGGGATTGGAATGAAAACTGATCTTTTCCAGTCCTGTGGCCACTGCTGAGTTTTCCAAATTTGCTGGCATATTGAGTGCAGCGCTTTCATAGCATCATCTTTCAGGGTTTGAAATAGCTCAACTGGAATTCCATCACCTCCACTAGCTTTGTTCGTAGTGATGCTTTTAAGACCCACTTGACTTCACATTCCAGGATGTCTGGCTCTAGATGAGTGATCACACCATCGTGATTATCTGGGTCATGAAGATCTTTTTTGTACAGTTCTTCTGTGTATTCTTGCCACCTCTTCTTAATATCTTCTGCTTCTGTTAGGTCCATACCATTTCTGTGCTTTATCAAGCCCATCTTTGCATGAAGTCTTCCCTTGGTATCTCTAATTTTCTCTAGAGATCACTAGTCTTTCCCATTATGTTCTTTTCCCCTGTTTCTTTGCATTGATTACTGAAGAAGGCTTTCTTATCACCTCTTGCTATTCTTTGAAACACTGCATTCAGTTGCTTATATCTTTCCTTTTCTCCTTTGTTTTTTGCCTCTCTTCTTTTCACAGCTATTTGTAAGGCCTCCCCAGACAGCCATTTTGCTTTTTGCATTTCTTTTCTGTGGGGATGATCTTGATCCCTGTCTCCTTTACAATGTCACGAACCTCATTCCCAAATATTTAGCCAGATTTATATAGAACAAAAGGGAGAAGAATCAAATCAACAAAATTAGAAATGAAAATGGAGAGGTTACAACAGGCAATGCAGAAAAAAAAAAGGATTATAGGAAACTATTATGAACAATGATATGGCAATAAAATAGATAACTTGGAAGAAATGGACAGATTCTTAGAAAAGTTCAATCTTCCAAGACTGAACCAAGAAGAAACAGAAATTATGAACAACCCAGTTACAAGCACTGATATTGAAGCTGTGATCAAAAATCTCCCAGAAAACAAAAGCCCAGGACCAGATGGCTTCACAGGAGAATTCTATCAAACATTTAGAGAAGAGCTAATGCCTATCCTTCTAAAACTCTTTAAATAAATTTCGGAAGAAGGAATACTTCCAAAGTCATTCTACGAGGTCACCGTCACCCTGATACCAAAACCAGACACAGACAACACCAAAAAAGGAAACAACAGGACAATATCACTGATAAACTTAGATGCAAAAATCTTCAACAAAATATTAGCAAACAAAATTTAGCAGCAGATCAAAAAGCTCATACACCATGATCAAGGTGGGTTTATTCCAAGGATGCAAGGATTCTTCAATTATGCAAATCAATTAATGTGATGCACCATATTAACAAATGAAAAGATAAAACCCACATGATAATCTCAATAGATGCAGAAAAAGCCTTTGACAAAATTCAGCACCCATTTATGATTAAAACTCTTTAAAAAATGGGCATAAAAGGAACATACCTCAACATAGTAAAGACCATATATGATAAACCTACAACAGAGATTATTCTCAATGGCAAAAAAACTGATAGCATTTCCCCTAAGATCAGGAACAAGACAAGGATGCCCACTTTTGCCACTATTATTCAACATATTTCTGGAAGTTCTACCTATACCAATCAGCGAAGAAAAAGAAATAAAAGGAATCCAGATCAGAAAAGAAGAAGTAAAGCTCTCACTGTCTGCAGATGACATGATACTGTACATAACCCTAAAGACAGTAGCAGAAAATTACTAGAGCTAATCAGTGAATTTAGCAAATTTGCAGGATATAGAATCAATACACAGAAATCACTTGCATTTCTATATATTAACAATGAAGATCCAGAAAGAGAAATTTAAAAGATTAAATATCTAGGAATAAACTTACCTAAGGAGACAAAAGAACTGTACACAGAAAATTATAGACACTAATGAAATAAATCAAAGATGGTATGAACATGGAGAGATATTCCATGACCCTGTATAGGAAGAATCAATATTGTGAAAATTACTATACTACCAAATGCAATCTACAGATTCAGTGCAATCCCTATCAAATTACCAATGCATTTTTCACAGAACTAGAAAAAAAATTCACAATTCATATGGAAACACAAAAGACTTTGAACAGCAAAACAGTCTTGAGAAAGAAGAATGGAGCTGGAGGAATCAACCTTCCTGACTTCAGATTATACTACAAAGCTATAGTCATCAAGACAGTATGGTACTGGCACAAAAACAGAAAAATAGACTAATGTAATAATATAGAAAGCCCAGAAATAAACCCATGCATCTACCTTATTTTTTACAAAGGAGGCAAGAATATACAATGGGGCAAAGACAGCCTCTTCAATAAATGATGCTGGGAAAACTAGACAGCTACATGTAAAAGAATGAAATTAGAACACCTCCTAACACCACACACAAAGATAAACTCAAAATGGATTAAAGACCTAAATGTAATACCAGAAACTATAAAACTCAGAGGAAAACACAGGCAGAACACTCAATGACATAAATCAAAGCAAGATCCTCTAGGACCCACCTCCTAGAGTAACAGAAATAAAAATAAAAGTAAACAATTGGGACCTGATTAAACTTAAAAGCTTTTGCACAGCAAAAGAAACTATAAGAAAGGTGAAAAGACAACCTCAGAATGGAAGAAAATAATAGCAAATGAAACAACTGACAAAGGATTAATTTCAAAAATATACAAGCAGCTCATATAACTCAATACCAGAAACAAACAACCCAATCAAAAAGTGGGAAAAAGACCTAAACAGACATTTCTCCACAGACATACAGATTGCTAACAAACACATGAAGCGATACTCAACATCGCTCATTATTAGAGAAATGTGTATCAAAACTACAATGAGATATTACCTCACACCACTCAAAATGGCCCTCATTAAGAAGTCTACAAACAATAAATGCTGGAAAGGATGTGGAGGAAAGGGAACACTCTTGCACTGTTGGTGGGAATGTAAATTGATGCAGCCACTGTGGAAGATAGTATGGAGATTCCTTAAAAAAACTAGAAATAAAACCACCATATGATCCAGCAATCCCACTCCTAGGCATATACCCTGAGGAAACCAAAACTGAAAGAGACACATGTATCCCATTGTTCATTGCAGCACTATTTACAATAGCTAGAACATGGAAGCAACCTAGATGTCCATCAACAGATGAATGAATAAAGAAATTGTGATACATATACACAATGAAACATTACCCAGCCATAAAAAGGAACTCATTTGAGTCATTTCTAATGAGGCGGATGACCCTAGAACCTATTATACAGAATGAAGGAAGTCAGAAAGAGAACAATAAATATCTTATTCTAACACATATATACAGAATCTAGAAAAATGATACTAATGAATTTATTTACAGGGCAACAATGGAGAAACATAACGAATAGGCTTATGGACATGAGGAGAGGGGAGGAGAGAGTGAGATGTATGGAAAGAGTAACATGGAAACTTACATTTTCATATATAAAATAGATAGCCAACAGGAATTTGCTGTATGGCTCAGGAAACTCAAACAGGTGCTCTGTATCCATCTAGAGGGGTGCGATGGGGAGGGAGATGAGAGCGAGGTTCAAAGGAAGGGGATATATGTATACCTATGGCTGATTCATGTTGAGGTTTTACAGAAAACAGCAAAATTCTGTAAAGCAATTATCCTTCAGTGAAAAATAAATACATTTAAAAAAGAAAAGTTTGTGAAATAATTATATCAAAATTGATAACTGCTGTCTTATATGCTCATAATTGTTAAAAATATGATTAAAAAATAAGTTCTACTCCTAGTAGACATTAACACAGAGAATTACTAAGGAAAGACTCCAGGATATAATACAAAGGTTTAATAAGTGCATAAATCTACTAGAAATGTAATTAGTTCTAGGAAGAAGTAGAGTTGTAAAAGAGTTTATAATTAAATTAAAAAAGAGATTGAAGTCATACTCTATAGTGTGATGAATCATATAAAAGGGAAAGCACAGGGCACTAAATGAGCATATCTCCTTGAACAATGAGAAGGAGACAATTGGATAGTTGGTGAAAATTAAGCAGAGAGGATCTAACAGTTCAAAGCACAGAGGCAAGACAAGGGAAAGCAATTTGACATACTGACAAACTACAATGTGGCTGGTCATTGTCCTCACACTTTGTCATCAGGAATTAATTTATGAAATATGGCATATGTGTGGCCCTCCACCCTTAAGTAAATATTTTCCACTGTCAAAAACTAAATACTAAAAGTATTTTAATATAATTTTCTTGTTTTGTATTCTATGAATAATCCTTATTAAAGATACTATCTTTTATCTATTGAATATTCTTGCTTCCTTTGTTGAAGATTAATTGACCATGGATGTGTGGGGGTTTCTTGTTTTTGTTTTTTCTGGGCTCTCTATCTTTTTCATTGATCAACATGAATGATCTAGCCAGTACCACCCTGTATTGATTACTGTAGCTTTATAAAATTGTCTGAAGTCTGGGCAGGTTATGCCTCCTGCTTTGGTCTTTTTACTTATGATTGCTTTGGCAATTCTGGGTCTTTTTCAGTTCCACATAAATTTTACTATTGTTTGGTTCTAGTTCTGTGAAAATGTCATGGGTGATTTCATAGTGATCACATCAAATCTGTAGATTGCTTTGGGTAGTAGGAGGGCCGTTTTAACAATATTAACTCATCCAATTTAAGAATGGCTTTCCATCTCTTTTAATCATCTTTAATTTCCTTTATCGATGTTTTGTAGTTCTCAGTGTATAGCTCATATACTCCTCGGTAAAGTTTATTCCTAAGTAACTTTTTACTGTCATTTTTATTTTCTGTTTTTCATTGTTAGTGTAAAGAAATACACCTGATTTCTAAATGTTAATCTTGTATCCTGCTGCCTTGATGAATTTATTGTTCTAGTAGAGTGGAATATTTAGGATTTATAAAAACATGTCTTTCCTGTACTCCTCACATATGGATTTAAAAATTGTTCAACATTTCTTGCTATTTTCTCATATATTTGATTTTTGTTTTTTCCTATTATACCTCTTTAGAAGCTCCTTTATTCATACAATTATATACAAATTTATTTATACAAATCACAGTATCTTTCTGTAATATCTATCCTTGCAGTACTTCAGTGAGACAAGCTCACTGAGAGAGGTGAGTACAAGGGCTGACTTATATCCTTTTGGAAATTAGTGTAGTCAATAAGACTAATGACAAAAAGAACTATGTATTGATTAATAATTCTGAAACCACTATTCACGTATATGGGAATTGAGCAATTAAGTAAATGGAAATTGGATGGTAGGATCCTGTTGGAACGGGAATTTGCAAACATGAAAAGAAGGAGGCTGAGAATAAACCATGTGTTGGTGAATAAAAATTGGTAACAGTGTATACTCAGATTTAGCTTAATAGCACTATAAGTTGTTACTTAGTGTAACAACTTACAATTTCTATTGATGTTATAAATATCAGTTCAGTTCAGTTCATTTCAGTCACTCAGTCATGTCCCACTCTTTGCGACCCCATGAATCGCAGCGAGCCAGGCCTCCCTGTCCATCACCTACTCCCTGAGTTCACTCAGACTCATGTCCATCAAGTCCGTGATGCCATCCAGCTATCTCATCCTGGGTCGTCCCCTTCTCCTCCTGCCCCCAATCCCTCCCAGCATCACAGTCTTTTCCAATGAGTCAACCCTTCGCATGAGGTGGCCAAAGTAATGGAGTTTCAGCTTTAGCATCATTCCTTCCAAAGAAATCCCAGGGCTGATCTCCTTTAGAATGGACTGGTTGGATCTCCTTGCAGTCCAAGGGACTCTCAAGAGTCTTCTCCAACACCACAGTTCAAAAGCATCATTTCTTCAGCACTCAGCCTTCACAGTCCAACTCTCATATCCATACATGATTACAGGAAAAACCATAGCCTTGACTAGACAGACCTTAGTTGGCAAAGTAATATCTCTGCTTTTGAATATGCTATCTAGGTTGGTCATAACTTTTCTTCCAAAGAGTAAGTGTCTTTTAATTTCATGGCTGCAGTCACCATCTGCAGTGATTTTGGAGCCCCCAAAAATAAAGTCTGTCTGTTTCCATTGTTTCCCCATCTATTTCCCATAAAGTGATGGGAACAGATGCCATGATCCTCGTTTTCTGAATGTTGAGCTTTAAGCCAACTTTTTCACTTTCCACTTTCACTTTCATCAAGAGGCTTTTTAGTTCCTCTTCACTTTCTGCCATAAGGGTGGTGTCATCTGCATATCTGAGGTTATTGATATTTCTTCTGGCAATCTTGATTCCAGCTTGTGCTTCTTCCAGCCCAGAGTTTCTCATGATATACTCTGAATAGAAGTTAAATAAGCAGGGTGACAATATCCAGACTTGATGTACTCCTTTTCCTATTTGGAACCAGTCTGTTGTTCCATGTTCAGTTCAGTTCACTTTAGTCACTCAGTCGTGTCCAACTCTTTGTGACCCCATGAATCAGAACACGCCAGGCCTCCCTGTCCATCACCAGCTCCCGGAGTTCACTCAGACTCATGTCCATCGAGTCAGTGATGCCATCCAGTATCTCATCCTCTGTCGTCCCCTTCTCCTCCTGCCCCCAATCCCTCCCAGCATCACAGTCTTTTCCAATGAGTCAGCCCTTCACATGAGGTGGCCAAAGTACTGGAGCTTCAGCTTTAGCATCATTCCTTCCAAAGAAATCCCAGGGTTTATCTCCTTCAGAATGGATTGGTTGGATCTCCTTGCAGTCCAAGGGACTCTCAAGAGTCTTCTCCAACACACAGTTCAAAAGCATCAATTCTTCAGTGCTCAGTCCAACTCTCACATCCATACATGACCACAGGAAAAACCATAGTCTTGATTAGACGGACCTTAGTCAGCAAAGTAATGTCTCTGCTTTTGAATATGCTATATAGGTTGGTCACAACTTTTCTTCCAAGGAGTAAGCATCTTTTAATTTCATGGCTGCAGTCACCATCTGCAGTGATTTTGGAGCCCCAAAAAATAAAGTCTGACAGTTTCCAATGTTTCCCCATCTATTTCGCATGAAGTGATGGGACTGGATGCCATGATCTTCGTTTTCTGATTGTTGAGCTTTAAGCCAACTTTTTCACTCTCCACTTTCACTTTCATCAAGAGGCTTTTTAATTCCTCTTTACTTTCTGCCATAAGGGTAGTGTCATCTGCCACTGCTGAGTTTTCCAAATTTGCTGACACATTGAGTGCAGCACTTTCACAACATCATCTTTCAGGATTTGAAATAGCTCAACTGGAATTCCATCACCTCCACTAGCTTTAATCGTACTGATGCTTTCTAAGGCCCACTTGACTTCACATTCCAGGATGTCTGGCTCTAGATGAGTGATCATACCATCATGTTTATCTGGGTCGTGAAGATCTTTTCTGTACAGTTTTTCTGTGTATTCTTGCCACCTCTTCTGAATATCTTTTGCTTCTGTTAGGTCCATACCATTTCTGTCCTTTATCAAGCCCATCTTTGCAAGAAATGTTCCCTTGGTATCTCTAATTTTCTTGAAGAGATCTCTAGTCTTTCCCATTCTGTTGTTTTCCTCTATTTCTTTGCGTTGATCACTGAAGAAGGTTTTCTTATCTCTTCTTGCTATTCCTTGGAACTCTGCATTCAGATGCTTATATCTTTCCTTTTCTCCTTTGTTTTTTGCCTCTTCTTTTCACAGCTATTTGTAAGGCCTCCCCAGACAGCCTTTTCTTTTTTGCATTTCTTTTCCATGGGGATGGTCTTGATCCCTGTCTCCTGTACAATGTCACAAACCTCATTCCATAGTTCATCAGGCACTCTATCTATCAGATCTAGGCCCTTAAATCTATTTTTCACTTCCACTGTACAATCATAAGGGATTTGATTTAGGTCATACCTGAATGGTCCAGTGGTTTTCCCTACTTTCTTCAATTTGAGTCTGAATTTAGTAATAAGGAGTTCATGATCTGAGCCACAGTCAGCTCCTGGTCTTGTTTTGTTTTGACTGTATAGAGCTTCTCCATTTTTGGCTGCAAAGAATATAATCAATCTGATTTCAGTGTTGACCATCTGGTGATGTCCATGTGTAGAGTCTTCTCTTGTTTTGTTGGAAGAGGGTGTTTGCTATGACCAGTGCATTTTTTTTTGCAAAACTCTATTAGCCTTTGCCCTGCTTCATTCCTCATTTCAAGGCCAAATTTGCCTGTTACTCCAGGTGTTTCTTAACTTCCTACTTTTGCATTCCAATCCCCTACAATGAAAAGTACAACTTTTTTGGGTGTTAGTTCTAAAAGGTCTTGTAGGTCTTCAAAGAACCATTTAACTTCAGCTTCTTCAGCGTTACTGGTTGGGGCATAGACTTGGATTACTGTGATACTGAGTGGTTTGCCTTGGAAACGAACAGAGATCATTCTGTCATTTTTGCGATTGCATCCAAGTACTGCATTTCGGACTCTTTTGTTCCATGTTAGGACCATACAAATTATTTCAAATGCACTAGAACTGCTAGAATTACAACCAGATTGATAGTATCATTGTGGAGAAGCCATTGAAAATTTTATATAACACTGGTAGCATATAATATGAGACTGCTATTTAGGAAAATAATTTAGCAATTTCTTATGCAGATGAGTATATAATTATTTTGTAACCTAAAAATCTTTCTCTTAGTTATTTACTGAAGAGGAAAAATATATGTTCACACGAAGAATTGCTTCAACAGCATGTGAACTGTTAACTTCCAAATGTTCAAGCTGGATTTAGAAAAGGCAGAGGAACCAGAGATCAAATTGCCAACATCTGCTGGATCACCAAAAAAGCAAGAGAGTTCCAGAAAAATATCCGCTTCTGCTTTATTGACTATACCAAACCTTTTTGACTGTGTGGACCACAACAAACTGTGGAAAATTCTGAAAGAGATGGGAATACTAGACCACCTGACCTGCCTCCTGAGAAAACTGTATGCAGGTCAGGAAGCAACAGTTAGACCTGAACGTGGAACAACAGGCGGGTTCAAATAGCAAAAGGAGTACGTGAAGGCTGTATATTGTCACCTTGCTTATTTAACTTCTATGCAGAGTACATCATGAGAAACGCTGGGCTGGAAGAAGCACAAGCTAGAATCCAGATTGCCGGGAGAAATATCAATAACCTCAGATATGCAGATGACACCACCCTTATGGCAGAAAGTGAAGAGGAACTAAAAAGCCTCTTGATGAAAGTGAAAGAGGAGAGTGAAAAAGCTGGCTTAAAATTCAACATTCAGAAAACAAAGATCATGGCATCTGGTCCCATAACTTTATGGCAAATAGATGGGAAAACAGTGGAAACAGACAGACTTTATTTTGGGGGGCTCCAAAATCACTGCAGATGGTGACTGCAGCCATGAAATTAAAAGACACTTACTCCTTGGAAGAAAGTTATGACCAAACCAGATAGCATATTCAAAAGTAGAGACATTACTTTGCCAACAAAAGTCCATCTAGTCAAACTATGATTTTTCCAGTAGTCATGTATGGATGTGAGAATTGGACTATAAAGAAAGCTGAGTGCCAAAGAATTGATGCTTTTGAACTGTGGCATTGAAAGAGACTCTTGAGAGTCCCTTAGACTGCAAGGAGATCCAACCAGTCAATCCTAAAGGAAATCAGTCCTGAATATTCCCTGGAAGGACCTATGCTGAAGCTGAAACTCCAATACTTTGGCCACCTGATGCAAAGAATTGACTTATTTGAAAAGACCCTGATGCTGGGAAAGACTGAAGGCAGAAGAAGGGGACAACAGAGAATGAGATGGTTAGACGGCATCACTGACTCAATGGACATGAGTTTGAGGAAACTCCGGGAGGTGGTAATGGATAGGGAGGCCTGGCATGCTACAGTCCATGGGGTGGCAAAGAGCTGGACATGACTGAGCAACTGAACTAAAAGAATTACTATTGAATGTTCATATCAGCTTTGCCCCTGATAACCAAAAACTAAAAGCAATGCAGATGTCCCTCAATTGGGGAGAGGATAAAAAAATTGTGATATATCCCGTACAATGGAATAGTACTCAGGAATTGAAAGAATAAATTGTTATTAGCATAAATAAATTTCAATATAATTGCATTGAAGTGAAAAAAGCCAGACAAAATGGCTATATTCTATATTCCATTTGTAAGAAATTCTACAAAAGGCAAAACTATAGTGTTATTTTAAGAAGCAGATGGGTATTTGCCTATGAATAGGAAAACAGTGGTGACTGAAAAGAGTCATGAGGAGACTTTGTTGGGATGAAAGAAATTTCCATGTAATAATCGTGGTTAGTATTTTTTAATACATTTTCCAAAACTCATAAATTCATACACTTAAAATGGTGATTAAAAAAACATATTTTATTGAACTAGAGTTGATTTGCAATATTGTGTTAATGAATGCTGTGTAGCAAAGTAATTTAGTTATGCATATATATTCATCCTTTTTTGTATTATTTTACATTATGGTTTTCACAGGATATTGAATATAGCACCCTGTACTCTATAGTAGGACCTTGTTGTTTATCCATCATATGTATAGTGGTTTGCATCTGCTAATCCCAACCTCCTAACCATCCACTCCCATCTCACTCCCTCTTGGCAGCCAGTCTGTTCTCTATATTCTGTGAATCTGTATCTGTTTTGTAGATAAGTGAATTGGAGTTGTATTTTAGATTCCTCATATAAGTGATATCATATGGTATTTGCCTTTCTTTTTCTGACTTCATTGAGTATGATAATATCTAGGTCCATCTGTGTTGTGCACATGGTATTATCTCATTGTTCTTGATGTCTGAGTAATATTCCATTGTGTATGTATATCATATCTTTATCCATTCATCTGTCGATGAGCATTTAGATTGTTTCCATTTCTTGGCTATTGTGATAGTGCTGCTATGAACATAAGGGTGCATATCTTTTTGAATTATAGTTTTGTCTGCATTTATGTAAAGTGATGGTTTTTATATGTGAATTATACCTTAATGAAGTTGATAAATATTAAAAAAATCATATTAAACATTTAATATTCAATGACAAACATCTAACTGCTTTCTCCCATGGCTTCTCATTTGATTCCTTTAATAACATGTTTGCATCTCACTTTCATCTTATTAAACTTTAGGGCATCTACAATTTTATTTATCATTTTTCTAAGAAGGAAAGGAAGTTATCTAAATACATAGCCTTATAACTTGGTTACTGCCACCAAATTGATACCCATTTTAATAAGTATTTCAAGTAATAAGTCAGTTCAATTTTGCTATTTATTTCAATTATATTACACTATTATTCAAGAAAGACAGTGTGTATAATATACTATATAAACTACAATTTTAAAACATTTTATTTGAAATATAATTTCATTTTATTGATCACCTCATCACAATATTGGCTAATTAATTTACAAATTATGAAAGCATGTTCAAAAGATATGATCTTTAAACCAGAATTTAGAGACACAATGAAACTTTCAATCTGTTCCTTCTTTTCAGCTTTTTTCTATTGTTCTTTTACTCAATGTACTTTTTGCCTTAGTCCATAGAGCTACCTTAAAAAATTAATGGACTTTTCCAAAAAGCCATCTTGAAACCATAAGGAACCATGTTCTTTGGATCAGTTTTTATTATTTCACATTTTATACATATATTTTCAAAACCACATATTATAGGCATATTTCCCTTTCTGAAACATAACAGTCTGTGCAAATCCAGTATTGCTGGTAGGTAGTGCCACTAGTAGATGAGTCGTTAGAATACGAGCATAGCTCAAGTTTGCTTTAGAAACCACTGATCTGGCTTGGATTGGAAATAACAGAATCAGCGTGCTGTGTTCTGTTAAGCTGGTCCAATTTCTTCATTTTCTGCAGAATTCAGAATTCCATAGTGTTATTAATCATGATCTAGAATTATCTGTAAACTTTAGTCAATCGATTGGACATATTTTCACAGGATAACTACTTCAAGTGCTAATATTTATTTTATTTGTCAGTAAATCATAACTGAGAGAGGCTGAATGGTTTGCCAGAGGTCATTAGGAGAGAGAGAAAGAAAGAAAAGAGATATTAAAATCATGTGTTTTAGAATCAGTGAAAGTGACCTTTATTATCAGCATTATAAATAAATATTTCTCAGTATGAATAGGGCTTCCCAGGTGGCTCAGCAGTAAAGAATCCACCCACAATGCAGGAGACAAGAGTTTGATCCCTGGGTTGGGAAGATCCCCTGGAGAAGGAAATGGCAACCCACTCCAGTATTCTTGCCTGGGAAATCCCATGGACAGAGGAGCCTGGTGGACTATAGTCCTTGGCGTTGCAAGAGTCAGAGACAACTTAGCAACTAAACCACCATCACAGTATGGATAATCACATAACATTTCCTTCATTTCCTATAGCAACTTTTGTGATGAATATCCTTTTTTGTCTTGAGTGATATACATTAATAAAAATTTACTCCTTAGTTCCAAGTGTTTACTTATACATCTGGTTGCATATAAGAAGAAGTATAAGAGTTTAATTATTCACGTGTTTAGTTGCTAAATCCTGTCCGACTCTTTCTGATGCCAATGACTGCAGTCTGCCAGTCTCCTCTGAGCATGGGATTTCCCAGGCGAAAATTCTGAAGTGGGTTGCCATTTCCTTCTCCAGGGGGGACCTTCCCAATGCAAGTATTGAAATCATGTCTTCTGCATTGGGATGCAGATTCTTTACCACTGAGCTGCCTGGGAAGCCCATGTTATATCTAGTTTAGTGCAAATGCCCTTGAGAAAGAAAAAATAAAGCTCTGAAAGTATAACTGACAATTTTATGAAGTACTTTTATAATTTTCAGATTTTTTTTTTTAACTTGTTAACTGACTTCCACCAGAGTTTTAGGGGTAAATGGGTGTTTTGGCCATCTTTTGGTGGATGAGGAAATTGAAAGCAACTTCTTAAGGTCACACAAAAAAACAACCCATACCAGGTATATGCAGTCGAAGATTTTGACCATTTGAGAAGGCTGCTTTATATTAGCTTTGCAAAAATGTATTTTTAAAAGGTAATTAGTTACAGAAAACTAGGTGGAGACAACTTCACGAATCTTACCAGTAACGTGGACATTTTTATTCTTTTTGCTTTTAAGGCCTTGAGGAAATTAAGAATGTTAGTTCTGGATAAGTTTTCCGGACTTTGAGTCTCTTGGCTTTTACTCATTTGTAAAATGTCATACTGATTATTTAAACTCAGTGGGTATATTTTTGACAGCTGTGCTATGTCAACCCTCTTGGGAAAAACCTTTAGTAACATTAACAAGTTCTGGACAACCAGAATGACGTTGCTGCTACTGCTGCTAACTTGCTTCAGTCGTGTCTGACTCTGTGTGGCCCCATCGACAGCCGCCCACCAGGCTCCCCCGTCTCTGGGATTCTCCAGGCAAGAACACTGGAGTGGGTTGCCATTTCCTTCTCCAATGCGTGAAAGTGAAAGTGAAGTCGCTCAGTCGTGTCCAACTCTTCGAGACCCCATGAAGCGCAGCCTACCAGGCTCCTCCCCCAATGGGATTTTCCAGGCAAGAGTACCGGAGTGGGTTGCCATTGCCTTCTCCAGGATGACGTTGAAACTTTGTAAATAGTGAAACTGCCACCAGGAAGCATCTATTCAACTGGCATATAGCTTAATAAAGTACGTTGTTTGTGTGGACTTGGGATATGTTAGGTTTGGTAGAAGCCAATTCACCTTTTATTAACAAGGTTTTATTTTCTTTATTTTTCCTGTCAATCATCTCAAATATCACAATGGAGAATCTTTCGTGAGACTTTATAGAAAACCTTGTTTTGTTTTTTATTTCTTTTTTAATTCCTCCCTATGTTCTGCTTCATCCTCTTCCCTCTCTTTATAAATTTTCAGGAAATAATGATATTTTCTTTTCTAGCTAATTTTCAGATATATGTGGAAACAGTTCTGCAGCAAAAGGATTATATTGCTGAGACTGGACAATAGTCAAACAGGACATGGTTGTCATTCTTTCAGAGTTTCTTTGGAAATATCAAATCTTCTTAAAGCATTTGTATGCTTCCTCTCGGTGTAATACTGTTGAAAACTTTGCTATTGAGGTTTAAGAACAAATGATACTTTCTAATCGTTTGTCTAGTTCCTCAATTTCCAACCCTTGATATAGCCATCATTCAATTAAGGAAACAAAGGAAAACATGCATATTGAGAACTTACTATGTTCACAATGTTGTGAGAACTCTTTATTTCTAGGTTTTGGGTAGCCTTTGAGTTTTGACCTGTTTGCTAAAAATTTGAAAACTCAATATGTCATACTCTTATTTTACTTCCAAATATTTTCTATGTAACTGCTCAGTTAATGGTGCGTTTATCTGTACAGATGCTAGAAATTAGGAGCTAAACCCTAACCCTCCCTTCACTAATCCTCCTATTTATAATCAATTACCTAACCCCTTCAAATTGCCTTGTTAATCATCATTAGACTTTTTAACTTCTGTGTCTCTGCTTTTGTTCAGTGTCTTATTTTTTCCCCAGACTAATGTAAAAGATTTTTTAACTTATCTGTCAAACTACTTTTATAATATTCTTCATTCTGCCACCAGATTAACCTTTTTAAGAAACACAAACCAGACCATAGTTTTGACTCCCTTTAAAAATCAGTGCCTGATTATTAAGCACAAGATTTTTAAATTTCCTTTTAATGATCTGATGTCATGGATCTGATCTTTCCTGTCCTGTCTATCAATTTATGACTATCAAATTTTAGAGTATTGTAGAATGTTTCAGAACTGCATGTCTTCATATACATATATACTCTATGACTATGCTACTTGATACTACAGTCTATGACTCACCTGTCAAAAATCTTAGACAATTTTTTATTCTCAGTTCCAAGCTGTAATATTTCACTAAGTTGACCTAATAATTTTTCTCTGATACAGCCAAGATAGGAAATGTTAGCTGCCACAGCAGACACATGAAAGCCTCAGTGGCTTGACAAGACAGAGTTTATTTCTCAATCCTGCCAAGACCTCTTCTTCAAGTAGACTCAGAGTTCCAGGCTGCCTCTGTCCTGTGGCTTTGCAATCTCCGCAAGGCCTTCCTGGCCATTACCAAAGGGAAAGAGAGGGAAGAAGAAACTGTCTTTTAAGTAGCATACAGTCTTAAGCAGGCATGGTCTGTTTGAAAGCACGTGGACTATTATCTGCCATCCCTGCTGACTTGCCTCAGTAAGACTTACAACCCTCCCTATCTGTGTTTCTTCACCTTGCCTGTGCTTGTAGAGCCGCGTGTGTTGTATTGTATTGTAGTGGTGTCCTTACATTTCTCTCTCTCCCTTCCAGTTGAATATGAGCTTCCTAACAGCAGAGGAAGTTCCTATGTACTGTTGTCTCTAAAGAATAACTTAATGACGGTAACAAGTGATTGTGTTTTCAGAATGAAGTAATACTTGCTGATTTGATGTTTGGCTATGAACAGGACCAAATTCACTGATGTATTGAATGTGTGGAAAACAGTTTGTCAAATATATGGATAATGACTTGGATGCAAGTATTACGGAGGCCTTTTATTTCTCATATATGAAATATGATGAAATTTTTGGCCTATTCCAGTGTGCCTCACTGCAAGCTTATTGGTGAAAACATAGTCAACATATGAATGTAACGGTAACAGATGTAGTAAGTCTCTATCCAGGGGAGAATAATCTCTCTTCTTCATTGTATTTTTTGCATTCATATTGTTCATGTGCATCTCTACTGTAGCTTTAAGCTTAGTCACTTGCCATGTGTGATACTATCTTACATGTCAAGAAAGGCCTCCTTTTTTAAATAAAAGAACAGATCATTGAATAATACCTACTAGAGCTACTGACCTTTCTTAGGGCATGTGGAACTAGTGAATGGTTGGCTTCATGACCTTCTCTCTATGAGGCTACAAGGCAGTAGCTCTATATCTCCAGACTGTACCACATATGGGGCTTCCCAGGTGGCATTAGTGGTAAAGAACCTGCCTGTCAATGCAGGAAATATAAGAGATGTGAATTTGATCCCTGGGAAGGGAAGATCCCCTAGAAAAAAAAAAGGGCACACAATCCACTCCAGTATTCTAGCCTGGAGAATCCCACGGAGAGAGGAGCCTGGTGGGCTATAGTCCATAGGGTCTCAAAGAGTTAGACATGACTAAATAGACAGCACAGCACATGCAACATGAGACAGTAGGTTTTTCTCTTTGAGGGGTGAAGGACTTTATGCTTCTGGTTCTCCTAATGTCATTGTAGAGACAAATCAGTGATTACTGCTGCCAGTATACTAGAAATGAAATGGACTTTTGTATCATTAACCCTTTAGGGTAAATTGCTGTTGACCTATATATTATTAAGTTGCAAGTACTTTTTCATAAACACTTTAATCCTGCAGTCTAGAATGCTATTGTTCATATACCAAGATGACAGAAACCACTGAAATCCTTTAACCAGGGCATGATGAATCTGTTAGAATTATTCAGTGCTGAGAAGACACTGTAGGTAGGAGACCAATATAAGACCTCAGGTATGGTTTGAAAGAAGTCACATGGACTATAATTAGGCTGTCAGCAATATAAGTATTTCACTGAAACATTTGAATCCTTCACAGACAAGAATTCTAAGGAGAGAGTTTGGGAGAAAATAATTTTCCTGATTCTCCAAAAAAAGAAACCAATCATGAAACCAATAGGAAGTAATCCACAACTTAGGGTTTAAATACAGTCATAAGAAATCTGGCTCCAGTAACAACTAGCTAGATTAACAGAAAGCTAATCTCTCTATTAGAAACACATACATTATTTCTCTATCTGCACCAAAATGCCCAGTATATGGAAGCGCTTGTACATCAACACTCTTAGTGGTAGAAATGGATCTCATATTGTTCAATTGACCTTAGCCATTGCTCTCAGAACACATGTGCCATGTTAGAGTGTCTGTTGGACTCGAGGTACAGGCAGTTAGTCTTGACATCATTGCTTCATAATGGGCCCTCTCATTCTGAATTCTATATCTAGACTTTTTATCCCATTACAGTGAGCTCCATTTGTTTGGGAGTGTGCTTCTTGATATTCTTTCCTTTTCCTACCAATAGATACTAGTTGGGGATATATAAATTCATGAAATAGGTTTGCCATTGATCCTCTTCTTAGAATGCTTTTGATCTTTCAGCTCATTTACCCCCAACTTAAAAGCACTTGTATGTCCCTAATGATGGATATGGGAGCTGGGTTGGCCATCTAAAATGTTCTGTTACCTTTTTTCATAGGACAAGGAGTATAGTTTAATTTACATGTCTATAACTAAGAGTGATAATTCTAATGATTTTTCCTTAATGAATGTCTGCTAAAAGTAGCTTGCTTTTTCAGTATAGAAGAGGGATCTCTAAAAGGTGCAGTGTCAGGACAGAAAATAGATATCTTTCTATTTATTTCAAACAACAACAAAATGATTGTAGAGAATTAAATCTTCCCTTACCACATCATGGAATGTCTGGAGGGCTAGAGACTGCCATCACAATAGTCAGTTCATAATCACCATCCAGGGCTTATCAAGCTCCTGTTGCTAACATGTAGGCAACGACAGCAATCTCTGACCTGGAATGCTGGGTCCACCCATCTAACCACTACTAAACATGTACATCTCCAAGGACACAACTAGAAACAGAAGTACCTCACCTCTTTCTTCCGAAACTTATCTGAGTTTATCAGTTACTAGAACCAAAGACACATCCAGAATTTTGATGTTAAGGATCTATGGGAAAGTTGATTTGAGCGTCCCAGCTTCCTTACTTGTAAGAAAGTATAGGAAAGTAAATTAAATTTTTTTTTCAGCAGATAAAGTTAAAGAAAACAAGAGAAGAAAGAAAAGCACCATGCCTAGTTCTGACAGTATAGAAATGAAAAGAATCAAGTACAAGAATGGTGAGAAATGTAAGAAATATATCTTACCTAAAGAGGAATTGATTTTTTAAAAATATGTAAAGGCACCCATTTTAAAATATATTAAATGAAATTAAAAAAATAAATAACTAGATCTGGCTCAGGGTGTTTTGTTTCTTTGCCTACCAATTAGATATATTTATAATGGATAAACAGAAATACTTTTTACTAATAATCATTTTCATGATTGAGATGTTTATTGCTGATGTGGATCTAAATGGAAATGTATACCTTTTCCCTCATCTTGCTTCATTTAACAGTGTATATTATTTTCTACAAAATTATTGTGATGCTTTCAGGGTTTGCCTTGTCATGAAATTTAAACAAAAGTTAATTAAACCTTTCCTCTACCTGATTTTTTCTCAATTACAAATGTATATCACATTACATAATTAGTTGTATTCATGTAAAGAGTAATATGTGAAAATTGAGGACTTACAAAATGGCAGCACAAGAGTTTCACAAGTTTTATTATAGACTCGTGTGAGATATTGGACCTAACTAAAGTGTGTGACAAGATGATCTTTCTACTGCCCTGGTGTTGTTTGAATAGGCTTTGGAGATTGTCAGGTTCTGGCATGGTGGCTATGTCATGGATTTTCAGCAAAAACGTGACTTGTATCATGAATGTAATTAGAACCAGTGACCAAACAGCACACGCTTTGAAAGGATATTCCATTGCAGAATTTCTGAACCATTTCAGTCCTCCACGGATTTTATTAATGGGGTTTATTTGTTTCTGACTGTACTTTTTAAAAATAGATTTTTTAATAATGACAGATGTAATATCAATCAATTTCTTTCAAACAGATAAAGTCTTTCAGGTTTATTGAAACACCTGAAATTTTTATTTTTATACTGGATCTTGGATCTTGAGCCAAACACAGACTTTTTGGCAGTCATCGCTCTACTCATCTCACCTACAAAGATTTGAAACAGGTATTAGATATTGGATTTTTTACCAGGAAATGTATGCTGACTTTGCCTTTTCGGATGTATGACATTGAATCTACCCTTCCTTTCACCTAGTGCAATAAAAGATTAGGAAAGACTTAAGCAAAGAATGTAATGTAACTTAAGATCCATGATTATAGGATCATTAAGTATTTGAAAAGAACTCAAAAAATATGCACGTCAATTAATCTGTCCATTCATGCATATATTTTTCACTATATCCTATTGAGGGCAAAATCTGAGTCCCTCTGTGGCCAAGGTCTTTTATAGGACTAAACAACTGTATAGTTTAAAATCCAAATTGGAATTTTTTTTTGAGAGTGGAATGAAATTCAATTTGTACTTATGCCAGGAGAACAGACCTGACCTGGATCTGTTCCTAGCAAAGATAGAGGTAAGCCTTTCCACGTATCATCCATGTTAGGATAATGAAAAGATTCATGCTTCCTTCCAAGCTGACCTTAAAACAATCTTATTTTTATCCAGTATTATAGAGATTGTGTCCTTTACTTGAATAGATTTTTCAACTGCCAAGAGAAGAAAATATCACTGGGTAAGTTAAACTGCTTTTTGTTTTTTACGCTGAAATGTAAGTGAAATCATTAGCTCCTCTCCTGAGAGCATCTCTTGAGAGGATATCTAAAGGTTGAGTAAGCATGAGAGGTAAACATAGAGAAAGTAGGGGCTAGTGAACTAAAAATAAATTTTATTTCTTCAATATATCTGAGTTTACTATATCGGAGAACTCTGACAACTAAAATGCAGATGAAAACCAAAGGTCATATGAAGGACTGGAAAACACAATGTGAATGGATTGAGTCAAATCTATTACCACTACCAGGAAAACAAATGAATGCCCATATATGTTTAATGGTGTATCAAAAAATCAACTTTACATACCTAAGATGGCATCATGATGCTATTGATTTTATGTCTATGTTAGGTCCCATTATTGGCAAATTGGCCAGTATCATTGTGAGTCATAACAATTTTCATATAACAACAAAATAGAATAGCTCAAATTAAGTTAAAAGCATAGAGATATTACAGCACTTAACACTAATATAAAATTGTATGTTTTTGTGAGAAACAAGGTCATGTTTTCAAACTGCACAAGAAGCGAAACGGTAATGGGGTCCATCTGGATTTTTTGAAACTGTATGATTGTAAACTCCTAGGCATTTTACTGATAGAAAATGGACTGCAGGGTGTTAGTTAAAATGTAGTTAAATGTTCATAAAGCCTTTTTAATCCTATATTTATAGTACCCAAACATAAAGTGACATGCACAGTATTTCAGCTGTTCACAGAACCTTCTGTTAATGGATTTCTAAATGATTAGTGACAAAAGCAGATCCCATAATTGATTTATAATTACTCTCACAAATATACTGTGCTTTAGAATATTCACCTAACCCTCTTATCAAAGCAATTATTACACTAGTATTCATAACTCTGTTTAACACAGTCAATGTAATTGAATATCTGAGGACTCTATTAAGATAAAATTTTCCTATCTGGAACATGATAAATGACATTATAAACAAGCCTAAGAAAACTTCAGTTATAAGCCCTTATTTCTTGAAAAAAGTTTGTAATTTTACAAGTCTAACAGGAGTTTGTAGAATTATGTTCTGATGGAGAACTAAGACCTATACTACCCACTACCATTGAAATGTTAAAATATTTCCAACTTTATTGAATCTCTGGCTAATTAGATGCTATTCATATCTAGAATAAAGCAAATTGCATATCACTACTTTTAACAAAAGTATTTTAGTATTATAAAGAAAAAAATTATATCTAATCTTTTTATTGCATCTATCTTCTATCTCTGTATCTAAACTTTTGTTATAAAGATAAATATTTGTCTACATATATTTTTTTTCAAGATTATCCTTAAAATAAGCAATATTGACTTATAGATAGTATACATTTTTGTTTCACACTAAAAATTTGGATAACATAATGAAGTATTTTCTGAACCACTAAGTATTCTTCATGTTGGCCAAGTAATATCCTCCTTCCTTTGGCCCCCTATCTGCTTTCTGTACATATCCATATGAAACAGTGTCCTACTCTTTTGTAGTCAGAATTACTAACCTCATTAGATGTGAACCTGCAGAAGGCAGCAGCTGTGTTGACTTTTCTTTCCTGGCTACTCCTCCCCACAATATATGCCTGCTCATGCTTGCTCAGTCACTTCAGTCATGTGTGACTCTGTGATGCTATGAACTGTAGCCTGCTAGGCTCCCCTGTTCATGGGATTCTCCAGGCAAGAATATCAGAGTGGATTGTCATGCCCTCTTTCAGGGAATCTTCCCCACCCAGGGATTGGACCTATGTCTCCTGTATGGCTGGCAGAGTCTTTACCACTGAACCACTGGAGAAGCACCATAGCACATGCTAGGTACTCAATGAAACATTTTTTCTTTCATTAAAAAAAAAAAAAAAACCTCAAAATATGCATAAAAATTGAAAAGATGATCCAAGGAGTTTCTGTACATCTTCTCTTGCAGGAAGGGGAACCCCTTCCAGGGCCCAAAAGTGGGCTCTTGTCTAACACTCAGAAATGAATTGTCCGAGAAGACACATGTACTGACAAAACAAGAGATTTTATTGGGAAAGGGTGCCCAGGCAGAGAGCAGGAGAGCCGTAGGATAAGGGAACCCAGGAGAACTGCTCTGCCATGTGACACCCAGGTTTTATGGTGATGGGATTAGTTTCCAAGTTGTCTTTAGCCAATCATTCTGAATCCGAATCCTTCCTGGTGGTGCACACTTTGTTCATCCAAGATGGATGCCAATGAGGACTCTGGGAGGTGGTCAGACATGTGTTGTCTCCTTTTGACCCTCCCTGAGCTCTTCCTGTTGGTAGCAGTTTATTAGTTCTGTGCTCCTTACCAGTATCTCCTGTCCTGAAGCAACTCATGCAAATTGTTACCATAGTGCCTGGCCAGCGGGGACGGTTTCAGTCAATGTGCTTCCCCTAACACTTCCACTGGTTTTCCCTAATGCTAATAGATGCCATGGAGCTTTGGTCAATACTAAACCACTAGCCTTGGTAATATATTAATTAAACTAAAGACTTTATTTGGATTTTATGTTTTCCCTATAATGACTTTTTGTTGTTATTGTTGTTCCAAGATGTAATTCAGGATACCACATGACATTTAGTCATATCTCCTAAATATCCTCTGATCTATGTCAGTTTCTCAGTCTTGTTTTTCATGACCTTGATGAAAAATAAAGAATTTTGCTTAACTAGGTGAATGAATTGCTTTGTTGAAAACCAATCAGTCTACCTTATTATGTGTTTGTATTAGAGAGAATTGTGTGGATGTAAAATATGTGCTTATTCTGTGGTTGCATTTTAGTTGTTTTCTCAAAACTTCTGAAGTATATCATGTAATGCAGCTTAAGTATTGATATAAAGATAAAGTTTAAATAGGGTTATTTTTCTTCTGATTGTAAATTTCAAATGTGAAAATTATTTTTAAAGATGAATGATCATGAGCTTCTTCAAGTAATAAGAATTAAGAATAAACATATAATGCCAGTGAGACAGACAAAGGCAGGATGGATTAAGGTTAAGAATATCTACTTTGGATTCAAAAATGCTTGTATCTTGTTAATGACTTGGCCATTTGCTCACTATGTGGTCTTTGGTGAGTTATCTTAACTTTGTCTTTAGTTAAAGAAAGATAATATTACTTCATGGGCTTATTGTGAAGATAAAAATGATTAAGTTAATGTACTTTATTAAATTAAAATGAGCTCTTAATAAATATAATTAATGAACCAAAAGGAAAAGAAGTAGGAAAGGAGATTAAAAGAAATAATCATTCAATATATAAAAAATTTACTAAAATTGAACAAGCTAAAAGAGATCTAATTAATAGATAACTAATGCAAAGTTATGTGTACTTGCCCAAGAGGAAACCCAAGACCATTAATTCACTTGTTATCTATGGACATTTGATATCTCAGACTGTAAATAATTTGTCTGCAATGTGGGAGACCCTAGTTTTATCTCTAGGTCCAAAAGATCCCCTGGAGAAGTGAATGGCTACTGACTCCAGTTTTCTTGCCTGAAGAATTCCATAGATAGAGGAGTCTGGTAGACTACAGTACAGTCAATGGGGTCTCAAAGAGTCAGACACAGCTGAAAGACTTTTATGTTCACTAAAACTGAACAAACTAGAAGAAATCTAATTAATAGAAAAGTTACGTGTACTCTCCCAAGAAGAAACTCAAGACAATTAATTCACTTGTTATCTGCTGACATTTTTATTTACTATTTATCAGAAAGTTATATAGTTGAAGTCTTCTATAAATTTTAGAGTTTCTTTATAAATTAATGTATCTTAGTAAGAACTGAATTGTTAATGCATCACACACTAATGGACACTCCCACATGTTTTAACAGTCTTATCTGACACTGAGGAGATCAGTAAGAAATAAGACTTCCCCAAAACTTCAACCACTGGCTCATGTACTTGCTTCAGCAAATTTACTGATTGTAGAAAAGTCATGTTTTATGGTCCATAAATTAAAAGTATACTATATTAGAGAGATTTTATGGAAAACTGTCTTCTTCAGAAAGTAAAAGAGTATTTTTTTAAATAGGAAAGTAAGCTTTTTTTACATATGTCCATTTTTATATATTTTTAATTTTTTATTGGAGCATAGTTGACTTACAATATCATGTTAGTTTCAGGAGTACAGCAAAGGGATTCACTTATATACATGCAATTTATCCATTTCCTTTCAAGTTGTTTTCCCGTATAACTTATTACAGAATATTGACCAGAATTCCCTGTGCTATACAGTAGATCATTATTAGTTCCCATCACTTCATGGGAAATAAATGGGGAAACAGTAGAAACAGTGTCAGACTTTATTTTGGGGAGCTCCAAGATCACCGCAGATGGTGATTGCAGCCATGAAATTAAAAGACACTTACTCCTTGGAAGGAAAGTTATGACCAACCTAGATAGCGTATTCAAAAGCAGAGACATTACTTTGCCAACAAAGGACAATCTAGTCAAGGCTATGGTTTTTCCAGTGGTCATGTATGGATGTGAGAGTTGGACTGTGAAGAAAGCTGAGCACCAAGGAATTGATGCTTTTGAAGAAGACTTGGAAAAGACTCTTGAGAGTCCCTTGGACTGCAAGAAGATCCAACCAGTCCATCCTAAAGGAGATCAGTCCTGGGTGTTCACTGGAAGGACTGATGCTGAAGCTGAAACTCCAATATTCCTTTGGCCAACTGATGTGAACAGTTGACTCATTGGAAAAGACCCTGAGGCTGGGAGAGATTAGGGGCAGATGGAGAAGGGAATGATAGAGGATGAGATGGCTGGATGGCGTCACCGACTCGATGGACATGAGTTTGTGTAGACTCTGGGAGTTGGTGATTGACAGGGAGGCCTGGTGTGCTGCGATTCATGGAGTCTCAAAGAGTCGGACACGACTGAGCAACTGAACTGAACTGACTCTAAATATAACAGTGTGTGTATGTTAGTCCCAATCTCTAGTTTTTCACTTTTCCCCAAGTTTCCCCTCTAGTAGTCATAAGTTTGATTTTCAGATCTGTCAGTCACTTTCTGTTCTCTACATGAGCTCATTTGTATCATTTTATGCACTTTCTATATCTGGGAGTTGAGCAAATTGTGGAATCACTCCAAGCCTTGATTTATTTTCTACTTAAAAAAGTAGAGTTGGGCTAGATCTGTGGTTCTCATGCTTTTGTGTTTTTCATAAAGAAGTAAATTAAAAATGGAAATCACTAATCCTCACTTTGGCAGCACATATACTAAAAATGGATATCAGCATAGGACCACTCTTCATTTTGTCACATAAAGCATATTTTTAAAACTCAGAAATATTTTAAAACATGTTTTAAAGTTATTTAAATTTTTACAAACCACACTAATTATTTAGACGAGTTTCATATTCATTGCTTCTGCCTATAGGTATTTTCAGCAAAAGTAGTCTCAATCTCATGCACAGTTTTTTCTGTTGAAGGAGTTTTTTTCTACCAAATTTTAAATAATCTCAACAAGTCTGATTGATAGCAAAAACAGTTGAAGTGAAGATAGAAAAAGCAAACTGAAAGTAGTTATATTCTAGCATTTTAATAGGCTTATATTTAATATTTTTTTAATTTCTCATTCTATTTTCAACTAAACTGTGAAATAAATCAGGAGAATAAGACTGAATTAAAGCTGTAATAGGATAGCTGAGCACAAACATATTAATTTATTGGTTTGTTATCCAAAGACTTCCTGATAAAGTTGGTACTAAGCTCTGGTTCTCCTGAGTCATGATCTTCTCATCCCTTCAATTCAGTTCAGTTCAGTCACTCAGTCATGTCCAACTCTTTGTGACCCCATGAATCGCAGCACACCAGGCCTCCCTGTCCATCACCAGCTCCCGGAGTTCACTCAGACTCACATCCATCGAGTCAGTGATGCCGTCCAGCCATCTCATCTTCTGTCGTCCCCTTCTCTTCCTGCCCCCAATCCCTCCCAGCCTCAGAGTCTTTTCCAATGAGTCAGCTCTTCGCATGAGGTGGCCAAAGTACTGGAGTTTCAGCTTTAGCATCATTCCTTCCAAAGAAATCCCAGGGTTGATCTCCTTCAGAATGGGCTGGTTGGATCTCCTTGCAGTCCAAGGGACTCTCAAGAGTCTTCTCCAACACCACAGTCCACATAAAAAAGTCTTTTAGCTAAATGAATCATCTGAAAAGGTAAAATTTCTCTCTACTTGAACACACACAGAGGTCTCACCAAAAACCTTTTTCATAGGCAAAACTAATTCTCAGAAACAATGAAGTATATATAAAATCAAAAATGAAAGGTCCTTCAGATTACTAGCATTACCAACAGGATGGCAAATTCAGTCATATTTAAATTTAAGAACATATGCAAAAAGACAAAACTGGAGTTTTAACTGTAGATTTTTTTAATTGCAGATATAATTCCATTCAAAAATGAATTAAGTAAGCAGTCTATCAAGTACTTCTTAAAACTACAATGATAATAACAGAAAACTAATAAATACTTAGACTGCTACTAAATGCCATAAAGCAAACAAAAAAATCATGGCTATCATCTTTTTTCCTAGAGCATAATAAGCTACTTGAAGGTACAAGACTAATACATATTCAAAACTATTGTTGAATAGAAAAAATATTATATTCATATGGCTGTTAGTATGTCCACACACAGCAATCAGGGAAGGGTTCTTGTTGGAAATTTGAAGTAAGCGGGTCTTAGAAAGTAATCAAGATTTGAAAAGACAAGGAAAGGGAAGGTATTCTAAAGCTATAACACGAGTATAAAAATATGGTGAAATTGGGAGATATCAATGTTTAGGAATAAGTTAAAAGGATCTTAGAATCTTAGAGCTTGATGAGGCTTCAAACATCACATAGCTCAATCTCCTGCTTTCTCAATTTGGGATCCTAAGAATGAAGAAAACAGAGGAGACTGGCCAAAAACACACAGCTTGTTAATGATTCAATTGGTACGTGATTCTAGGTCTCTTGATTTTCACAGTCCAATGCTGTTTTAAATAAACAAGTTAACTTTTACTAGTTCACATTTAATTCAGTATGAATGGAGCAATTAAAATTACAGACTAGAAACAGGAGATTGCCAAAGAGAGGGCTTGAAAAATATGTTGTTGTAATTATTGTTAACCTGTGAGAATTTCATCATGTACACTTATCTTCCTGTT
Source organism: Capricornis sumatraensis (assembly GCF_032405125.1). NCBI lineage: Eukaryota > Metazoa > Chordata > Mammalia > Artiodactyla > Bovidae > Capricornis > Capricornis sumatraensis. Next base: position 39,635,637 of record NC_091073.1, on the reverse strand, counting down.
TCTGGCAAGAGGTAGTGTGTCCTTCTGAAATCTAATGTGGCCTCTTGCAGTTTTTTGGCATGAAATTACCTAAACAGTGCCAGAAACATCATGAGTGAGACTGTTCAGTGAAGTTTCTACCCCATTTTCAGTGTTAAGACTCAAACACAGTTTGGTTGCAGCTTCTGAGGAAAGTACCAGACTTGGGAGACATAATGCACACATATTAGATGGCGCTTGTGTCAGAAGGGCAGGCACAGGTTACAATCTGATGTAGCAGATCTGATTCTTCATTTTGGTGACTTAAATGTATAATTGAGGTACAAACTTAAATTCAGAAAATAGTTTATACACTGATGCAATTCAAAGAATTATATCATAGAAGCTAATAGAAAGGCAAATAATAATTTTCATGATTAGATACTTTAAGATCTAATTCAAATTAAATAATTCCAATTGAATAAACTAATTAAAGGAATTAAAGAAAATTTTATGAGTTCAATGAATATTTATTTAGTGAGAATTTCCAGGCTTTTTAAAATTTTTTTTGGTGATTATGACACATCAGTGAATAAACAACAAAAGCCTTGCCTCATGAAATTTATTGGCTGATGGAAATTTACATTCCAGTTCATCTTCTAAGTGCTAGAAAGAGTATCTAGTACAGTCTGTGAAAAGATGAAACGAAGTGACTGGGCTATTTACAAGTTCATTATTTTAAAAGAGAAAACAGACATGAATAATAATTAGAAGACAGTAAGGTATCATCTCCAATTGAAAAATATATTGTATTAAATATAGCACAAAGGAATAAGTGAATAACTCCATAAAAAGCACACAGGAGTGGTTTCGCTAAAAAATAGGCTCTCTGGACTGTATTAAGAAAGCAGAAGTGAAGCTGGCTAAAATAAAATACAATACTTTATAGATATGTATAAAATATGGTAATTTTTAAGTTGAGATGAAAGGTGACTGAAGTAACAAGCCAAATTTCTTATTAATAGATACATATTTCTTGCTTCTTATAAAGTGGAATCTGAATACTTTTTCCTCCTATGTACACCTAACAGTTAACTGAAATGGAAACCTTTACAAGAACTATTAACCAGATTTAATAAATATAAATTAAGGATATTTTTGCTTTTATGTGGTAAAATATAGTTTATAAATACTATGTTTATATAATAGTTCAGCCTGAACTATTATATATTAAAAATTTCAGTCTTTGTTGATTACTGTTCATTAGCGCTACTTTAAACTTAAGGCATCTGGTCCCATCACTTCATGGGAAATAGATGGGGAGACAGTGGAAACAGTGTCAGACTTTATTTTTGGGGGATCCCAAATCACTGCAGTTAGTGATTGCAGCTATAAAATTAAAAGACGCTTACTCCTTGGAAGGAAAGTTATGACCAACCTAGATAGCATATTCAAAAGCAGAGACATTACTTTGCCAACAAAGATTCATCTAGTCAAGGCTATAGTTTTTCCAGTAGCCATGTATGGATGTGAGAGTTGGACTGTGAAGAAAGCTGAATGCTGAAGAATTGATGCATTTGAGCTGTGGTTTTGGAGAAGACTCTTGAGAGTCCCTTGGACTGCAAGGAGATCCAACCAGTCCATCCTAAAGGAGATCAGTCCTGGGTGTTCATTGGAAGGACTGATGCTACAGCTGAAATTCCAATACTTTGGCCACCTGATGCAAAGAGTTGACTCATTGGAAAAGACCCTGATGCTGGGAGGGATTGGGGGCAGGAGGAGAAGGGGACGACAGAGGATGAGGTGGCTGGATGGCATCACCGACTCGATGGACATGGGTTTGTGTGAACTCCTGGAGTTGGTGATGGACAGGGAGGCCTGGTGTGCTGCGATTCATGGGGTCGCAAAGAGTTGGACACGACTGAGCGACTGAACTGAACTGAACTGAAATTTCCGTTATTGAATGAAACTTACTATAGTAATACTAAGTTGAGTTGGAATCAGTTCTCAATTAACTAATTAATTCTCTCTAATCATTTAATATGCTGTCAATTTTATCCAGCCAGACTGCAAAATAGCCAAAGAAACACAATGTTCAAAAATTGCTAAAATGAGCATGAGAATCATATCATCTATTTTAAATTTTGATTCAAATAATTGGAAATTTTCTTGCACTAAGAATGCCAGCTGATGAATTATATCAATTTTGGCAGCTAAATATGACTTTAAAATAATTTTGGAACTTTACAAGCCCACCCAGTATTTTGATTTATTTTCAGTGGAAAACTTTCTATTTTTTCCCCTAATGAAAGATCCAAGATATTTAAATAAAAGTAAAAGATATCCAATGACCTTAGGAAACCCCCTTAAATAAAAATAAATGTATCAAATGACCTTAGACACTCCCCATAAAGATGAATAAGAATGCCTAATGAAACAGAAAAAGATAATATACTTCTAATATCAACTATTGGGGAAGTCTGTTTAATATTGTGCTAATCTATAAAATCAACATTGTATCTCCTATTCTCAGTAAAAGGACAGTTGAATTCAGAGAACAAGTGTAATTTTAACAGAATGCTTGAAAGGCAAAAACTCATATCAAGGACAGTAATTATAAAGAGACTGAAATAATTTACCAAATCTGTGCATGCATGCTTGAAAGTGAGAGGGAAATGTAGAAACCTGTTAGATGGACGTGGAAACAGGTCAGTCCACAGATTAGCTGAGCATTCCAAACCACAGGCATTCAAAATTATGAGCTAGATCAAAAGGAATGTAGATAGAGGGGGACTTCAGTCCATCACATCTTCATGAGCATGTTTACCAGGTATCATTTTTACTCCAGGGGATACTGTGTTTCTCTTTCAATATGAAGAAACTTTGAGGAAGAGTAAAAGGGAGATTTCTGGGGAGAATGATTTTGTTTTGTTTTCCTCTTTGATTAAATTGCATGGTATACCTCAGTTTAAATTTTCCTTTTTCATATAGTTATTGTATTATTATATACTTTATTTGAAGTAAATTTCTAAGAATTTTTTTATCCTTCCTTTGAAAAATAGATGAACTAATGTGCAAATCCTTCTGGCTTTCTATCATTTCTCACAGCTGGGCTTTAACAGACATTTGAGCTTGAAGATCAAAACTATACCATAACAGTTACGCAACTCAGGTCAAATTATTATCCCCCTTAAGCAGTCCTCTCACTTGCAAACTAGATTTTTGTGAGGCTTAAATGAAATAATCATCTTTAAGACAGTTAAGTTTTTACTAATAATCTTACTAAAATAAATGGCACATTTTAGATGTTCATATGATATTGATGGGGGCTTCCCAAGTGGCTCAGTGGTAAAGAATATGCCTGCCAATGCAGGAGACACAGGGGACATGTGTTTGATCCCTGCATCAGGAATATCCCCTGGAGGAGGAAGTGGCAACTCACTGCAGTATTTTGGATGGAAAATCCCCTGGACAGAGGAGCCTGGCAGGCTATAGTCCATAGGGTCACAGCTGCTGCTGCTGCTAAGTCGCTTCAGTCATGTCCAACTCTATGCGACCCCATAGACAGCAGCCCACCAGGCTCCTCTGTCCATGGGATTCTCCAGGCAAGAATACTGGAATGGGTTGCCATTTCCTTTTCCATAGGGTCACAGCGTTGGACACAACTTAGCTACTGAGCATGCATGCATGATATTGTAGAGGTTTGTTCTGTTTTTGTTTTTGAGACAGATGTCACATAAATTATCAAAAAATAAACAAAAAATAATAAATATCCAGTTTCTACTAAATGCAATGCTAGATTCTGTATGAATAGCAGTCATGTAGCATGTAAAACTCTACCCTAAAAAATCCCATAATCTATTAAGATATTATAATGAATTTTAGAGACAATAAGCTAAGCTAGATTCTTTGCTATATACTGCAGATTTTAGTTACCAAGATGCATTTTTGTACCTATGAAATTTATTCTAGTGGTATTATCTGGATTTCTGTATGGGCTATGTTTCAATAAATGTGTTTGCCTATGAATCCCTTTAACTTCCAACAATAAACTCCCTTGGGTAGAATCCTGAAAAAACCCAAACTTATCCACCTTGTACCGGATCACAGTGTAGTGAAGTTACATGATGCCTTATACCCAGCACCTCCTGAAATATAGGAGGTAGTCTGTTGGGAGAGGAAGGTCTTAGGAAATTAGGTGAGCTCCTTGATGTATTGTTTTGAACATTCAAGGGTTTGTTTACTAAACAGCACCCTAGTGATTGCTAACATTCCTTTCAGTTCTAAAAATTTCATGATTCTATAATTCTGTAATTTAGCCTATAAAAATACTCCAACAAATCACATGAGCTATTCAAGAAATAGTACCACAAGGCCTGTCATGTTTGTGCTTCTGCCTTTTGGATGGACCACTATTTACTTTATAGTTTTCCTCTTGATGGACCTAAATAGGAAAGGGAGATATAAAAATATTATTCTTGTTATTATCAGTTCTCATTTTTGCAAGCTTGGAATTCATTTGGTGGAAAATCACTAGATTTATCCTACTCTAGTTAGTTTGTGTTGGACCAAGGTTGATAAGTAAAATAATATACTGGAAACAAAGCTCCTAAAGAGTTTCCAAACATTATAAACCTTTATTTTCTCTTTTCTCTTTTGAGACATTTTCACAAACTGACTTGAGTTGGAGTATATTTTCTGTATAGATTTGAAAATGCAGTAAAGGGAAATTCATTTAAGTGTATCTTATATCATGTTTTTAAAGCTAGAATTCACAACCAAATAATGGAAGGTTAAACATATTGAAGTAGGTGAGATCAGTTCCAATCTATAATTTATTACATCTGCAAGGCCTAAAAGTATAATTATCAAAGATCTTTGAACTTTTGGATCAATGGTAAAATTTGTTAAAAAGTTCTACTCATGTTTTGAATTATTCCTGATAATTTATAATTATTAATTGAGTAAAATGAAAATAATTCTGAGTGGGAAAACTATGCATTATATTTCTATATTAAATATAGTATGTATTATATATACTATATGAATATTGTATATAAATATTTTGTTGTTTAGTCACAAAGTCGTGTGACTCTTTTGTGACTCCATAGAATGTAGCCCGCAAGGCTCTTCTGTCTGTGGGACTTTCCAGGCAAGAATACTAGAGTGGGTTGCAATTTCCTTCTCCACAGGATCTTTCTGACCTATGGATCAAACCCTCATTTCCTGCATTGCGGGTGGATCCTTTACTGCTGAGCCACCAGGGAAGCCCACTATATATAAATATATATAATACTCTTTAAATGTTTTGAAAAAAATTTTTTAATCAAGGTATAGTCTACTTACAATATTTTGTTAGTGTTAGAATATTGAGTTAGTTTTGAGTATACAGCAAAGTAATTGTTATATATACATTTTTTTATTTTAGAATATTTTCCATGATAGGCTATTATAAAATATTGAATACTGTTCCCTGTGTTACAAAATAAATCCTTATTGCTTATCTATTTTATGTATAGTAGTTTGTTAACTCCATGCTCCTAACCAGAAATTTGTTTTCTATGTCTGTGAGTCTTGTTTCCATTATACAGATTCATTTGTAGTATATTTTTAGATTCCACATATAAGTGATATCATATGATATTTGTCTTTCTCTGTTGGACTTACTTCACTCAGTATCATATTCTCTACTTCCATCCATGTTGCTGCAAATGGCAATGGTTTCTTCTTTTCCATGGCTGAATAATATTCTATCGTGTGTCTATGTATGTGTGTGTGTGTGTGTGTGTGTGTGTATCACAACTTCTTAAAATAATTATTTATTGAGTTGTTTCCACATCTTGGCTATTATAAATAGTGCCACACTGAACACTTGGATGCATTTATCTTTCTGAATTAGAATTTTCTTTTCTGGGTATATGCCTAGGTATGGGATGTTGGATCATATGGTAGATATTTTTACTTTTTTAAAGGAGTCTCCATTGTGTCTGTACCAATTTAAATTTCTGTCAGCAATGTAGGAGGGTTCCCTTTTCTCCACATCCTCTTTATTATTTGTAGACATTTTGATTATGACCAGTCTGAGGTGATACCTCATGTGGTTTTGATTTGCATTTCTCTAATAATCAGCAATGTTGAGCATCTTTTCATGTGCTTCCTGGCCATCTGTCTTCTTTGAAGAAATGTTTATTTAGGTTTTCTTTCCTTTTTTTTTTAATATTGAGTTATATGAGCTCTTTATATATTTTAAAAATTAAGCCCTTCTCAGTTGCTACATTTGTAAATATTTTCTCATCCCATAGGTTGTATTTTCATCAACCCATAGGTTGATGGTTTTCTTTGTTCTGCAAATGCTTTTAAGTTTAATTTGGTTCAAGTAATCTCTTTTTACCTTTATTTCTTTTGCTTCAGGAGATTGATCTAAGAAAATATTGCTATAGTTTATGTCTGAAAATGTTTTGCATTTGTTCTCTTCTAGGAGCTTTTGGTGTTGTGTCTTATAATTAGATCTTTAAAACATTTGATTTTATTTTTTATATAGTGTGAAGGAGTATTCTAATTTCATTGATTTACATGAGACTGTCCAGCTTTCCCAAACACCACTTGTTGTAGAGACTCTCTTTTATCCATCATATTTTCTTGCTTTCTTTGTCAAAGATTAATTGAATATAGATATATGGGTTTATTTCTGGGCTTTCTATTCTATTTCATTGATCTGTATGTATGTTTTTTTCATTTTTATTTTTACCAATACCATACTGTTTTGATTACTATGGCTTTGTGGTATTGTCTGAAGTTTGGGAAGGTTATACCTCAGGTATGTTCTTTTTCCTCAAGATTGCTTATTTTCCATATGAATTGTAGGATGTTCTAATATCTGTTAAAAATGTCATGAGTAATTTGATAGGGATCACATTAAATCTGTAGATTGCTTTGGGTGGTGGGGCCATTTTAGCATTCTATGTGAGAATAGAATATCTTTCTATTTGTTTGTCTCATCTTCAATTTCCTTCATCAATATATTATAGTTTTAGCATATATGTTTTTCATTTCCTTGGTTAGGTTTATTCCTAGGGTTTTTTAAAATGCCATTTAAAATGAGATTCTTTTTTTACTTTCTTTCTCTGACATTTTATTGTTATTGTAAAGAGAAATAATTTTGTGTGTAAACATGTTTTTCTTTCAAAAACATTAAGCAATTGAATGACTGACAAACATCATAAGCCTAGAGTCCCTCTTAACACATTGTTGATCAGAGAGTTTTAATACATCTTTTGTTACCTGAAGGTTATTGACCAGAGACAGACTAGTATCATTTAAATAAGAAATCATTGGCCACAGGCATTAGTTTCAGCAAAAATCTCCCAGTCAGTAATGGGTTAATCTTGAAATAGTTTCAATTATTTTAGGATTGAGAAATTTGTCAAGCAAATGTAAGGTATGATAAACATAAATCACTCTCAGATTTCATATTATCTCAAGCATAAAATTATAACAATGCTATCAATAGTTCATAGAAGTCACAAAGGTATTTATGTGTTCCTGAGTAATATTTGAATGTATTATTAATAAATATATAAATAAGAGAGCATAATACCATAAAATGATAAACTATTTTACACTTTACTATGGTGGAGCAATTTGAACTTTTATTAATATATCTTTGAAATTTTCACAAGTATTGCCTTGAAAATAACATGATCTATATACATTTTACCAAATATATGGTATTTATCTACATTTTTTATGAATGAAAATTGTGATATTTTAAGAGAAATTCTTAACTATATATCATGAAAGATAGTTGAAAAGCATAATACTAATCAGGCTTATTTTTTGCTGATCCCTTTGTTTTTTCTACATCCAGCTAGAATGTCAAGTTGGATCACATGGAATTAGATGTCAATGTATGGCAAAACCAATACAGTATTGTAAAGTAAAATAAAGTAAAAATAAAAAGTTAAAAAAAAAAAAAAAAACTACTGTAAAGGACATCATTCTGCTGCATTTTATGGCACAAAGGCCTTAATCTTGGAATCCGGAAGGAGTACTTTTTCTTAGGGTGTAGGATGTAATGAAAAGCACATAACAGCTACACCCAGTCATCTTTTCCTTTATTATTTAAAAACTTGGATCATTTTTGGTACATTTCTCCCCAGTGATGTGGCTCCTTATGCAAAATATGCCCTTTGGACAGAAAAGTTTTATTCATTGTTCTTGAAATTCCAAGAAAAAGGATGGGATGCTATTCTTCATCTTCTCAGATGTCAGTAGTAAATTTGAAAAGTTATATTGGGCTTTCTATTGAATTATGGATCAAAGTGGTTTTCCTGTTCAGTCCAGCAGGAATCTGCAGAGGACAACAGAATCCCAGAAATCAATACGGAACATTTTGTGTCAAAATTAGTTCTGTCATGTGAGAAAATATTTTGTCTGAAGGAGATGACTGGCACAGATAAAGAGGCACTGGAGAGAGACATCCTCAGATACCTCTTGCATAGACTTGTCTTTTCTAGTATTGATGTTGATGCCCTCATACTCCATCCTCATGCCCTTGGTTCAGAGCTTGCTAAATTGAAAATATATGGAATTTAATGAGTAACTTTCCCCACTCCATTAGGGATGACCAGGGTCAGTTTCAGAATGTGAAATTATAATACATATGTTTCCGATTTATTTACAGCTAATTCAGAAAAAAATATTACTGGCTCTGAGCAGTTTTGTGTCCAAGAATGCTACAGAAAAAAAGTCAAAGGTCGTCATCCTCCTTTATCCTCCCCTTTTGGTGTAGAATTCCTGTCTTGTCTCCACCCTCTTTCATTTCCCCTGATAAGTTTTGATAGACACAGGGTATCTTTTACTTCCCCAGGGAGAGGATTCTATAATCTAATCATTCTGTGGTTTCCCTAGAATTTAACATAAACTTTTCTGTGGTTTCTTCTCTATACAACCCAATATATATTTTATTATTATTTTCTCTATGACTGTAAGTCACTCTTCCTCTTTTAAGGGATACCTAATATTGTGCTGATAGCATATGAATCAGGAGCCGTTTTGACATTTTCTTTGCAATGTTTAAAATAATTATTTTAGTCATCAAGGAGTACTATTAGGCTGAAATGTGTGTTAGGTTTTCAAGTGTCTGATATGGTTTAAAACTGAAACTTTTGAAGGGTGGGAGTGACTAAAGTACATTCTGCCACTGCAGATATGCTCTATGTAATATTTATATAGATTTCTTCAACTCGGTTTTTAGTTAATTATTCCTTTTATCTATTCTGATCCATTTCATTAAGTCTACTGAATCAATTGGTGTTAATAGCACATAGTCTTTCATTAATGTATTCATGAAAATGAAACTGTACTTTGCTTACAGCATTTGCTGTATTCTGTCATTATGTTGTCAGCACTTTTTATGTATTTTTATAGCCTTTATACATGTATTATAGCTAAATTTTTACTTTACAGTCTCTGTATAGACAAGACTTTGCCATAGCCATATGGATTCTTATTGTTTTTTGGTGTTTACAAACAGCATTGATATATAGATAGGCAGACAGAGAGATATAATATATTCTGTCTCTTTTCACAGCAATCCTATCCAATAGGGTTACAAGAGATATTTTTCTTTATGAATTAATTAATATGAGAACTGAGATTAAAGAGAGGTAAAATGATATAGAAGAAAACATAACTGGTAAGTAGCAGGACTAAAATTAATATCTAAGACTTCTGATTCATTACCCAATCATAACTATCAACATTAATTAAATAGTAATCATATGAGAAATATTGAGTGATGTAAAACTTCACTGTTTACATAAAAAAGTAACCATTATCCTTACTGCTCTATTATAGTGTTCTCTTCTTGCTCCAGTATCTAGTTATATTAATGCCACTAACAAGACAGAAATCCAATAAATGTTAAGTTTGAAAATCTCCTTTTTAGATCTCCATTATTTTTTAGGTACCTTTATAGCTTTCCTAAGAAGAAAATAACTTAGTTACAAGGTTCTGGAGCACAATGAATGCACAATCTTTGTAATTACTATCATCTGAGTGTATAAATGGTAAGTGCGTGTGCTAAGTCACTTTAGTCATATCTGACTCTTTGCGACCCTATGGAGTGTAGCCTGCCAGGCTCCTCTGTCCATGGGATTCTCCAGGCGTGCTTACTGAAGGTTGCCATACCCTCCTCCAAATGGTGTATAGATGTGTAAAATAAGATGGGCAATGTATTAGTGAATATTAACTATGTATTATCTCTCACACTAAATTTTAGCCACCAACAATTTGCCTATCTCCTAATTTCCTTTTCTGGCTTTTTCTATCTCAATTTCAGCTCTATTTAAACCTCAGTTTTCTTGGTGGCTCTCTAGAAAACAATACTTTCCTATAATCCCTATAATCCCAAATGATTCCAGGCCTAAAGCACACTCTAATTACTTACTTGCATTTTTTGCTAATTTAACTTGGGCACAAATCCCAAGCACAGAACATCTTTTTACCTAAAACTACTTTCAACTTCTTCCTCACTGCCTTCCCCACCCCTATTCATCTCAGTCACTTCCTGAGAGTCTTATTTCTTCAGCGTTTATATAGAATACTCTCGCTCCTTTTAATATTGAGCAATTTTCATTTTTAATTTGTTAATTGAATCTCCTGGACCCTATCAGTTCACTTCTTATAGAATCATAGATTTGATAGATAGGAAATATTATATATGTTATGAATAAGGACAATAAGGACCAAAGAGATTACAGGAGTTTACATTCTTGAAATGTCTTTCCCTTACTGGTTTTATATTTCTGCCTTAATCCCATCTGCTTTTACCTGAAGTTGATTTTTTTTTTTTTTTTTTTGCTAGCCACAAGATGTCTCTTCTTCAAATTTCAAGTTATGGCCTATTATAAAATCATCACCCACAAAATTATGTTTAAGTAATATGTGTACAATTATATTTAATATGAATTAAAGGGGTACATGTATTCAAAGAATACTTTTGACTAATGTGCTTTTAAAAAAAATTTCCCATATTTGATATTAGAAAGTACTTTTCTGCTTTATCCATTTTTAAGATTTAGTCTTTTTAAGTAATTAGAACTTGAGTTTTCATTTTGATGTTAAAATATGAGATATAATATAAAATCATAAATCCTAATTTAATATTATATGAAATATCATAAATATGAGAATCTTTAATTGTCTATGTCAGTTATAGATTTTTGTTTAAGACAACTGCTTTCACTAGCCCATTAATCATATTTCAGTGCAACTGTTTGTAACCATATAAAGATATTTTTATGTTTCTGTTTACAGTATTTTGCTTAATTTTTATTTTCTATGACAATGAATAACAAAGTAAAAATTATTTCACATAATAGTCCTCATAGGTATTCACTTTGACCAAAATAATTCTATTTTTCCTTCATCATCTGCAAATTTTAGTAAAAATAAGACTCCTTACTCACAACTGAAGTATTACCTCAGCGTCAGATTATACATTTTTTTAAGTAATAAAATGTTAATTGCCTTTGTTAGGTGCAGTGCTATTACAGGTTCCTATTACCCACATTTCTCAGAATTTCATATCTTCATCAAAACCTTGTCTTTCAGAGATCATATTCTACCTTCTAGATATGACCTGAGGGTTGTTTATTCATATCCTGTGATTTTGAAGATGAAGAATCCGAGGTTTAGAAATACAAGTTCACAGACATGCTTTAAGTCACACCATTTTTAGATACCAGAATTGAAGCTATCCTTCCATGCTGCTTCTGAAATTCCCAAGAAGTGATAAGGATTTTTGAGTTTTTCCTTATGTTCCTGCCATGGATGTTTACTGACTTCCAGTGCTTAGAATTTGAAGATAAACAATTTGAGGTTTTGCCCACATTTGACCTTTTATATCTCTTACAACTCTTGATTTTCCATTGTTTTTAGAGTGGCTATGGTAGGCAGAATACTGATCCCTGCTGCTTAGCTGCCTCTGACTCTGTGAGACTTTGTGGACTACAGCCCACCATGCTCCTCTATCCATGAAATTCTCTAGGAAAGATTACTGGAGTTGGTTGCCATGCCCTCCTCAAATGAATCTTCCCAACCCAGGAATCAAATGCTGGTCTTCTGCACTGTAGGCAAGTTCTTTATCACTGAGCCACGAGGAAAGCCCATACTCATTCCTAGGTGGTGTCTATACCCCAGTCCCTGAAGCTTATTGTGTTATACGACAAAGGAGAATTAAAGTTTCAGGTGAAAGTAAGATTGCAAATTATCTGATCTTCAATTAAGGAGAGTAGTTCTGGTTATTAAGTGGGCCCAATGTAATCACCAGAGTACTTAGGTGTGAAGGGGAGAAGGAGTAGAGCTGAAGAGTCAGAGTCAGAGTCAGGATGTTTGAGATCTTGCTGGCAAGTGCCAATCCAAGAAATGTTGGCAGACTCCGGGAAGGAGCTTGGCCCCAATGACACCTTGTGATACCTATTTTGGACTGCTAGCCTTCAGAACTGTAAGATACAATATTTTTACTGTTTTAAAGCTGCTTGGTTTTTAGTAGTTTGTTATGGCAACAATAGGACACTAATTAATACAAGTGGAAATCTTTCTTCCTAGCTGTTAACTTTTGAAAACCTGACTTATGGAAAATGATCCACTGGGGCAGTATTCCACAGGGCTATTTTCACCTATGCTTTTAGTTGTTTTCACAAAGTCTATTCCCTGGTGGTTCAGCAGTAAAGAACCCACATGCCAATGCAGGAGGTGCTGGTTCAATCCGTGGGTTGGAAAGATCCCCTGGAAAAGGAAATGGCAATCTGCTCCAGCATTCTTGCCTGGAAAGCCCCATGGACAGATGATCATGGTCATTTACCATCCATGAGGTCGGAAAGAGTTGGACACAATTGAGCACACACACACACAAACCCTTTGCTTGCTGGATGCACAGTGATCATGTTTTAATTGTGTTTGTGTTGTAGAAGAGAGATGGCTCAGGGTGCGTTCCGGCCTGGGCAGGGTGATTTCATACAGCTGGGTTTGGATTTTTTTCACAGACCTCAGATAATTGGAGTATGGGAACTAGGGCATTTTGGAGTTTTCGTCAAAAGACAAACTGGGCCTTGGTAACTTCCCTACTGTGTACTGTTGACATGGTCTGCCTGACTTGAGTTCCTTCATCTGTGAATTGAATATAGTAATACCTCACTGGTGTTGTACAATTAAACTATGTAATACATGTGCAATACCTTGCACAGAAACTAATATACAGTAAACACTTTAAAGCCAACATTTGTTATACACACAGTCCTGGAACAGAGAATCCAGTTTATTCTTATTTGGGTGCATATCCTTTCTAAGAAGGGAAACAAAATACGAAGTGGCTCTTCTCTTGAGTTATTAATACCAACATGATGGGTAAAAAAGTTATGATTTGCTTTCCTTTACCATCCTAAAGCTTTTCATTTTTCTTTCTTTGTTGTATTAACAAAAACAACATGAAGATGTCTAAGTATTATCTTCATTTTTATTCTATAGTTGAAGCAAAAAATAATTTGTAAAAAAAGATACCTTTTTTTTTTCCTTTAGAAAGAGAAACCAAATCAATTCTGATTTATAGGATGATCAGGGAATACAATTAAGTATTTCAAGATGGTATTGCTTCAAGTTCTAATTTTTGGAAGCCATCTTGATGTCAGAAACAAGTATGATTTAATCAGGAGAAGTTTTCCAATTGCTGTTTACTTGAATAAAAGGTCTTGCTGGAATGATTCCCAGCCAGTGTCAATAGATTACCCACCTCTACAATAAGCTGTGTGTAAAAATGACTTCAGTTTGACTCATCAGAGCACACACGTCTGAGCATAATTTCCATTAAAGAAAAAAGGGGGAATTGGTTTGCAGATGTCAGGTCCCTCCTTAGATTTCTCTCTTCTCTTTTGCTCCTATATTCTCCCATGAAACATCAGCATCTGGAATCCTCAACAACTCTTGAGTCATAAAACACCCTACAACACAAACTGTGCTCATCTTCAATCCAAGCTATTGGCATTGCTTCTGAAAATGAGGAAGTGTTCACTCACTTCTCTGCTCAATCAAAATCCGTATCTGCCAAAACACTTCCATGCAGATCATTTGGCACACTGGGGAATATCAGTGTAGCTTATTCAGTTGTTATTAATACTTCTTAATTGCCTTTTTAAATTTGCTGTTGTGATTTTTTCAATTACCAATTTTCTTCTGAGCTTTTCTATAAAGTCTAATTGGATTTCTTATTTATAATTTGATAAAATTTTGCTTCCTGTTTTTGAACTTGTGATATTTATTATTTTCATCTACCTGGGGTGTTGAAGAGATTGGAGGTAACACTAGATGAGAATAGGAATGTGAAACTATAAAGCTATAATTAGTAGTAGCACTGCTGTATCTGTGACATGCTTGAATAAGTACAGAGATTGTATACATATGGAAAAGAGAGCCTCACAAAAGGACAGAAAGTAAAAGTCAAAATCATGGGCAAGATATCAACCTATTTTTAATGATAATGACTGCATTATAATCATTAAATGTTACATATTATTTTGGTTGTAATTTTTATTAGGATCTTGATAAAACTGCATATTTTTAAGCAGCTGGTTTTTTTTTTTTTCTTTCTTTCTCTCTCTATCCATGTTGTGTATATACATGCCTAGGTGTATGAAAGAGTAAGAACATGAAAGGGAGAAATAATGTGTGAGGAGATTAGTTAGCTCTTGTCCACCCCCCACCCCCTCAAAAAAAAAAAAAAAATGTTTAGCCCTTGCTCCTTGCTGTCCCTTTCCCAGTCCCATTTGCCAAAGCATTTTGGGAAAAAAAGTGTGTCTGTGTGAAATAAAAATTCTGAAGTTTAGGTAAATATTAATCCAGATTAAGCATAGTCACACTCTAAATTCCAAAGCCTTTGATTCAGTTCAATAAACATCTATTAGCCTGGCTGAAAACAGAGGGATAAATGAAGCCACATTCAGGATAAAAAGGACATTTCCTTTGAGAAAAGAGACAGCTGGTTCTTGCACAGTAAGGTTATTGCAACTCAGACTATATGTCCATCTCATTGTAGGAAGGAGTGTAATAGTACCATCAGACTCTTGTTTTATTCACCAGAAAATGAAAGATTTTTTTTTTCAGAAATACTTCACAAATTTCCAGTTTTGCCCCACTTGATAAGAAATTTGTTGTATGCTGACATCTAACAGCAAAAGAGAGGAATAACGGCAATACTTAGATGAGCTTGTTACTCTCCAAGTCAAAGATCTATGTTTTGTTAATAAGGATGAGGATGTGGGTATTGTTAAGTCACAAACAGTTTCTGCTATGTGTCCCAAGAAATGACATGGTTACTGCCAATGCCCCAGAAGAAATTTAAGCATTTTCAGAAAGTCTCAGAAAAAGAGATAAAAAAGTTAATTTATTCTCCATGGAACTATCTGTTGGATATGATTTGGTAGATACTACATGTTAGTGGATATTGTGATAGAGAAGGAAGTTTAAATAAAACTGCCTCAGTATTTCCTTTTAACATGTTTCATGTAAGCTATCACAGAAAATTAAGTATAACTTGTTTTCTTCATAATGAAATTCAGGGTATAAGAATATATTCATCTCAAGTCTTTGCTTTGTAGTTACTGGTCTGGGCAGGGAGATGGGGTGGGGAATGGAGAAGGTTCTTCAGTAATTTTCTTTCCATTCCTAAATTCTCTTTTCTGGAGTTAGACCTAAGCAGCAGTGTACATATGTGCTCAGCCTTGAGGTCAGTCACAGAAATAGTCTTGGCATTTAGCTCATTCTGTTGACTCCTCTGAAGGTGGTCTGAATCAATTTTTATATTTTTAAATAACTTTTAAATAATCAGATTCTAATATTTTATTGAATTCACTTGGCTGTTTCTGTCCAGATACTCAATGTTTAAATTTAGAATAGATTTGAAATTTTATAGATGTTTACCACACTTAGTAATGTAGCTTAGTGGTTTTCAAACCGGGAAGAGTATCAGATCTGTGTATCTCCAAAAAGTAAAGTGCCCGCATCTACTCTAGATCCTATTGGATTAGAATCAAAAGAGTGGACTCAGAGCCTGTAACTTCTACACTTGATCTTAGCCAAAAGGCTGAGAAGCGATTGTAACTTCTAATTCCACAGCTTATTCTGTCACGTATCCCTCATGAGAGCTAGACATTTCTGGGTTATTTTATGTCCAAGCATGATTTCAAAAGTCAAGTCAATAAAATCAGACAAAGATTTATCCTCATAGCTCCCTACCATTTCCCTTTCCTAGGAGTTAAAGTAGTCTGTTCTAAGAACCACCTTTGATTCCAAAATCATCTTTATTATTTAGCTGAATCCTGTCCATTTCAGATATTTCTGAAATTACACACACTTGTAAAAGAATGAAACTAGATCACTTTCTAACACCACACACAAAAATAAACTCAAAATGGATTAAAGATCTAAATGTAAGACCGGAAACTATAAAACTCCTAGAGGAGAACATAGGCAAAACACTCTCCGACATAAATCACAGAAGGATCCTCTATGATCCACCTCCCAGAATACTGGAAATAAAAGCAAAAATAAACAAATGGGATCTAATTAAAATTAAGAGCTTCTGCACAACAAAGGAAATATAAGCAAGGTTAAAAGACAGCCTTCTGAAGGGGAGAAAATAATAGCAAATGAAGCAACTGACAAACAACTAATCTCAAAAATATACAAGCAACTTATGCAGCTCAATTCCAGAAAAATACACGACCCAATCAAAAAATGGGCCAAAGAACTAAATAGACATTTCTCCAAAGAAGACATATGGATGGCTAACAAACACATGAAAAGATGCTCAACACCACTCATTATTAGAGAAATGCAAATCAAAACCACAATGAGGTACCACTTCACACCAGTCAGAATGGCTGCAATCCAAAAATCTGCAAGCAATAAATGCTGGAGAGGGTGTGGAGAAAAGGGAACCCTCCTACACTGTTGGTAGGAATGCAAACTAGTACAGCCACTATGGAGAGCAGTGTGGAGATTCCTTAAAAAACTACAAATAGAACTGCCTTATGACCAGCAATCCCACTGCTGGGCATACACACCAAGGAAACCAGAATTGAAAGAGACACATGTACCCAAATGTTCATCACAGCACTATTTATAATAGCCAGGACATGGAAACAACCTAGATGTCCATCAGCAGATGAATGGATAAGAAAGCTGTGGTACATATACACAATGGAGTATTACTCAGCCATTAAAAAGAATTCATTTGAATCAGTTCGGATGAGATGGATGAAACTGGATTATACAGAGTGAAGTAAGCCAGAAAGAAAAACACCAATACAGTGTACTAACACATATATATGGAATTTAGAAAGATGGCAATGACGACCCTGTATGCAAGACAGCAAAAAAGACACAGATGTGTATAATGGACTTTTGGACTCAGAGGGAGAGGGAGAGGGTGGGATGATTTGGGAGAATGGCATTCTAACATGTATACCATCATGTAAGAATTGAATCGCCAGTCTACGTCTGACGCAGGATACAGCATGCTTGGGACTGGTACATGGGGATGACCCAGAGAGATGTTCTGGGGAGGGAGGTGGGAGGGGGGCTCATGTTTGGGAAGGCATGTAAGAGTTAAAGATTTTAAAATTAAAATAAATAAATAAATAAATAAAATTTTAAAAGAGAGAAAAAAAAATTGTCCTGGAGCAGACTCTTGAGAGTCCATTGGACTGCAAGGAGATCAAACCAGTCAATCCTAAATTAAATCAACCCTGAATATTCACTGGAAGGACTGACACCAAAGCCAAAGCTCCAATCCTTTGACTACCTGATGCAACAAGCCAACTCATTGGAAAGGAACCTGATGCTGGGAAATAGTGAGGGCAAGAGGTGAAGGGGGCAACAGAGAATGAGATGATTGGATGGCATCACCCATTCAATGGACATGAGTTTGAGCAAACTCCAGGAGATAGTGAAGGACAAGAAAGCCTGACGTGCTGCAGTTCATAGGATCACGAAGAGTCAGACATGATTTAGCGACTGGATAACAAAAGCAAAGGTAATAGGTGAAACTGAGTGCTAAGCATAAAATTAAATGTATTTGATTTTTAAATCAAAGCAATCTTAAGTTGCATCTTGTTCCCTACTCACTTTATTTCCTAAATGAAAATACACCATTTTTCTCTCAGACACATCATAATGTCTAAGGGATATACCTGCTTCCCACAGGCTTGGACATGTTATTTCTATCCAAGTACTCAAGAAATATTACATAACTCACAATTGCTTAATACATTTTTGTTGTAAATAAAACTTCTGAATACATAAATGAAATAAGAAAGAATTACTATAGATTCTAAATTCAAGCCAGAGAAAGTCATTGACAAATTATTAATAGATAAATTAGTAGAAAAAATGGCATTGAAATCTTTGTATTTTCTTATTCAAGAAGGAGTCATTCAAAGAATGAGTCGGGGCGGTCCTAAGATGGCAGAGGAATAGGACGGGCAGATCACTTTCTCCCTCACAAATTCAGCAAAAGAACATTTCAGTGCTGAGTAAATTCCACAAAACAACTTCTGAATGCTGGCAGAGGATATCAGGCACCCAGAAAAGCAGATCATTGTCTTCAAAAACAGGTAGGAAAAAATATAAAAGATGAAAAAGGAAACAAAGGAGGTAGGGAGGGATCTCCATCCTGAGAAGGGAATCGTAAGAAGAGAGGTTTCCAAACACCAGGAAACATTCTCGCTGCTGAGTCTGTGGTGAGCCTTGGAAGCACAAAGGGCAACATAACAGGAAGGAAAAATAAATAAATAATTAAAACCAACAGATTACAAGCCCAACAGTAACTCCTCCAGTGGAGAAGCAGTGCAGAAGCCTGCATCTGCCACTAGCAAGTGGGGGCTGTGCAGGGAGGCACAGGAGGTGTGGGCTGCAATGCTTTGTAAGATTCTGGCTGGAACGCCCCGCGTGTAACCAGAGCGAACTAGCTTGGGTTATCAAACCAGACTGTGGGATAGCTACCATGCCAGAAGCTCGAACATAAGACACCGCCAGGACTGCGCACAGAATAAAGGATGGAACAGAAATAGCTGGCTGCAGACCATCCCCCGCTGGGAACAGGCAGCCAGAGCTGTAAGGGCTGGAAGGGGGAAATTGCAGCCCAAGAGAGACATTACCTACCAAAATGCAAGCAGGCTTCTTTGCTAACTAAGACTTCTGGGGGTTCTGGACAGTCATCAGCTGCCAGAGAAGGGACGCCAGCGATACACCCAGAAAACTGAGCAGCAGAGACAGGAAAGGTGATAAGTTGTAGCGACTGCACTCGCCAAACACCTGAGCTACTTGGACATGGGAAGGGCACAAAACGCAGGCCCAACTGAATCTGCGCCTCTGAGGGCTACCTGAGCGCCGAACCTGAGCGGCTTAGACCGGGGAGGTGCATGCAGCCTAGGGCTGGCCTCAGACGGTTCCCGGCAGAGCAACGTAGAGCCTGAGCGGTGTGCACCACGAGCAGGGGCAGGCCTGGGGGGCTGAGACACTGCAAGCACACACCAGTGTTACTTGTTTGCAGCATCCCTCCCTCCCCACTGCGACTGAACAAGTGAGCCTAAAAAGAAAGGCTCTGACAGGGCAGAAATGAGACACTGAAGAGACCAGCAAATGGAAGAAGTTAAACAGAGGGAACCGCCTTGGAAGTGACCCCACACTGCCCACAACACCAGAGAAAGGGCCAGATATATTTTTACTATTTTTACAATCATTCTTTTTGTTGTTGTTGTTGTTGTTGTTGATATTGTTGTGTGATTGTTTTTTTCTCTTCTTTTTTTTTTAACCTTTAAAAATTTTTAAGTCCTCTATTTCTCCTTTAATTTTTATTTTTATAACCTACTATTACTTTTCAAAAAAAAAAGGCCCTGTTTTTAAAGCAAACACCATATATACTCTTTCTGTGGTTGTTATTTTTTAATAATTCTTGTGGCTTTGTTTTTTTTTTTTTCATTCTTCTTCTTCTTCTTTTCTTTAATATTGTATTTTTGAAAATCCAACCTCTACTCTAGATTTTTAATCTTTGCTTTTTGGTATTTGTTGTCAATTTTGTACATTTAAAAACCAATCTTCAGTACCCAATTTTACCTGAGAGAAAGATTACTTGTTTGACCACTCTCTTCTCCTTTGGACTCTCCTTTTTTTCCACCAGGTGGTCTCTGTCTCTTCTCTCCCCCTTCTCTTCTCTACCCAACTCTGTGAATCTCTAAGTGTTCCAGACGGTGGAGAACACTTAGGGAACTGGTTACTGGCTGGATCTGTCTCTCTCCTTTTCATTTCCCTCATTTATCCTCCTGGCCACATCTGTTTACTTCCTCCCTCTCTTCCCTGTATAACTCTGTGAACACCTCTGAGCAGTCCAGACTGAGGAATGCACATAAGGAAGTGACTACTGACTAGCTTGCTCTCTCCTCTTCTGATCCCACCTCATCTCATTCCAGTCACCTTTAACTACCCCCTGCCTCTTCTATTCTCCATGTAACTCAGTGAACCTCTCTGGGTGTCCCTCAATGTGGAGAAACTGTTCATCTTTAACCTAGATGTTTTATCATCGGTCTTGTATAGATGGAGAAGTCTTGAGGCTACTGTAAAAATAAAACTGAAAACCAGAAGCAGGAGGCTTAAGTCCAAATCCTGAGAACATCAGAGAACTCCTGAATCCAGGGAACATTAATCGATAGGAGCTCATCAAAAGCCTCCATACCTACACTGAAACCAAGCACCACCCAAGGGCCAACAAGTTCCAGAGCAAGACATACCACGCAAATTCTCCAGCCACACAGGAACACACCCCTGAGCTTCAATATACAGGCAGCTCAAAGTTACTCCAAAACCTTTGATGTCTCATAACCCATTACTGGTCACTTCATTGCACTCCAGAGAGAAGAAATACAGCTCCATCCACTAGAACTCAAACACAAGACTCCCTAACCAAGAAACCTTGACAAGCCACTGATACAACCTCACTCACAGTGAGGAAACTCCATAATAAAGAGAACACCACAAATTCCCAGAATATAGAAAGGCCACACCAAATGCAGTAATATAACCAAGATGAAGAGACAGAGGAATACCCAGCAGGTAAAGGAACAGGAGAAATGCCCACCAAACCAAACAAAAGAGAAAGAGATAGGGAATCTACCTGAGAAAGAATTCTGAATATTGATAGTGAAAATGATCCAAAATCTTGAAATCAAAATGGAATCACAGATAAATAGCCTGGAGACAAGGATTGAGAAGATGCAAGAAAGGTTTAATAAGGACCTAGAAGAAATAAAAAAGAGTCAGTATATAATGAATAATGCAATAAATGAGATCAGAAACACTCTGGAGGCAACAAATAGCAGAATAACGGAGGCAGGAGATAGGATTAGTGAAATAGAAGATAGAATGGTAGAAATAAATGAATCAGAGAGGAAAAAAGAAAAATTAATTAAAAGAAATAAGGATAATCTCAGAGAGCTCCAGGACAATATGAAATGCTCCAACATTCGAATTATATGAGTCCCAGAAGAAGAAGAAAAAAGAAAGGCCATGAAAAAATACTTGAGGAGATAATAGTTGAAAACTTCCCTAAAATGGGGAAGGAAATAATCACCCAAGTCCAAGAAATCCAGAGAGTTCCAAATAGGATAAACCCAAGGCGAAACACCCCAAGACACATATTTATCAAATTAACAAAGATCAAACACAAAGAACAAATATTAAAAGCAGCAAGGGAAAAACAACAAATAACACACAAGGGGATTCCCATAAGGATGACAGCTGATCTTTCAATAGAAACTCTCCAGGCCAGGAGGGAATGGCAAGACATACTTAAAGTGATGAAAGACAATAACCTACAGCCCAGATTACTGTACCCAGCAAGGATCTCATTCAAATATGAAGGAGAAATCAAAAGCTTTACAAACAAGCAAAAGCTGAGAGAATTCAGCACCACCAAACCAGCTCTCCAACAAATGCTAAAGGATATTCTCTAGACAGGAAACACAAAAAGGGCATATAAACCCAATCCCAAAACAGTAAAGTAAATGGCAATGGGATGGTACTTATCAATAGTTACCTTAAACGTAAATGGGTTGAACGCCCCAACCAAAAGGCAAAGACTGCCTGAATGGATACAAAAACAAGATCCCTATATATGCTGCCTACAAGAGACCCACCACAAAACAAGGGACATATACTGACTGAAAGTAAAGGGCTGGAAAAAAAATATTCCATGCAAATAGAGACCAAAACAAAGCAGTAGTAGCAATACTCACATCCAATAAAATAGACTTTAAAACAAAGGCTGTGAAAAGAGACAAAGAAGGCCATGACATAATGATCAAAGGATCAACCCAAGAAGAAGATATAACAATTATAAATATATATGCACCCAATATAGGAGCACCACAATATGTAAGACAAAGGCTAACAAGTATGAAAAGGGAAATTAACAGTAACACAATAATAGTGGGAGACTTTAATACCCCACTCACACCTATGGACAGATCAACTAAACAGAAAATTAACAAAGAAACACAAACTTTAAATGATACAATGGACCAGTTAGACCTAATTGATATCTATAGGACATTTCACCCCAAAACAATGATTTTTACCTTTTTCTCAAGTGCTCATGGAACCTTCTCCAGGATAGATCACATCCTGGGCCATAAACCTAGCCTTAATAAATTCAAAAAAATTGAAATTATTCCAAGCATCTTTTCTGACCATAATGCATTAAGATTAGATCTCAATTACAGGAGAAAAACTATTAAAAATTCCAACATATGGAGGCTGAACAACACACTTCTGAATAACCAACAAATCACAGAAGAAATCAAAAAAAGAAATCAAAATATGTATAGAAATGAATGAAAATGAAAACACAACAACCCAAAACCTGTGGGACACTATAAAAGCAGTGCTAAGAGGAACGTTCATAGCAATACAGCCATACCTCAAGAAACAAGAAAAAAGTCAAATAAATAACCTAACTCTACACCTAAAGCAACCAGAAAAGGAAGAAATGGAGAACCCCAGAGTTAGTAGAAGGAAAGAAATCTTAAAAATTAGGGCAGAAATAAATGCAAAAGAAACAAAAGAGACCATAGCAAAAATCAACAAAGCTGGTTCTTTCAAAGGATAAATAAAATTGACAAACCATTAGCCAGACTCATCAAGAAACAAAGGGAGAAAAATCAAATCAATAAAATTAGAAATGAAAAGGGAGAGATCACAACAGACAACACAGAGATACAAAGGATCATAAGAGACTACTATCAGCAACTATATGCCAACAAAATGGACAACGTGGAAGAAATGGATAAATTCTTAGAAAAGTACAACTTTCCAAAACTGAACCAGGAAGAAATAGAAAATCTTAACGGACCCATCACAACCACGGAAATTGAAATTGTAATCAGAAATCTTCCAGCAAACAAAAGCCCAGGTCCAGACAGCTTCACAGCTGAATTCTACCACAAATTTCGAGAAGAGCTAACACCTATCCTACTCAAAGTCTTCCAGAAAATTGCAGAGGAAGGTAAACTTCCAAACTCATTCTATGAGGCCACCATCAACCTAATACCTAAACCTGACAAAGATGCCTCAAGGAAAGAAAACTACAGGCCAATATCACTGATGAACATAGATGCAAAAATCCTCAACAAAATTCTAGCAATCAGAATCCAACAACACATTAAAAAGATCACGCACCATGACCAAGTTGGCTTCATCCCAGGGATGCAAGGATTCTTCAATATCTGCAAATCAATCAATGTAATTCACCACATTAACAAACTGAAAAATAAAAGCCATATGATTATCTCAATAGATGCAGAGAAGGCCTTTGACAAAATTCAACATCCATTTATGATAAAAACTCTCCAGAAAGCAGGAATAGAAGGAACATACCTCAACATAATAAAAGCTATATATGACAAACCCACAGCAAACATTATCTTCAATGGCAAAAAATTGAAAGCATTTCCCCTAAAGTCAGGAACAAGACAAGGGTGCCCACTTTCACTACTACTATTCAACATAGTTCTGGAAGTTTTGGCCACAGCAATCAGAGCAGAAAAAGAAATAAAAGGAATCCAAATTGGAAAAGAAGAAGTAAAACTCTCACTGTTTTCAGATGACATGATCCTCTACATAGAAAACCCTAAAGACTCCACCAGAAAATCACTAGAGCTAATCAATGAATTTAGTTAAGTGGCAGGATAGAAAATCAACACACAGAAATCCCTTGCATTCCTATACACTAATAATGAGAAAGTAGAAAAAGAAATTAAGGAAACAATTCCATTCACCAGTGCAACAAAAAGAATAAAATACTTAAGAATATATCTACCTAAAGAGACTAAAGACCTATATATAGAAAACTATAAAACACTGATGAAAGAAATCAAAGAGGACACTAATAGATGGAGAAATATACCATGTTCGTGGATCAGAAGAATCAATATAGTGAAAATGAGGATACTACCCAAAGCAATCTACAGATTCAATGCAATCCCTATCAAGCTACCAGCGGTATTTTTCACAGAACTAGAACAAATAGTTTCAAGATTTGTATGGAAATACAAAAAGCCTCAAATAGCCAAAGCAATCTTGAGAAAGAAGAATGGAACTGGAGGAATCAACCTGCCTGACCTCAGGCTCTACTACAAAGCCACAGTCATCAAGACAGTATGGTACTGGCACAAAGACAGAAATATAGATCAATGGAACAAAATAGAAAGCCCAGAGATCAATCCACACACCTATGGACACCTTATCTTCGACAAAGGAGGCAAGAATATACAGTGGATTAAAGACAATCTCTTTAACAAGTGGTGCTGGGAAAACTGGTCAACCACTTGTAAAAGAATGAAACTAGATCACTTTCTAACACCATACACAAAAATAAACTCAAAATGGATCAAAGATCTAAATGTAAGACCAGAAACTATAAAACTCCTAGAGGAGAACATAGGCAAAACACTCTCTGACATAAATCACAGCAGCATCCTCTATGACCCATCTCCCAGAATACTGGAATTAAGAGGAAAAATAAACAAATGGGATCTAATTAAAATTAAAAGCTTCTACACAACAAAGGAAACTATAAGCAAGGTGAAAAGACAGCCTTCAGCAGGGGAGAAAATAATAGCAAATGAAGCAACTGACAAACAACTAATCTCAAAAATATACAAGCAACTTATGCAGCTCAATTCCAGAAAAATAAACGACCCAATCAAAAAATGGGCCAAAGAACTAAATAGACATTTCTCCAAAGAAGACATACGGATGGCTAACAAACACATGAAAAGATCCTCAACATCACTCATTATTAGAGAAATGCGAATCAAGACCACAATGAGGTACCATTTCACACCAGTCAGAATGGCTGTGATCCAAAAGTCCACAAGCAATAAATGCTGGAGAGGGTGTGGAGAAAAGGGAACCCTCTTACACTGTTGGTGGGAATGCAAACTAGTACAGCCACTATGGAAAACACTGTGGAGATTCCTTAAAAAACTACAAATAGAACTGCCTTATGACCAGCAATCCCACTGCTGGGCATACACACCAAGGAAACCAGAATTGAAAGAGACACATGTACCCCAATGTTCATTGCAGCACTGTTTATAATAGCCAGGACATGGAAACAACCTAAATGTCCATCAGCAGACGAATGGATAAGAAAGCTGTGGTACATATACACAATGGAGTATTACTCAGCCATTAAAAAGAATATGTTTGAATCAGTTCTGATGAGATGGATGAAACTGGAGCCGATTATACAGAGTTCAGGAAGCCAGAAAGAAAAACACCAATACAGTATACTATCACAAATATATGGAATTTAGAAAGTTGGTAATGATAACCCTGTATGCAAGACAGCAAAAGAGACACAGATGTATAGAACGGACTTTTGGATTCTGAGGGAAAGGGAGAGGGTGGGATGATTTGGGAGAATGGCACTGAAACATGTATACTATCATGTAAGAAACAAATTGCCAGTCTATGTTGGATACAGGATACAGGATGCTTGGGGCTGGTGCATGGGGATGTTCCAGAGAGATGATATGGAGTGGAATTCAGGATTGGGAACTCATGTACACCCGTGGCAGATTCATGTCAATGTATGGCAAAACCAATACAGTATTGTAAAGTAAAGTAAAACAAAAATTAAAAAAAATATATAAAAATAAAAAATGGAAAAAAAAGGAGTATAGAGAAAATATTTTATTTAAAAATAAGTTAATATATTGGTAAAGTATGATTTAAAGTCAACACAAGGATCCAGAAGTGAATTTCTTATATGAAAAAAAGTGAATCACTTCTTTCTCCTTTTGAAGTTAAAATAATGCTGTTATTGCATGAATAAAACAAAGCAAGAATGATTTATCATTTATTGTTGTCTAGTCACTAAATCTTGTCTGACTCTACAGATTTATTTGAAGTCTAATTAAAAATAATAGAAGCTATATTGTAAGAGAAAACTAAATCTAAATAAATCTAAAACTATATCTAACCAAATAAATAAAACTAAATCTAATTTGAGAGTCCTCAAATACAGTTACAATAATCAAGTCTAGCCTAGAAATAGTAATCAAACTAGTTGTTTCTTCTTGTAGATTACCAGTAACAGGAATTGAGTATGCCCCAAAATCAATGGAATGCGGAATGTGTGTGACTGTATGAATGACCTTAAATTAATACAGAACTGATGGTAGAATTCAACTATAGTCATCCCTCAATATTTAAGGAGGATATGTTCTCAGACCCCCATGGATACCCAAATCTGAGGATATGTAAGTCCCTTGAATAAAATGGCATAGTATTTGCATATTACCTACACACATCTTTCCATATACCTTAAATTATCTCTAGATTACTTATGATTCATAAATACAATGTAAATGTTAGGTAAGCAGCATTAAAGTCTTAAAAATATCATTAAATATCCAAGCTCTCCAATTAGGAGAGTGGAATGAAAAAAAGTAATTTAAAATATCTACCAGAGATAACTATTTAAAATCAATAGTAATATTGTATTAATAGATCATGTAACATACTGGCCTATACCATCCCATTGTGTTCCTTGTTAGCGTAGTTTATATTCATCAGTGTTTCTCCAATTTAAGAGAAGCAACTTAAAAATAAGTTTGCTTTCTTTGCCAAAACTTTGAGCAAAAACAAAATTATATTTTAACAGTCTGGTTTAGTTATAGTAACATTTAGTTACAGTAATATAAATGAAAGAAGGAAGCAAAACTTCACCATTTAGAAAAAAGAATTAATTGCATATAAATAATTTTATTTTTTTACACTTTTTACTCAACTTTTCAGTGTAAAATTGAGTTCAACTAAGAATATTTCAGATGAAAGAACTAAAAGCAATTTTATAAAGCCCAACTGTTGGGATAACATTTTTGAAAGTTAAAAAAATAAAATTATACTATAAACAGGAGATGAATAAAATTATCAAACCCATGGCTTAAAGATGTTGACAATGTCCTTTTGAGGACTGATCTTGTAAACATTTATTCTGTGAAGCCAGTTCCCACAAACCAATATGACTCAAGTCAAACTCCAGGTTTATTTAAAAACCGTAAGGCAGAAAAGAGGCAACCATTTCAATAAGTTTTGTTTTTGTCTAACTGATGGCTGTATCATGATGAAAAGGTTCTACATGTTAACTAAGTTTCAGTTGATATGTGTGTTTATATAATATCTTTAATCCTCTAATAAAGACATAAAAATATGAAGTCAAAAGTATATCAATGACATGAAACAAACCTATAGTTTTACATGATTTTCTATGTTTAAACTAAAGTACCAGCAATCCAAATGTGTAAGTTTATTAGAAAACTGTACATAAAATTTAATGGGAAGCTCCTTTGAGACATCTAGTGTTTCTCTTAATCTCAAGTTGTTTTTGGAAATTCTGGAGTTGATACAGATATTCTGGAATCCAGCAGTCTCAGTTGAAATTTCTTTTTGGGTTAATGGGGGACGTTGGGAGAAATTCTTTGGCTATATGAAAGAAACATAAGCCACAGAGACAGAATATTGCCAGAAAACTGTAAAAGCAAATGAATTGTGTAGATAGAATTAGAATTTCATGAAAGCAAGGATTTGTTTCCAGGGTCAGTCCAGTTAGACTGAATGGTCTTAATATTTACATCTGAAATTACAACTGGAATCAAATTTCTATAAATATAATGTATTTTTATCTGAAGGGTTATGGTCTGTAATCTGGAAAATAATACAAAATTATATATCTAGACAAAAATGAATTCCTTTTGAAGTTAAAATAAATAAATAGACATTATTTCTTTTGAAACAATCATTTTCCTTTATAGTAACTGTAATATTTGATATTATAATTACTATCCCATTTATTCATTGTTTGAAATACAAGTGTGGGTCTCTATTATTTTATACACTGTTCTTAGACGAGAAGAAAGAGGCACAAGTTGATCAGGGCCACCAAGAAGATATTAGTGTTGTGACAGAATTGAAAGTCTCTTCAAGGAAATATTTAGTCAAAAGTTTAAGAAAATGGGTCTTAAAATAGGGTGAGAGGAGGAATCAAAGGCAGAACATAGCACTCTTACAAGATAGATAGGTTTTTGTTTTTGTTTTTGTTTTTTTCCTTTTTCAAATTAGGTTTCTTGGAGTGAGAAGGAGAGAGTGGCTGTTTTTATATTAATCAGTGTTATTTTAAAAACACTAGTAAATTGAACTTAACACATAGAAATATATTAATTAAATCAAGATTGAATTAGTGAAGTGAAAGAGAAGCTATCACTGTCTTATACTTTGAAAATAGTCAAATGAATGCCTGAGCTTAGGGCACTAAAATGTTATGACTCCACATTGTTTTTACCAAAATTGTGTAGGTCCTAAGGCAATCATAAAGGAATACACAAGAATCTTAAAGACTGGAAAGAGCACCTCTAAAAAAAAATTTAGTAAGATATATTTTTATTTGTTTCATTGATGAAATATAACTGTCGTACATCATTGTATAAACTTAAGATATCACAGCTTAACAATTTGACTTATGTATATTATGACACAGGTGAGATGGTTGAATATTCACCATCTCATCTACATACAAAATTGAGGAAATTAATTTTTTATTGTGATAAGGACTCTAAGGGTTTATGTTCTTAACAATCTTTATATATAACATACAATGGTATTAATAATGTTTATCATTTTATGCATTATATCCCTTGTACTTACAAATAGAAATTTGTATCTTTTGGCTGCCTTTATCTACTTCACCCTCCTCTTCACCCTCCGCCACTAACAATCAAAAAAGGTTTTCCTATGTTAGTTAGGTTTTGAAGTATGACTGACCTACAACACTATGCTAGTTCCTGTTGTGCAGCTGAGTGATTTGCTATTTCTATACATTTCCCCTTATTCCCAAATTCAGAATTGAATTGAAGAAAGTGGGGAAAACCACTAGACCATTCGGGTATGACTTAAATCAAATCCCTCATGATTATACAGTGGAAATGAGAAATAGATTTATGGGACTAGATCTGACAGACAGAGTGCCTGATGAACTATGGAATGAGGTTCGTGACATTGTACAGGAGAAAGGGATCAAGAACATCCCCATGGAAAAGAAGTGCCTAAAAGCAAAATGGCTGTCTGAGGAGGCCTTACAAATAGCTGTGAAAAGAAGAGAAGCAAAAAGCAAAGAGAAAAGGAAATATATACCCATTTGAATGCAGAGTTCCAAAAAAAAGCAAGCAGAGATAAGAAAGCCTTCATCAGCAATCAATGCAGAGAAATAGAGGAAAAGAGCAGAATGGGAAAGACTAGAGATCTCTTCAAGAAAATTAGAGATACCAAGGGAACATTTCATGCAAAGATGAGCTCAATAAAGGACAGAAATGGTATGGACCTAACAGAAGCAGAAGATATTAAAAAGAGGTGGCAAGAATACACAAAAGAACGATACAAAAAAGATCTTCATAGACCCAGATCATCATGATGGTGTGATCACTCACCTAGAGCCAGACATCCTGGAATGTGAAATCAAGTGGGCCTTAGGAAGCATCACTACGAACAAAGCTAGTGGAGGTGATGCAATTCCAGTTGAGCTGTTTCAAATCCTGAAAGATGATGCTGTCAAAGTGCTGCACTCAATATGCCAGCAAATGTGGAAAACTCAGCAGTGGCCACAGGACTGGAAAAGGTCAGTTTTCATTCCAGTCCCAAAGAAAGGCAATGCCAAAGAATGCTCAAACTACCGCACAATTGCACTCATCTCACACGCTAGTAAAGTAATGCTCAAAATTCTCCAAGCCAGGCTTCAGCAATACATGAACCATGAACTCCCTGATGTTCAAGCTGGTTTTAGAAAAGGCAGAGGAACCAGAGATCAAATTGCCAACATCTGCTGGATCATGGAAAAAGCAGGAGAGTTCCAGAAAAACATTTATTTCTGCTTTATTGACTATGCCAAAGCCTTTAACTGAGTGGATTACAAAAAACTGTGGAAAATTCTGAAAAAGATGGGAATACCAGACCACCTGAACTGCCTCTTGAGAAATCTGTATGCAGGTCAGGAAACAACAGTTAGAACTGGACGTGGAACAACAGACTGGTTCCCAATAGGAAAAGGAGTACATCAAGGCTGTATATTGTCACCCTGCTTATTTAACTTATATGCAGAGTACATCATGAGAAATGCTGGACTGGAAGAAGCACAAGCTGGAATCAAGATTGCCAGGAGAAATATCAATAACCTCAGATATGCAGATGACACCACCCTTATGGCAGAAAGTGAAGAAGAACTAAAGAGCCTCTTGATGAAAGTGAAAGAGGATAGTAAAAATAGTTAGCTTAAAGCTCAACATTCAGAAAACTAAGATCATGGCATCCAGTCCCATTGCTTCATGGCAAATAGATAGGGAAACAGTGAAAACAGTGGCTGACTTTATTTTGGGGGGCTCCAAAATCACTGGAGATGGTGATTGCAGCCATGAAATTAAAAGATGCTTACTCCTTGGAAGGAAAGTTATGACCAACCTAGACAGCATATTAAAAATCAAAGACATTACTTTGTCAACAAAGATCCATCTAGTCAAAGCTATGGTTTTCCAGTAGTCATGTATGGATATGAAAGTTGTACAATAAAGAAAGCTGAGTGCCAAAGAATTGATGCTTTTGAACTGTGGTGTTGGAGAAGACTCTTGAGAGTCCCTTGGACTGCAAGAAGATCCAACTAGTCCATTTTAAAGGAGATCAGTCCTGGGTGTTCATTGGAAGGACTAGTGTTGAAGCTGAAACTCCAATACTTTGGCCACCTGAAGTGAAGAGCTGACTCATTTGAAAAGACCCTGATGCTGGGAAAGATTGAAGGCAGGAGGAGAAGGGGATGACAGAGGTAAAGATGGTTGGTCGCATCACCGACTCAATGGACATGAATTTGGGTAAACTCCGGGAATTAGTGATGGCCAGGGAGCTATGGCATGCTGCAATTCATTGGGTCACAAAGATCCATACATAACTGAGTGACTGAACTACTAACTAATACATTTCTATATTTCCCACACTGTATTTTTTATACTTGTGACACATTTATTTTATACCTGAAAGTTTGTACCTCTAATCTCCCTTATTTTTTGTTCCCCCCCTCAACCCCTCTCCTCTGGCAACCACCTATTTACTCTCTGTGCTTATAACTGTTTCTGTTTTGTTATAATTGTTCATTTGTTTTGTGTTTTAGATTCCACATATAAGTTATATCATAGAGTATTTGTCTTTCTTTGATAAACTTATTTCACTTAGCATAATACCTTCTAGGTCCATCTATTTTGTCAAATATATGGCAAAATTTCATTTTTATGATAAGGCAATATATATATACCACATCTTTATCCATTCATCTGGTTATGAACACTTACATTGCTTCCATATTTTAGCTATTATAATAATTTTGTTATTAACATAGGGGTGTATATATCTTTTTCTAATTAGCATTTCCACTTTCTTCAGATGAATATTTACCTAGAAATGACATTCCTGGATCATATTGCAGTTCCATTTTTATTTTTTTGAGGAATTTACATGCTATTTTCCTCAGTGGCTGCACCAATTTACTTCTCACCAACAGTGCAAGAGAGTTCCCTTTCCTCCATATCTTCACCAGCATCTGTTATTTGTTGTCTCTTGGATACTATTTATTCTGATGAGTGTGAGATGATATATCACTGTGGTTTTGATTTTCATATCCCTGGTGATTAGTTGTGTTGAGCATTTTTTCATGTGCCTGCTGTCTGTCTATCTTCTTTGGAAAAATGTCTGCTCAGCTCCTGTCTTTTTTTAAAAAATTGGGTTGTTTATATTTTGATATTGAGTTACCTGAGTTTTTATTTTATATATATACATATAGGATAGTAACTACATATCAGATATATCATTTGCAAGCATATTCTCTCATTCAGTAGGAGATCTTATGTTTTGTTTCATTTTCTGGGTAAATGGTTTTTAGTTTGATATAGTCCCTTTTTTTTTGCTTTTGTTTCTTTTGCCTGAGGAGACATATCCAGACAAATACAGCTAAGAGTAATATCAAAGAGCTTACCGATTGTGTTTTCTTCTAGGAATTTATGGTTTCATGTCTTACATTTAAGTCTTTAATCCATTTTGAACTTTTTCTGCATGGTATGAAAGAGTAGTCCAGTTTCATCCTTTTGTAGCTGTCCAGTTTTCCCAACAGCATTAAATCATATTTTAACATCTTTTAGTGAAAAATCTATAGTTCTGATTTGATAGAAACAACACTACACTGGGAGTCATGATACAATAACCTGTTTCTCTTTTCCCACTAATTAAATCTATCAGCTTAAGCCTGTTGTTGAGCCTGTTTGGAATGTGTATATCTAATGAAAATGCAGAAGATAATCCCAGACATCCCCTAGAGAACTTAGTCTGTGCCTTACATAATGTGGGTTATTGAGAAGGTGAAAACAGAAGGCAGAGAGAGGGCCAAGGACATAGGTGGAGCGGAAGTTGGTTTTAAAAAGGGTACACACAGGACATGGAACTGAGATTGGGATCAGCATTAGGATGGACTCAGAATGGGCTCAAAATTGGGATGATCAGAATAAAGGAGGGCTGCAGTTATACGAATGTGACGGAATTGCCAAAAGTTTAGAATTACTTTTTTTTAGTCACTCAGCCATGTCCAACTCTTTGTGACCATGTAGACTATAGCCCATCAGGCTTCTCTGTCCATGGAATTCTCCAGGCAAGAAGTGGGTAGCCATTCCTTTCTCCAGGGAACTTCCCAACCCAGAGATAGAATTCCGGTCTCCTGCATTGCAAGCAGATTCTTTTCTATCTGAGCCACCAAGGAAGCCCAGGCAGGGAAGCATTAAGGATAGTAGGTAACAAACACATAGTCAAGAAAAGGAAATGAAAAATCAGTAAGGATAGAAGTCTAGAACTCAAACAAATGTCCAAAGATTGTATTTGAAATGCATATCCTAGGGTAAAGCAGTTTTCAGTGGCCCAGGTGCATGGTGCTGGTCCAACATATTAAGGTCTGTTTCTGAAACTATCTAAACTGAGAATATTATGTCAAACTTTTCCATTTGGAGAAGAGACTGGATTTAGTGTTGGGATACTTTATAATCCTGTAGGCCTAGGAAACCTTTGTTTTTTTCTAAACCTTATTAAATAGCCCCATTAACAGGGTCCAGAAACATCTGAATCTCCATAGAGATTTATCTTAGTTCAAATTGGAATAGCCTACATTTATCAGAGAGTTCTGTTTATTGCAAGAACACAAACGATTAAGTTATATGAGCTTTTAAAATTATATGTAGACAAAATATTCATGGAAAGCTCATAATGAAAGAAAAGAAATACTAAATTGTTTTCTAAAAGGGTACATTACAGAAACATACCCCTTTTTAAAGAATCATATGGCAAATGAATTTATTATGGAAGGAAAACAGCACCTTCTCAATGATTTGGATCAGACTTGAACAGTTGATAGCTTTCCTTGTACTACCTGCCACTAAGGCATCTGGAGGCGGGCCCCTCCCAAGCAACATTAATAAAGAAAATTTTCTTAAGTTTCCTTTCCTTTCTTAAGGTGGATTATGCTTTTGCTTTGATCACCAGATTCCAGTGAACTTCTCATTATTGTTTATTTTACTCCTAATCTTTTAAAATGTGTATATATGTTTTTATTCATTTAACTTGTCAAGGATTTCCTATGAAGAGGCTTGAGCCAAGAAGCCACATTCTTGCCTCATGCCTCATTTACAGGGTTCTCCTATTCCAGCTGGCTCTGAGAGTACAGGGTATTTGTTTTCCCTAGGAAAGCAAAAAGAAATCTACACAATGTAATTGCCTCAACACTTAGCATTACCTTTATTTTATATATCGTAATGTATATAAACTTGCAAAAGAAAATACTTCATTAAAATTTCATTGGCATTTAATTAAGTTTACCAAAATTGTAAAACACTTGCCAAAGATGATTTTCAGTTAATAACATTTTGTATTCAAATTTTAAAAAGGGCCTCAATTTCTTTTTATTCCCATTTCATAATTATTAGAGTTAACTGAAAAGCAAATTATAAGGTATAATAAATTGATGTACTGGAAATAATGAAAATACCATGAAGTTTCTAAGAGGTATAGTCATTTTCATCATGTTTCTAGCCCTTCAAGCAGCATTTTCACTCTTTAAACCATATAATTTTACTATAATATATTATATTATATTATATTAAAAGATAGGTAAAGATTGCATTGACCATTTATTTTCATGATTTCTATTTCAATCTACTACTATTCAATACTATCAATGTATTAACAACAGTCAGTTTTTGTGCCAGGGTACTGAATCAGGTTTTAAATTAATTTTAAGTCAATTGGCTGGTACAATCAAACAGTTTTATTTAATTCACTGCTCATTTGAATTATTTAATGAAGCTGTTCTTTCAGAACCACAAGCTCTGCTGAAAAGGAAAATGGGTCAGGAGACTGGTTTCTGGACAAGGATACTGAGGCCAGAGACTCCCAAATGTCAGGGTGAAAATAACAGAAAATGTTACAAACTAAATTTAGAGAACTAACAAATTTAGTATTTTGTTAGGGAAATACTGGGGGGAGAAACTTATCCACAGTCATTATAATGTTTAATAGAAAATATTTTTTATCTTTTCCTAAAATTCTGTAAGCTTGATACTATATCATCTGAGAGATACTTGAAAGATATAAAGAAGATCCAATGTTTTATTTTCACTTCCTTACAAATATCATATCTTCATTAAGAACATGATTGCACTTTTTATGTCAAGTCCTTCAAAGAGATATTCAAGGGTTAAGGAATGTGAGTACTTCCTGGTAACCATCTTTTTTTCTTAATTTGTAATTTGAAGTTTATATTTAAATATATAAATAGTATATATTATATAACAAGCATGATATATTTATGCATATTTATATAAAAGTAATCACTATGCTTAGTTCCCCTTCTTCAAAATTAGAATATTACCAATTCCAACGAATGTTCTAATGTTTCATCTTCCTATTTTATCCTCCTTTCTTTTGTCCATGGTTCAGTTCAGTTCAGTTCAGTCGCTTAGTCGTGTCCGACTCTTTGCGACCCCATGAATCGCAGCACACCAGGCCTCCCTGTCCATCACCAACTCACAGAATTTACCCAAACTCATGTTCATCGAGTCGGTGATACCATCCAGCCATCTCATCCTCTGTCGTCCCCTTCTCCTCCTGCCCCCAATCCCTCCCAGCATCAGGGTCTTTTCCAATGAGTCAACTCTTTGCATGAGGTGGCCAAAGTATTGGAGTTTCAGCTTCAGCATCAGTCCCAGAGTACATCATGAGAAAAGCTGGGCTGAAAGAAGCACAAGCTAAATCAAGATTTCCAGGGGAAATATCAATAACCTCAGATATGCAGATGACACCACCCTTCTGGCAGAAAGTGAAGAAGGACTAAAAAGCCTCTTGATGAAAGTGAAAGAGGAGAGTGAAAAAGTTGGCTTAAAGCTCAACATTCAGAAAACGAAGATCATGACATCTGGTCCCATCCCTTCATGGGAAATAGATGGGGAAACAGTGGAAACAGTGTCAGACTTTATTTTTGGGGGCTCCAAAATCACTGAAGATAGTGATTGCAGCCATGAAATTAAAAGACGCTTACTCCTTGTAAGGAAGGTTATGACCAACATAGATAGCATATTAAAAAGCAGAGACATTACTTTGCCAACAAAGGTCCGTCTAGTCAAGGCTATGGTTTTGTCCCCAAGGGTAATACTATTCCAAATTGTATTTTTACCTTTTTTAAAAAATTTTTATCTGATGTATGTAATATAATTTTGTTGTTGAACTTTAAGTGCTTTCAGCTCTTTATTTTCTCATGCCTTGCTATTTTCCTTCAACATTCCCTGTTTGAAATTCTTATATGTTTTTGAAGCTGACATATGCACATTTTAACTGATATCATAATGTATGAATATAGAATCTTCCATAATATATGAGGTATCATACAAGATAATTTATTCATACTTCCAGTCACTCCTGTTGAGAGAAATCTTTCACATTTTTTTTTGCTATTACAGCTATTTTTAAAATGCTCCTATGACTATTATAACTGAAAGAATATTCTAATCCCTACCCTCAAAAAAATAAGGGAGAGGGGCAAGATAGAAAGGATTTCAGATAAAAAATAGATCCTTAATTTCTTCTCCTCACATTATTGCTGCCAAGGAAGATCTTATCACAAGTTAGTTTGTGGGGACACCAGCCTGGAGCTTCTGTGAATAGGAAGCACATCACTTTAACTCGACCCTATGGGCTGTGGACCACCAAGCTCCTCTGTCCGTGGGGATTCTCCAGGAAAGAAGACTGGAGTGGATTGTGGTGCCCTCCTCCAGGGGATCTTCCTCACCCAGGGATGGTACCTGCAGCTCTTATGTCTCCTGCACTGGCTGGTAGGTTCTTTACCACTAACGCCACCTGGGAAGTCAAACTTTGCACAATCAATACTTGTGGGGTAACATGATTATTGACCTGCTTGAGGAAATCAGTCCTGAGTATTCATTGGAAGGACTGATGCTGAAGCTGAAATTCCAATACTCTGGCCACCTGATGTGAAGAACTGACTCGTTTGAAAAGCCCCTGATGCTGGGGAAGATAGAAGGTGGGAGGAGAAGGTGATGACAGAGGATGAGATGGTTGGAAAGCAACATGGGCTCAATGGACACGAGTTTGAGTGAACTCCGGGAGCTGGTGATGGACAGGGAGGCCTGGCATGCTGCAGTCCATGGGGTCGCAAAGAATCGGACATAATTGAGACTAAAATGAATTTAACTGAACAAGATTATTATTTTTTTTTTGCCACAGCGCCCCCTTTTGGGCTTTCATGATAGCTCAGTTGGTAAAGAATCCACCTGCAATTCTGGAGACCCCGCTTGGATTCATGGGCTGGGAAGATCCGCTGGAGAAGGCATAGGCCACCCGTTCCTGTATTCTTGCGCTTCCGTTGTGGCTCAGCAGGTAAAGAATCCGCTTTCAATGCGGGAGACTTGGGTTGGATCCCTGGGTTGGGAAGGTCCCCTGGGGAAGGGAAAGGATACCCACTCCAATATTCCGGCCTGGAGAATTCCATGGACTGTACAGTCCATGGGGTTGCAAAGAATTGGACACGACTGAGCAATATTCACATCAATGAAGACACTCTGTCGTCGTAAAATATTTCCTCTATAGGCAAGTATTGAACAAACCGATTTATAACATAGGACTAATGTAAAGGTGAACTAGAATAACTCATTAAAGTTCTTTAAAATATCAACAAACCAGATATTGATGCTAGCATACTTTTTCATATTTCAAGAAACTCATTCATGTGTGAGGAATGGTCACATACAGATGTATGTCTCCAGGGAAAATGAAGTGCCGTTGCTCTTCTTTGCCTGGATATGATCTTTGTCCATTTTATCTTCAAATTATCCAGATTCAGTTGTGCTTCAACAGGTTGTCTATCAGCCCCAGATCCAGACTCTCTTCCTCCTTTTATATATAAAAGGGTCTCCTCAGTCTTTTTCTCTCTTGCTTCCTAGTGGAAAGGATGGTTCAGTTCTGTCTAATGTGGTAACTTACACAGATATAACACACTGAATCATAACTTTTAAATTGCTTTTCCAAGATTTCTAACATCTGCAGCTTTTGCCATTTTCTTTTCAGTTCCCAAGTATAGAAATGTCCTGAATTCATTTTCTTCTTATTATTGTTAATATTCATCAGTAGTTTACTAGACCCTATGAAATATTAGAGTGCATGTGAGGCTTGCACAATATGTCATGGGCTTTATCCTCAAGGATCTCACAAACTAGGGCAAGCGATACAATGCTATAATACATACAGTTTAGATGACTTTCTCCGGGTTAATTCTTGGAGAAATGAGTAATTTCTTTTCATTTCCTGTTGTCTTTCCACTGCTTTCTTTAGCAGAGCTTCCTGATTGTGTATTTACTCTCCTGCTACTGGGTATTTGATAAAACATACTGTTAATAGGGCTTTACACTTTTGAGTTTTATTTTTGGTTGCTCCAGAACTTACCATATGTATCTTAATCTAGCCAGAATTTACCTCAGAATTATACTAGCTGAATTTCAGTTAGAAATAGAAAATACTGTTCGTGTATAGCTCTATTTCTTTCTTCTCACTCTTTTTTGTTATACATGTTATGTTTATATGTCTTACAAAACTAATGATACATTGTTATAATTATTTATATAATTGTATAGCTTTCCAAGAAGCTAAGAGGAAAAGGTGAAAATGTATTTAGAGTTCATTATATTAAAATTTTTACTTTTATCATATCTAGTTTTATTTTTTCCTGTGGATTTAACGTATCACCTTGGTCATAAACACAGTTTCCTTAGTGGGAGCTACACAGCTCTGTTCCCAAGGCCTCCTCTACCTCTGGGCAGAACTTTTGTTCTCCTCCGTCTGAATGACCACTTCTCACAGGGTGACACCTGTGTTCTATGAATGGAACATTTAGTGGCCATGGTAGCCCTTAATCTTCTCAGCTTACCTCTAATGATGTGGAATCTTTGCCTGAAAGTCTGGTTTGGGGCAGAATGTTCTCAGGCTGCCCTGTCTAGAGTTGTGCTTCTTTAAGAAAGCAGCTGCATGGAGGAAGGGAGCCCCAGACATCTCAACTGCATTTGCCTGGAACAGAGTTTCTGCAACAAGAAATGTATGAGGTGGGAAGGAATGGGTGGCCAAATTAGCCCTACCGAGGACCTGGAGAGAGAAGGAGCTGTGTCTTCTTTGTTGCTCCCATGAGTGGAGCTTCCTGAGCTGGGATGGAGGAAGAATGAAGGAGACAATGACTCAAGTTACCAAGGCTTGCACTTGTCACACAAGATGTAGTAAATTTTCTTCAGCAACTATTCTTCCACTTTCTAAAATCATTTAGGACCCTTTACAGAAAATTGAATGGTTGTTTTCACCAGTTATGTTTGTTCCACTGAAGTGAGGATCTGTAGAACTCCTCACATTGCCATTCTGGAAATCAATTTCTGTTATATTTTAAGTGACTTCTGATAGAATATAGTTGTTTCACATTTCAAAATTTTTACTCTGGCATTCTATGTTTTTATCGATGTGTTTAGGGATATGAACATACCAGATGATAAATATCTTCAAATTTAGGTCTGGCATTTCTTTTTGTTTGGTTCTTCTTATCATACTTACTCTGGCTCCCCTTTCTATCTCCTTCTGAGTTATTTGGATATTTTTAAATTATTTAAATTTCTCTCTTCGTTGTCTTTGCATAATTCTTTTAGTGATTGTCCTAGAGATTACAGTTACATACTTATCTTTTTACTTCTGCTTAGAAAGAATATTTTTCCACTTCCAATGGAGATAAAAACCTTAGCACAACATGTATTCCTTTACTTCTCCCCTTGTGTTGTACTTGTATATTACCCCTACATACACTGAAATTGTCAGATAATTTTACAATTTTGCATTCAACCATCAGATGCATTTTAAAGAACTCAAGTACAGATGAAGAGTCCATTATATTTAGCCAAGTGCTTACCATTTCTGCTGTTCTTTCTTCATTCCTAATAATGCAAATTTACTTCTGGTTTTCTGGCTGAAAATTTTTGTTTAGTGATACTTTGAGTACAGGTCTGCTGCCAACACCTTCTCTCTTAGATTCATTTCGTCTGAAAGTATTTTTATTCCCCCTTTGCTCCTAAAAGATATTTTCACTAGATATAGAAATCTAGGATTACAGCACTTTTAAATTTTTGGCTTCACTCATTCTGTCCTCAGTTATTTCTGAAATAAAATTTGAAGCCAATCTTCAAGTTGTTGTTCTTCCGAAATCGATGCATTATTTTCCTTTCTCCCTGCTTTGAAAAAGTTTTTTCTTTGTCTCTGATTTCCAGCACTTTTATAACAACTCATATGGATATACATTTCTGCAGTGTATTCTGTTTGAAGTTAATGAGTTTCTTAAATCTGTAAGTTTATATCTTTCATAAAACTGAGGACATG
Organism: Capricornis sumatraensis; assembly: GCF_032405125.1. NCBI lineage: Eukaryota > Metazoa > Chordata > Mammalia > Artiodactyla > Bovidae > Capricornis > Capricornis sumatraensis. The sequence continues at coordinate 39,595,026 of NC_091073.1, read as the reverse complement.
ATCAAACAATATTTATTCAATTTTTTTTTCTGTGTTACACTTAGTTTCTCCCTTCTTTCTAGGGCCGTTTGATACCGGTCCATGTATTCCATAAGCTCTGTGCATTTGTTTTTCTAATATGTTTTGCCCCTGTTGTTTCGATTGCCTTCAAGTTTCCTTACTCTTTCTCTGTCATATCTACTCTGTTATTAAGCACATCTAGTGAGGGTTTGGTTTTAAGTTATAAAATTCCCATTTGATTGTTTTTCATATATTCCACTTATTTTCTGAGCTTTTCTAGCTTTCCATTCATTTTAACAGTGATCATTTTTACTTGTTGGAATTTTTTTTAATAGCTGCTTTGAAGTCTTTGTCAGTTCCAACAATTGTGTCACGTTATTGGCAAACATTGGTTGTTGTATCATATGCCTGTTGATATTTTCCTTGTTCTCTGTCTGCAAAGTATTTTTTAAATATAGGACATTTTAAATATTGTGTAATGAGACTCATATCTTCCAAAACCTCTCAATAATGTTTATACTTTTTTTTAAACAATCTTGGTTTTAAGCCATACATTCCACCCACCCCTCCATCCATCTCTGGATTGTATATTTAATATTATTTTTTCTATTGCCAGAGTATGATGCACACTGGAATAGTCTGGGAACTGTCTGTCTGGCTGTCTCTGGGTTTAGTTTCCAAGGTCTTTTGTCTACTTCTTAAGACAGATACATACATGCATATCTTGGTGACTGGGGTCAAGGTGAAGGGTAACCCAAAAAGTTTGTCAATAGAGATTTTCTTTCTCAAGTTCTTTTTCTGTAAGAAGTATCTTCCAGTTCCCTGCAAGTCCCCTTATAAGTCCTCCAATTATAATGCTGGCACTTTATTTACCATATACTATTTCACATTACCTTTGTGTTTCATTTGCTAATAATAATTCTTAAAACATGTTTTAACCTTTCCTTGGGACGGAGTATAGAAATACTAGCCCTTAGAGTCAAACTTTCCTTCCAGACAATGTCACAAAGATGATTTAGTGCCAAAGCATGCTTAGTAGTGGGCCCATTATGCCATTACACAGAGCAAAACAATGCACGAGTTGAATCTGAATCATTTTTAGAAAGCTGTTATCATTTAATATACAAATTATGTATGAAAGAGAAGTTCCTGTAAGACATCTGACTTGAAGCGGCAATAAGTCATTTTTTTAGAAACACCATTAGATATTAAAAAATATATACCACCACTTTCTTATACCATGTTACTTAATGAAATACAGCTCAAGATTTCAGTGAATTTTAAGTTCAAAATTGGGCATGGTAAATTAAACTTCATTTACAAAGAATTAACAAGAAAGAGACCAAAGCAAAAAACTTAGTCCCATAGTCATTATTCTGGCTAGATTTTACATTATTTTGTGCTGTGTCAACAATGTTGATGACTGTAAATTACCCACAGATCCCAAGATATGAAAAGATCAAGCACACACATTCCACACTATCTATGATGCCAAAATACAGTGCAGAAATACTCTCTGAACTCAAGAAAATCCACTTTGATATTCAATACATAATCTCTTTTTGATAAACTTGTAAAAGAAACAGTTTGTACATCAAATGGTGAAAGTGGCTTACTTTAATTAGGGGCATTATTTCAGAGTGTTTTGGCAAGCTGCCTGCTATGTATGTGTGTAGGCAGTTACAAGATCAGCAAAAGAAAGTCTTTTGATAGCATAAATCCAATGTTCCCTGCATAAGGTCACTTTTTGTGAGATCTAGGCTCTATCCCAAGCCAGTGGTCAGTTAACAATAATATGGAAACTGGCTTCTATCATCACTGCAGCTGAGTCCATTGAGTTTGCAATAATAACCTAGAACAGACCTTGGGTGATAGAGGCAAAGCCGAATGCCAAGACTGAATTATGTTGCAGACAAGACCTCTCACGTTACCACAAACCTTTTATGGATGATAACTGGAATGTTTTAAATTATGACTCACACCATTTCATCTCCTTGAGTTATCTTCTCTGAACATCAAGTGGATATTCATATGGTATGTATGATTATTATGACCATCCTGTTTTTCCTCGGTAGGATAATCTTGGGTTTGGGTTTTACTTAAGGGTTTTTTGCATGCTTTCTGAATTTTAAGCAATTTAAGCAATGTAGTAGACACAGCGTTCGGGATTTGGATTTTTCCTTAAAAGGCAGTCTGTTCCTTTGAAATGTGTTACATATGCATTTACTTGATGCTGGAAAATCTCAGAGTCAGTATCTAAATTGAAATGTGTTACATATGCATTTACTTGATGCTGGAAAATCTCAGAGTCAGTATCTAACTTGAAATGTATTTGAGAGACTAATGTGGTTATGCTTAAATCTGATACCTAAAAGAGAATCTATATATAGAAAATGTGATCAATGATATGCTGCACTGTAAGATAGGGGTGTGTGTCTGTGTGTGTGATAAATTTTACATACCTAGAGAATAGTATTATATTTATAGTAGATTGAGATTACTTAGTCTATATTCAGGAGTTATGTTCCAAATCAACTTTGAGGGTTTTATTTTTTTTTAATCACAATGTTTTATTAATAAAATGTCTGCTTAAAGGGTCCAAATTTATTATATTTATAAAATCTTTCATGTTAAGATAAGCGTAAGTTCTGGCAGCAAATATATATGCTTACTAATAGCAACATAATCGTTCATACTTATTGCAAGACTGAGTCTTGGATCTGTTTATAAGCAGTGACTTTTGTGGTCATCTAATATTTTGTTATAGATCCAGCCTGTTGTGTTTTTTTCCACTAGAGTGCTTCTGTCTTTTGCTCACTTGATCTTTTTATATTTGTCCTTAACTCCCATAAGTTTTACCCCTTTTACTCCATCTTTCCATATCTTTTGAATGATTCTGCATATAACCACTGAGACCAGCATCTAAAAAAGTAGGCCCTTCCATCTGTATTTTAAATCTCAGTGTGGCAACCTAAGAACTAAAGTAACTGTTGTAAAATTGCTGTCCAAACTGTCAAAATCATAGGTCATCAGAAACAAGTTACACAAGATTCTATCCAGATGGGCCTGTGTCAAAATATTTAACTAGAATATGAGGATAAAATGACTTATGTTTTCCTCATTTTTGGTTAATTTCAAAATGATTGAATGATTTCCTAACCAATACATTAAATCACATTTACATCTGTGAGATACACATATATATATATCAACATTTATTAAATAATTTCATATTATAATAATGTAATCACATAAACTGAAGCCAATGCAATTCTAAAATAATTAATAGCTATGAAACAAAGTTGTGTGGTGTATTATGGTTACAGATCTAGGTATGGTAAAGTGCTTGATTTGATATCATTATCAGTATTACAATAAAACAATGATAATAACATATTATTATTTCTGTTAAATACTTTTGAAAATAAGAGTCTAATACTAGGTATCATTTTAGATATGTGATCATGGAGGATCCTGGTTTCTTTAAGCATCAACTTGATTTGTGCCAAATGCACAGCCAAAATGTAGCAATTTGCCTAAAGCTCAACATTTCACTATTACTCAAAAAGTAATTATGTCATAATACTATTACTGTAAAATAATAAGTCATTAATTACAAACAAAACCCCATAAATGGCACACTTCACTTATTTACCTTCCTCTTTTACTTACTGCCTGGAAGTAACTGGTATAGTGAATGGCCTTTGTGTTGTTTCAGGATTTCTGAAAGTATTTTTAAAACTCTGTCTCATGTGTCATATGTCCTTTGTAAGGAACTGAGCATGAAAATCATGCAAAGCTATTTATAATTATAGTTGTTCATGTAATTAACCACTTATGCAAATAAGATTTTTGTGGCATAACTTTTGTCCTGATGGCATACATTGGATCTTCAAGCATATCTTCATAGTAACAAGGAATTACACCGAGAAAAGAGTTTATATCCCAACCATTACAAATATTGATAATTTTCTCTATTGGTATACTGAAAGCTACTGGGATAATCAGAAGTAGCTAAACTATTTTCAATAACATACCTAGGTATTTTTATTTAATTGCCAAGAAATCTCAGATTTGATCCTTAGAAGTATTCAGATTTACAAAATTTAATAAAATCTTTTCCTTAAATTGTATGAAAATCAAAGCTTATTTTGACTTTGATTAAATGACATTTATTTGTGTTGCTTGAAGTTCACAACAAAACTTAAATACATAAAACATTAAAAATGGAGGAAGATGTTCTTATGCCAACTTCCAATTCCCCTTCACTTCTATGTATGACAAATTTTTCCTCCATGTCAGATGTACTGAGAATTATCACTCTTTGTCCCAAGAGTCTTTTTAATATTTTCATGCAGTCTTCAAGTTCTGATAAAGCAATGGCTTTAATGCATTTTGTATACATATATGCTAACTCTGGAGTTGGAAAGGCATATTAATACAAAGGAAAGCCTCTATGTTAGAGCTTTAAATTTCAGTATGATATTAATTCCTAGATGCCTATTTTACTTGTTAATCATAAAAATATGTGTTAGCTCATCTCTCATTTGACTATTTTGCAGTTAATCTGTATTCCTAGTCATTTTGCAAGTAAGAATATTTTAAAAGAAATCCTCCACTCTCTTTAGTGACAGTAACTACTTTCCTGTTCTCCTGTAAACATAAATAGGGAGACTATGACACCATATGTGATATCAGTAAACAATACAGTTACCTAAAGTTTGGTATTTTCTGACACTTAATGAATGAAGTATACTTACAAAAGTTGAAGTATGTGCTGACTTTTCTACAAAGATGAATTTCATAGGCATGTTTGTGTTCACTTGAACTAGAAAAGTCTGGGTATTGTGCAACTTTATGTCATAGCCTAAGGGATGCAACAATAGGAGGACAGAGGTATACCAAATTACCATTCTAATTTTTAACATTGACCATATAGTCCTTTTTCCTGAGGAAAGGTTGAAGAGAACAAAATTAAGTAGAGATAATGAAACATGTGCATGTAATTGATATAGGACATTACTGAAGTTGATGAGACTGAGGGATTAAGAGCTACAGAGACTGTAGAAATAGGAGTTGAGAGGATCTAATGCTGCTGATAGGAAGAAAAAAGAGTCCTGCTGTTACTTCAGTCTAAGAGGTGAGCCTTGAAATGTACATTGTTCTTTGCATTGTGTGATCTTTGATTCTCAAGGTAGCATAGCCAAGGTGGTTAATTTAAGTGCCCTTAAGTTAACTTAGGTGGCCTTAAGTTTTTAAGGCCAGACTCACTAACTAATTGACAGTGGGTATAGTTTGCAAATTGATCTGTGTTGGCTTTACCATCTGTAAAACTGAGAGGACAACAGTAGTACCTAATCTGTAAAATTATTTGGGGGATTAAAGCAGACTCTTGAGAGTCCCTTGGACTGCAAGGAGATCCAACCAGTCCATTCTGAAGGAAATCAGCCCTGGGATTTCTTTCATTTGGAAGGAATGATGCTAAAGCTGAAACTCCAGTACTTTGGCCACCTGATGCGAAGAGTTGACTCATTGGAAAAGACTCTGATGCTGGAAGGGATTGGGGGCAGGAGGAGAAGGGGATGATAGAGGATGAGATGGCTGGATGGCATCACTGACTCGATGGACGTGAGTCTGAGTGAACTCTGGCATGCTGCGATTCATGGGGTCGCGAAGAATCGGACATGACTGAGTGACTGAACTGAACTGAAACCAGATGAAATATGCAAAACACTTAGAATAGTGTCAGGAAGTGAGGAATAACTGTGTAATTGATGGATTCTTACTGTTACTATTCACATCTTTGGGAGCTTTTATTCTCTGTTTCCCAGTAGCTATGTTGCACCTGTTTACCTATTTAAAAAGAAGAAGGAAACACAAAGCCTTCAGGAAAACTTTTGATTGACTACAGGAATTTTGGATTCCAAGCTATGATTGTGTTTTAGATTGGAGACAGCATGTTGACAGTCTTTTTATAATAGATAATCATAAATTTGAAAATACCTCTAGCTATTTCTGAATTTGTTTTTACAAATTTCAGTTTTGATTCATCAGCTAAAATACCATTTGAGTACTATTAACAACTAATCATAATAACAAAATCATTATAAAATCAGTCATGCTTAGCAATTTTGGGATAAAATTCTGATAAAAGTTATGTTTTTTATAAAAAAAAAAAAAACCCTGAAAATATTTTTATTTTAGAAGTTTCTAAAATATTTTTATTTTAGAAGTTTCTCTGAACTCACTGAATTATATCCTTGTACCTCAGGCTGAAAACCTCTGAATAAGAGCAATTTGGATACATAATTATAATTCTTTGCTTCAGCCAAGTTCAAGTTTAACTCCTTGATAGAAATAATACCCAATTACAATTTTATTATTAGAAAATGCTCAATATAGAATAGGTTAGTTTTTAAGATGTTAAATTGTAAGGTCACTGTTGGTGGAGTTATTTTCTGGGTATAATGTCAGCTGTTTTAATGTTTATGTTTAAACATAAAGATTTGAAAAAAGAGAAGCTGTTTAGAATGAATCCATATTCTCTAAAGCCAAGCACAAGAAATAGCCCTCACACATTGATGGATCCAGAAGATGAGCCAGGACTCATGTATCCTTAGATCTAACCATTGATTATATTTCCAGGCACTCTCCTGGCTCTGGAATGCTACCTTAGAGACCACCAAGTTTCCCCAGTGCCTTGGCATATCTGTGCAAGAATAAAAGGCTGAAGTAGAAAATGGAGACAAGGAGGTGTTATTCTCTAATGTTCTCATAGTGTAGCCAGTAAGCTTAGATTGCTTTCACAGAATCACAAGACTAACTGGATCCACAAGAAAAAAAAATGTGCTGGGACCCTTCTTAGGAAAAAAATAAAATCAGATGTATCTGAGTAAATTAAGGGTGAATAAACTGCCATATTTTCTGCTAAAATACTGTAAACACCATTGCTTTGTAATCTCTAGTTAGTTCTTAAGTCAAAGTCACCTTTCTTCAAATTAGATTTAACACGTGTGAGTCTGTAGCAGTAATTCTAGTTGGTATACAGTAATTATGCCTCTTACACTAGTACTGCTTACTAATATAAATTGTGTATACCATGTGCATATGCAACACAGTACGTGAACTACTGAAGATTTTGCACAAATATTGTAATGCCAGACCCCATTTCCAGTGAGCTAGAAGGATTTTCTCATAAGTGAAGTTTTCAAACAGGCAACAGAACACTGGACATGATTTTTCTGTTTATAGTAGGCTATATCCAAAACGAAAAGAAAAATAATCCTGAAATTCAATGCTGATTAACAAAGTGCAACAGAGTGAAGTTATCAGATAACTTTTTATTCAGTGGAATTCTGTTTTTCCATCTTGGAATATTCAGTTTACTTCTTTCCTATATGATTTTGTAATCTTACTAGGAGACCTAAAGAGAATAATCATTTATCAGAGTTTAAGAACATAATTTATCAAATATACAACACTGATTATTACCCAAACTGCCAATTCTGGTTTTGTGTGTGTGTGTGTGCGGGGGGGGGGGGGGGGGCGGGGGGGGTGGAAGGGGGATCATAAACAGTGAGCTCTAAATACACAAAGGCTTTCCAGGTAACTCAGTGGTAAAGAATCTGTCTGCCAATGCAGGAGACACGGGTAACAAACTCTGGTATTCTTGCCTGGAAAAATCTCATGGACAGACGAGCTTGGCAGGCCACAATCCATGGGGTCACAAATAGTTGAACACAACTGAGCATATATACATACACACAAGAGATAAATACATGAATAGAATTCAATTTCTTTTCACCTAGCATTATTTATCATGTCAGATAAATTGCCACTTCCAAGACTGAATTTCAAATGAATCATAATTGTGTCTCCAGCTAAGCTTGGGATTGTATTATGGTGAGGGATATTACCCTTCCGTGGATGACATTCACTTAATTAGAGGGGGTGCTGGTGTACACAGTTTGTCCTCATATTCTGTGGTCAGTATTTTTTTTTTTTTAAGTCTCAAACTGGTTGATGCCACCTTTCTACTTGCACTGTTAATTCAGTTAGTGCAATTTCAGTCATGGTTTTCAAACTTTAAAAAGATAACCATTTCTGTATGTGAAAGCTATACTTTCAATGCGTACAAGAGAAAGAAGAGAGGAACAGACCTAGCTGAAGAGTCAGAAATTGGATGGAGAATTCCACCTTTTGGCTCTGCCTCCATCCCCTTCCAAGTTCTTGTGGGGCTGAAAACAGCTAACAGAAAATTATCTTCTTTCCTTACTGTAATGTAAACTGACAGAAGTAGGGGATTTTTCCTGTTCACTCATCAAAAGAGTAAGAGCCTTTAACTGTGTGGACAGAATGGCTGATAACCTGCCATTCACTTTCTCTCACATAGACACTGTCTCCTGATTTTGTACCTATAAAACATCCCTAAAAGTTTCCTTGGCCCTAGTCTAAGACACCCACTGGAACTCACATCAAAAAAGAGCCTACATACCAAGCAAACAGATTCTATGCTTTACACATCAGAAAACCCTGACCATGTGTAGGCAGGAAAGAAAGCAAACAAATTCTGTTTTCACTCATTTGCACATTACATTACCCTAACTTTTACCCTTTCCAAATAATATGCAGATGGAAAATTAGGCAACATACTGCTGTAAATCACAGTTAGTGCTATTGTGGTGGCAGGAGAAAACAGTTAAGGGATTCATTTTTCTTCCAAGAAAATCATACTCTGCAAATCCATCTGAAACACAGCCAACGGATTACTTCTTATCTGGCTGTAACAAGCGCTCCTTCCGCCCATCTTGGAAGTGAAAAGAAACCAGCTCATTGTACTAAAAAGTGCCAGGCCCTCCAAGGTCAGCTACAGTTGCCCAGCTTTGCAAGAGGCGCCGCAGCTTGTTTTTATAGGGGTTAGGTGAACTACGGATGGGGATGTGGTTCCTGCTTTTAAACATCCTGTGTGAACAGTCTGTAAATGAGTCTGAGGTCTGCTTGGTCTTTATGGTAACACACTTATTTATTGGATTTTTGAAAACAAGAAGGTACTCTGTTCTCTAGGATGAGGAAAAGACCCTCATAGGAAATGACAGAGGCAGTGTTAGAATTATGACAAGTCAACCCCCGGCCCCCAAAGGAAGTCCTCCTGAGATTCTATAAGGTACTCATTTTCACGTTCATGCATTTGAGGAAATGACAACCCACTCCAGTGTTCTTGCCTGGAGAATCCCAGGGACAGCGGAGCCTGGTGGGCTGCCGTCTATGTGGTCGCACAGAGTCGGACACGACTAAAGTGACTTAGCAGCAGCAGCAGCATTACCATGATGAGAGAGGATGTTGTTGTTTAGTTGCTCAGTCATGTTAGATTCTTTGTGACCCCATGGGCTGTAGCCCACCAGGCTCTTCTGTCCATGGGATTTTGCAGGCAAGAATACTGGAGTGGGTTGCCATTTCCTTCTCCAGGGTGATCTTCCCAACCCAAAGATCAAACTTGCATCTCCTGCGTCTCTCGCAATGGAAGGCAGATTCTTTGAGCTACCAGGGAAGCCCATGAAGAAGGACAGGAGAACTGAAATAAGATGAATCACCCAAGTCTTCAGCATTTACTCTGGACACATAGGTCCAGGTGATAAGACTGCTTAAAGCCAGCCGAGATTCATGAAACTCACAAGTACTTCTTTCTGCCAGCCTCGTACTGCTAAAAACCTGTTGGAATCATGCTGAAATTCTATACAGTCTGTATGTTTAGACACACATGACAGCAATCATTGCCAGTTCCAAATCCCCACCCTGCTTCACTCATTGTATAGTTTCCAGAGTTATGAAGATGAGGGATGCTTAAAATGTCACAGCTTTCCAAGGTCTTAATCAGATAAGGAAAACAGTGGGACTAGGAAACCAATATGAAAGATAAATGAGCCTACATTTCACTGTTGTCAGTTTGGGAGTTAAGAACAGGTCTAAAAATGGTGCTATGTCCAGGAAAGAAACCTAAAAACAAATAATTTACATGAAAAAAATGTGAAGTTAGGGTGATTATCCCTGAGGAAGTCACCAAATAGAATTGTGAGTTGTGGCATCTCCAGCCAGATGATTGGATCCTGAGGGACACAATGATTTGGGCCCACTTATGGGGAAGTTGTAGGGATGTGGGAAACTTAAATGCTTTTTTCCTTTCTGTATAAAAGTGGCTTAAGCTATACATTTGCCTTGGCAGACAAACTTTGTGATGTTGATTTTAGATTTATTTCAGGGGAAATAATAAAAATCAATGCATTCACCAGTGGGTGAAAGAATTCTTCCAGATTATTGAAAACTATGAGAAGATTTTAATGGCTAGAAAGACCTTACAGCTTTTAAAACTCATTTCCAGCATAGTCACAGTGATCTTTGCTACTTGTTATTTTTTGTAAACAGGAATTGTACCTAACTTTTGTATATTTTCAAGCTTACTAAAAGATATTATGGAGTTTGATTAAGGAGACATATATTTAATAGAAATTGCCAGTCAGATATTCCTCTTAATGGATGTATTTGGGCTTACTTGCTTGCTTTCCAGTAACTTATCTGTAACATACACATAAATGGACAAGTCAAGAAGGAGGATATCACCAACACCTAGAAGGACTTATAATACTTCCTTCCAGTCAATTACACCACCTCCTCCCCCATTCCTATCTAGGTTCCTTGTACTAAAGATGTTTTGTCCGTTTTAAATATTATATAAGTGGAGTCCTGAGGGCTGTATTTTTTGTGTTTGGAATCTTTTGTGCTACAGTTTGTGGGTGGGATTCATCTGTGTTGTTGCACTGAAGACTAGTTTGTTGTTGTTGTTTAGTCACTAAGTTGTGTCTGACTCTTTGCAACCCCATGTACTATAGCCCACCAGGCTTTTCTGCCCATGAGATTTCCCAGACAAGAATATCGGAGTGGGTTGCCATGCCTTACTCCTGGGGATCTTCCTGACCCAGGTAATGAACCTGTGCCTCCTGCATTAGCAGACATATTCTTTAGCAGCGAGCCACCTGGGAAGCAGATACTAGTTAGTTTAACTTTATTATTGGGTATTGTTCCATTGAGTGATTATGCCACAGTTGTTTTCTACTATTGATGGATTTGGGGTTATTTTCTGCCAAGGTTAATACAAACAGTGCTGCTATAAATTTCTTAAACACAACTTTGGGTAATCAAATATACATTTTTTTTTTTCTTGAGTCTCCATTAAATTGAAAATCTGGGTAACAGGGATTATGTATATTTAGCTTTAGATACTGCCAAACAATCTTTCAACATGAATGTACTGATAAAACTTACACTCCTAATGTGGGAGTGTTCCATTTCTCTATATTCTTGCCAACACTTGGTATCTTGGCCCTTTTAGCATTTCTGATTACTGTGCAATATAATTCTAGGAGTTTTAAGTTTTTTGTTTGTTTGTTTATGTTATAAGCCCTTTTCTTTGAGTTTTCTGCAGCATTTATGTTGGTTGGTGAAAAAAGATGGAATTGTCCATTTGGAGGATAATTTCATTTGAACCGATCAGTCAGGATCCATCGTATGGAACATCTCCATTTCCATGAAACTGAAGTGATTGCTGGTGATGAGGAACAACTGTTTCCCATAGGCCACCAGGTGACTTAGGACAGCAAATGTTTACTTCACTCTCATGGTGTACTTCTCTGTAACCCTACTCAATCCACTGATATATGAGGGCATGTCTTCTGTGGCATCTGGAATGACCTCCATCATATCCATTTATTGGTGCATGTGGTCAAACTCCAGATCATGAGCCAGGAAGTGGTCTGCCATGCAGAACAGTGACATCTCTGGCAGTAGAAGACATCCATGAAATGCATGATGGAGGGACTTTTGCTGTAGAAACTGCCCATATGTTATAGGGGTATTATATGCTGAGTATCCCATTATAAGTGAATCACTTCTTCATCCTGCACAGTTGGGGGCACTCTGGGCAGGCCCCAGGTGTATGTAATGGAAGATATAAGTATTCATCTGAATGCTCTTCTGAATGTCATAGTGGAGGCCCCAAAGGCAAACTTGAAGTTGTAGTCATACTTCTGAATCCCCTCTGAGCATTTGTACTTCTCAATCAGGATGTCATGTGTGGCACTATAGATTTCTAGGTGCAGTGCATCTGTGTATAGGGATAGCATCTGGTCATTAGTTCAGTTCAGTTCAGTCACTCAGTTGTGTCCGACTCTTTGCGACCCCATGAATCGCAGCACACCAGGCCTCCCTGTTCATCACCAACTCCCAGAGTTCACTCAGACTCACCTCCATTGAGTCAGTGATGCCATCCAGCCATCTCATCCTCTGTCGTCCCCTTCTCCTCCTGCCCCCACTCCCTCCCAGCATCAAAGTCTTTTCCAATGAGTCAACTCTTCACATGAGGTGGCGAAAGTACTGGAGTTTCAGCTTCAGCATCATTCCCTCCAAAGAAATCCCAGGGCTGATCTCCTTCAGAATGGGCTGGTTGGATCTCCTTGCAGTCCAAGGGACTCTCAAGAGTCTTCTCCAACACCACAGTTCAAAAGCATCAACTCTTTGGCACTCGGTCTTCTTCACAGTCCAACTCTCACATGCATACATAACCACTGGAAAAACCATAGCCTTGACTAGACGAACCTTAGTCAGCAAAGTAATGTCTCTGCTTTTGAATATACTATCTATGTTGGTCATAACTTTTCTTCCAAGGAGTAAGCGTCTTTTAATTTAATGGCTGCAATCACCATCTCCAGTGATTTTGGAGCCCAAAAAAATAAAGTCTGAATCCACCACGGGTGGAGTGGATTCATATCAATGTATGGCAAAACCAATACAGTATGGTAAAGCAAAATAAAGTAAAAATAAAAATTTAAAAATAAATAAATAAATAAAGTCTGATACTGCTTCCACTGTTTCCCCATCTATTTCCCATCAAGTGATGGGACCAGATGCCATGATCTTAGTTTTCTGAATGTTGAGCTTTAAGCCAACTTTTTCACTCTCCACTTTCACTTTCATCAAGAGGCTTTTTAGCTCCTCTTCACTTTCTGCCATAAGGGTGGTATCATCTGCATATCTGAGGTTATTGATATTTCTCCCGGCAATCTTGATTCCAGCTTGTGCGTCTTCCAGTCCAGCGTTTCTCATGATGTACTCTGCATAGAAGTTAAATAAGCAGGGTGATCATATACAGCCTTGACGTACTCCTTTTCCTATTTGTAACCAGTCTGTTGCTCCATGTCCGGTTCTAACTGTTGTTTCCTGACCTGCATACTGATTTCTCAAGAGACAGATCAGGTGGTCTGGTATTCCCATCTCTCTCAGAATTGTCCACAGTTTATGGTGATCCACACAGTCAAAGGCTTTGGCATAGTCAATAAAGCAGAAATAGATGTTTTTCTGGAGCTCTCTTGCTTTTTCGATGATGCAGTGAATGTAGGCAATTTGATCTCTGGTTCCTCTGCCTTTTCTAAAACCAGCTTGAACATCAGGGAGTTCACGGTTCACGTATTGCTGAAGCCTGGCTTGGAGAATTTTGAGCATTACTTTACTAGCATGTGAGATGAGTGCAATTGTGCAGTAGTTTGAGCATTCTTTGGCATTGCCTTTCTTTGGGATTGGAATGAAAACTGACCTTTTCCAGGCCTGTGGCCACTGCTGAGTTTTCCAAATTTGCTGGCATATTGAGTGCAGCACTTTCAGAGCATCATCTTTCAGGATTTGAAACAGCTCAACTGAAATTCCATCACCTCCACTAGCTTTGTTCATAGTGATGCTTTCTAAGGCCCACTTGACTTCACATTCCCGGATGTCTGGCTCTAGATTAGAGATCACACCCTCATGATTATCCGGGTTGTGAAGATCTTTTTTGTACAGTTCTTCTGTGTATTCTTGCCACCTCTTCTTAATATCTTCTGCTTCTGTTAGGCCATACCATTTCTGTCCTTTATTGAGCTCATCTTTGCATGAAATGTTCCCTTGGTATCTCTAATTTTCTTGAAGAGATCTCTAGTCTTTCCCATTCTGTTGTTTTCCTCTATTTCTTTGCAGTGATTGCTAAAGAAAGCTTTTTTATCTCTTCTTGCTATTCTTTGGAACTCTCCATTCAGATGCTTAGATCTTTCCTTTTCTCCTTTGCTTTTTGCTTCTCTTCTTTTCACAGCTATTTGTAAGGCCTCCCCAGACAGCATCTGGTCATAGTGGACACTATAGACCTCATTGTCACTCATGTTGTTCTTGTTACTGTCATAGATGGCTGCCAGGTTCAGGGGACTGTGGACCTTGCTGGGCAAGGTGAGTTCAGGAGTTTCTGCCTCCATCTCTGTGTCCTGGTAAGAGCCTGTAGGTATGTACTGAGCTTGTCTCCTTGGGTAGGAGCAAAGCATGCACTACCCTGATTCCAAAGCCAAGAAAAGTGCCTCACTCTTTGCCGTTAAGAATCTTCAGTCTGCTATCATGCTACTCTAGTATTGCCCAGTAGTACACCAGAAAACCCTGGATGCTGCCAGTGACTCCTATTAGCAATACTGTCACCAGTTCTGATGGCACCAAGTCACCCATTACCATACCTGCTGCTAAGTCGCTTCAGTCGTGTTCAGCTCTGTGCAACCCCATAGACGGCAGCCCACCAGCCTCCCTTGTCCCTGGGATTCTCCAAGCAAGAACACTGGAGTGGGTTGCCATTTCCTTCTCCAATGCATGAAAGTGAAAAGTGAAAGTGAAGTTGCTCAGTCATGTCTGACTCTTCGCGACCCCATGGACTGCAGCCTACCAGGCTCCTCCGCCCATGGGATTTTCCAGGCAAGAGTACTGGAGTGGGTTGCCATTGCCTTCTCCATTACCATACCTGGTGACTCCCAAAAGGGAGAGGATTTTTTTTTCTTCAGGAAGACATTGGATGACAAAATAGCTATTTTATTATTTTTATTTCAATTATTTTCTTTTTAATTTAAAAAATTGAGATAAACTTGATGTGCTAAATTATGAAATGACCATTAAAATAGGTATAGCTTGCAATTAACTCCTTTCACCTATTTTGTACTCCCCAACTCTTTTCACCTCTGGTAACCACTAGTCTGTTGTCTGTATCAGTGAGTGTTTTATTTGTTTGTTGTTGTTTTAAATTCCACATAAGGGTATAATTACATGGTATTTGTTTTTCTCCATATGACTTATTTCACTTAAATTACTATCTTTAAGGTTCATCTATGATGTCACAAACAACAAGATTTCATTTTTTATAGCAGAATAGTATTCCATTGTGTATGTCTCTCTCCATATATGTATGTGTGTACATTTATATATATATATATATATATATATATAAAATATATATATATATCAGAAAAGGCAATGGCACCCCACTCCAGTACTCTTGCCTGGAAAATCCCATGGACAGAAGAGCCTGGTAGGCTGCAGTCCATGGGGTAGTGAAGAGTCGGACACGACTGAGCAACTTCACTTTCACTTTTCACTTTCATGCATTGGAGAAGGAAATGGCAACCCACTCCAGTGTTCTTGCCTGGAGAATCCCAGGGACAGGGGAGCCTGGTAGGCTGACGTCTATGGGGTCGCACAGAGTCGGACATGACTGAAGCGACTTAGCAACATATATATATATATAATGTCATATCTTCTTTATCCATTCAACCATTAACGTACTTAAGCTATTTCCATATATTGAATATTGTAAATAGTGCTATAATGAACACAGGGGAGCATTTATCTTTCAGAATTAATGTTTTTGTATTCTTCAGATTAATAGCCAGAAGTGGAATAGCTTGGTCATATGGGTATTTTGTTCTTAGTTTTTTTTTTAAGACTCTTCATACTGTTTTCTATTGTGGCTATCAATGGAAATGTAAATTCCTATCAACAATGCACATCTTCTACATTCTCATCAGCATATGTTACTTCTTGTTCTTTTGGAACCATTCTAAAAAATGTAGGGTGACACCTAATTGTGGTTTTGATTTACATTTCCTTGATTAGCAGTACTGAATACCTTTTATCAACCTGTTGGCCTATGTTTTCTTTGGCAAAATGTCTGTTTATATCCTCTGTCCATTTAAAATCAGATTGTTGCTTTTTGATATTGAATTGTATTAATTTTTAATTATTTTGTACATTAGACGCATGACTTGCAAGTATCTTCTCCCATTTAGTAGGCTGTGTTTTCATTTTGATGATGATTGCCTTTGCTGTAAAGAGGCTTTTTATTTGATGTAGTCCCACTTGTTTCTTTTTTATTTTGTTTCCCTAGCTTTTGAAATCAGATCCACAAAAGCCTTCTAATAACAACGTCATTGAGGTTCCAAATATGTTTTTTTTTAGGACTTATGGTTTCAGGTCTTACATTCAAGACTTTAATCGAGTTTAAGTTAATTTTTGTGTATGGCGTAAGATAGTGGTCAAATTTTATTCTTTTGCTTGTGGCTGTCCAGTTTTCTCAGAACCATTGGTTGAAAAGACTGTTGTCCACTGTGTATTCTTGGTTTTTCATCATAAATTTATTATCCACGTATCTGTGGGTTTATTTCTGGTTTCTTCGTTTTGTTCCATTCATCTATGTGTCTTTTTTTCATGCTAGTATCACACTGTTTCAGTTGGTTTATTTTTTTTTTTTTGCTTTACCTTTTATTGCAAATAAAGCATAATCCTTGTACAAACTTTAGAAACTAAACCAAAATATTAATGTCAATGAAGATCTTTATTTTCTTAATCTTGTTTACTTAAATTTTTATGATACTTCCTTAAACAGAATCATACTGTTAATATTGTTCTATATTTTTTCGATTAACATAGTGTCATACTTTTAAATAATATAGGTTTATAGTATAGTTTGATATCAGAGAGCATGGTATTGCTAGCTTTGTTGTTATTCCTCAAGATTATGTAGGTTATTTGCTTTTTCTAGCTCAATACAAATTTTAGGATTACATGCTTGA
The DNA here is from genome assembly GCF_032405125.1 of Capricornis sumatraensis. Classification (NCBI taxonomy): domain Eukaryota; kingdom Metazoa; phylum Chordata; class Mammalia; order Artiodactyla; family Bovidae; genus Capricornis; species Capricornis sumatraensis. The sequence goes on along the minus strand of NC_091073.1, from coordinate 39,578,074 downwards.
GTTCTGTGAAATATGTTTTCGGCACTTTCATAGGGGTCACATTTAATCTGTAGGTTGCCTTTGGGTAGTATGGACATTTTAACAATATTAATCCTTATATTTCATAATATGAAATGTCTTTCCATTTATTTGTGTCATCTTCAGTTTTTTTCATAGTGTCTTATGGTTGCAGTGTACAGGTCTTTTACCTCCTTGGTTAAATTTATTTCTAGATATTTTGTTTTTTTTGATGCATTTGGAAATGGGATTGTCTTCTCAATTTCTCTTTCTGTATCTTTACATGTAAAAGAGTGACATTTTACTTCTTCATTTCCAATCTGAATGCCTTTTATTTCCTTTTTCTAACCCAATTATTGTTCCTAGGACTTCCAATACTATGTTGAACAAAAATGAAGACAGTAGACATCTTTAGAGGAAATGCTTGCATTTTTTTTTAATGTTGTGTACTATGTTAGCTGTGGGTTTCTTCTTATATGACCTTTACTATGATGAGTTATGTTCTCTCTGTAACCACTTTATTGAAAGAATTTATTATAAATAAGTGTTGAACTTTATCAGATGTTTTTTTCTGTACCTGTTGAGATGGACAAATAATTTTTATCCTCCATTTTAAAGTGGTATTTCATATTAATTTGTGGTTGTTGAACCATTCTTGCATCCCTGGAATAAATCCCACTTGATCACAGTATCTGATCCATTTAATGTACTGTTGAATTCAGTTTGCTATTTTTGTTGTTGTTAAAGATTTTTACATCTGTGATTAACAGAGATATTGGCTTATAATTTTTTTCTTGTAGTATCTTTGTCTGGTTTTTGTAACAGGGTTATACTGGCCTTATAAAATGAGTTTGAATGTCTTCCTTTTTCTTCTATTATTTGGAAGACTTTGAGAAGGGTTGGTGTTCTCTTTTAAATGTTTGAAGAATTGATCTGTGACTCATTGGTTCTTGGACTCATTTGTTGGAAGAGAAAAACAGTTATTTTAAATTTTTGTTATTTTTCTCCTCCAGTAAATTTTCTCTAAATCACTGAGACACAAGTAAGTGGAGATCAGTTGAACAAATATATTGTCTCTATGCTTTTAGCAAAGGAAACTATCTTTTTTGAAGCTTTCATATCAATTGTGTTTTTTTCTTTCCATGAATTATCATCTGTACCACTAAGCTTTGTAGAGTGCTCATAAATAAGCTCCTGAAAGAGGCCTATAAACATGTCTAGACATATGGAATCTTAGTGGCCAAATAGCTTATGATAAAAGGAGAGTGGCATATTCTCACTGTCCCCACCTTAAGTACACACATACAAGTGTAATATATTTGTGCATAAAACATTGTTTTGACTGTGTAAAGAATAGAAGAGGAAAAAAAAAAAACTATTTGAGGCTATATGAAATTGCATCCCCAAATTTCTACCAGGTTTTGTAAAGCCAGATTATCAGTTTTCTCATATTAAAAGCTGCTCTGTCTCTCACAAAGTTTTTTTAAGGTTCAGATGAAATAATAACCATAAACTTCCTTGCTTACCACAGAGAGGAAATATAAAATAAAAAAAACAGCAGTAAAATCATGTCTCTGCAGTTCATGCTGACAGCAAGAACTAAGTTATGCAAATCATTGTTCACTTAGAATGACTTTAAACTTCTATGTAGCACATATTATATCATAACAAAAGCCTGGAGCCTGAGCATTAAGTCTTTAACAGAATAGAGTTAAGAACAAAAATCTGTGGTGCATCAGTATTTCCATTTATGATTGACATTAATTAATTCATGCATTCAACAAGATAAATTGTGAGCACAATATGTAAAGGCATTATTTTAAACACTTGGTAATTAACCTCTTTGAACTGCAGATTCTTTCTCTTTATAGTGAGAGAAAGAGAATTGGTCTGGTCCAGAAGTATGCTATCTATTAAGTTCTAAATTCTTTGATAAAAAATAGGCAACTGGAAGAACATACACTTAAAAGAAGCCAACTCTAGAGGGAACACATATTTAGAAGGCACTAAAAAGAAGCATGTGATATGAATGGCATTCCAAAGATAATAACTTTTACTGAGAACTATATTTTAGACATTTACATGATTTCTTACAAAATATGGAAATTTATGCATCCCACACATCTACAATTCCTGATTTTCTTCATATATAATTAGAGACAATAATACAACATTTGATGGTCTAAATTTCCTGGAGGATTATAAAAAAGATTCTTTGTTTTCCATAGATACTCAATCTGTAAACCACTTACCACACCACTAGGGTAAAGCACATGGACTATTCAACTTGGCAGCTATTTTATTATCTTGATTTTTTTAAAGCTGTTTGTAAATCCATACAACATTATATGGATTTATTCTTTCAGGTTGTGTCCTCATTTTGGTTAAATTCTATCAGCCCCTCCTGCCGGTAGTGGTTATCTTTCAAGACTTAATACAATTGTGCTTTGGCTTCACAAGATGTATGTCTTTTACAACTACCATGTAAATGACTAAAGAAATCCTATTCTGAGTTACCAGAGGGTTATTATGTACCACATGGACTATTTCAGAAGATGGCTGATATCAATCTTGATTTCCACAGAGGAAATATGTAGGTTGTATATTAGTGCTTTGCATCCCTTTTCTACCTTGGGTCTTAACCAGAGCCATGTGTTTAGTGGGATATGTAAAAGGAAACAGGCTCACACTATTTCATGTCTAAAGGGGATAGAACCTAGCTTAAAACAGATTTATTAAGACAGGAACATCCACTAATACCAATTAAAATAATCAGGACAGAAAAGGTGATTGAATGGGAAATTCAGAGGGTCTGCCAAAGCTAAATAGCATTTTGGGGATAAGAATACTTTGCATTTGCTTGGGAACATATTGTATTCAAGATATTTTGTAAATTCCGTCTCAAGTAATTTTTAATATTCAATTTTGTAGACAGAGTATATTTAATAATAAAAATAATAAAACAAGAACAGCAAAAGCATTTTCTAGGTACCACTCTATTTCATGTGTAGTATGAATTTATTTAACCCTCTCTATTATTCTGTGACTTAGGTTTTATTTATATGTCTAGTTTATACCTAAATAAAAAGAAGCAAAAAGATTAAATAACTTGGCCAAGAGAACAAGTTGAGGAAATGGTGGGGCCAGGGTATCTGCTGATGTCACATCAATGGCCATTCAACTAGGCTAGTATCTTTTGACAAACAGATATGTTTCTTTAAATGAGTCAAAGATTAAAAGAAAGACAATTCAGAGATCTTAAGCTATCAATTAAAGAGAAACTAAATGGACAGTGTATTGGTCTAGTGGGTTTTTATCCCCAATCATCACTTTAATCACATATTAAAATGTCCATGAGTGTTTTGAGTTTTTGATAGTCATTGAAAGCACTTAATAGAGATTAAAGCCCGTGCCCTTCTATGGTGTAGTATACTAGAAAGTATGGTCTTCCCTGGTGGTTCAGTGGTAAAGAACCTGCCTGCCAATTCAGAAGAGGTGGGATTGGTCCCAGCATTGGGAAGATCCCCTGGAGAAGAAAGTGCAACCGACTCCAGTATTCTTGCCTGGAAAATCCCATGGACAGAGGAGCCTGGTGGGCTACAGTCCATGGGGTTGCAAAGAGTCAGACACAACTTACCAACTAAACAACTATTCTAGTAAGTAGCTGAGTGAACATGGACCATATTTCTTTTATATCTACCTCTGGCCATTGGACTGGTTCTCAAATAAAATGTGATTTAAAAGAAGCTAGGTTTTCTCTTGCTCTTCTCTCATTTGCCTATCTAAACATGATGACCAGGGCAATTGTGTCAAGCTTTAGAGGATGGAGTAGGAGTCCAGCAATCTGGATTATCCATTTTGAATTTTCATGCATGTATGTTTTAGGATTTTAACTTTGGACACTGTTTATTTAAATTTCCCTATATGAATGTCTGGTTGGGGAGTTATAATTTCAAAAGCAAAAAAATAAATAAACTCACAGATCCAAAGTATAAAAATCATATAATTTATATGCATTTTTGTGTGTCAGTGTTGTGGTAAAGAGTCAGTAGTTTCTTACTATTCTGAGCTTTTGAGATTTTCCTCATTTTCCCACCAGCCTCAAGTACATGTAAAGAAACATTGAGAGGAAGAGAGATCCATGGATCCTCCTCTTTACTTCTAAAAAAGAAAATGAGAAATATAAATTCAAATTAGCAGATACATATAAAAAATAACCTGCAGATAATTGACAAAATAAGTATAAAATAAACATAGAAAAAGTCAAAGAATAAATCCTAATATTTCAGTAATTGCAAGAAATTTAAATCTATAGAAAGGACTTTTGTATCTAGCAATACGGAATACTGGATATCCAGAAAAAATTTTCCCAAGAAAGTATTCAAGAACTGTGGAGTATTCTTGACAAATAGCTCAATCTTTTTAAATTTTCACATCAAAACAGATTATTTACTAAAAAAAAAACAAAAAACATAACTCACAGACAGTATTTACAGCAAAACTAAGGGGGAAGTTATTGCTATGGGTGCAAAATTACAAGTAGATAGAATTTTTGGAAAAAGATCAATAACCTGCATGGCACCCTTATCTGTGAGGGGGAAAAAAAAAAAAAAAGCTACAAGGTCCCTCACCTGAAAGTTATGGATATCCTAAGGGCCAATTTGAAAACAATAGCTGAAATGGAGAGAAAACTTGCTTTGTTGTTGAGTGCAATGACTGCCCAGTAACCACTAAAGAACTAGGGGTCTCTGTGCTTAGGCACTCAGTCATGTCCCACGCTTTGCAACCTTATGGACTGTAGCCCACCAGGCTCTTGTCCATGGGGAGTCTCCAGGCAAGAATACTGGAGTGGGTTGCCATGCCCTCCTCCAGGGGTGTCCCACCCCAGGTCTCCCGCATTGCGGACAGATGTTTTACAATCTGAGCCACCAGGGAAGTCCAAGAATACTGGAGTGGGTAGCCTATCCGTTCCGGGATCTTCCCAATCCAGGAATCAAACCAGGGTCTCCTGCATTGCAGGCAGACATTAAAAACTCCCCAAACTGACTGGGGATCCCTGCCAGGACAAAGCTACACATGGAGGAGAAATTGCTGAGTGCAATGAAAATTAAGCAACGTAAGGACAGAGACAGAAAAAGGAAAATGACTGGATGAAGTGAGGTTGATTTAAAAAAACAAGAAAAGTTCAGAAAGCATGGTTGTATTTTTCTAACACTCTTGGATAATAACAGAAAACGGAGCGCTGTAAAGTTAAAGAAGTCTCTGAACCTTGCCTTTTTATATATTAGAAAAACTTTTCCATAAAAATAACCAAGAGATCATTGCCAAGGTCAAATTCCACACATTTATTATAAGATAAAAAGGTAATAAGGTGAAGAAAAACATCCCTAGAGAAAATGAATATTTTTAAGATGAGTTATAAACCATCCTGTGGTCATGTATGGATGTGAGAGTTGGACTCTGAAGAAGGCTGAGCACTGAAGAATTGATGCTTTTGAACTGTGGTGTTGGAGAAGACTCTTGAGAGTCCTTTGGACTGCAAGGAGATCCAACCAGTCCATTCTGAAGGAGATCAGCCCTGGGTGTTCTTTGGAAGGAATGATGCTAAAGCTGAAACTCCAATACTTTGGCCACATCGTGCGAAGAGTTGACTCATTAGAAAAGACTCTGATGCTGGAGGGATTGGGGGCAGGAGGAGAAGGGGACGACAGAGGATGAGATGGCTGGATGGTATCACTGACTCGATGGACATGAGTCTGAGTGAACTCCAGGAGTTGGTGATGGACAGGAAGGCCTGGCGTGCTGCGATTCATGATGTCGCAAAGAGTCGGACACGACTGAGTGACTGAACTGAACTGAACTGAACACTTTCAACAGCAGTGCTTTTTGTCAAAAAAAAAAAAAGAGTAGTACTGTGTATTTAGCGTATTCAAGAAAATGAAATGAATGTGAGTCAGCATAAAATCTGGCAGAACTGATTTCAATTATAAAGGCATAATCAGTGTTTTCTCAACATGGAAGAATTCAGTGAATTTTGCTCCCTTGAGACTTCTAAAGAAATCTACTAGAGAATGATCTCACACAACCAAAATAGCTCTAAAGGCAAGGACATAAGGAGGATGGTGAACATTAAACAGAGTTACTTATAGACTTAAAATTGAATTAAAGATGAAATAGAATAGTATGTAATGACCATATGCTTAGATATTATATTTATTTATATTAGATATAAAACAACTATTAAAACTAGGGGATATTGGGAAAACACATGTAAATAAGCTGTTCTTAGGAATTATACACATAATAGAAGTGTTAATATCATTTTCTGGCAGTGTTTGTATAAAGAGGGATAACTTTAAATAATGCTTATGAACTATACAAATTTTGCTGTGCCATGTGCCCTAGGCAACTTGAATTCTCAGTGTAAAAGAAAGCAGTCATGAATGTAATATGAAACATAATATGTACAAAGTCTTGTGGTCCTAAATTTGAATAGAAGTATCAATAAGACCTCACAAAGCATAGTATCTCTTAAAAGTGCCTATCGCTATTTATCATCTATCTAATCTCTCATCAGCATATATTCTTTGCTCAGTCCACTGAGGAGGCCTAAAAAGAATGGCCAGCCTAGTACCAGTAAGAGTCCTTATACACAGATTGCAGTCTTAATTACTTTTTCTCTTAGAATAATGGCCAGTTCCAATTCTGGAGAGAAAATTTCCAAGGAAATCTTGGAACACAGTGTCACACAGTATAATGACAAAGACTTCATGCTTGTGTGTGCTTAGTCACTCGGTCATGTTGATTCTTTGTGACCCCGTGGATTCAGGGTGACCCTGGGGTCACCCTGCCAGGCTCCGCTATCTATGGGATTTTCCAGGCAAGATTATTGGAGTGGGTTTCCATTTTCTTCTCTGGAGGATCATCCCAACCCAGGGATAGAACCCAGGTCTCCTGCATTGCAGGCAGATTCTTTGCCATCTGGATAACATCAAAAGAAACATGTACATGTTTCAGTCATGCCCGACTTTTTGTGACCCCTGTACTGTAGCCCACCAGCCTCCACTGTCCATGAGATTCTTCAGGTAAGAATACTGGAGTGGGTTTTCATATCCAACTCCAGGAGACCTTCCTAACCCAAGGATCGAACCTATTTCTTTTACATCTCCTGCATTGGTAGGCAGGCACTTTAACACTAGTGCCAATTAAATTTTTTTTTAATGCTCTTGCTAAAGATGGGACAATTTTAGCTTTGAAAATGATCATTACAACTGATGGTAACCAGTCGTAAATGCTAAGATACATATATATTGGGATTCTTCTTAAGTAAATACAATTAAAATATTCTTGATTTTTTTTCTAGAAAATGTTATCAATGATATCATGAAATTTGGATCTTAACATTTTGTTTGTTGAAAATTTTAATACAGAAGGAAATATATATATTTTGTATTTTTTTCAGCTTGGGAATAAAACTGAAATATTGTATAGGAGGAGATACTAGGGTGACTCAGAATTGCTGCCAGTTTCCTCCAAATGATGACATTTTGGGTGGTTCATCAGATTCCTTTTAAATCTCATTTTTAGGAGATGTCCCTGCTACTCTGTAAGAATAAATGACCCTTCTCCTTCTAATCTGATAACACTACCTGTATTTCTCATGATGATTTTATATTATAGTTAATTATGACCATCAATTCAGTCAGTTCAGTCACTCAGTCATGTCCAATTCTTTGTGACCCCACAGACTGCAGCACGCCAGACTTCCCTGTCCATCACCAATTTCCAGAGCTTGCTCAAACTCACATCCATTGAGTCGATGATGCCATCCAACCATCTCATCCTCTGTCATCCCCTTCTCCTCCTGCCTTCAATCTTTCCCATATCAGAGTCTTTTCAAATGGGTTAGTTCTTCACATCAGGCAGCCAAAGTATTGGAGTTTCAGCTTCAACATCAGTCCTTCTAATGAATATTCAGGACTGATTTCCTTTAGGATGTACTGGCTGGATCTCCATGCAGTCCCAGGGATTGTCAAAAGTCTTCTCCAACACCACAGTTCAAAAGCATCACTGCTTTAGTGCTCAGCTTTCTTTATAGTCCAACTCTGACATCCATACATGGCTACTCAAAAAACCATAGCTTTGACTAGATGGACCTATGTCAGCAAAATTTGGCTCTGCTTTTTATATGCTGTCTAGGTTGGCCACAGCTTTTCTTCCAAGGGGCAGGCCTCTTTTAATTTCAGGGCTTCAGTCACAGTCTGCAGTCATTTTGGAGTCCAAAAAAATAAAGTCTGTCACTGTTTCCATTGTTTCCCCATTTATTTGCCATGAAGTGATGGGACCGGATGCCATAATCTTAGTTTTCTGAATGTTGAGCTTTAAGCCAACATTTTCAACCTCCTCTTTCACTTTCATCAAGACACTCTTTAGTTCTTCGCTTTCTGCCATAATGTGGTATCATCTGCATATCTGAGGCTATTATTTCTCCCAGCAATCTTGATTCCAGCTTGTGCTTTATCCAGCCCAACATTTCACATGATGTACTCTGCAGATAAATTAAATAAGCAGGGTGACAATATAGAGCTTTGACATACTCCTTTCCCAATTTGGAACCAGTCTGTTGTTCCATGTCTGGTTCTAACTGTTGTTTCTTGACCTGCATAGAGATTTCTCAGCAGTCAGGTCAGGTGGTCTGGTATTCCCATCTCTTGAAGAATTTTCCACAGTTTATTGTGATCCACACAGTCAAAGGCTTTGGCATAGTTAACAAAGAGGAAGTAGATGGTTTTATAGAAGTCTCTTGTTTTGTTTTGTTTTTTCTGTGATCCAGTGGATGTTGGCATTTTGATCTCTGATTCCTCTGCCTTTTCTAAATCCAGCTTGAACATCTGGAATTTGATGTTCATGTACTGTTGAGGCCTGGCTTGGAGAATTTTGAGCATTACTTTACTAGCATGTGAGATGAGTGCAATTGTGTGGTAGTTTGAGAATTCTTTGGCATTGCCTTTCTTTGGGATTGGAATGAAAACTGACCTTTTCCAGTCCTTGGCCACTGTTGAGTTTTCCAAATTTGCTGGCATATTGAGTGCAGAACTCTCACAGCATCTTCTTTTAGGATTTGAAATAGCTCCACTGGAATTCCATCACCTCCACTAGCTTTGTTCATAGTGATGCTTTCTAAGGCCCACTTGACTTCACATTCCAGGATGTCTGGCTCTAGGTGAGTGATCACACCACTGGGGTTATCTGGGTCATGAAGACCTTTTTTGTACAGTTCTTCTGTGTATTCTTGACACCTCTTCTCAATTTCTTCTGCTTCTGTTAGGTCCAAACCATTTCTGTCCTTACCGAGCCCATCTTTGCATGAAATGTTCCCTTGGTATCTCTAATTTTTTTGAAAAGATCTCTAGTCTTTCCCATTCTGTTGTTTTCCTCTATTTCTTTGCAATGACCCCTGAGGAAGGCTTTCTTATTGTTGTAGTCACGCATCCTGGGAAACAAACTCACTCAGAAGGACGATGCAGATAGTGGAGTGCAGTTTATTACACTGGAGGACCCAAGGCAGAGTCTCCTCTTAGCCAAGGACCCCAGCCAGCATTTGTGAAAATCTTTCATACTCCATGTGTACGTGTCTGAACCTACCACTCCAAATTCCTTGAGACTTACATAAACCAAGAAAAATACAATCCCAATAACCCCATGATTCAAGTGCTATGTGCTCACGTGCTCAAACAGTCAAACAATTAGCCAATACTCAATAAACCTGAGGTTACACTCCGAGAGTTACAGAGAAATTTATGGCCTGTCTGGAGGAAGGGGTGATTAGTGTATGCTTTCTCTTAGGCGATGAGTAACCTAGATATGATCTTCAAGGTTCCCCGGTCTGGAGGGGGTCTTATCCTTCTGTTGTTGTTTTCATAGGCACTAAACACAGAGTTCAGAGTCCATTGGAAAGGTGGCTGAGCATGATCAGCATGAACAGGCCTAAGATGGAGTCCAGGTCCTATGAATTCCTTCTTCATTATCTCTCCTTGCTATTCTTTGGAACTCTGCATTCAGATGGGTATAATTTTCTTTTTCCCCTTTGCCTTTAGCTTCTCTTCTTTTCTCAGTTATTTTTAAGGCCTCCTCAGACAACCATTTTACCTTTCTGTATTTCTATTTCTTGACGATGGTCTTGATCACTGCCTCCTGTACAATGTCATGAACCTCCATCTACAGTTCTTCAGGCACTGTATCAGATCTAATCTGTTGAATCTATTTGTCCCTTCCACTGTATAATGGTAAGGAATTTGATTTAGGTCATACCTTTATGGCCTCGTGGTTTTCTCTACTTTCTTTAATTGAAGTCTGTATTTTGCTGTTAAGGAGTTAATTATCTGAGCCACCATCAGCTTCCAGTCTCCCTGAGAGCTCAGTTCTTAAAGAATCTGCCTGCAATTCAGGAGACTCCATTTCGATTCCTAGGTCAGGAAGATCTCCTGGAGAAAGGATAGGCTACCCACTCCAGTATTCTTGTGCTTCCCTGTGGCACAACTGGTAAGGATCTGCCTGCAATGTGGGAAACCTGGGTTCGATCCATGGGTTGGGAAGATCTTCTGGAAATGGGAAAATCTACTCCAGTATTTTGGCCTGGAGAATTCCATGGACTATAAAGTCCATGGGGTCACAAAGTAAGCGACTTTCATTTTCACTTCAGCTCCCAGTTTTGTTTTTGCTGACTGTATAGAGCTTCTCCATCTTTGACTGCAAAGAATATAATCAATCTAATTTCAGTATTTTCCATCCGGTGATGTCCATGTGTAGTCTTCTCATGTGTTCTTGAAAGAGGGTGTTTACTATGACCATTAGTTAGTTCTCTTCCCAAAACCCTGTTAACCTTTGCCCTGCTAATATGTTTATGAACATACTTTATATATATATAGGAAATAATTTGAGAAAAAGATTCATGTCTCATTTATCTATATATCCTTTATCTACTGTCCTGTAAATAACAAAGAAGAAAAAAAAATTTGTCTTTTTTTTTAAAATCTAGGTATTAGCTCTTTCAGTAATAATTTCAATACTTTGAGATTTGATCAGTTTAACTTCCTGTGTGCCTAAGAAGTACATGTGGGTAGCCTGATGTAACTACTTTGTAATATGTCACTTGTGTTGAACTCAAGACAAGACATAGTTACATAATTTTGTAAATTAAGTAAAATGACATTAGGAGAATAAAGTGACAAAAACAAAGTTGCTTCAAGAAATTAACCCTGAAAAATTTACTAAGCATGATATGGTCTATGAGTCAGTTATGGATGTAAATCTAAAACGTTGAACACAAAAAAAAAGGACAAAAAAAGTACCGGCCATCGCAAAGCAGGGAGTTTTAAATGTTTAAAGACTATTTAAATGAAGAAAAGGATAAACTTAAGAGAGCTTTTTGGCCCCAGGACAAAGTTTGGAGCTTGCTGTCTGCCTTGTGCCCTACAGGAAGGAAAGCTTTCTTTCTGCCTAGATCTCTTGCATAATTAAGCCAAAGCTGAAGGAGAAAGGGTCTGTGGAAAAGAGCAAGGTTGGAGGGGTGACCTTGGGTTACATTAATAGTCAGAAATTAGAGAGAAACAGAGACTGAAATGGAGCGACATGAGGAGTGTGGGAAGCTCTGAGAGGAATCTTGCCCAAGAGGGAGAGGGCTGCTTTAAGAAAGAAAAGCTTTTCAAATGCTCCAGAATGCTCAAGGGTGTCTAAGACTGGTAAACAACCATCAGTTTTGGTAAGGAAGAATGTGTTGGTGATCTTGTAGAAAATGAATTTTGGTGAAATTGTAGTACATGTCTGTGCGCATGCTCAGTCAGCAGAGGCCAAACTGGAGATAGTTCAGAAGAAACTGAGGGAAAAAATTGAAAACATGTACCTCTAGCACTTGCTGGAGAAGAATGTGAGGACAATGGAGGTATTTTTGTTTTTGTTTTTTAAGACAGAAGGAGGGAGAGAGGGAGAGGAAAAATTTCAATAAGAAAGAGATATTTCATTTTGTAAAGAGATTTTTGTATTTTTTTTTAATGTAAACAATTACCCTGAAGATGATATGGAGAAATCTTGGTTTTGAGATTATTAAGTTACTGACTCAGAGTATGATAATTAGAGGTAAAGTAATATATAAATTAATTATCTTAATAACTTGACATCTTGCTGCTCTGGTTAAAAAAAACTTCCTATCAAAATTTTAACTTTTAATAAGATGAGTGCCCATTAATGGAAAAGTCACACTTGCACATTATCTGATTTTTTCTTTAAAGTACTTGGTTTCTGTGGCTTAGTCTGTTTTAAAAAAATCACTGAAGGTTGTAACACACTGATTTTTCTAAAACTTTAAAATTTTTTAAGAATTTTTTTTTCCTCTGAGTCACTATGAACTATATAATCTCCTTCCCTTAAGTTATATTAGATAAAACTACATAATAAAGTATGCTGACACATATGAGTTCACTCAAAGACATGTACCATTTCCTGTTCCTTATGAATATCATATGCCAAATAGCTATTCTACTACCTCCAAACTGTATATACAGAGCAGGTCTGTTCCACTAACAACCTAAAAAATGTAGTAATTAATTATAACATTATTCTTATTGTGCCAAAAGTTTATTACTACCACCTACAACCATAAATGAAGTAATTATATACATATTTACCTTCAGTTGTCATTCTTTAAATACATTACAGCATTCACATACTTATGCTTTCTGGATTATTCACATTTCATTAGGGCATTCAAGTCTTGCCAAAGTCTTCAACTCTTAGGGAACACTGTGGGAGATTAAAATTGGGATGAAACTAGGAAGCTTCTAGTGCTTTTGTATGTTTAAAACTACATTTTCTGCCAGGGTCTGAACTATCTAACCATCATTGTTGGGTTATGAATCTATCTGAAACATTCTGCCTATAACTTAAATGAAGAATTGAATCAACCCGCCTTTCTAATGTTAATATTTTCTAAAAGAGTACAAATCATTGTTTTAGCAAAAGTTAGCATGAATGAAAAGATACAAGTGTATCAAAAACTGTGCTGCTATTAAGACTAACATTTTTGTCACATACTTAAATGTAAACCTCAAACGCCTCTATTCCCAGACCATGCCTCACTACCATTTCTCTGTGGATAATGAATGGGTAGAAGGACAAGTGTCCATCATGATGACGTTGATGGATCGACTGTGTATCAACACCCAAGTGATAACACAGAAACGAAGGAGGAAAAAGCAGATATCAGAACAAGCCTTACCAGAGACTCCTTGCCTAGCCTATACCTTCTTAGAGACACGTTCAGACCAAGAAAGGTGTTGATTAGTTATACACAGTAGGAGAGCTCACTGAGTGCCATTGAATTAAGGTTTTAAGAACCAAGGGAGGACCACTCTGTCTCTCTTCCAGGCTGTAGCATTTGTAGAATGAATACAGGAAGCATTAAAGGTAACAAAGAGTAAAGAGTAATTTAGTGACAGGATTAGGTTGATAGAGCTAATACAAGATGTCACAGCAATTGTAATTAAAAAGGAAACGTCATCCTATGGTCTAAGATATCCAATAAAGGAAAACTGATATTTTTAAGCTAATGTAATTCCAAATATGCAGAACAATTTCAAGCATATTTCAAAGAATTCTAATATGTAATTACTATATTATTTACTTTTCACTATTTTTTAATATTTGCTCTATTTCTAGCTATGACATTTTTCTTAACCATATGAGAGCAATAGAAATCATATTTCCTACCCTTAAATACTTTAGTATGTATTTCCAAGGAACAGAGATTAATCTTTTTTAAAGTGAAATTTCCAAAATTAGGTAAATTATTATTGGTTCTCTTAGCTAACTGAAAGCCGGTATCTAAATTTCATTCATCATCTAATCTCTATATTGCTTTTTCCCCTCAGCCCAAATTGAGTCAGTGATCACGCATTGTATTTAGTAGAAATGTTTCTATGTTTTCCTTTATTCCTCAGCTTTTCTTTGTCTCTCATGATTCTGAAAGAGTGCAGGGCATTACATTCACAAAATATCCCTCAGTTTAGGTTAGCTACTTCTTCATGATCTGGTTCATTTTGTATCTCTCTAGCAAAATGATAAGAGTGATTGTGTGTCCTTCTCAGTATGTCACAGCAGTAATCACACAATATCAATTTACACCATTAATCACAATATTAATTTTAATTACATCATTAAAATGGAATCCATTATGTTATTACACAAGACAGTTACTGTTTTTCTCTTTTCAGTTAATGTTTGTGATGAACTACTTGAATGCTGTGTCATATATTTTTTTCAGCAAACATGATCCCAGTTGTTTAATCATCTAGTAATCCTTCTTGTCTGAATCAGTTATTGCCATCATTATTGTGGAATAGTGATTTTTTTTCTCCTCGAAGAACTGACATACTTTTTCTTGTTTAAATATAAAAAGGGAATTAATAAACATTTACACTGAAATCAGGAGTAGCTAGAAACATTTTATTTAGCCTTTATTTTTAACAGTTATGAAATATTTTTCCAGCATATTAAGACATGATACAGGAATAAATGACCTATTAGGATGGTGGGGAGATAATATCATCACTATTTCTGGTCCATTGTGCATAGCATAATAAAAAAAGGTAATGATAAAGAATTTGAGAATTCTTATTTTTAATGCAATGGTATGAAAATGTAGCTAGATGCAATTAAAATGTACAGAAGTCAATGGCTGATTAATTTATACCCCAAGTAATCATGATTAGTTTTTAATAAAATAAATAAAACAACATATACCCATAATAATGAGTAATTTCACATAGATTAGAAAATAAATTAATAGTCTCATCCATGTATGTATTATTTTAATAAGAATAAAATTATAAAACTTGATACTAAAGGATTTATTTGAAAAAACAAGAAATATATGTATATTTTGGAAATTTTATTTGAGAGAAGAGCTAAAATTTTTAAAGCCAGACTCCTCTGTCCATGGGATTTCCCAGCAAGAATACTGGAGTGGATTGCCGTTTTCTCCTCCAGAGGCTCTTCCTGACTCAAGGATCAAACCCATGTCTCCTGCATTGGCAGGCATGTTTTTTACCACTGAGTAACCAGGGAAGACCACCTGGACCACTATTTATAGGAGAGGATGTGACTCTTGCTACTAAACATTATAATAAAAATTAGCATAAAGAGCTGCTTGCATAAGAGTAGGCAAAGGGAAAGTACAGATATCACAGAGTCTCTATTTTAAATAAAAGTATTATCTAGTAATGCAAAAATCATTACAAGTGCATTATACATTAATTATTACACATTACTGTGAAAATTGGACAGCGATATTTTGGAGGAAAGCAGGATAACTTCTCACATTGTATCACAAAGAGTTTTCTTTTTAAGTGGCCTAATTGAGAATGGCTGACATATATTGAGGATATTATATACTGTATAGATTATGTACTATTCATGTCCATGATAGTTTTTATTTTGTACAATTCTGACACGTACACCAGTCTTCTTTAATATTGGGTAGGCCAAAAAGTTTATTCAGGTTTCTCCATACCATATTATGAAACTCAAACAAACTTTTAGGCCAACCCAATATATTACTCTTTGTGAAACACATTAGAAGACATATGCTCTCCATTTTCTAAATGAGAAAGCTTAAGATATGGTTCATAGCTCATATGTCCAGTTTCTGGAGAGATGAGCTTGATATTAAATCCTAAAATTCTTAATTTTATACAAGTTAAATCTTGCTGCATTTGTGCACTACTTGTGTATAGTACAAGAAAAGCCCTCTATACCCCATAATTCTTTTTTTTTTTAGTTTTTTATTTTTTTTTAATTTTAAAATCTTTAATTCTTACATGTGTTCCTTCTAGACCATTGAACTATTTTAAAATAGAATAGATATGACTATTTCACAGAAAAGAATAACTGCCACTTAAATATTATAATTACTTTAATTATGTTTCAGATATATCTATTTGTAATTTTTAAATGAAGAACTCATAAAAATAAAAATAATAGTAAAGAGGTTTATTAAAATTATACATAGGAAGGAATCCTAATTTATAATATAAATCAGTGTTAAATATTTACATATACTAGTATAATATAGTTACATAAAGCCTATTAAAAACAAACTACATATTTTTCTCTTAGAAAGGAACAATTTATTATCAAAAAAAAAGTGATGGTCAAGGTAGAAACTGTAGTTTAGTAAATACATGAAAAAATTTTAATGAACTAATTTTTTAAAATATGAAGTAAATAATAAAGGGAAAACAATAAAACCAATAAGTAGAGAAATTTGAGTAAAAATTAAAATTTTTAGAATATTTCCATTAACAATGATAAATTTGTTATATTACACACAGAGTTATGCTAATAATGTGAATTCATTTTTTATTTAGTAGACATTTCTATCCTGTTACTAATTCTATTTTCAGTGTGTCTAACTTGAGGCATTCATCCAAATACTGTTTCCAATGAATGGATAATGTCTATTTTGAGAAATAGATGTTCGTCATTGTAACTAAATAAGAGGAGCTTAATTATTAGGGTTTCTACAGCAATAAAAGACACAACTATCTCGAGAGAATGAAAACAGAAGGCATAATGTAAGCAGGCTTCATAAAGGCCAGATCCATTACTTCTCAGCGATAGGTGTCAGAAAACTAGTTTCTGTGTCTGCATTTATTTCTTTTGTCCTTTTGCTCCCAATCCTCTAGTAATCTTATTCTCTACTGTACTCAGTCACCTACTACCAAATTCAAAATTTAGACTTTGGCATTACCAATAAATACTACTTTCTCTAAAAATACAATCTCACTTTTCCAATTTTCTCAAGCCCAACAGCAGTCCCACAAATTTACATTTTCAAACTAACACCAAAAATAAGCTAAAACTTTTGATAAACATATGCAAAACAAAACTTGTTCTTCAAAGCTAGGAATATCAAGATAGTAAGACTTTAAAGACCAAAGAAAAAATCAGAGGAGGTCGCGTTTGGTATGAACACAGTTGAGAAACTGAGCTATAACTGTGAAGGCTCAAGGGGCCAATGGAACCTAAATCCATTCTAATAAGCATTGCCCTCCAAGGTTGGGAGACTGTGATATCCATATGCAACCTAAGCAGGAAACATGTGGGCTGTTCTCTTTAGGACAATGATGATTAGATAGTGATACATTAGAGTTTCACAGAAAGGTTGAGCATAGGGAAAAAAAATATAAATAAACAGCTAAATCTTTTTCCTAAGAAATGAACCCTTGGAAAGATATCACATGAATTTCAGTTTGAGTCTGCCTGACTCTGATTGGCCAAAGAATCTTCAAGCATAGTTTCACTTGGTAGTACTTCAGGTACTTGGCCCAAGCAAATGAAAAGGCAAATAATTCCTGGAAGACATAACCTTTCATGTTAAACCTGAGTTTGTGTTTTTGTGTGTTTTTTTTTTTTTTCATCTTTGAAATAATCAGTAACTTTATTATGTGTTTATTTTTCATTTTTTTTAAAATTTGAAGTATGATTGTTTTACAGTGTTGTGTTAGTTTCTGCTGTACAACAACGTGAGTCAGCTATATGTATGCTTATACCCCTCCTACACTTGAGCCTCCCCCCGACAGTGCCGCTCCCCACACCCCCCACTTCCATCTCTCTAGGTCATTGCAGGATACCTAGCTGCATTCCTGGTACAACATCCCTAGAAAGTTCTAGTTGCCCAATTGTGTCCAGCTCTTCGTGATCCCATGGACTGTAGCCCACCAGACTCCTCTGCCCTTGGAGAGAACAACTTTCTATTCCCTTCTCCAGGAGATCTTCCCAATCCAGGGACTGAACCCAGGTCTCCTGCACTACAGGAAGATTCTTTACCATCTGAGCCACCAGGCAAGCTCAAGAAGCTATTGTAAAAGGTCATCAAGGAGCACCAGGTAAAGAAAACCAAACACACAGGCAAAAATTACCATGACAGAGCCTGACCAGTAATATGAAAGATAAGGAGCTTGCAAAACCATCAAAACAATTTTTAAACCAGATACTAGAAACACATATGTATATAATGTTTTTAAAGAAATAAAAGCCAGGAAATCTCTACAGAGAATAAGAAGCTATAAAATGCAGATCTAAAATAACCAAATCATGTATTATTTATAGATGCAACATAGTAAAAGTATAATAGTATTTACAGTCAAAATAGCCTTCAGCAATGCATGGCAATTGATATATGACTGAGATGATATGGCAGGTCAGCAAGAAAAGAATGATCTTTTCAAATATGCAGAAAAAATGGATATACTTATTGAAAACTATGATAAAGAACCCTTTCCTATAAACAGAGAAAAAAATCCGTTCTAGAAGGATTCCAAAACAAAGTATGGAAGGCAAAACTATAAAGCTTTAATAAAATATTATAGAGAATATCTTTATACCTTTGATATAAAAAGTCATTGAGCAAAAGTAAAGAAAAAGACAGATAATCTTAGATGCCATAAAGGATAAGACAATTTTGTTTATATTAAATTAAACATGCATTCATCCAAGGTGAAGAATATATGAGTAGTCAGTTATGAAAATGAGATAGAAGATGTGTAACACCTATAACTGATGAGGAAATTTTAGAATTCCTGCAAATCACTCTCTCACCCCCTCCCTACCACTGACTTCACATGCACACATACACACACATAGATCTAATAGGAAAAAGGAAATAAGTCTTGAACAAGTTATTCATGAAAGATAAACACCAAAGGGGTTATATAAGAAAAGTCACTTAGCCACATAAATAACTAGAGAAATGAAAATAGAAACTGTAAAAAAAAATGAAAATAAAAACTGTAAAATAAACTACATACCCATCAGGTTATCAAAATTGGAATGTCTGACAGTGGTAAGCAACAACCCGTGAAAGGTTCAAAGAAGATAAATCCATAAAGATAGAAAGAAGACGAATGGTTGCCTGAGGATAGATGTGACAATGGAGAATGATGGCTATGAGAAATATGCATAGGTGATGAGAAACTTCTCAAAATTGTGTTGTGATGATGGTTGCACAGCTCTATAAATGTATAAATTCACAAAAAATCATTCTTTTTTTTAAATTCTGGGAACAAACAAGTATGTTGTATATAATCTAAGCCTGTTTTTTTTTTTTTTTAATGTGAGGGAGTAACCATATTGGAGAAAAAGTTTGGCATGATTTATTAAGTTAAGAATATCAATACTCTAAGACTCATTGTTGCCAGCCATAGAATATAAATTAGAAAATATTTTGCCCATCTGCAGTAGTGTATCTGAATAAGTATTAGACAAGTGATATTGGTCAACACTTCACTGAAAATATCCAAATTATTTAGCAAGCATCAATATAAACAAGTTTCATCTGAACTCAAGAGTACAATGTTGAAAGAAAGAAGTGAAAAGAATGCATAAAGCCTTAGTTCATACTCATGTGGTTCCATAACATGGAAAATAAAACTATACCTTTTAAAGATACACATATCTTGTTCAGATGTACCTAAGTGGTAAGTCCAGAAAATTGCACAAGGATATAGTTTTCACAAAGAGTTATAGCAGGGAGAGAGGTTTAAAAACACTGAAAAGAAAGTGGATCATTCTGTGCTATTGTTAATATGTTAGTTTTGAGCAGGTAAATGGTTCACTTCAGTCGCTCAGTTGTGTCTGACTCTGCAACCCCATGAATTGCAGCACGCCAGGCCTCCCTGTCCATCACCACCTCCCACAGTTCACCCAAACTCATGACCATTGAGTCAGTGATGCCATCCAGCCATCTCATCCTCTGTCGTCCCCTTCTCCTCCTGCCTCCAATCTCTCCCAGCATCAGAGTCTTTTACAATGAGTCAACTGTTCTCATGAAGTGGCCAGAATATTGGAATTTCAGCTTTAGCATCAGTCCTTCCAAAGAACACCCAGGACTGATCGCCTTTAGAATGAACTGGTTGGATCTCCTTGCAGGCCAAGGGACTTTCAAGAGTCTTCTCCAACACCACAGTTCAAAAGCATCAATTCTTCGGCGCTCAGCCTTTTTCACAGTCCAACTCTCACATCCATACATGACCACTGGAAAAACCATAGCCTTGACTAGATGGACCTTTGTTGGCAAAGTAATATCTCTGCTTTTTAATATGCTACCCAGATTGGTCATAACCTTCCTTCCAAGGAGCAAGTGTCTTTCAATTTTATGGCTGCAATCACCATATGCAGTGATTTTGGAGCCCCAAAAAATAAAGTCTGACACTGTTTCCACTGTTTCCCCATCTATTTCTATTAATGGTTAATGCTTCTTATGTTTTAATTATTAAATTGTGCATATAACTTTTATAATCATTAAGAAAATTCATATATGATTCATCTATTTTTTCTGTATTTATTATTTTTAACAATAAAAAGAACAGTAAGAAAGCAAACATTTAGATAATGTAGATCATAGAAATGGCAGAAACTGACTTGAAAAACTTTTATAGCATTATATATATATGTTTAAAAGTATTTAAATATATACATATACATGACTGCCAATATATATACATATTTGTATGATTGCTAAGCTCAAGGTGACAAGTATCATCACTTTTAAATAATATACTGCAATTCCTAGGTAATTCAAATTCAATTAAAGAAAAGTAGTCAGGATTGTAAAAGAAGATCAAAAATGTTACTTTTCACAAATATGATTTCTACGTGGAAATTTTGGAGAACCACTAAGTAATTAAAATTAAAATTCAATGCTACTGGTACACTTAACAGTTTATTTTAAAGAAAATTCCTGTAAACCACAAATAAAATGAAACTACAGTTTTATAAGCATAATTATATTAAAAATATCTATTTTGTAAGAAACTTAACAACATTTACATATATGCTTTGTGGAGTACATACTGTGCATCAGTCATTGGGATAAATTTCATAAGTTCAGAGTAATAAACGTCACTGTACCCATCCTCATGGAATGCTTTACATAAGGACTGAAAATTAGAAGGCAAACTAACAATGTTATGTTTGAGAAAGGAACTTTCTAAAGGTAGAGTAGTCCCAGGTCACATCTGTTTTACTGACATAATCATAATAGTACCTCCTTTTACCCTCAATTATGTCCCAGTTTGGAGGATAAATTATATAGCCATCAAAACTACTGGACCATTAGACATAACCTTAATTTGGGTTATGGTGGGGCACTAACCCTAATTTGGAAGTTTTGGGAATGATATCACTGAGGAAGTGGTTGTCAGTACCTAGTTGGAATTGAGTTACAATTCAGGTTCATCCAAGAGAAAAAAGAATAGAGATTTGTGACACACAGAAGCAATAACACATCAATAACTCTGAAAAACAGAACATTACATTGGATAATGGAAAAAACAAATGAAAACAACTGAAGCCCAGAGTATGGATAGGAATTGTGCAAGAGAAGAAGAGGAAAGTTTTGTTTTGTTTCAGTGAAGTATAGTTGATTTACAGTGTCATGTTAGTCTCTGGTGTACAGAAAAGTGTTTCAGTTATATATATCTTTTCAAATTATTTTCTGTTATGGTTTATTACAAAGTACTGACTACAGTTCCCTGTGCTCTACAGTAGGACCTTGTTGTTTACTCATTTTATATGTAGTAGTTTGCATCTGCTAATCTCAAACACCCAGTTTGTTCCCCCCCCACCACCCCTCCCCTTGACAACCACAAGTCTATTCTAAATCTGTTTCTGTTTCATACATAAGTTAATATGTTAGTTTTGAGATTCCACATATAAGTGATATGAGACAATACTTGTCTTTCTCTTTCTGACTTAATTTTGCTTTATATGATAATCTCTAGGTCTGTTTGTATGTGTGTGTGTGTGTGTGTGTGTGTGTGTGTGTTAGTCGCTCATTTGTGTCTGATTCTGCAACCTCATGAACTGTAGCCTGCTGGGCTCCTCTGTCCATGGGATTCTCCAGGCAAGAATACTGGAGTTGGTTGCTAGGTAGTTGCAAATGGCATTATTTTATTCTTCTTTATAGCTGAGTAATATCCCATTGTGTATGTGTGTATGTACATATACACCCAATCTTCTTCACCCATTCATCTGAAAATGAAGTTAGCAATTTAAATTGTTTCCATGTCTTGGCTATTTTAAACAGTGCTTTATGAACATAGGGGTGCATGTACCTTTTTAAATTATAGTTTTGTCTGGATATATTCCCAGGAGTGGGATTACTGGATCATATGGAGGAGTGGCTGTGCAGTGCTGGAGTGGCAGCTGCAAGGCACTGGAGAAACTGTGAGGAGATACCCCACATCCAGGGGCAAAGGAGAAGCCCCAGCAAGGCAGTAGGAGGGACAAAATTGCCTTTAGAATCAAATCCCACACCCGCCAGAGACACTCAGAGGGCTCAAACAAACCTTGTACACACCAGGACCCAGAGGCCCCATGAAGACTGAGACAGAACTGTGTTTGAGTGTCCCCTGTGGAGGTACAGGTCAACAGTGGACTGCTGCAGAGGCAGGGGCTCTGGGTGCAGCAGACTTGGGTATGGCATAAGCCTTCATGGAGGAGGTTGCCATTAACCCCACCATAGACCTGCCCGAACTTACACGGGACTGCAGAAATAGACTCTTGGGGGATACAAACAGAAATTTGTGTACACCAGGACCCAGGAGAAAAGAGCAGTGACCCCAAAAGAGACTGAGCCAGACTTGCCCATGAGTGTCCAGGAGTCTCCACATGGGTTGGTGGTGGCCTGCTGCAGGGTCGGGGCATTGAGTGTAGCAGTGCCTGCATGGGACCTTTTGAAGGAGGTCACCATTATCTTCAATACCTTCACCATAGTTTGGCCCCAAGTGCCTCTTGAGAAATCTATATGCAGGTCAGGATGCAACAGTTAGAACTGGACATGGAACAACAGACTGGTTCTAAATAGGGAAAGGAGTACATCAAGGCTGTATATTGTCACCCTGCTTATTTAACTTCTATGCAGAGTACATCATGAGAAACGTTGGACTGGAAGAAGCACAAGCTGGAATCAAGATTGCCGGGAAAAATATCAATAACCTCAGATATGCAAATGACACCACTCTTACGGCAGAAAGTGAAGAAGAACTAAAGATCCTCTTGATGAAAATGAAAGAAGAGAGTAAAAAAGTTGGCTTAAAGCTCAACATTCAGAAAACAAAGATCATGGCATCCGGTCCCATCACTTCATGGGAAATAGATGGGGAAACAATGGAAACAGTGTTAGAGTTTATTTTTGGGGGCTCCAAAATCCCTGCAAATGGTGATTGCAGCCAGGAAATTAAAAGACGCTTATTTCTTGGAAGAAAAGTTATGACCAACCTAGATAGCACTATTAAAAATTAGAGACTACTTTGCCAACAAAGATCCATCTAGTCAAGGCTATGGTTTTTCTAGTAGTCATGTATAGATATGAGAGTTGGACTACAAAAAATGCTGAGCACCAAAGAATTGATGCTTTTGAAGTGTGGTGTTAAAGACTCTTGAGGGTCCCTTGGACAGAAAGGAGTGCCAACCAGCCAATTCTAAAGGAAATCAATCCTGAATATTCATTGGAAGGACTGATGCTGAAGCTGAAACTCTAATACTTGGCCACCTATGTGAAGAACTGACTTATTAGAAAAGACCCTGATTTTGGGAAAGATTGAAGGTGAGAGGAGAAGGGGATGACAGAGGATGAGACGGTTGGATGGCATCACTGACTCAATGGAAATGAGTTTGAGTAAACTCTGGGAATTGATGATGGACTGGGAGGCTTGGCATGCTGCAGTCCATGGGGTTGCAAAGAGTCAGAGATGACTGAGCAACTGAATGAACTGATGTCAACTCTATTCTATTTTTCTTGAGGAACCTCCATACTGTTCTCCATAGTGGCTGCACCAATTTACATTCCCACCAAGAGTATACGGGGTTGGGCAAGAATATAGTAGTTTTAATGGATGGAGTTGGATCAATAAGTGAGACCTGGACCACTGGAGGGCTTTTTAAGCTAGTCTAAAAAGCATCTAAAGAGACTGCACATGTTTGCAAAGATAGTGAAGGAGCTGAAATGTAATAGCATATTGGTCTGACTTCAAAATCTACACTCCCTTTGTATATATGGCTGAAATCCTAGGGAAAACTAGCATTAGTGGAGTGTGCAGAGGAAGAGAAACAGGCCACTGATAAGAAGCATCAGGGAGAAGGAAAAAGGGAGGAAATGACACCATGCAAGCTGAGGGGGTAAAGCTTTAAAAGGGAAGATGTTCCACAGTATCATGAACTCTAGAGAAGTCACATAGGATACATGGACCTGAGATTATGAATTAGGCTATTTAAGAGTGGAAGTCAAAATTATGGATGACTCACGTATTCCTTGGGGCTTCCCTGGTGGCTCAGATGGTAAAGAATCTGCCTGCAATGCGGGAGACCCAGGTTCAGTTCCTGGGTCGAGAAGATCTCCTGGAGAAGGAAAGAATTCCATGGACAAGGTGGCCTGGTGGGCTACAGTCAGCTTATGGGGTCATAAAGAGTTCAACACAACTGAATGACTAACATATGTACTCCTATGTCTATTAATGCCATCCTTTCTTACACTTGACAGCTAAGGAAGAAAAGGCCAGATTCTCATTAGTTTCTTATTGTTCATATTTCTATAAACAATTGATCTTGGGGACTATTGACTTTTCTTTTCAACTAACTCTGAAACCTGTTCATTTTTTCTTCCTTTCCTTCCTCCCTCTCCTTATAAATCAGGTTCTAATTATCTCTAACTTACACAGTCAGTTTATTATTAATACAACAAACTAGTAAATATAACATAAAAGCAGATTCAGATAGAGAACCAACTAGTGGTAACCAGCGCGGAGAGGTAAAAGGCAGAGAGGCAGTCTGGGGCAGGTAATTAAGAGGTACAAAGCTTAGGTGGAGAATAAGAAATGAAGATATATTTTACAACATGGAGAAGATATAGCCAATATTTTATAATAACTATTTTTGTTTAGTTGCCAAGTCATGTCTGACTCTTCTGTGACCTCATAAACTGTAGCCCACCAGGCTCCTCTGTCCACAGAATTTCCCAGGCAAGAATATTGGAGTGGGTTGACATTTCCTCCTCAATATAATAACAATGAATGGAATGTAACCTTTAAAATTGTGAATCTCTATATTGTACATCTGTAACATATTGGTCATCAACTTTACTTCAATAAAAATAAAAAATTATCATTTTACCTGCTTAGAAGTAATTAATGAAAAATGTATACAGTTATATTGTCATTCTATATCAAGTTGAGAAAGCTTAGCCTTTCAGAGACAATTCTAGGAAAAAATCACAGATCTGGCATCAAAAGACCAGACTAAACATATAATAGTAGTATAAAAATCAATGATTAAATATTTTTCACTGTATTAATAATGCCAAGAAAAAGAACAATTCTCTTCAGGTTGCTTTAAGCAAAATACTTGTATTAATTTTTATTTTGAGATAGTTTCATATCAGTCATATTTAATTTTTTGTACCTATAGAAAGGAGAGGTTTTCATAAGCAAATGTTCACTTTATCCAACACTATATCAAATAGTTGAGACAGGAAGTATATTACTTAGTGGTTACATATTGTCACCCTGCTTATTTAACTTATATGCAGAGTATATCATGAGAAATGCTGGACTGGAAGAAGCACAAGCTGGAATCAAGATTGCCAGGAGAAATATCAGTAATCTCATATATGCAGATGACACCACCCTTATGGCAGAAAGTGAAGAGGAACTAAAAAGCCTCTTGATGAAAGTGAAAGAGGAGAGTGAAAAAGTTGGCTTAAAGCTCAACATTCAGAAAACAAAGATCATGGCATCTGGTCCCATCACTTCATGGGAAATAGATGGGGAAACAGTGGAAACAGTGTCAGACTTTATTTTGGGGGGCTCCAAAATCATTGCAGATGGTGATTGCAGCTGTGAAATTAAAAGACACTTACTCCTTGGAAGGAAAGTTATGACCAACCTAGACAGCATATTCAAAAGCAGAGACATTACTTTGCCAACAAAGGTCCATCTAGTCAAGGCTATGGTTTTTCCAGTGGTCATGTATGGATGTGAGAGTTGGACTGTAAAGAAAACTGAGTGAAGAATTGATGCTTTTGAAATGTGGTGTTGGAGAAGACTCTTGAGAGTCCCTTGGACTGCAAGGAGATCCAACCAGTCCATTCTAAAGGAGATCAGCCCTGGGTGTTCATTGGAAGGACTGATGCTGAAGCTGAAACTCCAATACTTTGGCCACCTGATTTGAAGAGTTGACTCATTGGAAAAGACCCTGATGCTGGGAGGGGTTAGGGGCAGGAGAAGAAGGGGACAGCAGAGGATGAGATGGCTGGATGGCATCACCGACTTGATGGACATGAGTTTGGGTGAACTCCAGGAGTTGGTGATGGACAGGGAGGACTGGGGTGCTGCAATTCATGGGGTCCCAAAGAGTTGGACATGACTAAGCTAGTGAACTGAACTGAACATGATTAGGTGTTTATCACTGGCATGACTAATCAGTTCCGGTCTCAGATATTTTTTTTAAACTGTAGCTTTAGTTGTGCCGTGTCTAATTTCTCTGAAGCTTAAATAGATGTCTAGCACATAATAATTGTTTAATAAGTATTAAACATTTTTACTCTGCCATATATTTTATAATGAAATAATTTACTATGAATCAGGGTTTTTTTAACATTCTTCTAATTTGAAATTCTGTACATTTATAAAAACAAGTTTTTGGGGAATATGGTTCAGTTCAGTTCAGTTCAGTTGCTCAGTCGTATCCGACTCTGCGACCTCATGAATCGCAGCACGCCAGGCCTCCCTGTCCATCACCAAATCCCGGAGTTCACTCAGACTCGCATCCATCAAGTCAGTGATGCCATCCAGCCATCTCATCCTCTGTCGTCCCCTTTTTCTCCTGCCCCCAATCCCTCCCAGCATCAGAGACTTTTCCAATGAGTCAACTCTTTGCATGAGGTGGCCAAAGTACTGGAGCTTCAGCTTTAGCATCATTCCTTCCAAAGAAATCCCAGGGTTGATCTCCTTCAGAATGGACTGTTTGAATCTCCTTGGGAATATGGTTAGCTGTTTGTATTTTATTTACTGATTTGTACTGCTGCTAAGGATCTCAAAGTTGCTCTCATCTTAAAAGTCAGGATTACGAATATTTTGTATACAAAATTCCTTTACTTAAAAAAAATTTTATAATGATTTAAAATATCATGTTAGTTTTAGGTGTATGGCAAAATGAGTTGGTTATACATATACATATATCCACTCTGTTTTTGATCCTCTTTCCTATGTAGACCATTACAGAGCACTGAGTAGAGTTCTTTGTGCTATCAGTGGGTCCTTATTAGTTATCTCTTTTACAAATAGTAGTATGTATTTGTCAATCCCAATCTCACAATTTATATCCCCCCCCATTTTTCCCTGGTAACCATAATTTGTTGGAAAACTTCTTTTACTTTTATTCTCTAATATATATTTCCTTCATCTCTGCTCTTATATTTTTCTTTCTTGGGATTGTGAAACTCAGTAGAGAGTCACTATATGCACATCCTGTCTTCCACTTTCTAAGCCAAAAAAAAAGAATCATCTTAAATTTTCTTGATTCTTTGTCATGTATCTACAATCTGTAATTTGTTAAATCTTTTTAAAGTTATTCTCTAAACTTCCTATATTAGATTACATATTCCTTTTAAGTCTTTAATTAAATATTAAATAGATTCTGTATTGACAGTAGAATTGCTTTCTACTGAACATGTGAATTTTTCTTGAAAATCTATTTTATAGTTTTTTTTTAAATTTCTTCTGTTCCTCAATTTTTACCTTCTGTTCCATCCAAGTAGAAACACTTTACAGTTTCCTGATTGCCAAGGATCCATCTTCTGTTTTCCAATCACTTCAACAGACTTCTTTATATCGTGTGTTGGTTTTATGAACCTAGTTTCCATGCAAATATAGTTAAAATAAAATCTGGTACTGAAGTATTTTTTCCGTATTACCAGAAAGCATTGAGTTTGCTATAGACCAACTTGTCAGGCATGGTGCCATGTTTTGTTGTTGTTCAAATAAATGTGTCCTGGCACTGACAATGATTAGGACAAAATGCACCATTCCAACTGGCAAACATATTCTGAGAATTTCTGATTCATTCGTCGCTGGCAATAAATCTTTCAAACACTGACGGTGAACATCCATAGAAACCAAATATTTGCTGAAAGGTGTTTAAAAGATATTTAAAAATCAGAGAGCAAATTTGCCTAAGAAATGAAATAAAATGTGCCTGAGCAAAGTTTTATTTACCTAATGTGTAATCTTCACAGTCTGTACAGGGATAGTGCATTCTGGTGTATGGTAAGCACTGATTCCCTAGGAATCATCATCACAAACCAATAAGTGTAGAGTCTGCTCTTCGTCTTTGAAGGGCAAAAAACCTGTGTGGTAATAAAGTGCTAAAAACATATGAAATGCTTTCCCACTTGTGGCTGGTGGAAATTCACTGCAGAGGAGCGGAGAGAGAATTGACTTGGCTTTTCCCTTACTATAAGGGGACAAGGAAAATGAAACATTTTCAAAAATTAAAGACTCATTTTAAATATATATATATTTTGTGATTCCAAAGTAAACTTCACAGATGTTTTATCTATAATTATCCATACCACTGCCCCTTTCTAATTATAGCACAGAAAAAATCAGTGAGGTCCAAAAGTTAGAAAAAAAAGAAAAACAAACTCTTACAGCTTAAATGGTTCTATATGTTTTAATCATTTTTTTTTTCTACTTAAGGATTGTGAGGACAAGCACCTAAAACTTTTTGCTTTTATTATTAATTTTCTAGAGTACTTTATTTAATCAAAAGATAAGTGGAAATCTACAGTTTTTCTTACTTTCACAGGTTGACTTTATGTTTATGACTTTGTTAAATCCATATTTTATTTTTCATATGCTGAAATTTATTGAATTCTTGGCACTCTGAATGACGTTACTAATACCCAAACCTGTGGCAAGTGCAAGTGACTTTCTCACCTTAGCCATGGGGCAGATGGAAAGTTCATGTATAAATGAATGGGTTCTGACCAGAGCCAGACACACAAGAGAATTTTTCAACCTTCAGTGCATGCCCTTCTCTGCTTTTTCTTTTACCCTAGTAATTTTAAACAGTATGTGAACCGAGAACTTCCAGATGTTCAAGCTGAATTTAGAAAAGGCAGAGGAACCAGAGATCAAATTGCCAACATCTGAAAGCAAGAGAATTTCAGGAAAACATCTACTTGTGCTTCATTGACTACACTAAAGCCTTTGACTGTGCAGATCACAACAAACTGGAAAATTCTTCAAGAGTTGGAAATACCAGATGACATTACCTGCCTCCTGAGAAACCTGTATGCAGGTCAAGAAGCAACAGTTGGAACTAGACATGGAACGACCGCCTGGTTCCAAACTGGGAAAAGAACATGACAAGGCTGTATACTGTCACCTTACTTATTTAACATTTATGCAAAGTACATCATGCAAAATGCCGGACTGTATCATGCATAAGCTGCAATCAAGATTGCAGGGAGAAATATTAATAACCTCACATATGCAGATGACACCACCCTTATGGCAGAAAGTGAAGAGGAATTAAAAAGCCTCCCGATGAAATTGAAAGAGGAGAGTGAAAAATCTGCCTTAAAACTCAATATTTAAAAAATGAAGATGATGGCATCCAGTTCCATAACTTCATGAGAAATAGATGGGGAAACAATGTAAACAGTGAAAGACTTGACTTTCTTGGGCTCCAAAATCACTGCAGATTGTGGCTTCAGACATGAAATTAAAAGACACTTGGCCCTTGGAAGAAAAGCTATGACCAACTAGACAGCATATTAAAACACAGAGACATTGCCAACAAAGGTCTGTCTAGTCAAGGCTATGGTTTTTCCAGTAGTCATGTACGGATGTGGGAGTTGGACTATAAAGGAAGCTGAGTGCCAAAGAATTAATGCTTTTGAACTATGGTGTTTGAGATGACTCTTGAGAGTCCCTTAGACAGAAAGGAGATCCAACCCCAGTCCATCCTAAAGGAAATCAGTCCTGAATATTCATTGGAAGGACTGATGCTGAAGTTGAAACTGCAATACTTTGGCCACCCGATGTGAAGAGCTGACTCATTTGAAAAAACCCTGATGCAGGGAAAGATTGAAGACAAGAGGAGAAGAAGATGACAGAGGATGAGACGGTTCGATGGCATCATCGACTTGATGGACTTGAGTTTGAGAAAGCTCTGGGAATCGGTGATGGACAAGGAAACGTGGCATGCTGAAGTCCATGGGGTCACAAAGAGTCGGACACGACTGAGCGACTGAACTGAACTGATCTGAAGTAATATTACTTTGATGGGTCAAGAGAAAGAATTTCAGAGTCTGGCTCAACAATCTAGAAGGGTCATTTTTTTCCATTGGGAAGAAGAAAATATAAGTACCTTACAGGCAACCAGAATCTTCAGCTAATGTTGTACCTCTTGGCTCAAAGACACATTTATATCCTGATATATACTCTCTCTATTTTCCTCTGACACCGTAAGAGAACCATACTTGAGGGAATATTTCAAGGTAAGTTATTGCCAGAAATGTAACAGCACAAGGGAAAACACTGTATTTCTTTGCCACTCTATCATTTAATGGTACATTTCCCAGCTACTTCACCTAGCTCCCTGTGTGGGTCAGAGAGTGTCGCCTCTCTGTGGATGTTTACCTTGGCCTGATCTTGCTTCTCTAATTTTCTTCATCCTCCCTAACCTTACTGTGGCAGGAGGCCCCTTAATATTCAGGAAACCAGACAGAATTAAACTTTGTATTGAAGTGAGTCGGGGAAGACAGCATTGTGTGTATGGACAAGGAAAATTAAAAGATTCAGAACATAACTAAAATAACTACAAAAATTCACAGGTAATTACATTGTGTGTATGTGTGTGCTTAGTTGTGTCTGACTCTTTGTGACCCCATCCACTGGCCTTTTTGTCTATAGATTTTCCCAGGCAAGAATATTCGATTAAGTTGCCATTTCCTTCTCCAGGGGATCTTCCTAAGCCAGGGATCAAACCAACATCTCCTGAGTCTCCTGCATGGACAGGCAGATTCTACACTGTACATCAAAATAGTTGTTAAGTCACCTCTGTGTTATGTCATGGTCTGAGGGGAGCTTTTTTCTCTCTAGTAATACTTTCTTGAATAATCATAGAACAATGAATTGATATATTGGTGGGGGGGGGGAGAGTCTGATATATCTTTTGTGATAATTTGAGTCCTGAAAAGTTGTTTGGTTCTTATTTACAAATAGTGTTCTTTGCATGGCCATGATCATTTCAGCTTGTTGTAAAAAAAAAAAAAATCTACTAAAAGTTTTATTGACATTGTGTTCAGTCCATCAATCAGTTTGGGAGAGAACTGCCACCTTAATAATATTGAATCTTTGGATCCATGAACATGATACATGTGTATGTGTAGTTTAAGTCTTAATTTTTTTAGTGCTATTTTATAGCTTAAGTGTATAGGTTTTGCACATACTTCATCAAATTTACTCCCAAGTATATCATGTTTTTTGATGGTATTATGAACGTCAGTGTATATTCTATTTCACTTTTTGCATAATCACCACTGTAAAGGCATATATATTCACTTGCAATAAACCAGTGTTTATAGTTTCGAGTGTAATGGAGTAGCATATTTGAGAAAAAAGAGCTCTTGGCCGATTAGTGTGCAGCCCAGTAGTTGAAAACTACTTAATGCTTAAAATTTGAGCCAGTTGCTTCTGAGCCAGTCTAGATATTCTGCAGTAGCCAAGAAAGAATGGCATGTTTATCTATTAAGGTGGCCGATGAGTAAGACAGGAAATACCTAAAATTACTGGAAATTATTAACTTTAAGTCTTCTTATATATTGTTCATTAATTCTCACATAAACCACGTGTGAAGGTTATTTTGAAGAGACTAGAGGGATGAAGGAATTTGCCAAGGTCTTATAGCCATTTAACAGGTGACCTGGATTTGGATTGGGGCTGGGGTAGTTGCTCAGGTCTGCCATTGCCCCTAGTGAGTGGAACATACGTTTGGCCACTTATTTTTTAAAAACTTTTCTAGCTGTGATTCTTGGTTCCTAACATCATTTACTGAGTCTTGTTCTCAGAGACAGCAAAGTTGGCAGAAATTTTATCTTTCCTGAGAGGCAGTCCCAAAGAGCAACACATTGTGGACCAAAAGTGCAGCCTTGCTTTTGTGTTGGGTTTTTATCCTCTTCTTTTTAGAAACTGGTTTCTCATTTAAAACCCAGGTGCAGTTACTTTCCATTTTTGTTCAAACACACAACAAAAAATTGGCTTACCTATGGGAAGAAAGGCAGTCACTTAGCCATGTGGCTTGGAACTTGATTCTCTACAAAAATTGATGGAAACAGTCTATCTTGAGATAAATCCAGAGTTAGAGCCAGGAATTGATTTTTTTTTTTGTTTTTTCCTATCTGTAGATCAGGGACTTCTTTTTTTGTAGAGAAAACTCAGTTCTTAATCTCAAGTTTCAGAAATGTCTCATGACTTGTGTGAACTCTTTGGACTGTCCTTATATTTTGGCTGGTGTTACACAAGCTTGGAGTTATATATGTATTAAAAGTGACTTTGAAATTTGTGAAAATTTTGTTAATCACTAGGACATTACCTGTTCACCCATCAGCTGGATAGGCTGAATAAGCACCATCACCACTGTCTACCTAATGTTCTGTTGGGCTATGCTTAGTTGCTCAGTCATGTCCAACTCTTTGGAACCCTATGGACTGTAGCCTGCCACACTGCTCTTCCATGGAGATTCTCTAGGCATGAATACTGGAGTGAATAGCCATGCCCTCCTCCAGGGGATCTTCCCAACCCAGGGATCAAACCCAGGTCTCCCTCATTGCAGGCAGATTCTTTACCATCTCAGCTACCAGTGAAGCCCTCAGCTCTAGGCAATAGCATCAGTCATGTTAGATACTCTTTCATCTTTTCCAAACTCTGCTTATCTTACCTGTTCTTTATTTTAGATCACTGTTTCACATCTCAAGTCTCAATCTTCAGAAATCACTGGACAATCTTGTAAAAGGCAGACTTGGATAAGGTAGGATGAGATATCTCATACCTAAATTATTAATAATATTAGTTTTAACAGAGGTGGTGCCAGTGCTTCTGATCCAAAGTCCATTTGGAGTAGAAAGGCTTTAGTTTTGTTGTCTTTTGAGTGTGGTCCTAGACCAGCAGCATTAATATCACCTTGGAACTCAGAAATGTATATCTTTAGGCTCTGAATCTGATGCCAGCTAAAGTTTGAGGAATCACAGCTTTAGACCACTTTCTATCACTCCATTTCCTTTGACACTTGCCTTTGCTCAAGTGCACATCAAAATCTCTGATAGACTAGCTGAAGGGTCTTTTAGCTGGTCTCCCTCAGGTCACAAATTGTTATAAGCCATCCTCTACATTACTACCACAATGACTTGTAAACTGAAAATTGGAAGAATTTGTACTCCTCAGATCTCTCTGGTGCCCCCTTTATTTGCAAAATAAAGTCTAAAGTTTGTAACCTGAATTTATAGACTTATTAAATAAATCTTAATGAGTTGCAAGTAGGCAGTGATGACTCAACTTAAAATTTATAGATTGAATATCATTTGTGGATGCAAAGGGTCATGATATGAGATAATTCATACAGGAAAAAAATGAGGGTGACTCAGGGAAAAGAGTGTTTTGAACTTGGTCTCCCCATTGTGAAAGAAGCATGGGTAAAAATAGAATGGTAAATCTCAGAGATGCTAGAGCAGGTTTTGCTTCTATTCAGGAAATAGTAATGATAGTTCTTGTTGCTCTGTGAGAACTGGTTGAATGATATACCTCAGCCTCAAGATAAATTTTTGAAAGAAATTTTAGAATAAGGAGAGAAAATTTTGAGTTAAATTGTAGAGTTTGGAAAGTTACAAGTATCTGTAATTGCTTTGTTTCAATGCCAGACTTTTTTTTTTTTAATATGAAGGGCATTAAATACAGCTGGTATGGTTTTTTCCAATCTTGGTGCCACAATTTGGCATTTTGGTGTAAGGACTAAAGTTTAGAAATGTTTTTCACACTCTCTCATTTTGGTTCCCCATGTCTGTTTTTTAGCTTAGGTAGATGTGCCTTCTTATAAAGTTTCTTTCAGAAGTGTTCAGTGTGATATTTTCCTTTTGAAAGTTGAGCCCATAGGTGTGGTTATAGCCAATGTTGTTTAAAGGGATTTTAAGGACTAGCCTGATGAACCCCATAATTAGTTCAATTTAAGATTATCTTACTATGTTGCAGATGTTTTCCTTTCATTTGAAAGCTTTTACTTTTGCTTTGATTTTATTTTATTTTAAGGATATTGTCAAGTATTGTATGAGTCAAAGTTAATTAAAAGTAGGTTAGAAAGTAGAAAATTAAGAAAACACTTTCCAAAGAAAACAAGTTTTATAAAAACTTGCATTGAAATTTACCTCAAGTATTGCTAAAAGTTACTGGCACTGGTAATGGTGCCTTTAAGTTAGAGTAACTTCCTGATTGATTTTATGTAAACAATGAATGAACCTATTATAGAAAAGGATGAAATGAATATATTATTTGTCCACATTATTTCTTTTCTGTAACTCTAAGGAAAAATAATTGACAAGACCATGGAATCTCTCTTAAGTCCTATGAGTCTAGACACTTGAATATCATAATTATCAGCAAAACAGAGTTTTAAGAAAACTGATTCAGTTTTAGAACTTTGTATAAATCATTTATTTTTCTGGGATTCAGTATCCTGAATTATAGTATGGATTAAATTATCATGAAAGATTCTTTCAGGCTATGGTATTCTGATTGGTAAGTGGTCAAGAAGTTAATGTCTTGTTTATACAATGAAAGATGGCTCCATGATTTATTTATTCTTTACCTGCCATGTCATTCTTCATTCCCTGACATGCAGAAACTTCATTAATATTGAGAATATATATCTGGATAGGCTTTCAAGTAGCACTGAATACCAAATCTACTTTGAAACTTCTATTGCATTCAGTTAAAACATTAATGCTTATCTCATGGATCTATCAACAGGACCATTTTCTTACACTTTTTACATGACTGTTTTTCAGCAGTTGGAGCAATAAGCATCTCTGTATATTTTTTTAAAGTTTCAAATATTCCACATAAATCTTCACAATATGTAATTCTAAAACTCAGAAACCACAAATATATGAAAGCCACGTTAACCATTTTTTACTAGATTGATCTACTTTCTCAGATTCATCTTTGTTTTTTGAACACATATGTTAAACCAATTTATTTCTATGTAGCTTCCTACTTAGTGTGATTAGGAGACACACCTATGCCTAGCATAAATAGTAGATGACTGTAAAAACATTTGAAGTGTTATTTGTCCTGTCTAATATGAATCCTTTGTACATATTTATATATTTGAACTAAGAGCCCTTTTGTTTACTCAATAATATGTGTAAACAGATGATTTGTAAGTAATTATTTCTTTCCAGTTACTCAACTTTCAGAGATGAAGAAAGTAGAATTGAATGAAGATCTGAGGCCATTATATCGTAGAAAGCAGAAAAGTTGTCATTTTTCAAATGTTTACCTAAATTGAATGAGCTAGAAGTTCATAGAGGGTACAAGAAATCATGTACTCACATGGAAACACCTGCATGGAAGCTATATTGGGAGAAGGGCTGGGAACAAAGAACCAAAATAGATGATGGACTTTGGGGCAAGTTTGCCACGTGTGTGTGTGTGTGTGTGTGTGTTTGCCACATAACATCCCTCAAACAACACTGTATGGCGTTTTGGCGCCTTGCATTTCATGAGATTCTGAAGGTGCATGAGAAGAGATACAAGACTGGCAGAACATATAGGCAATGTTCAGAGTATCAAGAAGCCTTATTCTAGAATTTAGATCATCTGCCACTTGAGAAATTAGCCTGATAGTGCAGTTTTTCTTTCCCTGGTTTCCTTCTCCATAAATATGTGGATGAGAAGTTTTTCGATCTCACAGAAACACATGGTTAAAATAGATAGTGTACCTGAAAGTGCTTTCCAAATGTATCAATTAGTTTACAGTTCTGCAGTATCATTGTTGATAATTAAATAAAGATGACCAAAATACACTGGAAATTTAACATGTGGTAGCCATAATGCAATTTCCTCAAATGTATTACTTAATCTATAATGAACAATAACTCTATAAAATACTGATGGATACTCTTTTAGCTTCACTTTACCAGTCAGAATACAGGCTTATCCATGCTCCTAGAGAAAATCAAAGAGAGCTAGAATTCATACCTAGGATGGATGACACACAAAATCACTTTCTGAGCATCTAGTAAGTACCAGGTACCATATTATATTGCTTAGTTTTATATTTCATAAGTATTTAAATATGTAAAAGAATGTCCTGATTTCTTTCCTTTTTTTTTTTTTTTACACAAAACTATCTAGTTTTCCCAGCATCATTTGTTGGAGAGACTGTGTTTTCTCCATTGTATAGTCTTGCCTTCTGTGTGCAGATAAATTGACCATAGGTATGCAAGTTATTTCTGGATCTCCTACCCATCAATCTATTTTCTATTTTTATGCCAATACTATACTTTTTTGATGACTGTCACTTTTTAGTATAGTCTGGCATGAAGGAGCCTGATCCTTCCAGCTTCATTTTTCTTTCTTAAGATTGCTCTGCCTATCTGGGGGCTTTTGTGTTGCCATAAAATTTAAAAAATGCTTGTTCTACTTCTGTGAAAAATGCCATTGGTAATTTGATAGAGATTGCGTTGAATCTTTAGATTGCCTTGCATAATATGGTCATTTTGACAATATTAATTATTCCAGTTCAAGCACATCGTATATCTTTCCATCTATTTGTGTCATCTTCTATTTCCTTCACCAGGTCTTATTTTATTTATTTATGTATTTATTTTGAGTACAAGTCTTCTGTCACTTTATGCAGAGCTATGCCTAGGTATTTTATTCTTTTTTGGTGCAATAGTAAACAAATAGTACATGTAGCTCAATATCAAAAAAATAAACAGTCCAATCCAAAAAATGAGCAGAAAACCTAAACAGACATTTCTCCAAAGAAAATATACAGATGGCCAAGAGGAACATGAAAAAATGCTCAATATCACTAAGTATTAGAGAAAAGTGAAAGTGAAGTCGCTCAGTCATGCCCAACTCTTTGCGACCCCATGGACTGTAGCCTAACAGGCTTCTCCATCCATGGGATTTTCCAAGCAAGAATACTGGAGTGGGTTATCATTTCCTTCTCCAGGAGATCTTCCTGACCCAGGTATTGAACCTGCATCTGCCACAATGTAGGCAGACATTTTACCATCTGAGCTACCAGGGAAGTCAAAGAGGGACGCAAATTAAAACTACAATGAAGTGTTATCTCACATCAGTCAGAATGGCCATCATCAAAAAATCTACAAACAAATGCTGGTGAGGGTGTGGAGAAAAGGGATCCCTGCTACACTGCCAGTAAAATGGTAATTGGTACAGCCACCAGGGAGAACAGTTTGGAGGGTCCTTACAAAACTAAAAATAAAGCTACCATATAACCCACCAATTCCACTCCTGTGCATATATCTGGAGAAAACCATGGTTCAAAAGGATACACACACCCCAGTGTTCACTGCAACACTGTTTAAAGTAGCCAAGACATGGAAGCAACCTAAATGTCCACTGACAGATGAGTGGATAGAGACGTGGTACATATATACAGTGGAATATTACTCAGGCATTAAAGAGAATGAAATAATGCCATTGGCAGCAGCATATATGGACCTGGAGATTATCGTACTAAGTGAAGTAAGTCAGATAGAGAAAGACAAATACCATATGATATCGCTTATATGTGAAATCTAAAAATATTATATAAATGGACTTCTTTACAAAATTTAAACAGACTCACAGGTTTAGAGAATGAACTTACGGTTACCAGGTAGAAACAATGAGGAAGGAGGGATAAACTGGGAGTCTGGGGTTGATATATACACAGTACTATATTTAAAATAATCAACAAAGACCTACTGTATAGCACAGGGAACTCTGCTCAATATTCTGTAACAAGTTAAATTGGGAAAAGAATGTGAAAGAAAATAGATATATGTATATGCATAACTGAAAACTTTGCTGTATACCTGAAATTATTGTTAATCAATATAAACTATTTTTTAATTTAAAAAATCATATTTAAATATTTTCCTACTTATCAAGGGAAATATCACTATTAGCAATTTTCTCTGGTTTTACAAATAATTTTTGCACCTGAAATTGTCATTAAAGTTAGCCTTGGTTGGTAAAAAATATTCCTTCAACCCCTTCTCTAAATTAGCATTATCAGCTTTCAATTGAGCTATTCATAGCCTAACTAAAATTTGATGCATGCTGAATACTCCTACCCTCTCCCTGCTAGCAAACCATTGTATGATATTTTAAAAAACCAATAATAGGAAATGGATCTATGAAAGAGACTTTTATTTGGTCTCAGACTTGAAGCACAGGTACTCATGACTAAATTCAGGAAGAGAAAATATAAGCAACTGAAAACACGAGGGCTTTGAGCATGACAAGTGGGCAATAAAAACAAAACTAAAAACTACTATAAACAAATATTTTAAGATTTTATTTGGGTGACAAGAATTGTTCACAGTCTTGTGTCAGATACTCCCTAAGAGGAAACGTGTTTTTTCATTCATTGTGAATATCACACATTTCTGTACAAATTGGGTCTGACACCTATTATCAGAGAACTCATTACAGTGGTCTACATGTAAAAGGATTTGTTTTTCTTGTCAGAAGTAGACAGTTCCTAGTTGTTTCTGTAGTTTAGATATTGGGGCCAAGTCTCTGTTTCTCTTAGCCTTTTCATCATAGTTCTAAGACCCGCTAGAGCTCCATCCATCCATGACTTAAGCAGCAGGAATTATGATGGAACAAGAGCAATAAAGAATGCCTCCAACTGAGTCACACATCTTTAAAGTCTTTAAAGTGTTTTCCCTAAACCTCGTCCAAGTGCTCCTGCTTCCATTTCCCTGGCACCCTCGTTGTAAAGTAGTCTAGGCCACGAAGATTTACACTTCAAAAATTACCATTAAGCCAAAAATAAGGATTCCATTACCAATGACAAAGATGACAATATACATGAGAGAGACAAGCAATAATTTCTGACACTACATGTAGTGAAACTGCTTCACAACTGACTGAAGAGAAAGGTTATATGATGAGTAAGTTGTATTTATTATTAAATTTTAGACCAGTTAGGAGTAAGAACATGAGTTCAATTATTAGATGGGAGCTGTGAGATATAAAAGTTAGCACTTTCCATCAGTCCATTAAAACACATGATAAAGAATGAAAAGATAATCCAGTTCAACCAAATAACTACAAGCATCAGTTTCAAGATTTCATCAAAGAATTGTAATATTCCTTACACTTACTCTAATGTTATTACATAGATTTAAAAGAAATTCTAATCAAGATACAAGAAAAAAAAAATCCTTCCAGAAAAAAGAAATAAGATTTCAGGTAAGAAAAAGAATGATCAAATTTGTATGACACTCATATGTTCCAATATCAAAAGATCATCAGTTTTTTTCACTATAATATTTTCAAACACAAAATGGCCAAATTTTAACATAGTAATGAAAGTTTTTTTGAAATATATAGATTATTTCTTTTTAGATGTTTCTAATGTATTTCTCACCTTCTTTTAAATGTTGCTTTATCATTTGGACTGTAAATGGGGTAACTGGATAGGGATATGGAAAATAAATCAGGTGATTTGATATATATATTTGAAGACTGACTTAGTGACTGAAAAGTTTAAATACTTTTCTGCTAAATATGTTTCTGTTTCTTAAAAGACTTAATACCAATGCAAAGCCTTAATACTTTTGCAGTACTAATATAGTTATTTGGGTCTTTCTGTAGCAGATAAAAATGAGTAAAAAAGTAACAATCCAAGTATAATTCCTTTTGGAAATCCCAGATAAGTTCATAAAGAACAACTTAATTTAATCTTACAAAAATGTGCAGTTTACATTATGCATCTGATTAAGTGCCAGAACACTTTTTAGTCAGTAAATATGCCCGTATGCATTCTCTTATATTACATTTTACAAATGACAGATGGCCCTAGCATGTGTTCTATCTTGGCATGCCATCTAAATTCCTGATTCCAAAGACTATGCGTGGATGGATTTCTGCACAGATGTGTGTGTGTGCCTCACACAGAAATATAGACATCCACACCACACATTCGTATCTCATGCTACAGGGGGAAAAAGTGTCTGATTATTAACAAAAAATAATCTAAAAGGTCTAGGCTTTGATTCAGTTCAGTTCAGTTCAGTCACTCAGTCGTGTCCGACTCTACTGTGACCCTATGGACTGCAGCACACCAGGTCTCCCTGTCCATCACCAACTCCCAGAGCTTACTCAGACTCAGGCCCATTGAGTCAGTGATGCCATCCAACCATCTCATGTCGTCCCCTTCTCCTCCCACCTTCAATCTTTCCCAGCATCAGACTACTTTATTTCTATAAAATAGGGTGAAGAGCTTCTCAGAAAACCTGAAGTAGATTTCTGGGAATATTCTATATTCTAAAATTTTAGTGTTGGGTGACCCCTTAGAGGTCATCTAGTTTCCCTTATTTTAAGAAAGCAACTTGAAGTCATAGCTTGAAGAGTTTAAGTCAGTAGAAAAAGTAAACATGTAAGTTTGTGCTTAGTCACTCAGTTGTGTCTGACTCTTTGCAACCCCATGGACAGTGCCCTGCCAGGTTCCTCTTGTCCATGGGGATTCTCCAGACAAGAATACTGGAGTGAGTACCCTTTCCCCCCTCCAGAGGATCATCCCAACCCAGGGATCACACTCAGGTTTCCCATATTGCAGGTGGATTCTTTACCATCTGAGCCACCAGGAAGCCCAAGAATACCGGAGTTGAGTAGCCTATCACTTCTCCAGGGGATCGTCCGACCCAGGAATTGAACCAGGGTCTCCCTCATTGCAAGCGGATTCTTTACCAGCTGAGCTGTGGATAGATAATTTAATCAGAGTGATGGGCAATATAAGAGAAGAAGATTCAAATGAAAATACTAAAAATTAAAAGCATAGTAACATCAAAAAATCATAATGATGAAAAATAAGGTCTTCAATAGATTCATTGCTAAACTTGACACAGCTAAGAAAAACTCACTAAAATCACCAAAAATGAAAGAAAAATGAAAAACAGCAAAAAGGAAAAAACAGCAAAATAGCGAAAGGAAACAGAAGAGAGTGCCCAGGAACTATAAGAAAATAGCAGTTTTGTAAATGCATAATTGGGCTTCTCTGGTGGCTCAGTGGTAAAGAATCCACCTACCACAGCAGGAGACCAGGGTTCAGTCTCTGGGTCAGGAAGATCCCCTGGAGAAGGAAATGGCAACACACTCCAATATTGTTGCCTTTAGAACCTCATGGACAGAGGAGCCTGGTGGGCTACAGTTCATGGAATCCCAAAGAGTCAGGCATGCCATAGCAACTAAACAACAAGAGAATAATGCATAACTGGAATTCAAAAAGATGAAGAGAAAATGAGACCAATGAAACTTCTTAAAAATAATGCCCAAGAATTTTTCAAAATTAGCAATAGACACTAAGCTATAGACCCAAGAATCTCAGAGACTACCAAGTAGAAGAAATTACAACATACAGATGCACATATCTAATAATAGTCAAACAAACTGCTGAAAAGCAAGACAAAATAAAAATTCTTGAAAGAAGCCAAAGGAAGAAAGGCATTACTTATACGGGAATGAGGATCAGAGGTACAGTGGACTTCCATATAAACCCAGCCAAGCAAGAACATAATTAAGTAACATTTTTAAATGGAGAAAAAGAAAGAAAAAAAAATTGCACCAAATTCTATACTCAGTGAAAATATCCTTTAAAATGATAAAGATTTTCTAAAACAAAACACCTGAAGACCTCCACTGCCAACAGATCTAATCTAAAAATCTATTTTAAATTAAGTTTCTCAAGCAGACAAAATACAAGAAACTTGTACCTACGCCCAAATTGCAGAGAATTGAAAATAGAATAAAATGAAATTTATTTCTCTTTTTTAAAAAATGTTCTAAAAAGTAATCACACAAAGCAAATATGGGAATAATATACATGTACAAAATACATTGTCATGATGATATCACATAGAATGGAGGGGTACAGAGTTGGATCTGTATCAGTTGTTTCATGTGGAATCAGTTCAGTTCAGTCGCTCAGTCGTGTCCGACTCTTTGTGACCCCATGAATCACAGCATGCCAGGCCTCCCTGTCCATCACCATCTCCCAGAGTTCACTCAAACCCATGCCCATTGAGTTGGTGATGCCATCCAGCCATATCATCCTCTGTCGTCCCCTTCTCCTCCTGCCCCCAATCCCTCCCATCATCACAGTCTTTTCCAATGAGTCAACACTTCGCATGAGGTGGCCAAAGTACTGGAGCTTCAGCTTTAGCATCATTCCTTCCTAAGAACACCCAGGGCTGATCTCCTTTAGAATGGACTGGGTGGATCTCCTTGCAGGCCAAGGGACTCTCAAGAGTCTTCTCCAACACCACAGTTCAAAAGCATCAATCCTTTGGCGCTCAGCTTTTCTTCACAGTCCAACTCTCACATCCATACATGACCACTGGAAAAACTATATCCTTGACTAGAGGGACCTTTGTTGGCAAAGTAATCTCTCCGCTTTTTAATATGCTATCTAGGTTGGTCATAACATTCCTTCCAAGGAGTAAGCATCTTTTAATTTCATGGCTGCAATCACCATCTGCAGGGATTTTGGAGCCCCCCAAAATAAAGTCTGACACTGTTTCCACTGTTTCCCCATCTATTTTCCATGAAGTGATGGGACCAGATGCCATGATCTTCATTTTCTGAATGTTGAGCTATAAGCCAACTTTTTCACTCTCCACTTTCACTTTCATCAAGAGGCTTTTAGTTCCTCTTCACTTTCTTCCATAAGAGTGGTGTCATCTGCATATTTGAGGTTACTGATGTTTCTCCCGAAATCTTGATTCCAGCTTGTGCTTCTTCCAGCCCAGCGTTTCTCATGATGTACTCTGCATAGAAGTTAAATAAGCAGAGTGACAATATACGGCCTTGAAGTACTCCTTTTCCTATTTGGAACCAGTCTGTTGTCCCATGTCCAGTTCTAACTGTTGCTTCCTGACCTGCATATTGGTTTCTCAAGAGGCAGGTCAGGTGGTATAATATTATTTGGATATTAAATCTGAGCAATTAAATATATACATATATATTGTAAAATTAAGTGAAACTACCATTGTTTTTAAATAGTATCAATGTCAACACATGAAATAAACTACAATTATAAAAATACCAGTACAGAGGAATACAGGAAAAAAGAAAGGAAAAAACAAAGTACCAATTTAAAATAATCACCTTAAACAGTAATATTACAACATACAATTTAAAGGACAGAGATTGCCAAACGTGATATATAAAAAGAATGCAAACCCGAATATATAAGTTGACTATAAGAAAGGCACTTTAAATGTAAACATAGTACTATAGTCAACCAAATAACTAAAAAAGAGCAAAAGAGAATGATAAAAATAAAATGATGAATAAAGATGTATCATGCAAACACATCAAAAGAATGTAGGAATATATCTGTTAATATCAGACAATGTAAATATCAGACATAAATACAATTCTAAAAATGATAAAATGATCAGTGCTCCAAAAATACATCATTTTAAATGTTCACACACCTATATGAGGCAGAAAAAAAGTACAGAACTGAAAAGAAACAGAGTCATATCCATAATTAAATGTAGGTTCATTGATATTACTCTTTCATAATTTGTGGAACAAATAAGAAAGTCACTAAGAATAAACATGACTTAAATAAGACAACCAAACAAATTGACCTAGTTAACATTTATAGAATGCATCTGAAAAACTGAACCATATCAGGATATACATTCTTTATATAATACTTAATAAATTTAAATAAAAGAAACTGTATCTCCTTGCTACACAGTGAATTTAACTAGATTTGTAATAGAAAATTATCTAGAAAATGTTTCAAATATTGGAAATTAAGAAACATATTTCTCAATAAATCACGGATCAAAGAAGTTTTGAAGGGAATTTTAAAATATTTTGAGCTAAGTGAAAACAAAAATACAACACATAAAGATGTATGAGATACACATGTGCTTGGAGAACATTTATAAAATGCTTATATTAGAGAAGAAGAATGATCTCACATCAGTGATCTAATTTTCCAACTAAAGTAGGAAAAGAACAGCAAATATGACTCAAAGTAGGCCGAAG
Organism: Capricornis sumatraensis; assembly: GCF_032405125.1. Taxonomy (NCBI): domain Eukaryota; kingdom Metazoa; phylum Chordata; class Mammalia; order Artiodactyla; family Bovidae; genus Capricornis; species Capricornis sumatraensis. The sequence continues at coordinate 39,533,654 of NC_091073.1, read as the reverse complement.
GAAGGAAATAATAAAGATCAGTGCAAAAGCAATGTGGTTGAAATGGAAAAACAGTAGAGAAAGTCAATGAACCCAAAGTGTGGTTATTGGAAAAGATGAATAAAACTGATGAAGCTCTATTCAGACTGGCAAATAAAAAGAAATGAAACAGAATTTACTAATATTAGAAATGAAATAGGGAACACCATGAAGGCTCCCATAGACTATTAAAGAAAAATAAGAGAATCCTATATTTCTATGCTCATATAGTCAGCAAAATAGATGAATGAATGCTTTCCTGGAAAAACAGTTTAATAGAATATGCAAAAATAAATGTATATATAACTCTGATAGTCTTGTGTCTATTAAGAAACTGAATTTATTCTTAAAAATTTTACAAGAAAGGAAAACTCCAGGTGTGGATGATTTCACTGATGAACATTAACAAATATTTAGGGAAGAAATTATACTGCTTTTACACAATTCCTTCCAGAAAATAGAAGAGGGAACACTTTCAAACTCACTTTCTGAGACGAACAGTGCTCTCATGCCAAAATTGAATGAAGATGTTCTAAGAAAGCTCCAAACCCAGTATCATGAACATAGACACTAAAGTCCTTAATAAATTGAATTCAGAAATATACAGAAACAATTAAACATCATGAAAAACTGGGTTTCTTCCAAAAATGCAGTTGATTCAATATTTGAAAAATAAACAGTATAATTCACCATATTAAAAAAGTAGAAAAACTATTAATATCTCATATACACAGAAACAAATTTTTTGACAAAATGCAATACCAATTCATGATAAATGTTCTCAGAAACCTAGGAATAGATGAAAACTTCATTAACCTAATATTAACCAGAACATCTACAAAGCAGTAGCAACAACAAAATTCTACATCTCACTGCATGCTTAATTCTGAAAAACTGAATTATTTTCTACTAAGGTCAGTAGTCATGTAAGGATGTGCGAAGTGGACCATAAAGAAGGTTGAGCACTGAAGAACTAATGCTTTCGAATCGTGCTGCTGGAGAAGACTCTTGAGAGTCCCTTGGACAGCAAGGAGATCAAACCAGTCAATTCTAAAGGAAATCAACCCTGAATATTCATTGGAAGGACTGATGCTAAAGCTGAAGGTCTAACAGGTTGGCCACCTGATGCAAACAGCTGCTGCTGCTGTTGCTGCTAAGTCGCTTCAGTTGTATCCGAGTCTGTGTGAACCCATAGACAGCAGCCCACCAGGCTCTGCCATCCCTGGGATTCTCCAGGCAAGAACAATGGAGTGGGTTGCCATTTCCTTCTCCAGTGCATGAAAGTGAAAAGTGAAAGTGAAGTCACTCAGTCATGTCTGACTCTTCGTGACCCCTTGGACTGCAGCCTACCAGGCTCCTCCATCCATGGGATTTTCCAGGCAAGAGTGCTGGAGTGGGGAGCCATTGCCTTCTCTATATGCAAAGAGCTTACTCATTGAAAAAGACCCTGATGCTGGAGATTGAGAGCAAGAGGAGAAGGGGGAAGTAGAAGGTGAGATGGTTGGATGGCATCATCAACTCAATGGACATGAGTTTGGACAAACTCTAGAAGATAGTGAAGGGCAATGAAGCCTGGTGTGCTTCAGTTCATGGGATTGCAAAGAATTGGACCTAACTTAGCAGTTGAAATGAAGTGAAATCGCTTAGTCGTGTCCGACTCTGTACGACCCCATGGACAGTAGCCTACCAGGCTCCACCGTCCATGGGATTTTCCAGGCAAGAATACTGGAGTGGGCTGCCATTTCCTTCTACAGGGGATCTTCCCAACCCAGGGATCGAACCCGTGTCTCCTGCATTGCAGGCAGACACTTTACCGTCTGAGCCACTAGGGAAGCCCTGGTGGAAGAGCAATTGAACAACAATTCAAGGTCAGTAAAAAAGGCAAAAATGTCCACTTTCACCATTCCTAGTCAGCATTGTTTTGGAAGTCCTAGTCAGTACTAACCATGGATGGAGGAGCCTGGTGGGCTGCGGTCCATGGGAACGTGAAGAGTCGGACAAGACTGATCGACTTCAGTTTCACTTTCCACTTTCATGCATTAGAGAAGGAAATGGCAACCCACTCCAGTGTTCTTGCCTGGAGAATCCCAGGGGCGGGGGAGCCTGGTGGGCTGCCGTCTACGGGGTCGCAAAGAGTCGGACACGACTGAAGCGACTTAGCAGCAGCAGCAGTAGTCAGTACTAAAGGCAAAATACAAAAACAAAAGCCCTATTGAATAGAAAAAAAAATGTATTTTTTTGTCTATTCTCAGTATGACTATGTAAAAATCCCCCCAAATTCAACTAAAAATTGCCAGAATTAAGTGTGTATCCAAGGCCATGCATTAAAAGGTCAATACAAAAAATTAAATCTCTATCCATCATCAAAAAAACAATGGGGATCTGAAATTAAACAAAAATAGCTACAAATATAATAGCATAAATGGAGAAATGCTTAAGTATAAATATTCAAATGAAAGTAATAACTCTATGCTAGAACCTGGGAGACAATAATGAAGTAATCAGAGAAATACTCTACAGAGGAGCCTGATCATGGATTTGAAGCTTCAGTTTTATTAAACTGTCAATTATATGTCATTTGTTTTATGGATTCAGTGCAATCCCAATCAAAAACTTTGAAATATATTTTTATCACTGTTGACAACATTATTCAAAATTTGTGTGGAAAGGCAAAGTATCCAGAAGAGGCAAATAATTCTGAAAAAGAAAAACAAAATTGGAAGACTTGTCCTATGCAAATCAAAGGCTTACTATAAAGCTACAGAAATCAATAGAATGTGGTAGTGGAAGGTGACAAGCACACAGATTATGGGACACAACAGAGAGCCCAAAGACATCTACACAAATATGCTGATTGTTGACAGTAGTACAAAGGCAATTCAGTGGAGAAAGCATACTGTATTCATCAAATGTTGCTAAAATAGCTGGACATTTGTTATCTAAAAACAAAAATTAAAAGTGATTTAAATCTCATACTTTGTATAAAATTAGCTCAGAATATATCATAAATATAAATGTATAAAATTACATAATTTCTAGAGTAAAACATAGGAGAAAATTTGTATGACTTTGAGTTTGACAAAGGTTTGAGGTAAGACATAAAAGACATGAGATGTAAAATATTAAAAAATTGAAAAGATTTCTCTGTGGCTTTACCCAAAGGACTTGAAAACTTACATCCACACAAAACCTGAACATAGATGTTTAGAGCAGCTTTATTTAGAATTGTCAAGATTTGGAAGAAATCACTGTGTGCTTCAGTGGCTGAATGGATAAATAATCTGTGCTACACTCAGACAATGGAACATCATTCAGTACTAAAAAGAAATAAGCTGTCATGCTAGGGCAAGATATGGAGGACATGATACTAAGTGAAAGATGGCAATCTGGAAAAGGCTGTACAATACATGATTCCAACTATATGACATTCTGGGAAAAGCAAAACTATGGAGACAATAATGATCAGCATGTGCTAGACTTTGGAGAGGTGAGGAGGGGCCAAAAGTTGGAGCACGGAGAATTTTCAGGATGGTGAAAATACTCTACAATACTCTATATGTGTATGCAAACCCATAAAATATACAACAGCAAGAGTGAACTCTAAGGCAAACTGTAGACTCTGAGTCATTATGATGTGTCTGATTGAGGACAGTGATAATGGGGGAGGCTGTGTATATGTGGGGTACCTGGGAAATCTCTGTAACTTCCCCTCAGTTTTGCTGTGAACCTTAAATTCTTCTAAAAGAAAGTCAATTTTAAAAATTGACCAAGACTTTATAATTTTTTAATCTCTTTATGAAATGCTCTCTTAAGTGACTAAAATAGATAAACAATAGCATGAAAGAAAATATTCACCAGTAACATATCTGATTATGATGTTTTCCCAAAATACCTTAAAAACTTTTAACATTCAACCATGAGAAAGCAATCCAATAAAAAAAAAAAAAATGGGCTAAATAAGTAGACACTTCATACAGACATACAGTTGGCAAAGAAGTGTATAAACAGTTAACAAACTGCAAATTAAAATCAGATACCACCACAAACAAAATGACATACCACTACAAGTCTGTTCAGGATGGCTAAAATTTGAAAAACAGAAAACTGACAGTACCGAGGGCTGCAGAGGGTATGGAACTCCTGGGATATGCATACACTGCTGGAGGAAATGCAGTATCATGGAAAACAGTTGAATACTTTCTTTATAAAATGAAACTATGATACAGTACTCATCCTCCCAGGCATTTAAACCAAGTAAATTGATCCAAAAAATTACAAAAACGGTATAATGCCATTCATATGACAATTTAGAAAAGCAAAAATCTAAAACCAAAAAGGAGATCTAATTTGCCAGGCACTGAGGGTAGATTGAGCCCAAGGGTATCACCAGGAAGCACTTGGAACTGATAAAACCGCTCTATATGATAATGTGGCAGTAGGTATATGATTATATGCTTTTGTTAAAACCCATAAAACTGTACACCACAAAGAGTGAATATTTCTGTGTGCAAGTTAAGAATCAACCCAAATGTTTGGGGAGCCCAAGATGAGATGCAGCCTGTGACAAATGAGCCCAACGGTATTCCAAATGCCTGACATATCTACATAGAAAAGGGTGGGGAGAAAGGAACTGCACACACACACACACACACACACACACACACACACACACATACACACACACACACACACACACACACACACACAGGAGAGAATGAGGAAATATACAGGCACAGACCTCATAAGAGAACTATGGACCCAGTTCCCTTTTGCTTTTTGCTCAGTGGTGTACTACCTCTATGATTTTGTCATCTTAGTTAACTTTAGTTTGGGAAAATTATAACAAAAACCTAAGTAAGTCCATGTAGATTTTCATGTCTCTGTAGTTTTTATAATCATGAAGTTACTTTGTTGTCTTTATCTGTTGAGAACTGTAATTTTGTTCTCAGGTTCCCTAATTTAAAACAATGTCACCACCAACAGAAAAAGTGCAATTGTGAGCAGTGTTGTCCCCCTCCAAATTATTGAAAAAGCAGCAGCTTTTTCTCTGTGCTTTAAAAAGATCTCTTCAATCAATATACAGTTCTTTGTTTATTAGAATCTTCAGAATTATTGACCTCTTACACCACAATGCTAATATCTAATATTTTGAGAGAAAAAAGATAAATATATTATTTTCAAAACAGCGTACACTTTAGCGTTTCCTGGAACTTTAGGCATCTGCTGTGTTGCTAAAATATGCAGGTATTTGATCAATGGACTGTTGGCTAAGAAAGTTTGCCCTTCTCCCATCTCCAACCTGGTGTGCCACCTACTTGGGTTTCATTTTGTCTGAACACTTTGCCTGACATCTCAAATAAGTTTATACTCTTTAGCAATAACATGTTACTAGTATTATTACTATTATTATCATCATCACCATCATTATTATTATTGATTTTTCAGCTTGTTTGTGATTAATCTGAACTCCCTACTTCCCCCATAGAGCCTCCTTCTTCTTGATTATTCACCAGAACTTTCTGATTTGTAGTTTTACCAAATGCTAGGCTCAATTTTGTTATAAATTCTATTCCTCCTCTGAAGGAACGTGTGGTCTGTTTTAGGTATGAAGGTGTTGGTTGGACAAAGTTGGTGGGAAGGGCAGTGGCCCAGGAGACATCTAATAGTGGTCTGGTTACACTTTCACTGCATTGAAGCTTCATTTTCTTTAGGAACTAATGTGCTATTTCTTTGCTGGTGATCTTGGGAAAGCCGCTAAATATCTTGCTGGGTTACCTGACAACAAGATAATTGGAGGAAACATGTTTAGAAAATTCTTAGATCAATGTAAGTGAACCCAAAATGGTTTATCTAAATTAGCATTTCTAAATAAATAAGTACACTTGAAGACAATAGAGACATGCATTAAAATGAAACAAGCTGTGGGGGACTGGAGAAAGGCTTCTAGGTCCTAAGGATAATCCTCAGCTGTCAGCCAGCAAGGAAATGGAGATCTCAGTCCTACAACCACAGGGAACTGAACCTGCCAACAACCTACATGTCCCTGGAAATGGATTCTCCCAATGAGCTTCCAGAAGGGCATGCGACTCTACCTGCCTGCATTTTGAGTTTAGGTTTGCGATACTCAGAGCAGACAAACCTACCAATCCCCGGGACTTCTGACCAATGGAAGTATGAGATCAGAAATTTGTGTTATCCAAAATTGCCAAGTTCATGGTAATTAGTGACAGCGGAAATGGAAATTGAATATTACTTAATAACTAGTTCTGTAATTTTGGGCATAGCACTGTTCAACCAAGATCTAGAAAGCAGATTGTGGACTAAAAATCCCTTCTTGACTCACAGAGAGAGAAATCTAATATTACTGATTCTGTCATTCTTAAAGCTGTACTTTCTAATTTTTCAATATAAACTTCAATCACTACACCTTTAAATTAGTAAAGTATTGCATCAAAACCAGTCTTAATACAAATTCCTATTAAAGAAACAATGAATGCTGATATAAATTCTGAAACAAATACAGTTTATGTAGATTCTTGTTTTATTCAATGAATAAAAGTGAAGGCAAGTGAAACTAAAGCCGCTTGGTTGTGTCCAACTCTTTGTGACACTATGGACTGTAGCCTGCCAGGATCCTCTGTCCTTGGGATTTTCCAGGCAAGAATACTGAACTGGTTGCCATTTGCTTCTCCAGGAGATGTTCCAGACCCAGTAATCGAACTTGACTCTCCCACATTAGAGGCAGACTCTTTACAGTCTGAGCCACAAGGGAATCCCTTATTCACTGAGCACACCTCGCAATTCACTATCCATGGAAAATGCTCTAGATATTCTTTTTCTTCTGCTTTCCACATTAATCATAGCTTATCTTAAAATGACAAGAAATCGACATGTGTCTTTGGCTATGAGGGAAGTCTTCACCACAGAAATCATGGGAGGAGCCACTGCACGGCGTTGACCTGAATCTTCACCCAGGCATACTCTTAACAGTGTTATTATTGAAAGTTTCCAAAAACTCCACTGAATGCACTACTTCACAAATTACCTAAGAGCTCTGAATCTGTGAAATACTGACCTCTTCCTCTTTTGACAATTATCACAGCAGTTGACCTCAAAAGACCCACTCCCCAAGGCCACTGCATGGCCTAAGGCAATCATTTGAATTGTAGGTACAGCAGAGATAGAATCCTGGTTCCAGTCTGTGAATTCTGGCAAACCTTTTGATGCATTAATCTTTAACAGAATCTTGAACAGAAATGAGACCCCCTAGGAGGACAGGAAAAAAAAAAGACATAATGAAAAAGACCCAGCTCTATTCTCTTGCTTTTATAAATAAACAGATGAAAAGTTATTCTTAAAATATATTCAGAAGTTTTATATCTTAAAACTTCCTTCTCTCTCCTAAGGGGTGAAAACAAAGAAGGGTCTGGAGGTTGAGGCCTCAGCCCATAGATAAGGGCCTGAGGGTCTGATGTGAGCATTTCTGTCCTCATACAGCCAGCACAGTAGTCCTGAATTTAGTTCCTTGCCTTCATCCACAAGAGATTTAGGTTTAATCTCTCAAATCCATTTTCCACTCCAAAGCTGGCCAGAGCCATGAGTTCTATCAACTCAGCCTCTCAGATTCTGGGGTGAGAAAGTTTGAGCCAGGCATGACTTTTCACTGACCCCACTACTCAGGGGGACCATCCTCTCTGGCTGTCTGGGAATCGTTCTACACGGTTTAAAGAAAACTGACAGCCCTCTGCACAGGCCCTATCGCTCACAGGACATTGTTGCTTAAACATGAAAATCTTCCTTAACCATACCCAACTTTTAAAAGTGCATGCTGTGCCTTGGGATCCTACTAGAACTGTAATTTGAAAAATAGGCTATATTTTGATAAGATGAACGTATATTTTATAATGTGTTTCATAGTGCTGACATTCCGCATTTTAATATCATTGTACCTATGAATGTAAAACATGTTAAACCTTCAGTTATTTTCCGCATGGGGAGTATCCCTCGGAATCTGCCCATAAAGGACCGCTTTCATAGGTTCAGTTAGTCCATCTCACTTATCAAGGCTTTGCCCCAGTGTTTAGTCTCCTGCTAATGCCCTGACAGTGTTGATGGGCCATAGTGATGCTGACAGGCCACAGAACAGTTTAAATGCAAATGTTTATTTCCACCCAAAGCACCCATTTGGATAGGTACATTGAAAGAATGCTTTTCCAAAGGGATATATAATCTCTGTATAATCAAAATATTTCATGTGAAAGCATCACAATGCCAGACAGAGAGCTTTGATCTTGAGAGCAGAATATTGAATCTATGAAACAGAATATAATGCTTTTAATAAAGAGAAACAAAAGACATAGCTTTGAACACATGAGTTGAATAACATTAATGCATGTTTTCTGCCAAGAATGATCATGGCTAAATGAAAGTTAAATGTCATTGTTTATGGAAAACACTCTCAGAAGGCTACTTTTTTTTTTTTCTTCTGACTCTCATGTTAAGTACCTAGTGATAGGTCTTTGCACCTGACAAGGATGAGCACTTCTTGGTGAAGTTTGCCATCTTGTGGCAAACATTAATATAATTTACTGTGCAAGATTAGTAAGGAAGCTCAAGATTTACAGTTTATTAGAAAATTTAATGATGCATTAAAAGTATGTGTAATAAAATTCTGTTTATCCAGAGTATTGGAAAAACTGAATGTTTTTGTTAACATTTTAAGTAGCTTTGAATTACCACAGATACAAATATTTATATCTATATGGTACTTTTAATGGCACTACGAGTTAAGAGTGCAAGCTCTGGAGACAGAGTGTCTGCATTCAAACCACAGCTCAACCATTTTCTAACTCTATGGCCATGAGTAAATTAGCTTCTCTCAGGATGCCTCAGTTTTTTAATATGCCAAATAGAAATAATTATAGTGACTACTTAAGACTAGAGGATCATTATATATATACCATGTAACAAACTTAAAAGACTGCCTGGGAAAGTGAATCTCTCTCTGTATATAGTAGATATTATTGTTGCTTGTGCCTTAAATTTTCTGGGATGGGCCTGATTATAATTAATCTACCTTATTGTTGATTCATATGTGGTATTTCTCATTTAGAGACTCAAATAAAAAAATAAAGAAAACAATCATATTTAGCAGCTCTGTGGTACTGATGATATACCAGGAACTCATCTAAGTACCTACCATGTATAAATTTACTTCATCCTCACAACATGGTAGGTATCATTATCACCCCAATTTCACACATAAAGAAATGAAAGCACAGGGCAGTTAAGTAAAAATTTTAAGGGCACAAAGCTGTAAAAAATAGAGCCAAGATTTAAGCATTAATAATCTTGAACTGTCAGTTGTGTTCGCAAACACTGCATGTGTTTCCTCCTGACATAACTAAGATTTGGGGAAACTAGTAAATATTAGGTAGCTACTTCAGTGACAAAAAGGGGTAATGGGACAGTATCATACACATCTTCTTAAAAGTTAGTAACTTCCATTGGAAGTACCAGATCCTTTAAGTCTTATCTGCTCTACTTCTGCATGGGACCTCTACTCTGTTTGGTCTTTTTGTTTGTTTGTTTGTTTTTTAGTTGTTTTATTGCACTCCATTCTCAAAATAAATTTATTGGAAACTTGAATTTCTCCTACTAAAATTTCCCACTTGAATTGTGTATCTGTTTCTTTTTTCTTCTCCTCTCTGAACCTTAGAAAAGTGAAAATAAAATAATAGTTCCATTGTTTTCACATCTATTTTGGAAATATTTTATTGGTGGAAACTTTTCACATGGGGCATTCAAGTAATGTTTCCTGAATAACGTATGAATGGATGAATGCTGTATTCATGTATTGACTTGAGGTGATAAGGTTAGGAAAATCAACACTGTGAAAAACTGCTTAAATAGGACATGCAGGTTCTAAGAGCATATGTGTCACCCATGCATCTCCATCTCACAGTGGTCTGGAATGGCAAGTAGTGCAACTATTAATATCTGTATATCTTTGATCAGAAAAGAGAGTGAAGGCTGCTCACTTTGGAGAGGGTGGTCACATGGGTAACCTGAGAAGAGCCAGGGGTGGAAATTCAGAGATTTTTTAGTATAACCTCACCTGTGTGGTGCATAGAAACACTGTTCTGTTTATCATTATTGAAAAACAAATCACTACTGGAAAACAAATATTTTTCTCTAGCTGTTTTGTTAGTAATGTGTCACTAACAGCTATTTTCCAACTTTGTAATGTTGTTGCTGTTGGAGAAATGCTTCTTTTTATTCTATTTTATCTTATATTTTCTTATCCTATGAGAAAAATCTGCAGAAGCCATTCTTCCCTTTCAACAAGAAAAAGCAAGTTCTTCTGAAAGGAACTAAAAAAGAAAAAGTAGTCTCAAAAATGACCCTTCCAAGTCCACCTTGAGAGGAAATTGGAAAGTGAGTGGTCATGGGAGAGTAGATTTGGCATTTCTAAACACCAGTCACGTTTATCATTTTGCTTATATGTTTTGATCTACAGTGATACTTGAAGTATATATAGTAGAAAATGCTCCTATGACTGATGTATCAATTTCCAGAAACGAGTGAACTTCAGCGCTACCAGAAGTTGCAAACAGTGGAATGATTGTGTGGAAACAAAGAGCAGTTTATACATTTGGTCAAAAGAGAGTAAATAACTGGAGAGCATTGCTCAGATACCCAGTATGCACCATCTGACGCCAGGATGTCATAAAGTGGGGGCCTACATTTGGGCATTTCTTGAGATTAGTAAGATTACCCTCATGCCATTCCTGAATGAAAGATGGAATCAGATCAAGCCATGTTTTTTAATGGGTATGCATCTGAACACTTTCTCCTTGACAGGAACTCTTTTGTAGCCTTATGTTTTTTTTTTCCTCCCTTCTACCTTTGACTTGAATGTCTCTACTTCATGCTTACCATCTTTCCTGTTGACTGGCTAGGACCTCATAATGGTCCAATTCACTGAACAGTTGCAAAATCATAGCTAATTTGTCAGAGGGATTTGCTTTACTGAATGCAACTTCTTAAAAACTTTAAGCATTTGAACAGTCTGTTAAAATGATTACTTAATATTTTCAACAACAAAAAAGGCAATGATTAAATTTTGTTTGCCTTTTCCTGAGAAGGACAGAAATGGTTTACAGACATTGCTCTTTAGTTTTCTTCAGACATAAAAATAAATGAAACAAATCAATGATTTATAATTGCTCATTACTATTATTCATGAAACCTTCTAGAAAAGTTATTGTATTCTGTACCTCATGCTCCTTCAACTTTAAAGAGAAAATGTTATCAAGAAAGGCATGTTAGTAAATTGTTAGACTTCTATATAAATATGCTTCCTTAACACTACATTTCCACTACAATTATCTAGTAAAATTAGATAACTTTACTCTAATTTCACTGACATTTTCTGACCATAGAAAAGAGTGGGATTACTTGAAGGTTCCTACTGTTTGATTGCTGAGTTGCCAGTTTCTATAGCTATTTGATCACTTGCCAGATAAACCAGCTACTAAAGAGTTCAGTTAACATTCAGTACATACTGACTGTCAAAAAATTAAACCATTGAAATAAAATAAGCAAAGTCCTTCTGATGTACTGTTTTTTTGCAAATGGATTAAATAACATGTCCTGCAAGTGGCTAGAAATAAGAGCTCACATGTGTCCAGATACTTTATCTCTCAAAAATGATACTAGTGTTTTCCAATCTTTGTTTTTCATGTTTATATACTGGAATCTAGTTGAGCTTTATGTTACTCACAGATCATAAAAGCCAAAGGACACATACTTGAATCTACTTTGCTTTCAATGCAAAATATCTGTGCCCTGGTGAAATCCATATAGAATTACACAGTATTCATCAGCCCACAAAAATGCAATGGAGCAAATCAGCATAGAATTATCATGCCAAGAGGAACTGAAGACAAGATGTCACAATGTTTAGTGTGCAACTAAACATTTAAAATATGTTTTCTTGTGTAAGAAGTATCCTTTAATTGAAAAGTTGTACTGTCATTGATGATACCAAGTGAGAGTATTAAAAATTACATTCTGATTTTATTTTTTAATTGATGTATCATTGATTTACAATATCATGCTAGTTTCAGGTACACAGTATATTGATTATGTTCTTTTTTGCAGGTTATATTCCATTATGGGTTATTACAAAGTATTGAGTAAATATTAATACACTCTGTTACACCATTTCCTGGTGGCTCAGTGATAAAGAATCCACCTGTTAATGCAGGAGACAGAGGTTCAATCCTTGTGTCAGTCAGGAAGATCCCCTGGAGAAGGAAAAGGCAACCACTCCAGTATTCTTGCCTGGAAAATCCCATGAACAGAGGAGCCTGGTAGGCTATAGTTCATGGGGCTACAAAAGAGTCAGACACACCTTAGTGACTAAACAATACTCTTAAAATATTAATTAAACTTGGCAATTTCAGGTAACTAATTTGGGGAATATTTTCTTCCTTTCTTCATTTTTCTTTCTTTCCTTTAGAATGTGAATTTAAAATATCCCGGGAATATACACATTTTTAATTGTTCACTGATTAAAGGTCACTAGTATGAGGACACATATTTTGCAATTACTAATACAGCCATACTACATCTCAGATTGTCTATTCATACACAAGAGCTGTGAAAACTCTTTATTCCATTGGAAATAGATAAGACTAAAATTGAAGAATTATAAAATGGCAATCGAATAAAAGATAGAAAGTAGTAAGCTTGAATTATTCATCAACCATGCAATCCCTAGATGTTCAAAACTTACCCTTGCATGTGAAGTAAGTCATCAAATCCTTGCTATATAAATCTCCTTAAATAATATTTATAAAAGATATACATAAAGTGTTAGGGACTACATAATAGATTTGACTAGACTCTAAATCAGTGGTTCTCAGAACACAGTACCTGGGATAAAAGCATTAGCATCAACTGAAAGTGGGAAAGTGAAATTTGCTCAATTGTGTGCGACTCTTTGCAACCCCATGGACTATACAGTCCATGAAATTCTCCAGGCCAGAATACTGGAATGGGTAGCCTTTCCCTTCTCCAGGGGATCTTTCCAACCCAGGGATCGAACCCAGGTTTCCCACATTGCAGGCGGATTCTTTACCAGCTGAGCCACAAGGGAAGCCCAACTTCATCAACTGAAAGTGTTTTTTAAATGTAAATTCTTGAGCCTCATCCCAGACCTACTGAATGAGAAGCTCTGGGCAGGACTCAGGTCTGTTTTATCAAGTCCTCTAGGTGATTCTGATGTACACTAAAGTTTGAGAACTACTAGCCTACATGTGTGAGAGTGTGTGTGTGCACACACTCGCCTGCTCAGTCTTGTCTAACTCTTTGTGACCTCATGGATGTAGCCCACCAGGCTTCTCTGTCCATGGAATTCTCCAGGCAAGAAAACTGGGGTGGGTTGCCATTACTTCTTCAAAGGATCTTCCCAACCCAGGGACATCTCCTGTGTCTCCTGCCTTGGCAGGTAGATTCTTTACCATTGAACTACCTGCGAAGCCCCCCATCCACCAATGATTATTTCATTAGTTTTCCCTGTCTACCTAGAATTCTGGTAAAAAAAAAAAAACAAAAAAGTTAGTACCTTAAACACTTTTTTCCTTCATAGGTATGGAAAAGGCACAAAAAGTTATCATTTGTATAAATCCATATCTTCTCTTTTACAGAAATTTAGTTTTAGCAGTTTTCTAACTCAAGTTACAGAAACCATTGAAATATAATGACTTAGTTGAAATAGCCAAAAAGTTAATCAAATGATCTCCTCTTCAAAATATGCTCAGAATACTTTGAAAAGATCTAACCAGCAATAGAGAGAACAGAGTGTAGGGGAGGAGGAGGATGGGAGATTGAGAGGAGAGAAAGAGAATTCACATTTATCCTCTAGGGCTTTACTTTCAGAAAAGAGCTGTGTGCTGACTGACGAATGACCATAGTTGAATTATGAGAGAATAGCAAACTGTCAAGCTTGGGTAAACCAGATATCTTAGCAGGAAATCTGTTTTGCTATAAAGAGAAGAATTACTATGCTAATGAAAAATAAAAGGTATGTTATGACATCACATAGGATATATTAAAGTGTTTGTCGTTCAGCCACGTCCGGCTCATTGCAACCCCAGGTTCTGGGGCTAGCCAGGCTCTCCTGTCCATGGGATTCTCCAGGCAAGAACACTGGAGTGGGTTGCCATTTCATTCTCCAGGATGCAATATATTAAGGCATCAACAAACACAAAAACATGTTATGATTTAAACCCTGTCTCATTCCAAGATGTAGCTGAAATAATCAGAGTGCAGAAAAGTGTATAATTACTTAAATTTCTAGTGTCTCTATTTCTTCCAGAAACTCTGCTGTAATAGTTTTATTTCACTATGAGCCTCCAAGTTTTATGTGTTCACAAAATAAACTTTTCAAGAACATATGTATTTTCACTATGACCTGTCTCAGGTATGAATTTCCAATACCCATGGTTCTTTAAGGGAAAGGTTGCTTCCTGCTAGAATACATTTGGAAAAGGCCCTATTCTATGTAAAACTGAAAATCCTAAAAATGCCCTTTTCCAGTGGTAGATTCTATCAGGCTTACCTTCCTACACTATTTTATCTTCACATAGTATAATTTTTCTCAGGTTATTTTTCAGATAACTAGGTTGGAAATATAATATTTCCCAAATATTTCTTAAAATGTAACTATAAAACTAATTTTCATGTCAATGTTTTTTCTCTGTAAATCTACAATAGAAATTATTTGAAATCATAGTATTCCATTTTTCCATACAGATTTTCCTCGATTTATGATGGAGTTACATTCTAATAACCCCATTGTAAGTTTAAAATACTGTAATTTGAAGGTACATTTAATACATCTAACCTACTGAATATCATAGTTTAGCCTAGCCTACCTTAAATGTGTTCAAGAACACTTACATTAGCCCACAGCTGGGAAAAATCACCTAACACAAAGCCTATCTTATAATAAAGTGTTGAACATCTCTTGCAATTTATTAAATACTGTACTGAAAGTGAAAAACAGAACACTTACCTTGGGTGCAGAATGCTTGTCAGTATAGTGGTCACTTGCCTTCATGTTAGTAAAGCTAAGATCTATGGCCTCCTGCTTCTGCCCCTCGTCACTGCCAAGCATGAGGAGAGAATATCACACTGCATATCACTAGCCCAGGAGAAGATCAAAATTCAAAAAAGTATAATTTCTATTGAATGCACATTGCTTTCTCAGTATTATAAATTTAAAAATCATGAATTGAATCATCATGAAGTCAAGGACTGTCTGTATATGTAGGTATTAATTTCTCTCAAGATCTTCATGGTATGCATGTAATAAATAAAATAAATACTGGTCAGAATTTAGCAAAAGGGAAAAAACTGATTTTTTTAATATTAGGACATACCATGGAATATTAATAAATGCTATTAATTACCATAAACTCCTAAAATTTTGAAGTCAAATGTTGCTTTTAATCAAGCTGTTTTTAACTGAGAAATAACATCAGAAGTATATGGTCTTCACCACTGCACTGTTGCTTTAGAGGATGAGCCTGAGTGAAATCATATGAATCCCTGTGTCTCAAGCATGGTTTGGGGAAACTGACTATGTTACCTCCACTCCAGGAACAGAATATAAATTAGCTGAAAGAGAAAGAGCCTAAGGACTCTGTAAGGGGTATGGAAGTTGATAGTAAGGCAAACGGACAGCATGGAATTCAAGGTGGAACATCCTGCCAGGAAGAGACTGCAATATCCCTCCATTTAGATCACTAAGCCAGTTGGGAGAACCAGAGAAATAGCTGAGGTAAATTACACTGTATGATATGCCAGGATAAAACTGAGGCAGATAGACAAGTGAGAGAGGGATAACATCATTCTGGCAGTGAGGAGAGGCCTAGAAATCTTTTTGAATTGTTACCTTAATTCACTCAATGATTCTCTATTCAGGTCCTATTCTATGCTGTACGTGTGCCTGTGCTCTCAGTCGCGTCAGTCACGTCCAGCTCTTCGCGAGGCTGTGGACTGTAACTCTCAGGCTCCTCTGTTGATGGGCTCCTCCAGGCAAGAATGCTGGAGTAGGTTGCCATGTCCTACTGCAGATGATCTTCCCAAACCAGGGGTCTAACCTGAGTCTCCTACATTACAGGAAGATTCTTTACCGTTGAGCCCCTGGGAAGACTAAGCCATATAGTGACCCAACATAAAAATGGTGGGCCTCTTGATACTTATACTCTAGCAAGCTTACATTATTTATCTGTCTTTAGAATCACTGAATTTGACTATATTTATATTGACAAGATTAAATTTTTGAGTTGGAAGATAAGTATTTAATTACAATATTGTTGAGCATGGTTTGTACATAGTATTTGGCACAATATTCTTCATCTAGTAATTACTCAAAAAATGTTGATTCTATTTTATAGTATCCTTTCTTAAAACCAAACCTGGTATTTGTTTACAAATTTTATTTGTTTTATATTTATTGCTTTTTGCTTTTTATTTCATTCTCTCTTTTGGCATTTCTAATTTTAACTTTTATATATTATTTTACTAATATGTTATTATTTTTGATTCATGATGAATTATTTAAGGCTAAATGATAAAGTTCCTTCCAATTAAAGCTTTATCTGCATCTCATATTTTTTGATATGTAGACTTCTAAACTATTGAGAAATTCTAGATTTCTTGTTTTGCACAACAGTTAGGGGAGTTTAAAAATATTCATATGTATTTGAAAGTGATTAGGATTTCTCATAATTTAAAAAATAGTTTTTATTGTTATTGCTTTGTGTTTTCTTTGAAATTTATTAGGCCTTTCCTTCTCTAACTCATGTTTAAAATTTGTAACTATTCCATAGACACTCAAAAATAAATATTTTCCTACATTCTAGGATAAATATGTATTTTAACCTTAACTGTTTTATCATTCTGATCTTTCTTTTTCTCCTGCCCTGTGCATCACTGTACATTAGTGAAACTGATGAGAAATTCAGTTTTGTTTTAGACTATCCCCAGTGGTTCAGATGGTAAAAAATCCATCTGCAATGAGAGAGACTTGGGTTTGATCCCTGGGTTCAGAAGATCCCCTGGAGAAGAGAAGGGCTACCCACTCCAGTATTCTTGGCTGGACAATTCCATGGACAGAGGAGCCTGGAAGTTATAGTCCATGGGTCACAAAGAGTCAGACACGACTGAGCAACTTGGGACTTCCCTGATGGCTCAGATGGTATAGAATCTGCCTGTGATGCTGGAGACCTGGGTTTGATCCCTTGGTTGGGAAGATCCTTTGAAGAAGGAAACAGCAACCCATTCCAGTATTCTTGCCTGGAAAATGCCATGGACAGAGAAGCCTGGCGGGTTACAGTCAGTGAGGTCTCCAAAGAGCTGGACACAACTGAGCAGACTAACAGATTCCCTAGTTAGCTTATGAAAATAAAGGGGAAGGGACATCTAATAATGGAAAGTTAGAATGGGAGAGGAGCTATGACCACAGAGATAAATATTTCTGTACGTATTTATATGTATATTTTAAACTTTATTGATATATGATATGCATACAATAAAATTCATTTTAAGACAGATTAATTATGGTAATTAAATGCACAAATGCAATTTTAAATTTTATTAATGGTATACAACATTCTGGAAAAGGGGACGACAGAGGATGAGATGGCTGGATGGCATCACCAACTCGATGGACGTGGGTTTGAATGAACTCCGGGAGTTGCTGATGGACAGGGAAGCCTGGTGTGCTGTGATTCATGGAGTCCCAAGGAGTCGGACACAACTGAGCGACTGAACTGAACTGAACATTCTGGAATAGGAAATGGCAACCCACTCAAGTATTATTGCCTGGAAAATTCCATGGACAGAGCAGCCTGATGGGCTACAGTCCATAGGGTGGGAAAGAGTCAGACATGACTGAGTACACATACACCATACAACATTATGTACATAGCAGTACATCTTTTTAAATTTTAAATTTATTTATATTTTTAACTCAAGGATACTAGCTTTACAAAACTGTGATTGTGTCTGCCAAACGTCAGCATGAATCAGGTATAGGTATACATCTGTTCCATCCCTCTTGAACCTCCCTCCCACATTCCTCCCCATCCCAATAACAGTACATTTTTATCTAGCATTTAAATGGATATTCTGCAATATTATATTCAGTTGAGGAATTCACATGATGAAAGCTCTGTCTTTATGTCATATAAAGAACCTTAGAGGAGATAGCAGATTTATATGTAAAAAATAATATTTAGGGATGTAATGAATGTAAATATTTTCAATGAATAAAATGAGGCATTTGACTTCCTCTAGTTAACTTCAAATGAATCTAGGGAACAATAATCTAACAGTTTAAACATATTTCAGCTCAATACAGAGATTCTTTTATGAAAATAGCAGAATTTGACATATAAATGAGTTTGCCCTGGAAAATAGTATGTTTCCATTCATAGGAATACTTTAGGCTATGGCTGCTAGAGGTAGTATAAAGGTGGCACTGGGTTGAATTAGGTGACTTCCAAGATTCCATCCAAGTCTTGGATTTTATTATTCCATGGGGAGAAAAAAGAGACAGAGACAGAGACAAAGAATGAAAAAAAAAAAATACTTCTCTCTGCAACCATATTCAGTTCAGTTCAGTTCAGTTCAGTTCAGTCACTCAGTCGTGTCTGACTCTTTGCGACCCCATGAATCATAGCACGCCAGGCCTCCCTGTCCATCACCATCTCCTGGAGTTCACTCAGACTCACGTCCATCGAGTCCGTGATGCCATCCAGCCATCCCATCCTCAGTCGTCCCCTTCTCCTACAGCCCCCATATTAGTTACTCTAATAAAAATGTGATAATTACTGTGTCACAGTTTATTATGAATTCTAAAACACTAACAGCTAGATCAGTGTTAAATTGCACATCATTGGAATTGAGAAGATAAGTTTTCTGTTTCTTATAATGTCAAATTAAAAATCTACGCTTTTTGTTTGGTATTCCATGAGGGATGGGATGTTAACTTTACCCATGGTGCCCCTGGTAAATGAGATGGCATAATTTAATGACTAATAAGGTACTTTGAGTTATTTGGAAAATCCATTTATACTGGAAGACTAGAGAAAAGAAGTAACTGTGCATTAGTTCTGCCACATGATTATTAATTTGCTTTTATTTCCTGAAAGAATTATACATTTTTATTAGTAAATGTTAAATATAACCAAAGACATGGGATGGGAAGAAATAAAATCATGGACAATATGTTTAACTTCTATTTATTTTATGATTAAACTGTCTTTTAATGCTTAAAATATTTTAGATGCAACCTTGTACATATAGTTCCTTTAAACTGGGTGGAGTTGAAGGCACTTAAGAGAACACTTGCCCAGTGGATTTTTTTTTTTCAGTTTTCATAGATTCTATTTCATTTTTAATGAGATCCAAATGGCTCTTCAAATATATAATCATTTTAAAAGCTATGACATGCCCAAATGGACATTAGTACTTTTATCTCTTGTAATCTTAGCTATAGTATTCTTGTAATGAAGGATGTAAAGTCCTGAATCATTCTGGATTTAAGTATTTTAAATTGTTGACAATAAATAATTAGAAATGAGAAACCACCCCAGGAAAACATCTAACTGAGCCCATTTATCAAGCACTGACATTTTTTGGCTCAAAAATAGTTGAAGTTATTCCATCAAAATGTCAAAATAAACCAGTCTACTTCTATAAATTAGGTTTGCCTGTTAATATTGCTGATGAGAAAAAGCAGTAACTTAAAAATAACTTTGCCAAGCCGTTTCCTGATGAT
Organism: Capricornis sumatraensis; assembly: GCF_032405125.1. Classification (NCBI taxonomy): domain Eukaryota; kingdom Metazoa; phylum Chordata; class Mammalia; order Artiodactyla; family Bovidae; genus Capricornis; species Capricornis sumatraensis. The sequence goes on along the minus strand of NC_091073.1, from coordinate 39,513,775 downwards.
GTAGTTCATATATACATACATTTAACATTGTATCAATAATTATGTTTGCTTATAAAATCTACAAAAAAGAATAGCAAGTCAAGAAACAAAGATGTGACAATTCAAAATGTATGTAAAAAAGCAGTCATAGGTCAATTCTGAAATTCTGAGAGTAAAATAAAAAGAATATTTAACTATCAGACTTATTGGGATCAGCTTAAAACATAAGAATGCCATTTTGTACATCTTAGTCACCTGGATGATGTTACAATAAAACGGCTAATTCAGATACCTGGAGTCTAGTATTCCAAAAGCTTCAGGTAACTGGACAGCACTGGAAGTATAAATGAAAAAGGAAAAAGTAGGAGGAGAAATACCACAAAGAGTCAGCCTTTAAAGTGTAAGAAGCAAACAGAGAAGATTAGAAGGTTGGTTAATCCAATGTTCTATTTGCTAACTGATCAGAAAGAAACGGCTTATTTCTTGTTGACAGGATTTTCTTTGGAAAGGCAAGAAACAAGCATAAACAGAGCAAAAGATGTAAAATGAGCTCACATAGAAGTAGGAGACTGCAGAGAAGGAATAAGAGGAAAAGGAGAAGGTTGGAGAGAGAAGTGTGAAACTTGGTGAAAGTAAAGGGAACTAAATGAGAGAGGAGACAGTTCTGGAGAACATTCAGTTACTTTCAATGAAATCAAACATATGTAGGATTAGGAAGTAGGAGAAGTTAGGATTTGCAAATGACCCAGTGCAAAATAGCAAGAATGTTCCTAATGTTAGACAGATTCACAGTTGAATCTGTAGAATTAAAACTGGCTATAAAATATATGTGAGTTGAAGTTTACATTGTATAGCTGCACAGACTTAGCCACCTGAGGCAAACCAGTCTTGTACCCCCACAACTGACGACCGCCCAAGAAGAAACAGAAGTGAAAACTAAAAAAAAAAAAAAAAAAAAAAACAGTGATGAAAAATGAGATTAGTTTAACACTCTCTGATTTACTATTATAAGTAATGAAAAGTAAACTAAACATTTGGTTCTTCATATAATTTAATCACAGAAACAATATGACTAATATACACTTTAAAGGAAACCAACTGACTTTAGGATTATGATCAAATGAAGACTGCAGTTTTTAAATGAGGTAACCTGGAACCACTAAATCATTAATATATTTTAATCACAAGTTAAAACAAGAGAGGGATAGTCAATACCAATATGTGCAAACAAGTAGAGAGTCTTGTGGGTTAAACTTAGGTGTACCATAGACCAACCAGAAAGGAATATTGGAAATAAACTAGAGTCAGAGTCAAATAAAAGAGTGAGAAGGAGGAAGGTTTTGTATGTGTGTAAATCACAGGATGTGAGCTGTGACTGTATGGGATAGCACAGGCCTATGGCGTCCCTTGGACTGCAAGGAGATCCAACCAGTCCATTCTAAAGGAGATCAGTCCTGAATGTTCTTTGGAAGGAATGATGCTAAAACTGAAACTCCAGTACTTTGGCCACCTCATGCGAAGAGCTGACTCATTGGAAAAGACTCTGATGCTGAGAGGGATTGGGGGCAGGAGGAGAAGGGGACGACAGAGGATGAGATGGCTTGATGGAATTACCAACTCAACGGACATGAGTTTGAGTAAACTCCAGGAGTTGGTGATGGACAGGGAGACCTGGTGTGCTGCAATTCATGGGGTTGCAGAGTCGGACATGACTGAGCGACTGAACTGAACTGAACTGATGGCGTCTCTCACTAACTCTGGTTAGAGAGAAGTTGCTAAAAAACCATGTAGTGTAATTCATTCAACTTCACTTGTTGTTGCATGAAATTGTTGCATGGAAGAGAGCAGGAACTGAGAAAAGGAAGTGTCTCTCCTCTCCTGCCTAAATTGAGTTGGTCTGAGCTTGGAGTGAACTCAATTCCTGATCATTCTATTCTTGCTTCAACTCTGGAGATCAGGGAGAGTTCAGAACAGGGAGTAAGATAAGAAATCAACCATGGTTTCTTTCCAGGTTTCAATAAAAGATAACATTAGTTTTTAAGCTTTTATAGACTTTTGAAAGTGATGGAATAATTTCTAATTAATGTCACAAAAATACAATAACCTTTGTTCAAATACCTGAAATACATAGCATGAAAAAGAAAACTACAGCTTAGTTTAAAAGAAAACACAGATGCAAATTTCTAAATATATTATTAAGAAATAAAGTAAATAATGACTTAAAAATTCTTTATCAGCAAATAGTTTTTATTGCAAAAATCTGCTGCTGCTGCTGCTAAGCCACTTCAGTCATGTCCGACTCTGTGTGACCCCATAGATAGCAGCCCACCAGGCTCCCCCATCCCTGGGATTCTCCAGGCAAGAACACTGGAGTGAGTTGCCATTTCCTTCTCCAATGCATGAAAGTGAAAAGTGAAAGGGAAGTCACTCAGTCATGTCCGACTGTTAGCGACCCCGTGGACTGCAGTCCACCAGGCTCCTCCGTCCATGGGATTTGCCAGGCAAGAGTACTGGAGTGGGGTGCCATTGCCTTCTCCGTGCAGAAATCTAGTTATTATTAAATATCATATTAAAATTCATCATTTTTATAGCCTCTCTCTCTATATATATATATATATTGCACATTTATATAGAAATAAATTGCACATTTATTTCTAAAACCAGTCAACCAAAATACAAAAAATATTTAGCAAGCTTTAATACATTCTACAAACAGTAAACTTGGAAAAAGGTGTCAGTCACTGACTAGCAAACAAAATCACACTGTGAAGGGAAATATTGGAAGCATCTCACTGAAATAAAAATGACAAAACAAACATTATTTAAAACTGTTTTAGACATTCTGGATAATACAGAAAATGTGCAATTGGGTATGCTTTTGGGAAAAACTTTTCAGAAATGTGATTATATTAATATAAAAACTAAGGTAAAATGAAAATTCCAATAACAGAGAAGAGAAATTTTAAAGTACTCAGAGATGAGGCAAATATACTCAACAATATGTCTTTCTTGTATTCCCAAAATAGCCTTTATAGAAGGATTGAAATTTAACAAACTACCTGTACCTTCGATGGTACAGGAAACACGTGGTTTCCATATTTTCTGTAACCGATCTCATTTTTCTCACTTATCCCGGCACTATTGGGTAGCATATGATGACAAGGAGTAGAAATGGTTGACTTTTACTTGCTTAAGAAGAGAATGTCTCTGCTCTGTTATATTTTGACATAGTTCAGCAACAAGTTGTTATTTTTACTTTGAAGTTCTCAATCACATCAGTTATAAGGTAATATGTTATAATAAATTATTTACTGGGGTGAGACTTCACATATACAAAACATAAAAATATGCTAGATATAGAAAGTTGAAACAAACAACTTTTATGTGGCAGTTTTTTGATTTTAATTCTAGAGCTGCCTGAAACCTCTTCTAATATTGTCATAAAGGAGAAACCCTCACATCTTATTCTGATACTTTGTGGGAGGATATTATTTTTGTTTGTCTCTAATGGAACTAATGAAGGGCAGAATCAGGAAAGAACTTAAATCCACAGAATTCTCCCCCCGCCCAAAGATTTGCTTGTTTGGGATCACCACATCAAACACAGAATTCAATTCTGTTATAAAGGTGAAAGGTAATCCTCAAAGCAGGATTAAAAAAATGAAGAGTAAAAAAAGAAAATATGTTTTAGTTGGCTATTACAAAGTGTGTGATTAAATGTTTGTGTTTTACAAAGGCTAAAGCATATTTTGTCAGTCATTTCCGCCACTGGTGTCTGAGTTTGGCATCCAGCCGGTGAAATTAAATCCATTTATAATTAAGCCATCAAAAGAGTAGATTTCCAAAAACCTATTTAATAACAAAGGTGTCCTTATCCAGTAAGCCTTTTGAAATCTTTAAATTGGGAGATCTCAATTCATCAAACCCATTCAAACATAAAAGTTTTAAGATCAAGATATCACATTTAGGGCAGACTAAATGGTATATTAAATGTGATAAGCTCTACTTTCTCTTGAGACATGCTCATTAAACTTAAAAGAAGCTATTTGTAATATCAAGATTCATTAATAATGCTAAAGGGAAAGAATGTAAATATACTGGGGTATATTTGCCAACATTAAAAATAAAGTTCTTTTTGTAATTGTGAGCCGTGTTAAAACATATCAGTACCTGCTCACCATTGCACGAGTAGCAGTAAGCAATTTACGCTTGAAGGTCTGGTACACAAAGACGACACATCTGATGGCGAGTGAAAATATATGCAAATAATAGTTAACTTTTAATAAAGTTACTAAACTTAATAACTTTCTTCAAACAAATAGAATATGGATAGGAAAATGGTAAGGGTAAAAGAGAAAACTGAGCAGATACCACTTTAATATCTTTAATATGGAAAAGAACTATATTGATGTCAATGCTCTGAAATAGAGAATTTGTCCTCTCTTTTTGGCATCATCAATATGGTTGGTTTATCAATGTTATTGATCTCAAAGATGTCAATTTGATATCACTAATTCTTTAGTACTTTTAAAAATATTGGTTAATTTTCACTTTTTAGAATATCTTTATTGAGATATAACTGATGTATTAAAAACTGAATATATTTAATGCATACAATTTGGTTAGTTTGGACATATTCATATGCATGGGAAATCATAATATGGTCAAGGTAATAGAGCTACATATCACCTCTGATTTCCTTTGTGCCCCTTTGCTTTTGATATAAGAACTCAAAACAGATCTACCCTCAACAAAGTTTTAATTGCACAATGCAATATGGTTAACTACAGGTACTATGTTGTATGACAGATCTCTAGAACATACACACCTTGCACAACTGAAGTATACTTTTAAAACTGAAGTATACTCAGTTTACAAGATTAGCATAGTGATTCAGCATTGTTGTCAATTATATTCATTATAGATTATTACAAGATAGTGGCTCTTTGTGCTATCCAGTATATCTTTCTTGCTTACCTATTTTATATAGGAAATAATTTACATTTTCACCAACATTTTATACATTTTATACATAGTTGTATGCTAATCCCATACCCCTAATTTGTCCCTAACCCCTTCCCTCTCCATTTCAGTAAACATGTTTATTTCTGTATGTTTGTTTCTGTTTACAAATACATTCATTTGTATTTTTTATTCCACTCTAATTCATAACCAGTACAATATTTGTTTCTCTCTTTCTGACTTATGTAGTTAAGCATAATGTTCTTTAGGCACATCCTAGTTGCTACAAATGATAGTATTTCATTCATAAATAGATGACTATGTGTATAATATCTTCTTAAGCCAATAATTTGTTAATGGGTACTTGGGTTGCCTGTCATATACTGTGTCTAATATTAATAGTTCTCCTATGAACATTGTGATGCATGTTGCTTTTCAAATTAGCCTTTTTATTTTTCTGGATATTTACCAAGGAATAGAATTGCTGGATCATATGGTAGTTCTATTTTCAGTTTTTTGAGGCACATCCATACTGTTTTTCACAGTGGCTGCACAATTTACATTTTTACCAACAGTATAGGAAAGTTTCTTTTTTTCCACATCCTCTCCAACATTTGTTATTTGTAAACTATTTGATTATAGTTACTTTGACATGTTTGAGGTGATATCTTCTGGTGGTTTTGATGTGTATTTCTCTTTTTATGTGCCTGTTAGTATACTGCATGTCTTTTTAAGAAAAATGTCTATTCAGGTCTTCTGCTCATTTTTTATTGAGTGGTTTCTTTTATGATATTTGAAATGTTTGAATATTTTGTATATTAACCCTTTGTTGGTGGCATCATTTGCAAATATTTTCTCCCATTCTTCATGCTGTCTATTCATTGTGCCAGTGGTTTTCTTTCCTATGCCAAAGCTTTTAAGTTTAATTAGGTCCTATTTGTTTATTTTTGCATTATGTATTTTGCCTTGGGAGACTCAGCCAAGAAAAAAATTGTAATGATTTTTGTCAGTTTTCTACCTGCATTCTCTTTTAGGAGTTTTATGGTTTTCCTTCTTCCATTTAGGTCTTCAAACCATTTTAAATTTATTTTCGTACATGGTGTGAGGTTATGCTAAACTCATCATTTTCTCTGTTTTGTCCAATTTTCCCCGTACCGCTTGTTGATGAAACTATTTATTCATTGTATATTCTTGCCTCCTTAGGTTAATTGACTATATGTGCATGGATTTACTTCTGAGCTCTCTTTTCTGTTCCATTGATCTGTGTGTCTGTTTAGTGCCAATATCATTCTGTCTTGATTACTGTAGATTTTTAGCATAATCTGAAGTCTGGCAGGGTTTTATCTCCAGCTTTGTTCTGTTTACTCAAAATTGCTTTAGCAATTTGAGATCTTTTGTGGTTTCACACAAATTTTAGAATTATTTGTCCTATTCTATGAAAAATTTAATGGGCATTTTTAAAGGAATGATGTTAAATTTGTAGATTACTCTGGATAGTACAAATGTTTTAGCAATATTAATTCCAATCTAAGAGCATAGGCTATCTTTCCATTTCTTTGTATTATCGTCTATTTCCTTCATCAGTGTTTTAGAGCTTTCAGAATATGAGTGTTTCACCTTCTTGATTAAGTTTATTCCTAGATATTTTTATTATTTTTGATGTGATTTCTAAATTTTTTTTTTTTTTATGTTTCATTATTAATGTCTGGAAACAAAATAGATTTCTGGGTATTGATCTTGTATCCTGCAACTCTGCTGAATTTATTTATCGGTTCTAATAGTCTGAGTGGAGACGTCAAGGTTCTCTGTGTAAAGTGTCATTCCATTTATAAATAGTGACAGTTTTTACCTCTTGCCTTCTAAGGTTAGTACCTTTTCTTCCTGTCTCCCTCCCTCCCTTTCTTCCCCCCATTTTCCTCTCCCGTTCCCTCCCTCCCTCCCTTCCTTTCTTCCTCCCATTTTGTCTGGTTGATACATGTATAGGACTTCCAATAGATGTTAAATAGAAGTAGCAAGAGTGGTCATTCCTGTCCTGTTCCTGATTTTTTTTCTTTTATTTATTTTTTAAATAAATTTATTTATTTTAATTGGAGGTTAATTACTTTACAATATTGTATTGGTTCTTAGAGGAGATGCTTTCATCTTTCCACCATTGAGTATTAGTTTGGCTGTATGTTTGTCATAAATGGCCTTTATTATATTGAGATATATTCTGGCTATATACTAGCTTATTTAAGTAATCTTCGATCCTTATTATATATTTGGCTCTCCTTTTGGTATTTTCCCTTTCCCGTGGGTTCTTACTTCTTATCCATTTAAAGAAGACTCTTCAACATTTCTTTAAGGGTAGGTTTAGTATTGCTGAATTCTTTCAGTTTCTGATTTTTCTGAGAAGTTCTTTATTTCTCTTTATCATTCTAAATGATAATTATTGCTAAATAAAGTTATCTTGAATGAAGGTTTTTTTTTGTTTATTTTTTTTCCCTCTCAGCCCTTTGAATATACTATGCTGCTGCTCCCTTGTGGCTTCCAAAGTTTGTGCAGATAGCCTTATGAAGATTCCACTGTATTTAACTACTTTTCTCTTGCTGCTTTTATAATTCTCTCTTTAACCTTTGCCATTTTCTTTATAATACTCTTGACATGGTACTGTTTGGGTTCATTTCTGGGAGCTTGTGTGCTTCCTCTAGTTAGATATATGTTTCTTTCTTTAGATATGGAAAGATTTCAGGCATAATTTCTTCAAATACAGTTTCAATATCCTTCTCTCTCTCTCTTTGCCTGCTGAAACTCTATAATGCAAACGTTGGCATGTTAATGTTATCCCAGATATGCATTGCATCTCATGTTTTCTCAGATTTATTTTATTTTTTTGTCATTCTGTGTGCTGCTCTGATTGAATGGTTTCCATTATTCTATTTTCTAGATCATTCATGTTTTATTTTGTGTCATTTAGTCAATGTTCATTGTTTCTAGAGGGCTTTATATCTCAGATATTTTATTATGTATTTTTATTTTCTTTACATTTTCTAGGTCCTTGTTAAAATGATCTGTGTTTAAATCAATTCTCTTTCCTAATTCAATTACTATCTTTATTACCACTGTTTTGAATTCTTTGGTACATTATATATTTATGTTTCATTATTTAATTGTTTAGAGGTTGAGACTTTCTCCTTCAATTAAGAGTAGCTCCTCTGACTTTTCATTTTGCTTAACTTTCTCTGTCTCTATGAATTTAGATGAAACAGTTATATATCATGGCCTTGAAACTGTGATCTTATGTGGGAGCAACCCTGTGTGCACTATGTGTGCCCAATGCCTTTGTGGGGAGGACTGGATTTCATGTGGATGCCTGTCAAGTCTTCCCTCGAGATGCCCTGGCTACGTTCACCTGCAGGGGATGTGATGGTGATGGGGGAGCTAGAGGGTATGAGGCAGGACTTCTTCACGGCTCAGTGGCTGTTACTGCCCTGAGAGGGGTCTTCTCCCACTGGGGTCTTGCTCCCATTGCTGGAAGGGAAGCCCTCAGGGTCAGGCTTGAGCTGGTTCTGTTCCTTCTAAGGGTGTTTTTCTTTCTCCCCACACTGGGGTTTTTGCCCAAAAAGAAGGGAGTGCTAAAGCAAGTGAAACTTAACATGCTTACAGGGGTCCAGTGATATGCCTTTGTAGACATCTGTGGCTCCTCTCAGACACAGTCCATGGTCACTTCCTTTCTCCGCTGTGGCTACCCAGACATACTGCCAGGCTGTGGTATGGAATGGACACGGACAAAGCGTTCTCTTGTCTTAAGCCGAAACAAGACTCACACGCTCGCACATGCGCACATGTACGCGCTCGTCCTCTCTCTTTCTCCTAGTAGGACATCTCCGTGGAAAACAGCTTCTTCTACCCCTACATGCATTAGAATTTTATCTGACTAAGAAATAGCTATAAGATTTTAAGATTATTGAATAATTAGAAAAGGGAAATTATATGTGGGTGCTACAAGTGCATTGAATTATGCAAGCTCCTTTGGCATGATAAGGCTGAGATCATGTAGTGTTTTTTGTTTTTTTTGTGGGTTTTTTTTTTGGCCAATAACCTAACAGAAGCAGAAGAGATTAGGAAGAGGTGGCAAGAACACACAGAAGAACTACACAAAAGAAGTCTTAATACCCCCAAATCCATGATGATGTGTTCACTCACCTAGAGCTGGACATTCCAGAATGTGAAGACAAGTGGGCCTTAGGAGGCATTTCTATGAACAAAGCTAGTGGAAGTGATGGAATTCCAGCTGAGCTATTTCAAATCCTAAAAGACAATGCTGTTAAGGGGCTGCACTCAATATGTCAGCAAATTTGGAAAACTCACCAGTGGCCACAAGACTGGAAAAAGTCCGTTTTCATTCCAATCCCAAATAAAGGCAATGCCAGAGAATGTTCAAACTATTATACAATTACACTCATTTCACATGCTAGCAAAGTTATGCCTCAAAATCCTTCAAACTAGACTTCAGCAGTACATGAACCAAGAACTTCCGGATAGTCAAGCTGGGTTTAGAAAAGGCAGAGGAACCAAAAATCAAATTGCCAATATTTTTTGGATCATAGAGGAAGCAAGGGAATTCCAGAAAATCATCTACCTTGTTGTGGATCACAACAAGGTAATCTGGATCACATCAAACTGGAAAATTCTTAAAGAGATGGGAATGCCAGACCATCTTACCTGTCTCCTGAGAAACTTGTATGCAGGTCAAGAAGCAACAGTGAGACTGTTTCCAAATTGGGAAAGAAATATGACAAGGGTATATATTGTCACCCTGCTTCTTTAATTTCTATGTTAAGGTAAATAATATGAAATGCCAGGCTGAATAAAGCACAAGCTGGAAACAAGATTGCAGGGAGAAATGTCAACAACCTCAAATATGCAGATGATACCACTCTAATGGCAGAAAGTGAAGAGGACTAACAAGTCTCTTGATGAGGGTGAAAGAAGAGAGTGAAAAAGCTGGCTTGAAACTTAACATTCAAAAAGCTAAGATCGTGGCATCTGATTTCATCACTTCATGGCAAATAGAAGGGGAAAAAATGGAAACAGTGATGTATTTTATTTTCTTGTTTCTAAAATTACTGCAGACGGTGACTGCAACCATAAAATTAAAAGATGCTTGCTTCTTGGAAGCAAAGCTACAACAAACTTAGGCAGTGTATTAAAAAGCAGAGAAAGCTATGGCTTTTCCAGTAACATGTATGGATGTGAATGTTGGACCATAAAGAAGACTGAGAGCTGAAGACTTGATACTTTCAAACTGGTCCTGGTGAAGACTCTTAAGAGTCCCCTTGAACAGCAAGGAGCCCAAACCAGTCAATCCTAAAGGAAATCAACCCTGAATATTCATCGACAAGACTGATGCTGATGTTTCAACTTTGGCCACCCCATGCGAAGAGCCGACTTATTGTACAAGACCTTAATGATGAAAAAGATTGAAGGTGAAAGGTGAAGTGAGCAGCAGAGGATAGGATGGTTGGCTAACATCACCAACTCAATGGACATGAGTTTGAGCAAACTCTGGGAGATAGTGGAAGACAGAGGAGCCTGGCAGGCTATAGTCCACGGGGCCATAAAGAGTTAGACACAACTTGGCGGCTGAATAAAAAGGGCAGATGCATGGCTGGCGGTCTGTGATGAAGAAACATATCAGTGACTGGAAATGTGATTAAGTTATGCAGCCACAAAACCTCAAGTAAAATTATCACCTACGATAATTTGCAAGGCATAATATAGACTTATTTAGCCTGTGTGTCTACTCTTTGGCTCCTGGAGGCTTCTTTTGACACTGCACTATAAGAAAGATGATATCAGGAAATATTTGGCCAGTTTATGAGTAGAAATAAAAAGAGATTAAGTCATAAATTGTAAACTTTTCAGAGTTTTAAATGCCAACTGCTTTTCTCCACCCCAAAATAATAGAGGAACATAAAAATAAGAGCAATCCAGTGAGATTCCTCAGTTGAAGTGCTTGACTTGAGGCTTGAAGTAAACACCAGATGAGGATGTTACCCACCCACACAATCCATTTGTTCCAGGTGGGCCCTTGGGGCATAGATTTAGCTGAAGGAAAACCAGTGGGACAAGAAAGGGCAGCCCAATTAATCAGAGTTGAAATCTGTCTGAAAAGGAACTTTGGGTGTGGCTACTGGGCCTTAAAGCCAACTGACAACAAAGAGATGAGATACATTAAAAGTTTTTAAGGGAATTAAAATGCCAAAGAAACATTGAGTTTGGAATAAAAAATTCCTGTGACTGTTGAAAGAATCTTAAAACAACATTCACATTAAACTTTGCAAGAGATGGTGAAGGAATTTGATCTTTAGTGATTTGAAAGACTTTTGGAAATGTTTTGAAAATACTTAGAATGAAAATTTATATCGGTCAAGGAGGATCTCCCTACTTACTCCCAAGAACATTATTGAATGTATTGCCCATCAGATCAGTTCAGTCGCTCAGTTGTGTCCAACTCTTTGCGACTACATGAACCACAGAACACCAGGCCTCCCTGTCCATCACCAACTCCTGGAAGTTACTCAAACTCATGTCCATCAAGTTGGTGATGCCATCCAGCCATCTCATCCTCTGTCGTCCCCTTCTCCTCCTGCTCCCAATCCCTCCCAGCATCAGGGTCTTTTCCAATGAGTCAACTCTTCGCATGAAGTGGCCAAAATATTGGAGTTTCAGCTTTAGCATCAGTCCTTCCAATGAACACCCAGGACTGATATCCCTTAGAATAGACTGGTTAGATCTCCTTGCAGGCCAAGGGACTCTCAAGAGTCTTCTCCAACACCACAGTTCAAAAGCATCAATTCTTTCGTCCTCAGCTTTCTTCACAGTTCCACTCTCATATCCATACATAACCACTGGAAAAACCATAGCGTTGACTAGATGGACCTTTGCTGGCAAAGTAATGTCTCTGCTTTTCAATATGCTATCTAGGTTGGTCATAACTTTCCTTCCAAGGAGTAAGCGTCTTTTAATTTCATGGCTGCAATCACCATCTACAGTGATTTTGGGGCCAAAAAAAAAAAAAAGTCTCACACTGTTTCCACTGTTTCTCCATTTATTTCCCATGAAGTGATGGGACCAGATGCCAAGATCTCAGTTTTCTGAATGTTGACCTTTACGCCAACTTTTTCACTCTCCTCTTTCACTTTCATCAAGAGGCTCTTTAGTTCTTCTTCACTTTCTGCCATAAGGGTGGTGTCATCTGCATATCTGAGATTACTGATATTTCTTCCAGCAATCTTTATTCCAGCTTGTGCTTCTTCCAGCCCAGCGTTTCTCATAATGTACTCTGCATAGAAGTTAAATAAGCAGGGTGACAATATGCCGCCTTGACGTACTCCTGTTCCTATTTGGAACCAGTCTGTTGTTTCATGTCCACTTCTAACTGTTGCTTCCTGACCTGCATACAGATTTCTCAAGGGGCAGGTCAGGTCGTCTGGTATTCCCATCTCTTTCAGAATTTTCCACAGTTTATTGTGACCCACACAGTCAAAGGCTTTGGCTTAGTCAATAAAGCAGAAATAGGTGTTTTTCTGGAACTCTCTTGCTTTTTCCATGATCCAGCAGATGTTGGGAATTTGATCTCTGGTTCCTCTGCCTTTTCTAAAACCAGCTTGAACATCAGGGAGTTCACGGTTCACGTATTGCTGAAGCCTGGCTTGGAGAATTTTGAGCATTACTTTACTAGCGTGTGAGATGAGTGCAATCGTGCAGTAGTTGGAGCATTCTTTGGCATTGCCTTTCTTTGGGATTGGAATGAAAACTGACCTTTTCTAGTCCTATGGCCACTGCTGAGTTTTCCAAATTTGCTGGCATATTGAGTGCAGCACTTTGACAGCATCATCTTTCAGGATTTGAAATAGCTCAACTGGAATTCCATCACCTCCACTAGCTTTGTTCATAGTGATGCTTTCTAAGGCCCACTTGACTTCACATTCCAGGATATCTGGCTCTAGGTGAGTGATCACACCATCGTGATGATCTTGGTCATGAAGATTTTTTTGTTCAGTTCTTCTGTGTATTCTTGCCACCTCTTCTTAATATCTTCTGCTTCTGTTAGGTCCAAGATGATCTTAATTTAGCAAATGAAGGTCTGGGTTATAAATTTCTTTTAAACCCCTACTCCACTAAATAAACAAACACAATCTTATTTCCAGTAATTTTTCATTCAAAAAATAAAGTGCATAATTAAATTAGCAACTGCTTTATTATGTTAAGGTAATCAACATTTTTTAATTTATCTTCATAGTTCTGTATGTTTTAACAGTTGCCTTGAGTATGTGAACTTTATTGCAGTTGGCCTATACTATAATTTTTGAGAGTAAATATGATATATTTATAATAAATTTTCTATGAGAATTGATTTCAGATAGTAATTCCTCCTAATCCTCCTGATTTTCTGTCTCAAGGACATGAAGTGAGTGCATGGATATTTTATCTTTGTCTTGAGGGAGATTTATTGGCAGTAGAAAATATAAATAAGAAGTTATTTTATGATGCACTTGTTCAAGCACTGAATTTTTGAGGGCTAGCTATTTCCTGACCTTAGGCAATTCCTCTTATTTATAAGCTCATCTTAGGATATCTCTGCTGTGTTTAATTATAGAACATTAAAATCATATTAAATATGGACAGTAGCCAGGACACAGATTTTATTTTCATGTGGGCATTTGAAATTTATATCTTGAGGTCATGAAGAAATGAGAAGAAAATGAGATACCAAGGACACGTTGATAGAGAGTAAAATAAAATAAAACAACAATATAGAGTCAAACATGATTGAGCAACTAACCAGGGCTTCTCTGGTGGCTCAGATGGTAAATAATCTGTCTGCAATGCAGGAGACCCAGTTTCAATACCTGGATCAGGAAGATCCCCTGGAGAAGGGCATGGCAACCCACTCCAGTATTCTTGCCTGGAAAATCCTATGGACAGAGGAGCCTGGTGGACTACAGTCCATGGAGTTGTATAAAGTCAGACTTTACAACATACTAAGAAGTTAAATTTTTAAGGAGCTGAATACTGAGATGAAAAATGAGAGTATTGTTTCCAGAAATGTATTTTATGAAAACAAGTTTGAGGGCTGAAAAAATTATATACTGGGTTGAAAAAATTCAACAGGTTTTTTAAAGTTATCTTTTAATGTGCTAATATACATTGAGAGTCCAATAATTGTTGTTTGTGACATGTTGGGTTATTGTATGCAGAATTTTTATACCCTTGGCAGCAAAACTCATTATTACAGATTTTTTAGCTCTAGTGTTTCAGGTTGCACTTTGGAAAATGATTCTACATATAGAAGCAGCAACTACAGAAAAGTCTATGTGATGCTATCAGTGGGAATTAGTATTAACAATGACTATCAAATATAACATGCCCTTATTGAAAAAAATTTTCCTGATTTTATATTGAAATTATCTGATGCACCAAGTACACATTCATAATATGGAATATTTGGAAATATCTATTTAATTCTTCAAATTTAGTTTTATTTTTCTGACCACACTTTTGTTCTACCCATTTTAAACATATACGCTTCTATTTTAAAATAATGAGGCACCTGTGAGTGATAAGTACCCCATGAAGTGAAAGGGTTAGTCGCTCAGTCATGTCTGACTCTTTGCGACCCCATGAACTGTAGCCCCCCAGGCTTCTCTGTCTACAGAACTCTCCAGGCAAGAATACTAAAGTGGGTTGCCATTCCCTTAGGGGATGTTCCCTACTCAGGGATCGAACCCAGGTCTCCTACATTGCAGGCGAATTCTTTAATGTCTGAGCCCCCAGGGAAGCCCAAGTACCCTATACTGCCATGCAATTTTAAAAGCATGAATGGCATGTCTCAGACCTATGCAGATTTGGAGACAATTATAACATCTGTGTTGGATGCATACTTAAAATGTTCTAGTATATATTGAAATACACATCCAGATGTTGGCCATGCTGTTTATTTCCCTGGACAAATAAAATGGCTGGATATCAAACAACTCATGGCATGAGGATAAGTGAATTGGAAATGTGTCAGAAATGGTATATCTGAAAGAACACTTGACCAGGCATCTAATTCCAACAATATTGGATGAGTCATTTAATCTTCATGGATTTGCATAATAAGTAAGTTGTAAGAGATTTTCACTAAGATACCTACAGTTCAAAAAGTTTATAGAAATCTTCAGTCTACTCACTTTTTAAAAATGAGATGACTATTATATTCTAGATATGTTTGTGTATTGCCAGATACTTGAGACTGAGTCAATGATAATTCTTATTTTATGATGTACTGCATCAAAAATTTTATGCTTTTATCACAGCGTAAAGAATTTTCTGCATCTTTCTACATTGTGATTGTATAGTTTACCCTAATTATTGTTTATTTTGTAAATGTAATATCACAGTAACATTGTAAATGTATCATTGTCAGAGGGTTCATCTTGTGTTTATAAGTTTGATAAAAGGTTCTGGTAAGTTGTTGCTGGTAGGAATAGAAAAAATGGGTTTAAAGTTCATGAACTCTGTTCAGTATTTGAATTTATTTAAAACCTAAGAAGTTATTCTTGCCAGATGCTAATAACCAATACAGCAAGAATTACCTCCAAAAATCTAATACTGAGTTCAAAATTAATAGATATTTACTTGCTCAGGATTTTGTTTCCCTATTATTTTTATTGACCCTAGAGATCCTTGACTTAGGCTGTGCTCAACCCTTTATCGGAGAAGGCAATGGCACCCCACTTCAGCACTCTTGCCTGGGAAATCCCATGGACGGAGGAGCCTGGTAGGCCACAGTCTATGAGGTCGATAAGAGTCGGACACGACTGAGCGAGTTCACTTTCACTTTCCACTTTCACGCATTAGAGAAGGAAATGGCAACCCACTCCAGTGTTCTTGCCTGGAGAATCCCAGGGATAGAGGAGCCTGGTGGGCTGCCGTCTATGGGGTCGCACAGATTCGGACACAACTGATGCGATTTAGCAGCAGCAGCAGCAGCAGCAACCCTTTATAAAGCGTTCTATCACCATCTAGTGGCAATAAATGGAAATTCACCATTTCAGTTTACAGATCTTTCAATTTATAAAATATTTGAAATTGGTGTGATTTTGACAGCATAAGCGCTTCACGTTTCAAGTGCAATATGACTTTTTAATGATATAAATAAATTATATAAAATTGTTTCTAATATTACTAGAGATAATACATCATATTTAATATTCAACTGGAATATTTATTAAGAGATATTTATTTTTAAGCTACATAGAGGTATACAATAATTTACTTTTTAAATGCACTGAAATATATGGCATATGAAGTATCATACCCGAATGAACAATTCCTATACTAAAACTCACTCCACACTTTATGTTTTACTTCTACATATTATGCATGTTAGAATCCTTATTGGTGAATTCAAAACCTTAGATGTTCAAAGTTCTGCCCAATGTGTTAGAAATCTCCCATATTAGCTTGCACATGTTTTTGTATATTATTCAACCAGTATAGTCAATGCATCTAGTTACATTTCTTATCAGTTTGCATTCTATAAGAAATCTCCCATATTAGCTGGCACATGTTTTTGTGTATTATTCAACCAGTATAGTCAATGCATCTAGTTACATTTCTTATCAGTTTGCATTCTATATCTTCATTAAATATACTTTAATTCATCCCCAATTTATCATAATATGACACCTAAATGATGTCCTGATTTAATTATTATTTTAT
Organism: Capricornis sumatraensis; assembly: GCF_032405125.1. Lineage (NCBI taxonomy): Eukaryota > Metazoa > Chordata > Mammalia > Artiodactyla > Bovidae > Capricornis > Capricornis sumatraensis. Next base: position 39,497,080 of record NC_091073.1, on the reverse strand, counting down.
GTTACATTAGCAATCAATCAGTAATTTTTCAGTATTTACTCTGCAAAACACTCTCATAACCATTTGCCTGTCTCAAAATATCTTGGTCTTTTGTCTTTAGACAATGTTGCATACCATGTGAGTTCAGTTCAGTTCAGTCACTCAGTCATGTCCGACTCTTTGCGACCCCATGAATCTTAGCATGCCAGGCCACCCTGTCCATCACCATCTCCTAGAGTTCTCCAAAACTCACATCCATTGATTCTTTGATGCCATCCAGCCATCTTATCCTCTGTCGTCCCCTTCTCCTCCTGCCCCCAATCCCTCCAACATCAGGGTCTTTTCCAATGAGTCAACTCTTCGCTTAGCATCAGTCCTTCCAAAGAACACCCAGGACTGATCTCCTTTAGAATGGACTGGTTGGATCTCCTTGCAGTCCAAGGGACTCTCAAGAGTCTTTTCCAACACCACAGTTCAAAAGCATCAATTCTTCGGTGCTCAGCTTTCTTCACAGTCCAACCCTCGCATCCATACATGACCACTGGAAAAACCATAGCCTTGACTAGACGGACCTTTGTTGACAAAGTAATGTCTCTGCTTTTCAATAAGCTATCTAGGTTGATCATAACTTTTCTTCCAAGCAGTAAGCGTCTTTTAATTTCATGGCTGCAGTCACCAACTGCAGTGATTTTGGAGCCCAAAAAATAAAGTCTGACACTGTTTCCACTGTTTCCCCATCTATTTCCCATGAAGTGATGGGACCAGGTGCCATGATCTTCATTTTCTGAATGTTGAGCTTTAAGTATAATCAATATTAAAAATTCAATATTAACCAAGTAGAAAATACACAATCAATGAGCTATGCTGCTGCTGCTGCTGCTGCTGCTGCTGCTGCTGCTGCTGCTAAGTCATTTCAGTTGTGTCCGACTCTGTGCGACGCCATAGACGGCTGTCCGCCAGGGACCCCTGTCCCTGGGATTCTCCAGGCAAGAACACTGGAGTGGGTTGCCATTTCCTTCTCCAATGCATGAAAGTGAAAAGTGAAAGTGAAGTCACTCAGTTGTGTCAGACTCTTAGTGACCCCATAGACTGTGGCCTACCAGGCTCCTCGGGATTCTCCAGGCAAGAGTACTGGAGTGGCTTGCCATTGCCTTCTCCACAATGAGCGTTTATTAGTAGCTTTATAAAAATTGCAGCTAAAGCTGAATATATTGTGTTAAGGGATAAGGTCATGTTCTTACTTTATTAAAGCCTTTAGATACTTAGGTCCTTTCAACAGCCACCAAAAAATGCCAAAATATTCTATTACGTCTAATGATTATAAGCCCACCTTGTTCAGATGTTGATACCATGACTAAAGGAGTCATGCCAAAAAAAAAAAAAAAAGAACGTCATTCTATGCTAATAACATTTTATAACAACGGCAAATTGTGGACCTAACTCTATAAAGAGCGAGCTCGTCAGATCTCCTTGAAGCTGACTGTAACATTCTGAGTTTATAAAATTTAAGCCTTCCTGGTGGGTCAGATGGTAAAGGGAACCCAGGTTTGATCGCTGGGCTGGGATGATCCCCTGGTGAAGGAAATGGCAACCCACTCCAATATTCTTGCCTGGGAAATCCCACAGAGGAGCCTCACAACTGAGTGACTAACATACACAATTTCTGATTATCTGCCACTTCTACTAGTTTATACATGTGAGGACAATGTTGAAGTAGCTTAAATACCAAATAGAAGCTCATTCTCTGTAAATTTACATCTCTGTTCTAGGTCTCTCTCCGGAAATCCAGATTCACATATCAAACTGTCTATTCTGCATTTCTGCTAGACATTTCACACAATGCACACATTTAAAACTAAACTCAACTTCCTCCCTCATTGTCTGCTCCTTCCTGTCTTTTCCATTTTAGTCGCTAGGAATTATGCAACACCTTCATGAGTTGCATAATCCCCGAATCTTCACCCCTTTCTTCTGTCACACCCCACACCCACTGGCAACTTTCAAATAAAATTCAAATCTTACGCTCTACCTGCCACCTTGGCCTCAACTGCCTGCAACAGGCTCCTAACCCGTCTCCCTATTTTCATCCTTTCCCTTCTCTATAAGCCTCAATTCAATGAAGCAGCCAGAATAATCCTTTCAAAACACTGGTTTACATTTTTAAATTTCCAGTGACTCCCCATAGCACTTAGTGAAAGGCAAACATTTTTACAGTGGTCCACACAGCCCTGCACAGGCTTCTCCCACATTACCTGTCAGACATCACCTACTAATTCTCTTCCTCCCTCAATCTTTCCCAAACACCCTGGCCTTCTTCTACTTCTTTGAAGGCACCACGGTGGCTCACATGCATTGCCTTCACCATTTCAGTTACCAGAACCACTCTTGGCTCAGCACCTCTTGGCCCCTTCCTTCTGCTGTGACACTGCTTAAAACACCATCTTCAATAGAGATTTTCTCCAGCGGTCTAGCTACAAACCCTCGTTCCACCCCCGATGTTCATTACTCTCTGCCTTACCGTCCTTCACAGTGCTTATCACCATTAACATACCTTTGTGGTACTCTTGTGTTTTTATTTAAACCTTAAGAACATGCACGCTTTTAAACTTTCATATACTGCAATATTTCTAGTACATAGAACAGTGTCTGGCACTTAATATAGTGGCTGAATGAATGAACACATGCCACCAGCTTTTACCTTGAAAATATTTTGGATTGACTTCAACCTAGAATTACAAAACTTTGGGGCGAATTCCGTCGATTTAATTTATTTTTTAAAATAAACATTGAAAATGATGATTGGATGTTACAAACATTTACCCTGATACCCTCTATCCAGAACACCAAGGTATCTCTGTGAAATAATTCATAAGAAACAGAAAAGCAAGCCTGTCCTCCAAGCAAATACAATGTTGCCTTCACTTTCCATTATTGTTTCTAACTGAACATTTGGCTTTCCACCAACAAAATACACAGTATCCTGTTTCAGATGTAAAAGCCTCTTAAGCCTGGCAATAGGAGTTTAAGGTCGGATGTACTGTAGCATGTTGCAGTGGAATGCAAACGTGTACACGTGATCAGGAAGAAGTCAAACATGACATACCTGTTCCCGGGTGTTTCGAGCATCTCTTAAATGTTTCATAGTAGCATACTGAGAATGAATGAGAAAACAAGCATGGGTGTGGTCGTGGTGGGCTTTGGTTTTCTGTCTTGCCTGCTTTCTCCCTCTCATTCTCTTGTGAGTAATACATCATGTGCAGTAAATACTTTTTTTGACATATAGACATAATGCAGCCCCAGAACTGTTAATGAATAGTTAGATATAAGGAAGGAAGACCATGTGCCTCTTTATACATAGATTGATATGAAGAGAATGACTATCTCTACAGTATTGAGTCTTCTTATGTATATAATAGTCTATGTCTTTTATTCTCTCGTCTTTTCTAAACTCTATGATAATTATATGTTATAAGTTGAATTGGAACTAATCAAGACAAAGGAAAACATTGAAATATTTAAGGATATTTAGTACATTTACCTTATAAGCTTATATTTACTCATATCATTGCTAAAGTACCACATTTCTTTTTGTGCTTAAGATTTTGGCATATAAATGCAATGCATCTATATTTGCTAATATCAAAGACAACCTAAATAAACCTTTGAAAAAACCTTAAATTTTCTCTCTGAAAACTAGAAATTTTATGTGTTTATCAAAATGAAGTCAAATTTTGCTTGATAATTTTAAGGAGGGTTGCATTTTTTAAACTTTATTTTTTTTGTTTTATTGAAATATAATTGATGCACAGCTCTGAATACGTTTAAGGTACAAGCATGATAATTTGATTTACATATATCATGAAATTGATTGCCACAAAAAGTTAAGGTAATTTCCATCATCTTGCAAAGAGACAAAAGGGAGGAAAACAATTTTTTTTTCTTATGATGAGAATTCTAAGGACCTAATCTCTTGTGAAGTGTTATATTAACCATCAGTTCAGTTCAGTTGCTCAGTCGTGTCCGACTCTTTGCAACGCCATGGACTGCAGCACACCAGGCTTCCCTGTCCATCACCAACTCCTGGAGTTTACTCAAACTCATGTCCATTGATGGTGATGCCATCCAGCCATCTTATCCTCTGCCGTCCCTTTCTCCTCCTGCCTTCAATCTTTCCCAGCATCAGGGTCTTTTCAAATGAGTCAGCTTTTCCCATCAGGTGGCCAAAGTATTAGAGCTTCGGCTTCAACATCAGTCCTTCCAATGAACATTCAGGACTGAATTCCTTTAGGATGGACTGGTTGGATCTCCTGGCAGTGCAAGGGACTCTCAAGAGTCTTCTCCAACAACCACAGTTCAACAGCATCAATTCTTCAGTGCTCAGCTTTCTTTAAAGTCCAACTCTCACATCCATACATGACTACTGGAAAAACCATAGCCTTGACTAGACAGACCTTTGTTGGCAAAGTAATGTCTCTGTTTCTTAATATGCTGTCTAGATTGGTCATAACTTTTCTTCCAAGGAGTAAGTGTCTTTTTATTTCATGGCTGCAGTCATCATCTGCAGTGATTTTTGGAGCCCCAAAACAATAAAGTTTGACACTGTTTCCACTGTTTCCCCATCTATTTCCCATGAAGTGATGGGACCGGATGCCATGGTCTTTGTTTTCTGAATGTTGAGCTTTAAGCCAACTTTTTCACTCTCGTCTTTCACTTTCATCAAGAGGCTCTTTAGTTCTTCTTCACTTTCAGCCATAAGTGTGGTGTCATCTGCACACTGAGGTTATTGATATTTCTCCTGGCAATCTTGATTCTAGCTTGTGCTTCTCCAGCCCAGCGTTTCTCATGATGTACCCTGCGTATAAGTTAAATAAGCAGGGAGACAATATACAGCCTTGACGTACTCCTTTTCCTATTTGGAGCCAGTCTATTGTTCCATGTCCAGTCTAACTGTTACTTCCTGACCTGCATACACATTTCTCAAGAGGCAGGTCAGGTGGTCTGGTATTCCCATCTCTTTCAGAGTTTTCCACAGTTTATTGTGATCCACATAGTCAAAGGCTTTGGCATAGTCAATAAAGCAGAAATAGATGTTTTTCTTAGAGAAGGAAATGGCAACCCACTCCTATATTTTTGCCTGGAGAATCCCAGGGATAGAGGGGCATGATGGGCTGCTGTCTGTGGGGTCATACAGAGTCAGAAACGACTGAAGCGACTTAGCAGTAACAGCAGATGTTTTTCTGAAACTCTCTTCCTGTTTCTATGATCCAGCGGATGTTGGCAATTTAATCTCTGGTTCCTCTGCCTTATGTAAAACCAGCTTGAACATTTGGAAGTTCACGGTTCACGTATTGTTGAAGCCTGGTTTCGAGAATTTTGAGCATTACTTTGCTAGTGTGTGAGATGAGTGCAATTGTGCAGTAGTTTGAGCATTCTTTGGCATTGCCTTTCTTTGGGATTGGAATGATAACTGACCTTTTCCAGTCCTGTGGCCACTGCTGAGGTTTCCAAATTTGCTGGCATAGCGAGTGCAGCACTTTGACAGCATCATCTTTCAGGATTTGAAATAGCTCAACTGGAAATCCATCACCTCCACTAGCTTTGTTCGTAGTCATGCTTTTTAAGGCCCACTTGACTTCACATTCCAGGATGTCTGGCTCTAGCTGAGGGATCACACCATCGTGATTATCCAGGTCATGAAGATATTTTTTGTACAGTTCTTCCATGTATTCTTGCCACCTCTTCTTAATATCTTCTGCTTCTGTTAGGTCCATACCATTTCTGTCCTTTATTGAGCCCATCTTTGCCTGAAATGTTCCCTTGGTATCTCTAATTTTCTTGAAGAGATCTCTAGTCTTTCCCATTCTGTTCTTTTCCTCTATTTCTTTGCATTGATCGCTGAAGAAGGCTTTCTTATCTCTTCTTGCTATTCTTTGGAACTCTGCATTCAGATGCTTATATCTTTCCTTTTCTCCTTGGCTTTTCACTTCTCTTCTTTTCACAGCTATTTCTAAGACCTCCCCAGAGAGCCATTTTGCTTTTCTGCATTTCTTTTCCATGGGGATGGTCTTGATCCCTGTCTCCTGTACAGTGTCATGAACCTCATTCCATAATTCATCAGGTACTCTATCTATCAGATCTCAGCCCTTAAATCTATTTCTCACTTCCACTGTATAATCATAAGGGATTTGATTTAGGTCATACCTGAATGGTCTAGTGGTTTTCCCTGCTTTCTTCAATTTCAGTCTGAATTTGGTAATAAGGAGTTCATGATCTGAGCCACAGTCAGTTCCTGGTCTTGTTTTTGTTGACTGTATAAAGCTTCTCCATCTTTTGCTGCAGAGAATGTAATCAGTCTGATTTTGGTGTTGACCATCTGGTGATGCCCACGTGTCGAGTCTTCTCTTGTGTTGTTGCAAGAGGGTGTTTGCTATGACCAGTGCATTTTCTTGGCAAAACTCTATTAGTCTTTGCCCTGCTTCATTCCGCATTCCAAGGCCAAATTTGCCTGTTACTCCAGGTGTTTCTTGACTTCCTACTTTTGCATTCCAGTCCCCTATAATGAAAAGGACATCTTTTTTGGGTGTTAGTTCTAAGCGGCCTTGTAGGTCTTCATGGAACCGTTCAACTTCAGCTTCTTCAGCATTACTGGTTGGGGCATAGACTTGGATTACTGTGATATTGAATGGTTTGCCTTGGAAACAAACAGAGATCATTGTGTCGTTTTTAAGACTGCATCCAAGTACTGCATTTCGGACTCTTTTGTTGACCATGATGGCTACTCCATTTCTTCTGAGGGATTCCTGCCCACAGTAGTAGATGTAATGGTCATCTGAGTTAAATTCACCCATTCCAGTCCATTTTAGTTCGCTGATTCGTAGAATGTCGACGTTCACCCTTGCCATCTCCTGTTTGACCACTTCCAATTTGCCTTGATTCATGGACCTGACATTCCAGGTTCCTATGCAATATTGCTCTTTACAGCATCGGACATTGCTTCTATCACCAGTCACATCCACAGCTGTGTATTTTTTTTTGCTTTGGCTCCATCCCTCCATTCTTCCTGGAGTTATTTCTCCACTGACCTCTAGTAGCATATTGGGCACCTACTGACCTGGGGAGTTCCTCTTTCAGTATCTTACCATTTTGCCTTTTCATACTGTTTATGGGGTTCTCAAGGCAAGACGCAGGGTAGCTCCCCCCGGCCGCCGTCCCTGGCCTCAGACTTGGGGTAGCTCTCAGCCACTCTTAGTGCGCCGGCCGTGGCCACTGCCTGCGCTTAGTGCGCCTGCCCACCACCACCACCTGCGCTTAGTGCCATAGCTTCTTAGAGAAGAATAGAATTAAAAATATTGATGGAGATTACTCTTACCCTCAAATATATGTAATTAAATTGTAGGAAAATAAATACCTTTAAAATACTTAATTTGAACAGGTTTAAATGATTTGAAGGTTAATAACAGTTTTGTAACATGTAGAAAATTCAGTGAGGTTTATTTATTGATTGATTGATTGATGTAGAGTTGATTCACAGTGGTGTGTTAATTTCTACTGTACAATACAGTGATTTGTTTATACATATGTGTACCTTCTTTTTCATATTCTTTCCATTATGACATATCACAGGATATTGAATATAGTTCCCTGTGCTATACAGTAGAACCTTGTTGTCTATCCACTCTATATATAATAGTTTATATCTGCTTATCCCAAACTCCCAATCCATCCTTCCTCCAGCCACCCTCCCCTTGGCAACCACAAATCTGTTCTCTGTGTCTGTGAGTCAAGCTGCTGATCTCTTCAGTTCAAATCCATATTAACAGTTTTGCTTATTTACCCCACCCCCTGCTACCTTCATGACTACTGTTTTTGATGTTGTATTTTGTATTTTTTTGTTGTTGGTTTTATATATCCCTTAACTAGTTAATGTGGATGGCTGGCCCTATCTGTCTAGTATATATCAATATGTATATAAACTGTTAAATTAAACATCTGAAATATATGTTTACATAAGAAAATATGTAAAGTTCATATACCCTCCAAACTAAGAATTTAAGAACTTCTTTAAGAAATATAACAAATCCACATAACCAGTCATATGCTTATTGTTTTCTTAAATTTACAGGTAAAGTTAGATAATAAAATTTTGTTCTGATTTTTGTTATTCATTGGGGAATATCTTCTTATTGTGCACAATGTTAAATATGTGTATAAATGAGAACAGAATTTGCAGTCTACAATCCAGGAAAGGGAAGAGATGCATATAAATTCTGCATTTCACAACTGATTCTGATCACCCTATTATCTTCACCAAAGAATGAGTAATTTCTTTGTGTCATTTTTTCCATCTATACATGTAAATAGGAAATACTTTAATATCACCACAACTGTAATAGAGCACATGCAAGCTTTCTTTGTAATTTCTTTCTAGAAACAGCAGTCAAAGAGATAGCGGTTAGAAAAGAGGGTGGCCGGAGATATTAAAAGAAGGCTGATCATGTATCTGTGGTTTTGAATGCTTCATAATTGTGTTGCTAGTGATTTCACTAGTTCTTTTTGCTTCTACTGTTCTATCTAAGGGAGGTTTCCAAACTCATGAAATGGACAGAATCTGCATAGAAAACTTTTGAGGAATAATTTATAATAGACTTCATTTGGCATACTGTTCAAAGGAAGACACACATGGATATTAATATAGTATTCAATCAATAAGTGTGTCTTAATTCAAAATTAGAACAAATTATTTGCAGTTTATTTACATAGAAGTATTACATAAGTGATTTACTGAAAAGAAAATGAAGTGAAAGTAATGTGGATTTTCAGTCTTAATTTATCTTCCACATTTTATTAAATATTTAGATAATATATAATAGGATATTGCATTTTTCATTAATTAGCTTCTTCATGAAAATAATTTTTAAAACAGTTTTGTATTCTAGTATCACATTATACATACCCAGCTGTTGCATTGAACTCCAAGGGTGCTGTACTTTAAGGATATAATATGAGCAGTGCTTCTTTGAGTTTTTCAGTGTCAGTACTTACGTATAGTCTAAGATAAGTATATATCATATACAGTAAAAATTTTGAAAAATCATTTTATCCATTCATTCTACATTGATTCTATCTTTAAAATCTCAATTAATATCTATTTCTATGCTTCCATTTTTCTCTAAAATAAGTTTACAGAGATTCATACCTTATAATACCGTAAGATTTTCTTTTATCAAGAAAAAAATGTTTTAAACATTGCCAGTGTTTAAAATATATAGGAATGTATGTCATTTGCTCTAGGTATTGCAGATAATCAACTTTCAAGAATTATACAATTCGAGGTAACACAAAAATTAAAAATTATAAGAAAAGTAGAAAAGACATCTCAGGGCAATATATGATTAACTGATTTCTTAGCAAAGGAAAACATTCTTTTATTTTGCATATTCTTTTTGTCTATAACCAACTTCTGATTCAGATAGTCTGTGCACATCCAGGAATAATATATAAAACATATATCAGTCAATATGGTTTTGTCCCTTACTAGTTAGTAGGACCTACAACCATTGAAAGGAGGCCCCAGAGAAGACCCCTGATGACAGGAATCACCTCATAAATTGTTGAAACACAAAGAGTTGTATGTTACACAACTTATATCTAGTTGATTTTTTCAATCCAGTATTTATTCTTCAAGAATTTTATGAGGTGTACTTATAAGCAAGATCTTGTGTTTTCTACTACTTGTAAGCTCCTTCCACCAGCTGTTAGCTATTTCAGTGAAGCCGTGCTAAGCTAAAATGTAATGGAGATTGTTAGATTGCTTTCAACAGGAAACAACAAAGCCTTGCATCAAGTTTATTTGCATGATTACTATTTTAGAGTAATGAAATAGATGATACATTTAACTGAAAAGTGTTTTAAGATTTCTACTTATAAAATAGTACATAATAAGTTCTGAAGATAATAGTCACAATAATTATAAACTGATAGGATGTATTTTTAAAAATCATGACTGTGGACCAAAATGGAGATGTTTCTCTCTCTCCATCTTCTTTCTTCTTCCCTAACGATGCCATACATATAGAGAAGTGTTTAGGGTAAGAAGTGGCACAACTAGAAAGTTAGCTTGAGTGATAAAGCTGTTTTTATGTACCATTTTTCAAAGTCAGAATATTTTCCTAAGTTAAAAGCAAACTCTTGAAAGTTTCTTAGAAGAAACCGTTTAACTCCTATTTAAATAGTTCAGATTTTTAAAGCTTTAATTGGGGAGTCAAAGCACACTCAGATTAAACAGTTCAGAGAAAAAATTTAAATTATAATCCAAACAGTGTAACATAAAGTAGCAGGAAATGAGAAACCCCTGGAAGTTATCACACCGGCTATTAAAGCTACAAAAGTATCTGAGGAGAATCCCATTGGCTGTTAAAAAGGTAGGAAAACAAGAAGACCTTGAAGAAAGCAAAAATCTAAAAAGATTTTGTCACTTTCTAACACCGCACACAAAAATAAACTCAAAATGGATTAAAGATCTAAATGTAAGACCAGAAACTATAAAACTCCTAGAGGAGAATATAGGCAAAACACTCTCAGACATAAATCACAGCAGGATCCTCTATGATCCACCTCCCAGAATTCTGGAAATAAAAGCAAAAATAAACAAATGGGATCTAATTAAAATTAAAAGCTTCTGCACAACAAAGGAAACTATAAGCAAGGTGAAAAGACAGCCTTCTGAATGGGAGAAAATAATAGCAAATGAAGCAACTGACAAACAACTAATCTCAAAAATATACAAGCAACTTATGCAGCTCAATTCCAGAAAAATAAACGACCCAATCAAAAAATGGGCCAAAGAACTAAATAGACATTTCTCCAAAGAAGACATACGGATGGCTAACAAACACATGAAAAGATGCTCAACATCACTCATTATCAGAGAAATGCAAATCAAAACCACAATGAGGTACCACTTCACACCAGTCAGAATGGCTGCGATCCAAAAATCTGCAAGCAACAAATGCTGGAGAGGGTGTGGAGAAAAGGGAACCCTCCTACACTGTTGGTGGGAATGCAAACTAGTACAGCCACTATGGAGAACAGTGTGGAGATTCCTTAAAAAATTGCAAATAGAACTACCTTATGACCCAGCAATCCCACTGCTGGGTATACACACCGAGGAAACCAGAATTGAAAGAGACACATGTACCCCAATGTTCATCGCAGCACTGTTTATAATAGCCAGGACATGGAAACAACCTAGATGTCCATCAGCAGATGAATGGATAAGGAAGCTTTGGTACATATACACGATGGAGTATTACTCAGCCGTTAAAAAGAATTCATTTGAATCAGTTCTGATGAGATGGATGAAACTGGAGCCGATTATACAGAGTGAAGTAAGCCAGAAAGAAAAACACCAATACAGTATACTAACACATATATATGGAATTTAGAAAGATGGCAATGACGACCCTGTATGCAAGACAGGAAAAAAAGACACAGCTGTGTATAACGGACTTTTGGACTCAGAGAGAGAGGGAGAGGGCGGGATGATTTGGGAGAATGGCATTCTATCATGTGTGCTGTCGTGTGGGAATTGGATCGCCGGTCTGTGTCTGGCGCAGGATGCAGCATGCTTGGGGCTGGTGCATGGGGATCACCCACAGAGATGTTGTGGGGAGGGAGGTGGAAGGGGGTTTCATGTTTGGGAACACATGTAAGAATTAAAGATTTTAAAAATTTAATTTAAAAAAATAAATAAATAAATAAAAAATAAAAAAAAAATAAAAAAAAATAAAAAAAAAATAAAAAAAAAAATAAATTAATTGCTAAAAAAAAAAAAAAAAGAAAGGGTAGTGTACTACACACTCTATAATAATGTGTATGTGAGAAAAAAAAGATGAATCAATATGCTTATGGAGATAACTGATGAAGAATCTCTACACCGACAAACACAATGTTGTAAATCAGCTATCCTCCTAAAAACGTAAATGCTAACTTAAAAAAAAAAAAATAAAATAAAAAAATAAAAAGATTTTGAAATTATTCCTGTGTGAGATTTGAATTGTTATTTTTAAAAGAGAAAGCAGTGGGTTAATTTATCAGACATCACTCAATAATATCTTCATAAACACAAATCTATTTAGAATATAAATCGTATCAAACTCCCTTACTCCAGGACCTGGATCACTTCCCACTGCCCTTATAAAGAGCTAATCTATTTTTTTATTTTTTATTTTACTTTACAATACTGTATTGGTTTTGCCATATATCAACATGAATCCGCCACGGGTATACACGTGTTCCCAATCCTGAACCCCCCTCCCACCTCCCTCCCCATACCATCTCTCTGGGTCATCCCAGTGCACCAGCCCCAAGCATGCTGTATCCTGCATCGAAACTAGACTGGCGATTCATTTTTTATATGATATTGTACATGTTTCAATGCCATTCTCCCAAATCATCCCACCCTCACCCTCTCCCTCTCCCACAGAGTCCAAAAGACTGTTCTATCCATCTGTGTCTTTTTTGCTGTCTTGCATACAGGGTTATCGTTACCATCTTTCTAAATTCCATATATATGCATTAGTATACTGTATTAATGTTTTTCTTTCTGGCTTACTTCACTCTGTATAATCAGCTCCAGTTTCATCCACCTCATTAGAACTGATTCAAATGTATTCTTTTTAATGGCTGAGTATTACTCCATTGTGTATATGTACCACAGCTTTCTTATCCATTCATCTGCTGATGGGCATCTAGGTTGTTTCCATGTCCTGGCTATTATAAAGAGTGCTGCGATGAACACTGGGGTACACGTGTCTCTTTCAACTCTGGTTTCCACGGTTGTGTATGCCCAGCAGTGGGACTGCTGGGTCATAAGGCAGTTCTATTTCCAGTTTTTTCATTGAGAGCTAATCTATTTTTGATTCTCTATAAGGCTTACCATGTCCTGCCTTACCTTGCTCCCACCAAAATCTTATGCCATTGTTGCCCTTATTCATTTAATCCAATCTCATTCGTTAGTAGGTCACAGCAGTAAGACTGCACTTGTTTTTCTCTCTTGCAAAGTTTTTTCAACAAACGTACACGAGTTTCTCCTTCATTTTATTCAGATCTGTATTTATATGCCACTTCCAAAGACCCAGAGTCTCCTCTATCCAAAATGACAGTAGATTGAAACATATACATTACTGTAAGTAAAACAGATAACCAGTGGGAATTTGCTGTATGATTCGGGGAACTCAAACTCGGTTCTCTGTGACAACCTGGAGGGGTGGGATGGAATGACATGTGGAGAGAGCTTCAGGAGGGAGGAGACACAGGTATACTTCTGGCCGATTCATGTGATATATGACAGAAACCAGCACAATAGAGTGAAACAATGATCCCCAATTTAAAATAAATAATATTTTAAAAAGAAAAATCGACATCCATCAACATTTTATGTTGCTTTGTTTTTAATACCATTTATTACTACATGATTTATATGTGCTTATTATCTTCTTTCTCATGAGAATGTGAGTTATATGAATGCAAGAATTTCATCGGTTTCCTCAATACTGTACATGCAACGTGGTTGAAATTCAGTGAACATTTGTCCAGTGAGTGACTGTTCACATAACTGCATATCTAGATCTCTATGTCCGTATGTGTTTACATAGCAAGCTATATCTCTATACTTTACACACACTTTCACATAGGTAATCTCATTTAATATTTGTAATGATGTGTGTAATGCTATTATTAATACATCTATCTTATTGAATAGATAGTGGGGCTTAAGGAAATAAAAATTTGCCCGCATTCACACTGAATTTCAGATTCTCTGACACCAGTTCTTCTGTTTTCATTCTATAGTATTTTTTTCCTTGAGTACCCTAGCATTTATCTTACTTGATAATTTTTACTTGATTTTTAAAACCTGATGGGATTTTAAATTTGCAATATAAAGTGAATAGTTAAATAAGCAAAAAGTTGTGTATTAGAAAGTAAATATCACTACGGTATTACTGTTGAAGCATCATTACATATATTATTTTATTCTTATTTCACTGTGCTTTATGCATGTTATATATAAAATGTTTTTTAAATGCAGTTTCTGATATATACTGTTCATTTAAATATACCTAAAACTGGGGTCATTCAGTATATTCAGGGTTTTATATTGCTATTTTGCCAAATATTATTTTTCCCAAGGCCAAATGTTATTTTATGTGGTTTATTTTCCTTATGTGAGCAGTCATTTATTTATTTATTTTTCCATTTTGGTTGGCATTTTGCTTACCCTCTGTCTAATAACCTATATATGCAGCTCTGGCCTCAGTCCTACCAAGTAACCTCTATCAATTACCTTTATGCATTTCATTTATCTGTATGTTTCACTCTCATAATTTATATATATGTACAGAGGAGCCTGGTGGCCTATAGTCCATAGGTTGCAAAGAGTTGGACACAATTGAGTGACTTTCACTTTCACTGATCCACAAACACACATAGTTTGAGAGTTTTTAAATCATTTGATTATTTTTGTTTGGTTTTGCTTTAGACAGTGGAATCATGTGACATGTATTCTAGCTTTTCTCACACAACTCTACTTTGAGGATATTTCTAATTTCTAATTTGAAGGGCTACAAATATTTCATGTTAAGGGTATAATCTATGGTATTTATCTTTTCCTCTAGTGATAACTATTCTCTGATTTATTTTCTTTTTTTCTTGTCTTTTTATTATTCTTTCCCTTTTTCCTTCCTTCTTTCTTTCCCTCCTCTCTTTTTTCTTTCTTTCTTCTCCTTCCTCCCTTTTCCCTGTCTATTACTTTCTTTTTTCCCCTTCTCTCCTTGTCTTTTCCTTTCTTTCTTTAATGATTGTGGTACACATCCTTATATCTCAACTCTCCCTGGAAATTTTATGAAATAGATTGTCAGAAAGGATTCAGAAAACATTTTTGAAGACTAAATTTTGTAACATATATTTGCATTCTACAACATATTTAATCCATCTTATATTGTAAATTTAGAATCATTTCCATTTGCAAAGTAATTCTACTACAAACATGTTGATGCTTATGCTCCTTATATTCTTATATATAAATGTATCCCTCATTATTTCCTTATGCATGTATTAGTATATATTCCAAGATACATACTATGCTTCAAAACAACTATACAAAGAGAATGAATTCTTTCAACGCTCTTCTTCCTTGATGGCAAATTATTTTGTATGCTCACTACCAAATACTGTCAATTTTACCAGCCCAATTCCATCATTGATTAACTCAACAAATATTTAATGAACAATTTTTGTGTTCTAGATTCAAGTACTTACTTTTTGATCTTTTCAAATCGGAGAGGAAAATTGCTATTTTATGTTTGTTTAATATTTGTCACTGACCAGGCTTTTTTAAGTTTATTGCTTTTGTTCTTCTGTGAATACCTTGCTTATATTGCATTTATTATCATGCATTAATCTCTGAGTTTAACAGGTGTTTATTGTGCAGCTAGCATATGGGCAGACATTCTACTAAGTATGGGGATACAGGGTCGATAAGACGAATCAAGTTTCTGCTGTTCTTAGAGTTTACATGCCGATGGATAAGGAAAAGGCAAAAAATGAATAAGTAAACAAGTAAATATTTAAAATGAGAGTCACTTTTGGACATTTATGTTCAATATGACAATTAGATATGCAAGCAGAAATTTCAATCACATAATTTACACATCTGTAACTCAGTGGAGAAATCAGGACTAAAGATGTTAACTTTTCTTTTGGAATGTGAATGTTAGCATATTATAAGGCCTTGGGAGATTTGGGTAATAGAGGATTCTGAAAAGTTGTTTGATTTCTCCAATTGTATTCCAAATACCATCTGTATGTCCTGAGCAGAGCAATTTATTGAGCTGGTTGAAATATGAGGTATTATCTCAAGCTGTTGACTTTGTGAGAAGACTTCTCCCAGTGGAAAGAGCTGAGGCACAACTTGTTTTCACTGTTCTTGAGTAGGAGGGGACTTAATATAGACTGTTAGAACACTGCATTTCTGGGACTTCCCTGGCAGTCCAGTGGTTAAGGCCATGTACTTCCACTATAGGAGGCCTGAGTTTGATTCCTGGTTAGGGAACTGATATCCCATAAGCTGTGGAGTGTAGTCTAAACATCAAAAAAGTCAAAATAATATGAACTTGCTGATCTCTTTTACCTTGAGTCATTATCATAAATTTTTGCTGCCACCAAGATGAAGAAAGTTTCACTTTAAAGCTGTACATGCCAGGTAACGGTAGTCTTCGTCAAGGTTTTGGTAAATGAGTGACAAAGGTGTTGTTTAACCTTTCCTCCCTCAAAGGATTATTCCCAATAAAGTATCATGGAATTTGAACTTGTACCCTAAGGATCGACAAAGCCATGTGAGGGCACTTTATGGGCACCAACAGCAGAAAGGAAGAAAGAGCCATTCTTTGAATAGACAAAATCGAAGGCAAAGAGAATTGCGAGAAATATGAAGTGTTGAAAGAGGTTTCAACTGCAAAATAGAAAAAATTTTTTAAATCCTTCCATTTAGGAAGTTAGTAGATAAACTGAATAATAGGGTTGCCATTATTGAGGCCTGGGTTTGTGTCCTGGACAATAACGCGGAAGAAACACTTTATAGACACAGTACAAGTTGAAAGTGTTGCAATGATGAGAGAAAAGCAAGCTTCCTAGAGAACTAATGCAGATGATATAAATAAATTATTTCCCAAAAGAAGCAAATGAAAAACCAAAGTTAATTAAACAAATTACAAGTAGTATTTCTATGAAATAAATACTTGAATTTGCAGAATTAAAACAGCCCCCAAATTTCAGGCAGAAGTTCAGAAAAGAAAGACATTGAGATATATACACATAATGGTGCCTAAACTTCAGAATGAAGACAATATCTTATAGCTTTTAAAAATTTGTTTCTTAAAAAATGAAAATAATGAAATTGAACTTATTTTCATATATTACACTCAGATGTTAAAGACATTGGAATAACATATAGACAACACTTAAGAGAAAACAGACCAAGAATTGTAAGCCCATGTGAACACTCCACTGTCATTAACAAAAAAAAAGGAAAAGGGCATGTATTTAGTTACAGTCTGTATGCCAGTTTAGGCAAGATGTATGAGTCTTAGGGAATGTTTAAATGAGTTCCCTAAATAAAAAATGATCAGATCTCTTATTTTGGGGATGATAACATTGGTTAGCAATATATACAGTTTAATCTAAATAAATGACTAGGAGTGTTTGCTAAGTCACTTCAGTCGTGTCCGACTCTGTGCGACCCCATAGACGGCAGCCCACCAGGCTCCCCCGTCCCTGGGATTCTCCAGGCAAGAACACTGGAGTGGGTTGCCATTTCCTTCTCCAATGAGTGAAAATGAAAAGTGAAAGTGAAGTCGCTCAGTCATGTCCGACTCTTAGCGACCCATGGACAGCAGCCTTCCAGGCTCCTCCGTCTATGGGATTTTACAGGCAAGAGTACAGGATTGGGTTGCCATTGCCTTCTCCGAGGGGTGTTTAGTTTGAGTGTTGAATCAGGATTTTTGAAATGGATGTTCTACTTTTTTCCTTATAAATTTTTATGGTCAAATTTATGATTAAATAAAGATTACAAAATGTTTACATCTTTTGAGTATTAGATATTTAAAATATATATGTATAATTGCTCACTCATCCTTTAGAGATAGTGCAGCTTGTCTAATATTTAGTAAGATCAGATTTTATCATTCATTACTTTATTTTTTTACATTTACCCAAGAAACCAACCATGTGGTTTGTATACAATGGCTGTAGACCAACCTGGAGCCAAATTTGTATTTCTCTTAATAAAAGACTTCCCTGGTGGCTCAGATGTTAAAGTGTCTGCCTACAATGAGGGAGACCCGGGTTTGATCCCTGGGTCGGGAAGATCCTCTGGAGAAGAAAATGGCAACCCTCTCCAGTACTCTTGCCTGGAAAATCCCATGGACAGAGGAGCATGGTAGACTAAAGTCCTTGGGGTCGCCAAGAGTCAGACACGATAGCAATTTCACCTTCACTTTACTAAAATGCATCCTCTAAATACATATATATAATGTTTATTATTTCACTATATGAAATAAATTCCAAGTTCATATATGGATAATATAAAAAAATATGCCTGCCTCATTTTTATAACATTAATCATTAAAGGGAAGTATTAGTTAAAAATAAATGAAAATTCTATTTCTTTTAATTTGGATAACTGACTTAGAAGGAAATTGTGAGATTTGGTGAACTATATTAAATGACAATTTAATTTCCTTCCCAATAAAGTATTATTATCATTTGGGAATTCATTTACTTTAGATAGGTAGGCAGAATGTGATGAGGGTTTCCAGTATTCATTAACATAATTAATGTTTCAAAAATAAGAACCCTGATTAAGCCACAAATTTGGCTTAATAAGGATCTTCAAAACAAATACTCTGCTGTATATATCTGTATCTATACTTAGGTAGATAAATGATGAATAGATACATGGGTAGGTAGATACAGAGACAGACAGACCACACTGAATAAAAAAGCTTTCATCCAGGTACTGTGGTGGTAGAGACAGAAGCAAAAGGAAAGACTAGCCAGAGGATCCTAAAATAAGTCATTATTGGAAAAAGATACGAGAGAACCTGACTCCAAAGATACTTCTAAAACTGTACAATAACAGTTGGTATTCATACAATTGCAAGTGTACAAGCTATCTGCTGGAATAGGTTACTGGAAAGGTTGAATGTGGATGTGCTAAGGTGCTCTGATCATTGACGGAAGTAGCAGCAGGTATTAGTGAACTCATCTTTAGGAGAAAGGAATTCAAAAGCAAGAAATGAACTCAGTGTGAAGATATGGCATAGGAAACTCTCAGTCACAGCAGCAAGAGTGCAAGGTGAGAATAGGTGAGACAAAAACCTCCGCTTGCGGCAGTAAATGGGCCACTACTGGTGTTGCCGTGTGTGCTCCCTGTGTTCCATCTGAAACTCCCATTCATCAAAGTGAAGTGAAGCCAGTGAGAAGAATAAAAGGTATGGAAGCCAGAAGCTATTAGAATGTACTAGAAGCCAGGCTATGTTGAAAAAAAAAATGTCAATGTACGTGTCCTGTTTTTTTTTTCTTTTTTATATTTCATTAGAAGTTTTTTTTTATCTACTGGTGTGTGTGTATGTGTGTGTGTGAGTGTGTATATGTAAAATAGAGGGATGTATAGGTGTGAGAAGTGGGAAAGAAAAAATGATAGTGGAAAGCAACTTCAAACAAATAATTTGCTATAGCTTCAGGAGTTCTACTTTAGTCATATTTCCTCTCCTTGGCTCATTTAAATTAAAATAATATCTGTTGTATTCAAGTTTGAAATACTCTGGTAACCAGTTTTTAACTTTTCCACAAAGATAAAGTATAAGAAAAAGATTTTGAAAAAGAGAAATGCATTTAGCAAATACTGAAGGACTGATAAAAAATGTGAGTTAGTTTGTGTTAGTAAATTACATTTTATAAATATAATTGCTTGTAATTAGATAAATCACATTTTGGTTCATAGCACAATATTTAAACTGGTCTACATATGCTTGTTTTATATATTTATGGGTGTGTATATTTAAATTACCAATAATGTTCCTTCTCATATGATTCTTTCTGTCATTTAATCATGCCTCCTAGGCAGAGGTAGCAACTCATTATCTATAATTGTGGGTCATATACATGATATATAAACTATACATATTTTATCCAATATACATACATATATATATATATATATCACTGCATGGAGTCATCATAACATGCCCTTTCCTTTAACATTTTGTTAAGATTCATCCATGTTTTTGTGTGTGGCCACAATTCATTTATTTTTGCTGTTATTATGATCATTATATAAATATACCAAATTCGTTTATCAATTTTGTTCTTGATGGACATTTGGCACGTTTCTACCTTTTGTTTATTATGAAACTGTTACTGCAACATTCTTAAATATCTTTTCTAGTATACAGCTGTGCAAGGGCTTCATACATGTGTGTGCTTCAAGCTATTTACAGTTCATAAATTAATATTTGCTTCTATCTCCTTTCAGATTGAGAAAGCCTTTAGCTTTTTGGCCTTTTGGAGTAGGGTGAGCTAAAGAAAATTTTAAAATACCAGTCCTGTGGTGCTAAATTTTCTCTACCTATACAGATTTAAAATAAAGTGATCACACCAAGTCCTTCTTGATGCTGTTTCCCTCTCAGTTTATTTTTTTGGAGAGTCTTCTCTTTCCATGTAACTTACCCTATTGTGGTCAAGCACCTTAATTTTGTAGAGAAAATTGCATAGCTTGACCCAAAAAATTATTCAGGAGGTAACCCAAACCACAGTATCCTAGTTCATATGGACTAGAACTTGACTGAAATTCTGTAAGGGCTGTGAACTGTCCTTCCAGAAAGAGCAGGGGCAGCTATTACACTTGCTATTGCCTCAGTACTCTAGTACCTTTGATCTCTTTTCTTTAACAGGTGGCAAAGGCTTTGGTACAACTACAGAATTCACTGCTTTATTGCTTTAGAATATCTGAACTAATCTCCTCAGCAGGCATGAAGAAATGCCTATGTACCTTAAATATATTTGTGTGCCAATTAAGACTTCAGAGGGTGCTGAGGCTGTGGATGCTTGGCAAAATTGTTATGAAAAAAAGTGAAAAACTGAGTGAGGTGAAGAATAATACATATTCAAAGGTAGCATCTAACTAAATGCTTACAATGCTTGTAAAACATGTAGATGGTTTCTCATTAAGCAGGAGATATATATCTATCTCACTACATATATACATAGCTACATATATATCCTGTGTTGCTATACATATATATTATGTATGTGTGTTATACCCTATTATATATATATTATACACATGTATATATTATATATTCTACTATACTATATAATTGTTACTTGCTAAAGGTTTGTCAAAGCAGACAACATTCTAGTTGTTTCAGCACTGGAAAATCCAGGAGACTTTTGGTCTAAATCCAGATAATAGTAAAACTGTGTGTGCTCTTGGTCTAAAGAGTGAGGAAACAGTGGCAACTGTCAGCTTTGAGTGTGATATATGACATCTTATGCCTAACAAGAGAACAGGGACAATTGCCCAAGGACTTTTTTTTTTTTTTTTAACGTGAAGGTATAAGTTTTTATCTGGTGTAGTTAAACTATATGAAAAGGTATATATGTGAGCCTATCCTTCTTTGGTTACAAAGATTAAAAAGTCAATAGGAGCCTTGTGCTTTATTGAAAAACATTGCAAAACTAAGTAGTTGTGAAAGCATTTGATAAATGGAGATGTGCATGTCATTATTGACATAAAGGATTCTTTGTGCTATTATTTATTGCTTTATTTAAACTTGTTTCCAAATATAATATTACAAAACTTAGGCAGCCAGTACAGCATTGTTTAATTTACAAAATGCCTGTACATCTAAACTATCATACAAGCCAGATATGTTTACAACTAAACTGGTGACTCAAACTGCCTGAATTCAAGTGTATTCCTTATTGTGGCAACCTCAACTATCCAGAAGGCTTGGAAGAATGTGAAAACAGTATTGAGGTCAGGAAGTCAACATTCTATGAAAAATACCACAGACACTGTCTCAGAGCCTAGTCTAGTTTTGAGCAAAGTTCTTGCAAGTTTTATAAGACCATTTCCCAGCTCATAGAAGTTTATAAATAGTAAATAAGAAAGATGGATTGAGAAGAACTCTGTAGCTGCTGGTGGCAGACAGATCAAAGATGTGTCCTTGAGTGGGGAGGGGAGATCTGTGATAATTTATGAGACAGTCCTGCTCTTCAGAAGCTCACCACCTAGATAAGGATAGCTCAACTGTGAATGAAAAAGAATAATTATAAAAATCAAAACACACAGAAAGGTCATTCTGTGGAAAGGCAAAAAGATTAATATTTCCAACACATTTCAAAGAAGTGACTTGCCCTTGAGGCTTTTGCTCTTTAGCTATTCATTGCCACAACTGATTCTTTTAATGATATCCTACCTCATTAAGATAAGACTTTTATTCATCCACTATATTTAGGTAGATAAGGATATATATTATACTTGGAACATTTATAAATGCTGTTTTAAAAAATAAAGATAAGCTCTTACAAATTTAGCTTGAATCAGCTAGAAAATTATCTCATATAGAAGTCTATTTTCTGACAATGCTGGTTAAGATTCTTCATAGAAATTTAAAATTATTTTGGCAGCTCCAAAGCTATAGGAAAAGAGGCAATAGACATTCTTATAAATGTAATACTGTACACGCAGTTATTTCAGTAGTTATGTCATATGCAAGATAGATAAAAATGACTTATGCTTTGTAGTTAGGAGAAAAGTCCTTAAGATTTATCAAGTAGATTTAATCAGCTCACATAGAGGGTAGCCCTGCCTGCATCTTTTAAATGATCAAAAATAGTTTACATTCACCTGGCTGGCTATTGCAGATTGTAAGCTACTCTCAGTGCTCTTAATTGCTCTGGTGGTAAAGAAAAGTAGGTAACATCAGGTAAAAATTGTTCTTTTTTTTTTCATAGTTTAGGTTTCTCTCTGGAGAAGGCAATGGCACCCCACTCTAGTACTCTTGCCTGGAAAATCCCATGGATGGAGGAGCGTGGTAGGCTACAGTCCATGGGGTCGCAAAGAGTCGGACACAACTGAGCAACTTCACTTCACTTCACTTCACTTTAGGTTTCTAGATTATTTAGAATTAAATGTCTTAACCTTTAATATTATTTCTGGAAATAAGTAAGAGCACAGGGACACAGCTGCTAAGAGTTGTATTTTGAGTCAGTTTTATGAGAAGTTCAAAATATGACCATAGGAATTAGGGAGCACATTCAAGCAAGCATACCCTGTGCTTACTAATAAGGTTCTTTTCAAATTGCAAACATTTAAAAATATTGAATTAGTTAAAATCCGGTCAGATCTATGTAATACTTTTGTGTATGTGTTCACTGGTCACAATGTTAATTTTTTTTCCAGGTTCTACCTTTATTTTTTTTAATAAATTTATTTATTTTAATTGGAGGTTAATTACTTTACAATATTGTATTGATTTTCCCATACATCACCGTGTATCCACCACAGGTATACACGTGTTCCCCATCCTGAACCCCCCTCCCTCCTCCCTCTCTGTACCATCCCTCTGGGTCGTCCCAGTGCACCAGCCCCAAGCATCCAGTATTGTGCATTGAACCTGGGCTGGCGACTCGTTTCTTATATGATATTATACATGTTTCAATGCCATTCTCCCAAATCATCCCACCCTCTCCGTCTCCCACAGAGTCCAAAAGACTGTTCTATACATCTGTGTTTCTTTTGCTGTCTCACATACAGTGTTATTGTTATCATCTTTCTAAATTCCATACATATACGTTCAGTTCAGTTCATTTCAGTTCAGTCGCTCAGTCGTGTCTGACTCTTTGAGACCCCATGAACTGCAGCACTCCAAGCCTCCCTGTCCATCACCAACTCCCGGTGTTCACTCAGACTCGCATCCATCGAGTCAGTGATGCCATCCCGCCATCTTATCCTCTGTCGTCCCCTTCTTCTCCTGCCCCCAATCCCTCCCAGCGTCAGAGTCTTTTCCAATGAGTCAACTCTTTGCATGAGGTGGCCAAAGTACTGGATCAGCTTGAGCATCATTCCTTCCAAAGAAATCCCAGGGCTGATCTCCTTCAGAATGGACTGGTTGGATCTCCTTGCAGTCCAAGGGACTCTCAAGAGTCTTCTCCAACACCGCAGTTCAAAAGCATCAATTCTTCAGCACTCAGCTTTCTTCACAGTCCAACTCTCACATCCACACATGACCACTGGAAAAACCATAGCCTTGACTAGATGGACCTTTGTTGCCAAAGTAATGTCTCTGCTTTTGAATATGCCATCTAGGTTGGTCATAACTTTTCTTCCAAAGAGTAAGTGTTTTTTAATGTCATGGCTGCAATCACCATCTGCAGTGATTTTGAAGCCCCCCAAAATAAAGTCTGACACTGTTTCCACTGTTTCCCCATCTATTTCCCATGAAGTGATGGGACCAGATGCCATGATCTTTGTTTTCTGAATGTATATAGTGGATATTATTAATCCCAAACTCCTAATTTTTCTCTCTCCTTCTGTCCCTGCTATCCCTTTTTGCTCTCCCATTATTAATCATAAATTTCTGATATTGTATATTCATTTTTCTGTACCCTGAACCACCATATTTTGCTGTCACTCATGCTCTTGTTTATTTCTGTCCCCCCCCTTTCTTTTTTTTTTTTTTTTGCAAAGTAGACTGTTTTTACACATTCTAGGAAAATTAATAAGTTAACACTTTAGTTTTTACAAGTACCTTGAGGTGTAACACTGTAAGAACTGTAAAAGTTGGCATGGATCAGTTTCTTCTTAACCCAGTGTGAAAGAGCTTATTCCAGAATGGCCCTGAGAGGTATGAGGTAAAAAAAAAAAAAAGCATTTTGCTGGTTTGTAATGCCCTTTTTCCCATACCCTATGACTCAGAGACCACAGATAACCATGGCTCCTCCTTTTTTGATACAGTCTTACTATTTTCTTTTTTTAATTAATTAATTTTTAATTGAAGGATAACTATATGCATTAGTATACTGTATTGGTGTTTTTCTTTCTGGCTTACTTCACTCTGTATAATCAGCTCCAGTTTCATCCACCTCATTAGAACTGATTCAAATGTATTCTTTTTAATGGCTGAGTAATACTCCATTGTGTATATGTACCACAGCTTTCTTATCCATTCATTTGCTGATGGGCATCTAGGTTGTTTCCATGTCCTGGCTATTATAAACAGTGTTGCGATGAACACTGGGGTACACGTGTCCCTTTCAATTCTGGTTTCCTCGGTGTGTATGCCCAGGAGTGGGATTGCTGGGTCATAAGGCAGTTCTATTTCCAGTTTTTTAAGGAATCTTCACACTGTTCTCCATAGTGGCTGTACTAGTTTGCTTTCCCACCAACAGTGTAAGAGGGTTCCCTTTTCTCCACACCCTCTCCAGCATTTATTGCTTGTAGACTTTTGGATCGCAGCCATTCTGACTGGTGTGAAATGGTACCTCATTGTGGTTTTGATTTGCATTTCTCTGATAATGAGTGATGTTGAGCATCTTTTCATGTGTTTGTTAGCCATCTGTATGTCTTCTTTGGAGAAATGTCTGTTTAGTTCTTTGGCCCATTTTTTGCTTGGGTCATTTATTTTTCTGGAATTGAGCTGCAGGAGTTGCTTGTATATTTTTGAGATTAGTTGTTTGTCAGTTGCTTCATTTGCTATTATTTTCTCCCATTCTGAAGGCTGTCTTTTCACCTAGCTTATAGTTTCCTTTGTTGTGCAGAAGCTTTTAAGTTTAATTAGGTCCCATTTGTTTATTTTTGCTTTTATTTCCAGTATTCTGGGAGTTGGGTCACAGAGCATCCTGCTGTGATATATGACGGAGAGCGTTTTGCCTATGTTCTCCTCTAGGAGTTTTATAGTTTCTGGTCTTACATTTAGAACTTTAATCCATTTTGAGTTTATTTTTGTGTATGGTGTTAGAAAGTGTTCTACTTTCATTCTTTTACAAGTGGTTGAGCAGTTTTCCCAGCACCACTTGTTAAAGAGATTGTCTTTTCTCCATTGTATATTCTTGCCTCCTTTGTCAAAGATAAGGTGTCCATAGGTCCATGGATTGATCTCTTGGCTTTCTATTTTGTTCCATTGATTGATATTTCTGTCTTTGTGCCAGCACCATACTGTCTTGATGACTGTGGCTTTGTAGTAGAGCCTGAAGTCAGGCAGCTTGATTCCTCCAGTTCCATCCTTCTTTCTCAAGATTGCTTTGGCTATTCGAGGTTTTTTGTATTTCCATACAAATTGTGAAAGTATTTGTTCTAGCTCTGTGAAAAATACCATTGGTAGCTTGAAAGGAGTTGCATTGAATCTATAAATTGCTTTGAGTAGTATCCTCATTTTCACTATATTGATTCTTCTGATCCATGAACATGGTATATTTCTCCATCCATTAGTGTCCTTCTTGATTTCTTTCACCAGTGTTTTATAGTTTTCTATATATAGGTCTTTAGTTTCTTTAGGTAGATATATTCCTAAGTAATTTTTTTCTTTTCATTGCTATGGTGAATGGAATTGTTTCCTTAATTTCTCTTTCTATTTTCTCATTATTAGTGTATAGGAATCCAAGGGATTTCTGTGTAGGGTGCCCATTTTCACCACAACTATTCAACATAGTTTTGGAAGTTTTGGCTACAGCAATCAGAGCAGAAATAGAAATGAAAGGAATACAAATTGGAAAAGAAGAAGTAAAACTCTGTTTGCTGATGACATGATCCTCTACATAGAAAACCCTAAAGACTCCACCAGAAAATTACTAGAGCTAATCAATGAATATAGTGAAGTTGCAGGATATAAAATCAACACACATAAATCCCTTTCATACACAATGTTAATTTGAAACTACAAATTATGAGAACAAAGCATCTAAATAAGGTCATTGCTTTATATTTCCTATAATATTTCTACACACATGATCTCATTTTGTCCTCACAATTCTTGAGCAAAGATATTATTATTATAAGCATTTGAATCAGGGAGAAAAGGAGAGTAAAAACTTCTCAGATGAGTAATACTATTAAGATACCTTTTATGTGGAACTGATTATGCTTGTCATAGACTAATTCTTATAGGCCTTAATATGAACATGTTATTAGAATATTTATGTAACAGATTTGGTTTTTAATAAAGTCACTCTCTGGCATCTGTAGGGATTAGTTCTGGGAGCCCCTGTGAATACCAAATCTAAGAATGCTCAAGCCCCTTATATAAAATGATGTAGCATTTTCATAAGACCTATCCATATCTTCCTGTATTCATTTTTAATTGTCTCTGGATTACCTATAGTATCTAATATAATGTAAATGCTATGTAGATAGTTGCTGGTATAAGAAAAACGCAAGCTTTGTTTTTAGAAAATTTCAGTATTGTTTTCAGATATTTTCAATTGGTAGTTGATTAATTTCATGGAGGCAGAATCCATGAGTATGAAGGGCCGATTGTAAATCATTTGTGCCCAGAGGCACACAATTTGTGAATGATGAAGCCAGAATTCAAAGGCTGGCCTATCTGGTGCTGTGCCTTTTTTTAAATTGATATTATTATATTTGGTCACAGTTTATCTATGTTTTACAAATCAGTAAATTGATATTCAATACCTGTCAATGAATTGATCTGAATGTTGTTGACTTTCTACCATGAGTCTAATTCAAATATATTTGTGATATTTTTGCTTTCTTTGCAATTCACAATAATCCTTTGTTTCTACAATGTGTCATTAAAAATATATGCAAACTGTATGACCTTTATGAGATAGTTATTCATTATATTGATTGTTAAGTAGAGCATGTTACTACTTGATTAGAAAGACTAGGGTAGGTTGGTTTTTAATATAAGTACGTACAGAATATTGCAACAGTGAATTTTTTATATAAATTTAAATTTCTCATGTATAATCTACAAAAGCCTTAAGGGCACCTATTAGTGAAATAACTTATTGGCCATGCAATTTGTATATAGTTGTTATGAGGATGAAAGGCTGTTTTTTATTATGTTTTTTATTATAACAATAAAAAAAACATAAACCTGTTATGTTTTTTATTGTAACAGTTAAGAGAACAAAGTTAGGAATTATGTGCTCCATGTCGTCTAGAGACAAAATGTATTCTGTGTGACTAAACAACGTTGCAGGGAGGTAAGCCTGGAAATCTGCTGGGCCTCATCACTTACCTGTGCTTTTTTTCTGTTTTATACCATATCATTTGCCTTTATTATAGCCTTCATAAATATGCTCTGTAGAAGTTTGTGATCCTGTCTCTTATCTGACTTATGCAATTTTTGCAGTTCATATTATAAATAAGATTTTTGTAATAATTCTTGACTCAATAATTAAGTTATCCCTAACTAAGGTTTTGTTTGGGAAGGATAAAATGAAGCAAGTGAGAGTGAGAAACTGTTGTCACCAGGATGGCTTCCTGGCCATCCTCAGGATGAGGTCAATGTTTCAAACACTGAAAGAATTGATGGCAGAGAAAATACATTGAAGTCACTTGCAGTTGGTAGATCCCAGGTCTAGATGGATTCTGAAAGACAATAGGACTTCTAATGGAAAGGAAGTCTTGGCTGCTTTTGCCTCTTTTAGCAAAAATGAAGCTAACTGAGAAATCATCCAAGAATAGTCCATCGACTTATACCTGGTGATTCAGTCTGTAAAGAGCAGGGTCATATTTATTGCCCAAAGGGAACTGGCAAATATCCATTCTGATCAAAAGGATTCCAATCAGACTAATAGTCAATAAAATGATTATACAGGTTGCAGGAAGAGGGATCCAATAGGTTATTGAAACATGAAAGCTTTATTGATAGCTCCTTTCTGTGTCTCTCTTGAAATGGATTTTGCACACACACACACACACACACACACACACACACACACAAAGAGGCTATATTCATGTGTAGAGACTGTCAAGTGGGAAAGCATGATCAGACTTCAGGACCCTCACTTAGCTTCAACTTTTGAAGAAGTGTGGCCAGAAGGAGTAAAGTTCCAACCTGTTAAGCCAGGAAAAATTAGAAGACATAATATATATCCTAAAACAGAAAACTACCCAGTTCAATCCTTGGACATTGAATAAGGATTGTGCTTATGAGGCTGCTGCAGCCTTGTGACTACAACCAACTTAGAACTGGTATGACAGTACTCAAGTTTCTCCTAATCCATGTACTTTTCTGTGTTTTTAAAGCAGTGATGGTTAAGTGATGGTTTAAGTGATGCTATACTAAAATTGGCACAGCTCCTTATATTACTTTATTTACTTATTTTTGTATTAGTTTTCCTTTTTTTTTTTTTTTTTAACCAATTCACACATCCATCATGACATAAAATTTCAGGTACTCTTGTAACCCAGAATTCCATAGGTCAGATGGATTAAGGGATTAAAGTCATCTTTTCAACATAGGTGTTTGCATAGTGCTCACAGATCAATTGTTTGGCACTCAGTAGTATTTTCCCATTAAAAAACTGTATTGTATATGATAGTTACATCTCTGAGTCTATTGAATCTATATCCAGCTAAAATTCCAAACATATTAAGTAAAATGCAAGAAAATATTGTAACATTACTTTTTAAGTATCATACATTGTATGAAAGCATAAAATATGTTAAAAGAAATGAGAAAACACTTCCCTGACATTTTATTTTTAACAGCTTAATTGAGGTACAACTGAGCTATCAGGAAAGCCCCTTTGATATACAAAAACCTGCCCATGTTTAATATATACAATTTTGGGGTCTGGGCATATTCATACACCCATGAACCCATCACCATAATCAATATAATAAACATATTTTCACCTCCAAATGTTTGTGTATACATGCATATTATGGTAAGAACATTTAAAACAGGAGATCTACTCTCAACAAAATTTTCAGTGCACAAGACAGTAATGTTGACTAAATACCAACGTTGTACAGAAGAGCTTTAGAACTAATTCATCTTAACTGAAACTTTAAACCAGTTGACATTTATTTATTTATTTTGGTGAGGATTAAATGATTCAAAGCTGCCCTGAGTGGGTCTGAATAATAAGAAAAAGATTTTATTCAGAAAAAAAAATGAATAAAAGCACAGTTAAACTGGATAGAATTGCAGAGATGGTTGATTTAAAATGCTGTGGAAAGGGAGATACAGAATATGTAGCTACTAAAATTCTGATAAATGACTGTAAGAGATAAAGTAGTCTTAATGTCCCACCAGAAACTTAAATTATAAAAGAGCCACTACAGAGTCATTTAATTTATGTTAGCCACAGAGGCTTAAACATTTTGATTATACAGAAGATAAATCTATAATCTCTTCAGAGCTAGTTTCAATTAAAATACTAGGGGGTAAAGGAGAGGATTATGAGTGGAAGGATTTCCAAGTGATAGAAGAGCCAAGGTCTTTTGACACCATCTCCACCAGGGGACCCAAAGTAGTTTGAAGTGGTGAAGGTAAAATGACTGGAGGGTTTGTTGAATCCTGATATATGACATAGAGTTACATCCAAACTTGCTAATATAAAGCTAAAGAGCAATATAAAGGTAAATTTAAAATAACAGCGTTTGACAAGACAACTGTTGGATGCTTACAAAATGAAGTGTGACTCAAATTAAGAATATTTTGTATGGTTGTTGCTTTACCACTACCTGAATATATTCCTGGAACAAATGTGATGTCTGGATGGGGGATTCTTTCCACACTTTAATCATGGAAGCAAAAAATGTGCAAATTTACTTTTCAGTGTTAATTGTGCATGCTTGATGAAAACATCTAGAAATACACAAACCCACAAAAGTTGTTAGTTTATAACAATATCAGCTATCAGGAGGCACTAGAAAATGTTGTTTTTAATTAAGGATTTATAAGATGCAGTACTCACAAAATCCTTTTTCAAATTCCAGTTTTATCTATTAAAAAATCCCTAATAGACCCTAGAGGAAGCTATAGATTGATGTCTTAATAAAGCAGTATCTGCTTCCCTTGAGTACAATCGACCATGCCTGATATGGTATTAAAAACTCAGGCTTCGAGACATGCTAAAGGACATTAGTTTCCTTTAATCAGTTTGGCTAATGTTGTCTTTTCAGTTTCAGTTTTGGAAGAGAGCTTTAGCTGGTTGGGTCAGTTTGTATTTATGTATGATGGACTTTGGTACACATATGGCAGTCTCCCACAAGGATATTTAAAGTATCCTTTAAATTGTGAGGGATAGTTTGAAGCCAAACAGTAAAAGCTATTGGGATTCTGAACTTGAAAATCACTTAATATATCATCAGAATTACACAGATTTCAAAGACAGCTTTTGGTCTATTATGGGCATCAGTTGCAAATGATTCTACTGATATTAAGACATAAAATTAATTTGAGAACCGAAATGTCTATTGTTTCTTGGTTTATGTCAGATCATTTTTCCAGCAAGGAAGGACATGCACAAAGGGATTCCCTATTAAATGAAATGGCATATTCAGGAATATTTGATAGGGAACTACTGGAAGTGTCCATTGTACACATGAATAGGTGATTGCTATGCCATTGAACCCTACAAGAAATCTCCTTCAGGAGTTAGTTTCCTAACCCCATAGCTGGAGGAGCCCCTCCCTATAATCAGTTATCATAGGATGCCAAATATGCATCTAGGTGTAAGGATGGTAGCTCAGAAGTAGAGGATGGACACTCGACTTGGAAAACAGATGCATTACGACACACTCATTGTTGTCATTTGAAGATTAAAAGGATAAATCCACTGAATGGGTAGAATTAAGATTGGTATTATTTGTGGCATCACTAAACAAGAGAATAACAATATAGTATGCTTTTGCTCTTAATTATTCCTTGGGCAGTAGCCAATGGACTGGCAATAGGGTCTGAATATAGGGCTTCAGTAAACTGGAAGATCAAAGGAACCCCAAATAAGGAGTTATAGTTTTGGGAGTCCTTATGGACTTGGAGAGAAAAATAAAAGTGTGGTCTTCTAATGGAAACCTTACTCCAGGGTGTGGCCCTTATTCCCAAGTTGGAACATTTCTGTCTTGGTGGATGCTAGTGTCTCAAAGAAGTGTTGACAAAATCTCTCCACACTGGATAAGCTAGACTTTCTACATCCTCTGAGACTGTGTGACCTCTGATGTCTTGGTTCTGTTCTCAATACGTAATAGTCATTTTATAGAAGCATCTTACAGACTTCCCCTGTTCATACAGAACTCAGTCCTCAGTCAAGGGTTGCTGCTTTCTAAAAAGAAAATTTCTTTGTTTTTCGTGGCTTTTCTAGTTCTTCCATGTAGAAGCTGTCACCAGGTCTGTATCCTAGCCTGAGGCAAAAATCTCTTTAAGCTGCATTTAACTTTTCAAAGGATATTCTCTCCAGTTATGGTGTTAAGATTTTGTAATATTTCTTTCCACTTGCTTGATTTAGTGTTCATTCTTTTCCCACATAGCTCACAAGTCTTTTCTGCTAAATCTCCCAATTTTCACTTTAACCATTATTTTCACCTCAAACACACACTGTATCCTTGTAGTTAGTTGACTATTTTAACAAATTAAGATTTGCAAATGCATATGCTTAACACATCCCTAGATTAAAACCAGAAAGGGGAGCTGACAATATTTCTAGCTTTGGGATAATTCAACAACTTGTGTGATTTTTGTATGAAAATATAATTACCATATTAGCATTTTGTTCTAGATTGTCAAAAGTTCAGAAATAACTGAAGTAAAACCTATTAATCACCGAAGTTGTAAATAGTAAAAAAGTTTTGTACACACATCAAAAAGAGTGTTTGCAAATGGACCATTCAAACCAAAACATGAAATGAGGCTCAGGGGGCTATTGTTATAAAGAAATGTAAATAATGAGAATGTGGGGACAGTTTAATTTTTACAGTGCTTGGTTGTAATATTAGACTTTTCTTAAACCATGAGGAATTGGTTAATGGTTACATCATACAACCTTAGGAAGCAGTTCAAGTTTTGCTTATCATTTCCAGGGGTATAAACAAGAAATGACCCAGGTCCAATTTAATTTGCAATTTAAGCTAAATTAAACTTTGTTTGTATGACTAAGCTGGTTTTGTCTGTTCAGGGATTTTTAAGACTGGGTCTCTTTTTTGTCAAGACAAACTTCCAAAGGTGAAGAATTTATTTAAATTTGGGGGGAAAAAAAACAAGAAATAATATGTGGATTTTATAGAAAATTTACTTTTTTAGAGCTGAGTCATCTAGTTGCCGGGCTTCCCCGATAGCTCAGTTGTTAAAGAGCCTGCTGCAATGCAGGAGACCCTGATTCGATCCCTGGGTTGGGAAGATCCCCTGGAGAAGGGAAAGGCTACCCACTCCAGTATTATGGCCTGGAGAATTCCATGGACTGTACAGACTGTACAGTCATTCAGACATGACTGAATGACTTTCACTTTCACTTTTCACTTCATCTAATTGCCTATATATTTGTAACTGGTTATTTCTCCACCAATGGCACCCCACTCCAGTACTCTTGCCTGGAAAATCCCATGGATGGAGGAGCCTGGTGCTGCAGTCCATGGGGGTCGCTGAGAGTTGGATACGACTCAGTGACTTCACTTTCACTTTTCACTTTCATGCTTGGAGAAGGAAATGGCAACCCACTCCAGTGTTCTTGCCTGGAGAATCCCAGGGATGGGGGAGCCTGGTGGGCTGCCGTCTATGGGGTTGCACAGAGTCGGACACGACTGAAGCGACTTAGCAGCAGCAGCAGCCGCAGCATATCTGCACAGTTAGTAGTACTCTAAGGATCCTAATCTTTGAATTAGCATAATCTTACTTTGAGAAAATATTTGTTTCTTCCTTGTAATTTTCCCTTTTATTTCTTCTTCTTTATGCATGTGGGAGGTTTTATGTTCATTATCATAGGAGAGGAATGTTAGCAGAAATGGGGGAAAAGGGGGGCTTACAGATGGCTTTGCATTTATTTTTTAAAGGTTAAGCTGTTAGAAGGAAACTTTCAGGTAAGTAATGATTATATTTAAGAAGCAAAAAGGTAGAATGCATTGTTTTTGAAGAAGCATAAATATAATTCTTAAAACTCAAGAGAAGGGCCAAGAAGAGAGACCCATCTTTAGTCAGGATGCTGTTAGTCAGGGTGCTACGGAAGCAGCAATATAACTGTGAAGGACCATTTTCATGGTCCTACGTGGACCAACTTCATGGACCATTTTAGTAGCCAGTATTTAAAGTTCCCACTGAAATATGCATGCACCAAAGCTGTGTGGCAGCCTCAAGGGAATCAGCTACCCAATGAGAAGGGGCCACTGGAAGGAAAATTGGAGATTCAGTAATAACCTGTGTGAACACATCAACCTCTCCAGGTTATGCCTTGGAGAGGCTTGAGATTCTGAAATAGAATATAATCATATAAAGTTATCTTTTGTTGGTCAGAAATTCAGTGGTGTCACTGAAAATGACATCTCTTTCACGGTAACAAACGTTTTATTTGTTAAACAATGAAAGATGGACAAAATTCCTACCCATTAGATTAAGCAGCTATTCTTGCAGAATTCTTCCCCTTTAACAGAGTAAATAGGAAAGAAGTCATGCAAATAACTCCTTGCTTTACAAAAAAAGTCTTCTCTAGTTTTAACACATGACCACTTGAAAATTTTCTTTTTCTTTTTTTTTTTTTCTTTTTTTTTTTTTAATTTTAATTTTTTATTTTTTTAATTTCAAAATCTTTAATTCTTACATGTGTTCCCAAACATGAAACCCCCTCCCACCTCCCTCCCCATAACATCTCTGTGGGTCATCCCCATGCACCAGCCCCAAGCATGCTGTATCCTGCGTCAGACATAGATTGGCGATTCAATTCTTACATGATAGTATACATGATAGAATGCCATTCTCCCAAATCATCCCGCCCTCTCCCTCTCTCTCTGAGTCCAAAAGTCCGTTATACACAGCTGTGTCTTTTTTCCTGTCTTGCATAGAGGGTCGTCATTGCCATCTTTCTAAATTCCATATATATGTGTTAGTATACTGTATTGGTGTTTTTCTTTCTGGCTTACTTCACTCTGTATAATCGGCTCCAGTTTCATCCATCTCGTCAGAACTGATTCAAATGAATTCTTTTTAGCATTTGGAGGTCTGGCTACAACTTTGGGTCATGTAGTTATGTTTTTATCCTCAAGGGGGCACTTTAATATAAGCTAAATCACTTCCCAGAAGTATTTTAAATTCTCTGTGAGCAAAGCGCTTGATTTCATGGAGCATCTGTCTTTCATGATACTGTTTTCCATGTGTATACCTGCACCCTTTTCAATGTTTCTCTAAAAACCAAATAGAGTTGTCATGGTATAAAATGTGGGATTGTAAGCTAGGCACATGCCATTCTTACCTTTTTCCTTTTATCACAGTTTCCTATTATATAGGCTTGTCAGATCAACTAGAAATTGATAGGTATTTTTGTTCTATGATTAGTAAGTAGAACTTGACTAGGTTGGATCCCTTGAATTATTTTTCACAGTGTTTTCTATTTTTCTAATGTTTGTATTTTAATCAAATATGTGTTTTTGGTTAATACCTCAGTCAAGTTGCAAATTTTCTACAATGGATGTTTCTTTTCACTTTGAAGAATAAAGGTGTTGGGAGACATTCCAGAATACTCTCAAGGAAGAAAAATAATTTCCCCTGCACCCTTCTAATGTCTTAACTGAGACCCCCTGTAACAAAAGATTAACAGGGGAAAAATATATATTTAATAATATGTATACCTTCTGTATACATGGGAGATATAAATGTCAGAGGTAAATATTGAGGAGTAAGACAGCAGCAGGCCAGCCTAGATTGAGACAGCTCAAAGGTGGAGCAGAGATGGAAACAGAAAAAAGAAAGGTTACACAGCCAGTTCTACAGTTTTTCTAAGACTGTAGTCACATGTGGCCTTCAAAGATAGAATCAAAAGTAAATTTACATTTTCTGACACAGGTAAGAGATGTGTTGTCAGACCCAATCTGTGTACACGATACACACAGTGAGGCCAAATAAATGGAAATATCAGAGTTTGGAGCAGAAAAAGGTTTATTGCAGGGCCAGGCAAAGAGAAATGGTGGCTCCTGCTCAAAAGTCCTGACCTTGAACTCTGGAAAGAGTTTTAAAGTCAACGGTTGGGGTGAGAAAGTGAGACTTTCTTCTGATTGTTTGCTTGCTGGTGAGGTAGCAGGAATCCTGTTTACCCTCCTCTCCCAAGGGGAAGAATCTTAGTTCCTGCAGAACAACTCAAAACCAGGGATCAAATTATTCTGCATATCTCTTGAGGAGGAACTGGTACTGTTTTATCCCTGCACTTTTTTCCTGACTGCTTTTCCTTTGTTTCTGCAATTCCTCACTTCCCTAATTCAGTTCAGTTCAGTCGCTCAGTCATGTTCAACTTCAGCTTCCCTAATTAGTAACTGCTGATGCCTGCTCTTTGGAAATCAGGCAAGGCCCAGGAGACTAAAGCCTTTTTTACAATTAAGAGACAGGATGGGGAGAGGGGGTATGTCATCAAGAGGCTTTTGTACTTGGAAGGACCCTGCAGGTTCCCTCTTTTCTTTGATATTTCTTGGTCCTGAGGGGAACAGATGCAAGATAAGAAAGGGAATAAAGTTTTGGATTCTGTTGTCATTCAGTCGCTGCCATGTCCAACTCTTTGTGACCCCATGGACTGCAGCACAACAGGCTTCCCTGTCCATCACCAACTTCTGGAGTTTGCTTAAACTCATGTCCATTGAGTTGGTAATGCCATCCAACCATCTCATCCTCTGTCGCCCTCTTCTCCTTTTGCCCTCAATCTTTCCCAGCATCAGGGTCTTTTCCAATGATTCAGCTCTTCACATCAGGTGGCCAAAGTGTTGGAGTTTCAGCTTCAGCTTCAGCATCAGTCCTTCCAATAACTATTCAGAGTTGATTTCCTTTAGGATGGACTGGTTGGATCTCCTTGCAGTCTAAGGGACTCTCAAGAGTCTTCTCCAGCACCACAGTTTGAAAGCATCAATTCTTTGGCACTCAGCCTTCTTTATGGTCCATCTCTCACATCCATGGGCTTCCCTTGAGGCTCAGCTGGTAAAGCAACCACCTGCAATGTGGGAGACCTGGGTTCAACCCCTAGGTTGGGAAGATCCCCTGGAGAGGAAAAAGGCTACCCACTCCAGTATTCTGGCCTAGAGAATTTCATGGACTGTATAGTCAATGGGGTTGCAAAGAGTCAGAAACGACTGAGCAACTTTCACTTTCTTTCTCACATCCATACATGACTACTGGAAAAATTATACCTTTGACCATATGAACCATTGTCAGCAAAGTGATGTCTCTACTTTTTAGTACACTGAATAGAGAGGTTAATCATAAACTTGGCAGAATTTGATTTTAGGGTGAATAACTTTTAGAGGTATACAGTTCTGAAATGAATATTTATGCCTCTTAAATTATTTGAAATGAATTTTCTTGATAAAGTACTGTTACCTGAAAACTGAGTTTGCCTCTTGGTGAGTGCAAAGCCAAAAAAACACAACCACAACAAAGATAGAAGGAAGGGTTTATTTCTTGCAACAAGTAAGGAGAACACCAGAAATCTTTCCCAAAGCAGTGTCTGGCCCAAAAACAAAATGGGCAAGTTTTAAGCTAAAGGTACATGCGTATTCATGAAGCGGCTTGGTTGATAGAGTCCAAGCTTGAGTTGACTGAAGTCACAATGGTGAGAATATGCCTATATCATTTTCTCTAAGGTTCTAGTTGATCTGGTAGTTGAGTGCTTCAGGCTAATTTTACCATTAAAATAGAAATGGGAGTCTTTACAACTGATGTTACTGTTGTTACTGATGTTGCTGTTGTTACTTCTCTTGCCTGACAGGTGGTATTTCTGAATATTTTTGTTTGTTTCCTTAACATCATTTGCTGCTCAGATCTGTTCAAGGGCGAGCATCTTGGCTAGGTTTAGATCACAGAATGGATTAGGCCAAAAATGGCTTCTCTTATGTTAAGGAAGCCATGCCTGGTTTTCTTCTTCTGGGGTCCCCAACCCTACCTTTGTATAATATCGTACTTGTAAGATCATTTAGTGTTAATAACTATACCTATTTATTTATTTATTTTCTTAGACATCGACAAATAAGTTATCAAGTAATAAAAAATAAAACATAATAAAAACTTTAAGACCTTTAATACATTTTCATATATTTTCTAAGTGTTAAATATTAACCGACATTTTCATCATCAACCATCAAAGTTTAATATTAAACTTTGTCTAACATGTTTATAAATATTTTTTCACTCTATGTACCAACAACTATTTTTAACATAGAATGCTTTTTATCACTCACTCTTAAATTCAGACTCTATGTAAGATAGATATTTAATTATAGAAGAAGTGATCAGCATATAAGTCAAATATAATACAAAGCTATGAAAACCACAAATAAAACTTTGAAGATTCTGTCTGCAGTGAACTATCTTATTTGCTAATCTCAACTAGGTAACTAGAAAAATTGTTTTATAAAGAAATGCTTTCTGTACGCTAGAAATCTTTTTTACAGAACCCTTCTTCAACACATGCTATATTTTTAATATAAATTTAATTTATTCAGTTCAGTTCAGTCACTCAGTCGTGTCTGACTCTGCGACCCCATGGATGGCACCACACCAGGCTGCCCCATCGATCACCAACTTCCAAAGCTTGCTGAAACTCAACATCCGTCAAGTCGGTGATGCCATCCAACCATCTGAACCTCTGTTGTCCCCTTCTCCTCCTGTCTTCAATCTTTCCCAGCATCAGGGTCTTTTCCAAGGAGTCAGTTTTTTTGCATCAGGTAGCCAAAGTATTGGAGCTTCAGCTTCAGCAACAGTCCTTCCAGTGAATATTCAGGACTGATTTCCTTTAGGATGGACTGGTTGGATCTTGTTGCTGTCCAAGGGACTCTCAAGAGTCTTCTCCAACACCACAGTTTGAAAGCATCTGTTATTCTGTGCTCAACTTTCTTTATGGTTCAACTCTCACATCCATACATGACTATTGAAAAAAACACAGCTTTGACTAAATGGATGTTTCTTGGCAATGTGATGTCTCTGCTTTTCAATATGCTATCTAGGTTTTTCATAGCTTTTTTCCCAAGAAGCAAGAGTCTTTTAATTTCATGGCTGCAGTCACCATCTGCAGTGATTTTGGATCCCCTCAAAATAAAGTCTGTTACTGTTTCCATTGTTTCCCCATCTATTTGCCATGAAGTGATGGAACCATATGCCATGATCTTAGTTTTCTGAATGTTGAATTTTAAGCCAGTTTTTTCACTCTCCTCTTTCACTTTCATCAAGAGGTTCTTTAGTTCTTCTTTGCTATCTGCCATAAGGGTGTTGTCATTTGTGTATCTGAGGTTTTAATATTTCTCCCAGCAATCTTGATTCCAGCTTGTACTTCATCTAGCCTGGCATTTCACATGATGTACTCTGCATATAGGTCACAGAAAGCTAATCAAATTGATCACATGGACCATAGCCTTGTCTAACTCAATGAAACTATGAGCCATTTAATTTATTAATAGCTCTTAAATGCCTTTGTACTGTGTTGGGGT
The DNA here is from genome assembly GCF_032405125.1 of Capricornis sumatraensis. Lineage (NCBI taxonomy): Eukaryota > Metazoa > Chordata > Mammalia > Artiodactyla > Bovidae > Capricornis > Capricornis sumatraensis. The sequence continues at coordinate 39,457,899 of NC_091073.1, read as the reverse complement.
ACTCGATTTTCTATCCTAGTGTCTTTATTAGTGAGTATTCCAACTGGAAATTTTCTATTCAAAAGTTTAAGTATAGGTTGTCAATATACTTGTAATGGTTAAAGTTCAAATTTCATATGAGTTTTGAATGGGAACAAGATATGCCACCCCAAAATGTGCTTCTTTGGCATAATGATTAATACAGCTGGTTATTTTAAGAAACAGTAGACATGGATGGCGCTCTGAAAACTGAGTAGAAGTTACCCTTCTGCTAGAAGTTTATACTTGTATGGAAATTTTTCATTTGTGATGGTGTCTCTCTAGCTGTGTCGGGAAAGGACTATCTAAATCTCTAGAAACAATGAATGGAGAAGGACCCCACTTCAACCTGCATAAAACCCATGCCCTAGTTTACTGTGTTTTCCTGGTGATCTATACCAGTTCCTTAGCCCTACAACGTCTTCTTTTGTCTTTAGTTGGAGACAGCGTTTCAGGTGGTGGCTTGGCTATTTCAGAAAGTTACTTTGTTTTTCCTGGCTCTCCTATGTATATAGGAGGTATACATAGTATGAAACTTCAGTTTTCTTGTATTAATCTGTCTTATATGAATTTAATTATTAGACCAGCTAAAGAACTTAAAAAGGAAGAAGATAAATTTTCTTCACCCCTATAGGTTTTTAGCAGCAAGAGGAAATAAAAATAAAAACATTGCTGTGAGTTGTATGTCATGCCTGGTGATCAAATTATCTTTGGGTTCAGTCCATGAATTAGCGTGCACTCTAGAATTATGGTTGAATTTCTTTTCTGGAATTCAGGAGGGATCACAGGGTACTCAAGAATCCACAGTAATGTGTAAAATCTGGGTCGATATATTTAGTCTAAAGAAAAGAAAATGTGAAAGGGAGGTCACTCAATCGTGTCTGACTCTTTGCGACCTTATGAACTCTAGCCTACCAGTCTCCTCTGTCCATGGAATTTTCCAGGCAAGAGTATTGCAGTGGGTGGCCGTTTCCTTCTCCAGGGTGTCTTCCTGACCCAGGGATAGAACCTGGGTCTCCTGCATTTCAGGCAGACGCTTTACTGTCTGAGCCACCAGGGAAGCCCATATTTAGTCTAAGGGAGCAGTAACTTCAGAGAACTGGCACAGAGGCCCAAGTCTAGTACCTGTCATTTCCTGGCACAAGGAAGATTCCAGTTTTGTGGGGGTTTTGTTTGTTTGTTTTTGTTTGTTTACGATTACTAAAAACTGGAAGCAAGAAATGTCCATAAATAGTTATTGATATGCATGGTGTCCCAGGTACCCCCTCTACTCAACTACAAACCTACTGAAAAGAATATGTCCACATTAAGAACCAGGAGACTTTATTGGAGAAATATGAGAAAGAAGCCAAATTTCTGGTGCTCAGGCATAGGAAACATGGGAAAATCCAAAGAAAACAAAACATGTAAACATAAATATTATAACTGATTACACTTTACCTAATAGTTTTGCTCAACAAGTTTGTGGCCCCAAAATTAATTATATTAACATTAAAAACTGAAACCAAGACTCCTTGATCTGTTGCTCCACCTGCTGCTGCTGCTGCTAAGTCGCTTCAGTCGTGTCCGACTCTGTGCGACCCCATAGACGGCAGCCCCCCAGGCTCCCTTGTCCCTGGGATTCTCCAGGCAAGAACACTGGAGTGGGTTGCCATTTCCTTCTCCAATGCATGAAAGTGAAAAGTGAAAGTCAAGTCGCTCAGTCGTGTCTGACTCTTCACAACCCTGTGGGCTGTAGCCTACCAGGCTCCTCTGTCCATGGGATTTTCCAGGCAAGAGTACTGGAGTCGGTTGCCAGTGCCTTCTCTGGTTGCTCCACCTAAGATCACCCATTTCTTAAGAGCTTTGAGGGCTTGAATGATTTCAAGGCAGTGAATCAGCAGGTGATATTCATTTCTCACAGACATTAATTAGACCTTGAGGCTCACAGTACTGGAGAGTTTAGTGATTAAACTTATACACACTAGGGGGTTACTCAGACAGGCCTACCTTCCATATGCTTTGCTTTTCTCTTTAGGCTACTGTACTACTAGATAGCATTCATTAAGATGTGTAATTTCCACAAAACTAATAAAGTTGATAGTTTAAAAATGCATAAATATAATGTTATAAAACAGAATTTTATAGGGAAGTGTCTTGGAGACACTTGGAAAAAGCGGAGTTTTATTTTTCTTCCTTTTGAACTTGAGCTAAACTCTTGAAGCCCCAGTTAATTGGGTGTCAAGATATCAAACAATAGGAAGGACCAATAAGCTTTCAGTGGTCTCCTCCCTGAGAACTTATGTTGGAGAAATGATAAGTGAACTTTAAAGCTTTAGCTTTTCTGTCTCCTCTTAACCTTTACAACCCTTATATCCATTTACAAGAAAGCTTCAAGTACCAAGCAGAGATCCAAAGAAAGATCAGAAAATGAGATTGGACTATTGCTATTTTTCTGGCAGAAAGGTTCACTCGTCTAAAACTGGCCAAATGATTCCATAATATAGACTTTTGTTACGTTCTTCCCAGAGATAAAGGTAAAAAAAACGAGTAATAAAAATGAACTTTTCTATTGTACACATGGATTAACGTCAGGGAAAGCAAAGCAAAGTATAAATACATGCATACACAATTACACATATATTTCTGTGTGTGTGTGTGTGTGTGTGTGTGTGTATATATGGCTTCCTTGATAGTTCAGTTGGTAAAGAATTCTCCTGCAATGCAGAAGACCCCTGTTCGATTCCTGGGTTGGCAAGATCCCTTAGAGAAGGGATAGGCTACCCTTTCCAGTATTCTTGGTCTTCCCTTATGGCTCAGCTGGTAAAAAATCCACCTGCAATGCAGGAGACCTGGGTTTGATCCCTGGATTGGGAAGATTTCCCCTGGAGAAGGGAAAGGCTACCCACTCTGGTATTGCACACATATAAGTAGCCATTTGTTTACATGACAGTGATATTTTTCCTACTGTAAATAACCTCAGATATTTGTTCAATATATTTTCTTGAGAAAATATTTCCTGAAACATACCTTGCATATTAATAATTGTGAATCTGTTATAAAAAGCCTGTGATTTGATATAAAAAGCCATCAAGAACCACTACTAGGGCTTTTCCTGGGGCACAAAGATTAACATTAGTCCCAAAGAAACTATTGTGTAGTCAGCATAGAAAGAATGACTATAATTTGTTCCAGAGGTTAAAAATAAACATCATGGTGGTATTTAAATGAATAATAATATACAAGGAAATGTCATTGCTATTTCTGTAAGTCATCTATTACTAAACAAGTCTGCGATTCTGTAACTGAAAAGACATGAAAAATACCAAGATTAAAGGAGTTTATCCTTAGGGCTGAAACACATCTAGTGTTTTTGGAGAAAGCATGTGTTGAGGAAAAGAAGCGGATAAAGTGCTAATATATGTACGCATTCTTAAACTCTGGAACTAAAGATTTTTCTTTTTCACAAAAGCTGACAGAGAGAAACACTAGTATATGCGCGTGCTCTGGTCATCTGATGCGCAGGCCCTGATGAGGCTGACCTGGTGCCACAGCAGCATTTCTTCAGACTATCAAATTCTCTCTTTTCTCCAAATTATTATTTTTATTTTTCTAGAAACTTTCACCTGTATCAAAATCCTTTTGAGAAGTTAGAGAATATTTGGAGAAAAAAATCTTGATAACAACTTGGGCCTTAGGCTATAATATGAGAGAGCTCAGATGTGGGCCAAACTAAGGGACCAAGAGAAAATGTAAGATTGCAAGATGGGAGAAATAAACCAGCGGAAGTAGTCTCTGAAGTCTACATGTCTTCTCCATCATCTTCAGCATTCTTCAGCTAGACAAATGTGCACCTGCATACACACACACACACACACACACACACACACAGGGACCATGTCTTCAGTTGAGGTTCCAAGGCTTCAAAACGTTGGAAGTATCTTTGGAAATAGTAAAGAAGTCTAAGAAGTAGGACTTATTAGGCTGACATAGGTGGAATAAAGGCAGTAAGTGTTTCAGAAAGCAGAAAAGCGTGTGGAAGTTAATGAGTCAGAAGCTTTAAATTTGGTAATTCAGCCAAGGTTAAAAAGAAGGATAAGAGGCAGAGGGTTAGCTCATGCCTACCTTTTATAAATCTGTAAATGCCCATGTTCGGGACACAGTAGTTTCTGTCATCTCGATTTGATAATCATCATTGTCAAACTCTAGATGCATTGGTAGAGCACGTTTTGAATCTGCAGATTTTAAGGACAAGCCCTTTGGGCCCTGGTGAACCACAAAATTCACTCTACGACATATCTGAAGCATTGTTATTTTTCTAATGTCTAAAGATTAAATAAATAAGAAAATGTGAATAAGAAACTAGCTATTAAGAACTTCAGATGTAACTTGCTAAGTTTCTTACTATATTCTTTTCTTCAAGAAATGTGACTCTGAGCTCTACTTGTTTTTATTTTCTCTCTCTATGCTCTTTTATAATTTTATGGGAGAAAATATTTCAGCTCCTTATTGTGCAACTTTTGAAAATGAAAGCAAAGGAAAGCCATCAAAAGAAATAATCATCAAAATGTGTATGGGGGGTGATTATATATTAGTACTAAGGAAAAAAAGCATAAAATATTGTTTAGGTTGGCATAAGGGAAAATGACCAGTGGCAAAATGCCTGTCTGTGTTTGAGGTGGAGGAGCTGATATCTGATGAGTGTAGACATTGTATGGTTTGAGGTCAACCAAATGAAGAGAAATTTTGAGGATATGACATTGCATATGTAGTTTGGGTGTCATATGTGTCGTACTATATTTCAAATCCGTGGGGAAAAACTGATATTTATAGGATATAAATTTAAGGCTTCCCATATGGCACAGTGGTAAAGAATTTGCCTGGAGACTCAAGAGACACGGGTTCAGTTCCTGGGTCAAGAAGATCCACTGGAGTAGGAAATGGCAACTCACTCCCATATTCTTGCCTGGAACATTCCGTGGAGAAGCCTGCCAGGCTACAATCCACAGGTTGGCAAAGAGTTGGACACAACTGAGCACACACACATTCAGGAGAGAATAAAAAATACAGAGGAATAATGCTAAGTGAAAGAGAAGAGTGAAAAAATTGGCTTAAAACTCAACATTCAGAAAACTAAGATCACTGCATCTGGTTCCATCACTTCATGGCAAATAGATGGGGAAACAATGGAAACAGTAACAGACTTTATTTTTTGGGGGCTCCAAAATCACTGCAGATGGTGACTGCAGCCATGAAATTAAAAGATGCTTGCTTCTTGGAAGAAAAGTTATGACCAACCTAGACAGCATATTAAAAAGCAGAGACATTACTTTGCCAACAAAGCTCCATCTAGTCAAAACAATGGCTTTTCCAGTAGTCATGTATGGATGTGAGAGTTGGACTATAAAGAAAGCTGAGCTCAGAAGAATTGATGCTTTTGAACTGTGGTGTTGGAGAAGACTCTTGAGAGTCCCTTGGACTGCAAGGAGATCCAACCAGTCCATCCTGAAGGAAATCAGTCCTGAATATTAATTGGAAGGACTGATATTGAAGCTGAAACTCTAATACTTTGGCCACCTGATCCGAAGAACTGACACATTTGAAAGGACCCTGGTGCTGGGGAAGATTGAAGGCAGGAGGAAAAGGGGACGACAGAGGAAGAGATGGTTGGATGGCATCACCGACTCAATGGACATGAGTTTGAGTAAACTCTGGGAGTTGATGATGGACAGGGAAGCCTGGTATGCTGCAGTCCATGAGATCGCAAAGAGTCGGACACAACTGAGCAACTGAACTGAACTGAACTGAACTGAATGATAAGGCTATAACTGAGGGTTCTCTTGAAACACTTGGAATGTCTTCAGATTTTTCAAATGTTTCTTTAAAGTGAAAATCGTAACTTCACTTTTACCCTGCAGATCTCTTTAAATCTAAAGCAAGGGTCTTGTAGATAGCAGTTGGTTTATTTTTTAACATATTTAGTCACTCTGTATCTTTTGATTGGTAAGTTTAATCTATTTACATATAAAATAATTATTGATAAGTAAGGACTTATTTCCATTTTGTTAACCATTTCCTGTTTTGTTCTTATCTTGTCTTCTTTTTTCTTGCTATCTTTCTGTGTGTGAGTGGTGACATACTTTGATTCTTTCCTCTTAACTACTGTGTATCTGCTGTAGATTTTTCTTTAATGGTTACCTTGAGGTTTGCAACAAATCTCTCATAGTTCTAACAATCTATTTTAAGCTGATAACAACAAAAGCTGTACACTTTTACTTCCACCCCCTATACTTTGTTATTGACATCAGCATTTACTTCCTTTTATATTGTGTAGCCATTAAAAATTTTTTGCAGTCACAATTACTCTTAATAATGTCTTTTAACTTTTTTAATAGGATTAAAAGTAATTTACATGGCATCATTACAATATTACAGTATTCAGTGTTTGTCTATGTGTTTACCTATACCAGTGAGATATGTGCAATATTTTGTATTGCTTTTTAGCATCTATTCATGTCAACTGAAGGATTCCCCTTGGTAATTCTTATAGGGAAGGGCTAGTGTAAACAAACTGCCTCAGGATTTTTCATTTTTTGTTAATCTGGTAAAGTCCTTTATTTTTTTTGTACTATACTCCTTTATTTATTTTTTGTACTATAAATGTAAATGCATATACAGTAAATGTTGCTGAGAAAGCCATGGAATAAAATGGAGGTAGAATAAAGGAAGTAATAAGAGAAACTACAAAGAAAATAGTAAAGAATAATCCCATGAATAAGTGCAGGAAGAGAAAGGGTACCCTTACATGACATGAGGTCAAACAGGTCCACATGTTTATCACCCACTAGCATTAGAGAAGGAAATGGCAACCCACTCCAGTGTTCTTGCCTGGAGAATCCCAGGGACGGGGGAGCCTGGTGTGCTGCTGTATATGTGGTCGCACAGAGTCGGACACGACTGAAGCGACTTAGCAGCAGCAGCAGCAGCAGCAGCAGCAGCATCTGAGTCTTATAATTTTTTCCCCTAAGACTTACTGTTTTTATTTAAAAGTAGGACTCCACCAAGTATGTAAGATATCTTCAGTCTCAAAACACCATCCTCAAGTTGACCTCCTCCAATATTTTCCATTCCATAGTTTGAAAGGCTTTGTGCTCTGTAATGGGATGCCAGGTTGGAAAATTGAAAGGACATGATTACTGCTCAAATAATCAGAGTTCTAAAGGGAGATAAGCCAGCTTGTGAGTCTGTATCTATCCATAAAATGCACAATGAGTTTATTGTCTGTCTGCCAGCATTCAAAACAGCCTTTGACTGAACGATAGTACCAGAAATCCAAATTTAAGCAATTATTCTGGCATACTGTAGCTGCCGGCAGTGTACATAGCTTGACACGGTCATTAGTTTTTAAGCTGCTTTAGAGAAAATGTGTTACCAGAAACCCAATTTACTCCTGACAGAATACAACTGGGCTACCAAAGCATGGAGACTGTCAAGGGTTTCTTCTAAGGAAAGAAGGTTGCTGACATAAGGTGCCCTGTATCTGAAATATATCTATACATCTAGGGATTTTTTAATACTCAATTTTTTGCCTCCTTATCAATTATAAATATCTCTTTCCCTCTGCTAAGTAATAGTTAACATAAACAAAGAACATTTTGTCCTATACTAAAGCCCTACAGCATGGATAATGGCATCCTATTCAAAACGATGGTGGGACAGCTGGCCTGCATGTTGGTAGTGAAATTTAAAAAAAGGGTAACAGAAATGTATGCCAAGTGGGGAATAAGTTTACATGCAATGAGAGGTGACTGAGAACCTCAGAGGTTGGAAACTGTCTTCATGTGCCCTCACCCCTGGCTCCACCAAATCCTGACATTTGAAACTTTAAACATGAATTTGAAAGACATGTCACAAGATGAAGAAAAAAGTCTCAGCCTGATGAACATGAGTATGTTTTAATATAATGATGTACTTTGAACTCTCAAGTAGCAAAACAGCTGAAATACTGACTGTTAGCCAAAAGTCACTTGTTTCTGGTTAGCATTTAGAACCTTGTTGCAAGATCAGGGACTTTTTTTTTTTTAATTCAGTCCAAAATACTGTAAAAGTTTCTCAAACAAAGGAGTGTGGGCTGGGGGGATTAAATATTCTATGAAGAGGGAAGAAAATGGGGAAGAGAATATGATATTTAAGAAAAATTCTCTGTTTAAGGCACATGATGTGTGAGTTTGGTCATCGGAGACGAGATTGTCAGATTAACTTCAGTGCATATTTTAAAGAACATTTGATAGGTAGGTGATAAACAGGTTAGTTGATGCATGTATTTATTAAACAAATGTTTAGTAAATATCTACTATATTCCAGGCATCATACCATTCAGATTCTGAAAATACAGTGGTGAATAAGAGATGTTTCAAGCTAGCAAGTGAATTGATTCTTAATTGAATGATTCACAATAAACACATTGGGTTATTTCAGTGGTGACACATCCTGAAAAGAAATTGAAGCAAGCTCCCATCACAGCTTACAAGTGTTCAACGTTAGATATGGGGGTTAAGAAAGATCTGTCTGAGGTGGTGACATTTGAGTTGGCCACGTGTAAGGAAGAAAGAGATGCTTCGGGCAGAGGAATGGCACTTACAGTGACCCTGAAAAAAATGAGCTTAAGAAAGAAAAGAGGACCAATGTGGCTAAATCTTACTGACAAAATGTGAGGATGCAGTTTATAACAGACGAGAAACAGAGGCAGAGATTGGGTCACGGGGAAACGCTGAGGCTAGTAAAAAGCCCAGCTGTAAATCACTGTGGATTCTAAGAAGACAATTTGCTAACTAACAGACTTGTGGCTGTATGGCAAGAAAGACACGATAATGACTTAGACGTGGTGTCTCATGAAGATGGATAGATTTGAGATGCGTTTTGAAAGTAGTATTAATAGGAATTTCTCAGTCATTGGATACAGGAATTGATGAAATAAAAAGGTAGCAAAAATGGTTCTTGGCTTTTGATTTGAGCCCCAGACTGAAAACCACCCAAATATTCCTTCAAAAGGTATATAGTTAAAGCAAAATGCAATCCATTCATACTATGGTATACTACTCAGCTATTATAAGGAAGCAACGATTCATACAAGCAATGGCTTGGATGATGCTGAATTCAGGGGAATTACTTTGAGTGAAAAAAGCCAATTTCAAAAGGTTATATACACAGTGATTCCATTTGTATAGTGTTATGAAACAAAATATACAGAGGTGAAGATATACTGGTAGTCAGGGATTATGGAAGGGAGTAGGAAAGATGTAGCTGTTGCCTTTCAAGGGTTTTATGTATGATCCTAGAGATGAAAATATTCTGTGGCTGTGATGGTCACACACACACAAAAAACCCTATACATGAGACAAAATTTCATAGAACTAAATACAAGCACAGACAAATGAATGCCTATAAAAGATGAAATATGAATAAAATGAGTGGATTACATTGATAGGAAATGTATGGTTATAACCTGTAACTATAGTTATGCAAGATGTTATAATGAAGAGGAAATCTTGAAATGGAAATTCAGTAAATAGAATTTCTCTGTTATCTTATAATTATATATAAATCTACATCTCAAAATTTAAAACAATTTAACTCCTGGCATTATGAAGAGAAGGTAAAATTGGATAGCTACAATATCTGCGATCTCAGTGAGAAAATTTATGGAAGGATAGCTGTTGGTTTTATGGATTACATCATTCAAATTGCTCTTTTTAAATTCTCTTCTCTTGGATTGTGGCTGCTTGTGTTACAAACAAAAATAGAAGTAATTCCCTGTAGTGCCTATCTCTGTTCCCTTAACAACACTTCTTTTACCTTTGCATTGAATTTTAGCCACAAGGTGAGTTCTGTAAGTGCTTTCATATTGTGAGTGATGCACCACCGGTAACAAAATCACCTGGTATGTTAATAGAACAATGCAGAGTCCTACCCCCTGGGCTACTCAGAACCTGGGTGCATAGAAATTATCTCCAAGAAATGGTGTAAGGCTGCTTTTAAATGATTCCAGCACTTTAGTACTAGATGAAATACCCTATTTATAGAAAGGAAAGGAGTAAGCATCTTGGTTGAGGACATGCTTTGAAGCCAGCCAGGCATATGTCGGCTTTCTTTATCCATCACATGTTAACTATTGGAATTCCATCAAACGTATTGACTTTTTAAAATCTCAACTTCTTCTTTTTTTAAATACTAATAATAGCACATGATTTGGTGAAGAGTAAGTGTTAACAATTTGTATTGCTTGGAAAATTGACTGAAAAAAAAACTATACAGTATTATCCATACCTCTTTACCTCTCACTCCCTCTATCCATGTAGGTATGGATGGATGGATGTATCTATTTGTGGTATCTACTTTTTTTTTTCTATAAATTTAATATGTAAATGCTTAAATGTTTCCTATTTTAAACTGTAAACATTTTAGGACAAAGACTTGGATTTTTTTTTTTAATATCTCATTAAGGTCCTGGATGCCTTATTGTTGCTGTTGTTCAGTTGCTCAGTTGACTTTTTTAAAATATTAACCAACATTTTCATCATCAACAATCAAATTTAAATATTAAACTTTGTCTAACATTTTTACAAATATTTTTTCACTCTGTGTACCAATAACTACTTTAAATATAAGAATGCTTTTTATCACTTACTCTTAAATTCAGACTCTATGTAAATTTAAGATGTTTAATTATAGAAGAAGGGATCAGCATGTAAGTCATAAACAATAAAAAACTGAAAAGCACCAATAAAACTTTGAAGATTATGTCTGCAGTGAACTATCTTATTTGATAATCTTAACAAGGTTAAAAAAAAACTAGAAAAATTGTTTCATAAAGAAATGCTTTCTGTATGTTGGAATTCTTTTTTTATAGAACTCTTATTCAACACATGCTATATTTTTAATATAAATTTAATTTGTTCAATTGAGTTCAGTCACTCAGTCTTGTCCAACTCTTTGTGACCCCATGAACTGCAGCATACCAAGCTTCCCTGTCCATCACCAGCTCCCAGAACTTGCTCAAACTCATATCCATGGAGTTGGTGATACCATCCAACAATCTCATCCTCTTTCATCCCTTTCTTCTCCTGCCTTCAATCTTTCCCAACATTAGAGTCTTTTCGAATGAGTCAGTTCTTTGCATCAGGTGGCCAAAGTATTGGAGCTTTAGCATTAGCCCTTCCAATGAATATTCAGGGTTGATTTCCTTTAGGATGGACTGCTTTGATCTCCTTGCTGTCCAAGGGACTCTCAGGAGTCTTCGTCAGCACCACAGTTAGAAAGCATTAATTATTTGGTGCTCAACCTTCTTTATGGTCCAACTCTCACATCCATACATGACTACTGAAAAAAACATAGCTTTGGCTAAATAGATGTTTCTTGGCAATGTAATGTCTCTGCTTTTTAATACTCTGTCTAGGCTCTTCATAGCTTTTTTTCCCAAGTAACAAGTGTCTTTTACTTTTATGGCTGCAGTCACCATCTGCAGTGATTTTGGAGCCCAAGAATATAAAGTCTGTCACTGTTTCCATTTCCATTTTTTCCTTTTTTTTTTTTTATTTTTTTTTTTATTAAATTTTAAAATCTTTAATTCTTACATGTGTTCCCAAACATCCCATATATTTGCCATGAAGTGATGGGACCGGATGCCATGATCTTAAATTTTTTGAATGTTGAGTTTTAAGCCAGCTTTTTCACTCTCTTCTTTCACCATCATCAAAAGGTTCTTTAGGGCCCCTTCACTTGCCACCATTAGGGTAGTATCATCTGCGTATTTGAAGTTATTGGTATTTCTCCCAGCAATCTTGATTCCACCTTTTGATTCATTCAGCCTGGCATTTTTCATGATGTACTCTGCATAAAACTAAAATATGCAGGGTGACAGTATACAGCTTTGATGTACTCCTTTCCCAGTTTTGAACCAGTCCATTGTTCCATGTCCGGTGCTAATTGTTGCTTCTTGACCTGCATATGAGTTTCTCAGGAGGTAAGTAAGGTGCTCTGGTATTCCCATCTCTTTAAGAATTTTCCACAGTATGCTGTGATCCACACAGTCAAATCTTTAACGTAGTCAGTGAAGAAGATGTTTATCTGGAATTCCCTCACTTTTTCTATGATCCAGTGGATGTTGGCAATTTGATCTCTGGTTCCTCTGCCTATTCTAAATCCAGCTTGAACATCTGGAAATTCTTGGTTCATACACTGTTGAAGCCTCCCTTGAAGAATTTTGAGCATTACCTTGCTAGCATGTGAAATGAGCACAATTGTATTGTGGTTTGAACATTCTTTGGTATTGCCCTTCTTTCAGATTAGAATGAAAACACATTTTCCAGTTTGCTGAGTTTTCCAAATTTGCTGACGTATTGCATGCATCACTTTCACAGCATCATCTTTTAGGATTTGAAATAGCTAAGCTAGAGTTCGATCTCCTCCACTAGCTTTGTTCACAGCCATGCCCACTTGACTGCACATTCCTGGTTGTCTGGCTCTAGCTAAGTGACCACACCATCATGTTTACTGGGGTCATTAAGACCTTTTTTGTATAGTTCTTCTGTGCCTTCTTGCCACCTCTTCCTAATCTCTTCTACTTCGGTTAGGTCCTTGCCATTTCTGTCCTTTATTATGCTCATCTTTGCATAAAATGTTCCCTTGGGATCCCTGATTTTCTTGAAAAGATCTCTAGTCTTTCTCATTCTATTGTTTTCTTCTATTTCTTTGCATTGTTCACTTAAGAAGGCTTTTTTCTCCTTGCTTTTCTCTGGAACTCTGCATTTAGTTGGGTGTGTCTTTGTCCTTTATCTTTCACTTCTTTTCTCAACTCTTTGTAAGGCTTCCTTAGATAACTATTTTGCCTTGTTGCATTTCTTTTTCTTGGGGATGGTCACTGCCTCCTGTATAGTGTTACCAACCCCCATCCATAGTTCTTCAGGCACTCTATCTGTATACTTTGGTTGATTGAAAAAATTCTTGATTGACATCATCTTTAGTTATGCTGCTACTGCTGCTGCTGTCACTTCAGTCGTGTCCGACTCTGTGCAACCCCATAGACGGCAGCCCATCAGGTTCCCCCGTCCCTGGGATTCTCCAGGCAAGAACACTGGAGTGGGTTGCCATTTCCTTCTCCAATGCATGAAAATGAAAAGTGAAAGTGAAGTCGCTCAGTCATGTCTGACTCTTCCCGATCCCATGGACTGCAGCCTACTAGGCTCCTCCATCCATGGGATTTTCCAGGCAAGAGTACTGGAATGGGTTGCCATTGCCTTCTCCATGTTTACTTACAGATGTTGATAAATTTGGAAAAAGATTAGCATGTAGGTGCTTTGTCCAATATTGTGAGAAGCAATTAACAAAATCCATGAATTATTTCTTTGCTATATCTTCTTATGTAATGTTCAAGTTCATGTTTGTCACCAGGATTTGATATTGACTTATCTTTTCAGAACACTTGGGCCCATTTTTTTGTCATTTACCTTATCTCTAAATTGGCCTCAAAAGAAACGTAATTATTAATTAAATATTGACAGAGGATGAGCCATTATATTCCAGCGTCTAACTAATATGCTATTAAATATTATGGATCCATGAAAATTAACTCCCTGTTTTGAAATAAGTAATTTCTGTTTATTTTATCTCATTTTTGAGCTTACAAAAAGTCAGGCATATAACTCAGTTCAATGCGAATATACCCCTGACAGAACTGGAGGGTTTACCAGCTCTGCACATCTTGGCATAGACATTTGTTGAAAACAAATATTTTTTTTTCCCTTTCTCATTCTGCTGACATCTTAAGAACCACTATATTTATAGAATCATTGTGGCAAATTAGTCTCTAAATGATGTATGAAATGAAATATCCTTGCCAACTTCGGATAATCGACTGGGATCTGCTGTGCTCAGTTACTTCTTTGAATGTGTATTTGTGTTCAATTGTATTTATTGTTCCTCTTTTATTTAATACTATAAATGTATTTAAATATTTTTTTCAAAAATTAATCTAAGATACTGGGATAATCATTTAGACCTGATAAACAATTATTGAGATTAACTTCAGAAATTATATTGTGGAATATAAATGTATGCACATATTATTTATGTGCAGAAACAAACTTTTAATTTATTTAGGTTACAGCAACTTTCCAAAGTCACTTAGGTCAATTATGTGCTAGGTATGTAAATTTATTCAAAAAATTCTGAGCCACATTAACAATACCTCAAAATTCTTGCACTGTACTAACATCAAAGAGCTGAGTCACACATGTTTAAGATTGATGTAAGATCCTTGAGTTTCAGACTATCCACAGGTTTCAAAATTAAAAAGCATTAAATATATTAAACCATTGAGATTTGGAAAAGAGAAATGCTCTTTGAACTTCAATTTAAAGTTTGAATAATAGACTTTTTTCTCATTGTAAAAATAGATGCTTATTTTTTCTGAAAATAATGTAACATCATTAGTCACTATGAATATTTTCAAATACCCCAGGAGGATAAATACATATTTAATGTAACAAAAAATATAAGTAAATGTCCAAAGAAGAGACTCTGTTACAGATACAGCAAGGATTCATAACCATTTACCCTCTTTTCCTTGGGCATATTTTAGTTTGATTCATCTTTTCTCAGGATACAAGATAAAGGAGAAATGGAGCTAGCACCCTCTAGTCATGATGCAAGGAATAAAATCTTAATATCAACTAATAATTCACCATTTCTATCTCATTTCTTTTTATATTTCAGAGAAGAAGTATTTTCTCTCTTTTTAAAATTGAAATATAGTCAATTTACATTATTGTGTTGGTTTCTGGTAAACAGCAAAATGATTCAGTTATATATATATATATATGTATACATGCACATATATATATATACACACTATTTTTCAGATTATTTTGCATTATAGGTTATTAAAATATATTGAATGAAGTTCCCTGTGCTATACAGTAGGTCCTTGTTGTTTATCATTTTTATATACACTGATTTGTATCTGCTAACCCCAAACTCCTAATTTATCCCTTCCTGCCCTTTCTCCTTTGATAGCCATCAGACTGTTTTCTATGTCTGAGAGCCTGTTTTGTAATAAGTTCCTTTGTACCATGTTTTAGATTCTATGTATAAGATATTATAGTTACTTGTCTTTCTCTGTCTGATGTACTTCAATTAGTATGATATTCTCTAAGTCTATGCATGTTGCTGGGCTTCCCCAGCAGCTCAGTGGATAAAGAATCCACCTGCAATGCAGGAGACACAGGAGATATGGGAGACGCAGGTTCAGTCCCTGGCATGGGAAGATCCCCTGGAGGAGGAAATGGCAGCCCACTCCAGTATTCTTGCCTGAGAAATCCCATGGACAGAGGAGTCTGGCGGACTACAGTCCATGGGGTCACAAAGAGTCAGACATAACTGAGCGATTAAATACTTATCCATGTTGCTGCAAATGGCATTATTTCATTCTTTATTATGGCTGAGTAATATTCCATTGTGTATATACACACACAAAATCTTTTTTATCCATTCTTTTGTTGATGGACATATTTCTGTGTCTAACATTGGAATGCATGTATATTTTTGAATTTGAGTTTTCTTCTTTTCTGGATGTAAGTCCAAGAATGAGATCACAGGATCATTTAGTAACTCTATTTTTCATTTTTCAAGGAACCTCCATGCTATTTGCCCTAGTGGCTGCACCAATTTACATGCCCACCAACAGTGTAGGAGGGTTCCCTTTTCTCCACATCCTCTCCAGCATTTATTGTTTGTAGATTTTTTGATGATGGCTTTCTGCCCAGTGTATGATATCTCCCAGTGTGTGATATCTGTAATTTTGATTTTCATTTCTCTAATAATTAGTGATGTTGAGCATCTTTGCAAGTGCCTTTTTAACCATCTGAATGACTTCTTTGGGGTAATGTCTATTTGGGTCTTCTGCCCATTTTTCATTTTTTTTTTCCTTTTGAGCTGCTTGAGCTGTTTGTCCCTTTTAAATTTACACAGACAAACTGTTCAAGGCATCTTGAGAGACTTAGGTTGATATCTGTCCCTACCTTAAGTTGGATTTCCCATGAAAAAGATTTGGAGAAGAGATTCTACCTAAGGATTTATTAATAATTGGAGAGTGCTCTTGGGAATAACTTCTGCAGAAGCAGGCTTGAGTGGAGGAAGCTAATTTCCAATGCAGTTGGAAGAGAAAGAAAGTGATAGTGTTAGTTGTTCGTGGTGTCCTGTGTCTGACTCTTTGAGACCCCATAGACTGTAGCCTGCCAGACTCCTCTGTCCATGGAATTCTCCAGGCAAGAATACTGGAATGAGTAGCCATTCTCTTCTCCAGGAAATCTTCCTGACCCAAGTAACACACCTGGGTTTCCTGCATTGCAGGAAGATTCTTTACCGTCTGAGCCACCAGGGCAAGCCCACAATCAATTTAATGAGAAGTTCTAGAATTGGGACAGCTCTTTATCTTTGTGCCAGATTGAGGCTAGCAGGATAGGTCTGTATCTCCCCACACTGATCTGCCCCTGGAGAGAGTGAGCCATAGAGTGACACAATACACTTTGGCCAAGTGCAAGTCTCTGTTAGCGTCTCAGCTGTGAGTCACTGGAAGCCTAAATCTCCAGAGCTTTAGTGTCCCATTCATAATGGTCAGAGGTGATATTATATAGTACAAAGTCCTGCCAAAATCAGATATTCTGTAAGATCTTATACAATGGTTCTGTTCATTACACTTTCAATAGGAAAGGATAATCCATACCTGTGTCATATTTATTCAAGTCAATAAGGATTACTGCATTTCCAGGGTATAATGTATTTGTTGTAATCAATTAATCACTATGTGGATAATTAGCAGCTTCACAGAACGATATTTGATTGGTGCTCAGTATTGATTTCTGTTTCTGTAAGATCTGAGATTCCCCAATAGCAGTAGCTAAATTCAGTTTGGAGAATGGAAGGCTAACAGTTGATAGCTGTTAGACTCCATTTCAAAGCAGTTTAGACTCCACCTCTGGTCATCACTACTCTATTCATGAGCCTGCTCTTGGAGAGCTGAAGAAAGGGGTGGGTTGACATCAACTGAATGAGTTGTTGGATCTACACAGCTGTTTAGGGCCTCTTCCATGTGGGTTGCCTTGTACCCACCCCCATAAGGCCATCCGTATAACTCTTGTCCACGGCTCCTTATCCTCCCCCATCCTCTCACTCTCCTTCAAGGCCCCAGTCAGCTAGCCAAGCCATTTACTACCCCTTTTATTTCACATGCATACTGATTTTAAGATACTTCTATGTAGCAAGTCAATGAGTAGGTGTGACACCTAAGTAAGGCTCAGCACCGTGGGAGGATTTCACCTCATTATTACCTTTCAACACCACCTCTGACTGAATGTTAATGAAGTAGCAATACACTTTTTTCTTCACACCTATACACAAAGCCACATCATCCATGAGCTGCCTTTAGGTCATATCCTTTTCTATCATAAAAGACTTCTTCCCAATGTAGATGCAAGCGTGAGTTGAGAGAGCTATAATTTGAATATTTTCAAATACAGATATAAGGATTATGTAATCTATCTTCTAGGTTTATTGAGAGAAAAAATAAGGTAATGAATATATAAAATCTATTGGAATATCAGAAATTATGCTATTATTTGTATTTTTTATCATATAACAAAATGAAAATGATATTATGATAAGCAGAGACTCAGTAACCAGATTAGCTACAATAACAAGAGTTAATAAAAGAAGACTGTGTCAAAATGTAAAGTAACATACTGCTTCTTTCATCAAGGAGATCTTGATATAAACAAACAAACAAATGGAAGATTACTGAAACAGTTGCAAGGAACAATGCTCCCAGGACAAAGCTCGATTACGTCACAAATTTTCTTTGATTCTTTACACTCAGAAGAAAGGTGTTTTAGGCTCTAAAAGCATATGTTCCCTAACTAGTCCTGTATGTTGATGATCAGGTTAATTTCTCTTTGTAGATTAGCTAATCAATTACACACAGACACACATACTCACACATAGAAACACACACACACACCCTACTCCCTACAACTTCTTTCCCTATTGCTAGCCTGTGACCAAATCAAAATTTTGTAATGCATGTGGGTTTATAGGAAAAGTAACAGCATGTATAGCTCCAATATACTTTGCTTTAACACAATGGAATAAAAGTGTGATGAGAATGCCAGATATTTGATCCTGATTTATATTAAATAATATTACAATATGTGCATTTAAAGAGTAAAATCCCTTTACTTATAATCAATTTGTATGAGTAGTTTACCTTACTATTTTTATTTCAATAGTACTAAGGTTGAATAGCATACCTTAGGTCTTATTGGCTAGACAGCTTATTGAGGAGTGGTATGAAATCAGCTTGGAGTTTATCATTTAAATCATCCTCAAAATGATAGACTTGCATGTGTATAACCAAATTAATGATATCTGTCTGAAGCACTATAAAGTTTATGGTTTGGAACTGATGAACTCTTAGGTTATTTGCTCTTCTAGAATTTGAATACTGATACCTTTAGTTACAAATATTCTCTCTGATCAAATGGCTTTAACTCAAAGAATAAAATGTTCACTCTAAATCAGTGGTAAATTACATTTGATTTTTTTTTATTACAAACCTTTTGAACATTACATTTCGTTTCCACTACAAAGATTTTGATACTTGACAGGTTCAGTTAACTGCTTTCTGTTAGTGAAATTAGAGAGCCTATATTTTATATTCTTACAATGAGTGATTATGCCAAGATAGATGTTTTAATGGTTTGGTGCATAATCTGGCAGTCAGGAGAATGTTAGGCACTAACAGTAAATCATATGTCATTTGGCAATGAGATCTTGTGTATAGCCTGTTTTTCTGTGACTTTTTAAAATATAGTTTTCTTTAAGTCTTACATCTACATATTGCATCTGTAAGTTTCAGCCTATACTGAAATTCATATGAATGAAATATAAAAAATAAAATATAAGAAGCTATACTAAAACTAACATCAATTTTCTTTTTAATCCCCTGATTGTTTTCTAAACTTCTATATACTGCTTTTTATAACTGTATTATCTATAAATAAATATTGAAAAAATTTGGGGTTCTACTGAGATTATATAAAATGATTTTCTTCTGTCTAGGTTTTAAGACTACTAAGGAAGCATTGAGACTTCCAATTATGTCAACCAGTTTAAATGAAAACCATTGACAAAGTATATTTAGAACACAATCTAGTATTTTATCACTAAAAAATTGTATTTCATAGATACACAGTAAACAACATTTTAAGCGAAAGTAATTTTTCTATTCCTTTATAAAAAGAAAGCTAGTTGCAGTTGCCTATTAATAGGTACCACAAGAAAGAATATATGACACACCTGTTATATTCTCTCCTAAACAAAAATAAAGTATAGCTATATCCTGCCTCAGAGAAGGCAATGGCACCCCACTCCAGTACTCTTGCCTGGAAAATCCCATGGACAGAGGAGCCTGGTGGGCTGCAGTTGATGGGGTCGCTACGAGTTGGACACGACTGAGCGACTGCCCTTTCACTTTTCACTTTCCTGCATTGGAGAAGGAATGGCAACCCACTCCAGTGTTCTTGCCTGGAGAATCTCAGGGATGGGGGAGCTTGGTGGGCTGCCGTCTATGGGGTCGCACAGAGTCGGACACGACTGAAGTGACTTAGCAGTAGCAGCAACAGCATACTCTGCCTGGTTAATATGCTTTTTCTAGAATTACAAAATACAATTTTCAGTGGACATAAGCTAAATCTTGAGTTCAGTTCCTAAGGTACTGTTCCTTGAATCTAATATTCAATTAGTTAGTAAAACAAAGCCAATATATATATGCCTATTCTTTTAACAGAAGGAATAGACTTACTGGGTGAGCAGAACTAACAAATTACCAAAAATACCCAAACTAGGTCTAAACTAAAAAATCTCCACCACAAATAGGATATAGAATTATTTTGACGTAAAGACTCTAACATGAGTAATCACCAATTCTTAATGAATGGACTGAATGGAAAATTTCTATGATATTGCCTACCATTCACATTATTTTCTAAAACTAAAAATTATTCTTAAGTCAATATTTTTAAAATGAATTTAGGACTATTTAGAAGCAAAACTCTAAACTATCTTAACCAAAAGAGACTTTTGGTATTGAGGAATATAAAAGTGTTGAGAGGAGCTCAGGACACAATATTTCCATTTGTTTTTGCAAAGATTATCACCAAAGTTTTTTAAATGTATCTACAATATGTTATATCAAAGAGAATATTAATCTATTTTCATTCCATTAACAATAAAGTTATTGATAGAAAAATAATATATAAACCATAATCTATTTTTTCTTTGAACATGTACATTTTTCTATGAGACAAACTGAAAGTGTTAGTCACTTGGCTGTGTCCAAGTGTTGCAACCCCATGGACTGTAGCCTGACAGGCTCCTCTGTCTATGGAATTCTTCAGGCAAGAATACTGGAGTGGGTTGCCATATCCTCCTCCAGGGGATCTCCATGACCCAGGGATTGAACCCAGATCTCCCTTGCTGCAGACAAATTCTTTACCATCTGAGCCAGTAGTGTTATGCAATTAGACTGAAACTCATTAAGGATAAGGACCAAGGTCTGATCTTGTCCTTAAGAACTGTAATGCTTATTTCAACAAATCACTACTTATTGTTCTGGCCAGTCCTGAGTGTTTTTGTAAAATTCACCTAGGGATTAAAGATCCCTGATATCCTCTGACTCATCATAATCAACCATCTGGGAAGATGTGGTCTTCTATTCTTCAAGTATCCCAATCCAGCCAGGCTTTCAGTTCAGTTCAATTCAGTCTCTCAGTCGTGTCTGACTTTTTGCGACCCTATGGACTGCAGCATGCCAGTCTTCCCTGTCCATCACCAACTGCCGGAGTTCACTCAGACTCACGTCCATTGAGTCTGTGATGCCATCCAGCCATCTCATCCTTGGTCGTCCCCTTCTCCTCCTGCCCCCAATCCCTCCCAACATCAGAGTCTTTTCCAATGAGTCAGCTCTTCGCATGAGGTGGCCAAAGTACTGGAGCTTCAGCTTTAGCATCATTTCTTCCAAAGAAATCCCAGGGTTGATCTCCTTCAGAATGGACTGGTTGGATCTCCTTGCAGTCCAAGGGACTCTCAAGAGTCTTCTCCAACACCACAGTTCAAAAGCATCAATATTATATATTGAATATAATCAATCTGTTTTCGGTGTTGACCATCTAGTGATATCCATGTGTAGAGTCTTCTCTTGTGTTGTTGGAAGAGGGTGTTTGCTATGACTATTACATTTTCTTGGCAAAACTCTGTTAGTCTTTGCCCTGCGTCTTTCCATATTCCAAGGCCAAATTTGCCTGTTACTCCAGGTGTTTCTTGACTTCCTACTTTTGCACTCCAGTCCCCTAGAATGAAAAGGACATCTTTTTTGGGTGTTTAATTTTGGGTGCTTAATTTTGCCTGTTTCAAAAAGTAAATGGAAAAAGTATATATGCATATATTCTCTTTTCTCTCTTGCCTCTGTAACTCAGTCTATTGTTTTTAAGATTCATTCATGTTATCAAGAATGTTTATAGTTCATTCTATATATTGCTGTGTAGTTTAGCATTGTAACAATATACCATAATTTGCTGATCTATGCTAAGGGATATTTGGGATATTTCCATCTTGGGGCTATTTTGAAAATGTTATGGAAGTATGTTCTAGTCATATGTTTTCATTCTTCTGGTAAATACCTAGAAGGGGAATTCTAAGCATTCCAGTGCTAAAGAGTTTTCCAAATGGCACAATTTTCTACTCTTAACAGAAATGTATGAAAGTTCCAGTTGTTCCACAATCTCATCACATTTGATGTTGTCAGACTTTTTTTTTCTTTTAGCCATTCTGATTGGTGTGACATTTTAACTCTAGGTGGTTTAATATCCATTTTTCTGATGTCTATGAAGCTAATCAACTTTTCTTGCATTGATTGGAAAGTTTTATATTCTTTGGTATCCTTGTCTTTCCTCCCTTTGTTTTCAGGCTATTGCCTTTTTATTATTGAATTGTAGGAGAGGTATTTATATTCTGGGTATCAACCTTCTATCAAAAAGTGAAAGTGAAAGTCACTCAGTTGTGTCTGACTCTTTGCAACCCCATGAACTATACAGTCCATGGAATTCTCCAGGACAGAATACAGGAGAGGGTAGCCTTTCCCTTCTCCAGAGGATTTTTAATAGTAATAATTTCTTCTAGTGTGAGGCTTGCCTTCTCATTTTTGTGATGGTGTCTTTAGAACAAGGGTCAACAAACAATACCCATGGATTAAATCCAGGTTGCTACCTGATTTTTGTAATATAGTTTATTGGAACACAGTCTCACCCATTAGTTTATGTATTGCCATCAATGGTCATTTTCACACTACAAGAGCTGACTTCAGTTCAGTTCAGTTCAGTTCAGTTCAGTTCAGTCACTCAGTTGTGTCTGGCTCTTTTCAACCCCATGAATTGCAGTACTCCAGGCCTCCCTGTCCATCACCAACTCCCAGAGTTTACCCAAACTCATGTCCGGTGATGCCACCCAGCTATCTCATCCTCTGTTGTCCCCTTCTCCTCCTGCCCCCAATCCCTCCCAGCATCAGGGTCCTTTCCAATGAGTCAACTCTTTGCATCAGGTGGCCAAAGTATTGTAATTTCAGCTGTAGCATCAGTCCTTCCAAATGAACACCCAGGACTTATCTCCTTTAGGATGGACTGGTTGGATCTCCTTGCAGTCCAAGGGACTCTCAAGAGTCTTTTCCAACACTACAGTTCAAAAGCATCAATTCTTTGGCGCTCAGCTTTCTTCACAGTCCAAATCTCACATCCATACATGACCACTGGAAAAACCATAGCCTTGACTAGATGGAACTTTGTTGGCAAAGTAATGTCTCTGCTTTTCAATACCCTACCTAGGTTGGTCATAATTTTTCTTACAAGGACTAAGCGTCTTTTAATTTCCTGGCTGCGATCACTATCTGCAGTGATTTTGGAGCCCCCCAAAATAAAGTCTGACACTGTTTCCACTGTTTCCCCATGTATTTCCCATGAAGTGATGGGACCAGATGCCATGATCTTCGTTTTCTGAATGTTGAGCTTTAAGCCAACTTTTTCACTCTCCTCTTTCACTTTCATCAGGAGGCTTTTTAGTTCCTCTTCACTTTCTATGATAAGGATGGTGTCATCTGCATACCTGAGGTTATTGATATTTCTCCCAGCAATCTTGATTCCAGCTTGTGCTTCATTCAGCCCAGCATTTCTCATGGTGTACTCTGCATATAAGTTAAATAAGCAGGGTGACTATATACAGCCTTGACATACTCCTTTTCCTATTTGGAACCAGTCTGTTGTTCCACGTCCAGTTCTAAAAGCTGAGTTAAGTAGTGAGAAATAGCTTGTGGCTCCCAAGGCCTCTCATGTTTATTCAGTCTTCACAGAAAAAGTTGACCAACTACTGCTTCAGAAAAGTAGAATTAATTTTTATAAAATACAATATATGCTATATTTTTATACTTTTATGTTACTATTTTTATGCTATCTATAAAAACTTTGTGTATTTTATTTCATTATGACATAAAATAATAATTAATAATGTAATAATCTTACATTATTCTCTTTCTTACATTTGTTTCTAGGAGCTTTAGGTGTTAGAAAGCAAAGTTCCTCCCCACCATGAGAAAGAATATCAATTTATTTCAGCATCATTTGTTGAAAAAGCAACCCTTTCCCGATTGAATTACCTTAGCACTTGTGTCTAAAGTCAGTTGACTATCTGTATATTTATCTATCAAAACTTCTTCTCTGTTATTTTTGTATATCATCGTATTAATACCGTATAGTGAACTTCTGTCACTTATAGTAAGTCTTGAAATTATGTAGTCACTTTTTCCTCCAGATTATGTTGACTATTCTAAGTTCTTTGAACTTCCATATTAATTTTAGCTTAGGCTTGTCAATTTCTTTAAAAAAGCATTATGACATCTTATCAGGGTGGCATTGCTCCATATATTAACTTGCGGCAGGTAATTATCTTAGTAGTGTTAATTATTCCAATCAATAAATATGATATATTTTTTAACATTTATTTGGTATTCATTATAGTGCTGGTGAACAGTTTCAAAACTTTTTTTTTTTTTGGTGAAATTATTCACACCTTAAACAAATAGTAAGCTAAATAAAACATTTAAAGTACTAATTGTCAGTCCCTGGACAATAGACAGCACAAGGCAGTAATCTCTGTGGTAAAGGTCTTAGCAATCTTTAAGTCTCAGGTATAAATTACATTTTCTGTTCTTCTAACATATTAGCAAATTCTAGAGATCAATCAAATACTTTGTTTTTAATTGAAGAAGTACATAGTTCACTTAGGGCAAGAAAGTGAGAAATAAACTACTATTAGTATGTAGAAATTTCTTATTTTTTGTTGATTAGGAAGACTGGCATTTCAGATGTGATGATACTGGATACCTGTTGACGGGGGTCAATTCAGGCTCTCAGAATTGTGATTTTTGGAATTGTCTTGGAGGCAGTATTGCTATGAGCAGTTCTGGACTGATGGGACTAAACACTTATGAGATATAATATCAATGGAGCTATTTCAAAGTGTTATCCATGATATTATAACCCATCACACTAGGAAAATTGTGAAGCTCTACTCACCACTCTTGTAGATGGTCACAGTATTGAGTAAATCATTTATATATAATCAAATTGGCCAAGTATTTTCTAGAATGCTACTGTCTGCAACGTGTCTTCCCCAATTAAGAATTATAACAATAATAGTTTAAAATGTTCACCACTATTCATTGTTTAGCTTCTGTCTTCCAGGCATACTACTAAGCACTTCATTTGTATTTCCTGATTTAAATTCTCACAGCAACACTATATAAGAATAATATTTCCCATTTTACAGTAAGGAGAATTAGATAGCATTAACCAAAGATTCTTGGATAAATCCAGTATTTGAATTAAAGTCTTTTATGAAAATTGCATGTTTCAGATTAATACACTATACCACCTCTTTGAAAGTAATTTCATAGAGATCAGTTTACCCTGGAAATGTTTCAGAAATTTCATTGGTTCTCCCTAGTGTGTAATTGGTTCTGGCCCAAATTCTCAATCTTGAGAGAGTAAGCAAAGTCACCGCCATGAGCTTAAGAAGACTTGATCACACTGCCAGCTGTAGTCAGCTAACAGAGATTAGGGTATGCAACAGTTGATTAATTCCTTCACTGAAGTGAGATCATAGAGCTTCATGCAGTTCTTCTATTTATAGTCTTGGACAAAGAGCTAAAATTTCTTTGCTTTTTTGGGGAGAGTCTATATCATTATTCATTTTTTAAAATTTTCCTTCAGTTTCTAAAATGAGAGAAGAACTTACCTTTCAGCTTCTTCACACTGAACATCCATAAAGCTGACTTTACTGTGCCCTGAATAAATAGCATCTACATACAAAGGAGCACATCTGCATAGAAAAGCTGACAGTGAATCTTTCTGCAGAAAATTTGAGAGCCCTGTTGGTGTTCAGTAGAAGCTTCATTTTTCTTCTGCTCGCTTTGATTACTGCTAGACCTGCTGCTGTCAGAAGAACTAAAAGGGAAACTGAAAAACTTGATTAGAGCATCAGAGTCTGAGGTCCATAACCAGGGCTGAAAATCCAGGCAATTCTTTTATTTGCAGTTTTTACTGTTCATATATTCAAAAAGATGGGGGCAGACTTAGGTAACTAAATAGGATGAGTCTAAAATTATTTTGAAAACAGGCCTCATGGAATATGAGATACTACAATTTGGGACAGTTAGTAGAAAATTTTTCCCTGATGCTGAGTAAGTGAGGTGTAGGACTACAGTGTTGATAGGGAACTGGGTGTGAGGAAGAGATTTGTTAGTATTAACCCACAGTGGCTATCCTGAGACAAACCCACAATGGCAGTCCTGAGTTTTGCACTTTGAGATATTATACATTTAGGAAGCAAGTTTGGATCCATAAATCCACAAGAATAGGCATATAGCAGGAACTGGTTCTGAAAGAAAATGTCTAGAATGATGCTCCAGCCTAAGAAGATGGAACAAGTGGGGTTTATGAACTAAGACTTGGACCAGTTCTCTGAATCAAGGGGTTAAAATTATTATGAACCAACTATTCTTAAGGTCACTATGATAAATGACCAATTGTAGCACCAACAAGAATCACTTCATTTATGTAGAGCAGGCCTAAATTTAGCCTGATTTTATTATAAATTAAACATATACATCTTAAAGATCATGAGTGGTTTTTACAAAGTACATTTCTTGAAAGTTTCTGTTTTAACATTTAAAAAGTGGCCATATTATATGTATATGTGTGTGTGTGTGTGTATTTGCAAACTGAGAGAGCATTCGTGAAATATTCTGACTGGAAGTAGACATTAATGTATGTGGTATAGGAAAAAATTCATCTTGAGAGGCCTAGAGACAATGAAAATCAATGAAAAGGTATCAGTTGGAATAACAGAGTGGGTTCAGTAAGAAGCCTGGGTGTTTGTTAATTAACAATGAACATATCTATGTCTGCAAAGATGCCAGTGGGTAAGAAAACACATTTGTTACCCACACAAACCTGAAATCAAGTCTCAAGAGTGCACAGTTCTCAGTGCAGGCACGAAATTGAACAACCTCTCTTGTTGAAACCCGCTTTGTATGGTCCTCCCAAGTTTCTCAAGGTGGCTGATGATTCTTCTGAGTAAGGGAGGCCAGCTAGGACAGAATATACTGAACCCACCAGGGAATGGTTTTAGGTCTCCTCATTAAACAGCTCTGGATTATGCAGATAGGAATCTTTTACATCCAGTTGAAAAATCTGCTTATGCATCTTTTCCTGTCTCTTTTTGAGGTACTTGAAAGATCTCTAAATTTAGAAACAAGAAATTGGTTTCATATATCAACAGTGTCACTTAACAGCTATGTGATGTGGGAGAGAAAAAACTCAGTTTTTCAAATTTTCTTAGGTTCAAATTCTCTAAGATCCTCTCTTAGGTTCTCTGAGGGTTCAGATTCTCTTACTTTGTAGTTACTTTGATTGTGCAATGCTGAGAGCCGTAAAATTGGACCCTGGAATTGAACCAAGGAGGGTCTCTAAAGCATTTGATCTCAGTTAAAAGTTCTAGATAGCTAAAGGTGTCATTTAAAAATTTTAAGTCCATTTTTCCAGCTTAAAAAATATTTAAGGATAGAGAGCAATAGCTTTTTATTAAATAATTGTTCATTATTTGGGGTTGAACTACCAACTTTCCATGAGTCTTGAATATGTAAGATTGGGTGCAGAAGCAGAAAGAAAAAACCTCACATTGCTCTGTGTGTGAGAGAGAGAGAGGACACATAAATGTGAGTATACACGTGTGCATATGTTTGAGTATGCATGTGTACGGTTGTGAAATTGTGTGAATATATGTTAATGAGTGATGTCTGTGAGTGTGAGTATAATTAAAGTGAAACAAAATTAAAGCAACTGGAGTGGGTTGCCATTTCCTTCTCCAGGGATCTTCCTGACCCAGGGATCAAACCCAGGTCTCCCACATTGCAGGCAGACACTTTAACCTCTGCACCACCAGGGAAGACAAATAGTCAAAGTGAAACAAAATTAAAGCAACTGTAAAAATGAAACCAATTGTTAGTTGAGTGAATAGAGAGGCAATTCTGAAAGGAGCTATGTTATGACTGTTTATTTTGTTACAATGGCTATCAAAATTAAGCCTAGCTTTAAGGCCAAATAAATCTGAATTCATACACCTATTATGAAATAAATAGTGCATGAATTCAAAGGGTAGAGAATCGATAATTGAATTTGTAAATGTATTCTCGTTCTTTTGGTAAGCATTTCCATCATTTTGTGATGTGCATACACAGTTATCTACTATATTAAAATGAGACTGCTCAGGCATTATTTTGAAAAGTATAATCAATAAACACTATCCATAAACATAATATATTGCCATAAGGACCAGATTGATTAATTCTGCAATAGTTAGATTTTTTTCCAATATATTTTAGCAAAAGTCAGTTTCTGCACATGGCTATGTACAGAGTAAGTCCATAAATCTAATGCATAATGATGCATGTGTATTATTCAAAATTCACATCAACAGTATTCTTACAATAAAAATGAATTACTTCAATAATTTTTAATTTAATCTTGAAATTCGGTATTAAGAAGGAATCTTAGCATTGAACAAATCCAGTCACTTCACTTTATATGAAGAAATTTAAACTCTCTTATTATTAATAGACTACTAAATGACTCACTCCTTGCGAAACTCAGATCTATCATTAAAGTCACATGACTGTGTATTTTTCAGTGGAAATCTTACATCTTTCCCTTTGAACATTTTAGTATTCTATAAATTTAGAGATCTTAAGCACTTTGTCCCATTTTTCCTAGACAGGGAAATTTTAAGAGAAAAATGTGCTATTGGCACTTGAGTTTTACATAACTCTTAAACATCTTATATTTCATACTGTGTGATGTGAATTTTGATGTGTGGGTGAGATGGAAGGCTCTATATGTAGATATGGGACATACGCCTGGATAAGTTGATGTAGGAGGAAGACTATAATTTTTACTGTATTGAGCAAAGGTATAAAAATTGTTACTGTCTATCTGGGAGATCTGAAATATATTGTTGAAACCTGATTGTGTAGAACTTTACCAATACACTGGTGACTGCCAAATTAACATTTTCCAGAAAAAGCCTTCTTGAGTTTTTGGCCTCTTTATATAATGTTTTATTCCGACTTGGACATCTCAAATTCATCACACCAAAACCTCCTCATTTTCTCTTCAAGTCTATTCCTAACCTGGATCTTGGTGTTAATATGATGGTTTCTTCAGTCAACCGCGTAAGAAATTCAACATTAATTTAAGATTCACCCTTCATTTCTCTCCTACTCTCAACCCAATTAATTAACCCTTCATATTTTATACCCTAAATATTTATTGTATCTCCTCTTGTTGTTTTAGTTTACATTCATGAGATTTCTCACTCAGATTAATCCGACAGTCTTAACATTTTTCTCTATTTTAAATGTATTCTCAGTAAAAGAGTTAATTATTTTAAAACATAAATATCTTAATAACTATATTTTCATGTAAGATTCTTTAATAGATTTCCATTTTTGTAAAGAAGCTAAACTTCTCCAAATAAAAGCCAAAGTCTTTCATGATTTGTTCCTTTCTTAAGTAATCAGGTTCATTTCCTGCCACTACTCCTGCCATTACTCCAGTAAAACCAACGGTACTGTGGATGTCTGAATGCTCCACACTCAGCTAGCTCTGCCCTTTGCATCTTCTTCTTCTCTGCTGAGTACCTGCTCTATCACTCTTTAAAGATTCAGAGACAATATCCCCCCTTTTAGGAAATATTAACTAATATGTGAAAGGCTGACTCATTAGAAAAGACCCTGATGCTGGGAAAGATTTAAGGCAGGGGGAGAAGCGGGCAGCAGAGGATGAGTTGGTTGGATGGCATCATCGACTCTATGGACATAAGTTTGAGCAAACTCGAGGAGACAGAAAAGGACAGGGAAGCCTGGTGTGCTGTGGTTCACTGGGTCACAGAGTCAGGCACGACTGAATGACTGAACAACAATGTTCTTCTTTTCCCAGTTGCCTGTGTTAGATGTCCCTCGGCAGTGCTCCTTTATTCTCCTTTGCATACACAGCATTTAATAAAGCTATCTATGATTATCTGTCAGACTGATGAGGCAACCTTGTAAAAAATGAATAGAAAATAGAAATTTTATTAGGGAACGCTAACTCTGGTATTGATTGAGTATTGGCAACATCTACTTGTTTTGTTTTCCAGAAGTCCTAACTTCTTTCATGGAGGAGTTATTTAATGAAAAAATCTAGTTAAGATCCAAAATTACATTAAGAATCAGGACTTTGAAGACAAGAAGAAAAATGTGTATGCTGCTCAGAAGTATTTAACCAGAGAACTGAATGAAAAAGAAAATGATGAGTTAAAGTTCCAAAATGTATTTGAGGTTTATAAGAATTGACCCTTAGGTGCTGTGCTTTCGACTATCTTTACTTAGCTTGTGTGTCTGAAAGAGTGATTGCTTTAGTATGGCGAGGGACTATGTTTACCATGTTTCTGATTATGACTGGGGACAACACTAATTTCAAATATTCCTTCAAGTATTTGCTGTACTCATCATATTTCAAATCCAGATCTTTATGCCTCTTCCTTTAGATGGGTAACTTGACCCAGATTATCAGTTGTTCATTCATGTTATGTAACATTTTTGTTTGGCATACTGATGTTGTTCAGTCTAGAACATCATGGTACTATTATAAACATATGTTTGGACAAATTTGGAAGACTTTTTAAGTGCAAACATAACTAATAATACTTCCTTCAAAATATCTATTGATAAGTATAATAAAGCATATATTGAAGCTGGCAACTTCAAAACTTATAGAATCATGCATGGAAAACTAACTTTTCAATTAAAGTTTGAAAGTATGATTTCCCTAACTTTGGTTCCACAATTCTATTTGAAATATAATTCATCTGTTAGTTTATAACTAGTAAATATTAGAATAGCTGCAGAAAATTTGTGTGCCAAATAAACTTTTCAGTGGCAAAATTTTTTAAATGCCAGATCACTTTATTAGAGGCTTACCATCATAATATCAGTTGTCTTCTAAATTCTTCATGGATAGATGATAATTAAATTTGAACTCTGGGAATACTTTTATAGATTCCCAATTCATCTTTAAGGCAACTAAATATTTCATTTTGTCTTATATACTAGTGTGTGTGTGCATGCATGACTGTGTTAGTTGCTCAGTTATGTCCAACTCTTTGTAACCCCATGGACTGTAGCCTACCAGGTTCCTCTCTCCATGGGATTCCTGGGGCAAGGATATTAGAGTGGGCCGCCATTCCCTTATCCAGGACAGTAGAGAATAGGTTGATACTTTTTAAAGTAATTATTCCAATCAAATAAAATATAAATCCTGTGTTTCTAAAAAGCCTTTGAATAAATCTTAGAAAGTCAGATTCCCTTCTCCCATTTTTTTAAACAGGAAGTACCATCAATGTCACTGGAAATGTAATATTGTAGTAAATGTTCTGATTGATTGTTTTTTAAATACAGATTTATATGTTTCTAGAAGCCCTTTATGTGTAGTTTTCTATGGGCACCCAACAGCCAGCATGCCAGCATGACTTGGCTTTTGTCAACAAGGCGTGCCAACACTCCCAAGTCTGAGAACTTTAGAGTTCTCTAATTCCCTTCTTTAGATGAATCATCATTAGAATTGACCAATGGAAGAAGGTGAAGCAGAA
The DNA here is from genome assembly GCF_032405125.1 of Capricornis sumatraensis. Classification (NCBI taxonomy): domain Eukaryota; kingdom Metazoa; phylum Chordata; class Mammalia; order Artiodactyla; family Bovidae; genus Capricornis; species Capricornis sumatraensis. The sequence continues at coordinate 39,426,504 of NC_091073.1, read as the reverse complement.
ACCATTCCTCTTAGGAGATCCTAGCGACCAGATGCAGGGCTTCACACACCTCTTGACACACCTCTTGATAAACTGGCACTACGCTCTCCCCCAGCTCCTGTACTTCAGGCTGGAATCCTTCAAGGTTCTTTCTAAAATCTTTTCATTACCATCACTCCCACAGTTCCCCCTTTAGCTCTTCCCACATACATATAAACCTGATTCTTCCACATTTTATATTGCTTTATTTCTCTATTACGTCTAGTTTCTCCCTTTACCTGACTTAACCCAGACTGATACATCAGTTAGAGAAGATTTACCTTTCGTCTGACTTGGATATTCTTCATCAGTGAAAGAACAGGCAGCTTGGTAGTTCTCACAAGGGGTTTAGAGGAAGTACAGGATTGCCCACAGGGCAGCTGGATCAGTGGTCAATCCTTAGGGTGAAACGGAAAATAGATTGAATGCCAAAGACATCCTTTACTCATATAACAACTAGAATTTCAGAAATGAAGCACATTCTGAAAATTATCTATTCCAACATCTAAAACTAAATGTGGAAAGTGAGATGACTGCCTTCAGTCGAGGTAACTGAGTAACTTGTTGCAGTTCACTCAGTAGGCTAGTGGTAATGCTGGGAGGAAAAGAAGTCATTATCCCTGTGCTTGAAAAGTTCACATTCTTTTAACCATGATTTAGGCAGAATGGTACTTTTTCTTTATGAGTTAATAGCTCAGAAGTGGTACACACACATATATTAATAGGTAAATATACAATTTATATATATAACTAATATACAAATTAACATTTTATATAAATGTATATGTATGTAGGTGTTGAATAGATTCAAGGAGTTAGATCTAGAAAATGGAGTACTTGAAGAACTATGGACAGAGGTCTGTAATATTGTATAGGAGGCAGTGAAAAAAAAAATCCCAAAGGAAAAGAAATGCAAGAAGGCAAAGTGGTTGTCTGAGGTGGCTTCACAGATGGAGGAGGAAAGAAGTGAAGTGAAAAGTGAGGGGAGAAGGGAAAGGTACACCCAGCTAAATACAGAGTTCCAGAGAATAGAAAGGAGAGACAAGAATGCATTCTTCAGTGAACAATGCAAACAAATAAAGGAAAACAACAGAAAGGGTAAGACTAGAGATCTCTTGAAGAATGTTAGAAATAAAGGAACATGTCATCCTAAGATGGGTGTAAGAAAGGACAGAAACAGTGAAGACCTAAAAGAAGCAGAAGAAATCAAGAAGAGATGGAAAGAATACACAGAAGAACTGTACAGAAAAGATCTTAATGACCTGGATAACCACGATGGTGTAGTCTCTTACTCAGAGCCAGATATTCTGAAGTGCGAAGGCAAATGGGCCTTAGGAAACTCTGTTCCAATAAAGCTGGTACAGGTGATGGAATTCCAGTAGAGCTATTTAAAATACTAAAAGATGATGTTATTAAAGTGTTGCACTTAATATATCAGCAAATTTGGAAAACCCAACAGTGGCCACAGGACTGGAAAAGGTCAATTCTCATCCCAGTTCCCAAGAAGGGCAGTACTAAAGAGTGTTCAAACCACCAGGCAATTGCACTCATCTTCATCTCATACTAGTAAGGTTATGGCCAAAATCCTCCAAGCTAGGTTTCAGCATGAACTGAGAAATTCCAGATGTTCAAGCTGCATTTAGAAAAGGCAGAGGAATCAGAGATCAAATTGCCAGCATTCACTGGATCACAGAGAAAGCAAGAGAGTTCCAGAAAAACACCTACCTCTGTTTCATTGACTATGCTAAAGCCTTTAACTGTGTGGATCACAACAAACTGTGGAAAATTCTTAAAGAGATGGGAATATCAGGTTATCTTACCTGTCTCCTGAGAAACCTATATGTGGGTTAAGAATCAACAGTTAGAGCCCTTTATGGAACAACTGACTGTTTAAGAATTGAGAAAGGCGTACAAGAAGGCTATTTATAGCCAACCTGTTTGTTTAACTTACACACAGACTACATCATAGGAAATGCTGGGATGGATGAGTTACAAGCTGGAATCAAGATTGCCAGGAAAATATAAACAACCCCAGATATGTGGATGATACCACTCTAATGGCAGAAAGCAAAGAGGAAATAAAGAGTCTCTTGATGAGGGTGAAGGAAGAGAGTGAAAAAGCCAGCTTAAAACTCATTATTACAAAAACTAAGATCATGTCATCCAGTCCCATCACTTCATGGCAAATAGAAAAGGAAAAGCTGGAAGCTCTTGAGAATCCCTTGGAAAGCAAGGAGATCAAACCAGTCAATCTTAAAGGAAATCAACACTGAATAGTCATTGGAAGGACTGATGCAGAAGCTGAAGCTCCAATAATTTGCGAACAGTCGACTCTTTGGAAAAGACCCTAATGCTGAGAAAGATTGAAGGCAGAAGGAGAAGAGGATGACAGGATGAGATGGCTGGATGGCATCACCAATTATTTGACATAACTTGGGTAAACTCTGAGAGATGCTGAGGGGCAGGGAAGCCTGGTGTGCTGCAGTCCATGGTGTCACAAAGAGTGAGACATGACTTGGTGACTGAACAAAAATTGTATGTATAATTTAAAACTTGGCCTTGCTAATAAACTAGCTATGATTGGAAAACCATTAGCTTACTTTAAGAACTTTATGTTTTCTGAGGCAAGAATATTTTCTCCTCTTCTACTGACACTCAGATCATCTGTATTGTGATTTTACATAAACAAATTTCAGAACAATTATCAAAATATAACTAATTTAATATGTAGCTTTTTTTTGGGGGGGGGAGGGTAATTCCCATTAGCAATCCCATGTTTGATGGTTCACTATGAGAACTCACAGGATTCTAATAGTCTTATTCACAGCTCATTAAAGTGAAAGAATACAAAACATAATTGACAATGAGAAAAGTCTTATGGAGCAAAGTTTGGGGCAAAATAGAAACGAGCTTTCAGTGATCTTTTCCCAGTAGAGTCTATAAGGCACACTTACTCACCCCGGCAACAAGTTGTGAACATGTATGTAAAATTTGTTAGAGACCAGTGAGCAGAGATTTTGTGGGGAGCTATTCACATATGCATCCCCTGCTGGAAGGAATCCAAATTCCAGAGCCCCAGAAGGAAAGAAGGTGTTTATTTAACATATACCGTACTGTTTGTTCAGGGCTTCCCTGGTGGCTCAGACAGTAAAGAATCTGCCTGCAATGTGGGAGCCTGGATTTGATCCCTGGGTTCGGAAGATCCCCTAGAGAAGGAAATGGCAACCCATTTCAGTATTCTTGCCTGGAGAATCCCATGGACAGAGGAGCCTGGTGGGCTACAATCCATGTGGTTGCAAAGAGATGCACATGACTGAGTGACTAACATAATATAATATAATACTGTTTGTTCAAGGAGTTTAGGCATAGTAAGTCACTCTTATCAATTAATGTCAGGGACCCTTCCCAAATCCAAGTTCCCAAATGGCAGCCAAAGGTAAACCTTGAGAGCAGGCCTCCCAAAGATAGCAGTTAAACCTTCTATGTTAATTCTTTTCTGCACATCCTAGTGTTCACAACTTAAAAATGTAACTGAAAAATAACCAAAGCTGTTGCCATTGATGTTAGCATCTAAAGTTCAGGCAATTCCTGTTACTTTAGGAATGCTGTGGAGAAAGAACAATGCTTCACTCCTTCTAGGATCTGATGAGATCACAATGCTATGTATAACAGCTGGAGGGCAAATGGTATAGCAGATATTTTCCAGTTGATACACATTGGTTTCACAGTTGATTTTCCAATTTTACGTACTCTGAAATGGTATCACTTGACTTACAGTATTGCATTCTGGTTGGTTTTTTTTTTTCCTTCTTCTGCTTTTGGAGTTTTTAATTTTTTACATTTTGTTTTGCTGTTATGAAAATAGAAAAATGTGCACACCACTGTTGTCTCATGGTTCATAAACATTATAAAACCAAAAACACAGTTTTACCACCTTTTCCACACCTGCTTAGCAGTTAGGTATTTCCTTCCCTGGTACCTGCAGCTATCTGAATGTCTCTGTGATTATATATTAAAAACGTTGTTATGTGAAAATTCATTATTGTGTAATTATCTTCTCTCATCCCTAAATTGTGAGTTTCTCAGAGATTATGACTGGATCCAGAATTAGTACATCCAGAAATAGTAGCTACTACTAGATGTTCAAAAATACTTATTTTCTAATGAGAGAACTTTTTTTTTTTTTTCTGTATGAAAGTAACAGCTGCTGGAATGAAAAACAGTCATTGGAAAAACAATAAATCAAGCCTCATAAACCTAAACTAAAAATAAGGAGACAAATAGAAGATAGATAACAGACTAAATGAAATATTGAATATATCTAGTGTCCCTTTTGTGTTACTGCATGATTTATTTCAAATAAGAAAATTACTGATCTTTAGATATTTCAGGATTGTTAGAAGTTGACATTAGGGTAATAGATGACAAATATTCTTGAAATATTTAAACTTCAAAAATTCAGAGAAAGTAAAATGATAACTTTTATAATCCCAACAACTAGAAAGAATACAGTGCAAATTACTTCTGAGTAGATTGTGGTTGGATAAAGTGGAGAGAAGAAGAGTTTCTCTCAAATTGGAAGAATGTTCCCTTTCCACCAAGAGCCAGGAAATCTTATATAAGCCCTCCTACAACAGCAGACATTTAGATTCAAACACTCCTTGGTATTTACGAACAGCTGTAGCTAGCAGAACTGGAGGAGAGATCTACCTCCTGGAGTTTTAGAATTTGCAAAGATCTGTGCATAACAAATAGGAACAGAAATAACTAGAGCTATGAAATCAACTTGACGAAAACAGTTCTTAAAATTGGTACTTGAATCAATTTCAACCCTGGAGCCCAAACATTCATTGCATTTATAATGAAAATCTTCATACAACAACATGACCAATTGATAAGGCACTTAATTGGATGCATCAAAACAAGAGACATGACAGATTAGAAAAATGGAACAACAATTTGTCTATTTCAATAAGCACACCCTGGTTGAAGATTTTTATAGATACCTAGCATATAATTTTGGTAATAAATATCAGAACCCCATTACAATTACATTTGTTTAAGTTCATTTAAAAGTGAGTAGTCATTAATTCTTTCTTCCCCCCAAACCATATACTATGGCTGGGGCTTTACTGGTGGCAGACGGTAAAGCGTCTTGTTTACAATGCGGAAGACCTGGATTCGATCCCTAGGTCGGGAAGATACTCTGGAGAAGGAAATGGCAACCCACTCCAGTACTCTTGCCTGGAAAATCCCATGGATGGAGGAGCCTGGCAGGCTACAGTCCATGGGGTTGCAAAGAGTTGGACAGGACTTAATGACTTCACTTTCTTTCTTTCTTACTGGTGGCTCAGTGGTAAAGATCTGCCTGCCAAGCAGGAGATTTGGGTTCACTCCTTGGGTCAGGAAGATCCCCTGCAAAAGGAAATGGCAACCCACTCCAGTATTCTTGCTAGGAAAATCCCATGGTCAGAAGAATCTGATGGGCTACAGTCCCAGGGTGCCACAAAAGTGTTGGGCAAAATTTAGCAACTGAACAACCATACTGCAGCTGCAATCAGTCCAGACTCTTCAGTCTTCCAGTCCCCTATACCCCAGCTTTATTGAGGTGATAACTGACTTATAACTTTGTTTAAGTTTAAGGTATACAACGTGTTGTAACGCAACATAATTACCACAATAGGGTCAGCTAAACATCTGTAACACAATTAATTACCTTTGTATGAGTGTGTGATGAGACCATTTAAGGTCTACTCTCTAAATAACTTTCAGACTGTGTGGATCACAATAAACTGTGGAAAATTCTGAGAGAGATGCGAATACCAGACCACCTGACCTGCCTCTTGAGAAATGTGTATGCAGATCAGGAAGCAACAGTTAGAACTGGACATGGAACCACAGACTGGTTCCAAATAGGAAAAGGAGTGCGTCAAGTCTGTATAGTGTCACCCTGCTTATTTAACATATATGCAGATTACATCATGAGAAATGCTGGACTGGAAGAAACACAAGCTGGAATCAAGATGGCCAGGAGAAATATCAATAAGCTCAGATATGCAGATGACACCACCCTTATGGCGGAAAGTGAGGAGGAACTAAAGAGCCTCTTGATGAAGGTGAAAGAGGAGAGTGAAAAAGTTGGCTTAAATCTCAACATTCAGAAAATGAAGATCATGGCATCCGGTCCCATCCCTTCATGGCAAATAGATGGGGAAACAGTGGAAACAGTGTCAGACTTTATTGTTTTGGGGCCCCAAAATCACTGCAGATGGTGACTGCAGCCATGAAATTAAAAGACGCTTACTCCTTGGAAGAAAAGTTATGACCAACCTAGATGGCATATTCAAAAGCAGAGACATTACTTTGCTGACTAAGGTCCATCTAGTCAAGGCTATGATTTTTTCAGTGGTCATGTATGGATGTGAGAGTTGGACTGTGAAGAAGGCTGAGTGCTGAAGAATTGATGCTTTTGAACTGTGGTGTTGGAGAAGGTTCTTGAGAGTCCCTTGGACTGCAAGGAGATCCAACCAGTCCATTCTGAAGGAGATTAGCCCTGCGATTTCTTTGGAAGGAATGATGCTCAAGCTGAAACTCCAGTACTCTGGCCACCTCATGCGAATTGTTGACTCATTGGAAAAGACCCTGATGCTGGGAGGGATTGGGGGCAGGAGAAGGGGACGACAGAGGATGAGATGGCTGGATGGTATCACTGACTTGATGGACGTAAGTCTGAATGAACTCCGGGAACTGGTGATGGACAGGGAGGCCTGGTGTGCTGCAATTCTTGGGGTCGCAAAGAGTCGGACACGACTGAGCGACTGAACTGAACTGATGTAAGGCAATATTGTTGACTATAGTCACCAAGCTGTACATTACATCCCAAGAATATATTTATCTTGTAACTGAAACTTTGTACACTTTGACTGACATTCCCATTCTCCACACCCTGACATCATGCAGTATTTTTTTTCACTGATTTATTTTGCCAGCATAATGGCATCAAATTTTCAACCCTCCTGTTGCAAATAGTAGTATTTCCTTCTTTCTTATGGTTGAACAAATACCTTATTGCATAAATGTGAATATTCATTTATCCATGGATGTGCTTAGATTGCTTCCATGTCTTGACTATTGTGAATGGTGTTGCAATGAACATGGGGTGCATATATCTCTTCAACTTAGTTATTTTATTTCCTGTGGAAATTCCTTAGTGATTTCATTTCATTCCATACACCAATGTGTAGAGCTGCTGGGTCATCTGGTAGTAATATTTTTAACTTTTTGAGAAACCTCCGTAGTATTTTCCTTAGAAGCTGTACCAGTTTATATCACTACCAATTGTATACAAATGTTCTCCTGTTCTCCTTTATCTACATCCTTGCTAACATTTATCTTTTGTCTTTTTGCTAATAGTCATACTAACATTCTAACAAGGGTAAGGTAATAAGTCAGGTTTTTACATGCCTTTCCCTGCTGATTAATGCCTTTGAATACGTTTTCATGAACCAGTTGACCATATGTATAACTTCTTTGGAAAAATGTCTATTCATCTTTTTCCCACTTTATAATTTGACTTTTTTCTTTTCTTTTTTATTTATTTATTTTTTTGCCCTTGAGTTGTATGACTTCTTCACATACTTTGGATGTTAACCTCTTATGGAATATATGGTTTTCAGATATTTTCTCCCTTTCTGCAGGTTACCTTTTCACTTTATTAGCTTGTTTCCTTGCTGTTAAAAAGCTTTTTATTTTGATGTGGTTCAAATTGTTTTTATTTTATTTCTTATATTCTGGTGTCATATCCCAAAATTTGTTGACAAGATCAATGTCAAAAAGATTTTTCTTTTTTTTTTAAGCAATTTTATAGTTTCAGGTCTTTAAGTCTTGTTCCACTTTGAGTTAATTCTTGTGAGTAATGTAAGATAGGTGTCCAGTTTCATTCATTCACATGTAGATATCTAGTTTTCCCTGTACCATTTAATAGTCCACTCTTTCCCCAGTAAGCATTCTTGACTCTTGCCAATTATGAGTTAACTTAAGTGTTCAAATTTATTCATCTTATAAAGATGCTTAACACATCTTTTGTTTCTTTTCTTATAAAACTCTAGGTATAAGTTATGTCTTTTCATCCACTTGAAGGTTATTTTTTTCTTCAGTATTTTTGGGATAGAGGAAAATTTTCTTATGTTGCACTGGACTCAGTGACTTGGTAGTTATTCCTTCTTCTGCTCATTAGATCCACCACTACCACTGCTTACCCTGTGGCCTTTGCTCTGGGAATTCCTGGATTTCAGTATTCCCGATATTATGCTAAAACACTTTTGGGGACTTTAGAGGGGTAGAAGTGTGGGATAGACCACACCTAACATAATCTATTCATTCACATATTTAACTAAAAACTATCTACAAACTAGTAGAACTGAACAGTTTATATTAAAAAAGAGCAGTTTTCTTCTAGATTCCTCTTTCTTTGCTCTCACTTCACTTTGAGAATTTTGTTTGTTTGTTTTTTGAGGTAGCTGCATCTAAATCTCTTTTAAAATGTGTTTGTAGTATTATTCTTTAAGTTAGTACATTCTGATTTATCTATTGGTTTTGGTATGTCAGATGAGGGTTTAGCTACTGAATTATTACTCTTCTCTTGGAATGCCTACCTTCGTAGTATTGCTGTTACTTTTTATTTAATTAATGTTTATAATGCATTTCTATTTCCTTTAATGCCAACTGTAGACAATACTGTTTTACACTTCTGTTTAGTCCATTTTGTCCACTATAACAATATACAGTGAACTGACTGGCTTATACAACAGTAATTTATTAATATTTCTCGCATATCTGGAGTCTGAAAATTCAAGATGGAGGCACCAGCAGATTCAGTGTCTGGTGAGAGCCTCCCTCTTAATTCACAGATGGCTAAAGTCTCCTTTTGTCCTCATATGGTGAGAGAGGCCAAGGAGCTCTCTGGCTCTTTTATATGAATATAATCCCATTGGGGGGGAAGTGAAAACAGTAACAGATTTTATTTTCTTGAGCTCCAAAATCACTGCGGCCTGTGACTGCAGCCACAAAGTTAAATGATGCTTGTTCCTTGGAAGGAAAGCTATGACAAATCTAGACCGCATATTAAAAAGCAGAGATAACACTTTGCTGACAAAGGTCCATATAGTCAAAGCTACAGTTTTTCCAGTAGTCACATATGGATGTGAGAGTTGGACCACAGAGGAGGCTTAGTAATGAAGAATTGATGCTTTCAAACTGTGGTGCTGGAGAAGACTCTCTAAGGTCTCTTGGACTGAAAGGAGATCAAACCAGTCAATCATAAAGGAAATCAACCCTGAATATTCACTGGTAGAACTGATGCTGAAGCTAAAGCTCCAATACTTTGGCCAACTGATGAGAAAAGTCAACTCACTAGAAAAGATCTTGATACTAGGAAAGATTGAGGGCAGGAGTAGAAGGGGGAGACAGATGATGAGATGGTTGGATGGCATTCACCAACTCAATGGACATGAGTTTGAGCAAACTCCAGGAGGTTGTGAAGAACAGGGAAGCCTGGGTTGCTGCAGTTCATGGGATCCCAAAGGGTCAGACACAACCTAGAGACTAAACAACAATCCCATTCATGAGGGCCCCACCCTTGTGACCTAATCATGTCCCAATCACTCCACCTTCCAATATCATCACTTTAGAGGTTAGGTTTCAACATGTGAATGATGAATGGACACAAACATTTAGACCACAGTGACTTTACTCCAGAATACTCCAGGAGTATTATTTTACTGTAATTTTGTTACCCTTTTCTTGCCATTTATTAAATTCTGTCATCTGTGCTTTTCCTTTAATATGCCTCAAGTTAAGTAATATTTCCATTCTCTTTTAAAACCACATGAAATCTTTTTTTATGTCTATCTGATTCTAAAATTCCTAAATCAACAAAATTGTCTAGCTAAATATGTTTATGTAAAAATCAAGAGCATATGTGCTATGTGTCCAACTCTCTGATCCTATGGATCACAGCCAGCCAGATCCCTCCATCCATGGGATTCTCAAGGCAAGAATACTGAAATGAGTTGCCATGCCTTCCTTCAGGAAACGTTCCTATCTTCCTGACCCAGGGATTGAACCTGTATCTCTTATGTCTTCTGCATTGGCAGGTAGGTTCTTTACCATTAGCACCATCTGGGAAGCTAAATATGTCTATGCAAAAATCAAGGACAATAGAACCAAATGATGTACTGTGATAAAAAGGTGGAAGATGGCCATATATATATATATATATATATATATATATATATATATATATATATATATATATATTCACATTCTTTTCATTGACAGTGTGGTTGAAGACTCTTACTTGAGTCAGTCTGGGTGTTGTGACTATTTTGACAAATAGAACATTGCAGAAGTCATGGAATGTCAGTTTCCAGCCCCAGAATTTAAAAGATAGCAGCTTTCATTTCTGTGTCTTAGAAGATCATCTGAGGTCCCTCGTGTGCCAATGAAATACTTCCTGCTTCACTGCTGGGAGAGAGGATCTGTAAATAATTTTTTGACAGTCACAGTGGGACCTGTACTTTCATCCATTTCTTCCAAAATAATAGACATATGAGTGAATCAGTTTTGTACCCTCCATACTAGCTCATCTACCATCTGAGCACCACTGAATGACCTCAGTTGATACCACACGGAATAGCAGAATTACCCAGCTAAACAGTGTCTGCATTCCTAATCTATAAAATTGTGAGATTTAATACACTGATTGTTGTCAGTCACCAAAGTTCAGTATTTTGTTCTTTTATGTTGCAAAACATAACTAGGAGAGTTATTTCCTTATTTGTTTAGGATTTTTCTTTTCCCAAAGTCTTTATTGGATTTTTCTTTTAAAGTTGCCAAACTTGTATCTATTATATCATGAATTATTTTCAAATGATCCATCATAGCACCTATTCTCAGGATTCCTCTTAATTCCTGGAAATCCCATTCCACCTGCTTACCATTTTCCTTATACAAACTAAAATATGCGATTTTTAGATCTGTTACAAATCTGTAACCTTGGGACTTCCTTTTGCTTCCCTCTTTAAATGAAGTGAAAATTTCCTGAATCCTATATCTTCCACTTTCGCATTTTACTTACTTGCTTTGATAGAGTATGTTCAGGAGGAATTTGCTGAGAGAATGCTTCCAAGGTAAATGTTCTTATTCTTTGCATATTGAACATATTTTTGGCTCTTGCCTGTGACTAAATGGATTTGGAATTTAAGATTCAAGTATGTTTTTCTCTGATCTTTGAACTATTTTTTTCCATTGTATTCTAAAATACTGCATGCATTTTATATGAGAAAGTCAATGTTAGTCTTATTTTTATTCCTTCTAGATAATCTCTTTTGTGCCTTAGGTGTCTCTTTTCATTCCTTATACTGAGCTATTTTATTATTTTATTAATAGCAAGTGAATTTTAGCAAGTGAAGAGGTTTTCTGGCATATTCAAGTAATAGATAAAAGGAGAAAGGTATCCCTGCTACTTCTCTCTCTCTCTCTCTCTCTTTTTTTTTTTTTGTTTCTTGCAATGTGTAAAAATTGTTTTAAAATTGTGTTTGAAAAAATTGGTGCTATGGATCTGCTATGAGATGATGACTAATTGAGGTAGTGATTACTGTAAAAATGACTTTTGAAAAAGTAGAAATTAAGAGCTATTCCACAGGCTATTCCATTAACATCATTACACACAGTCAGCGGCTAGCAACTCTGATTAAAATCAAGATGCTTTACTCTTGAAATACACCATCTCATTTTACTAGACAGCATGATGCCCTCTCAGAAGAGATGGTATGTTATTTCTGAATAACTTAGTGGATCACTGGAAGGACTGTGAGCAGTGACAAAGATTTTAAGAATTATTTAATACATTTTCCATGCTTATATGAATAATCTTGAGTTCCCCCCCACCCCTCATTTCTATTATTAAATATTTGCTTTTCCTTCAAAGCTCATTTGAGAGAGCTTGGCGAGGTGCATAAAAGTCCTACATTTGTGAGGGTTTAGAATTTTGGAGTTGTAGACCACGCTGATTTTCACACTTTAAATGACACTAATGCTCAAGAGAAAAGGAAAAAAATAAGATGAATTCAAATGAAAGATATATAGGATTTCAGTTCCAAGCAGATGTTGGTAACGTAGACAAAAATAACAATAATTAGCCAAGACACATTAAAATAGAGCCAATGAATCAACTGGTTATAAAAAAAAAGAGAAAATGAATGCAATGCAAGTTAGAATGAAAAGAGGTAAAACTTTCAATTGCACACATTATGATTAATGTGCCTTGTACACACAGAGTTACTTGTTTGGCGTTACCAAAGGCAAACCTCACGAATAGAAGTTAAAAAAAATCAAAGTTACAATGAATTAAGAATGCATTCAACATTTCTTCTTCCCATCTTTTAAATGAACTTTTTTTTCTTCCTCTTTTTGCTTTTTAAATCATTTTCCTGTCTTCTAAGCTAAAAAGTAAGATATTGATTTACTCCCCCACTTAAATAATTTTTTTTTTCCTGTTTTGGTCTTCAAAAATGCCTGATTTTACAATTTTCAATCAGGAAACAATTTACTTCCATATCTGCAACTTCTAGTCTTCCATTAGAAGAGAAAATATGGAAAACTCACTAAAGATAACAGATGTAGAAAATAGATTATAGTTATCATAAAAGAGGAGGGTTAGGGTGGTTGAAATGGGTGAAAGGGATAAACTAAATGGTAATAGATGGCAATGGTGATAAACACTTTGTAGTGTTTATACATGTTGAATTATAATACTGCATATATGAAACATATTTCAAATCATATATTAAAAATGAATATGTATAAATGAAAATTGATGCTGAGATACTGATAGAGGTTTATAGGGTTTTATATGATGATTATTTAAGCAAACTGATTTTTATAAATCTTTTAGCAAATTTCCATCTTCAGTCTTCCTCAGCCTCACCTAATCAGTTCAGTTCAGTTCAGTCGCTCAGTCGTGTCCCACTCCCTGTGACCCCATGAATCGCAGCACGCCAGGCCTCCCTGTCCTTCACCATCTCCTGGAGTTCACTCAGACTCACCTCCATCGAGTCCGTGATGCCATCCAGCCATCTCATCCTCGGTCGACCCCTTCTCCTCCTGCCCCCAATTCCTCCCAGCATCAGAGTCTTTTCCAATGAGTCAAATCTTCGCATGAGGTGGCCAAAGTACTGGAGTTTCAGCTTTAGCATCATTCCTTCCAAAGAAATCCCAGGGCTGATCTCCTTCAGAATGTACTGGTTGGATCTCCTTGCAGTCCAAGGGACTCTCAAGAGTCTTCTCCAACACCACACTTCAAAAGCATCAATTCTTCAGCGTTCAGTCTTCTTCACAGTCCAACTCTCACATCCATACATGACCACAGGAAAAACCATAGCCTTGACTAGACAGACCTTAGTCAGAAAAGTAATGTCTCTGCTTTTAAATATACTATCTAGGTTGGTCATTACTTTTCTTCCAAGGAGTAAGCGTCTCTTAATTTCATGGCTGCAGTCACCATCTGCAGTGATTTTGGAGCCCAAAAAAAATAAGGTCTGACACTGTTTCTACTGTTTCCCCATCTATTTCCCATGAAGTGATGGGACCAGATGCCATGATCTTAGTTTTCTGAATGTTGAGCTTGAAGCCAACTTTTTCGCTCTCCTCTTTCACTTCATCAAGAGGCTTTTTAGCTCCTCTTCACTTTCTGCCATAAGGGTGGTGTCATCTGCATATCTGAGGTTATTGATATTTCTCCCAGCAGTCTTGATTCCAGCTTTTGTTTCTTCCAGTCCAGCGTTTCTCATGATGTACTCTGTATAGAAGTTAAATAAGCAGGGTGACAATATATAGCCTTGATGTACGCCTTTTCCTATTTGGAACCAGTCTGTTGTTCCATGTCCAGTTCTAACTGTTGCTTTGGAATCAGTCTGTTGTTCCACGTCCAGTTCTAACTTTTGCTTCCTGACCTGCATACAGATTTCTCAGGAGGCAGGTCAGGTGGTCTGGTATTCCTTTCTCTTTCAGAATTTTCCACAGTTTATTGTGACCCACACAGTCAAAGGCTTTGGCATGGTCAATAAAACAGAAGTAGAAGTTTTTCTGGAAGTCTCTTGTTTTTTCCATGATCCAGCAGATGTTGGCAATTTGATCTCTGGTTCCTCTGCCTTTTCTAAAACCAGCTTGAACATCAGGAAGTTCATGGTTCACGTATTGCTGAAGCCTGGCTTGGAGAATTTTGAGCATTACTTTACTAGCATGTGAGATGAGTGCAATTGTGTGGTAGTTTGAGCATCTTTGGCATTGCCTTTTTGGAATTGGAATGAAAACTGACCTTTTGCGGTCCTGTGGCCACTGCTGAGTTTTCCAAATTTGTTGGCATATTGAGTGCAGCACTTTGACCGCATCATCTTTCAGGATTTGAAACAGCTCAACTGTATTCCATCACCTCCACCAGCTTTGTTTGTAGTGGTGCTTTCTAAGGCCCACTTGACTTTACATTCCAAGATGTCTGGCTCTGGATTAGTGATCACATCATCATGATTATCTGGGTAGTGAAGATCTTTTCTGTACAGTTCTGTGTATTATTGCCACCTCTTCTTAATATCTTCTGCTTCTGTTAGGTCCATACCATTTCTGTCCTTTATCAAGCCCATCTTTGCATGAAATGTTCCCTTGGTGCCTCTAATTTTCTTGAAGAGATGTCTAGTCTTTCCCATTCTGTTGTTTTCCTCTATTTATTTGCATTGATCCCTGAAGAAGTCTTTCTTATCTCTTCTTGCTATTCTTTGGAACTCTGCATTCAGATGCTTATATCTTTCCTTTTCTCCTTTGCTTTTCACCTCTCTTCTTTTCACAGCTATTTGTAAAACCTCCCCAGACAGCCATTTTGCTTTTTTGCATTTCTTTTCCATGGGGATGGTCGTGATCCCTGTCTCCTGTACAGTGTCATGAACCTCATTTCATAGTTCATCAGGCACTCAATCTATCAGATCTAGGCCCTTAAATCTGTTTCTCACTTCCACTGTATAATCATAAGGGATTTGATTTAGGTCATACTTGAATGGTCTAGCAGTTTTCCCTACTTTCTTCAATTTAAGTCTGAATTTGGTAATAAGGAGTTCATAATCTGAGCCACAGTCAGCTCCTGGTCTTGTTTTTGTTGACTGTATAGAGTTTCTCCATGTTTTGCTGCAAAGAATATAATCAATCTGATTTTGGTGTTGATCATCTGGTGATGTCCACGTGTAGAGTCTTCTCTTGTGTTGTTGCAAGAGGGTATTTGCTATGACCAGTGCATTTTCTTGGCAAAACTCTGTTAGTCTTTGCCCTGCTTCATTCCGCATTCCAAGGCCAAATTTGCCTGTTACTCCAGGTGTTTCTTGACATCCTAGTTTTGCATTCCAGTCCCCTATAATGAAAAGGACATCTTTTTGGGGTGTTAGTTCTAAAAGGTCTTGTAGGTCTTCATAAAACCGTTCAACTTCAGTTTCTTCAACTTTACTGGTTGGGGCATAGACTTGGATTACTGTGATATTGAATGGTTTGCCTTGGAGACGAACAGAGATCATTCTGTCATTTTTGAGACTGCATCCAAGTACTGCATTTCGAACTCTTTTGTTGATCATGGTGGCGACTCCATTTCTTCTGAGGGATTCCTGCCCACAGTAGTAGATGTAATGGTCATCTGAGTTAAATTCACCCATTCCAGTCCATTTTAGTTCGCTGATTCCTAGAATGTTGACGTTCACCCTTGCCAACTTCTTGTTTAACACTTCCAATTTGCCTTGATTCATGGACCTGACATTCCAGGTTCCTATGCAATATTGCTCTTTACAGCATCGCACCTTGCTTCTATCACCAGTCACATCCACAGCTGGGTATTGTTGCTTTGGCTCCATCCCTTCATTCTTTCTGGAGTTATTTCTCCACTGATCTCCAGAAGCATATTGGGCACCTAATGACCTGGGGAGTTCCTCTTTTGGTATCCTATCATTTTGCCTTTTCATACTGTTCATGGGGTTCTCAAGGCAAGAATACTGAAGTGGCTTGCCATTCCCTTCTCCAGTGGACCACATTCTGTCAGACCTCTCCACCATGACCCGCCCGTCTTGGGTTGCCCCCCAGGCATGGCTTGGTTTCATTGAATTAGACAAGGCTGTGGTCCTAGTGTGATTAGATTGACTAGTTTTCTGTGAGTGTGGTTTCGGTGTGTCTGCTCTCTGATGCCCTCTTGCAACACCTGACATCTTACTTGGGTTTCTCTTACCTTGGGCGTGGGGTATCTCTTCACGGCTGCTCCAGCAAAGCACAGCCGCTGCTCCTTACCTTGGACGAGGGGTATCTCCTTACCACCACCCTTCCTGACTTTCAATGTGGGATAGCTCCTTTAGGCCCTCCTATGCCTCGCTCAGCCACAGCTCCTCGGGTTGCTCCTCCCAGCCACCCCTGACCTCGGACGCGGGGTGTCTCCTCCCGGCTGCCACTGACCTCGGATGCAATATTGCAAACATTTACAAACATAATTATCAGTAAAGTTTTGAGCTACACATTTAAAAATATCAACCATTGTGTGAAATGCCATTAAATACATTCTTTCTTCCAACTTGAAAAAATATTAGTTGCTTTGTGACACCATGGACTATAACCCACCAGGCTTCACTGTCCATGGACTTCTCCAGTCAAGAATACTGAAATGGCTAGCCATCCGTTTCTCAGGGGATCTTCCTGACTGACCTAGGGATTGAACCTGGGTCTCTTCCATTGGCAGGCAGATTCTTTGCCATGGGAGCCATCAGAGAAGCCAATTTAACTAGAGTCTCCACCAAATAACTCCAAGGATTATATAAAATAATATATATATGAAAAACCTTTAAAATACAAAGTATCATATCACTCTAAACTGTTTTCTCTTTAATTATCTAAGATTTTCAACAAAAGTTTTGAAGTGAAATCATGCTACTAATGAAAAGAAAGGCAGATAAGATCCCTGATCAAATCTATTGAGAATTCTAAAGATCTTTGTAGACTTTTCCTTGGACTGAATAAGGCCTAATTCTTGTAAGCCTCCTCACCACACATGTATCCACTGCTCCTGGCTCCCAAATATAGGTTATTAGTGAGGTGTTAGGGCCACTTTAGACCCTCTTAGTCCTTATTAATAGTTTTTCTTAGAGTGTACCCTGACACTTGAAGTCAGAGGAAGGCCATCTGGGTTTCAATTAACTTGAAAGACATATTAGAACATACTTGAAATACCCCATCAAGTGTAGTGGCTGTTTTACTAGCATCAAATAAAATCAGTTACTCTTTTAGTACATATATCTTCTCCAGCAAAATGAAAGATACATAAACTCCACAAGTAAGAACTATTTGACACACTAAAAAGAAAAAATAGCAGCCCTAAAATTGTGTCAAAAGATATTATTAAAGTAATAAATATTTATAAAAACTTTATTGCCAGACTGTAAGTATTAATTGAAAGCTATCCATGTCTTCAGTCAAAGTAAATTGACTCAATACCTTTAATAAAAATGAAATACTTCTTGTCTCTCCTATGACTCTGTACACAAGTGATGAGTCAGTTTGTTCTTGCTTTGTCCCTCTTTCACTTCGGTGAAACTTCAGTGTATACCCTGGTATTCCCTGAATACCCAGATACTAAATACTGAATTTAATAAAGCATCAATAAATATTAGTTGAATTGAACTGTACTTATTAGGCACTTAATGAACTTTAGGATGGAGACAGTATACTTTGAGCCTTTTCAGTGAAGGATGGAATTATATTGATTCTCTTGACTGAAAGCTACCATGCTAACATATTTGAACTATTTGAGATTTCAAAAGTTCCCAGCAAATGATTACTAGCAAATCCATTTCTTACAATTAGTCTCTTTTCAGCCATATCTTAATAGCTGTTCCTGTTGCTGACAGGTGATCTATCACTTTGTCTCAAGATATTGTAGCAACCAAGTGAAAATTGCTAAGTGAAGAATTGGTATGATGTAGAAAGAAGGGGCAGAGAAGGCAATGGCACCCCACTCCAGTACTCTTGCCTGGAAAATCCCTTGGGCAGAGGAGCCTGGTAGGCTACAGTCCACGGGGTCACTAAGAGTTGGACACAACTGAGTGACTGAGTGACTTCACTTTCACTTTTCAGTTTCACGCATTGGAGAAGGAAATGGCGACCCACGCCAGTGTTCTTGCCTGGAGAATCCCAGGGACGGGGAGCCTGGTGGGCTGCCATCTATGGGGTTGCACAGAGTTGGACACGACTGAAGTGACTTAGCAAGCAAGCAAGCAAGAAAGAAGGGAGGAAAGTGAATGGACATAGTTCCTAATTGCAGTGCCACTTCACAAATCCTGAGGCACTGACATTAAAGAAAGTACTGTTTACTGGTTTCTAGAAACCAAAGTACATGACACGCCTATTATCCTTTTAGAGATTATGGATTACTTAACCTGATTCCAGACCTATTTTCTACGTATTTGAGGCATTTTTATGAAAAGAACGCTATTAATTATTGATAAACATGGCAGACAGCCAGCCCACCTGGTTATAACCCATGTCTTTATTGTCATATTCTTTTCCATTTCATTTAATGAATAGTTCTTTTTCACTTGATTATTTCCATTTTCTTCCCTCCTAAATAATTTCTAAAAACCTTTAAACTTTTTATTTATTTATACTCCAATCAGTTTCTAAAGGAGTTTAAAGCTGCACTATTCAAATAAAGAGAAATAGCCATGCACAGACTTCTGCATGATAAAGTTAAAATACCATATTTGAAATTACAATAGAAAGGGAACATTATTAAAAATATACATTTAATTACTTTTGATTTTTTTCCTGAAGATATTTGCGGACCACTAATTTGAAGATGGTGAAATTTAGCAGTTAGTCTAAAGACATTGAGGTAAAAATGACATTGTGCTGAGGTTTGAATCTAGGTTCCAAAATGCCTTGCTGTATGACTTTACACAAGTCATTTAACCTTCTCAGATCAAATTCCTTAGCAGAATGAATTTATAATAAAACCTACCTCAGATTCTTTTTTTTTTTTTTCATGTGGGTGAAACACACATCAGCTTCTTAGAATGTTATTAAGTCTTTAAGAAGTTAAGAAATATTTTCTGCACTCATGTTACTTATACTTGATCTGAGTTGTATATCCATTAAAAAAGATATTGTCAGAAAAAGAAGATAATAAATTTGAAGGCTGAGGGGTACATGGAAATGCATGCAAAGGCTAATACCTTGCATGTTGAATGCAACCTTAATACTAATTTAGTTTAATACTAATTTAGTTTAATTAAACTAAACCAACCTTGGAAAACCCAGCAGTGGCCACAGGATTGGAAAAGTTCAGTCCTTATCCCTGTTCCCAAGAAGGGCAGTACTAAAGAATATTCAAACCACTAGAAAATTGCACTCATCTCCCATGCTAGTAAGGTTATGCTCAAAATCCTGTATGCTAGGCTTCAACATTATGTGAACTAAGAATCCCAAGATGACCTAGAGGCGTGGGATGGGGAGGGAGATGGGAGGGAGGTTCAAATTGGAGGGAATATATATATACACACACACATATATATACATACCTATGGCTGATTCATGTTGAGGTTTGACAGAAAACAATGAAGTTCTGTAAAGCAATTATCCTTCAATAAAAATTAAAAAAATAAAGAATTACAAAATGGGTTGAGAAGAGGCAGAGGAAACAGGGATCAAATTTCCAACATTTGCTGGATCATAGAGAAAGGAAGTGAATTCTGGAAAAACATCTACTTCTGCTTCATCGACTATGCTAAAACCTTCAACTGTGTGGATCATAACAAACTATGTAAAACTTTGAAAGAGATGGGAATACCAGACCATTTTACCTGTCTCCTGAGAAACCTGTATACAGGTCAAGAAGCAGCAGTTAAAACTGTGTATGGAAGAACTGACTGGTTCAGGATTGAGAAAGGAATATGTTTGTTGCCATCCTGTTTGTTTAATTGACAGGCTAAGGGCATCATGAGAAATGCTGGGCTAGAGAAGTTACAAGCTGGAATCAAGATTGGCAGGAGAAACATAAACGACCTCAGATATGCTGATGATACCACTCTAATGCCAGAAAGTGAAGAGGAAATAAAAAGCCTCTTGATGAGGGTGAAGGAAGAAAGTAAAAAAGTCAGCTTAAAACTAAATATTAAAAAAAAAAAAAGATCATGACATTTGGCCCAATGACAAATAGAAGGGAAAAATGTGGAAGCAGTGATAGATTTCCTATTCTTTAGCTCTAAAATCACTGTGGATGATGCTTGCAGTCATGAAGTTGGAAAACAATTGCTTCTTGGCAGGAAAGCTAAGAGAAAACTAGACTGTGTTAAAAAGCAAAGATATCACTTTTCTAACAAAGATACAAATGGTCAAGGCTATGGTCTTTCCAGTAGTCACGAACAGTTGTGAGGGCTGGAACATAAAGAAGGCAGAGCACCAAAGAATTGGAGATTTTGAACTGTCGTGCTGGAGAAGACTCTTGAGAGTCCCTTGGACAGCAAAGAAATCAACCCTGAATACTCACTGCCAGGACTGATGCTGAAGCTGAAACTCCAATATTTTGGTCACCTGATGTGAACAGCCAACTCATTGGAAAAGACCCTGATGCGGGGAAAGATTGAAAGCAGAGGAAAAGAGAGTGTCAGAGTCTCATCAGAGGATGAGAAGGTTGGATGACATTACTGATGCAGTGGACATGAACTTGGGCAAACTCTGGGAGATATTGAGAGATAGGGAGGCGTGGCATGCTACAGTCCATGAGGTTGTAAAGAATTAGACACAACTAGGTGACTGAACAACATCAACCACAACAACCTTGTTTGAGTATGTGTTATATCCTGGTCCTTGCATTTTTCAGATGAGAAAACTAAAGCTTGATATAACATATGCACTTTCTCAAGTTAGTAGAAAATGTGTAACACCACTACAAGCTACAGCCCTCACTTAGCTGCCTCTTTAGGTAATCTCTTTCTGTAAACTTTACATGAACATTGGGAAGGCCACATTAGCAAATTTTCTTTCAAAAGCCCCAGAGCAATTTTCTTGAGGCAAAGAGAAAATGCATTTGCACTCTGAAAGTATAGCATATTGGATTGTATATGCTACTCTGGCATTTGAACTTAAACAGGTCATTTAGATTATTTGGATCAATTTTCTGAATAAAAACAACAACCATAAAACAGAAAAAGATAAACCTAAGAGTAGATGATCTCAAATATTTCATAAAAAAATGTTGTTTAGAAAAGGGTGTTAGCCTCAATAGTGGTAGTATGAAAGTCTTACTTGAAGTAAAATGATTTCTTCACTCCAGGATTCATTTGTACTATCAAGGGACTTAAGATCTCCCTGTAAAGTATTTGAATTTTTTTCTATATTTGTCATTGCTATGAAACAATGAAATTGCATACTGTTTCCAATAGTGCCAGTATTCATTTATTAGGTAAATCAAAGAAGTGAATATTTTATACTGCTAAATAATCTTTAAATGAATAATCATAATAATGCATCTAATTCATTTTAAATCTCATTTCAGTACATTTGATTTCTCAACAAAACAACTTTATAAAGGAAAATATTTAACTGGTTCTGTAAAAACTATAATATTCATTTACATGGAAAACAAACTATTTTATGTGCTTTTATGATGGATATTATTAGCTCTTGAAACTAATAATATCCATCATAAAAACACATAGATGTCAGAGAAGACAATGGCAACCCACTCCATTACTCTTGCCTGGAAAATCCTATGGATGGAGGAGCCTGGAAGGCTACAGTCCATGGGGTCGCGAAGAGTCGGACATGACTGAGCGACTTCACTTTCACTTTTCACTTTCATGCATTGGAGAAGGAAATGGCAACCCACTCCAGTGTTCTTGCCTGGAGAATCCCAGGGATGGGAGAGCCTGGTGGGCTGCCGTCTATAGGGTCACAAAGAGTCGAACACGACTGAAGCACTTAGCAGCAGCAGCAGGCTCTCTATATATCCATATATGTATTATTCTTATATCTGCTTACATAAAAATAATTTTCTATTTTAAGGTACTGAAAGCATTTAAAAACAAAGTCCATTAAATGTATATATTTCAGCTATATAGCTGGAAACTCAAGTTTTACCTGTACCAGAAACTCTCCTAAACTGTGTTAAGTCACTTCAGTTGTGTCTGACTCTTTGTCACCCATGGACTGTAACTCGCCAGGCTCCTCTGTTCCTAGAATTTTCCAGGCAAGAATACTGGAGTGGATTGCCATTACCTCCTCCAGGGGATCTTCCCAATCCAGGGATCGAACCCAAGTCTCTTATGTCAGTATTGGCAGGTGGGTTCTTTATCACTAGCACCATCTGTGGAGCCCCTCTCCTGAAAGAGATTCAGTTAAAGAAAATCGAAGATCAGTAAGTTAGAAAGCCAAGAATAGGTACATTTTAAAAAGTTGAGAGTACGTTTTGATGTCACATAGATCTCAGCTTAAAATATGTTTGTTGTCACTTTAGGCTATTTGATCCTCAATCTCCATTCCTCTAGAATGTGAATTATAATGTAAGCACACTGACTGATTCCCCAGAACCAACTTCTCTCTTGGCTCTTTCCAGTAACCCATGGTTTTAACTTGCAGAATCTGGTGGTGGCTCTATCTTCTTTTTAAGGGTAGAAGATAGACAGAGCCTTGATCAATTAGTGCATCCCTGCTCCAGTTCAAGTTTATGATCTAAATTGCTCAACTCAGAGTAAAACTTAGCAGCCTGGCTTGATATGTGGGAGCATAAAGCACTGTTTCTCTCTGTAGACAAAGCAATCCCCACAACTGCTATCAACTGTTGATCCTTGAGCTCTCCTGAAAACTTACTGCCTAGAGGGAGAGCTCAGAAAATTTCAGGGGGAAATTTAGAGCTTTGATATCACTGTGATCCATCTTTTGTGAAACCCACCCTACTTCTAATCTTTTCAGTAAATGTGTACCAGTACTTTTTTATCTTTT
Source organism: Capricornis sumatraensis (assembly GCF_032405125.1). Taxonomy (NCBI): domain Eukaryota; kingdom Metazoa; phylum Chordata; class Mammalia; order Artiodactyla; family Bovidae; genus Capricornis; species Capricornis sumatraensis. The sequence continues at coordinate 39,403,419 of NC_091073.1, read as the reverse complement.
CAGAACATTTGAGATGAATTTTCAGGTATTTGTAATATAAACACTTGACTTAGTGAGAAAATAAGCCCTCCAGTCTGTGGGTTGTAAGGTTTAACAATACAGGTTGACAGTCCTCCTCTTTATTCTCAGAGGAAAGGTGTGCTTTAGAATTCTTTCTTTTTTTCTTTTTTTCATTTTTAAACGGGCAATGTAGCTTGTATACTATACAATAGCTAACACCGCCAGAGGGATAAGTGGCAGAAACCTATAATCAAACTGAGCATTTCTGCAGGAAAATGTGTGAGCAATCATGATTAGTTTTTCTCTCTTTTTTTTTTAAGGCTACAAATAGCCTAGTGATTGTTCATTTCAAGCTTTGCTAAAATGTGAATTTTGAAGAAAATTCTTGATGCATAGCTCTCTGGATTTTACATTTACATCTAAGGATATGTATTCCTTCTCTGTCTCTCTCCTCTCTGTACACACACATGCACACATCTACATATGTAAACATATGTGTTGTAAATGTAATACTATAGGTTCTTATTTGCTATATAAAAATCATTTTATTAGTTCAGTTACTCATGATAACAAATGCTTTTTTATGAATAAAATTTATAGCCAAATTACATCATTATTTTCATTCTCATCATCTACATTATCAAAAAGATGGATTATAATTTACTCTATCCTGTTTCTGAAATGTACCTAGACTGAACTATGAGCAGAGTTTGCTGCAATGTAAAAAAAAAAAAAAATGTGTTTTGGTCAGATATATTTTAATTGGAGTTTTCACCATTTCCCTCCTTTGACACAAATCCTATTAAATACCATTCTGACATTCATTATGATAAGTAACTGAGCTCTTGGCAAACATTTGCTATGTAAGCAATTTTGGTTCTGTTTCTAATGACTGGTAAAATGGAACAAGTTAGTCCTTGTTACAAAAATTTTCAGCAGATGAAAAATAAGATTTTTACTCTTAGAGCAGTTTTTTCCTAATAAAATCATATGAACTATGCTAAAATAGATATAACATTCATGATATAGCTAAGAAAACTGGGAACAAAGGAGTGAATATTGTTTTCAGAAAGTAATAGATAAATTAATACTTCGTATTTTTTCTATTATCTATATTGATCATTTAAAAAATTTATTCTGTGTGTTAAGGAATGATATGACACTTAACCAGTGATAAACAATACTTTACAAAAAGTTTTCTAAAACTTTATTAGTTATTCCCTATAATCCTGTATGTCTCATCATTATTATTTTCATATAAAGAACTATTAAATAAGAAAACAAATGGCAGTATACTTACTCTGAATGTATTTTCTTATATAAATTTACACAGTATTCGTAACCTAGAAGAAATTTACCCTAAAAGATTGTGGTTGTCCTTATTAATAAAATTATATAGCAAATATCTAGTTTTAAAAAAATACCTGTCAGAGCAGTGTTCTAACCTAGCTTGATTTTTGCCTTTCAAATAGAAATAATTTGCTTTTTACACTATTTTGCTCTTTGAAGGGCTTTTATTCAAGTCTCTACTCAAATATTTAGTATTCTAACTATAGCTATCAGGACATAATTAAAAATCATAAATCCCACTTAGTTTAAGCAAGACATAAATTCATTAAAATGTCAAGAGGGTCTAGCCAATATCCTATACTGCGGAGAACAAGAACAGAGAACTGTACACGGCCAAGAACAATGACCACGTGACACCACTTGTCTGCCCTAATGAGCAGTCTGTTTCCGTGGCTACTGAATAGATGACTGACAGCCTCTAGCAGCACTGCCAATCTGACCTTGCACATTGCTACACCTGCACATTGGCTGTTTCTCTACCACACTCATGAAAATGGATTCCCCTGTAGTGTTTCATTTACGTCCCTCTCCTCTTAACCAACATTCCAGGGGATGTATGCAAACTCTGAAGCCGGTATCAATTATCTGAGCTTGGTCTCAAGGGAAATGGAAATAGGTTGCTGGATTTAACTTCACAGAACAGACATTCTTAAAATTGATATTCCTAAAATTTAGAAAAGCATTTCAAATTCCTGGATGACTAGATAGCAGAGGCAATTGTGGTCAAAGGGCTTCCCAAGTGTCACTAGTGGTAAAGAATCCACCTGCCATTGCAGGAGACATAAGAGATGGGTGTTTGTTTGAACTCTGGGTGGGGAAGATCCCCTGGAGGAGGGCCTGGCAACCCACTCCAGTATTCTTGCCTGGAGAACCACATGGCCAGAGGAGCCTGGCAGTGTACAATCCATAGAGTTGCAAAGAGTCGGACATGACTGAAGCGACTTAGCAAGCACACATTGTGGTCAAACTAAGAAGACTTGAAAATGATTTACAGCTAAACAAGAAAAAAGCCTAAAAAATGATGTGATTACAATGCTGATGTGGAAACAGCAGTGCTAGTAGTAGAAATATTAATTATAAAATTGCCGTGTTGATGGTGGTGGTGTCTGTGCAAAGCCCATGCCAGGTTGGATGGCCATGTCATTCTGACGGAGGCTGCATATATTGTTCCTGGGCTTCATTGCCCTTACCTGAGCAAATTTCAGCCATATCTTAATCTTGGGCAGTGATAAATTTGTCTTTGACGTCAGCAGCAAAACCATTGTTTTGACAGTAATGAGGAGTGATGGCATTGTTTTTGATGGTCAGTGGTAAAAGAGCCTCATGTTTTCCCAGAACAAAAGTGAACCGTCCATAGGCAGGCCAGCATTGCAATTACAAGTACTTGACTTAGCACCACCAGCAGCAGACATATTGAAAGGAGCTGTTTCTTGGTGAACTAACAGGACTCCTCTGAAGGACTCTAGCATTGTTTGGAAGGAAATGGTGAGAAAGTTAAAATCCTCACCAAACAGCTAATGTTCATTCTGTTTCAATCCCATGATACATGAGTTCTGGCATTCACATTGATATCAGTGTTTCAAAGTGATATTTTCATTGTGAGGAAAATCATTATCAATAAGACACAGTCTCTGAATCTCTAAGTGACTTGAAAATACTTAGAGTTGTCATATACTATACTGACTTTTAAATATTTCTAATAAAATTGAAATTTCATATGGGAGCCCAATTTAGAAAAGAGCTAAATGGAAAGGATCTAAGTGCAGAGCTTCTCTGGAAAAAGCAGGGTTTAGGGTTGTGAGAAAGGATATCACTCCCTCCACTAGCCTCCACTTCCCAATGTCTTTCTCTCTTCATCACTTTCCATCTCCATCTCTATCTCCCCACAGAGGTTTCTGGGACACTTCTCAGGAACATCTGCAAAAATTAAAAACTAGCAAAAAACACAGAAGCCCCAATGGCAAAGTGGATTGAAACTGGACCCTCAAAGATGTGAAACGAGATGTGGCAGGGAGGAGCACCATTTGTTCTGTGAAGAGTATAGGCTTTGGAATTCAAAGCCAATGCGAGTATATTTCAACTTAACAGAGAGATGTTTATAACTTACAGAGCTTTCTAAAAATGAAATTGGTAACTTTATGAGATTAAATCCCTGACTACTAAAGATACTCCAAGACCAGATCATCACTAATGGTGTTCAAAGAGATTTAGATCTCAGGAAAGTGGTTGTCTTTAGGTTCTAGCATTATATGTAGTCATTGTCTATATCATCTGCAAAATGATCATATCTTAACTTCTTGAATGAACATCAAGTAAATTAGAAATATGTTAAAAAATGTTTCCATGTATATTACACATCTTAAAATTCCAATGATACACTAAACTCCACTTTGTTTTTTTCTTTCTCTCTTTTTTTACTACATGAAGACCTTTATTTTTTGATAATCTTAATTATTGTTAGAAATAATAAGTATTGTTTTGTAGATGCTTCTAAGAAAAGTAAACTATAGGTAGAAGTATAACATGTCAGTGCATTTTCCCACAAATACTGCACTACTCTGCCTATTTTTCTTATTTGAGAGCCCTGCCAAAGGAAAGGGAAGACAACATTTGTGAACAACATGAGATCAACTAAGCACAACAGCATTACAGGATAACACCAGTTTAACTGATAACCAATTCAGGAAGCACTTTAATTCTGAAAGTAATAGATACAGAATTGCCAGATTACAAAAACACATTGTGTCTTTCTTGTTTTGGAAAGATTAGGAATCTTTTTCATCTGTGATTATGCCACATAGCTTTGCTTTAGGAAAAATTCAAACTCTTGCTCCTTGTGTATACCATCTTGTACCACTATAATACATCTATTTATCTGTGAGTTTTTTGGAATAGAATATTTATTTTATGTAAGATATAAGAAGAAACATTGTAATCACAGGATAGAAAATTTATCAGAGAAACATGAAAGTATGATAGAGCAAACATTTTACTTGTTGATAGATAGCTTTCATTGATTTGTTATAACAATCTTAAGATTTAGCATTAATTTTAACAATTTCTTTGAAGGTGTCTTCTTAATTCTGTCTTTAATCAAACTTTAGTTCATTAGAAATAAAAGTGATTGCAGTTCACATTTTGCTTTAAATTGATATCATTTTCTATTTCTAGAATATACAGCTAAGGATGCAATAAAAGAATTATTCTAAAAAACTAAGAAAATAGTGATTGAAAATTCTTTAAAGAATGAAAACTTAATACCTGTGAGAATAAGACCACTGTTTTAAAATATCATTACTCTAAGGTACCTCTGTCAGTGGGGCTATTAAGTCATAGTATACATACATGCATACAGGAGGTACCATGGAACAGCATGGTGGAGCGCAATTTTATAATAGTGTTTTTTCCAATAAAAATATAATAGTGATTTTTCACTTTGCTTTAGAGTTTATAGATATCCTATTACACCACTGTAGCAAAAAAAAAAAAAAAGGTGTTTGATGATTGAATCATATCCATTTTTAGCATTCTGTGATTTTATCTTTCAAATCTTTCAAGTTTGTTAATTCTCTTCTCTTTTACAAATGTTGAGGGTACATAACTAAAGGTCTGGATATTGTCATAAATATATTGGGTAAGTGACTTAAAGTTTTATCTGCCCTCTCACTAATGTATATAAGCATTTTTGTTTTGAAGTTAAATTCCATATTGATTAAGTTTTAGTTGAAAATCATAGAAAACTACTTTGATTTAGGCAAAAGTGCATTCTATTAGCAGAATACCCACTCACAGATGACAAGAGCCATTAGAGAAGACAGGACCTAAATACCACCCAGAACCACTGTAGCAAAAAGAGAAGGATCGGAAGAGTGTGATTTAGTTTAGCTCAATCCATTTGTGTCTTCTGTCAAGCTCCAAATTTCATAGAGTGATAACTCTATTTGAACCAGTTTGGGTTGGATATTTCTAACTCCACATTAATCTTTGGAGGATTTAACTACTGAAAAGAAAAACTACAAATCAGTGAATCAGGCCAAACTATAATATGTCTTTACCTTTCATTTGTTTTTTTGAACAGCTGTATTGAGATATAATTTACATAACAAAAATCAACCACACTAGTATAAAATTCAGTCATCTTCAGTAAATAAAGTTGTGAAACTAGATCCAGAATTTACTTTTAGAACATTTCCATCATCATCAAAATTCCCCATCAGCTAGCTTACTATCTAACCTTGCTTCCATTTCCAAACCCAGGCAACTACTGATCTCTTTCTGCCTCTATAAATGTGCTTGCCAGTTGTATGTAAACATACAATGTGTAGAATTTTGCATCTGGCTTCTTTCACAAAGCATGAGTGTTTTCAGTTATGTCCACGATGGATGAATATTTGGCTCTCTGTATGGCTGAGTAGTGTTTTATTGTAGAGATGCATCACATTATGTTTACCAGTTGATGTTTATATCAGTTCCAGATTTTAGCTAATATAAATAACATAGTTATGAGCATTCACACACAAAGGTTTTTGTGAGCATAAACACTTTTTTCCCTCTTGGGTAATATTCATAGAAGTGAAATTGCTTTATCATATGATAAATTTATGCTTAACTATTAAGGAAACTGTTAGGGGACATTTTATTTTATTCCAAGGTGATTATACCAGTTTACATTTCCACCAACATTATATGAAGATTTTAGTTTCTCCATATTTCTGGTCAACAATTAGCATTGTCTATTCTTTTGGTTATATCCCTTCTAGTGGATAGAATGTGTTTTGTCATTGAACTTTTGATTTGCATCTCCCAAAAGAATAATGGTGTTGAGAACCTTCACGTGTTTATTAACTGTTTATACATATTCTTTAGAGAAATGTCTATTGACTTATTTTCCTCATTTTTACTTGGAATATTTGATGTTTTGATATTAAATTTGGAGGTTATTTATGTATTCTCTGTACGTTTTTTATATAGTTTAGAAGATATATGATTCATTTGATTTATATAGCTTGATAATAAATTACCACAAATTTAGTGGCCAAGCAGCACACACATTTATAATCTTGAAATTTCCATGGGTCAGAATTCTGGGCATAGCTTATCTGAGTTCTCTGCTCAGGGTCTTGGAATAATGAAATCAGATTTTGACAGGACAGTAATTTCCTCTGGAAGCTCAAATGGGGAGAGATCTACTTCCAAGTTCATTCAGGTTGCTGGCAAAATTCTTCTTATTTTTGATGTATGAGTGTTGGCCCTGGTTTACTGCTGGAAGGTGGCTGATGGCTGGTGTCTTCTCAGTTGCTTAATACATGAACTTCCTCATCACAGCTGTTTAGTTCATCAATCCAGTAAGGAGAAGCTTGCCATCTGCCAAGAAAGAATCTTACCTAACATAACTAACACTGAGAGTGTTATTTCATCACTGTTAGATCTTTTAAGTTGCAAGCATAAAAATGTGCTACCTACACTGAATAGAAAGGAGTTAAACAAAGACACAGATACCAGGAGGAAACTATGGGGGTGTTATCTAATATCTTTCTCCATGTATTACTTGAAAATATATTCTCCCAGTCTGTAGCCTGTGTTTTCATTTACCTACCAGTACTTTTTGAAGTGTAAGATTTTACTGAAGTCCAACTTATCTTTTTCTCCCCTTCTTTTAAAGTTTATACTTTTGGTATTGTATCTAAGGAATCTTTACCAATTGAAAATCATGAAGGTTTTATCCTTTGTCTCTTTCTGGCAAGTTTGATATTTTAGCTCCTAAATTTAGGTCAATGATCCAGTTTAAGTTCATTTTGTGTATAGTGTAAGCTTAGTGTTTAGTTCATTTTATTGCAGTTGGATATAAAAATGGTCCCAGAACTATTGATTAAAATGGCTGTCCTTTCTTCAATTACATTTTTCTTAGTACCTTGTCATAAGTCAATTGACCATAAATGTGAGGGTTTATTTTAGACTCTTTTTTAAAATATAAATTTATTTATTTTAATTGGAAGTAATTACTTTACAATATTGTAGTGGTTTTGCCATACAATGACATGAATCCACCACGGGTGTACATGTGTTCCCTATCCTGAACCCCCCTCCCACCTCCCTCCCCATCCCATCCCTCTGGGTCATCCCAGTGCACCAGCCCCGAGCACCCTGTCTCATGCATTGAACTTGGACTGGCTATTCATTTCACATATGATAATATACACGTTTCAATGCTATTCTTCCAAATCATCCGACCCTTGCCCTCTCCCACAGAGTCCAAAAAACTGCTATACATCTGTGTCTCTGTTGCTGTCTCACATATAGGGTTATCTTTACCATCTTTCTAAATTCCATATATATGCATTAGTATAGTGTATTGGTGTTTTTCTTTCCAGCTTACTTCACTCTGTATAATCGGCTCCAGTTTCGTCCACCTCATTAGAACTGATTTCAAATGTATTCTTTTTAATGGCTGAGTAATATTCCATTGTGTATATGTGCCACAGCTTTCTTATCCACCCATCTGCTGATGGACATCTAGGTTGCTTCCATGCCCTCACTATTATAAACAGTGCTGTGATGAATATTGGGGTACACCTGTCTCTTTCAATTCTAATTTCCTCAGTGTGTATTCCCAGTAGTGGGATTGCAGTTCTATTTCCAGTTTTTTAAGGAATCTCCACACTGTTCTCCATAGTGGCTGTACTAGTTTGCATTCCCACCAACAGTATAAGAAGGTTCCCTTTTCTCCACACCTTTTCCAGCATTTATTGCTTGTAGACCTTTGGATCACAGCCATTCTGACTGGTGTGAAATGGTACATCATTGTAGTTTTGATTTGCATTTCTCTGATAGTGAGTGATGGTGAGCATCTTTTCATGTGTTTGTTAGCCATCTGTATGTCTTCTTTGGAGAAATCTCTGTTTAGTTCTTTGGCCCATTTTCTGATTGGGTCATTTATTTTTGTGGAATTGAGCTGCAGGGGTTGCTTGTATATTTTTGAGATTAATTCTTTGTCAGTTGCTTTGTTTGCTATTTTTTTCTCCCATTATGAAGGCTGTCTTTTCACCTTGCTTATAGTTTCCTTTGTCATGCCAAAGCTTTTAATTTTAATTAGGTCCAGTTTGTTTATTTTTGCTTTTATTTCCATTACTCTGGGAGGTGGGTCATAGAGGATCCTGCTGTGATTTATGTCGGTGAGTGTTTTGCCTATGTTCTCCTCTAGTTTTATAGTTTCTGGTCTTACATTTAGATATTTAATCCATTCTGAGTTTATTTTTGTGTATGGTGTTAGAAAGTGTTCTAGTTTCATTCTTTTACAAGTGGTTGACCAGTTTTCCCAGCACCACTTGTTAAAGAGATTGTCTTTTCTCCATTGTATACTCTTGCCTTCTTTGTCAAAGATAAGGTGTCCATAGGTGCGTGGATTTATCTCTGGGCTTTCTATTTTGTTCCATTGATCTATATTTCTGTCTTTGTGCCAGGACCATACTGTCTTGATGACTGTGGCTTTGTAGTAGACGCTGAAGTCAGGCAGGTTGATTCCTCCAGTTCCATTCTTCTTTCTCAAGATTGCTTTGGCTATTCGAGTTTTTTTGTATTTCCATACAAATTGTGAAATTACTTTTTCTAGTTCTGTGAAAAATACCATTGATAGCTTGATTGGGATTGCATTGAATCTATAGATTGCTCTGGGTAGTATACTCATTTTCACTATATTGACTCTTCCAATCCACGAGCATGGTATATTTCTCCATCTATTTGTGTCCTCTTTGATTTCTTTCATCAGTGTTTTATAGTGTTTTATAGTTTTCTATATATAGGTCTTTAGTTTCTTTAGGTAGATATATTCCTAAGTATTTTATTTTTTTTGTTGCAATGGTGAATGGAATTGTTTCCTTAATTTCTCTTTCTGTTTTCTCATTGTTAGTGTATAGGAATGCGAGGGATTTCTGTGTGTTGATTTTATATCCTGCAACTTTACTATATTCATTGATTAGCTCTAGTAATTTTTTGGTGGAATCTTTAGGGTTTTCTATGTAGAGGATCATGTCATCTGCAAAGAGTGAGAGTTTTACTTCTTCTTTTCCAATCTGGATTTCTTTTATTTCTTTTTCTTCTCTGATTGCCATGGCTAAAACTTCCAAAACCACGTTGAATAGTAGTGGTGAGAGTGGACACCCTTGTCTTGTTCCTGACTTTAGTGGAAATGCTTTCAATTTTTCACCATTGAGGATAATGTTTGCTGTGGGTTTGTCATATATAGCTTTTAATTTTGTCTTATCCGCATGCTGTTATTATTACTGTAGCTTTGTGATAAGTTTTGAAATCTGGTAGTTTAAATCTTCCAATTTGCTCTTCTCTTTTTAAGTTGTTTTGACTATTTTAGGTCCTTTGCCTGTCTCTCTCTCTCTCTCTCTCTCTCTCTCTCTCTCTATATATATATATATATATATATATATATATATAAAACTAACCAAGTATATTAGAATTCTTGCTGGAATATAAATAGTGATTCTACTATATCAGTAGATTAATTTGGGGATAATTACTATCTTAATATCAAGTCTTCAGCATACAATATTAAATGTTTTTATAATTTTTCTTATATAGTGATTTTTTATTATGAATAAAATTATTTTATTGGTATTAATTTTGTTGTTAGTTCACATTTTTTTCATTGTTCAGTTGCTAAGCCATGTCCAAACATGCAACCACAGGGACTGCAGTACACCAGGCTTCTCTGTCCTTCACTATCTCTTGGAATTTGCACAAATGCATATCAATTGAATCGGTGATGCCATCCAACCATCTCATCCTCTGTCTCCTCCTTCTCCTCCAACCCTCAATCTTTCCCAGCATCAGGGTCTTTTCTAATGAGTCACCTCTTCACGTTACATGGCCAGAATTTTGGAGCTTCAGCATCAGCCCTTCCAATGAATATTCAGAATTGATTTTCTTCAGTATTGACTAATTTGTTCTCCTTGCTATCCAAAGGACTATTAAGAGTCTTTTCCAGTACTACAATTCAAAAGCATCAATTCTTTTACACTCACACTTCTTTATCTTCCGACACTCACATGACTACTGAAGAAACTACAGCTTTGACTATAGGGACTTTTGTCAGCAAAGTGACATCTCTACTTTTTAATATGATGTCTTGGTTTGTCATAGCTTTTCTTCCAAGGAGCAAGCATCTTTTAATTTCATGGCTGCCATCATTGTGCACAGTAATTTGGAGATCAAGAAAATAAAATCTGCCACTGTATTCACTTTTGCTCCACCTTTTTGCCATGAAGTGATGAGATCTGATGCCATAATCTTTGTTTTTTCATTGTTGAGTTTTAAGCCAGCTTTTTCACTCTCCTCTTTTACCTTCATCAAAAGGCTCTGTAGTTCCCCTTCACTTTCTGCCATTAAGATATCTGCCATCTGCACATCTGAGGTTGTTGATATTTCTCCCAGTCATCTTAATTCCACCTTGTGATTGGTCCAGCTCAGAATTTTACATGATGTAGTCTGCATATTAGTTAAATAAGCAGGGTGACAATATACAGCCTTGACATACTCTTTTCCCAATTGTGAACCAGTCCATTGTCCCATACCTTTTTCTGTTGCTTCTTGACCTGCATACAGGTTTCTCATGAGGAAGGTACAGTGTTCTGGCATTCTCATCTCTTTAAGAATTTTCTACAGTTCATTGTGATCCACACAGTCAAAGGCTTTAGCAGTCATTGAAGAAGAAGTGGATGTTTTTCTGGAATTCCCTTTCTTTTTCTGTGATCCAACAGATGTTGGGAATTTGATCTCTGGTTCCTCTGCCTTTTCTAAATCCAAATTATACACCTGGAAGTTATCGGCTCATGTACTATTGAAGCCTAGCTTGAAGGATTTTGACAATTATCTTGCTAGCATGTGAGATGAGCGTAGTTGCATGGTAGTTTGAACATTCTTTACAATTGCCCTTCTTTGGGATTGGAATGAAAACTAACCTTTTCCAGTCCTTTTGCCACTGCTGAGTTTTCCAAATTTTCTAGCATATTGAGTGCAGCACTTGAACAGCATCATCTTTTAGGATTAAAATAACTCACCTGGAATTCTATCATCTCCACTAGCTTTGTTTGTATTATTGCTTCCTAGTAAAGAGTTTTCTCTTTTTTTGTACAGTTCTTCTGTGTATTCTTGCCACCTCTTCTTTTTTTAATTAATTAATTTATTCATTTTATTTTACAATATTTTATTGGTTTTGCCATACATTGACTTGAATCTGCCATGAGTGTACATGTGTTCCCCGTCCTAAACCCCTCTAATCTCTTCTGTTTCTGTTAGGCCCTTGGTATTTCTGTCCTTTATTGTGTCCATTTTTGCATGAAATATTCCCTTGGTATGTCTGATTTTCTTTTTAAAAAAAGATCTCTAGTCTTTCCCATTCTATTATTTTCTCTATTTCTTTGCATTGCTTTCTTAAGAAGGCTTTCTTATATTTCTTTGCTATTCTCTGGAACTCTGCATTCAGCTGGGTATATCCTTTCCTTTTTCCTTTAACTTTCACCTCTTTTCTTTTCTCAGCTATTTGTACAGCCTCCTCCGACAACCATTTTGCCTTTTTTCATTTCTTTTTCTTGGGGATGATTTTGATCACCACCTCCCATACGATTTTATGAACCTTTGTCCATAGTTCTTCCAGCACTCTATCAAATCTAATCCCTTGACACTTACACTGTATAATCATAAAGGATTTGATATAGGTCATACCTGGATGGCCTAGTGGTTTGTACATAGTTCTTCCAGCACTCTATCAAATCTAATCCTTTGATACTTACACTGTATAATCATAAGAGATTTGATATAAGTCATACCTGGATAGCCTAGTGGTTTTCCCTTAAGTTTTTCAATTTTAGTCTGAATTTTGCCTTAAGGAGTTCATGATCTGAGCCACAGTTAGCACCAGCTCTTGTTTTTGCTGACTGTGTAGAGCTTCTCCATTTTCAGCTACAAATAATATTATTACTATATATAAATATATTTTGTTTTAATATATGTATGTATACACACACACACACACACACACACACACACACACGGCATTCTGTGACTTCTCTAGTGTATTAGTTCTAGCAATATTTTTATGGGTCCCTTAGGATTTTCTACTTATAAAATAGCTTCTCTTTCTCTCTCTCTGTCTCTCTCATTTTTCTCTGTCTGTCCCTCTCTCTTTTTTCTTCTTTTCTCACATCTGCTAGTACCACCAATACAATGTTGAATAGAAATGTCAGGAGTTGAATCTTTTCCTTGATCCCAAAGAGAGTGGGAAAACACTGTCACCATTCAGTGTAAGCTACAGGCCTTTCAAAAGTGGCCATCCTCAGGTTGAAGAAGTTCCCTTCTAGGTCTAGTTTGTTAAATATTTTTACCATGAAAAGATAGAGAATATTTTCAAATGCTTTTTCTGAGCTTATTGGAAATATCATGTGGTTTTGTCATTTATTCTATTTTTGATGCTTATGTGACCTTGCATTCCTAGTAGAAATTATGGTTGGCCATAATTTATAATCCTTTTTATGTTGCTGGACTCCATTGGCTAATATTTTATTAAGAACTTTAGTTCTATTTTCTTAAGGGCTAGCTACAATTTTCTTTCTTTCAGTATCTATATCTCTCTTTTTGATGTAATAGTAATACTCCACTCATAGAATGAGTTTGTGAATGTTCCATTTGTTTTCTGCTTTCTGAAAGAGTTTTTGAAGTACCAGTATCATTTCTTTAAATACTTCATTAAGTTCTGTAGTAGAAATATCTGGTTTGGGATTTTCCTTTGTGGCAAATTTTTAAATAAATAATTCAATATTTTACTCCCTAGGAAATTCAAATTTTTCATTTCTTCTTTAGTTAGTCAATCTTAGATTTTTGTATTTATCAGGCATTTGTTCATTTAACTTTTTGCAGAATGTTGTTCAAAATATGTCATTATAATCTTTTTGACTGCTGTACCTCATAGTGGTTCCCCTCTTTTAATTCATTTTAATCTTTTAAATGTCAGTAGGCTAAATGTTTGGCAATTTTCTTGATTTCTTTTAAAAAAAAACTTTGGTGTACTGATTTTTCTCAGTTTTCTCTATTTTTCTCTATTTCATTGCATTCCACTTTAAGCTTTATTTTTTCCATTATTCCTGATTGCTTTGGAATTTATCTTTTTTTTTTTTCTATTTTTCCTGCAGTGGAAATGTAGTTTATTGATTTGAGATGTTTTATCTTTATTGATAGAGGAGATTACAGTTATGAATTTCTAAGCACTGCTACAGCTGTACCTAACAAATTCTTATATATTTTCATTCTCACACATATTAAAATATATATTTTAAACTTATTTTGTGATTTTATTTTTTACTCATGGTTTATGTAGGAGTGTTTTTAACTTCCAAATATTATAGGTTTTGCCTGATATTAATACAACCATTCTCTCTCTTTTATAGTCATCACATGATTTTTTTTCCTTTAGTTTCAATTTTCTTTCTCTCTGTATCTGAGTAGTGTTTCTTCTATATATCATATATTTGAGGTTAGCTTTTTAATTAAGTCCATTAATATCTCTTTTTTCCTTTTGAATGGAGTATTTAGCCCATTCATTCTTTGTGTCATTACTTTAATGGTGGATTTCAAGCCAGCTATGGTCTCTTTGTTTTCTATTTTATTCATGCAGCTTTTTCTCACTTCTTCCTCTAAAAGAGAAAGAAAAAAATGTCCTATTTTGTGTCAAAAATATTTTTGTCTATTTCTTCTGCTGATTAAAAAAAAACTTCCATTTATTTTCTTTCTTGTTTTTGAGAAATTAAAAATAGATCTTAACATATTATACTCTAATTAGGAATAATACTGACAATTCTGTTAAAGTATAGCATTGTTGATTCAATATATTTTTTCCCCTCTCCTTTGTGCTTTATTCATATATGGTACATCTATATATGTAATAGACCCCACTATAGAAAATTACACTTATTGCTCCATATAATTTTATAATGAGTTAATGAAAAAAGTGAGAAATATATCTATAGATTATCTTATACTCACCCTACATATATGATGTATCTGATTTTCTTCACTTCTACTTAGAAATTCATGTTATTTCCTGGCATCACTTTCTTTAGCCTGAAAGACAACCTTTAGTGTTTCTTATAAGATAGGTTTGATAGTGACAAATTCTCTAAATTTCTATTTCTGAACGTAATGTTATTTTATCACTTTTTGGGGGAAGGGGATGTTGCATGTGGGATCTTAGTTCCCTGACCAGGGCTTGAACCCATACCCTCTGCAGTGGAAGCACAGAGTCTTAACTACTGCACAACTAGGGGAGTCCAAATTTTACCTTTATATTTTATAGATAAAATATTTTCCCTCCACCATTTAAAAAAATCTTTGCAATGCATTTGGACTTCCATTTTTTTTCTAATAGAAAGTCAATCCCAGATTACAGTATTGTTTTCTTATACATGGTAATTTGTTTTCATTTTTCTTGCTGCTTTCAAGATTTTCTTTTTTCTTTGAATTTCATTAACTTATCTATGATGAATTTCTGTGTGACTCTTTCTCAGTTTATTTTCTGAATCTTATCTTTTAAGCCTGGTTCTTAAGGTTATCCCTGTGTCAGCACAGCTGGTGATCAGCCAGAAGTTGACAAAAGACTGCATGCAGACCCCTTAAGTCAACAGGGCTCACACTCTGAAGATAAATCTGTGTGTGTCCTGTAGAGGGTATTCAAATGCCAGGCCATTTTTTTTTTTTCCACCAACGAGTCTTTTAATGCTTCTTAAACACTGAAAAAAATGCCCCCCCAAATACATAGAATTATCATATTGAAATCACTGGAAAATACATAATACATTAATTGAGAAGAAATATTTCACCAAAAGCATTTTTTAACTCATGAAAAGTATTTAACTTAATTTTTAACATGAAGAAACTTTTTATTTTTATTTTTTTTTAATTTTTTTATTTTTATTTTTTTTCACTCTTTTTTTTTTAATTTTAAAATCTTTAATTCTTACATGTGTTCCCAAACATGAACCCCCCTCCCACCTCCCTCCCCATAACATCTCAGTGAGTCATCCCCATGCACCAACCCCAAGCATGCTGTATCCTGCATCAGACATAGACTAGCAATTCAATTCTTACATGATAGTATACATGATAGAATGCCATTCTCCAAAATCATCCCACCCTCTCCCTCTCCCTCTGAGTCCAAAAGTCCGTTATACACAGCTGTGTCTTTTTTCCTGTCTTGCATAGAGGGTCGTCATTGCCATCTTTCTAAATTCCATATATATGTGTTAGTATACTGTATTGGTGTTTTTCTTTCTGGCTTACTTCACTCTGTATAATTGGCTCCAGTTTCATCCATCTCATCAGAACTGATTCAAATGAATTCTTTTTAACGGCTGAGTAATACTCCATTGTATATGTACCAAAGCTTTCTTATCCATTCATCTGCTGATGGACATCTAGGTTGTTTCCATGTCCTGGCTATTATAAACAGTGCTGCGATGAACACTGGGGTACATGTGTCTCTTTCAATTCTGGTTTCCTCGGTGTGTATGCCCAGCAGTGGGATTGCTGGGTCATAAAGTAGTTCTATTTGCAGTTTTTTAAGGAATCTCCACACTGTTCTCCATAGTAGCTGTACTAGTTTGCATTCCCACCAACAGTGTAGGAGGGTTCCCTTTTCTCCACACCCTCTCCAGCATTTATTGCTTGCCGATTTTTGGATCGCAGCCATTCTGACTGGTGTGAAGTGGTACCTCATTGTGGTTTTGATTTGCATTTCTCTGATAATGAGTGATGTTGAGCATCTTTTCATGTGTTTGTTAGCCATCCGTATGTCTTCTTTAATCTTTCCTTTAGTATTTTAGTTTCTCCCAAGCAGTCTCATTTCTCTCTCTTTCTCTCTCTCTCTCTCTCTCACACACACACACACACACACACACACACAACTTGTTCAACCACACAGAGAGAGCTGGGGTGAGATATGGGAAAACCACTGTAAAAGTAACCCATTTCTAATGCAAACTTTCACAGTTTTCAAGAATAAATATCTCACTGTATATTTAGTTAATTTCCAAAATGACAGTTTCATCCATGTTTACAGTTGCTTTCTGAAAAAAAAAAAAAAAAAAAAAGATTGTCCATTTTCTCTTCCCATTAGGTAGAGGTTCTCTATATGCTCAACTAATTAAGATTTGATAAAACTAATTAAAATCTAATTAAACTGGTTAAGATCTAATTAAAGCCTACAACACTTAATTACTTCCATGGTACCAACAAACAATGTGAGGAACATGAGGAGCCCAAGCAAAGAGTGTGAGTAGCCAAGGTGAAATACTAACAAAGAGGTCTTTTACTAGTAGAAATTTTTCTTGTTAGAGGGAATTAAGCCCATAAAAAACATGTAGGGGATTTTATTACAATTAAAAATGTTTTTATGTACATTTCCTAGTACTTCTTGCTGGTATTTAAGTATATCATTAGATGTCATATATTAACTTTTTATACAATAATTTGTTTTTAATTCTTTATTTTTTTCAAGCCCACTAATTTTCTTTCACTTATTTGAATCAATAATATGAAATTTTTCATTATTTGAGCCAATTTTACTTTTTATTTTTACATTCTTTTTGTTGGTTATCCTTTCTTGTCTTCACATATTAATTCCAATGTCCTGTAACTACTAAATACAAATGGTGTGAGCAAGTATGTTAATTTTTCCCCTTGTTATTAAAAGAATGTCTCTAACATACTTTATCATCAAATATGACACTAATTGTAAATTTATGATAGACACAATTTTTTCCAAGAGAAGGAAGTCTTGGTTTCCTGATAGATTTTTATCATGAATGGATGTTATATTTTAACATCTCTATAACAACTGAGATAATTATGTGCATTTTTTCTTTTAATTTATTAATGTGCTAAATTAAAACTTCTAATTTTGTCTTTTTTCAGTTCATAAAATTTATTGCAGTTAGCACACAGTTTAAAAATTCACCAGCACACCAATAATATAAAACCAAACAGCATTATAAGTTATTCCTCCCTCAGGAAAATAGAACATACAATGACAGTTAAAGCTAGATGTCAGTCTAAGTTTTAGAACAAAGGAAAAAGTGAAACTAATAAAAGGAAAAGGTCATTTCACTCACAATGACCACGAAAGGAAGTCCAAAAGCCAATTTTTTCATAGACATTATCTTCTTTATATTAATGACATTTTATCTATAATATATATTATAGATATTATATAATCATATATTAATTAATATATTCATTAATTTTAACATAAATTATATTTTTTAAAAACTAGAAACTCTGCAAGTAACTAAAAATAATACTCCAAGGCCGTTTTCACAGCTTTGTTTGCTTGTTTGCTTTAAAGGCCGTTACTGCCAAATTAACACACATTTGACCAAATATTTCCAAAACAGTCCAACAACACACAATGGAGTTTTCCATTCAGTATCTCAAGCGCAAAAACAGGCTATGTTTACAAAAGTGAAGGTGATCAAATTCTAATATTAAATTATCCTTGCATTTTTCACATAAATCAAATGTTCCAATGTGTATCTCTATATATGTTTTAGTTATACTATTCATGAATATTTTATTTAGAAATTTTGCATCTATGTACATAACAGGGTAGGTCAGAGGTTATCTATTCTTCTGCTAATCCTATACTATATTGCTTATACTATTCTTGTATTAATGCTTTAAATATCTGCAATAATTCTTTTATATATATTTGGATGAGTAATTGTTAACCTTGTAAGAACTTATTTCTAAATCATTTTAACCTGGAATAGTTTTGAGGTGTGCGATGTATAGGCATATATTTTAATGTACTGATTAAATGTATTTAATGGTAATGTGTGTATTTTACTTTTCAATTAACCTATTGCTTACTTGATATAGTATTTATGTTAGGGTTATGACTGTGTATGTTTTTGTACTTATTTGCCTAAACTATTTTAGTATATTATTACTCATTTAATCTATCTGTGGTTAATTTTTTTCTAAAATAGTTTATAAAAGATGTCTTTTCCTCATTCTGTCTCATCGAAATTCTCAGTTTTTTGTCCATTTCGTTGATCCTTTCAAAGAACCAAACTTTGGCAGTTTTGAACTTCTCTATTATTTCTAATTTTAGTGATCAGAGTTTAAGACATTATATTGCTAATTGTTGTTTCATATGCATCCTGGTGGTTTTGATGCCATAACTTTTCTTTTCATGCTTTTTCTCAGTATTTTCAAGTTTTATTATCATGTTTTCTTTACACTAGCAATTATATAAGAATGTTTACTTTCTAACTTATATATGCACACATGTATGTATATATAAGTATTTGTCCAAATACCTATATATATGTGTGTGTGTGTACACATATATATATATGATTTCAAAGTATCCTATCTGCATACTAATTTGAGGATATTAGTTCTGACAGTTACTGTGATTGTTGTGCTATAATTTTCCACTATGTTTGTTTAACAGTCCATTTTTCTTTTAACTGTGTCAATTTTTGTCTCAAATCTTTCCATATTCTGTGAGGCCAGAATAACATTTCTCTCTCAAGAGGATTTCCCTCTGCCAGCACCCTTCAGTTCAGTTCAGTTGCTCAGTCATGTCCGACTCTGCGACTCCATGAATCACAGCATGCCAGGCCTCCCTGCCCATCACCAACTCCTGGAGTCGACACAAACCCATGTCCATCGAGTCAGTGATGCCATCCAACCATCTCATACTCTGTCGCCCCCTTCTCCTCCTGCCCTCAATCTCTCCCAGCATCAGGGTCTAGCACCTTTAGAATGCTATAAAACATTAACAAAGTTTAAACTGACTTTGACTGATATATAGTCAAGAATTGTAAAGTCAAACTAATGTCTACCTGAGGTCACCCATAGCATTATGCATGGTCAACAAAATTTACTTTTCTATATTTTAAATTCTGCCTTGATATAATTTGTTGTTGTCAGATATTATCTGCAGGAGGACTTTTTTATCCATTCTTTCCTGAAGTTGCATGTCTGCAATGGTCTTCTTTTAGGCAGAAGTCTTGTTTCTAAGTAACCACCTTACTGTGCCCGAAGCCTTGACTTCTGTCCCTTATACAGATATTCAGCTACCAAACTCAATAAATGCCCTCAGGGCATTCCTGATTTCAGGGCTCACTAAATGCTCCAGTTTTCAGCTTCTTCTTCATTTTCTGCTTCTGGGGATTTCACTCAACATTTTACAAAGTCAGCTATGCATTTAGAAATGGAATTTCTAGACATTTTATACCAGTAGTTTTGTTTTTGCTTTTGTTTTTCGGGGTGTATGGTCAGCACTGTTACTGGAAATAGAAGTTACAATATAGCTTTTCAACCGAAAACAAAAAATATTTTTTATCAAGCTGTGAAAATAACTGTTTAAAAAAATCTTTTCTAAGTTCTCATTTTTGAAATTGTAGACACTAACAGAAAGAAAAGATAAAATATAATGAAGAACATTTGTAGATTATCACTTGTGACTAAAGTGGCATTCTTATTCCATATAACTGTATATTTCCTGTTTGATTTAGGAATTATTCATAGAACTTTTCTCAAGATTAAGATAGGACTGCTGGGGATATAGGGTAGAGTGATAAATCTGATGTGTGTTTAATTCCATACTGATATTTGTGATTAATGATTACAGTTTAAATACCTTTAGCATGCTTTCTTATTATGTGTAAATGGTTTGACATTTCATAGACAATTGAAATATGAAGCTCTCAGCATAAAACTTCACTCCTCTGTCCACCCATATCCCTTGGTAGAAGAAGTTCTCCACATAGGATTTCTAAGCCATCTCAATTATCACTCTTTCAATGAAGCCTCAAATTTTTCATGCAAATAATTGTGATCACTTTCTAAATATCCTCTAAAAGCTCATAAATATAAAAATATCAGGCTATATGGAATATATATATATTTTACTATTCAATATCTCTGTAAGAAATTAGTTGCCTACATCTCATATATTCTAACATATTTGACTGATGGTGGGTTATGTTATTTTTCCATGTCTTCCATAGCCAGAGGAAATCGATGTTGGTTTAAGCAATAGTAATGTATTAATAATAAGACTTTCCCTGGTTTCCCACTCCTCTATGACCTAGGCAGGTGTCCCAGAAAGACTGATATAAACAACCAAGGTGAAAAAATAAAGCAGCCTATCATGACTTGCTTTCACTGCTGACAAAAGGAGAGCAGTAAGAAAACATTGCATTCAAATAAACTTTGTAGATTTTACTGTTCCTGAAATGAGATCATACTTGTGATTGGAAATGACAGGAGGAATTTTTGTCATCTGAGCACAACTGTGTAAATCATTGAACATGCCCTAGATTTTTTCTAAGGTCAGAAGAAAATGGGACAGAGAAAAGGAAAAAGAAAATAATAATTTTGGTTTCTATTCATACCCTTAAGATTTGATTTATAACAATTACTTCTATAAGCACCCAGCACTCTAGCACCCAGCAGAGAGTATGACATGGAATAGACACTTAAAACATTATTTATTGATTGAATAAGTTATTCTATTCTGTACCATATAGACCAAGTTTCTGTTCAAACCATAAAAGCCATTTGAAAATTAAGATAATATTATTTGGGTACATTAATGAAGAAAGCAATACATTCTCCACTTCCCTCTGTTAACATATTCATCCTAAGAAACCAATCAACATGTGGTGAGCCCAGGTCACCTGGAGACGCTGCATATAGGTATTGCAGCAAACAGCCTTGGCAAAGATCCAGACTGACAACCAGTGTCATTGGCATGTGTGAGTGCTCACGTTTGAGTGAATGAACTTTCAGATAACAGGCAGCCTTTAGGCACTGAGTCACCCCTCTACAACTTAATGAATTATCTCAACAGGAAGACCATGAACTCATCTCAGAGGTCAAGAACTAGAACACTGACAACATCCCAAAAGCATCCTCATCACTATGCCCCAGTCCTCTGAGACACTAATTACTTCTTTGACTTTTGGCACCATATTTCAATTTTGCTGTTTTTCAACTCTACATCAGTTCAGTTCAGTTCAGTCGCTCAGTTGTGTCCAATTCTTCACGACCCAACAATATACAAATTATTTCAAATAGTGACAACATTTTTTTATTTCCAGTTACATTTGCTGAATATTTTCAATGAAATTTCTTTCTTTTGCCTATAATGTGGACTTATTTCCATTATGGCATATTCCCTTTTTGAGGAATTTATGACTTTTGTGCATTCTGCTATTTAAGGATATTTGGTTTCTCATAAATATTTTTGGCATACATCTACATGTGGAAATGTTCAGTATATTGTTGGATGTACCTAACAGTAGATTTGTTGTCTTAGGAGCTGACTGTGGCTCAGATCATGAACTCCTTATTGCCAAATTCAGACTTAAATTGAAGAAAGTAAGAAAAACCACTAGACCATCCAGGTATGACCTAAATCAAATTCCTTATGATTATACAGTGGAAATGAGAAATAGATTTAAGGCCTAGATCTGATAGATAGAGTGCCTGATGAACTATGGGCGGAGGTCCGTGACATTGTACAGCAGACAGGGATCGAGACCATCCCCATGGAAAAGAAATTCAAAAAAGCAAGATGGCTGTCTTGGGAGGTCTTACAAATAGCTGTGAAAACAAGAGAAGCAAAAAGCAAAGGAGAAAAGGAAAGAAATAAGCATCTGAATGGAGAGTTCCAAAGAATAGCAAGAAGAGATAAGAAAGCTTTCTTCAGCAATCAATGCAAAGAAATAGAGGAAAACAACAGAATGGGAAAGACTAGACATCTCTTCAAGAAAATTAGAAACACCAAGGGAACATTTCATGCAAAGATGGGCTCGATAAAGGACAGAAATGCTATGGACCTAACAGAAGCAGAAGATATTAAGAAGAGGTGGCAGGAAGACACAGAAGAACTGTACAAAAAAGATCTTCACGACCCAGATAATCACGATGCTGTGATCACTCAACTAGAGCCAGACATCCTGGAATGTGAAGTCAAGTGGGCCTTAGAAAGCATCACTACGAACAAAGCTAGTGGAGGTGATGGAATTCCAGTTGAGCTATTTCAAATACTGAAAGATGATGCTGTGAAAATGCTGCACTCAATATGCCAGAAAGTTTGGAAAACTCAGCAGTGGCCGCAGGACTGGAAAAGGTCCGTTTTCATTCCAATCCCAAAGAAAGGCAATGCCAAAGAATGCTCAAACTACCGCACAATTGCACTCACCTCACACGCTAGTAAAGTAATGCTCAAAATTCTCTAAGCAAGGCTTCAGCAGTAAGTGAACTGTGATCTTCCAGATGTTCAAGCTGGTCTTAGAAAAGGCAGAGGAACCAGAGATTAAATTGCCAACATCCACTGGATCATGGAAAAATGAAGAGAGTTTCAGAAAAAAAACATTGATTTCTGCTTTATTGACTATGTCAAAGCCTTTGATTGTGTGGATCACAATAAACTGTGGAAAATTCTGAAAGAGATGGGAATACCAGACCACCTGACCTGCCTCTTGAGATACCTATCTGCAGGTCAGGAAGCAACAGATAGAATTGGGCATGGAACAACAGACTAGTTCCAAATAGGAAAAGGAGTACATCAAGGCTGTATATTGTCACCCTGCTTATTTAAATTATATGCAGACTACATCATGAGAAACGCTGGGCTGGAAGAAACACAAGCTGGAATCAAGATTGCCAGGAGAAATATCAATAACTTCACATATGCAGATGACACCAGCCTTATGGCAGAAAGTGAAGAGAAACTAAAAAGCCTCTTGATGAAAGTGAGAGGAGAGTGAAAAGGTTGGCTTAAAGCTCAACATTCAGAAAATGAAGATCATGGCATCTAGTCCCATCACTTCATGGGAAATAGATGGGGAAACAGTGGAAACAGTGTCAGAGTTTATTTTTTTGGGCTCCAAAATCACTGCAGATGGTGACTGCAGCCATGAAATTAAAAGATGCTTACTCCTTGGAAGGAAAGTTATGACCAACCTAGATAGTATATTCAAAAGCAGAGACATTACTTTGCCGACTAAGGTCCATCTAGTCAAGGCTATGGTTTTTCCAGTAGTCATGTATGGATGTGAGAGTTGGACTGTGAAGAAGGCTGAGTGCCAAAGAACTGATGCTTTTGAACTGTGGTGTTGGAGAAAACTTTTGAGAGTCCCTTGGACTGCCAGGAGATCCAACCAGTTCATTCTAAAGGAGGTCAGTCCTGGGTGTTCTTTGGAAGGACTGTTGCTAAAGCTGAAACTCCAGTACTTTGGCCACCTCATGTGAAGTGTTGACTCATTGGAAAGACCCTGATGCTGGGAGGAATTGGGGGCAGGAGGAGAAGGGGATGACAGAGGATGAGATGGCTAGATGGAATTACCAACTCAATGGACATGAGTTTGGGTGAACTCCGGGGGTTGGTGTTGGACAAGGAGGTGTGGCATGCTGCAATTCATGGGGTCGGTTGAGTCGGACACGATTGAGGGGCTGAACTGAACTGAATGTACATATTCCCTTAACCTTAATAGATAAAGCTGTTAATGATGTCTGAGATGATTTCACAGTGTTCCTCTTGAGATCATTATGTTGTGGGAGGGTGACTCAGTACTGAATGGCTGCCTGTTATCTGAAAGTTAATTCATTCAAATGTGAGCACTCACATTTCACCACTGATATTGGTTGTCAGTGTGGACCCTAGCTAAGACTGTCGAATGACTTTTATGCAGCCTTTCCAGGTACCTGGGTTCGTCATATGCTGGTTGGTTTCCTAAGAAGTATATCCTAACAGAGGACAGAGGAGAAGTCTATCACTTTTCATACTTAATCCATAAATTGCCATTTCTGCTGTATTATCTCTGTAAAAGGAGTCAGGATACTCTAGCAAGCTTCAATGGGAAGGAGAATTGTTGTTTTTCAATCACTGAGTTCTGTCCAAATATTTGTGACCCCATGGATGGCATCACACCAAGGCTCCCTGTCCTTCACCATCTCCTGAAGTTTGCCCAAGATCATGTCCATTTCATTGGGGATGCCATCCTGTCATCTCATCCTCTGATGCCCTCCTCTTTTACCTTCAATCTTTCCCAGGATCAAGGTATTTTCCACTGAGTCAGCTCTTTGCATCAGGTCGCCAAAGTATTGGAACTTCAGCTTCAACATCAATCCTTCCAATGAGTATTCAGGGTTGATTTCCTTTAGGATTGACTAGTTTGATCTCCTTGCTGTCTAAGCATCTCTCAAGAGTCTTCTCCCTCGACAGATAGCTGAAAGGGAGAGAATAGAACTCAAATAAAGATTAGGAAGTGACAAGTTTCTAGAAGGTCATGTATGAACTGAATATTGCTTGATCTGTAAAAGAACTATCAATTATTGATAGAATTTAGTAGTATAGACACAGGGTCTTTTGTGTTTGAATTATAAAATTCTGAGAACCTTTTTAAGTGTTTAAGACATGGGAGAGAAAATGCTAGAGGAGTCTCTGCAATAATTAAGGGAAAGGTAAGAGACTGAAATAAGTCAGTAACCTTTAAGTTTTACATGAGGAGATGGAATTGCAAGATATCAGGTAACCAGAAGCAGTGAAACCTAGTCATATATTTTTGTCAAGATTTGAGTGAAGAGGAAGAGAAAAGTTTTCAGTTTTCTGACATGGGTGATTGAACAGATGGTAATGCCATGTGTTCAGATACAGGAGAAAAAAATAGATATTTTTAGATATTCAAATCAAGGATTTCCCAGGAAAGCCCAGAAAGAGATGTGAACAGCTAGATATGTGAATCAGAAGACTGAAAATTTTTGGATGTAGCCAATTTCCTGTCTTGAGAATACAGATAGTTTTTAAAACCCCAAGAATGCATTAGATAATCCAGAGTCTGTGTAGAGTAAGATGATCAAAGACCAGCCTTTTGTGAACAACAGGTAAATAGATAAGAAGCCTGCCAGAAAGACTGAGAAAGACCTATAAGAAAGAGAAGAATCATGGCAGAGAGAAATAATGAAAATCAGAGAGGGATCTTTGGCAGGGAACAGTTACTGGTGTAAAATATTGCAGTGTAGTTAAAGCCTGAAAAGACCATTAGCCTTTTTTATCCCCTTTTTCTCCAAAATTTCTGTAGAGTATTAAAAATAGTTCAGGTGGGAAAATATGCATTCTTCTGGATTGAAGTGAATATCTAGAGTGAGAAATTAGAGACTGTAAATGTATATTAGTTTTTTTAATCAATGAGTGTGTGTGTGAATGAATGAATGTATAAATACATACACGAATGAATGAAAGTAAGTGTTCATAGTTATTTCATAGTGGTTAGAAAACACCTTAGAAGGTCACAGTGGAAAGTTTTAAAATAAGATTATGAGTAACCTTACAACAGGAAATTTTGTTTTACTTCATTTAATTCAAATGTTCTCCAATTTAAATCTTGTCATTTGTCATAAAATATTTGTAGAAGTATTATTTTCCTAAAAAATCCTGACATTAATTGGGCTTAATATTTTTTGAGCCCAGCAACTCAACACTTTGAGGAAGAAAAAATGGCAGTAGATAAATGGTGTATGTTAGAATGCAGAACAAATTCATTGCATTTTATTTTATTTTGTTTTATAATGGGAAAAATTTAAGGATATCATTATCTCTGGAGAAAAACAAATAAATTTATAAGGAAGTTGAAAAGATGGGGGCAAAATTACCTGATAATGCAAAGTTCAGGGACCAGGTTGGCACCATAATAAGGGTGCATAGTGCCATTTGGCAATTTGAATTTTAGGTATTTAATGGGAAAATAAGTTACCTAAGTGATCAAGAATTTCACCATGCACTTCATAGTTATAAACCCAAAGCTGTCTCTAGCCAGAGGTCAGAGTGACAGCTATAACCCACTTTTCACATAACTCTCAGAAGAATGAACACTAGGACACAAGCAAAATTATTTAAATGTTTATCACATGAAGAAGGCCAAGCAATTAAATACCAAATAAGAATTGATTGTCATAATCCTATCTTCCTTAAAAGTTTCTCTTCAGTTAGACATCAGCATCTGCCCCATTCCTTGAAAATATCTCTTCCAGAGAAATTTGGAATTGATGAGTTCTTTTTTCAAAGCTGACTATCCTTATTTCTCAAGTCCACCTAGTAGTGAGCTCTCTCTTGGTAACTATATGCTAGAAGGGAGAAGATTAACTTCTGCTACCAAACCAGCAAATCAGCACTACCTGCCCATGTGTACGTTTGTTTGTATGTGTTTTGATTCTTAAGGTGAAAAGACCACTTAAATATTAAAAAAAAAAGGATTCTTATTTTCAGAAATATTCATATATAATTATTTGATCTATCAAGGCTTAAAAAATAATATGATTCTCATTGAATTTATGAAACATTTTAAAACAACTTGATTGCTACCTAATTTGAACTTAAATACTTGCACACAAACTTTTTAAAAAAAATTTATTGAAGTATAGTTGATTTACAACTTTGTGTTAATTTCTGGTCATGGCAAAGTGACTCAGTTATACATATATATTATTTTTCATGTTCTTTCCATTATGGTTTATCACAGGATATTTAATATATTCCATATGTTATACAGTAGGATCTTGTTATTTATCCCTCCTATACACAACAGTTTGCATCTGTAAACTGAAGCTCCCAGTACTTCCCTCCCCCACCCCCACTCCACTTGGCAACCATATGTTGTTCTGTTTGTGCTGCTGCTGCTGCTGCTAAGTCACTTCAGTCGTGTCCAACTCTGTATGACCCCATAGATGGCGGTCCACCAGGGTCCCCTGTCCCTGGGATTCTCCAGGCAAGAACATTGGAGTGGGTTGCCATTTCCTTCTCCAATGTGTGAAAGTGAAGTCACTCAGTTGTGTCGGACTCTTCGTGACCCCATGGACTGCAGCACACCAGGCTCCTCTGTCCATGGGATTTTCCAGGCAAGAGTACTGGAGTGAGTTGCCATTGCCTTCTCCCTTTGTCTGTGAGTCTGTTTCTATTTCACAGATATGTTCATTTGAGTTGTATTTTAGATTCCATATGTAAGTGATATCATGTGGTATTTGTCTGTCTCTTTCTGATTACTTCACTTAGTGTAATAATCTCTAGGTACCACCATGCTGCTACAAATAGCATCATTTAATTATTTCTAATGGCCAGGTAATATTTGAATGTGTATACTGATCATGTATTCTTTACCCATTCATCTGCCAAAGGACATTTAGATTGTGTCCATGTCCTGGTTATTGTCAGTAGTACTGCTATGAGCGGTTCATGCATGCATCTTTTAATTATAGCTTTGTCTGGGTATATGCCCAGGAGTGGAATTGCTAGATCATATTGTAACTCTATTTTTACCTTTTTGAGAAACCTCCACACTATTCTCCATAGTAGCTGTACCAATTTACATTCCCACCAACAGTGCAAGAGAATTCTGTTTGCTCCACACTCTCTCTAGCATTTATTATTTGTAGACTAGGGTGGTACCATATTGTAGAATTGATTTGTCTCTCTCTAATAATAAAGGAGAAAAGGAAAGATATACCCATTTGAATGCAGAGTTCCAAATATAGCAAGGAGAGATAAGAAAGCCTTCCTCAGCGATCAATGCAAAGAAATAGAGGAAAACAATAGAACAGGAAAGACTCGAGATCTCCTCAAGAAAATTAGAGATACAAAGGGAACATTTCATGCAAAGATGGGCACTATAAAGGACAGAAATGGTATGGACCTAACAGAAGCAGAAGATATTAAGAAGAGGTGGCAAGAATATACAGAAGAAATGTACAAAAAAGATCTTCACGACCAAGATAATCACAATGGTGTAATTACTCACCTAGAGCTAGACATCTTGGAATGTGAAGTCAAGTGGGCCTTAGAAAGCATCACTACGAACAAAGCTAGTGGAGGTGATGGAGTTCCAGTTGAGCTATTTCAAATACTAAAAGATGACACTGTGAAAGTACTGCACAAAAATGCCAGCAAATTTGGAAAACTTAGCAGTGGTCACAGGACTGGAAAAGGTCAGTTTTCATTCCAATCCCAAAGAAAGGAAATGCCAAAGAATGCTCAAACTACTGCACAATTGCACTCATCTTACTGCAGATGGTGATTGCAGTCATAAAATTAAAAGGATGCTTACTCCTTGGAAGAAAACTTATGGCCAACCTAGATAGCATATTAAAAAGCAGAGACATTACTTTGCCAACAAAGGTCCATCTAGTCAAGGCTATGGTTTTTCCAGTAGTCATGTATGGATGTGAGAGTTGGACTGTGAAGAAAGCTGAGCGCCGAAGAATTGATGCTTTTGAACTGTGGTGTTGGAGAAGACTCTTGAGAGTCCCTTGGACTGCAAGGAGATCCAACCAGTCCATTCTAAAGGAGATCAGTCCTGGGTGTTCTTTGGAAGGAATGATGCTAAAGCTGAAACTCCAGTGCTTTGGCCACCTCATGTGAAGAGTTGACTCATTGGAAAGACCCTGATGCTGGGAGGGATTGGGGGCAGGAGGAGACAGGGACGACAGAGGATGAGGTGGCTGGATGGCATCACCGACTCAATGGATGTGAGTTAGGTGAACTCTGGGAGTTGAGTAAACAGGGAGGCCTGGTGAGCTGCCATTCATGGGGTTGCAAAGAGTTGGACACGACTGAACGACTGAACTGAACACGCTAGTAAAGTAATGCTCAAAATTCTCTAAGCCAGGCTTCAGCAATATGTGAACTGTGAACTTCCAGATTTTCAAGCTGGTTTTAGAAAAGGCAGACAACCAGAGACCAAATTGCCAACAACCTATGAATCACTGAAAAAGCAAGCAAGAGGGATGGTACGGGGAGGGAGGAGGGAGGGGAGTTCGGGATGGGGAACACGTGTATACCTGTGGTGGATACATGTTGATGTATGGCAAAACCAATACAATATTGTAAAGTAATTAACCTCCAATTAAAATAAATAAATTTATATTAAAAAAAAAAGAAAAAGCAAGAGAGTTCCAGACAAATATCTATTTCTGCTTTATTGACTATGCCAAAGCCGTTGACTGTGTGGATCACAATAAACTGTGGAAAATTCTGAAAGAGATGGGAATATCAGAGCACCTGACCTGCCTCTTGAGATACTTATATGCAGGTCAGGAAGCAACAGTTAGAACTGGACATGGAACAACAGACTGGTTCCAAATAGGAAAAGGAGTACATCAAGGCTGTATATTGTCATCCTGCTTATTTAACTTCTATGCAGAGTACATCATGAGGAACGCTGGACAGGAAGAAGCACAAGTTGGAATCAAGATTGCCAGGAGTAATATCAATAACTTCAAATATGCAGATGACACCACCCTTATGGCAGAAAGTGAAGAGGAAATAAGAACCTCTTGATGAAAGTGAAAAAGGAGAGTGAAAAAGTTGGCTTAAAGCTCAACATTCAGAAAACGAAAATCATGGCATCTGGTCCCATCACTTCATGGGAAATAGATGGGGAAACAGTGGAAACTGTGTCAGACATTTTTGGGGGCTCCAAAATCACTGCAGATGGTGATTGCAGCC
Organism: Capricornis sumatraensis; assembly: GCF_032405125.1. Classification (NCBI taxonomy): domain Eukaryota; kingdom Metazoa; phylum Chordata; class Mammalia; order Artiodactyla; family Bovidae; genus Capricornis; species Capricornis sumatraensis. Next base: position 39,373,496 of record NC_091073.1, on the reverse strand, counting down.
ATGAAATTAAAAGATGCTTTCTCCTTGGAAGGAAAGTTATGACCAACCTAGATAGCATATTCAAAAGCAGAGACATTACTTTGCCAACAAAGGTCCGTCTAGTCAAGGCTATGGTTTTTCCAGTGGTCATGTATGGATATGAGGATTGGGCTATAAAGAAAGCTGAGGGCCCCAAGATTGATGCTTTTGAACTATGGTATTGGAGAAGACTCTTGAGAGTTCCTTGGACTGCAAGGAGATCCAACCAGTCCAACCTAAAGAGATCAGTTCTGGGTGTTCATTTGAAGGACTAACGTTGAAGCTGAAACTCCAATACTTTGGCCACCTGATGCGAAGATCTGACTCATTTGAAAAGACCCTGATGCTGGGAAAGATTGAGGGCAGGAGAAGAAGGGGATGACAGAGGATGAGATGGTTGCATAGCATCACTGACTCAATGGACATGAGTTTGTGTAAGCTCCAGAAGTTCGTGATGGACTGGGAGTCCTGGTGTGCTGCAGTTCATGGTGTTGCAGAGTCAGATGCGATTGAGCAACTGAACTGAACTGAATAATAAGCAATACTGAGAATCTTTTCATGTGCCCATTGCTTTTCTGTATGTCTTCTTTGCAGAAATGTCTGTTTAGGCCTTCTGATTTTTTTTTCCACTGAATTTTATTAGTTGTTCATGTATTTTGGAAATTAAACCCTTATTGGTTGTATCATTTGCAAATATTTCCTCCTAGTATGTTATCTTTTCTGTTTATCATCTCCTTTGCTCCTAATGCAAAAGCTTATAAGCTTAATTAGGTCCCATTTATTTATTTTTGCTTTTATTTATATTGCCTTTGAGACTCACCTAAGAAAATATTGGTGTGATTTATGTTAGAGAATGTTTTGCATATGATCTCTTCTAGGAGTTTTATGATATCTTGTTTTATATTAAGTCTTTAAGCCGTTTTGAGTTTACTCTTGTGTGTGGTGTGAGGGTGTATTCTAACTTCATTGATATATATGTGACTGTTCAGCTTCCCTACATCACTTGCTAAAGACACCATCTTTTCCTCATTGTATATCCTTGCCACCTTTGTTAAAGCTGAATTGTGCATAAGCATGTCTGTCTTTCATTTTAATTATTTAATCCCAGATCCATAGCATATAACATTAGTTCACTTATCTAAATCCATCAAAAAGGCGAATTATTGTGAGAAATTTGGCTCCATAGAAAACATATAGATTTTGACAGTTTCTAATCAAATAAGAATTTTATAGTTTGAACTTTCATAGCAACATTTTCTTGGTATAGGTAAGCAAAGCAAAGTGAGCAGAGTGTTGTATCAATCAAGGGTCTGACTAGTAGAAGCTGATGGGATCAAAAATGCCTTGAAACTATTCACCTAGATTGAAATGGTGACAACTGCAGTGAAGTAATAATTATCATCTTTTGATTTTACCAGGGAACACATTCTTGACTGAATAATCATTTAAAAAATGACCTTTTGTTATTTATTTTTAGAGATGTGTGGTCCTTACTGAAATGGCATCCCACTCCAGTATTCTTGCCTGGAAAATCCCATGGACCGCAAAGCCTCGTAGGTTACCGTCCATGGGGTCGCAAAGAGTCGGACACGACTGAGCGACTTCACTTTCTTTCACTTTCACTTAGCTTCTAGAGTGCGGAGAAGGCAATGGCACCCAACTCCAGTACTCTTGCCTGGAAAATCCCATGGACGGAGGAGCCTGGTAGGTTGCAGTCCATGGGGTCGCGAAGAGTCGGACATGACTGAGCGACTTCACTTTCACTTTACTCAGGTTAACATGGCAATAAAGTTGTGTTTTTGATTTTGATTTGTGGAGTGTTTGGTGGAATGGTAGGTTGAGAAAAATCCAAAAGCATTTCCTTCTACAGTGTGAAGGCAGTCAATTCAAAACCACGAGGCTGATTTAAATTACACATATGGTGATCTAGATAGTGTGTTGATGGCTTTGAACGTTTGTACTGGCCAGAGTTCTTCACAGAATCAAATGGGATGAGAATAAGATGGCGTCAAGGGGAAAAACTGAGATAGCAGATACATTCAAATGAAAGAGGATTGATAGAGATGAAGCAGTGTTTTCTTTCAGGGACTCTGGGAGGCATGACTGTTCTCTCTGCTTCCTTAACGTTCTATACATAGGTAATCGGCTTGATTTGAAATTCTGAGTATCTAGGGCTCTGGGGGAAATACCTGGAAAATCTGTTAAAAAATAAATTGAAAGTAACATTTGGTCAAAATTCTAGACGAGAAGTTAGCTAATAAATAGAGGGTAAGGGAGAAAATTTGAATGAGTAGGCTAAGTCCTGAAAATACTTGACTCAGGTTGTCATACAGAAGATTATAGACTGTATTTAGTAAGTAATATAAAATCAACTACAAGATGCTGTGCATCTTTACAACTTTCAAATATATAATACAGTGTTATTAAATATAATCTTTATGCTATACATTAGATCACTAGAACTTACTCATCTTTTAAATGTAATTTTGCATTCTTTGACCAACATATCCCTTTTTCCCACCCACCATTGTAACCATGATACAAGTGTAAGCTAATATTATGATGGTAATTATTTTACAATATAGAAGTGTATCAAATCAGCACCTTAAACATACATAATGTATCAATTATATTTCATTAAAGCTGGAAAAAAATGGGTGCTTATCTCATAGTGTTGTTTCAGGATTAATAGACTGCTTGTTATTGTGCCTAGAATATACTAAGCATTCATAATAACTCTCATTTTTGCAATGATATCAGGACTGGGAGTTGAAAAGCATTAATATTAACTGAGAGAGTGATAAAATAGGCCTATAGGAAAGTACATCAAAAATAGGCAGTGATGAAAAGAGAACATAATGCCCTGGTCTCTTGATGAAATGCAATATACTGGAAGAATATTAAATTAACTGTCTTTTTCTCTTTCTCATTTTTTGGGTATATGAAATAAGGAATATGCTTCCATGGAAAGGGTGTGGTGGAATATGGTATCATGGTAATTGCATTACAAAGTTTATGAGGGCATAACAGGAGGTGAATTTGGGAGGAGAATTACTTTCAGTATTCCACTCTAAACACAATCATGGGGAGGGTCTGAGACACAGTTGTTAAATTGATGACATTATGCCTGGATAGAGCATTGAATTAGAAGGTCTTTTTTTATTTTGTAGCCACATCTCAATAATCTATAGAAGAACATGGACAATTTAAAATTTTCCAACTGTCTATATCTTCAGTCACTCATTTACTTCTTTGAACTGCCTAATAGATTGATTATATTCTTTGCAGCCAAAAATGAAGAAGCTCTATACAGTCAACAAAAACAAGACCAGGAGCTGACTTTGGCTCAGATCATGAACTCCTTATTGCCAAATTCAGACTGAAATTGAAGAAAGTAGGGAAAACTACTAGACCATTCAGGTATGACCTAAATCAAATCCCTTGTGATTATACAGTGGAAGTGAGAAATAGATTTAAGGGACTAGATCTGATAGATAGAGTGCCTGATGAACTATGGATGGAAGTTTGCGACATTGTACAGGAGAGAGGGATCAAGACCATCCCCATGGAAAAGAAATGCAAAAAAGCAAAATGGCTTTCTAGGGAGGACTTACAAATAGCTGTGAAAAGAAGAGAAGCAAAAAGCAAAGGAGAAAAGGAAAGAAATAAGCATCTGAATGCAGAGTTCCAAAGAATAGCAAGAAGAGATAAGAAAGCCTTCTTCAGCAATCAATGCAAAGAAATAGAGGAAAACAACAGAATGGGAAAGACTAGACATCTCTCCAAGAAAATTAGAGACACCAAGCGAACATTTCATGCAAAGATGGGCTCAATAAAGGACAGAGATATTAGGGACCTAACAGAAGCAGAAGATATTAAGAAGAGGTGGCAAGAATACACAGAAGAAATGTACAAAAAAGATCTTCATGACCAAGATAATCACAATGGTGTGATCACTCACCTAGAGCCAGACATCCTGGAATGTGAAGTCAAGTGGGCCTTAGAAAGCATCACTACAAACAAAGCTAGTGGAGGTGATGGAGTTCCAGTTGAGCTATTTCAAATCCTGAAAGATGATGCTGTGAAAGTGCTGCACTCAATATGCCAGCAAATTTGGAACACTCAGCAGTGGTCACAGGACTCGAAAAGGTCAGTTTTCATTCCAATCCCAAAGAAAGGCAATGCCAAAGAATGCTCAAACTACCGCACAATTGCACTCATCTCACAGGCTAGTAAAGTAACGCTCAAAATTCTCCAAGCCAGGCTTCAGCAATACGTGAATCATGAACTTCCTGATGTTCAAGCTGGTTTTAGGAAAGGCAGAGGAACCAGAGATGAAATTGCCAATATCTGCTGGATCATGGAAAAAGCAAGAGAGTTCCAGAAAAACATCTATTTCTGCTTTATTGACTATGCCAAAGCCTTTGACTATGTGGATCACAATAAACTGTGGACAATTCTGAGAGAGATGGGAATACCAGAGCACCTGACCTGCCTCTTGAGAAACCTATATGCAGGTCAGGAAGCAACAGTTAGAACTGGACATGGAACAACAGACTGGTTCCAAATAGGAAAAGGAGTACGTCAAGGCTGTATACTGTCACCCTGCTTATTTAACTTCTATGCAGAGTACATCATGAGAAACACTGGACTGGAAGAAACACAAGCTGGAATCAAGATTGCCAGGAGAAATATCAGATATGCAGATGACACCACCCTTATGGCAGAAAGTGAAGAGGAACTCAAAAGCCTCTTGATGAAAGTAAAAGTGAAGAGTGAAAAAGTTGGCATAAAGCTCAACATTCAGAAAATGAAGACAATGGCATCTGGTCCCATCACTTCTTGGGAAATAGATGAGGAAACAGTAGAAACAGTGTCAGACTTTATATTTGGGGGCTCCAAAATCACTTCAGATGGAGACTGCAGCCATGAAATTAAAAGACACTTACTGATTGGAAGAAAAGTTAGGACCAACCTAGATAGCATATTCAAAAGCAGAGACATTACTTTGCCAACAAAGGTCCATCTAGTCAAGGCTATGGTTTTTCCTATGGTCATGTATGGATGTGAGATTTGGACTGTGATGAAAGCTGAGCACCGAAGAATTGATGCTTTTGAACTGTGGTGTTGGAGAAGACTCTTGAGAGTCCCTTGGACTGCAAGGAGATCCAACCAGTCCATTCTGAAGGAGATCAGCCCTGGGATTTCTTTGAAGGGAATGATGCTGAAGCTGAAACTCCAGTACTTTGGCCACCTCATGCAAAGAGTTGACTCATTGGAAAAGACTCGGATGCTGGGAGGGATTGGGCGCAGGAGGAGAAGGGGACGACCGAGGATGAGATGGCTGGATGGCATCACTGACTCAACGGACGTGAGTCTGAGTGAACTCTGGGAGCTGATGATGGACAGGGAGGCCTGGCATTCTGTGATTCATGTGTCGCAAAGAGTGGGGCACACTGAGCGACTGAACTGAACTGAACTGAATAGTGTTTACTTGATGAAAGATGATCTAAGCTGAGTTATGGAATTTAAGGATATTTACCATGTCATGAAATAATTTAAAAAATGGGAATATTGTGAAGAAATAAATTGGCTTCAAGAAATGGGTAATAAATGTAGTACAGATAGTAGGTGCTATTGTAATCAAAGGGAGAGAGAGAAATAGCATTCTGGGTTGTACACCTTGAAAGTCTTCCCCAAAACAGAGGAGCACCAAATTGTTGTAAAGCAGATCTGAACAGTTATGTCTAGTTTCTATTCTAGGTAGAAAATATTTAATAGAAGGTCTTGAGAGCAAAGAAATTGAAACTGAATCAAAACAAGACATCAGGTGTCCTCTCCTAGACACCCCCACCCCTCTAAGAAAAACTGCCACCTGACTTCTAACTTCAGAGATTTACATCTGAAATTCCTAAAAAATATATATATTTCTGATATTTATAAGTCAGGAAATCTGCATTTCTGTCATTCTTTGAGGCAATCAGATCCTGTAACTGTGGGCCGTGCATTCCCTCTGGGCTGCTGCCTGCAGGAGAATGGTCCCTCAGCAGGAGCATGGCCTTTCCAGGCCAACCCGACTCACTTCCTCCTTTTGTCAGTGTAGGCTTCCTTGTGGATGAGCTTGCAACATCTGCTTTTCTCCATCTCTTGGTCCCAATTTCAGTCTTTGTAATTTTGACCACCCTGAGCCTTCTGTATAAAATGGTATTATTAGATAAGTAAATAAATAAATTAACAGCAAGTAAAAAAGTATTTCCTGTCTCTTTTTTTCAGAAACTGCACACACCCATGTTTCAGCCCAGATTCAAACACAAAACATTCCTGGCAAAACCTCCTGGCTTCAGGCATTCAGATCCTGTCACTATGGGCCATGCATGTCCACCAGGGGGTTTTGTCAGGAACGCTTTGTGTCTGGATCTGGGTTGAGACCATGGGTGTGTGCAGTTTGTGAACATTTCATGGAAAACCACATTTACAATTTGTGTCTCCCCTGAGATAAAAAGGTGAAAAGAAGAATAAACAGAATCATTCTAAATATGAACACAGCAACATAAAATTTCAGTGTTTTGCCACTGTTTAGTTATTGCTAGTTTTATTGGAACATTAGACATTTGAATGCTTTATATTATAATTATACACAAGCCTGCAGGTCATGTTTGTTTACTCATGACTCTCATTTGAATGAGAGAGTAACATAAGCAACTGAACAACATCCTGAACAAACACAGAAAGCAGCAATATTAGTGCTAGACCCTATTTTGGCTAATATTAATACTTATCACTACTTGTTGCTGTTCTCTGTGATTCTTTTTGGATTGTCTGCTAACTATTTAGCCTCAAACATTGACTGTCAATTCCTGACTAACCCTTTGTTGCTACTTAAATAAACTCTGTGTGTGTGTGTGTGTGTGTGTATGTGTACTCAGTCACTCAGTTGTGACCAACTCTTTGTGACCCCATGGACTGCCATGGACTGCCATTATAGACATTCAAATGAATTTGTTTTCTGGGTCATCTTTATTGTCATTTTGATTTCTGTTAATGGATTCATTTCTGCCTTGACCTTCACATTTCACTTGACATTCACTTTCTTGGTTTCCTGTGAAATTGAAACCTTAGCAAATTTTATCATGGATACTCTTTTGATAATGTCCAAATTAAGTGTAGATTCGTGGCAGCTCTGTAAAAATGACACCTAAAGGAAGATGTGACTGACAGTTTGTCCACCCCAATCACTGAGAACACTTACAATTTTTACATTTCAGCAGAAGGCTAGAAAAAATATGGATAAAATGAATGTTCTTATGGCATTCAGTTTGAAAAGGAATAAACAGCCTATAAATAAACGGACAGCAGCAACAAAGGTAGAAACTTGAGCAATCTCTCGCTTTTGATAATCGAAAAATCTTCCTTTTGATCAAAAGAGCCAAAGTAGAGCACAAATGCACACCTAACCCTGACAAAGCCCTAGAGAAAGTTGAATAGAACTGAACCTGGATGAGTGCACACATGCACATGTACACACACATACCCATAGAATTAAGAATGCGTGTATCCATGCTTTCATTCAATAGATAGTTACTGAATGCCCAATATATGTCATCTGCCCTACTAGGCATGAAAAATTTGAAAAAAGACACATGAATAAAACAATTCCTAATAAAGCGAATTCAATATGTGTCTAGAGATAAGCACACGTATTAACAAGCAATGCAGCTTTTACAGTAATAGATAAACGTATGTATTAACAAGGGAGCACTGTGGAGAGGCATGTAATTTAGTTTGGTGGTACTAGTGGAGAAGCATGGAAGCCCTTCTATAAGAGTAGACCAAAAAAGTTAAACTTTAAAGATTTCTTTCATCTATACAGTTCTTGAAAAAAAAAATTTTTTTGAGTACCTACTATATGCCAGACAATGTTGCTGGTAATATGGCAGTGAAATAAACATTCTAGGGGATGACTTATATTTACAGTTTACAGTTTACAATTTAGTGGATGAGAGTCAAATGATGCAAATCACAGGATATGAGTGAAGAGAAATCACCAGGTGATTTAATCTGGGGGTTAAAACACAAGACAAGGAGCAATGAGAAATTAAGCAGGAGGGTGGGGAAGGAGAGTGACATTAACGTGGAAAGTGTGTAGCTCATATGAGTGTTTGGTATTGCTAGGAATTCAAACCACATATGGTTATGCATATATAATAGTAAATATTTATTAGCAACTGTCATAGTCATACTATTTTTTCTGATTGATCCCTTAGGAATTATATGGAGTATGACAGGAATTATGGAAGAAGTGTGTAAGGAGCCATGTAACAGTATATTCCAGCATCTGCATATTAAATCTTCACAAGTTGTCATCAAGTCATCTGCTGTTTAAATGATCTCTTGAATGAGGCAAAATATGAGAATCTCTGGTTGAGGAGACAAGAACTACATGGAAGCATAATGCATGGTGTTTTCTCAAGGTACTGTAGTATTTTATAACTGTGAGATTGCAGAAATCTGATGTAGAGGCCTTTTACAGAATATGAGCAATGAGAGGGTGTTATAGCACCCAGAGTTTACTAAACGGATATAGTTTTCTTTCCATGGCACCATGTTATTTTGTAACAATTATATAAAAAAAATAAAGTTAATATTTTGACGCTGATCACTGGACTAGATCAAAATATAATCTGATGTAGTGTTTATAACACCCTTGCTTTTCCAAAAACTTTACAGTGTTTGGGTGCAATAGCACATCATCCAATCTTGTCCCTGAATCAATCCCATCACATATGTTTAAAAAAGTTCAGGCCAGACAGCATCTTTTCCAGAAACCTAAGATGTTTGATTGCCAAGGAATTGTATTCAGACTTGTTTCAAGTGTATCATTTAATAAGATACAGAAGACATCCTTCTAAAATGCTACTGGGAGAGGGCAGTCCTGACCAAGAAACTTGACACAACGAGGTTGAACTCTTCTGAAGAACTCTTTAAGTGCAAATTGTCTAATAATGGAGTGTCTAATATGGAACAGGACTTCAAAGAGTAAGCAATTAATAAATGTTGAACTACAAGCAGTCCACAGTAAAATAGTTCTTAAAAAAAAAGTGATTTATGTTGGAGAGTGTTTTGCCTATGTTCTCCTCTAGGAGTTTTATAGTTTCTGGTCTTACACTTAGATCTTTAATCCATTTTGAGTTTATTTTTGTGTGCGGTGTTAGAAAGTGATCTAGTTTCATTCTTTTACAAGTGGTTGACCAGTTTTCCCAGCACCACTTGTTAAAGAGATTGTCTTTACTCCATTGTATATTCTTGCCTCCTTTGTCAAAGATAAGGTGTCCATATGTGTGTGGATTGATCTCTGGGCTTTCTATTTTGTTCCATTGATCGATATTTCTGTCTTTGTGCCAGTACCATACTGTCTTGATGACTGTGGCTTTGTAGTAGAGCCTGAAGTCAGGCAAGTTGATTCCTCCAGTTCCATTCTTCTTTCTCAAGATTGCTTTGGCTATTCAAGGTTTTTTGTATTTCCATACAAATCGTGAAATTATTTGTTCTAGTTCTGTGAAAAATATGGCTGGTAGCTTGATAGGGATTGCATTGAATTTGTAAATTGCTTTGGGTAATATACTCATTTTCACTATATTGATTCTTCTGATCCATGAACATGGTATATTTCTCCATCTATTAGTGTCCTCTTTGATTTCTTTCATCAGCGTTTTATAGTTTTCTATATATAGGTCTTTAGTTTCTTTAAGTAGATATATTCCTAAGTATTTGATTCTTTTCATTGCAATGATGAATGGAATTGTTTCCTTAATTTCTTTTTCTACTTTCTCATTATTAGTGTATAGGAATGCAAGGGATTTCTGTGTGTTGATTTTATATCCTTCAACTTTACTGTATTCATTGAACATAGGCAAAACACTCTCCGACATAAACCACAGCAGGATCCTCTATGATCCACCTCCCAGAATTCTGGAAATAAAAGCAAAAATAAACAAATGGGATCTAATTAAAATTAAAAGCTTCTGCACAACAAAGGAAAATATAAGCAAGGTGAAAAGACAGCCTTCAGAATGGGAGAAAATAATAGCAAATGAAGCAACTGACAAACAATTAATCTCAAAAATATACAAGCAACTTATGCAGCTCAATTCCAGAAAAATAAACGACCCAATCAAAAAATGGGCCAAAGAACTAAATAGACATTTCTCCAAAGAAGACATACGGATGGCTAACAAACACATTAAAAGATGGTCAACATCACTCATTATTAGAGAAATGCAAATCAAAACCACAATGAGGTACCACTTCACAGCAGTCAGAACGTCTGCGATCCAAAAATCTGCAAGCAATAAATGCTGGAGAGAGTGTGGAGAAAAGGGAACCCTCCTACACTGTTGGTGGGAATGCAAACTAGTACAGCCACTATGGAGAAGAGTGTGGAGATTCCTTAAAAAATTGCAAATAGACCTGCCTTCTGACCCAGCAATCCCACTCCTGGGCATACACACTGAGGAAACCAGAATTGAAAGAGACACATGTACCCCAATGTTCATTGCAGCACTATTTATAATAGCCAGGACATGGAAACAACCTAGATGTCCATCAGCAGATGAATGGATAAGAAATCTGTGGTGCTTATACAAAATGGAGTATTACTCAGCCATTTAAAGAATACATTTGAATCAGTTCTGATGAGATGGATGAAACTGGAGCCGATTATACAGAGTGAAGTAAGCCAGAAAGAAAAACACCAATACAGTATACTAACACATATATATGGAATTTAGAAAGATGCAATGATGACCCTGTATGCAAGACAGCAAAAAAGACACTGATGTGTATAGCGGACTTTTGGATTCAAAGGGAGAGGGAGAGAGTGGGATGATTTGGGAGAATGGCATTGAAACATGTATACTATCATGTAAGAATCGAATCACCAGTCTATGTCCAATGCAGGATACAGCATGCTTGGGGCTGGTGCATGGGGATGACCCAGAGAGATGTTATGGGGAGGTAGGTGGGAGGGGGGTTCATGTTTGGGAACGCATGTACACCAGTGGTGGATTCATGTCACTATTTGGCAAAACCAATACAGTATTGTAAAGTAAAATAAAGTACAAATTAAAAAAAAAAAAGTGAATCAACTTCACTGCCACGAAGATCTACTTCTTGAAGAGCAAAGGTGACACACACAGATATTAATCAAGGCATGTATATTGAAACAAAACAAACAAATGAAAAAAGCAAATATTTATAAAATTAGGGATTGAATACCTAATTTTTCATCAAGTTAGTGCTTGTTTTTTTCCATGGAATATGACCCTTTTTTAGTGATATTGGTATTATGGCTCTTTCACAGATCAGGATCTATTTCATAGAACTTTAGATGTTTGATAGGCTCTGGCATACATGAAATAAATTTCAGATAATAATAAAAATAATTCATACCAGTATCTGTCTATCTGTCTAGTCTTGATAACACTTTCATTTCCCAGCTGTCAAGGGCAAGATATTTGAGAAACACTGACAAATTTCCAAGGGAAAACTGGTTATGATTTTTACTACTTAAGTTTTTACCCAGTATCGCACAAATAAAGAAGGGCTCCCTTACACATACTACCAATATGTATCATAGTTAGTTCTAAATATCAAGCTGTAGTTTTACAACTTGAGGGAATGCCATAGTTTTTACTTATTTAAGGGTCATCTGGGGAAAAACATCAGGAAACTTGTAAACTTGTAAAAAATCAAGAAGCATCTTTTATTAATGAATATATATTTTATATTCTGTGTTATAAAGTTTCAACACAAAGTTTATTCTTATTGTAATAGTTCAAAGTTTCAACACTGAAATAGTCTGTTATTCACTACCTCTTTATTGTGAAGCTTTTTAAATGCTTGGAAATAGATTTTATTGACTCATGTATCATTCTTCTACTCAATTTTTCTTATCTTTTTAAAAGAATTTTTTTTAAGTTTTTAGGATGTATTTTAAGTTCCTACATACATAATCAACTACCTTTATACTTTTTCATTTAAATTCTCAGCTTTTAAAACTCAATTTATTAACATAAACTGTCCACCTACTTCTCAGCATTTTACCGTTAATAATTCCTGTTATAACATTGCTAAAACACTCACTGTTTGAAATGCTACTTTATATAATTCATAATTTTTGAGGTTGCAGTCTAATTCATGGTGCCAGCATCTGAATTATTCAGCCTTTCCCTGGACTCTTCACAGAAGGAACCATTAATACACATAGTTTTTTCATTTCCCATCTGTTCCCAGGTCTCAAATTTGGTCTCATTGGTTCAGAACCAGTTCTCACTGATGCTGGAGCTATTGATGTCAGAGCTATTGTGTTGCTCTAACCATAATCATGTAATATTTAGACAGTGTCTCACCAAGACCTAGGCTCCTCAGTGATAATCAAACTGCTAAGATATTTGATACCAACAAGAGTGATGGTCCAGGCCTCTTGTAATGGGGCTCTTGGGAAGAAGATCAAAGCTTTTCCTATTTCCAAAATTTTCAAGTAAAATAATCTGCTTTTGTATCCTAGAACTAGAGACATATCTTGAAAACTTGTCCTTTGTTTTAAGATGATCACTTTCCTTTCTTTTTGTCATTTGCTCTTATTAGAAGATAGCACTATTTTTCACTTCCAAACTCTTTAGAAATTCAATTCCAGGTACTTTATTTTCTCAGATTAGAAAAGTGAGTTAAATGACAGTTTGGACATATTTCAAAACGATGAGATTTTAAATAGAGATTTGTGAATCAGATTTATATCCTATAGATTACTTGGTTCAGAGAGGTTCATAGTAATTCTGAATATTAAAGGGTTCAGTTTTCATTGAAATAATATTCATAAATCTTACAGAAAAAATCAGATAATAAGAAGTTAGAGAATAAGGTGGATGTGAAGCAGTAGGAGGGGAAAGGAGAGAAGGAAAAGAAGGAAAAAGAGGGAAAGTAACCCTCTTTTTAGTTCATACTGAGAGTCCTTTTTATCCTTAAGCTTTATATATTGTGTAATACTAACATCCCTGAGACATTAGCCACTGTCTCCACTACTTTAAGGAAACATAAAGTTGGGAGTTAGGATGTGTTCAACACGACTAATTGGTAGTATCTATTTCACAGTTGGTTTCCAGTATTGGAAAAAAGTTCAGAACTTCATAGTCTATCATTTACTACATGAGTAAGCAGCTGGGAGCTATTCATCATGAATGTGACTGAAAGTGGAGGCAATTTAATACTTCCTTAAAGATTGCAGTGTGTATTTATGATTTTAAACCTATTGATTTTTTAAAAGTGTACCATCTTTCTTTGATTTTATATAGATTTGTCTTTAATTATCTTGTAGTTTATGTTCTGATATATCATTACTGTGAAATGCCACTGCTGATCTTGTTCTCAGTCTGAAATGACTTTGTCTACCCAGTCATTTCTTATTTCATTTATTTTTCTGGGATGGTGAAAATGACAAGTGCTAGCCAACTTCTATAGATTGATGGAAAGGAAAATTAAGAATGATTTGGACTGGCACTAAAAATAACTCACTAAATACTCAAAGTGTCAAAACACTATATTCATGTCCTCTGAAAATTTGTTTACTTTAAGGGATACATGCTTAACTTTTTTTTTTTTTAAAGAGTAGAGCTGTAGTTAGACAAATTGCCATAAAGGTTTACAGCTTCCTTTATGCATTAAAATAAACCTTGTCATTTAGGGAGAATGTAGTAACATAAAAAATAGTACAAACAACAATATGATTAAACCTCATATATTTAACCAGTAAGTGATATCACACATGTAACTCACTTCAGACTATTATTTTTTCTTCCCTCTTTACTTTATTTTACCTTCATTTTTGTTGTTATGAACAACCCTGAATCAAAAAACACACAAGTAAATAGCAATTGTATTCTCAATGAGCACAATATGGAAAAAGAAATCCATAGTCCTCCAAAGGATATGAAATGCTTTGATTACTATGAATGTCTCTTCCCTAATCACTTTCAGGCTTCTAGTATGAATGTACCCAAGAGTTTCAATTTCCCAAATATATCAGTTAAATTTTGTTCAGTATGGCACCACTCCAATACTTGTGGTTTAAATCAATAATTTTATTTTGGTGGGGGTGGTGGTAGTGGCGGTCCCAATTCTATGAGTTCACTGAAAAGTTCTAATTCAGATAGTCCAACTGATCACTGGTTAGTAGGCAGCTTGACTGGGTCACTGACGTCCCAAACCATGTCTGACAGCATATTCAGTGTCAGTTGAAGAATGAGGATGATTCAGGTAGTGTTTCTCATCGTGCAGGTGCTGCTTGCCTCACTCACAGAGTAGCTGGTTGTGGAGTTCCCGGGAGCAGTGAGATCAGGCATGCCTTGCTCAAAGCAGAAGCACTTTTTCCTTCGCTGTGTCACATTTCCATTAATCCAGTTAAGTCACAGGGCTAGAGATACAAGTCAATATGGGACAGGGATATGTAAGGGCAGAATGAAGGGGTGGGTTATTGTTATTTTTTTCAAATTCATTATTACACTCATTGGGAGATACAATTGCTATTTATTTAGTATTTAATAATTCTATTACAATTAAAATATTCCTAACATATGCTGGGCTCAAGAGAGACATTGGTAAAGATAAAAAATATGCAGTGGATAGCCTGGGAATTATAGGTTTTAGTATCTGTTGGAGAAGACTCTTGAGAGTCCCTTGGACTGCAAAGAGATCCAACCAATCCATTCTACAGGAGATCAGTCTTGGGATTTCTTTGGAAGGAATGATGCTAAAGCTGAAACTCCAGTACTCTGGCCACCTCATGCGAAGAGTTGACTCATTGGAAAAGATTCTGATGCTGGGAGGGATTGGGGGCAGGAGGAGAAGGGGACGACTCGACGGATGTGAATCTGAGTGAACTCCGGGAGTTGGTGATGGACACGGAGGCCTGGCGTGCTGCGATTCATGGGGTCGCAAACAGTCGGACACGACTGAGCAACTGAACTGAACTGAACTGAACCCCTTTCCCCTTTGGTAACTGTAAGTTTGTTTTCTATGTATATGGATCTATTTCTGTTTTAGAGGTCATCTTTATCATTATAAGATTGTACATATAAGCAATATCATATATTTGTCTTTCTCTGTCTGGTTTACCTCACTTATATGACTATCTCAAGGTCTAACTACATTGCTATATATGGCATTATTTCATTTTTCTATGGCTGAGTAATATTCCATTGTACTTATATATCCCATCTTGTTTTCCAGTTCATCTCTTGATGAGCATTTAGGTTGTTTGCATGTTTTGGCTATTGTAAATAGTGCTGCTGTGAACATTGGGTGCTATGTTGTTGTTCAGTCACAGAGTCATGACCAACTCTTTGCAACCCCATGGACTGCAGCACGCCAGGCTTCTGTGTCCTTCACCGTCTCCCGGAGCTTGCTCAGACTCATGTCCATTGTGTTGGTGATGTCATCCAACCATATCATTCTCTATTGTCCCCTTCTCCTCCTGCCTTCAATCTTTCCCAGCATCAGTATCTTTTCCAATGAGCTGGCTCTTCACATCAGGTGGCCAAAATATTGGAGCTTCAGCTTCAGCATTAGTCCTTCCAATGAATATTTAGGGTTGATTTCCTTTAGGATTGACTGATTTGATCTCCTTGCTGTCCAAGGGACTCCCAAGAGTCTTCTCCAACACCACAGTTCAAAAGCATCAATTCTTCAGCACTCAGCTGTCTTTATGGTCCAACTCTCAAAACTGTACAAGACTAATGGGAAAACCATGGCTTTGACTGTACAGAGCTTTATTGGCAAAGTGATGTCTTTGTTTTTAATATACTGTCTAGGTTGGTCATAGTTTTTCTTCCAAGGAGCAAGTGTCTTTTAATTTCATGGCTGCAGTTGCCATCTGCAGTGATTTTGGAGCCAAGAAAATAGTCTGTTACTCTTTCCATTGAAGTGATGGGACTGGATGCCATGATCTTAGTTTTTTGAAAGTTGAGTTTTGAACCAGCTTTTTCACTCTCTCCTTTCACCTCCATCAAGAGGCTTTTTTGTTCCTCTTTGATTTCTGCCATAAGGGTGGTGTCATCTGCATATCTGAGGTTATTGATATTTCTCCCAGAAATCTTGATTCCAGCTTGTGCTTTATCCAGCCCAGCATTTCACATGATGTACTCTGCAGTTAAGTTAAATAAGCAGGGTGACAATATACAGCATTGACATACTCTTTTCCCAATATTGAACCAGTCTGCTCTTCCATGTCTGGTTCTAACTGTTGCTTCTTACCTGCATACAGGTTTCACAAGAGGCAGGTAAGGTGGTCTGTTATTCTCATCTCTTTAATTATTTTCCACAGTTTGTTGTGATCCACAGAGTCAATGGCTTCATCTTTCATAATTTGAAATAGATCAGCTGGAATTCCATCACCTCCACTCACTGTGTTCACAGTGATGCTTTCTAGGGCCCACTTGATTTTGTATTCTGAGATGTCTGGCTCTATGTGAGTGATCACACCATTGTGGTTATCTGGGTCATGAAGATCTTTTTTGTATCAATTCAGTTCAGTTCAGTTCAGTCACTGAGTCATGTCCGACTCTTTGAAACCCCATGAATCGCAGCATGCCAGGCCTCCCTGTCCATCACCAAATCCCAGAGTTCAATCAAACTCACATCCATTGAGTTGATGATGCTGTCAAACTCACATCCATCGAGTTGGTGATGCCGTCCACCCATCCCATTCTCTGCCATCCCCTTTTCCTCCTGCCCCCAATCCCTCCCAGCATCAGAGTCTTTTCCAATGAGTCAACTCTTCGCATGAGGTGGCCAGAGTACTGGAGTTTCAGCTTTAGCATCATTCCTTCCAAAGAAATCCCAGGACTGATCTCCTTCAGAATGGACTGGTTGGATCTCCTTGCAGGCCAAGGGACTCTCAAGAGTCTTCTCCAGCACCACAGTTCAAAAGCATCAATTCTTCGGTGCCCAGATTTCGTCACAGTCCAACTCTCACATCCATACATGACCACTGGAAAAACCATAGCCTTGAATAGATGGACATTTGTTGGCAAAGTAATGTCTCTGCTTTTCAATACACTATCTAGGTTGGTCATAACTTTTCTCCCAAGAAGTAAGCATCTTTTAATTTCATGGCTGCAGTCACCATCTGCAGTGATTTTGGAGCCCCCCAAAATAAAGTCTGACACTGTTTCCACTGTTTCCCCATGTATTTCTCATGAAGTGATGGGACCAGATGCCATGATCTTCATTTTCTGGATGTTGAGCTTTAAGCCAACCTTTTCACTCTCCTCTTTCACTTTCATCAAGAGGCTTTTGAGTTCCTCTTCACTTTCTGCCATAAGGGTGGTGTCATCTGCATATCTGAGGTTATTGATATTTCTCCTGACAATCTTGATTCCAGCTTGTGTTTCTTCCAGCCCAGCGTTTCTCATGATGTACTCTGCATATAAGTTAAATAAGCAGAGTGACAATATGCAGCCTTGACGTACTCCTTTTCCTATTTGGAACCAGTCTGTTGTTCCATGCCCAATTCTATCTGTTTCTTCCTGACCTGCATATAGGTTTCTCAAGAGGTAAGTCAGGTGCTCTGGTATTCCCATCTCTTTCAGAATTTTCCACAGTTTATTGTGATTTGCACAGTCAACGGCTTTGGCATAGTCAATAAAGCAGAAATAGATGATTTTCTGGTACTCTCTTGCTTTTTCAATGATCCATCAGATGTTGGCAATTTGATCTCTGCTTCCTATGCCTTTTCTAAAACCAGCTTGAACATCTTTTTTGTATAGTTCTGTGTATTCTTGCCACCTCTTCTTAATATCTTCCTCTTCTGTTAGGTCCATATTGTTTCTCTCCTTTACTGTGCCCATCTTTGCATGAAATGTTCCCTTGGTATCTCTGATTTTCTTGAAGATATCTCTAGTCTTTCCCATTCTATTGTTTTCCTTTATTTCTTTGCATTTTTCACTTAGGAAGACTTTCTTATTTTTCCTTGCTATTTTTTGGAACTATGTGCATTCACATGCACATATCTTTCCTTTTCTCCTTTGCCTTTTGCTTCTCTTGTTTTCTCAGCTATTTGTAAGGTCTCTTTAGATAGCCATTTTGCCTTTTTAAATTTATTTCTGTTGTGAATGGTTTTGATCACCACCCCCTTTACAATGTTAGGAACCTCAGTCCATGGTTCTTCAGACACTCTATCAGATTTAATCCCTTGAGTCTATTTGTCACTTACACTGTATAATCATAAGGGATTTGATTTAGGTCATACCTGAATAGCCTAGTGGTTTTCCCTAATCTCTTCAATATAAGTCTGAATTTTGCAATAAGGAGTTTGTATCTGAGCCAGGGTTAGGTCCTGGTCTTATTTTTGCTGACCATTAGAACTTCTCCATCTTCAGCTGCAAAGGATATTATCAATGTGATTTTGATATTGACCATCTGGTGATGTCCATGTGTAGAGTCATCTCTTGTGTTGTTGGAAGAGGGTGTTTGCTGTGACCAGTGCAGTCTATTGACAGACCTCTGTTAGCCTTTGCCCTTCTTCATTTTGTACTCCAAGGCCATACTTGCCTATTACTCCAGGTATCTCTTTACCTCCTACTTTTGCATTCCAGTCGCCTATGATGAAAAGGACATCTTTTTTTGGTGTTAATTCTAGAAGGTCTTGTAGGTCATCATAGAACCATTCAACTTCACCTTTTGCATTAGTGGTTGGGAAATAGACTTGGATTGTTGTGACATTTGAATTTTTTGCCTTGAAAATGAGCAGAGATCATTCTGTCATTTTTGAGATTGCATCCAAGTACTGAATTTCAGTGTCTTTTGTTGACCATGATGGCTACGCCATTTCTTCCAAGGGATTTTTGCCCACAATAGTAGATATAATGGTCATCTGAATTAAATTCACCCATTCTAGTCCATTCTAGTTCACTGATTCCTAAAATGTCGATGCTAACTCTTGCCATCTCCTATTTGACCACTTGCAATTTACCTTGATTCATGAACCTAGCATTCTAGGTTCCTGTGTGATATTGTTCTTTACAGCATCAGATTGTACTTCCATCACCAATCACATCCACAGCTGGGTGTTGTTTCCTCTTTGGCTCAGCCTCTTCCTTCCTTCTGGAGCTATTTTTCCGCTCTTCTCCAGTAGCATATTGTGCACCTCCCACCCAGGGGAGTTCGTCTTTCTATGTCATAACTTTTTTGCCTTTTCATACTGTTCATGGGGTTGTCAAGGTATGAATGCTTAAGTGGCTTGCCATTCCCTTCGAAGTGGATCACATTTTGTGAGAAGTCTCCACCGTAATCCATCCATCTTGGGAAGCCCTAACACAGAATGGCTCATAGTTTCACTGAGTTAGACAAGGCTATGATCCATGTTATCTGTTGGTCAGTTTTCTGTGATTGTGGCTTTCCTTTTGTCTGTCCTCTGATGGATGAGAATAAGAGGCTTATGGAAGCTTCCTGGTGGGAGGGACTGGCTGTGGGAAAAACTGGGTTTTCTCTGTTGGGCAAGGCCATTCTTAGTCTATCTTTAATCCAGTTTCCTGCTGATGAATGGGGTTGTGTTCCCTCCTTGTAGTTTTGCTTGAGGCCTAACTATGGTAGGGGTAATGGTAACCTCCTTCAAAAGGACCTATGCCAGCACCCAACTACTGTAGTCAGTGCCCCTGACCCTGTGGGGGCACACCACTATTGACTGTAATCAAATCCTACTGGTACTGTAATCAAATCCTACTGGTCTTCCAAATCAAATTCCCTGAGGATTGGCAGTCCCTTTGCTGAATCCTGAGGTTGGGATATCTGTTGTGGGCCCTAGAATTTTTGCAACAGTGTGAGAACTGCTTTGGTATAATTGCTTCCAGTTTGTGGGTTGTCTGCTCAACAGCTCCATAGTGGAGCTTATGTCTACCTCCTCCAAAAGGACTTATGCCACAGGCCATGCTTCCCAGGCCTGCAGCCAGAGCCCCGTCCCAGCGGCATGCCACTGCTGACCCGTGCCTCTGCAGGAGACACTCACATTCTCAAAGGCAGGTTTGGTTCAGTCTCTTGTGGAAGTGACTGCTCCTTTTCCCTGGGTCCTGGTGTGCACAATGTTTTGTTTCCACCCTCCGAGTATCTCTGGCATGTCTGAAATTTGATTTTAAACATGATTGTGTCCCTCCTACAATCTTGTTGGGGTTTCTCCTTTGCTTTTGCATGTGGGTTTGTTTTTTTTTTTTTTGGTGGGATCTGACATTCTCCTGTCCATGGTTGTTCAGCAACCAGTTGTGATTTTGGTGTTCTCGCAGGAGAACATGAGTGCATGTCCTTCTACTACACCATATTAGAGTATCATTGGAGTGCATGCATCTTTTCAAATTAGAATTTTCTCCAGGTATATGCCCAGGAGTGAGACTGCAGGATCATATGGTAGCTCTACTTTCAGTTTTGTAAGAAGCTGCCATACTGTTCTCCACAGTGGCTTTACCAATTTGCATTCCCATCAACATTGCATGAGGGTTCCTTTTTTGCTACACCCTCTCCAGCATTTATTATTTATGGACATTTGACGATGGCCATTCTGACTGATGTGATGTGATACCTCATTGTAGTTTTAATTTGCATTTCCCTAATAATTAATGATTTTGAGCATTTTTCCATGCACTTGTGTGTCAATTTAGAATGATACAATAACTTCTAAGTACAAAATCATTTCATAAAATGTATGATGAGATGATTGTAAAAATTAAAAACTCTCAGAAAGAAGTAGCCAGGTAGTTTTGGAACATTTACAACTAGATAGGCAAAAACCATTGCTTAAAAGCACAAATATGTTTGTTAGTCTTATTTAGGGATGAAAGGGCTTCTCAGATGGTGCTTGTGGTAAGGATACCTGCCTGCCAATGTAGGAGGCGTAAGAGATGCAGGTTCAATCCCTGGGTTGGGAAAATCTCCTGGATAAGGGAATGGCAACCATTCCAGTATTCTTGCTTGGAGAATCTCACGGACAGAGAAGCCTGGCAGTCTATACGGTCCATAGCGTCCCACAGAGTTGGACACAACTGAAGTGACTTAGCACATAAGGGATGAAAGGAGAGTGAGAAATGAGAAGATCCAAAAGTCTTCATTAGATGTATGAGGAAACCAGGTTCTTTAAGATTTTTAATATTTGTACTGGCTGACCTCCTTACCCTTCCCCCAATAAATATATCCCCATAAAAATAAAGCTGAGATATACATGTGTATAGATTAACTTATGAAGCTAATATAAGAAAGATTATTTATTTATTTTAATATACTTTATCTTAGAACAAATATAGATGCCACAGGCATACTGCCTATGCCAAGATAGTAGAGCAGAATGTTTTTCTAGACATTTTATTGTGCTCTAGTTGTTGCATATGAGAGAATTTTCTATCCTTCCTGTATTAGTGAGGATGCTTATATTTGGACAGAACATCAACTTAAATTGGCTTAAACAAAAGAGATAATTTATTGATTTATTTAATTAGAAATTCAGAGAACAGCCTGGCTTTCACCATGTCTGTCTGTATCAAGATCCTAGGACTTGTTTTCTTTTCCTGTGGCTTGCTTTTCAGGCATGATTCCATTATATGTGTGCTGGCATAAATAGGCAGCAGTAGCTCCAGACTTATCTATAACAATGTACCAAACTCAGGGAAAGAAAGAAGCAAAATTTGGGGATGGAATCTGATTTGGTTTAGACTGGATAACCCAGCACCATCTGACCTAATCACTAAGACCAGAATAATAAAATGTGCTGATTAGCCACATGGTATGTTGCTCATGTCTGGAGATGAGGGGTGTTTCAAGCACCATTTGATCCATTAGAAATGAAAATGGGAAAGAGAACCAGAGTATTGTTACCAGAAAAGCCACAGAAATTGGTCAGGCAAATACACTAGGCTTTGTAAAAAATATAAAAACATGATATATATTCCAATTCATGGTTTACATTTATCTTGGTATTAAATGCCATAAGAGAAAAATAAACAATAGAAGAATGAAATAGTGTATCACTTATAGTGCATTTCCACTAGTATGAATAAAAAGCTAGTGTGGTGGGACTTGTACATATATATATTGAAAAAATAAATTTCAGTGAAATACAACTGTACATGAATATGAGGTATTTTTCAATCATATTATTTTTCTACTCTGTTGCTTCTATTTTAATAGGCTAGTCAGCACAGTATTACTTAAGGGCATGGCATGATACTTAATGGCTGCTAAAAACAATATTTCCTATTTTAATTACATGAATACTCTAATTCCCATCATAACAATATATTTTCATTTAAGAAGCTGACAACTCTTTCATTAGGAAACACAATTAATTAATTGAACTCTCATCTAATTATGTAAGTGTTCCTTTTGACACAAAAACTAAAGCTTCTATTTCAGAATATAGCTGAGAAATAGAAATCAAGAGGTCAAATATTAAAAATTTTGACATCTTACATGTATTGGATTTAATGATTTAACATCATTTAATATTGTACATTCTGGGGTATGCAATCATTAAGTCTTTCATGTGAGTATATTAAAAATAAAACACATCAAAATGAAAAAAATCTAGTGTATGTTAGTGTAGTAATACTTCGTAGTTACACTACTTTTTAATCTTAAAATCTAAATGTCTATGACTGTCATCTTTCTCCTGCTGCCAAAAAAATTCTCAGCCAATCTGCAATGTTAGGTAATAAGTAATTCCCAATTTCTTTTTTCTTGTGGGGGAGAGTCAATTTTGATGCAGATGTCTTTCATTCAATTTAAAATATGTGATATTTACAGAAATATTCTAATGTACTTTCTTTACTTAAAAAAAACTTAGAAAGTCTTAGATGATGAAAAACCATACTGACTTCTCTACAGAGGCCAATAAAATTGTTTATTTTCCCTACTTTTATACCTGTTCTATGTTTATTTTAAAATGTTAGGTACCAAACACACAATTTGAGTACTCAGCTACTCAAAATTTGTTGATGTCTCCAGCATTCTGTTATTGCTTTTAGTATTCTGAAATATTAAAAAAAAAATAATGTGCATATAATGCTTGCATAGCTCATTTATCAAAGATATATCGTGTTTACTTATCAAAGAGAAAAAGTAAAACACATTTTGGCATTTTGTCATATGCCAAAATAATTGCTTTTGGAAATATGCACGGAAGAGTAGAACTCTTTAATGATTTCATGATACGCCTTCTAAAAAAAGTAGACTGATATGATTTTCATATTCCTTGTCATGAAAGTAATAGGACACATGTGTATTTGGGTTATTTGAGTATTTGAATTACCACATGCAATATATTTATTTGGTTCTTTTCTAGGTATATGACTTTTTGTCTCATATAAAATCTCTCATACTCACACATTATGAGTATGATGAATGTTATCTCTTTTCTTATGTGTATGTATCTTAAATGTGTATTTCTCCTCTGATACAGATGTTCTTAAGTCTGTTTTTGTCCTGATACCAGATAAGTGAATCTGCTGCCATGAATACTATATAAAATGTATTGAAAACTTGTTTCTCCCACATACCATGTCAGAAAGTCTACATAATTCACGATTTCTGTCACAAAACTTAAAGATATGAATTACAATTTCTGTTTTACACATAAGGAAAGCAAGCTTCACAGAGGTCAAGCAACTTATCTAACTTAGATGTCTTACTAAATCCAGGAATTAAATAATAAGACATCTTTCCTCTTCTGGAAAACACATGCCTATTTTTAAAAAGAAAGATGTCAGATCAGTAAACTAAAAAAAAGAAAGAACAAACTAAATTTTAAGCAAACAGAAGGAAATAATTAAAAATATTAGAATGGGAACTAATGAAATAGAAATAGAGAAATAGTGCTCAGTAAAGCAACAAAACTGATTTATTTATTTATTTATTTATTTTTATCTTTCAGGTTCTTTTTTTTTTTTTTACTTTATTTTACTTTACAATACTGAATTGGTTTTGCCATACATCAGCATGAAACCGCAATGGGTGTACACGTGTTCCCAATCCTGAACTCCCCTCCCACCTCCCTCCCCATACCATCTATTGAGAAAACTTTACCTGGATTTACTAAGTGAAGATAATGAGGGAGCAAAACAGCAAGAGAGCAAGGGAGGAAACGGCTAAGCATTTATTTATTTATTTATTTTGTGATAAGTACTATAAATGCTTCTTTAGGCTAAGTATTTAAAGTCAGGAATGTAAGAGGGAAACCTATTACTAATATAGAAACAAAAAATGCTATGAAAATAAGGGGATAATATTCAGTTTAGTTCAGTTCAGTCGCTCAGTAGTGTTCAATTCGTTGTGACACCATGGACTGCAGCAGGCCAGTTTCCCCTGTCCATCACCAACTCCCGGAGCTTACTCAAGCTCATGTCCATGGAGCTGGTGATGCCATCCGACCATCTCATCCTCTGTTGTCCCCTTCTCTTCCTGTCTTCAGTCTTTCCCAGCCTTAGGGTTTTCTTCAATGAGTTGGTTCTTCACATAAGGTGGCCAAAACACTGGAGCTTCAGCTTCAGCATCAGTCCTTCCAATGAATATTCAGGACTGATTTCCCTTAGGATGGACTGGTTGGGTCCCCTTGCAGGCCAAGGGACTCTCAAGAGTCTTCTCCAACACCACAGTTCAAAAGCATCAATTCTTTGGCTCTCAGCCTTCTTTATGGGCCAACTCTCACATCCATACATGACAACTGGAAAAACCATAGCTTTGGCTAGACGGACCTTTGTTGGCAAAATAATGTCTCTGCTTTATAACATGCTGTCTAGGTTGGTCATAACTTTTCTTCCAAGGAGCAAGTGTCTTTTAATTTCATGGCTGCAGTCACCATCTGCAGTGATTTTTGAGCCCCGAAAAGTAAAGTCTGACACTCTTTCCATTGTTTGCCATCTATTTGCCATGAAGTGATGGGACTGGACGCCATGATCTTAGTTTCTGAATGTTGAGTTTTAAGCCACATTTTTCACTCTTCTCTTTCACTTTCATCAAGAGATTCATATTTCTTCTTCTGTTTCTGCCATAAGGGTAGTGTTGTCTGCATATCTGAGGTTATTGATATTTCTCCCGGCAATCTTGATTCCAGCTTGTGCTTCATCCAGCCCAGCATTTCTCATGATGTACTCTGAATGTGAGATAAATAAGCGGGTGACAATATACAGCCTTGACATACTCCTTTCTGGATTTGGAACCAGTCTGTTGTTCCATGTCCAGTTCTAACTGTCGCTTCTTAACCTGCATGAAGAGGTGGTCTGGTATTCCCATCTCTTTCAGAATTTTCCAGTTTGTTTTGATTTGCACAGTCAAAAGCTTTGGCATAGTCAATAAATCAGAAGTAGATGTTTTTCTGGAACTCTGTTGCTTTTTTGATGATCCAACAGATGTTGGCAATTTGATCTCTGGTTCCTCTGCCTTTTCTAAATCCAGCTTGAACATCTGGAAGTTCACAGTTCGCACACTATTGAAGCCTGGCTTGGAGAATTTTGATCATTTCTTTGCTAGTGTGTTAGATGAATGCAATTGTGCAGTAGTTTGAACATTCTTGGGCATTGCCCTTCTTTGGGAATGGAATAAAACCTGATGTTTTCCAGTCCTGTGGCCACTGCTGAGGTTTCCAAATTTGCTGGCATATTGAGTGCAGCGTTTTCACATCATCATCTTTTATTTATTTATTTATTTTAATTTTAATTTTTACTTCATTTTACTTTACAATACTGTATTGGTTTTGGCATACATTGACATGAATCTGCCACGGGTGTACATCATCATCTTTTAGAATTTGAAATAGCTCAACTGGAATTCCATCACCTCAACTAACTTTGTTGGTAGTGAAGCTTCCTAAGGCCCACTTGACTTCACATTCCAGGATGTCTGGCTGTAGGTGAGTGATCATACCATCATGGTTATCTGGGTTATGAAGATCTTTTTTGTATAGTTCTTCTGTGTGCTCTTGCCACCTCTTCTTAATATCTTCTGCTTCTGTTAAGTCCATACCATTTCTGTCCTTTACTGTGCCCATCTCTGCATGAAATGTTCCCTTGGTATCTCTAATTTTCTTGAGATTTCTAGTCTTTTCCATTCCATTGTTTTCCTCTATTTCTTTGCCCTGATCAGTAAGGAATGCTTTCTTATCTCTCCTTGCTATTCTTTGAAACTCTGCATTCAAATGGGTATATCTTTCCTTTTCTCCTTTGCCTTTAGCTTCCCTTCCTTTCTCAGATATGTTTAAGGCCTTCTCAGACATTTTGCCTTTTTGCACTTCTTTTTCTTGGGGATGGTCTTGATCACTGCCTCCTGTACAATGTCACGAACCTCCGTCCATAGTACTTCAGGCACTCTATCAGATCTAATTCCTTGAATCTATTTGTCACTTCCACTGTATAATCATAAGGTATTTGATTTAGGTTATACCTGAATGGTCTGGTGGTTTTCCCTACTTTCTTCAATTTAAGTCTGAATTTGGCAATAAGGAGTTCATGATTTGAGCCACAGTCAGCTCCTGGTCTTGTTTTTTGCTGACTGTATAGGGCTTCTCCATCGTTGGCTACAAAGCATATAGTCAATCTGATTTGGGTATCGACCATCTGGTGATGTCCATGTGTAGAGTCTTCTCTTGTGTTGTTGGAAGAGGGTGTTAAAGTATACTAAGAAGTTAGATAACTTAGATAAAATGGATATATTCTTAGTAAGACACAAACTGTAAAAACTGACAACCTGAAAGGTAATCTAATTAGATCTAACAAGTAAAGCAATTGAACTGATAATTTTAAAACTTCCAACAAAGAAAAGCTCAGGCATGGACAGCTACGTTAGTGAATTCTACCAAATGTTTATTGAAGAATTAATAACAAACCTTCTCAGACTTTTCCAAAAAGTAGAGGAGGGTCACTTTCCCATGGACTCTGAGAGATCCATATATAATCTATGCCAAAGTCAGAAAAAAAACCCAAAATTATAGTCAGTATGTTTTAGACATAAAAATCTTCAACACAATACTAGCAAATTAAATTTAGCAACATATAAAAAAGATTATACAACATGACAAAGTGAAGTTTCTCCTAGAAATGTAAGGTTTGGTTAGCATACGAAAGATAATGCAATGCACTATAGGACAAAAATCTGCATAATTCTCTAGATAGACTCAGAAACAAATTTTGACAAAATATATACTTCTAAATAAAAAAAAAGCATTCAACAAAATAGAAATAGAAATGAATTTCATTCTGATAAAATAATGTATGAGAAAACCACAGCTAGCAATGTGAGAAAGACTGAATATATTGCCCCTAAGATCAGGAATGGGACAAAAATGTGCTCTCCTGTCACTTCAGTACACAGCTGGATTTTCTAAGCAAGGCAATTAGACAAGAAAGAGAAAAATGGTCTAGATTGGAAAGGAAGAAGTAAAACTATTATAGAAATACAATGAGATCTATGTATGATCTCATATACAGAAACTCCTTAAAACCCATAAACATTTGTTAGAAGTTACATATGAGTTCAGTGGAGTTGCAAGATAAATATCAATGTATATATATAAAAAAAAAAGCAATTGTTTTTCTATATACTAGGCAATGGCAACCCACTCCAGTACTCTTGCCTGGAAAATCCCATGGATGGAGGAGCCTGATAGGCTGCAGTCCACAGGGTCGCACAGAGTCGAACACGACTGAAGCGACTTAGCAGCAGCAGCAGCAGCATAAATACTGAAGAAGGCGATGGCACCCCACTCCAGTATTCTTGCCTGGAAAATCCCATGGATGGAGGAGCCTGGTAGGCTGTAGTCCATGGGGTCTTGAAGAGTCGGACACGACTGAGCGACTTCCCTTTCACTTTTCACTTTCTTGCATTGGAGAAGGAAATGGCAACCCACTCCAGTGTTCTTGCCTGGAGAATCCCAGGGACGGTGGAGCCTGGTGGGCTGTTGTCTATGGGGTCGCACAGAGTCGGACACAACTGAAGCAACTTAGCAGCAGCAGCATAAATACAATGCTGAAATCAATTTTATCTGCAAAAAATGCTTGAAGTGCAGCTTCTAAGTAGTATGACAAGTAATTTTTTGGTTTTGTAAGAAACTAACTTACCCTTTCCAGTTGCATTCAATTTTACCAGCTTTATGTTTTGAATATCTATTACAGGCTAGGCTTATTTCAGACTATACTTTTAGGAGCTTGAAAAAAAGCAATGCACAAAACGTTTTTCGTGTAACACTCATTCTTATTGGAGGAGATACTTAACAAAATAAATAAGCAAATAAAATATATCAGATCTTAAAAAATGCAATGCAGATTTTTAAAAAAAGATGAGCAAGGAGCATAAGGACTGTGGGAGTCTGGAATACTTTTATTGTAGGGCAAGGAAGAGCTTTGGGAGAGAACATAGGTGGAAATTAATCTCATGTAGTATAAAGTTTGTAAGAGAAGGCAATGGCACCCAGCTCCAGTACTCTCGCCTGGAAAATCCCACGGATGGAGGAGCCTGGTGGGCTGTAGTCCATGGGGTTGCTAAAAGTCGAACACGACTAAGCAACTTCACTTTCACTTTTCACTTTCATGCATTGGAGAAGGAAATGGCAACCCACTCCAGTGTTCTTGCCTGGAGAATCCCAAGGACGGGGGAGCCTGGTGGGCTGCCGTCTATGGTGTCGCAGAGAGTCAGACATGACTGAAGTGACTTAGCAGCAGCAGCAGCAGTATAAAGTTTTAAATGTTCCTATTTCCTGATGCTTCAGTATCCCAGTGAACATTCGGTGAGCACCCTGCCCAGGTAACCAGGTGCAGCACTGTGATAAGAAGTTCCCCTTCTCATTCTCCCTGACTTTGACTTCCTGACATTTACATACGTCCATGAAATCCCCTCATGCCACTTCCTTGTATATTTCACTCTGCCCAACAATAAAGGCACTTGCCCATAGTCCTTACTGTCTCATGGCTCCTTGGAACCCGTGCCATATAGCTCCCTGCATAGCCTCCCCTTCCAGGACCTGTGGGTGTAATAAGTCTCTTTCACTCACATGGTCCTACCTAACAGATCATCTTAAAACCCATTTAAATTATAAAAAGTATTCCTTACAACACACCTAGGCTCTTTGAAAAAAATCAATTTCCAGATATTGCTTAACAAGTATAAGGTAAATTCCCCAGAAAGCTTAAGGAGCAGGGCTCTCTTGGCCACCAGGGCCTGAAGGCAGAGTGCCTGAAGCCCATGACATTTTTTAGGGACCCATAAAATTTTTACTATTTAATTTCTTCTAAAATCATGGAAAAATTAATATATCAGGTCTGATGTATCCTGGAAAGAAGCTGAGTGAGGTAGAGAGAAATTCAAATAGTTGAGAGATTACTGGGAGAGATCTTTAAGACTATATTTACACTTGAGTTTTTACCCTGAGAGAGATGAGAAACAATTAGAGAATTCTGAGCATAAATTAACATTTTAAAACAATTATTATTGCTGTGCTGTAGATAGTAGATTGCAAAGGCAAGTGTATTATTGAAGATGCAAAATCAAAGTGAAATCATTCCTTGGCAGAGATGACATAAAGTAGTTAATTACTGAATGCATTTATTAGTGTCCAACATCCAGAAATAGCAAGACTAAAATGACCAGATCATTAAAATAGTAATTAGCAATAGTTTATTGTGCACATAAAAACAGTTCCTGTACTGGAAACTCTCAAACCCTTGTGGGAATGAGGCTCAGAGGTATTGCTATAGGACAGCTTGTACGTGAAAAAACAGAGGCTGTTTATGCCGTACAGTGATAGGTGATGGCACTGGCACTCCCCTACTGACAGGGGATTGTTTAAATGTGGACACCACATGCCAGTTTAGGGGAACAGCGTAAGTTCTGTTTATGATTTTTAGGGGCATTTGCAAGAAGTCAGTATGTTTGGTTGGTTCTGTAATCTAAACTAAGTTATGCTTATGTGGCCTAATTGGTTTTGCCTGTTTATGGAATTTTCGTCTGGTCTCCATTTTGTACTTTAGCATAGTGAGAATTAAAAGGATTTGCAAATTGTTTTAGTCTGGAGTCATAAAAAGAACAAGAGTGTAAAGAGATGTACTTAGTTCTCCCACTAAAAGAAAGCTAAGTTCAAGCACTGTCTGATTTTAACTTCACCAGTAAAAGGCCAGAGGTCTTTAGCATCAGGTTCTTCTTCTATATTCAGACAAATAAATGCAGAAATATAAACTAAAAGTATGCTAATGATTGAATAGTGACAGTAACAACAAAAACTGTGGTCCTTTCTCTAATCAGAAGTCATTTTTGTATTTAATTAATAGTTGCCCATGATGGTGTTAGAAGCAGTATTAGTGCATATCAGATGTTATCAGCATTGATGTCCATGCCAGTGATTTTCAAACAGATGAACACTGTTGTCACTGCAGAGAGAATGGAATTGATGAGGAGAAGTGTAGCCCAGAGGGAGTAATCAGGGGACAAAGTGGTGATGGGAGAAAAGGATGGGGTGCCATGTGGAATGGAAAAGCAGAATTGCTCGGGGAAGCACACTGACTGAAACAGCCCACCCTGA
Organism: Capricornis sumatraensis; assembly: GCF_032405125.1. Classification (NCBI taxonomy): domain Eukaryota; kingdom Metazoa; phylum Chordata; class Mammalia; order Artiodactyla; family Bovidae; genus Capricornis; species Capricornis sumatraensis. The sequence continues at coordinate 39,342,889 of NC_091073.1, read as the reverse complement.
CCAGGCACCATAGTAACTATTTGCATGAGTTGTTTTATGACAGGAGGTTCTGGTAAGGAACACGGAACTAATAAGCCACCACCAACCAGAAGAGTTCGGGAAAGGTAAAGGAGACACCACATATCCCGCCACTTCCCAGAATCCTTCTCACTGGCATCCATCTTGGCTGAACAAGGCATGTATCACCAGGAAGGACTCTGAGTCAGAATGATTGGCTAAAGACAACCTGAAAACTAATTCCATCACCATAAAACTGGGAGCCATGTGGCAGAGTGGTTCTCCTGGGCTCCCTTACCCTACTACTCTCTGCCAGGGTGCCCTTTCCCAATAAAATCTCTTGCTTTGTCAGCACATGTGTCTCCTTGGACAATTAATTTCTGAGTGTTAGACAAGAGCCCACTTTGGGGCCATGGAAGGGGCGTGCAGCAGAATGTCTGGTAGTATCTGAACATTTTACTTAGGATGTGCTTGTTCCATTATAAGAACAGCCCACTATCAGCATTTATATTAGGTTTCATAGTGTTTCTTTGATCTAACTCATCGTCTTCCTCTCTTGTGGGAGAAAAAAAATATTTTCAATAGTATTTAAGTCAGATTTCCAAGGGAAAGAAAAAGACAGTAAACTCTCTAAAATGGACATTGAAATTATAGTTTCATTAGCAGAATACTAAATGAACTGAACCACAAACCAGACTCACTTTTCTGTAGATTAAAACACAATCAGAATGACTTCTGAAATTTACAGTTTGCTTGAGAGTTGTGGGATATCAAAATTGTTGCCAAGAGATTATGAATTTACATTGTTTTCTGGTTAATGATGGAAAACCTAGTGGAAAAAAAAATCCTCCAGGGGATGACATTCTTAAGCTTAACCCAGTCAGCAGGTCGAGAAACTTCTATCATCTTCCCGTAAATTGGTTTGTTTTCATTATAGCTTAAAGGAATTATTGGGGAAACACGTAGAAACAGTAATTAGTCAAAAAAGATAGAGATGCCCAATTAAATGTTTCATTTTTAAGAAGATATGTTTCATATAGAACAAGGAGCCCCAGGTGCTGATGATATAATGAGGGCACTGTACAATATTGAGGCATGCAGTCTCCGAAAGAGATAAAGACTCTAGCCACTTCTGACTTTTATACATATTTTTCCACTTGCTGGAGTTTGCTTTAGTTTCTGGCTTTTCTGTTGACCTGATTTAACTTAGTATTTAAATTTTATTTATTTATTCATTACTTGCTTCTTCCAATTTCCAAAAAAGGATTTCAGGTGAACTTAACTGGAAGGGCCTTCACAGAATGCTGGCATTGTTCCTATTTGTAATTCAGGAATCAGCCACACCTTTGTAGAAGATGGCCTTATCAGATCTCTGGAATTTTGCATTTTATACACGTTATTCAGACACGACTGAGCCAACTGACTGAGTCAGTGGCTGAGATATTCTCTCTGAGCATCTCCTTGTAGTTCTGATGTTTCATTTGGCCTCTTGGATTTACCCGTTCCACAGGAACACTTTCATTTGTTTGAATGCTCTCGCTCATGGTCACCTGACTCCAGTGGGCGTGGTGGGGGAGGAGGCGGGGTCAACGAAGGCAAAGGTACTGGGGGGTTGGGGGCGGGTTGCAGGGAAGCCAAGAACAAGAGAGCACACGGTTGGGCAAGTTTATTGGCACAAGGTGGTGAGAAGGAGGGCCTACCTCAAAGGAGGCAGGTCTCCAGGCTGGCCTGCAGCAGGCACCACCGACCAGGACGTACTCACCTATGAGTCCGAGTTTTTGCCGAGCTTCTGGCTCAACCGACCGGACTGGCTGCACCTTCTTCCTGGACACGACCAGTTGGAAGCTAGGAGCAGCAGTTATATGACCTTGAGAGACCAAACATCACTGCCCCCTTCTGCGTCCTTTGTTGAAGATGTCACCCTGGGAGAAGAGGAGTCCATACCTCTTGATGCTCAGTTTATAAAAACCTGGCAGATGGAGAATTCTCTGGCAGATGGAGAATTCTCCGGCAGAGGCCTGGCCTCCACGGGTTTGTCTTAAGTATGTCAGGGGAGATCAGATTGGATGTATGAACGTGGTGATGGTGACATCGCTGAAGTCCCGAGAGATTGCAGGATTCAGCGTCCGGTGTATGCCGGGAGCAGGGATGCGTCAGGACCGGCACTGATGAGCGCTGCTGCAGACTCTACCACGGAGGTGCCAGCCGAGTCCTCCGGATGGAGGTGGGTGGACTTTCAGGAGTGAGAAGCGTCACCTTTTGAAACACTGTGCGACCCGCAGCCACATCATAAGGGAGAGTGAAACTTCAATCTGTCTCGCCCCAGAACAAAAAGTCAGGTGAAAAGAATTTAAAAGACGCCGGGGATTCTGGTTGGAGTCCATCAACAAAAAACACGTGGGCTTCTGCACCTGACCAAACCCAGCAAGATGAGAAGAGACTCTCACAGAGCTCTGTAAATCTGTCCCCAGCCGACACACAAACAGCTTCTTAGTAAGGTAGGTAGAAGACGAGAAGGGGGAGGTGGTGGGCCTAGTATTTTGTGACACTCCTTCATGGCAAACTGAGAAGCCTAGAATGTTCCTTAAGATGGCTTAGCTCTCCTGCCAACAGCACAAAAACCTCCCTCCACCCCATCTCCATGTACTATGGATATTACTCCCTCCATCCACGTTTGTAGTTTACTACTGCCTCTCTGCTCTGGTTTGGGTGTTGAACGAACAAAGTTTACCTTTAGCGTTAAAAAAGAAGAAAAAAACAAGTCAAGAATTTCACCAGCCATTCTTCCAGTGTAAATGTGTACTAAGTGGTGAGCAACAACACTCCTTTGGAATTCATTCCTTTTTGTTTGTTTGTTTTTTGGTGTGGGGTGGGCCATTTTTTCTGAGGAAAAAAGATCAGTTATTTCTCCTAAATGTTGTTGAGCTTCCCCTTTACCTTGTTTGTGTGTCTTTTTGTTGATATCCTCACCCACAGTTTGGGATGGCTCAAAAGATATTTTATATTTTCATGTGTGACAAATCAGTGTGAGAATTGTTGAGTTAATCATGATTTTAAGTACTCTGATTCTTCTATGACAATCTTCTCGGTATTGGATTTCTTGTTCTATTTCTGCCTATGCTTCCTTACATGCTCTGCTAAAGTGATGGTGGTTGGTTCCTGTTGGTTGATTTTGCTTAATTGAGTAAAGCCCTGATGCTGAGAGCTTTAAAAAAAGAAAAAGTTTTTAAAATTCATAATCTCTCTGACAAATTACTTAGAGAATAGCATTTATCTTATTTAATTTGGAATGCTTTTGGAGAAAGAAGAAAAAAAGTTTAGACCTTAGCACTCAAAGAGCATCTGACCTAAGTTAACTATATTGAATTCTCCTTCTGTGAATTTAGACTGGTAGAAGCTAATGAAACTTTTATTTCTATATTGTAGTGCAGATTGTGGTTCTCAAAGTTTGACATAGCTTGGAATCTCTTGCACTGTTCGTTAAAACACAGATTGCTGGCCTCCACACTTAGCGTTTTTGACTCAGTATCAGGGTTGGGTTTGGGAATTTGTTTTTCTAGCAAGTTCCTAGGGGAAGATGATATTGCTGGAAAAAAAAAAAAAAGTATATTACTCCATGCAGGCTGTTCTCCATGGTAAGTCTGTAATGGGTGGCTGAAGTTGTTTAGCATTTAAATACTAAATACAAAGCAGTTTATTTCTAGGACATTTACTAGGTACAGAGAGAAAAAAGCCTTGTCAAGACAGAATTCTGCCTTTTGTAAGAAATAGAATCATTGACTTACTGACATTTTATAAATAATCAGTACCAGTTAAGAGTAGGTAAATTTAAAATATGGTGTAAAATATAATATAAAACCAAATGTTTATAACTTCACACACCCAGAGATATTGATTTTAAATTTTAGCATTTAACATTACAGATTGTATATGTGCATATTTTATATACATTTATTTATGTAATATATATAACATTTAAATATTTTACTCCTGATTTTTACTGAAAATGACATAGTAATTAGTTGTAATTACATTTTTTGCCAAAATATTCTTAAATAATTTTAAAGTAGTTACATAGTAGTTAAAATATATCAAAATTCCATTCCTAAACAGATTTTGGCTATTAATATTTAGGCTGTAATGAGAATTTCATCAAACACTCTTACCACATACTTGTTGTCTATATCTATGAAAATATCTACCAAATGCCTCATCTCTGTCTAACTAAAACTGTTTAATCCAGATCCATCACAGCCTGTAGAATTCTCTATGACTCAAAACTTATTTTCTAGAATGATACTCTGATCACTTGTGAGATTTTTAATTACTTTGCTAGTTAAGTCTCTCCTCCTACATAAAGATCTCTGTCCACACAGATCCATAGCAGCCTCAAGTAAATGTATCATATTTCTACCTGTCAATGAGTTTTGAGAACATTTCTGCTCACTTGCTCTATGACAACCTGGACACCATGTGTCTTTGGGAAAATACAGTCCCACTTAAATGTCTTCCTTCTAAATCTCCTGTTCAAGGACAGCTAAGGTACCCATTACCATAAGGCCAGGGAGTTTTGACAATAGATCATGGCAGGGTCTTGTCAGAAACAACTCATTTAGCAAAACTTCTGGCATATGGCATTTATTCAGCCAGATGAATTTATACTCATGAGGAATGAAACTTTTCTGTCCTTATAATTTGATATTTTTGCTTTAACCCATTTAGCTCTTGGTAAGATTCTTGTGTGTCTCATCTCTACAAAAAAAAAAACAAAACACATTATTTATAGCGAACCTCTTCCAACTCTAAACAGCATTACCACTAGACCCCCTCTTTGATATACACCAGATTAGACAATGATACTGTCTGTTATCTGGCCCACTCTCAAAACAGCAATGACATTTCTTCTGGTGATCCTTGTCCTTACAGATTTGAAATTGCCTTGAGAACTAATCTGAGAACATCAAGATTTATGTCCCATCTTGATTTCTATCCAAAGTCTAGGAAAAACTGTCCTGGAATGGTTCTTGGCACATACTAGAAAAACCAATATTGGTTGAAGGAATGATTTAACACTATTAAAACTTATCAGATGTTTTATTTTATTTTTTTTTTACAGAAATTAGCTTTCAATTAACAGTGGTTCTAGATTTTCATGACTTTGTTTACTTATATATTAATTTATGCATCATCTACTTCCGAAAAGAATTTGAAGTACAATATATAAATAGAACAATATAAGCATAATGAATGATTAAAGAGCATATTATATTCCTCTTGAACTTATTTAAAATCAAAAACAAGTTTAATCTGTCTTCCACATGCAAAATCAATAATGAATGGTGGCTATTTGGGTTAGAAAAAACAGATCGACTTTAAATGAAAATACCACTTAGTGATGGTAATTACAATACATTTTAAATATGAGTTATGGGCTTCCCTGATGGCTCAGATGGTAAAGAATCTGCCTGCAATGCAGAGATGGAAGTTTGATCCATGGGTTAGGAAGACCCCCTGGAGAAGGGAATTGCAACAAACTCCAGGATTCTTGCCTGGAAAATCCCATAGACAGAGGAGCAAGGCAGGCTACAGTCCATGGGGTCGCAAAGAATTGGACACTATTAAGCTGGAGAAGGGAATGGCAACCCACTCCAGTACTCTTGCCTGGAAAATTCCATGAATGGGGGAGCCTGGTAGGCTGAAGTCCATGGGGTCACAAAGAGTCGAACACGACTGAGTGACTTCACTTCCACTTTTCACTTTCATGCATTGGAGAAGGAAATGGCAACCCACTCCAGTGTTCTTGCCTGGAGAATCCCATGGACAGAGGGGCCTGGTGGGCTACAGTCTATGGGGCTGCAAAGAGTCAGATACAACTAAGCAACTAACACACAAAAGCTACTAACACACACACAGCTGTGTATGTTTAGCATTTATAGAATAAAAATTATGAAAGATTTAGATATTGTGATGTTTCTAGGTTTAAAACTGTAGCAAGTCTAATGTCATCAAATATGTACTATTCTTGGCATTGGGCATGAAAATACTGCCTAGCCACGTAGTTATAGCATTTTCAAAGTGTAATGTTCTTCAGCCAATCTTAAATGTGGGGATTAAGACAGTTCTTTTTCAGAATAATAGATTTATAGTTCAATTGGCTTGCATCCACATTTTTCCCCAATATATGCAAAAGTGTTCAGATATTGAATTTGAAATAGCTTGATTTTCTATTTGAATTTTGGTGAGTTAATAACAGCAAGAGATTTAAAAAAAGCAAGTACCTTGGCCAAATGCCACTGCTCTGTTGGAGTTTTGTTTTAATGGAAGTTTGTTTTTTACTTTTTTTCCTCCTGGGAGATTGTGTGAGGTTTAGAGTTTAAGATGACCCCTATAATTTATCGGTTACTTTATGAAGTAATTTGCATTTAATTTTGAGTCTCAGTTTTATGTTTCTCTTATTCCCTTTTTTAATGGCATTTATTCTTTTTCTAATTTTGCAAGCAGTATGTGTTCATTGCAGTCACCTAGAAATACATAAAAACATAAAGTAAAATTAATAATCACCCATTATCCTCACCCTCCAGAGATAACAGTCATTACCATTTTAATTCATTTCTTTGCAGTATCTACATATTTTTAAATTGACCTACAACACTATTAGTTCTAGGTACACAACAGAGTGATTCAGTATTTCTGTACATTATAAAATGACCACCACAGTATGTCTGGTTATCATCTGTCACTATACAAAGATAGAGCAGTTGTATGTTTCTAAATGTGCAGAAAATAAATGCCAGCTTTATGGGGTGTTGTAATGATTGAATAAAATGTTACATGAAATGATTTTTCTAAATACATAAAAGATTAGTTGTCATAGTACTTCCCCCAAGTTTTATTTTATTGTCTTCTAGTATTTCTGAGGATGGGAATGGTACTAAAGCTACTTCTTAAAAATTCAAAATATTCACAAACAAGCAGAGAGAAAACTAATGCAGAAATCTTGAAGAGACAAAACAGCATGGGATTTTTGAGGAACACTTGTAAATTGGTAAAGCTAGAGAGAAGAGATAATGAAAGGAAGTAGTCTGAATACAGCTGGAAAGTTAGATACCTTCCATTCATACCCTTTGATGACTAAATGTGTCCCACAGCAACACTGTATTTACTGATCCCAGAAACTATTCCAGTTTTCCCCCTATACCTGGACTGCCATTGGTCATCTCTCTGTCTGTGAATCTGGTATTGGGTACACCAATATCCATTCATTACCTAACTTTTCATTGAGTCTTCACAGATAGTAGCGTTTCCTTTTTCTCCATAGCCTCTATGTTTTAAGTTATAACTCATTGTATTATTTAACACATCCTGTATGTTTTATTTTTAGAGATTAAGCTGTATGGTCACCTCATAAATGTAAACTTGTCTAGTACAAGTATTTAACTCTTAATCAACCTAATATTTTCAAAGCATAGATCATATTCCCAGAAGTAGATACAAGAGATATTTTTTAAGCTGACTTATAAAATTTGTAATTTTATTAGCAAATTTTATTATTTTTATTATTTCTGTATCATCCAGAGGCATGCACAGTTTCTATGTGTGTGCATATGTGCTAAGGTGCTTCAGTCATGTCCAACTCTTTGCAACCCTATGAACTGTAGCCCACCAGGCTCCTCTGTCCAAGGGTTTCTCCAGGCAGGAACACTGGAATGAGTTGCCATCACCCTCTCCAGGGGATCTTTCTGATCCAGGGATTATACCAGCATCTCTTTTCACCTCCTGGATTGGCAGGCAGGTTCTTTATCACTAGTGCCACCTGGGAGGCCTGTACAGTTACTACTTTTTTAAAATCAGTGGGAGAGGAAGGGCATTTTGCAGGGCATTTCTGTTAATGTTCAGTACATACAGGAATTTCACAACCTAGATAGCATATTCAAAAGCAGAGACATTACTTTGCTGACTAATGTCCGTCTAGTCGAGGCTATGGTTTTTCCTGTGGTCATGTATGGATGTGAGAGTTCGACTGTGAAGAAGGCTGAGCACCAAAGAATTGATGCTTTTGAACTGTGGTGTTGGAGGACTCTTGAGAGTCCCTTGGACTGCGTGGAGATCCAACCAGTGCATTCTGAAGGAGATCAGCCCTGGGATTTCTTTGGAAGGAATGATGCTAAAGCTGAAACTACAGAACTTTGGCCACCTCATGCGAAGAATTGACTCATTGGAAAAGACTGATGCTGGGAGGGATTGGGGGCAGGAGGAGAAGGGGACGACCGAGGATGAGAAGGCTGGATGGCATCACTGACTCGATGGACATGAGTCTGAGTGAACTCCAGGAGTTGGTGATGGACGGGGAGGCCTGGCGTGCTGCGATTCATGGGGTCGCAAAGAGTCGGACATGACTGAGCCACTGAACTGAAGGGTGCACACACACACACACACACACACACACACACACACACATATATAAATAAATTATGAATACATTAGTTACAGAGCATAAGATCTATCTTGTGGACTCAGGTTACAGCATTGTGGAGGAGTATTAGTAAACTTACTTGCTTGGAGAAAAATATCACCTTAATCTAACTTTATCAGGAATAATAGTGACATTTTAGCCTTAATACTTTCGATTTCTCTTCCACTGCCTTTTGTCATAGAAGGGATTCATGCTATATATTGACTCCCTACTTTGGTCAATATTGTCTCAAGAAAAAACTATTATTTTTTGTTTTAGATTTATGTTTGCTTTTTAAAATGTTTTATTTAATACTGGAGTATAGTTGATTTACAATATTGTGTTAGTTTCAGGTATATGGCAAAGAGGTTCAGCTATACACATACATATATCCATTCTTTTTCAGATGTTTTCCCAGGTAGGTTGTTACAGAGATTTGAATGTCCTCTGCTAGACAGTAGGTTCTTGTGGTTATCTACTTTAATGGAGAATCCCAGGGACAGCGAAGCCTGATGGGCTGCTATCTATGGGGTCGCACAGAGTTGGACACAACTGAAGCGACTTAGCAGCAGCAGTGTTGATTATCTATTTTATATATAATTGCATGCATATGTTAATGCCAACATCCTAATTTATCCCTCTGTTCTACTTTTCGCCTTTGAAAGCAGAAGTTTTGGTTTTTTTTTTCCCCAATGTCTCTGAGTCTGTTTCATAAATGTTTACTTGTATCATTTTTTTTTAGATTTCACATGTTAGTGTTATCATATGATATTTGTCTTTCTCTGACTTAAATTCCCTTCACTTACTGTGATAATCTCTAGGTCCATCTGTGTTGCTGCAAATGGCATTATTTCATGCTTTTTATGGCTGAGTAATATTCCATTGTGTATATGTACCACAATTCTTTATCCATTCATCTGTCGATGAACATTTAGGTTGCTTCCAAGTCCTGGCTGTTGTAATGAACACTGGGTTCATTTCTTTTTGAAGTATGGTTTTCTCTGTATATATACCTAGAATCGATTGCTGGACCATAAGGTAACTCTATTTTCAGCTTTTTAAGGAACCTCCATACCGTTCTCCATAGTGGTTATACCAATTTACATTTCCACTAACAGTATAGGTCGATTGCCTTCTCTCCACACCTCTCTAGCATTTATTATTTGTAGATTTTTTTTGATGATGGCCATTCTGAACTGGTGTAAAGTGATACCTCATTATAGTTTTGATTTGCATTTCTCTAATAGTGATAATGGGCCTCTTTTCATGTGTCTTTGGTCATTTGTATGTCTTCTTTGGAAAAAAAAAATGTTTAGAACTTCTGTCCATTTTTTGATTGGGTTAGTTTTTTCTTTTTTGATTGAGCTATATAAGCAGTTTGTATATTTTGGAGATTAATCTCATCAATCACATCTTTTACAAATATTTTCTCCTTTTCTGTGGGCTGTCTTTTCATTTTGTTTATGGTTTCCTTTGCTGTGCAGAATCTTTTGAATTTAAATTTAATTAGGTCCTATTTGTTTATTTTTAAAATGTTGTTAATCTAGGAGGTGGAGCCAAAAGATAGTGCAACAGTTATGTGAAAGAGTGTTCTGCCTATGTTTTCCTTTAAGAGTTTTGTGTATACAGTTTTACATTTGGGTCTATAGTACATTTTGAATTCATTTTTCTTTCCAGTGCTAGAAACTTTCATTGCTTTATATGTAGCTATCTAGTTTCCATGCACCACTTACTGAAGAGACTGTCTTTTCTCCATTGTATATTCTTGCTTCCTTTGTCATAGATTAATTGACCATATATCTGTGAGTTTATTTCTGTGCTTTCTCTTCTGTTCCATTGATCTGTAGTGACTTGGACTGTAAATCCACAAGAAGAAATAGAGAAACCAATACTCATAACTGGTTATTTTCAGAAATATGATCTTTTATATAGGTCATCTCATGATTTATTTACCAGTGGAACCAAGGGTTATTATAGGGTATGTTTGAACTCTTATAGGGATGATAAGCAAAGTTGCATGTTTTTTTTAGCACCTAATAAAATTTTGTTAAAAGAGAGAAAGATACATGTTTATTAAGCATATTTTCTCTAAGTATATTAAATCCATTTTTGAATTCTCTGATTTTTTTTTTAATGCTGGGAGAAAAATTAGGTACTTATATTTATATAAAGTATACTGAGTCCAACTAGATGTGGGTTCAAAAATCCAGTTTAGCCATTTACTGCCTAAAAATGGGCAGAGTAAGACAGTATTCTCAGTTTTTTCATATGTTTATCTCAAATTATGCATAGAGGACCGTTCATTATATCTGTCTCATAGTAAGTAAAATAGGCAGTTTATGGAAGGCATAAAAAGGCATTGTCTGGCACAGAAATGCTTCCTAAAATATCATCATCATTATTATGCTGGAAATGTGGAAATTACAAAACGTAAATTTTGGAATAATAAATTTAAGTAGAAAAAGAAATAAATAATGAATGATTGCATATGGCATGTTACCTTATCCTGTAACATCCAAAACAAAGAATACTAAACAAGATATTTTGTAGGCAATAAAGAATCTGAATAGGGGAACAGAACTGGAGTAGAATAGAAGAGGAACACAGAATAAGTAAATCATTGCCAATATGTTAGTCCTCAGAAGAGAGGGCTAAACTAGTGCCAGTCATTGTGATTCATTCTCTTTTGTTTACCCATGCAAACTACAAAAGGAATATGATTAAATTGCTGTGAGAGAAAAGGATATGAAAGTGATTGGAAGGGGAATATATAAACATATTTTTTAAAATCTAGTGTTTCATAAAAGGGGGGATTCAATATTATATCTAAGCTGTGGGTCCTGAAAAAGTCCTTTCAAAAACCCATAACAAGAGAATTGCAGCTGATTGTTCATGAATGAAAAATGTGTAGGCCAGTTATGAAGGTATTTATGGTCTGACCTGCTTCAAGTTAATGATATTTTAGGAATTAGAATGCCTGGGTCTAAAAAGTTTTAAAAGAGCACAGTGTTCAGCTGAAGATACTTTATGATAAAATGAATACATTCGAGCAATTGTAATTCATTGCTTTAAAACAGTTCTTATCTAACAAATCACATGAATGACTCTGAACTAAAATAGAATTCCTGCCAAGAGCATGATTTTATTGAACTTCTCTATTATAACTTGTACTATTTTTTTCAAACTATTTGACTTAGAACATTATAACATTATAGACAGAAACTTTTTAGCTCAGTGGATTCTTCTTTAAAGTGACATATATCATATGTTTTAAAAATGGATTATCACTAAAATTACTTTGGATGGTTTTCAGTTTTTTAGATGCTCACTGCACAGAGTTTTTTTAAAACATGACACTATGGACATTGGGGCCAGAAATTCTTTGTTGTGAAAGGCCATTTCACTTACAGAAAGATGTCTAGCAACACCCCTAACCTGAAACCACTAAATAACAGCAGTATATACCAGATGTGACAACCAAAAGTGTCTCCAAATACTGCCAGTTTTCCCTTAAGGGCAAAATTGTTCCTGTCCCTGTTGAAAACCACACTATAGTGATGGACTCTCAGATAAACATTTTCAAATGTATGAGAGAAGAAGGGTCAAATATAGATGGGATTTCAGATTTCAGGAAAACAGGTAGTGTAGAGTTGAAGGAACAATGTAATAGATATTTTCTTAATTTCTATAAAATAAGCTGCTTATGTGATGAATTTTAGACCAGATATAGTCTGAAAATGGAGAATGAGGGAGAAAAGGGTTAAAGTGGCAAGTGATTTCATAAAGATAACCTGTGAGTTATGAGACATTAATTTGAATAGCTCAGCTCTCATTCTGGGTGATCTACTCACCTTGAAGGAGGAGCTGCTGAAACCTGAGATGAATGGTCCCCTAGGAAGAAAAGATGGACTTTGACTCTTACTGTTGGCTGCTGTGGGGCCCTCCTCCTTTCTCCCACCGAGAGAAAAATTCAGGAAAGTTAACAATTTTTCATGAACTGTTATGGTAAAGTTTTTAGAAGTAATAAGCAAACCTCAGAGGAAAACATTACCCCAGAAAAAGGAAAACAAACCCTGTAAAAAAAAATTTCAAAAACATCACATGTAAGAGAAATATAACTTTCAGAATATTTATTATAAAAATAAATATTGAGCACCTGCAATATGCCAGGAACTGAAAAATGTGGAATGCAACAAAGAACAATGAGAAAAACAATCTTGTTTATAACACGTGTATTTTTGATAGAGACAAGAAAATAAATTGTATCTAGTCGGCCTTCTATAACCTCAGGTTCCTCAACCACAGATTCAGACAGCCAGATTTTGCACTAACTTTCTGATTGGTGGTTTGATAAATCTTTAGATTTGCATCCTAAAGATATGATAGGACAACCAGGGGACTTGAGCATTTGTGGATTTTGGAATTTCTGTTGGGTCGTGGAACCAATACCCCACTGATATGTAGGGACAACTGTGGTTTATCAAGAGGTGATAATTGCTAGTAGAGAAGTAAAAATAAGAAGTGAAAGGGTAAGGATGCACAAAGTTTTAATAAAATTGCTCACCAAAGAGGTGTTATCTGTACCAGCATTAAAAGGGAGTGAAGGAGATTATCAGGTACCAGTCTGAGAAAACAGCAGGGGCAGAAACCCTGAGTGGGAGTGTGTCTGGGCCATCCAGAGAACCCCAAGGAAGGCAGAATTGCTGGAGTGGACCATTAGTGAGTGAGGGTAGTGGACTACTAAGTCAGTCTCTACTACTAAGGCAGCCTCTGCTGCTGGGAAGGTCATTGTAAGGCCACTGGGTTTTACTCTGAGTGAAATGGAGAGAAATAGAGGGTTTTGAACAGGGTTTAAGCATGGTCTGTGTTATGTAGGTTCATCGTGGCTGTTACTCTGTTGATTTCGAAAGGAAGATGTATCAAGCTTAGAGACAGCATAGCCACTTAAGAAATACAGCAATAATTAAGCGAAGCATTGAGGCTGAAGCCTTAGTTGTAGCAGTGGAAGTGATGAGAAATTTGTGAATGCTGGCACAAATATTTTGAAAGCAGAATAATTTTATTTGCTGATAGATTAGATCAGGGAGATGAAAGGGTCGACCAGGACATCACTACAGTTTTTGGCTTCGAGAGTTGACATTGTGGCATTAGGGGAGATTGCAGGTGGGGCATATTGTAGGAGTGAGAGGTGATTTCCAGCTTTGAACTGTATTAGAGAGGCTTACTAAACTCCCAAATGGACTTTTCAAGGAGATTGTTCACCGTGAGTATAAATACAGCATACAAGCATTTAAGCCGTGGTCTAGATGGTATAGGAAAGGGAGAGTATGTTAAATGGAGTAGATATTCAAATAGGGAGCCCTAGGATTCTCCACCATTAAAAGGGAAGACAGTAGAAGGACAACCAGAGCATATTGTCTCTTAGAAATCAAGTGAAAGCAGTGCTTCAGTGTCCAAGGAATACTGGCGATGTATTCCTGTTTCAAATACTCGTGATGGTTCCCACAAGATGAAGAATGAGAAGTCATGTTTAGATTTGGCATTTAGAAGTCTTTGGCAAGCACTCATTAACAGAATCTACATTTTGATGCCTGTAAAAGCCTCATAAAGGGAGGTTTATGAGGGAATAAGAAAGAATTTGAATACAGTGAGCACATGTAATTATCTTGAGAATTTTTCTGTAAAGGAGAACAGAAGAAAGGAGTCGTTGCTGGAGGAGACATGAAGTAATGGGAGTGCTTTGTCAAGACAGAGTAGAGTGTGATTCAGGACTGATGGGAAAACCTAATGGACAGAGAAACCATGATTCTGTGAGAGAATTCTGGAATTTTGTTCTTAAGTAGGTTGAGTGAATGGAATCTGGTTAAGTGGAGGCACTCACCCGGTGCAAAGGCCCTGCAGCCTTAGTTACTGAAGGAAACAGAGTACAAGTGCTTAAAAGCAGTTATCAATTCATGAGTCAATGTGATGTGAAAGGGTATGGGTGTTCTCCTCTATTTTTATTTTATTGGTTAAAATAATAAAGTGCAGAATAAGAGCTGAATGCCTGAAGAGAGGGAAGGTAAGAAGTAGTCAGCTAGAAAAGGAGAAAAGTGACTGACCAGAGAAATGTAATGTTGTTAGCAGCTTCAGTAGTTCATGGACATAATAATCACAGTTCTATATTTTTCTCCAGTCATATTGTTTCATGGAAACAGGCTTGGGGTAAGTGGCAACTGCATTAAAACAAAGCAAAACAAATGGCAGAGTTTTCTTGACGAAGCCAAGAAGGGCAAGGGACTTAAGGTAATGTACAAGGGAGAATTATAATAATTGACTATGGATTTTAAAATGAAGAAAGAAAAAATTGAGAATATGTGGCTGTCTCTTGTCTAGTAAGTTCAACTTTGGGGTCATATCATCTTCATTTTCTATCAACTATTTATATGTAATTGACTGTGGATCAAATTTTCTTTCTATATATGCTTATTTGTATTGAACACTGGCCATTGTAGAGACTCTGGATTCTGTTTTCTTTCAAGCATCTTGATTCTTATTCAGATGGCTAGCTAATCACTTTGAATTTGTGTAACCATAGATTTATACTTTTTAATATGAGTCTGTGTAAAGTTCAAGGTATTCCCCAAGCTGCTCAGAACTCATTCTCCAAAGTCTTAACTTTCATAATACCTTATTAATCCCTATTTTAAGCTTTGTTAAAATCTAGTAGAGTGTGTTCTAGGAAATCCTTCTACAGTAAGGATTTTCTATTGGTTTTCAAAGGAGTTAAGGAGGTTTTAGTGAGGATTCTGCAGTCTGGCAGGACCAGAATTCAAGGTATTCCCCAATACTGCTCTTCACTTTAGTATCTCTGTTGTTAACCCACAGTAGCTACTCTCAAAAAAGCCTTAAACAATTTCACCCTGTCCATGTAGAACCCAGCCCTGAGCCACAACTCTGACACCATTACAAATATTATTAGAATCTGATTCTTATTACTTGAGTAGCAGTAGAATATAGTTCTTGTCACATTTCATTGTGATTTTTATAAAAAGTTCCTTGATCAACCTGTTTTTATTTGGATTTCTTCCTTCTTCCTTGCTAAATTTTGAGCCATAAATATTTTCTATTTTGTGATAATTGTCCAAGTAGCATTTTTTTCATTGTCTACTTATATTCAACTATGAGTCAGAGTAAAATGTTAAAATTAATGTTCATGATAAAGATAAATACTTTTTATAAAAATAATCTATTCAGTTAATAACCATCTGCTTTTATTTAGCTTAATTTTCTTTTAAGTAAATATACTCTTTTTATTAAAATATTAGTCTATATTTAGAGTTCAACCCTTGTGTGTTCTAGTTACTTTCAAAAACATTTGTTAAGTCAGGAGAACAATAAAAATTAAAAGGCTAAAATGCATTCATAGGTCTTAAAATTTACATTTAAATACTATAAAAATGCCAATTAAAACTAACTCCCTATCTTATTTTAACCCTTGAAAAATATGGTGGGCTATGATGAATGTATTTTTTTTTAAAACATGAGCTCAATCCAAAACTTATCTGCATGTATATTAGTCTATGTCAAATAAAAAATAAGATAGTGTTGTCCTAAAACATATCTTAAAAAATCTGAATATTATGTTTTTCCCTTACCAGATAATTGTGCAATATGCTTCTTGCTACACTGAAAGATGCAAGTTGTTTTAAAATGTAGTTTTATTGTAAGCATGTATATTGATATCATCAATAATAAGCAAGTATTTCTGTGGCATAGTGGCTTGTGATTAATTTCTGACCCAATCAATCATTTAAAATATCTCTGGACTGAGAAAAATAAAGAAAACATAATTTCTGCTGATTTTCTTTGTTTCTGTAACTTGTATTCATCCATCAGATTTTGGGGTATGACAGAGCAGCTTCTGGCTAAGTTTGTGATTCCCACCTCATTGCAATTATGAGCGTGCCTTCAGGCTTCCTTTTCCATTCTGTACTGTTAGAATTAGGTTTTCATAACCCTCACTTTTATGACTTATTGAAGATTTATCTAGCAAGCCAGGAACAAGATGGCATTTGTCTCTCTCCCTTTCTTTCACTTGTCCCTTTTTCATCCCCTTCTTTCCTTTCTTATTTTCTGGTCTCCCACAAGGAAGTTGATTTTTCCCTTTGTAGAAAGGTAAAACTTTCCTGGATTTATTGCATGGTACATGTGCATGCTCAGTTGTGTCCAGCTCTGCAACCCCATGGACTGTAAGCCCACAAGCCTCCTTTTTCCATGGGGTTTTTCAGGCAAGAATACTGAACTGGGTCCCATTTCGTCCTCCAGGAAATCTTCCCGACCCAAGGATAGAACCCACGTCTCCTGCATCGGCAAGCAGATTCTTTACCACTGTAGCACCTGGGAAGCCCTCCTGGATACTTTAGTGTTCCTTAAAAAGTCCAAGCTTGCTAAGGCTGTTGATATTCCAGAATTACATCATTAATCATTTGTCTAGCTAATTAATATAAAAGAATAATAGAGTTAACCTGTAATAAAGTGAAAGTGAAAGTCACTCAGTCAGTCATGTCCAGCTTTTTGTGACTTCGTGGACTATAGCCTACCAGGCTCCTCTGTCGATGGAATTCTCCAGGCCAGGATACTGGAGTGGGAAGCCATTTCCTTCTCCAGGGAACCTTCACAACCCAGGGATTGAACCCAGGTCTCCCACGTTGCAGGCAGATTCTTTACCATCTGAACCACCAGAGAAGCCCAACCTGTAATAAGTGCTCTACAAAGAAAATGAAAGACAGAATAGTAGAAGTTATCTACTTCCAAGAAGGTAAATGTTTACAGCCTGGGAATAAGCTCCTTCTTTAAGCCTCCGAGTTTCCAGGAAAACTGGAGGGGCCTAACTTTGTATATATTTACATTTCAAGGTCCTTGAAGATCTCAATATGTCCTAAAAGACCCGACATATGGGGCTATGATTAACTTGGCTCCAGAGTCTGTAGATTACTGGAGGAGGAAATGGCAATCCACTCCAGTGTCCGTGCCTGGAAAATCCACTGATGAAGAAACCTGGTGGGCTACAGTCCATGGGGTCGCCAAGAGTCAGACATGACTGAGCAACTAAACTTCACACTATCACCAAGATTTTAGGGTAGCCAAGTGCATTCCACAATTAACTGTAAACAGAACAATCTCTGCTTCTGTCATCTTAGCTATAGTACTACCCCATTCTTTTTTCTTTTTTTCCTTCTGTCAATGCTGAGAATATTTTAGATTCGTGTAGAGAAGAGAATCAGGGACTATGGCTCTACCATTCGTTAAACAAGCAGATGGGGCTCCCAAGTCTTGTTGTTCCAGTAGCTTTGTTTTAGTTGAGCTGTAATGATATTGGAAACCTAAAGGGCTGCAAATAAAAATGCCTGTCAACCTCAAATCAATTAGTAACAGATCATTCTATGCAATTCAATTGTTCTTCCCATCACAGTAAGTGGAAAGAGGGATAGCAAAGTCACCCATTGGCAGAACTTTGAGCTGTGTAAGGAAACTGCTACCAACTCTGGCAGAATCAAACTATGTATGGGATTAATAATGTGTGTCAAAATAAAAGTTATGATAGCCATCCCATACCGGGGGTGGGGGGGTGGCAGGCAAGTGATAAGTTTGATACTGTCAAGTGTGAAATAATACTAAGTTGAAAGTATAAAGAGGTAGTGTCTTAAATGTAATTAGATTCTGATAAGTAAAGGATGCACATTGTTAGCTCAAGATTCAGTTCAGTTCAGTCGCTCAGTCATGTCTGACTCTTTGCGACCTCATGAATCGCAGCACGCAAAGCCACCCTGTCCATCACCAACTCCCAGAGTTCACTCAGACTCACGTCCATCAAGTCAGTGATGCCATCCAGCCATCTCATCCTCTGTCGTCCCCTTTTCCTCCCGCCCCCAATCCCTCCCAGCATCAGTCTTTTCCAATGAGTCAACTCTTCGCATGAGGTGGCCAAAGTACTGGAGTTTCAGCTTTAGCATCATTCCTTCCAAAGAACACCCAGGGCTGATCTCCTTCACAATGGACTGGTTGGATCTCCTTGCAGTCCAAGGGACTCTCAAGAGTCTTCTCCAGCATCACAGTTTGAAAGCATCAATTCTTTGGCGCTCAGCTTTCTTCACAGTCCAACTCTCACATCCATACATGACCACAGGAAAAACCATAGCCTTAACTAGACGGACCTTTGTTGGCAAAGTGATGTCTCTGCTTTTCAATATGCTATCTAGGTGGGTCATAACTTTTCTTCCAAGGAGTAAGCGTCCTTTAATTTCATGGCTGCAGTCACCATCTGCAGTGATTTTGGAGCCCCCCAAAATAAAGTCTGACACTGTTTCTACTGTTTCCCCATCTGTTTCCCAAGAAGTGATGGGACCAGATGCCATGATCTTCATTTTCTGAATGTTGAGCTTTAAACCAACTTCTTCACTCTCCTCTTTCACTTTCATCAAGAGGATTTTTAGTTCCTCTCCACTTTCCTCCATAAGGGTGTTGTCATCTGCATATCTGAGGTTATTGATATTTCCCCTGGCAATCTTGATTCCAGCTTGTGCTTCTTCCAGTCCAGCGTTTCTCATGATGTACTCTGCATAGAAGTTGAATGAGCAGGGTGACAGTATACAGCCTTGACGTACTCCTTTTCCTATTTGGAACCTGTCTGTTGTTCCATGTCCAGTTCTAACTGTTGCTTCCTAACCTGCATATAGGTTTCTCAGGAGGCAGGTCAGGTCATCCGGTATTCCCATCTCTTTCAGAACTTTCCACAGTTTATTGTGATCCACACAGTCAAAGGCTTTGGCATAGTCAATAAAGCAGAAATAGATGTTTTTCTGGAACTCTCTTGCTTTTTGGATGACTCAGTGAATGTAGGCAATTGGATCTCTGATTTCTTCTGCCTTTTCTAAAACCAGCTTGAACATCTGGAAGTTCATGGTTCATGTATTGCTGAAGCCTGGCTTGGAGAATTTTGAGCATTACTTTACTAGCATGTGAGATGAGTGCAATTGTGTGGTAGTTTGAGCATTCTTTGGCATTGCCTTTCTTTGGAATTGGAATGAAAACTGACCTTTTCCAGTCCTGTGGCCACTGCTGAGTTTTCCAAATTTGCTGGCCAGAAGATAAGAGAAGCAATAAAAATGATGCTCTGAAAGCTAATAATTTGCTCTTTACACAGCAGATTAGTCAGGGTACTTTTTATTTAAAGACCCAGGAATCTAACTGGAACAAGCTGCAGCCAAAAGGTAAATTTATTGTTAGCCTTCTGAGGAATCTCAAATTATCCGCAAAAAAGTTTAAATTATAAAACAGCAGAAAGGTCCATGATGCAACTTAGGGGTTGATTTGGTATACCATTCGCCTGTTTTTCTGTCTTTTGTCCCTGTTCTCCACGACTGTCAGCTTTATTTTCTCTCAGTGTTCAGTGGCTTCTCTTCAGTGGCTGAAGAGAATTTTCACTTCTTGTACCCCAAAGCAGCCACTCATAAATGAGTGACCCTTTCTCCAGTGGCAGTGTGACCAAGGATGAGGAAGGCTTTGATTCACTCCTTTTATGTCATGTCCACCAATGGACAAATTGGTAGTGGGCCAGTAAGAGGGTGTGATGTGTGCTAACTCAATCATTATCACACTTTTACCTTATATTTCTACACTTACTTGTCTGAATATAGAAGAAGCAGCTGATGATGATGACTAAAGTGTTGAAGTTAGCAATAGGAGCTGTTCACTGAAACAGCTGGCAGAATTACCTGAAGAAAAATTGAGGGGAAATGAATTGTCAGACAAAAAGTAGTGCTCCAGTGCACACAGGGAGATGGGAAGAACAAACACCAGGACCTCTATGCAAGACAGACTCTGTTTCTTACTAAATGGTAGATTTTAGTTGAGTCAAATAACCATTCTGTCTCACTTTAATAATCTATAAAAGGATATAGTAGGACTTTTCCCTTGTAAACCTAATTTTGTTATCATGATTAAATGAGAGAATGTGAGTGAAAGTGAAAGTGAAACTCAAATCCCATAAAATGGAGCTATTTTGATGTCATATTTTTATTATTTATGATAATATTACTTCTGATATACTGCTGATATTCTTTATTGATACAGTATCTCCTAAGTACTAACGTATAAGGTACTAAGATTCTGTTCCCCTTTACTTAAGAATTAACTGGTGTCCTCTTCAGTAGAAAAGATAAAATTAATCAAGAAATATTCAATTAAACTGTCAGAGAGATTTTGACCTGCAATTAAAAATATTTAGGCAATTGCTGTCATCAAAAGCAGAAAAAAAAAAAAAGACGAAGAGAAGGAGAAGAAATCTATTCACATATATAGTCATCAAGCTAAGATTGAATTCTGTAATTGAATGGAAGGTACTGTAGGCCAGAGCACAGAGCACTATGATGAACTTGGAGTTGAGCTTAAAAGATGGCATATAAATAATTACCTTCAAACTTACAACTGTTTTTTAATGGAAAAAATGAACTGATTGAATTAGCCTCAATTGTAGGATATATTAAACTACAGTCTTTCATACATATAGGATACATTCATAAAAGTCAGCAAGTTAACATTTTGATAATGGAAACATGATATGTCTTTGAAAAACAACATTTGTAACATGAGGGACAATGTGCTCAATAGTAAGCCATGGTCCAACAAAAGACAACAAGAGAAATTGAAATAGAGAAGCTGATTACAAGTCCTAAAGGAAGTACATGCCACACCTCAAGGGGTGACCCTCAGGAGGTTACATGGTGAGGTCAAGGTAGGCAAGGGAACAGGCAGAGAGAGACAGACCTGGGGCACATGCCTTTATTAGGTCCACAAGTGAAGTGTGTTAACACATGTAAGAATTAAAGATTTTAAAATTAAAAAAAAAAAATGATCAGTAAAAAAAAAAAAAAAATGGATTGGTCAATTCAAACCAAAAGGAATGTGGTCTTGGTAGTCTCCTGCAGGGTCTTATCTAAGTGGTGTATAATGAGAAGGCCTGGGAGGTGGGGAAGACTGTTCATTACAAGGGCTATTGGGAAATCATTTAAGAAATGTACATTTACTTGTGACTCTGTGGACTGTTACCCAGGATTTCAGCTTGCATGATGGAGTTCTCATCAATTTAAGGTCCCTACAGGCCACTTGGTCAGACAAAATGGATACCTTAGGAGCAATAGCGTAGAATAGCTGAGCATTAGACAGAACAAAACCCAGTTTCAAAGTTGCTGATATTAGCAGTTCTCACTAATGGATTAAGAAAGATTTCATAAACCAAAAGTATTTTATATGTAACTGATACTAGAGTGAAACATGCTTTCTGATGAAGGAAAATTAAAAACTTGCTATATAACTTGCTTAAAGGCAGGGATTTACTAATGCTGATGGAGACTTCTTGAGTGAGGTAGGATAATAGTGGTAAGGAAGAACAGCTCTTGGGAAACCTTGTGATCCGAAAGTACAACTGACATGTTTTCTCATGAGACACCGTTTAGCCTGCCAAGAGAGCGTGTTAACACAAAATGCTGAAGACACATTTATGATCCAAGCTAACACTACATCCAGAGGGCAGCCTGGTATTTTGTCGACCCCTGTGTACCTATGGAGTATTTCCAGAAAGCAATGAGTGTCAGTAGTCTTGACTGGTAAGTATGTGAACCAAAATGCTGAACTGTTCCATTAGGACCTACCATAAGCAACTGAAGTGACAGTGAAGAAGCACAAGAATATAGATCATTAATAGTGATAATCCCACAGATTATCCAGATGGTTATTAAAGCAAGTACAGTGATGTGTGGGGCAAGGGGTATATGTAAGTAATTACTCTCCCCTCAGTGTAGCTATAAACAACTTCTCTAAAAAGTAAAGTCTAAATTTTAAAAATAGATACTGAATTGCTTCTTACTGGAATTGACTCAGTGATCCAGTATAGAAGATCTGTAATGCAAAATGAGCCCAAAGCACTTCAAACAGTGTTTTCCTAAATATGATCTATTTCAACTGATTTTGTTATAAATAAATATTATCTGTCTTTATTGCTTGTGCCCTTTTCTAACAAATATTTGGAGAGCTGGTTAAATATAAACTGTGTGACTAAGCAACTTCTGTAACACAAACATTCTGGCATACACTGCTGATGACCTCCAGACCAAATCAATACTTTAATAATTTATAACAAGTAACTAGTCTAAAATGCATGTACAAACAAAAGTACCACAGTTCTGAGATTTAAAAATTAAGTGCTCATTTAAAACTATTCAAAAATTATTCCAAAACCTTTGATGTCTCATAACCCATCACTGGTCACTCCACTGCACTCCAGAGAGAAGAAACCCAGCTCCACCCACCAGAACTCCAACACAAGCCTCCCTAACCAGGAAACCTTGACAAGCCACTGATAGAACCCCACCCACAGTGAGGAAGCTCCATAATAAAGAGAACTCCACAAATTACCAGAATATAAAAAGACCACCCCAAACGCAGCAATATAACCAAGATGAAGAGACAGAGGAATACTCAGCAGGTAAAGGAACAGGAGAGTTGCCCACCAAACCAAACAAAAGAGGAAGAAGTAGGGAATCTACCTGAGAAGGAATTCCGAATATTGATAGTGAAAATGATCCAAAATCTTGAAATCAAAATGGAATCACAGATAAATAGCCTAGAGACAAGGATTGAGAAGATGCAAGAAAGGTTTAACAAGGACCTAGAAGAAATAAAAAAGAGTCAAAATATAATGAATAATGCAATAAATGAGATCAGAAACACTCTGGAGGCAACAAATAGTAGAATAACGGAGGCAGAAGATAGGATTAGTGAAATAGAAGATAGAATGGTAGAAATAAATGAATCAGAGAGGAAACAAGAAATACGAATTAAAAGAAACGAGGACAATCTCAGAGACCTCCAGGACAATATGAAACGCTCCAACATTCGAATTATAGGAGTCCCAGAAGAAGAAGACAGAAAGAAAGATCATGAGAAAATCCTTGAGGAGATAATAGTTGAAAACTTCCCTAAAATGGGGAAGGAAATAATCACCCAAGTCCAAGAAACACAGAGAGTTCCAAATAGGATAAACCCAAGGCGAAACACCCCAAGACACATATTAATTAAATTAACAAAGGTCAAACACAAAGAACAAATATTAAAAGCAGCAAGGGAAAAACAACAAATAACATACAAGGGGATTCCCATAAGGATAACAGCTGATCTTTCAATAGAAACTCTTCAGGCCAGGAGGGAATGGCAAGACATACTTAAAGTGATGAAAGACAATAACCTACAGCCCAGATTACTGTACCCAGCAAGGATCTCATTCAAATACGAAGGAGAAATCAAAAGCTTTACAGACAAGCAAAAGCTGAGAGAATTCAGCACCACCAAACCAGCTCTCCAACAAATTCTAAAGGATATTCTCTAGACAGGAAACCGAAAAGGGTGTATAAACCTGAACCCAAAACAATAAAGTAAATGGTAACGGGATCATACTTATCAATAATTACCTTAAACGTAAATGGGTTGAACGCCCCAACCAAAAGGCAAAGACTGGCCGAATGGATACAAAAACAAGACCCCTCTATATGCTGCTTACAAAAGTCTTTAATATTGTTACAGCTGCAGGTTCAGAACAATTGTTGGAAAACCAAGGAGGTTCATAATATAATTTGGCAACAACCATAATTAATAGGCAAGCTGCTTTTTTATTGTCTCCTCCTTTAAAAATGTCAGATTTTATTGAATGTAATCAACGGGAATGCAAATGTCATCCTAACAACATCTTGAATAAAGAGAAGGTCAAAGAAGCACAATCCTCAATCTTTAATATTTCAAATATAAAGCATTTAGGGAATTTGAAATGTTAGACTTCAGATGTTCTCTGTTCATGACAACATTATCAATGAGGGAGGAATGTGGAAACACAGTCATATATTATCCTGACAAAGATTGTAACTACAGTGGAAAAGGGAACATTTTCCATTCTAATTATTTCTGTATCTTTTAAAATTGTTGTTCCGAAATGGCAGAGCACAAATGAAAATGAGAACCTGAAATACTGTATTAAAAGTAGATTGTAGTTAATATGTCAGACAAAAACATATACCTTCATTTGGGCATGGACAGAATTTTTTCAACTTTTTATTTTGATCTAATTTTAAATTTATAGAAGAATCACAGAAATGTGGAGATTTCTGTTTACCCTTCATCCAGCCTACCCTTATGGTAGCTTTTTACATAACAATAGAAGCTTTATCATAATCAAATAATTAATTTGGGATAATACTGATCAAAGTGCAGAAGTTTTGGCTCTTACAAGCTTGTTCACATTACATTTTTGTCTTTTTTTTTTTTTTTGCATCTTGAAGGTAAATGATGAGATACTGTGTAGAGGTATCTCAATTTGTTTTTTTCATGAATTTTTTATGATTAAAGTGGAAGTGTTAGTCACTCAGTTGTGTCCAACTCTTTGTGACCCCATGGACTGCGGCCCACCAGGCTTCTTTGTCCTTGGAATTCTCCAGGCAAGAATACTGGAGTGGGCAGTCATTCCCTTCTTCAGGGGATCTTCCCAATTCAGGGATCAAACCTGCATCTCCTGCATTGCAGGCAGATTCTTTACCATCTGAGCTACCAGAGAAGCCTGATTAAATAAAGGTTATGCATTGTTGGGAAGGATACCAGAGAAGTGATATGCCCTTCTTATTTCTCAAATTAGGGAGTATAATAATGTCAACATTCATTACTGATAATATTAACCATCACCATGTGAATAAAGTGGCATACTTCAGTATTCTCTGAATGTCAGCTTACCACATTTCCTTTTGTAATAACTAAATGTTTTGAGGGAGATACTTTGAAATTATGCAAATATCCTGTTTCTATTTAAAATCTCACCATTTTAGTATCCATAGTAGTGTTCTTATGGCAATTTTCTATATCCCTCTTTCCTTCTCCATTTAATCATTAGAATTCACTTATAAGGATTATCAGTAAATAATCCATTTACTGATTTAATGGATCAATAAATAATCCATTTATTACTTATCCCTTAGTTATTTGACTGCAGCATTGATTGGGATTGGTATAGATTTGTGGATATTTATCTCTGGTGGCTCAGACAGTAAATAATCCATCTGCAATGCGGAAGACTAGTGTTTGATCCCTGGGTCAGGAAGATCACCTGCTGCAAGAAATGGCAGCCCACTCTAGTATTCTTGCCTGTGAAATCCCATGGACCAGGGAGCCTGGCAGGCTATAGTCCATAGTGGTCTTAAAGAGTAGGACACGACTAAGCAACTAAGCACATAAAACAGCATGCATTTTATTTTAGATTATAATCCAATACTGTTGTTACTTATTTTGTGGCTCAAGCCATTCCAACTTCAGGCATTTGAAACTTTTTCCCTAGTTTTATTGAGTTATAATTGGCATATGATATGTGCCCTTTTAATTTATCATTACCAACCCATCACCCGCCCCCAAAACAAACTTATTTTTTTAGCACTTTTTAGAAACACAAGAGGCTCCATGTTGATCTTATACGTCCCTTGCTCTACTTCTGGATTTTTTAATTGCAGTATGATATTTAGACACTGAGATTTGGGAACAGATAGGTTTGTTGCTATGGCAGTGTCACTGATTCTTACTTTTCTTAGTGAATTGAGCTAGGAAATACATGTGTAGGTGCATACAAGAACCTAGACATACATACACTTATGCACACACTCACACAGACAGGGTGTGAGTGTAAAATAAACAAATTTGTTTGTTTGTCTGGATATATATTTTAATAATATTTTCAGGAATCAGTATTGACACCTCCACCTTAAATTCAGCATTCCAGTGTTCAATCCAGTCTTTGCCCTTTTTCTTATAACTTCCTTTTCCTGCAGTGAGAGATCTGTGCATTCTTGTCTGTCCTGTATTTACTTACATTTTCCAACATGTTTTATACATAAAGTAGCTTCACAGATTCCTAAACCATACCCCTGTTTGAAACAAATTTGCCCAGCAGAATACCCATGCAGTTATTTTTGTTTTTGTCTTTACAATATCCAATCAAAACATTTTTTTTTCCATTACATAGGTTAGCTACTTTCTTCCCCATACTCTTCAGTTTAGTATTTGATTCACAGAAAAACAGTTTGAGTCATTTGTGACAGATTATGTTTCACTTTCCCCCCACATCTTAGTTGCTATTTTAAAATCTAAAATAGAGTAAATCTCATCCTTTTGCAGTGTATTTTTCTGTCAGTGTATTTTTCTGCATAGAGTTATGTAGTCATGAGCATACTTGCATAAGCATACTACATAAGCTACTGGTGTATGGACCCCCAAGTTCCCTATGCTACCTCTCTGTGCAGTACTTTCTCCTTTCAGTCCTTGGCAATCACTTGTATTTCCTGAGCTCTGCCTTTTGTAGAGTTTCATAGAAGTGGAATCACATGACATGAAACTTTAGATAGCCTTTCACTTGAGAAATGCACTAGGATCCATCCATGTTGTTCAGTACAGTCGCTCAGTCGTGTCCGACTCTTTGCAATCCCATGAATGCAGCACGCCAGGCCTCCCTGTCCATCACCAAATCCTGGAGTTCACCCAAACTCATGTGCATCCAGTTAGTGGTGCCATCCAGCCATCTCATCCTCTGTCGTCCCTGTCTCTTCCTGCCCCCAATCCCTCCCAGCATCAGGGTCTTTTCCAATGAGTCAGCTCTTCACATGAGGTGGCCAAAGTACTGGAGTTTCAGCCTCAGCATCAGTCCTTCCACAGAATACCCAGGACTGATCTCCTTTAGGATGGACTGGTTGAATCTCCTTGCAGTCCAAGGGACTCTCAAGAGGCTTCAACAACACAGTTCAAAAGCATCAGTTCTTTGGCACTTAGCCTTCTTCACAGTCCAACTCTCACATCCATACGTGACCACTGGAAAAACCATAGCCTTGACTAGACAGACCTTTGTTGGCAAAGTAGTCTCTGCTTTTCAAAATGCTATCTAGGTTGGTCACAACTTTCCTTCCAAAGGAGTAAGCGTCTTTTAATTTCATGGCTCCAGTCAGCATCTGCAGTGATTTTGGAGCCCCCAAAAATAAAGTCTGACACTGAATCCACCGTTTCCCATCTATTTCCCGTGAAGTGGGCATCCCGGGACTGGATGCCATGATCTTCGTTTTCTGAATGTTGAGCTTTAAGCCAACTTTTTCACTTCTCTCTTTCACTTTCATCAAGAGATTTTTTAGTTCCTCTTCACTTTCTGCCATAAGGGTGGTGTCATCTGCATATCTGAGGTTGTTGATATTTCTCCTGGCAATCTTGATTCCTGCTTGTGCTTTTTCCAGCCCAGCGTTTCTCATGATGTACTCTGCATATAAGTTAAATAAGCAGGGAACATGTCTCAATTGTTGGTTCCTGCTTGTTTTTCAAGTAACATTTCCTTGTATAGCATGCCTTTCTGTGTTTACCACTTAAGGAACGTTTGAGTTGTTCCCAGTTTGGGGAAATTACAAATAAAGGTGCTATTCAGTTTAGTCATATTTGAATCTTTGCATTCTTTAAATATTTGTGTTGTGATGGTAAAACTGCATTCTAAAACTTTTTCAGTGAAAGAGAAAACTTTGAATGAGGGGTTTTATTTGTGTTTGTGAACAGATTTCAGAGCTACTCTATCAAAATATAAACTTTGTGTCCCTTTTACATCTTTTATGATAATATAATTTAAGAACCAACTAAGATTTGAGCCTCCATGGTACTAAGTATTTAATTTTCTCAAGAAATATTGACAGTGTTGTAAAAGATTATTGAAAAAAATATTCATACTGATTTTATTAACTCTAGTAATAATAATTAGTTTTTAATCATGTAGTCTGAATTCTTTATACAAATCTGTACTGGTATTTAAAGTAGTTCAGATTCCTTGTGTATAATTTGAACTAATTATTTCAGAAAGTTAAATTACTTTGTAAAACCTATTTCATTCCAATTCCCCAAACTATTTTGGGAACAGGGAAGATAAGCTTTGTCTTCAAAAACTTAGTCACTATCAATCCTTTTTCTCCTAAACTGCATTTGAGAAATAAAGATTTTTTAAAAGCTGGCTGCTGTTTCACAATGGAGCTGTTTAATAACCTTAAAAATTGTACTGATTGAATGGTTACAAGACCAAGAACTAAGGAAAGATAATTATAATAATCCTTCCTTTGTCTAGACACACTGGTGTTTTTATTTCATAAATGAAATTTTCCTTGATAAACATTGTAAAAAGTTAAATGCCTTGCAGAAGCTAACATTTGTCAACTTCAGTTAAACTTCAATATGACTTCTGTGTTAAGGACATTCCTAGAAAATATTTATACATATACACACATAGGTATTTTTTACCAACTTCATAATTCTTGTGCTCTCATTAATTTTTATGTGATAAAAAATTTAGTAGATTTTTGTGCTTTTTGGCATTTTCACTTTTAAACTGGGTAAGAATCTGAGTTTTAATGTTATTTAAAATCATTAATTATAGTATTTATTAGATTTAAACTTAAAAATAGATGAAAGTTTTTAGATTATACCAAATTACTGATGGATTCTTTTAATTTTGTGTAAAGTGAAATAATAATATGTTATATAATGGAGACTTACTACATATTGGAGAATTTCTATTTTACATTATTTTCAAAATTGGGCCAATTATTTTTCTTTAAAGATCTATTATTATTAAACTATCTTTGAGTGTTGGGGAAAATATTATATGAGTTCTGTAAGTGTCCCAAAGATTTACAATACAATCATTTAATTTCTTATAAATTATAAAGTTTGATATATTGAGCAAATTTTAGCCTAGGACTTTCCCCTTAAATGGATGTATTTATATTTACATATTTATATATATTTCATTTCAGCTAAAACTGAACAATGCTTGAAGCTCATATAATCTGAGAAATAAGAGTATATGTTTTTAAATAATTGACACCAAAAAATAGGGATAAAAATAATTGCCACTGACAAGAGATTAGAATAATAAATTTACTCTAAAATACTATTAAATTATGAGTTCATTTCATAATTAGCAGTTCAATCACATGGCAAGCTCACTTCACATTCCTGTCAAGCTATCTGTACTGTTTTTTCTTTTTAAATATTATTGTCAATATTTAAACCAAACACTGCTAGTGTTATTGGTATTCTTAAAATATTTAGTCAGTAATAATCTCCTCACATACTTTATTATTGTGAATAATGAGTTACAGCAATTATAATCGATAATCACATGCTGACATATCTAGATGGTGTACTTAACTTCATTGGATGCTCTGCGTGAATAACAAAAGTAACTGTATAAGCTCTTGATTGGAAGCACTATTAAATTTTTCACTGTTCACATTACTCTGTTATCTAATAACTAATAGAGAAAACTGAAGATTAATTCTGCTGCCTAAAAATACTATTTTATATTAAATGTCTCAAAATATTGTAACATAAGCTAATATGAATAGAAATGATTTTGCTAATATTTATAAACTCATTTGATGTTCTTTTAAAATGGTGTATGTTGAGAATAAGTACTGTAAAGAAAAAGCATAACAATTTCCTTCACACTTTAGCCTCAGAGTTTCGTTTTTTGCTATTCTTTTTTGCCTCTTTAATTGCACTGGTAGGTGGTCCCTGCCATTTCGCTAGGTTTCATACAAATAATATGAAAGTTGGCAAATTGTTTTTATAATTATAGGGTATCTGTCAAATATCCTCGTCAGCACCATTTGAGATCTTCTGTTCTTAGCCCAAATGATTTACAACTTAGAATGTTCCTTATTCTTGTCATCTTAAAAACTTTGGCCAAATTTCTTGATAACTGACTAAAATGGTCTCAAATTTATGAGTTCTTTTTTCTGTTGAGCTCTTTGAGCTTCATTATTCCTAATTCAAAAACTACATTTTCTTATTTTTAAGAAAAGTAAAATCATTTTGAGAATGCTAAAAAAATCTGATTGTAGATTCTTATAATAGGTAAGAAAAACATACATTCTGGGATGAAAATGATAATCTTAAGGTTTTTAATTTTTCAATTTCCTGAATTTTTCTGAATAAGCAAATGTTACTTATATTTTTGTACATGATCATATGTTTCCTGAATTCAGTGATTATATATTCATATACTGGAAACTTTTACTATATGGCTGGTGTCTTTCCTAAATAAATACATTATATGGCATCTTTTTGCTTTCATTTCTGATATGCAAGTCTTGATCATTTGATTTTCAGTTGTAGGTTCTTGTTTGTTTATTTTTTGGTTGTGTGGCTCCATATGTGGGATCTTAGTTCCCTGACCAGGGATTGAACCCACGCCCCTGCATTGGTAGCTCGACATCTTAACCACTGAACCACTAGGGAAGTCCCAGGTTTATGCTATTTTGATGGACTTCTAGTATTCCTTATTTTTCTGTAACTTTGAGTGCCAGCACACTAAAATCCATTACCATCCCACTTCCCCTTTGGAGCAATAGAGAAGCATAGTTAATTGGTTTTTTCTGAAAAATTGCCCTTCAGTAGAGAGGCAGCCATAGTGGCAGCCTCAGGGCAGACATGCAAAATACATAAAGATTTCCTTTTGGACAATACAACTTCGGATTTGAATGTTGTTGTTTGTCAGTCGCCAAGTCATGTCCAACTCTTCACGACCTGTGGAATGCAGCAAGCCAGGCTGCCCTGTCCCCCACCACCTCCTGGAGTTTGCCCAAGTTCATGTCCAATGAATCAGTGATGCCATCCAAATATCTCATCCTCTTGCCCTCTTTCCTTCTGCCTTCAATCTTTCCCAACATCACGGTCTTTTCCAATGAATCAGCTGTTTACATCAGGTGGCCAAAATATTGGAGCTTCAGCATCAGTACTTCCATAGAGTATTCAGGGTTGATGAACCTTAAGATTGACTGGTTTGATCGCCTTGCTTTTCAAGGGACTTTCAGGAGTCTTCTCCAGTACCACAGCTGGAAAGCATCAATTCTTCGGCACTCTGTCTTCTTTATTGTCCCACTCTCACATCTGTACATGCCTATTGGAAAGAACATAGCTTTGACTATATGGACCATTTTTCGGGAAAGTGATGTCTTTGCTTTTTAACGCTGTCTAGGGTTGTCCTAGCTTTCCTGCCAAGAAGCAGTCATCTTCTAATTTCATGGCTGTAGTCACCATCTGCAGTGATTTTAGAGCCCAAGAGGAGGAAGTGTGTCACTGCTTCTGCCTTTTCCCCTTCTTTTTGTCATGACATGATGGGACCAGATGCCATGATCTTAGTTTTTTTTAATATTCCATTTTAAGTGTGCTTTTTCACTCTCCTCCCTTTAGCCTCATCAAGAGGCTCTTTAATTCCTCTTCACTTTCTGCTATTAGAGTGGTATCATCTGCATATCTGAGGTGGTTATTTTCACTGGCAATCTTGATTCCAGCTTGTAACTCATCCAGCCTGGCACTTTGCATGATTTTCTCTGCATATAAATTAAATAAACGGGGTTACAATAAACAACCTTGTCAAACTCCTTTCTCAATCCTGAAGCAGTCAGTTGTTCCATACAGGGTTCTAACTGTTGCTTCTTGACCCGCATACAGGTTTCCCAGGAGACAGGTAAGGCAGTCTGGTATTCCCATCTCTTAAAGTGTTTTTCACAGTTCGACTACCTCAGGAATAAGATGGCAGAGGAGTAGGTGGACATGGAGTACATCTCTCTGCACGGATACATCAGGAATACACCTTCAGACACAGAAGTGCATGCAGAACAGCAGCTGAGAGTGGACAGGAGTAGATGACCAGCGGAAAAGAATATATAGAACCACACAAAACTCAGTAGGATGAGGGAAATAGGGGGAAAAAGCAGGAGCATTAGTAGGAATGGCCCTGCCCTTGGTGGGTAAGGGAACTGAAGCAGGGGTCCAATCCCCACATTCAGGCAATTGTCTGAGTCAGAGGAGAAACATTTAAAGCTGAGAGTGAAAGAGCTGATCTCTGGCAGCCTAAATACAATTAGAATCAGGCAGTCCTTGCCATAGCCATAAATACCCTGCGCAGGAATGGAGGTCCCTTGTAAGGCACCGAAGCTGGGAGCTGAAGTTTTGGGATTGCCCTGAGCAATCCCAGGGCAAGGATACTGTTGACTGTGCAGAGATGGATCGAGGGGATGTGAGGCAGGAGATTGTGGTGGGAAATACCTGTGGAGGAAAGCTGGGCAGTCATGGAAGTAAGGTGATACTGCTGAGTCACACATAGTGGGTGGAGCCATCACCTTCACCTCTCTCTCCCCACATGCCAGCATTGACAGCTGAACAGTAGAGAGGCTGGCCCATCAAATCCCTAGTTCACTGAACTACACAGTAAGACCCCACCCAGGGTACTCCTTTAAGTGACCAATGTGCTGAACTACAGAGTAGGACCCCAACCAGGGTGCCCCTTTAAGTGACCAATGTGCTGGTCTGCAGAGTAGGACCCCACCCAAGGGGGGGCCCTCTATGTGCACTCTGAACAACAGAAGGACACCAGGCAAGGGAGCTCTCTAAGTGCCTGAATAGGCAGAGCTACAGAGAAATGCTGGCCAACTATAAGAGACTCAAAAAAAGACTGTGATAGGGCCATAACTCCTACGGCAGAGGCAGTCCAAGTCCCTGCACACTTGGTGCCACCAGGGTACCCACTAGCCAAGCAGTTGCACTACTTTCATGCTCAGCTCTCACTAGGGCAAAGCTGCCACAGACAAAAAAAAAATATCTTGTGTCTGTGCGTTCAGGGTTGCTTCAGTCATGTCCAGTTCTTTGCGACTCTGTAGACTGTGGCCTGGCAGGCTTCTGTGTCAAGGAGGGCAGTCTCCAGGCAAGAATACTGGAGCATGGTGGCCAATGCTGGTTGGCATATCCTTCTGGAACATTATATATCCTGCTGCCCTAGGTACCAACTCCCCCTGAATACCTGGTGCTGCCAGAATCCCTGCAACCCAAGCAGCTGCACCACCTCCACAGCTGTCCCTCACAAGGGCAAACCCCAGTGGATGACCAACATGCATAGGCGGAAATAAAACCACAACTGAAACCCAGGGGCAGTTGACCCAGAAGGCAACCTCAGGAGTGAACCCCAGTGGACAATTCACATGCAGAGGTGGGAATAAAACTACAATAGAAACCAAGGGGCAGTGTGGCTAAGGAAGACCCAAAACCTTCCCACCAGCTGTACAAGCTGCAGATTAAATCCACACACTCAACTGGGCCGATTCTGTGTCTATGGAACATATAAAAGGACACTGAGAGCTCCTACAAAAGAAAATACACTAGTTCTGATAGTTGTGGATCTTGGAGGCAAACACACACAGGAGTAGGACCAGATTAGAATCTGAGCTCCCCCCAACAGTGGGTCCAGAGGTCAGCAGAGTGTTGGGGGCATCCTAGGGAGGTGAGGTGGACTGTGACTCCAACCGAGGGAAAGGACTCTGACAGCAGTGACTCAAGAAAAACATTTATTATTCTTGTAGTTTGATGTGTTCTGTGGATTATTTTGGATTTTTTTCTTTTCTTTTTTTCCCTTTTTCCCCCCTCTTCTGTTGTAGTTGTCGATTTTATTGGCACTATGAAATCTAATGAAGCTTTTGAGCTTTTTATTCCCCTCCTCAGTCACATTTTTTATAGTTGTTAAAACCCTCTGCCTCTATATTGGGCTTTTGCAGTTTTGTGAATTTTCCTTTTTTTTTCTATTTTCTCTTTTTTAATTTTAGTTTTTAGACCTATTATTTTTTATACATTTATTTCTTTGTTTGCTTTTCCTACTGTTCTTTTCTCCTTGCAATTAATCTTTAAAGTATATAAATCTTCTTAATCTACGTCTATTTAATTTTGCATATCTACTTTTTCTTTCTTTTCATCTCAAAATATTTGTTAGTTTTATTTTCATAACTTTATTTCGTAACTGGCACCTTGGTTTAATTTTGTTTTCCAGTTTGTGCTTTGCTTAGTTTTGTTCTTAACTGGTATATATAATTTTTGGCTTCTTTTCCTCTGGGTAAATATATTGTACTTTTTTTGCACTGTTTGGATTTTGCTTATGGATGTATATGTATATGGGTATATTAAGTCACACTTTTTATTGTTATAAATCCCTGCCTCTATGTTGGGCTTTGCAGTTCTGTGGAGTTTTCCTTTTTCCTTCCTTCTTTCTTTTTTTAAATTTTATCTTTATAATTTTAATTTTTAATTTTTTAAAACTATTATAATTTTTCTACAGTTATTCCTTTGTTTTCCTTTCCAACTCTTCTTTTCCCCTTGCAGTTAATCTTTATATAAATATTCTTAATCTACCTCTATTTAACTTTGCACATCTATTCTTTCTTTTTTTCCAGTCTTCTCAACATATTTGCTAGTTTTGTTTTCATTGCTTTATTCCTCACTTGGCACCTCACTTTAGTTTTGTTTTACAGTTTGTGCCTTAGTTAATTTTGTTCTTGTATATAATTTTTGATTTCCTTTGTTCTCTGGGTAAATCTATTCTACTTTATTTTTGTTGGACTGTTTTGGCTTTGCTTGTTTGTATATATCTATATGTCAGAGAAGGCGATGGCAGCCCACTCCAGTACTCTTGCCTGGAAAATCCCATGGACAGAGAAGCCTGGTAGGCTGCAGTCCATGGGGTTGCAAAGAGTCGGACATGACTGAGTGACTTCCCTTTCAATTTTCACTTTCATACATAGGAGAAGGAAATGGCAAACCCACTCCAGTGTTCTTGCCTGGAGAATCCCAGGGACGAGGGAACCTGGTGGGCTGCCATCTATGGGGTCACAGAGAGCCGGACATGACTGAAGTGACTTAGCAGCAGCATATATATATATGTATATGGGGGCTTCCCTGGTGGCTCAGAGGGTAAAGTGTCTGCCTGCAATGTAGGAGACCTGGGTTCGATCCCTAGATAAGGAAGATCCCCTGGAGAAGGAAATGGCAACCCACTCCAGTACTCTTGCCTGGAAAATCCCATGGACAGAGAAGCCTGGTAGACTACAGTCCATGGGATCATGAAGAATTGGACACGACTGAACGTATATATGTATATTCCATTATTTTATTTATTATTTGCCTGATTTTGTAACTGCCATTTGTCTGGGATTAATCTTTGGTTTCTCCATTTGGGGTATTTGTTTTAATCTCACTTAATGCCATAACAAACCACTTGTGGAACCTTTGTTCCTGACCAAGGATGAGGCCCTGAGCGTTTGGAGTGGGACTGATTCCAAGACCATAGAATACCAGAGAACTAACCCTAGGCAGTATCAGATAGTGAGAACTCACACTAAGGAAACCACTTGAATACAGACCCAGCATCAAGGAACCACCAGTAGCACCCTGTACAGGATGCTCCAACTAAACAATAAACAAAACAAAAATACAAACCCAATCATCAGTAACAGGATTACCACCTCACCCGCCCTTGCCCATCAAAGGAAAAACAAATAAACAAAACTGAACACACATCTCACTCTATACAAAGCAGCTTGTGCAAACCACTGGACAAAACTTAGGAGAGCAGAAACCAAAAGGAAGAAAGAATTAAACCCTGAAGCCTGGGAAAAGGAGACCTCAAATACAATAAGGTAAAAAAAAAAAGAAGAAAAAAAGATGAAAAGGCAGAGGAATACTACTCAAATGAAGGAACAAACCAGAGTCATAGAAGTCCAAATAAATGAAGAGGAAATGGGCAAACTGCCTGAAAAACAATTGAGAATAATGATAGTAAAGATGATCAAAAACTTTGAAAACAAAATAGAGAAAATGCAAGAATAAATTAACAGAGACCTAGAAGAATTAAAGAATAAACATGCAGAGACAAACAACACAATTACTGAAGTTAAAATTTCTCTAGAAGAAATCAATTGCAGGCTATCTGAAGCAGAAGAATGAATCAGTGAACTGGAACGTAAAATGGTGGAAATAACTTCTGAAGAGCAGTATTAAGTAAAAAGAATGAAAAGAACTGAGGATAGTCTCAGAGAACTCTGGGACAATATCAAACACACTAACATTTGAATTATAGGAGTCCTAGAAAAAGTTATAACCAACCTAGATAGCATATTCAAAAGCAGAGACATTACTTTGCCAACTAAGGTCTGTCTAGTCAAGGCTTTGGTTTTTCCAGTAGTCATGTATGGATGTGAGAGTTGGACTGTGAAGAAGGCTGAGCGCCGAAGAATTGATGCTTTTGAACTGTGGTGTTGGAGAAGACTCTTGAGAGTCCCTTGGACTGCAAGGAGATCCAACCAGTCCATTCTGAAGGAGATCAACCCTGGGATTTCTTTGGAAGGAATGATGCTAAGGCTGAAACTCCAGTACTTTGGCCACCTCATGCAAAGAGTTGACTCATTGGAAAAGACTGTTATACTGGGAAGGATTGGGGGCAGGAGGAGAAGGGGATGACAGAGGATGAGATGGCTGGATGGCATCACTGACTCGATGGACTTGAATCTGAGTGAACTTCGGGAGTTGGTAATGGACAGGGAGGCCTGGCATGCTGCGATTCATGAGCCACAAAGAGTTGGACACGACTGAGCAACTGCAATGAGAAGAAGAAGGCCTTCCCTTGTGGCTCAGTCAGTAAAGAATCTGTCTGTAATGCAAGAGACCTGGGTTCGTCCCTGGGTTGGGAAAATTTCCTGGAGATGGAAATGGTAACCCACTCTAATATCCTTGCCTGGAGAATCTCATGGACAGAGGAGCCTGGTGGACTGCAGTCCATGGGGTCGCACAGAATAGGGCGCAATTGAGCAACTAACACTTACTTAGAAGAAGAGAAAAAGAATGAGAAAAGTTTTGAATAGATTATAGTTGAAAATTTTCCCAATATGGAAAAGGAAATAGTCGATAAATTTCAAGAGGCACAGAGAGTCCCATACAGGATAAGCCCAAGGATAAACACACCAGACCAGTTCAGTTCAGTCGCTAAGTCGTGTCCGACTCTTTGCGACCCCATGAATCACAGCACGCCAGGCCTCCCTGTCCATCACCAACTCCCGGAGTTCACTCAGACTCACGTCCATTGAGTCAGTGATGCCATCCAGCCATCTCATCCTCTGTCGTCCCCTTTACCTCCTGCCCCCAGTCCCTCCCAGCATCACAGTCTTTTCCATTGAGTCAGCTCTTCGCATGAGGTGGCCAAAGTACTGGAGTTTCAGCTTTAGCATCATTCCTTCCAAAGAAATCCCAGGGTTGATCTCCTTCAGAATGGACTGGTTGGATCTCCTTGCAGTCCAAGGGACTCTCAAGAGTCTTCTCCAACACCACAGTTCAAAAGCATCAATTCTTCAGCACTCAGCCTTCTTCACAGTCCAACTCTCACATCCATACATGACCACTGGAAAAACCATAGCCTTGACTAGACGGACCTTAGCTAGCAAAATAATGTCTCTGCTTTTGAATATGCTATCTAGGGTTGTCATAACTTTTCTTCCAAGGAATAAGAGTCTTTTAATTTCATGGATGCAGTCACCATCTGCATTGATTTTGGGGCCCCAAGAAATAAAGCCTGACACAGTTTCCACTGTTTTCCCATCTATTTCCCATGAAGTGATGGGACTGGATGCCATGATCTTCGTTTTCTGAATGTTGAGATTTAAGCCAGCTTTTTCACTAAAGATGGAGAAGCTCT
This sequence comes from Capricornis sumatraensis, assembly GCF_032405125.1. Lineage (NCBI taxonomy): Eukaryota > Metazoa > Chordata > Mammalia > Artiodactyla > Bovidae > Capricornis > Capricornis sumatraensis. The sequence continues at coordinate 39,304,787 of NC_091073.1, read as the reverse complement.
ATACAGTCAACAAAAACAAGACCAGGAGCTGACTGTGGCTCAGATCATGAACTCCTTATTACCAAATTCAGACTTAAATTGAAGAAAGTAGAGAAAACTGCTAGACCATTCAGGTATGACCTAAATCAAATCCCTTATGATTATACAGTGGAGGTGAGAAATAGATTTAAGGGACTAGATCTGATAGATAGAGCGCCTGATGAACTATGGAATGGGGTTCGTGACATTATACAGGAGACAGGGATCAAGACCATCCCATGGAAAAGAAATGCAAAAAAGCAAAATGGCTGTCTGGGGAGGCCTTACAAATAGCTGAGAAAAGAAAATAAGCAAAAAGCAAAGGAGAAAAGGAAAGATATAAACATCTGAATGCAGAATTGCCAAGAATAGCAAGAAGAGATAAGAAAGCATTCTTCAGCAATCAATGCAAAGAAATAGAGGAAAACAATAGAATGGGAAAGACTAGAGATCTCTTCAAGAGAATTAGAGATACCAAGGGAACATTTCATGCAAAGATGGGCTCAATAAAGGACAGAAACAGTATGGACCTAACAGAAGCAGAAGATATTGAGAAGAGGTGGCAAGAATACACAGAAGAACTGTACTAAAAAGATCTTCATGACCTGGATAATCACGATGGTGTGATCACTCACCTAGAGCCAGACATCTTGGAATGTGAAGTCAAGTGGGCCTTAGAAAGCATCTCTATGAACAAAGCTAGTGGAGGTGATGGAATTCCAGTCGAGCTCTTTCAAATCCTGAAGGATGATGCTGTGAAAGTGCTGCACTCAATATGCCAGCAAATGTGGAAAACTCAGCAGTGGCCACAGGACTGGAAGAGGTCCGTTTTCATTCCAATCCCAAAGAAAGGCAATGCCAAAGAATGCTCAAACTACCGGACAATTGCACTCATCCCACATGCTGGTAATGTAATGCTTAAAATCTCCAAGCCAGGCTTCAGCAATACGTGAACCGTGAAATTCCTGATGTTCAAGCTGGTTTTAGAAAACGCAGAGGAACCAGAGATCAAATTGCCAACATCCACTGGATCATGGAAAAAACGAGAGAGTTCCAGAAAAACTTCTACTTCTGCTTTATTGACTATGCCAAAGCCTTTGACTGTGTGGATCACATTAAACTGTGGAAAATTCTTCAAGAGATGGGAATACCAGACCACCTGACCTGCCTCCTGAGAAATTTGTATACAGGTAAGGAAGCAACAGTAATACTGGACATGGAACAACAGACTGGTTCCAAATAGCAAAAGGAGTACATCAAGGCTGTATATTGTCACCCTCTTATTTAACTGATATGCAGAGTACATCATGAGAAACGCTGGACTGGAAGAAGCAGAAGTTGGAATCAAGATTGCTGGGAGAAATATCAATAACCTCAGATATGCAGATGACACCACCCTTATGGCAGAAAGTGAAGTGAACTAAAAAGCCTCTTGATGAAAGTGAAAGAAGAGAGTGAAAAAACACACCAAGACGCATACTAATCAAGCTAACAAAGACTAAACACAAAGAAAGAGTATTAAGAGGAGCAAGGTAGCAGCAACAAGTAACATACAAAGGAAACCCTATACGCTTAACAGATGATCTTTTGGCAGAAACTGTAGGCCAGAAGAGAATGGCAGGATATATTTAAAGTACTGAAAGGGAAAAATTTACAACCAATATTATTGTACCCAGAAAGGATCTCATTCAAAATTGATGAAAAATTAAAAGCTTTTCAGACAAGCAAAAGTTAAAAGAATTCAGTACCAGCTTTACAACAAATGTTAAAGGGACTTATGTAGTCAAGATATAGAAGAGAAGAAGAAAGCAAGATCTACAAAATCAACCCCAAATAATTAAGAAAATGGCAATAGGAAAATATATACCATAATTATTTTAAATGTAAATGGACTGAATGCTCAAACCAAAAGACACCGACTGGCTGAATATTGATACAAAAACAAGACCCATATATATGCTGTTTACAAGAAACATACTTCAGACCTTAAGACACATAAAGACTGAAAATGAGAAGATGGAAAAATATATTTCCTGCAAATAGGAAGCAAAAGAAAGCTAGAGTAGCAACCCTCATATCAGACAAAATAGACCTAAAATAAAGAAGATTACAAGAGATAAGGAAGGACACTACATAATGATCAAGGGATCATCAGTCCAAAAGGAAAACATAATTATAAATATCTATGCACCCAGCATAAGAACACCTCAATACATAAGACAAACACTAATAGACATAAAAGGAGAAATTGACAATACACAATAATAATAGACTTTAACACCCCACTCACACCAATGGACAGATCATCAAAACAGAAAATTAATAAGGAAACACAAGTCTGGAATGATACATTAGATGAGATGGATCTCATTAATATCTTCAGGACATTCCATCTAAATGCAGAAGAGTACACCTTCTCAAGTGCACATGGAACATTCTCCAGAATAGATCACATCTTGGGTCACAAATCAAACCTCAGTAAATTTAAGAAAATTGAAATTGTATAGTATCTTCTCAGAACAAAACGCTATGAGACTGGATATCAATAACAAGAAAAAATCTGTAAGAAACACAAACACATGGAGATTAGGCAACATGTTCCTAAATAACCAACAGGTTACTGAAGAAATCATAAGGGAAATAAAATTTCTAGAAACAAATGATAATGAAAACACGACAGTTCAAAACCTGTGGGATGTAGCAAAAGCAGTCCTAAGAGGAAGGTTTATAGCAGTGCAATCCTACCTCAATAAACAAGAAAAACATCAAATGGACAAACTAACTTTACACCTAAAACAACTGGAAAAAGAAGAACAAAAAAGCCCCAAATTAGTGGAGGGAAAGATATCATAAAGGTCTGAGTAGAAATAAATGAAAAATAAACAATAGTAAAGATTAATAAAACTAAAAGCTGGTTCTTTGAGAAGATAAACAGACCTTTGGCCAGACTTATCAATAAAAAAATAAAGGATTCAAATCTACAAATTTAGAAATGAAAAAGAGGTTACAACAGACAATGCAGAAATACAAAGGATTATTAGAGACTGTTATGAACAACTATACAGCAATAAAATGGATAACATGGAAGAAATGGACTGATTCTTAGACAAGTTCAATTTTCCAAGATTGAACCAGGAAGAAATAGAAATTATGAACAACCCAGTTACAAGCAATGAAATTGAAGCTGTGATCAAAAATCTCCCAAAAAACAAAAGCCCAGGACCAGATGGCTTCATGGGAGAATTCTATCAAACATTTAGAGAAGAGCTAATGCCTATCTTTCTGAAACTCTTTCAAAAATTTGCAGAGAATGGCACACTTTCCAACTCATTCTACAAGGCCACCATCACCCTGATACCAAAACCAGACAAAGAAAACACAAAAAAATAAAACTCCAGGCCAATATCACTGATGAACATAGATAGAAAAGTCCTCAACAAAATTTTAGCAAACAGAATTCAGCAACACATCAAAAAGCTCATACATCATTATCAAATTGGGTATATTCCAGGGACGTGAGATTTCTTCAAGATACACAAATCAATCCATGTGATACACCATATGAACAAATTGGAAGATAGAAACCATATGACAATCTCAATAGATGCAGAAAAAGCCTTTGACAAAATTCAGCACCCATTTTTGATTAAAACTCTTCAAAAAATGGGCATAAAATTAACTTACCTTAACATAGTAAAGGCCATATATGATAAGCCTATGGCAAACATTATTCTCAATGGTGAAAAACTGAAAGCATTCCCCCTAAGATCACGAACAAGACAAAGGTGACCAATTTCCCCACTATTATTCAACGTAGTTCTGGAAGTCCTAACTACAGCAATCAGAGAAGAAAAAGAAGTAGAAAGAAACCAGATCAAAAAAGAAGTAAAACTCTCACTGTTTACAGATGACTTGACACTGTACACAGAAAACCCTGAAGATAGTATCAGAAAATTACTAGAGCTAATCAGTGAATTTAGCAAGGGTGCAGGATACACAATCAATACACAGAAATCAGTTGCATTTCTATATACTAACAATGAAAATTCAGAAGGAGAAATAATGGTATCAATCCCATTCACCATTGCAACAAAAACAATTAAATATCTAGGAATAAAGGAGACAAAAGAACTGTACACAGAAAATTATAAAATGCTAATGAAAGAAATCAAAGATGGGATAAACAGATGAAGAAATATTCCATGTTCCTGGGTAAGAAGAATCAATATTGTGAAAATGACTATACTGCCAAATGCAATCAACAGATTCAGTGTGATCCCTATCAAATTACCAATGGCATTTTTCACAGAACTAGAGCCAAAAATTTCACAGTTCACATGGAATACACAAAAGACCCCGAATAGCCAAAGTAGTCTTGAGAAAGAAGAATTGAGCTGGACGAATCAACCTTCCTGACTTCAGATTATACTACAAAGCTACAGTCATTGAGAGAGTATGGTATGGGCACAGAAACATAGACCAATGGAACAAGATAGAAAGCCCAGAAATAAACCTATGCACCTATGGGTACCTTATTTTTTACAAAGGAGGCAACAATATACAATGGGGCAAAGACAGCCTGTTCAATAAATGGTGCTGGGAAAACTGAACAGCTACATGTAAAAGAGTGAAATCAGAGCACTTCCTAACACCATACACAAAAACTCAAAATGGATTAAAGACCTAAATGTAAGACCAGAAACTATAAAACTCTTAGAGGAAAACATAGGCAGAACACTCGATGACACAAATCAAAGCAAGATCCTTGATGATCCACTTCCTAGAGTAATGGAAATAAAAGTAAAGAAGAAGGACCTGATTAAACTTAAAAGCTTTTGCACAGCAAAAGAAACTATAAGCAAAGTGAAAAGACAACCCTCAGAATGGGAGAAAATAATAGCTAATGAAACAACTGACAAAGAATTAATTTCCAAAACATACAAACAGCTCATACAACTCAATGCCAGAAAAACAACCCAATCAAAAAGTAGGAAAAAGACCTAAACAGACATTTCTCCAAATACGTACTGATGGCTAACAAACAGATGAAAAGATGCTCAACATTGCTCCTTATTAGAGAAATGCAAATCAAAACTACAATAAGATATCACTTCAGAGTGATATCTTATCACTGGTCAGAGTGGCCATCATCAAAAAGTCTACAAATGGTAAATGCTGGAGATGGTGTGGAGAAAAGGGAATGTTCTTGCCCTGTTGGTTGGAATGTAAATTGATACAGCCACTGTGGAAGATGGTATGGAGATTCCTTAAAAAAAACTAGGAATAAAGCCACCATATGACCCAGCAATGCCATTCCTAGGCATATACGCTGAGGAAACCAAAATTGAAAGAGACACATGTATCCCATTGTTCATTGCAGCACTATTTGCAACAGCTAGAACATGGAAGCAACCTAGATGTCCATCGACAGATGAATGGATAAAGAAGTTTTGGTACATATACACGATGGAATATTGCTCAGCCATAAAAAGAAACACATTTGAGTCAGTTCTACTGAAGTGGATAAACCCAGAACCTATTATACAAAGTGAAGTAAGTGAGAAAGAGAAAGGTGAATATCATATTCTAACACATATATACTGAATCTAGAAAAATAGTACTGAAGAATGTATTTACATGTCAGCAGTGGAGAAACAGACATAGAGAACTGACCTCTGGACCTGAGGAGAGGAGAGGAGAGGAGAGGAGAGGGTGAGATGTATGAAAAGAGTGGCATGGAAACTTACTTTGCCATGTGTAAAATAGCCAACAGGAATTTTCTGTATGACTCAGAAAACTCAAACAGGGGCTCTGTATCAATCTAGAGGGATGGGATGGGGAGGGAGATGGGAGGGAGGTTGAAAAGGGAGGATATATATGTATACCTATGACTGATTCATGTTGAGGTTTGACAGAAAACAAAAAAATTCTGTAAAGCAATTATCCTTCAAGAAAAAAATTTTAAAAAACAGCAACAACAAAGAAAGAATTTTTCAGTTTGCTATGATCCAGACTGTCAAAGGCTTTAGCATAGTCCATGAAACAGAGGTAAATGCTTTTCTGGAATTCCCTTGCTTTCTCTATGATCCAGCGAATGTTGGCATTTGGTATCTGGTTCCTCTTCCTTTTCTGTAACCAACTTGAAGATCTGGAAGTTCTCTATTCACTTAATTCTGAAGCCTAGCTTGGAGAATTTTGAGTATAACCTTCCTAGCATGGGAGATGAGTGCAATTGTATGGTGGTTTGAACATTCTTTAGCACTGCTCTTCTTGAACATTGGGATGAAGAATGACCTTTTCCAGTCCTGTGGCCACTTCTGGGTTTTCCAAATTTGCTGACATATTTCACACAGCACTTTAATAGCATCATAATTTAGGATTTTAATAGCCCTGGTGGCATTCCATCACCTCCACTAGCTTTATTGGCAACTGTGCTTCCTAAGGCCCACTTAACTTCACAGTCCAGAATGTCTGGCTCTGAGTGAGAGACTACTCCTCTGGGTCATTAAGGGCTTTTTTTTTTTTTTTTGGTACAGTTCCTCTGTGTATTCTTTCCATCTATTCTTGATCTCTTCTGCATCTATTAGATCTCTACCATTTCTGTCCTTTATTGCGCCCATCTTTGGATCAAATATTCCTTTGATAGTTCCAGTTTTCTTGAAGAGGTCCCTAGTCTTACCTTATTTGCTGTTTTTCCTCTATTTCTTTGCATTGTTCATTGAAAAAGGGCTTCTTGTCTCTCCTTGCTATTCTCTGGAACTCTGCATTTAGTTGGGTGTACCTTTCCCTCTCTTACTTGCTTTTTGTTTCTATTCTTTCCTCCACTATATGTAAAGCCTCCTCAGTCAGCCACTTTGCCTTCTTGTATTTCTTTTTATTTGGGATGATTTGTTCACTGCCTACTATACAATATTACTGACCTCTGTCCATAGTTCTTCATGCTCTCTGTTTACTAGACCTAATCCTTTGAATCTATTTGTCACCTCAACTGTATATTTTAGGAGATTTTATTTAATTTGTTCCTTGATGGCCTAGTGGTTTTCCTCCCTTTCTTTACTTTAAGCCTGGATTTTGCTATGAGGAGCTGATGATCTGAGCCACAATCAGCCCCGGGTCTTGTTTTTGCTGACTGTACAAAGCTTCTCCATCTTCAGTTACAAAAAAATATAATCAATCTTATCTTGGTATTGACCATTTGGTGATGTCCATATGTAAAGTTGTTTCTTGTGTTGTTGCAAAATGGTGATTACTATGACCACTGTGTTCTCTTGGCAGAATTCTGTTAGTATTTGCCCTGCTTCATTTTGTGTTCCAAGGCCAACCTTACTTGTTACTCCATGTATATCTCGACTTCCTACTTTTGCATTCCAATCCCCTATGATGAATAGGACATCTTTTTTTGGTGTTAGTTCTAGGAGGCCTCCTGGATTTTCATAGAAGTGATCAACTTCAGCTTCTTTGGCATTTGTATTTGGGGTGTAGACTTGGATTACTGTTGAATTGTTTACCTTGGAAAAGAATTGAGATCATACTGTTATTTTTAAGGTTGCATGCAAGTACTGCATTTCAGACTCTTTTATTGATTATGAGGGCTACTCCATTTCTCTATGGGATTCTTGCCCAGAGTTGTAGATGTAATTGTCATCTGAATTCAATTTTCCCATTCCTGTCCATTTTAGTTCACTGGTTGCTAACATGTTCATGTGTTCAGCTCTTGTGATCCCTTGTAGTCCACCAGACTCCTCTGTCCATGGGATTTCCCAGGCAAGAATACTGGAGTGGGGTGCCATTTCCTTCTCCAGGGGATCTTCCTGACTCAGGAATCAAACCTGGGTTTTGTGCATTGCAGGTGGATTCTTTACTTGAGATAATGGTCCCTGCTTGATATGTATTCTGGTTACCTTGGTTTCTTTACTTTTCAAAATTCATTTTAATATATAGATGCATATTAAAAGTTCATACAAACACAAATATGTACATGAGTCACACTATCAAAATTATTTGTGTTTTTACCTGGTAGTTAGTGACTTTAATCAGAAGACCTTAACATTTTTCTACATAGAATTTAAATCCACAGGGAAGCAGTGGGCAACAAATAGTCCTTTTCTAGATTCCAGGCAGCAGTCTAGGCCTTGTTTCCTACATAAGCAATCCACTCTTGCTACATTTAGATAAATTTCAGTTCAGTTCAGTTCAGTCACTCAGTTGTGTGCAACTCTGAGATCCCATGGACTACAGTAAGCCAGGCCTCCCTGTACATCACCAACTCCCAGAATTTGCTCAAATTCATGTCCATTGAGTTGGTGATGCCATCCAACCAGCTCATCCTCTGTAGTCCCCTTCTCCTCCTGCCTTCAATCTTTCCCAGCATCAGGGTCTTTTCAAATGAGTCAGCTCATCAGGTGGCCAAAATATTAGAGTTTCAGCTTCAACATCAGTCCTTCCAGTGAATATTCAGAACTGATTTCCTTTAGGATTGACTTGCTGGGTCTCCTTGCAGTCCAAGGGACTCTCAAGAGTCCTTTTCAATACCACAGTTCAAAACCATCAATTCTTCAGCACTCAGTTTTTATTAGATAAAGTTACTAATACGTGAAACCTTGTATCCAATGTTGTCACCATAACTGATCTTTATCTCTAGTATCTATTTTCCTTAATTTCCCCTTACCTAGTGTTGTTTAGAGATGGTTAGATAGCATCACTGACTCAACGGACCTGAACTTGAGCAAACTCCGGAAACAGTGGAAGAGGGAAGCCTGGTGAACTGTAGTCCATGGGTTCACACAAAGAGTTGGACATGACTTAGCCACTGAACAAGTGTTGCTTAATACTAGACACTTAAGCTGAAAATGAAATAATTTCATCCCATGCTGTTACTGAACCTGCCTTTTAACATTCTCCATTACACATCCTTTTCTTTGTTTCAGTATTCCAAGTGCAAGTAAATAGTCATAACAAGACCCTTCAGTTCAGTTCAGCCACTCAGTTGTGTCCGACTCTTTGCGACCCCATGAATCTCAGCGCACCATGCCTCCCTGTCCATCACCAACTCCCGGAGTTCACTCAAACTCATGTTCATCGAGTCAGTGATGCCATTCAGCCATCTCATCCTATGTTGTCCCCTTCTCCTCTTGCCCCCAATCCCTCCCAGCATCAGGGTCTTTTCCAATGAGTCAACTCTTCTCATGAGGTGGCCAAAATACTGGAGTTTCAGCTTCAGCATCATTCCTTCCAAAGAAATCCCAAGATTGATCTCCTTTAGAGTAGACTAGTTGGATCTCCTTGCAGTTCAAGGGACTCTCAAGAGTCTTCTTCAACTTCACAGTTCAAAATCATCAATTCTTCGGTGCTCAGCCTTTTTCACAGTCCAACTCTCACATCCATACATGACCACTGGAAAAACCATAGCTTTGACCCGATAGACTTTGTTCGCAAAATAATGTCTCTGCTTTGAATATTCTATATAGGTTGGTTATAACTTTCCTTCCAAGGAGTAAGCGTCTTTTAATTTCATGGCTGCAATCACCATCTCCAGTGATTTTGGAGCACAAAAAAATAAAGTCTGACACTGTTTCCACTGTTTCCCCATCTATTTCCATGAGGTGATGGGACCTGATGCCATGATATTCGTTTTCTGAATGTCGAGCTTTAAGCCAACTTTTTCACTCTCCTCTTTCTCTGTCATCAAGAGGCTTTTTAGTTCCTCTTCACTTTCTGCCATAAGGGTGGTGTCATCTGCATATCTGAGGTTATTGATATTTCTCCCGGCAATCTTGATTCCAGTTTGTGTTTCTTCCAGCCCAGCGTTTCTCATGATGTACTCTGCATATAAGTTAAATAAACAGGGTGACAATATACAGCCTTGATGTACTCCTTTTCCTATTTGGAACCAGTCTGTTGTTCCATATTCAGTTCTAACTGTTGCTTACTGACCTGCATATAGGTTTCTCAAGAGACAGGTCAGGCGGTCTGGTATTCCCATCTCTTTCAGAATTTTCCACAGTTTATTGTGATCCACACAGTCAAAGGCTTTGGCACAGTCAATAAAGCAGAAATAGATGTTTTTCTGGACTCTCTTGCTTTTTCCATGATCCAGCGGATGTTGGCAATTTGATCTCTGGTTCCTCTGCCTTTTCTAAAACCAGCTTGTACATCTGGAAATTCACGGTTCATGTACTGCTGAAGCCTGGCTTGGAGAATTTTGGGCATTACTTTAGTAGTGTGTGAGATGAGTACAATTGTGTTGTGGTTTGAGCATTCTTTGGCATTGCCTTTCTTAGGGATTGGAATGAAAACTGACCTTTTCCAGTCCTGTGGCCACTGCTGAGTTTTCCAAATTTGCTGGCATATTGCATGCAGCACTTTCACAGCATCGTCTTTCCGGATTTGAAATAGCTCAACTGGAATTCCATCACCTCCACTAGCTTTGTTCATAGTGATGCTTTCTAAGGCCCACTTGACTTCACATTCCAGGATGTCTGGCTCTAGGTGAGTGATCACACCATCGTGATTATCTTGGTCGTGAAGATCTTTTTTGTACAGTTCTTCTGTGTATTCTTGCCACCTCTTCTTAATATCTTCTGCTTCTGTTAGGTCCATACCGTTTCTGTCCTTTATTGAGCCCATCTTTGCATGAAATGTTCCCTTGGTATCTCGAATTTTCTTGAAGAGATCTCTAGTCCTTCCCATTCTGTTGTTTTCCTCTATTTCTTTGCATTGATCGCTGAAGAATGCTTTCTTATCTCTTGTTGCTATTCTTTGGAACTCTGCATTCAGATGCTTATATCTTTGCTTTTCTCCTTTGATTTTCTCTTTTTTTTTTCATAGCTATTCAGGGATCAAGACCATCCCCATATGAAAGAAATGCAAAAAAAAAAAAAAAAAAAAAAGCAAAATATAGACCCTTACAAGATTCCAAATTTAAAGCATAATCAGCAGCAGTATTACACCCAATCTGGCATTCATTGTTTCTAATACCTAGCAAGTCTTCTCAATTTTTTAATTTTTTTTTTAGATTTTGGTAGTAATGATGAAGGAAGCTTCTCAGTAACAACTGCAAAGATTAGAATAGAGAATTCTCAATTAAATTAATGAAATTTAATTTCTGGACAGTCAGGAACAGGATTGAGCTATGTATTATTTGCTGGGTAAACTGAAGATGACATAGGCTCAAATGGTATCCTTAACAAGCGTATCTGATTCTTAACTTTTTAATTAAGAAATCATAATGGTCTTTTCATGTTGGCTTCTTCATAAAATGAGTTGAAAGCCTTTATTTTAATTTTCAAAGAAGTAAATGGCAAATCTATTTTCTCCATTTTAAGTTTTGGAAGAATTCCCCACAGAGACACCTAAGGCTGGGGTTTACTTTGGCAAAACATTTAATGATGAATTCAATTTCTTCAAGAGATACCAGGCCAGAAAAATTTTCCATTCCTTCTTCTGATCAGCTCAGTAAGGTATATTTGTCATCCACATGTTCAAATTTATCTGCAAACTTTTTGCTAGCATTGTGTTATATCTCCTGCCACTTGGCTCACTCTTGTGAGGAATCACCCCATATCCTCACTACTTTCTTAGGACTATCTGTACTTCCTTGCTTTGGGCAACTGCTTTGTTGTTGTTTTAATCTGTGAGTGTCATCTTCTCTGAGATTAACTGAAAATGGATTTGCTATTTGTCATTTCACTTTTGCACAACATACAAGATAAGAAGGCTATTTCTGTCTCTAATCTCTCTGTTCACAACAGAGGTTTTCCCTGTTTGAGAATAAAATTAAGGAAAAAATATTTCCTTACTCAAATCTCTTCAATGTTTTTACCTCTAAAAATAGTGCCCACATTTACCACAAATTCAGGTTATTTACAAAAGTACCATTTCCCAGGCTCAGGAATTTTCCTTGTAGAAGTAAATAAATGTATATGAGAGATAGTAATAAATTTGGGGGAAACAGAAATGAGTGTAGGAAGTAGCAGTAATAAAACAGTAAACCTCAAAAGTATTGAAAGTATGAGTTGGAGTATATTTTGAAATGGGAGAGAGAAAATCAAATTTAATGTGGCACAGATTTGACTCAATGTCTGAGGCAGTGGGTTTATAATGCTTTATGAGGTGCTTCTTCAGTCAACTCAGAAATTTGAAATGACTGTAAACCAATTTCCAATGATTGTGACTATTGAAGAAACAAAGTTTCATAGCCTATAAGTAAGAAAAAGGAATAGTAAATCCCTTTACAAGAAAATTTCTATTAATGTGCCCTGTTTGTCCTAGATAAAATAATATCTGATTACTTGGAGGTGATATTCCTTCATCACTTTCCCCTGTCTTCTTGTGCCATTTTGATGATTCTCCCTTTGTCTCTTATCACCTCTATTTCTTCCCAGTTTCAAGGACAGAGGCTCTCATTTATTTTACTTTCTAAAAGATTGAAATGTAGTTAATTTATAATGTGTTAGTTTCTGATGTGATTTAGTTTCTGTAAAGTGATTCAGGTAAATACATACACATATATTCAATATTTTCCTTTATAGTTTATTACAGTATATTGAAAATGGTTTCCTGTGCTATGCAATAAGACCTTGTAGTTGGTATATTTTATATATAGTAGTTTGTGTCTGCTAATACCAAACTAATTTACTCCCTCCCTTTTCCGTTTGGTAAGCATGTTTTCTATGTCTGTCAACCCATTTTTATTTTATAGATTAAAAATTCTCATTTATACTTCAGGGTTCATTTAAAATTATATGTCATTGCACTATTTATATTTTTGATATATCTCTAGAAAAAATCATGAAAAGCTTAGTATTCTGTGAATAAATTACAAATATCCCTAAGAGGCAAGTAATCTATTTTGGGCTTGGAGCCGTGTTTTGGTATTTAAGATCTAATACCTAAAGGACTGTCATTTATGTGAATGCTGGCACTGCTTTTACCTGCAAGGTAGAATGCTCACCAAGTAGAACTGATTCTTTTGGGGCAGCAAAATATGCCTCTGAAAAGATATATCAGCAAAGTACAATTACTGTGGCAGCAGTTTTCACCCTCTGTGCTAAGTACTGAATTGTTCTTTTATCCTTTATTCCCCACCCGATAGTGTGGACATTGATGCAACAGAGCTTATTGTTTTAAAACACTACCAATGTAAAGATTGTCAGGAAATTTTTCTAAAATGAGATTTAACATGAAATCTGTTATATTCCTTAGCTTGATTATTATATTTACTGAATATAGTTCACCAAAAATACTGATTCATCAATGAAAGAGAAACATTGAACTCATTTCAAATGGTTAGGTGTATGTTTTGTTTATTCAATTAAACACTCATTCTCTTTTTATTTTCTCTGGGAAAAGAACAAGCCTAGAGGCATAAAAGAGGAAGCTATGATTATGAGTCCTAAAATATAATTCAAAGTACAAATTCTCAACACCATATTCACATCATAAAATATGATTTCCCTGAAGTGCACTGTCAAGATGCAAACATCAGAAGTTAGGTATTTCTTATATCTACTTTGAATGTTATTTCAAGACATTCAGAATAATCCCTTCTTATTTTTGGAACTCAAATAAAAACTCTTGCATTTTTCCTTTTCTACACAAAGAAGTGTTAAGGAAAGTTTATATTTTGAACATGTTTTAAATGAAATTGTTTAAAATAAATGCTCATGAAATTTAACATTATGTATAATAATTGTCATCACAATGAAAAGACAGTAGTTAATTTTATCCTGTTTTCTTGAATATATCTTCCGATCAGTATCTTTTTTTTTAAGAAAATATATGTGGATGGGGCCCATATTTGACTTTTATAGTTATTTCTCCCTACAAGTAATTAGGCAGATTATTTAAGATTCCTCATGGCTTCAAAATGGTGTTGCACATAAAAGTTGCTACTGGTGATTAACTTGATATCTGGCAAAATCTCACCTTATTGCATCTCATTTGTTCCCTGATATACTCTGACAAAGGACTGTTTGAAACTTTAAAATATGATTGTAACTAGAACTTAAAGGAAATAATGTACTAGTGCTAGAAGAGTTTTCCCAATTTCAGTTCTAGTCATGTGAGTTGAATAACTGGAAGGGTCCTTTTATCTCCTTGAAAATTGAAGTTTATACTAACCCAGAAAACTTCTCATTTCCTCTACCTTGTAGTGTGTATTAAATGACTGATCACTATTTTATGTATTTAATTATCCTTTCCATTAAAAACTTTCATCTTTAAAAAAATATATAATTTTTTAAGACTACCTTTTTTTAAAAGAAGTATTAGGTTTACAAAAAACTACAGCAGTTTCCTATATATTCCCTGTCTCTACAATTGTGTGGCTTCCCCCATTATCAATGTTCCTCACTCAGATGTTATTTTATTATATTTTATTTACCAAGGATGAACCTATCTACATTGACCTCAAGATCACCCAAAGTCCATAGATTTCACTCTTGATGTTGTACATTCTATGGATTTTGGAAAACTGGAGAAGGAAATGGCAACCACTTCAGTATTCTTGCTTGGAGAACCCCATGGACGAGGAGCCTGGTGGGCTGCAATCCATGGGGTCCCAAGAGGCAGACACGACTTAGCTACTAAACCATCACCATGATTACATATATCCATTATTAGCATACAGATCATTCTCACTGGTCTAAAAAGCCCTTTATGCGGTCTCTGTTCATTTTTCCTTCCCCGTTTGCCTCATAACCAGTGCTCTTTCCTTTGTCTGCAACATTTTGCCTTTTCCAGAAGTCATATGGGATTTAGTCTTTGCAGATTAACTCTTTCAGATAGTAATATGCACTTAAGATTCTTCTATATCTTTTCATGGCTAAATAGCTTATTTCTTTTTAGTGCTAAATAATAGTTCATTGTCTGTATGTGTCACAGTTCATCCATTTACCCATGGAAGCACATTTCTTTTTTTATATTTTTTTAAAGTATAGCATATGTATAATGTAAAACAAAAAGGAAATACAGCTCCAAGAATCTTTACAAAATGAGCTTATCCATGTAACTAAAACACAAAGGTGGGAGGGGGTTCAGGATGTATACCCATGGCTGATTCATGTCAGTGTATGGCAAAAACCACTGCGATATTATAAAGTAATTAACCTCCAATTAAAATAAATTAATTAATTAAAAAAATCCTGACTGTTCTCTTGTGAGAATTCCTTCTTGTGTCCCTTCTAATCATTACCCTCCCTCAAAATAAAGCACTATTTTGATTCCTAACAACATAAGGTAGTTTCTTTTATTTTTTAAGTTTATAGAAATGTAATCATGCAGCAATTGTTTGCCATTGTTACTGCATATAATTGTAGGTTTTTATTCTTATTGTTGAATATAGTATTCCATTATTAATCTGTCATAGTTTATCCAGTCTACCAGACAGAAATTTGGGCTGTTTCCATCTTTGGCTATTTTCTAAAGATCCATGTATTTCAGTGATCATAACTAAAAGTTCCTTTGAGTAGATGCTAAAGAGTAAAAGTGCTGGGTTACAGGGAATGTATATGTTCAATTTACTAAATAGTGTGTACTTCCATAGTGATTGCACCAATTTATGCTTCTAATGGCAGTGTATAAAAGTTCTAGTAGTACAGGGTATTTTATATTTTTATTTTTTAATTGAAGGACAGGGAAGCCTGGTGTGCTGCAGTCCATGGGGTCGCAAAAAGTTGAACATGACAGAGTAACTGAAAAACAACAAAAACTGAAGTCTAGTTGACTTACAATGTTGTGTTAATTTCTGCTGTACAGCAAAGTGATTCAGTTCTGTGTGTGTGTGTATATATATATATTTTTTTCATATTTTTTCCATTTTGGTTTGTAATAAGATATTGAGTATAGTTTTCTGTGATATATAGTAGGACCTTGTTGTTTATCCATTCTGTATATTAGTTTGCATTTGCTGGCCCTAACCTTCCAGTCCTTTCTTCCAATCCATTTACCCCTTGGCAACCACGAGTCTGTTCTTTATGTCTTTGAGTCTGTTTCTGTTCAATAGATGGGTTCATTTGTGTTGTATTTTAGATTCTACATATGAGTGAAGTCATACGGTATTTGTCTTTCTCTCTGACATTCTTTGCTTAATATGATAATCTCTAGGTCAACAATTTTCAGCTTGTATATTTGGACAACTTACGTAATCTTTATCTGTCACATCTTCCTTATTTTTAAATTACAGTAATTAAATTGTTTTTCATGTGGCTGTTGCTTAGAAGAGGTACACAGAAAATTTAGTCTAATGTTAGTACATGCTGAACATAACTACATTGTAGCTTTTAAAAAAATATTATTCTGTTTTCATACAAGTACTTTAAACTTCACCAGTCACTATCTTGTGGGCTGTGAGCTAGGCACATTGGATTATTACCCAGTTGAAAAATTGAAGAAAGGGGTTCTACTGGGACACATGAAAATAGAAATAGACCTGAAGGATATGCAATTTCATTCCTATACAGAATCATGCATGTGGAATCTATGAGACCTTTAGAAATAACTACCAAATAAAGTATAGTAAAATTCACACTGGATGTGTACATCTCTGATAACATATTGAAAGAACAAGGAAAAAAATAGGATGGCAGTATTTTCAAGGATGTAAGGATACATTATTTCTCAAAATGTCAATCAAAAGACATCAGAACATAATAGGAAAAAGAGAAAGACATCTGGGTGTTTTGGTGAAAATAGGTTAGAGAGGTAAGATGGGAAGACACAAGGGTGAAAACAGTATTATAGATAAGAGATGCTGATGGTTGGACCAGTACAGTAGCATTGGGAGAATGTAAGTAGTCAGAATCCAAATTCAGAAATAATTTTAAGGTAAAGCCACTATAATTAGTTTACAAAATGTGCATGAAATGTGAGAGGGAATGAAATAGGAGTCAAACCACTGTCAACTGATATGGAAAAGAGAGTTTGTGGAGCAATTAGAAGGGGAAGTTTAGTTCAGCTTCGATTTTATTGATTTCTGGAAACTTAAAGACATCTTGATAGAGGTGTGGAGTTAGATATACAAGATTGCAGTTCATATTTGACTGTAGACATATATTTGTGCATCATGGGTAAATAGGTGAAATGAAACTGAAATGACATCATCTAGGAGTGAGTCTTGTTGTTGTGGTTCAGTCGTTCAGTCATGTCCGACTCTTTTTGACCCCATGGACTGCAGCAGACCAGGCTTCCCTGTCCTTTACCATTTCCCAGAGCCTGCTCAAATTCATGTCCATTGAATAGGTGATGACATCCAACCATCTCATCCTCTTTCATCCCCTTCTACTGCCTTCAATTTTCCCAGCATCAGGGTCTTTTCTAATGAGTCAGTTCTTCACATCAGGTAGAGTTTCAGCTTCAGCATCAGCCCTTCCAAAGAACACCCAGGACTGATCTCCTTTAGGATGGACTGGTTGGATCTCCTTGCAGTCCAAGGGACTCTCAAGAGTCATCTCCAACTCCACAGTTCAAAAGCATCAATTCTTCAGCATTCAGCCTTCTTTATGGTCCAACTCTCATATCCATACATGGCTACTGGAAAAACCACAGCTTTGACTATAAGAGTGAGTATAGATAAAAAATTAAAGAGCTTCCAGATAAAGAAGTTAGGTAGCAAAGGTGACTGGTAAATAAGTGATGAAATTGGGATTGACAGATTTTTTTCTCTGGCATTAGAAAAATATTTTTCTACCATCTTGTAGCTTCCATTGTGTCTAATGTGAGGTCCGTGATAATTTGAGTCGTTTGAATCATTGTTCACTGCATGTGATACGTTATTTTTCTCTTTGTTCTTTTCAATATTTTCAATTCATTTTGGTTTTCAGTGGCTGACTATCATGTGCTTAGGTTTGATTTCTTTTTGTTAAATTTCTTTGGTATTTACTGAGTTTTTGAACTTATATACCTCTCAGTAAATTTCCCCGGACACAACTGAGTAACACAACAACACTAAATTTTTTGAAGCATTTTAGTGTGCTTTTCAGTTTTGTGTTTCCATATGAATTGTGAAATTTTTGGTTCTAGTTCTGTGAAAAATGTCATTGTAGTTTGATAGGGATCACACTGAATCTATAGATTGCATTTGGTAGTATAGCCATTTTCACAATATTGATTCTTCCTACCCAGGAACATGGAATATTTCTTCATTTGTTTATGTCATCTTTGATTTCTTTCATTAGCACCTTATGATTTTGTGTGTACAGTTCTTTTGTCTCCTTAGGTAAGTTTATTCCTAGATATTTAATTCTTTTTGCTGCAATGGTGAATGGAATTGATACCATTATTTATCCTTCTGAATTTTTATTGTTAGTATATGGAAATGCAACTGATTTCTGTGTATTGATTCTGTATCCTGCACCTTTGCTAAATTCACTAATTAGCGCTAGTAATTTTCTGATACTATCTTCAGGGTTTTCTGTGTATAGTATCATGTCTGCAAACAGTGAAAGCTTTACTTCTTTTCCGATCTCGATTTCTTCCACTTCTTTTTCTTCTCTGATTGCTGTAGTTAGGACTTCCAGAACTATGTTGAATAATAATGGGGAAACTGGTCACCTTTGTCTTGTTCCTGATCTTTGGGGGAATGCTTTCAGTTTTTCACCATTGAGAATAATGTCTGTCATAGGTTTATCATATATGGCCTTTACTATGTTGAGGTAGATTCCTTTTATACCCATTTTTTGAAGAGTTTTAATCATAAACCGGTGCTGAATTTTGTCAAAGGCTTTTTCTGCATCTATTGCGATTGTTATATGGTTTTTATGTTGCAATTTGTTCATATGGTGTATCACATGGATTGATTTGCATACGTTGAAGAAATCTTGCGTCCCTGGAATAAACCCAACTTAATCATGATGTATGAGCTTTTTGATGTGTTGCTGAATTCTGTTTTCTAAAATTTTGTTGAGGATTTTTCTATCTATGTTCATCAGTGATATTGACCTGTAGTTTTCTTTTTTTTGGGTTGTCTTTGGTTTTGGTATCAGGGTGATGGTGGCCTCATAGAATGAGTTTAAAAGTATTCCTTCCTCTACAAATTTTTGAAAGAGTTTCAGAAGGATAGGCATTAGCTCTTCTCTAAATGTTTGATAGAATTCTCCCGTGAAGCCATCTGGTCCTGGGCTTTTGTTTTTGGGGGGATTTTTTATCACAGCTTCAATTTCATTGCTTGTAACTGGGTTGTTCATAAGTTCTATTTTTTCCTGGTTCAGTCTTGGGAAGTTGAACTTTTCTAAAAATCTGTCCATTTCTTCCATGTTACCATTTTATTGCTATAATTGTATAGCAATTTATTGTATAGTTGTTCATGGTAGTATCTAATAATCTTTTGTATTTCTGCATTGTCTGTTCTAACGTCTCTATCATTTGTAGTTTTGTTGATTTGATTTTTCTCTCTTTTTTTCTTGATGAGTCTGGCTAAAATTTTGTCAATTTTGTCTGTCTTCTCAAAGAACCAGCTTTTATTCTTATCAATCTTTACTATTGTTTCGTTCATTTCTTTTTCATTTATTTCTGCTCAGATCTTCATGATTTCTTTCTGTCTACTAATTCTGAGGGTTTTTTGTTCTTCTTTTTCCAGTTGTTTTAGGTGTAAAGTTAGGTTGTCTGTTCAGTGTTTTTCTTGTTTCTTGCAGTAGGATTGCACTGCTATAAACTTCCATCTTAGAACTGCTTTTGCTGCATCCCACATGTTTTGAATTGTCGTGTTTTCATTGTCATTTGTTTCTAGAAATTTTTTGCTTTGCCTTTTGATTTCTTCAGTAACCCATTGGTTATTTAGAAATGTTTTGTTTAATCTCCATGTGTTTGTGTTTCTTACAGATTTTTTCTTGTAATTAATATCTAGTCTCATGGCATTGTGCTCAGAGAAGATACTTGATACTATTTCAATCTTCTTAAATTTACTGAGGTTTGATTTGTGACCCAAGATGTGATCTATCCTGAAGAATGTTCCATGTGCACTTGAGAAGGTGTATTCTTATGCATTTGGATGAAAAGTCCTGAAGATATCAATGAGATACATGTCATCTAATATATTTTTTAAGACTTGTATTTCCTTATTAATTTTCTGTTTTGATGCTCTGTCCATTGGTGTGAGTGGGGTAATAAAGTTTCCTACTGTTGTTGTGTTACTGTCAATTTATCCTTTTATGTCTGTTAGTGTTTGTCTTATGTATTGAGGTGCTCCTATGTTGGAGGCATAGATATTTACAATTGTTATATCTTCTTCTTGGATTGGCCCCTTGATCATTATGTAGTGTCCTTCCTTATCTCTTGTAATCTTCTTTATTTTAAGGTTTATTTTGTCTGATATTAGGATTGCTACTCCAGTTTTCTTTTGCTTTCTATTTGCATGGAATATATTTTTCCATGCTCTCTCTTTCAGACTATATGTCTCTTGAGGTCTGAAGTGGGTTTCTTGTAGACAGCATATATGCATCTTTTTTTCTGTATCCATTCAGCCAATCTGTGTCTTTTGGTTCGAGCATTTAATACATTTATATTTTAAGTAATTATTGATATATATGCTCCTATTGCCATTTTCTTCAGAGAAGGCAGTGGCACCCCACTGCAGTACTCTTGCCTGGAGAATCCCAGGGATGGGAGAGCCTGGTGGGCTGCCATCTGTGAGGTCGCACAGAGTCAGACACAACTGAAGCGACTTAGCAGCAGCAGCATTGCCATTTTCTTAATTGTTTAGAGTTGATTTTGTTAGATCATCTTTTCTTCTCTTGTATTTCTTGACTATATTAGTTCATTTAACATTTGTTGTAAAGCTGGTTTGGTGGTACTGAATTCTCTTTTGCTTATCTGAAGAGCTTTTTATTTCTTCATCACTTTTGAATGAGATCCTTTCTGGGTATAGTAATCTTGATTGTAGATTTTCCCTTTCAGTACTTTAAATATATCCTGCCATGCCCTTCTGGCCTGCACAGTTTCTGTTGAAAGATCAGCTGTTAAGCATATTGGGTTTCCCTTGTATGTTACTTGTTGCTTCATCCTTGTTGCTTTTAATATTCTTTCTTTGTGTTTAGTCTTTGTTAGTTTGACTAGTATGTGTCTTGGTGTGTTTCTCTTTGGGTTTATTTTGTAAGGGACTCTTCCTTCATGCCTCTTGAACTTTATTGATTATTTCCTTTCCCATGTTGGTAAATTTTCAACTATAATCTCTTCAAAAATTTTGTCATACCCTTTCTTTCTCTCTTCTTCTTCTGGGGCCCCTATAATTCGAATGTTGCTCATTTGATATTGTCCTAGAGTTCTCTGAGACTGTCCTCAGTTCTTTTCATTCTTTTTACTTAATTCTGCTCTTCTGAAGTTATTTCCACCATTTTATCTTCCAACTCACTGATTGATTCATTCTTCTGCTTCAGATAGTCTGCTATTGATTCCTTCTAGAGTAATTTTAACTTCAGCAATTGTGTTGTTTGTCTCTATATGTTTATTCTTTAATTCTTCTTGGTCTCTCTTAATTGATTCTTGCATTTTCTCCATTTTGTTTTCAAGGTTTTTGATCATCTTTACTATCATTAGTCTAAATTATTTTTCAGGCAGTTTTCCCATTTCCTCGTCATGTATTTGGACTTCTATGATTCTGGTTTGTTCCTTCATTTTAGTATTCCTCTGCCTTTTCATGATTTTTTTTTTTAACTTATTGTATTTGAGGTCTCTCTCCTTTTCCCTGGCTTCAGGGTTGAATTATTTCTTCCTTTTGGTTTCTGCCCTCCTAAGTTTTGTTCAGTGGTTTGTGTAAGCTTTGTCTATGGTGAGATTTTTGCTGAGGTTTTTTGTTTGTTTGTTTCTCCTCTGAAGGTCAAGGCTGAGAGTGGTGGTAATCCTGTCTGCTGATGATTGGGTTCATATTTTTGCTTTGTTTGTGTTTAGATGAGGCATCCTGCACAGGGTGCTACAGGTGGTTGGGTGATGCCAGGTCTTGTACTCAAGTGGTTTCCTTTGTGTGAGTTCTCCCTATTTGATACTCCCTAGGGCTAGTTCTCTGGTAGTCTAGGGTCCTGGAGTCAGTTTTCCTTTTCCAAAGGCTCAGGGGTTGATCTCTGTTCAGGAAAAGGGATTCTACCCGTGGTTTGTTATGGCATTAAGTGAGATTAAAACAAATACCCAAAAATGAGAAACCAAAAATGAACCTGAGACAAATGAAAGTTACAAAATCAGGCAAATAATAATTGAAATAATGGAATATACACATATACATATACACCCATAAGCAAAATCAAAACTGTTCAACAAAATAAAGTACAATAGATTGACCTAAGAAGCAAAGGAAACTAAAAATCATATCTGCTAATTAAGAACAAAACTAACTAAAGCACCACAAGTGGGAAAACAAAACTAAAGTGAGGGGCCAAGTGGGGAATAAAGCAATGTAAATAAAACTAACAAATATATTGAGAAGAAAGAAAAGAAAGAAAGAATAGATATGAAAAGTTAAATAAACATAGATAAAGAAGATTTATATACATTAAAGTTTAACTTCAAGGGGAAAAGAGCAGTAGGAAAAGCAAACAAAGGGGAAAATATATCAAAATAATAATTGGTTTAAAATATTAAAAATTAAAAAAAGAGTAAAGAAAAAAGGGAAAACTCCACAGAGCTTCAAAAGCCCAAAATAAAGGTAGTTTTATAACAACAATAAAATATATGACTGAGGGAAAAGGAAAAAAAAAAAAGGTCAAAAGCTTCATTAGATTTCATAGTGCCAATAAAATCGACAACTACAACAGAAGAGGGGAAGAAAGAAAAAAATCCAAAAGAATCTACAGAACAAATCAAACATAAGAATAATGTTTTTCTTGAGTCACTGCTGTTAGAGCCCTTTCCCTCTCTTGGAATTACACTCCACCTCACCTCCCTAGGTTGCCCTCCAACACTGTGCTGGTCTCTGGACCTTCTGTGGGGCAGCTCAGATTCTAATCTGGTCCTACTCCTGTGTGTTTTTGCCTCCAAGGTCCACAGCTATCAGAACTAGTGTGTTTTCTTTTGTGGCAGCTCTCAGTGACCTTTTATATATTCCATAGACACAGAGTCTGCCTAGTTGATGGTGTGGATTTAATCAGCAGCTTGTACAGCTGATGTGAAGGTTTTGGATCTTCTTCCTTAGCTACACTGCCCCTGGGTTTCAATTGTGGTTTTATTTCTACCTATGCATATGGATGGAGAAGGCAATGGTAACCCACTCCAGTACTCTTGCCTGGAAAATCCCATGGGCAGAGGAGTCTGGTAGGCTGCAGTCCATGGGGTTGCTAAGAGTCAGACACGACTGAGCGACTTCACTTTCACTTTTCACTCTCATGCATTGGAGAAGGAAATGGCAACCCACTCCAGTGTTCTTGCCTGGAGAATCCCAGGGACAGGAGAGCCTGGTGGGCTGCCATCTATGAGGTCTCACAGAGTTGGACACGACTGAAGCGACTTAGCAGCAGCAGCATGCATGTGGGTTATCCACTGAGGTTTGCTCCTAAGGCTGCCCTGGAAAACTTGGATTTTCCCCTGTGAGGGCAAGGTGTGGAAATGATGCAGCTGCTTGGGTCACAGGGGTTCTGGCAGCACCAGGTACTCAGGGGAGTTGGCGGCTAGGGAAGCAGGAAATATAGTGCTCTAGAAGGATATGGCAACAAGTATTGGCCAATATGCTCTAGTAGTCTTGCCTAGAGAACCCCCTGACACAGAAGGCTGGCAGGCCACAGTCTACAGGGTCACAAAGTGTTGGACATGACTGAAGCAACCATGTACACATAGACGCAGGACTTTTTTGCCTGTGGCAGCTCTGCCCCAGTGAGAGTTGAGCATGAAGATGGTGCAGCTGCTTGGCTCGCAGGGACCCTGGAAGTGGCAGGGACATGGACTGCCTCTGTCACAGGAGTTATGACCCTATCAGAGTCTTTTTTCAAGCCTCTTGTAGCTGGCAATCAGAAGGCCGCCTTGACCAGTCTTTCTCCATAGCTCTACCTGTTCAGGCACTTAGAGGGCTCAAGTGCCTGGGATCCTTCTCTGTTGTTTGTGCATCAGGCACATAGGTAGGCACCCCCCTCGCTGAGGTCCTACTCTGTAGTTCAGTGTATCAGGCATTGGATGGGCCAGCCTTTCTATTGTTCAGCTGCTGATGCTGGCATGTGGCGAGAGAGAGGAGATGCTGATGGCTCCACCCACTATGTGTGACTCAGCAGTATTCTCTTGCTTCCATGGCTGCCCAGCTTTCCTCCACAGGCATTTCCCACCACAATCTCCTCCCTCACACCCGCTCCATCTGTCTCTCCACAGTCAACAGCAGCCCTCACCCGGGAATTGCTCCACAATCCCTAAACTCCAGCTCCCAGCCACTGTGCAAGTCCACAGGACCTGCATCCCTGTTCAGAGTGTGTATGGCTGCGGCAAGGACTGTCTGATTCTCATTCCATTTAAGCTGCCACAGATCAGGTGTATCACTTTCAGCCTTAAATGTTTCTTCTCTGACTCATACAATTGCCTGGATGTGAGGATTGGACCCCTGCTTTAGTTCTCCCACCCACCAAGGGCAGGACAAGTCCTGCTAAGACTCCTGTTTTTCCCCCTAGTTCCTTCATCCTACCAAATTTTGTGTGGTTCTATATATTCTTCTCTGCTAGTCAGGTAGTCCTGTTGGCTCTCAGCTGGTGTTCTGCATGCACTTCTGTGTCTGATGATGTATTCCTGATGTATCCGTGGAGAAAGATATACTCCACGTCCACCTACTCCTCTGCCATCTTCTGCTTTTCATTTTTTGAGAATTACTTTTTGGTTATTTTAAAGAGTTTATATTTCTATTTTGAAATTTGCTTTTAAATCTAAGTGTGTTATTTTAATGCCCTTGAGCGTAGTTATAATAGTTCTTGTCTGTTTTTTTTTTTTTTTTTTTGGTATGTTAAATCATTTTGTAAGGTATCCTTACACATTTCAAATGATGTAACTTATAAAGTCCAGATTAAATTTTTTAATTGGTATGCAGCTAATTTGGCTAAACTCAAATTGTTCAAACTCTGATTTCAATGTCTGGTAAGCCAAATTTCAAATCAGTGATTTTTATCTTAGCCAAGGTACTTCAAGTTTTGCACTCTTCCCCCCATCCCCACACTGTTCAGAAGTTAGTTACACATTTGGACATAGATCCTTTCGGAAAATTTTCACCTTATTCTTAGTTTGTATGTTTGACCCTGTTTCCAAGCACAAATAATTAAACATTTACTTTTAGAACGGCCAAAGAACTGATCAATCCAAATTTGTAACAGATGAAAAATTTAAGGCTTTAACTGTTACATGGCCAGACCAGGATCTGCCCTTATTATAAAATATATAGAAACGACACTCACAATTCCTTTTACTACTTCCACGTGATGACTCTTTCTAGTATCTGCTTTGTTCATTCTCCATAGACTCTGACTATCTCTTTTGTTGTTAATAGTATTGCCTTTTATTGTTGTTTTTTAGCATGCATATTTTTCATCTGTTAGAGGTTTGGATTGATCAGTTCTTTGGCCATTCTAAAAGTAAATATTTAATTATTTGCCTTTGAAATCTTGTTTTTAACTGTGAAATGAAAGCCTCAGGCCCCTAATGAAGGCATTAAGACCTAATCAGAAATCTTGTCACTGATACAATATATAGTGCAGTTTTTACTAATAATACTTGGTGGTGAAAGAGTGAAAAAAGATAGGGCCTTCCAATTATTCATTTCTTTCTCATTATTCATTTATTCATTGACTTATTTATTCAGCATACATTTATGAGCCACACATTTTTCTATGCCCTTGGGATAGAACTGTTAAGAAATACAACATCTGTCCTTGTGGAGTTTGTATTGTAGGAGAATGATAGAAAAATTAAACAGTAGGCAATAAGTAAGAAAATTGTGTTCTCTGGTAGATGGTGAGAAATACCTTGTAAAATAGGGAGCCTAGAAACATAAGTGTGAGAAATAGTGGTTCTTGAGAGTTTGTAGTTGTAAATAAGGTTCTACTTCATTGAAAAGTGGGGTTTTGAGTACAGTTATAAAGGAGACAAGTGAGACAACCACATGGATATATGACTTTCAAAAAGGGGCACTGCTATGTGCAAGAGAGGTCTCTAGAACCTGCAAGGTGGTCAGTGTACCTGAAATAGGAAGGGTTCAAGCCTTGTTTTTGTTGTCCAATCACACTGCTGTGTCTGACTTGTGAGCCCATGGACTGCAACACACAGTCCTGCAAAGTGCTACAGGCTTCCCTGTCCTTTACCATCTTCCGGAGCTCACTCAAACTGTGTCCATTAAAATGGTAATGCCATCCAACCATCACATCCTCTGTCATCCCCTTCTCCTGCCTTCAATCTTTCCCAGCATCATGGTCTTTTCTAATGAGTTGGCTCTTCATATCAGGTGGCCAAACTATTGGAGCTTCAGCATCAGTCCTTCCAATGAATATTCATGATGATTTCCTTTAAGATCGATTGGTTTGATCTCCTTGCTGCCCAAGGGACTTTCAAGAGTCATCTCCAACAACACAGTTCAAAAGCATCAATCAATTCTTCAGTGCTCATCCTTCTTTATAGTCCAAATTTCACATCCATCCATGACTACTGGAAAAACCATAGCTTTGATTGTATGGACTTTTGTTGGCAAAGTAATGTCTCTGCTTTTTAGTATGCTGCCTAGGTTTGTCATAGCTTTTCTTCCAAGAACTAAGTGTCTTTTAATTCCATGGCTAAAGTCACCATCTGCAGTGATTATGGAGCCCAAGAATATAAAGTCTGTCACTGTTTCCATTCTTTCCCCATCTATATGCCATGAAGTGATGGGACTGGATGCCATGATTTTAGTTTTCTGAATGTTGAGTTTCAAGCCAGTTTTTTCACTCTACTCCTTAACCTTCATCAAGAGGCTCTTAGTTCCACTTTGCTTTCTTCCATAAGGGTGGTGTCATCTGCATATCTGAGGTTATTGATATATCTCCCAGGAATCTTGATTCTGGTGGTGCTTCATCTAGCCCAGCATTTTGTGTGATGCACTCAGTATATAAGTTCAATAATCAGGGTGACAATATACAAC
This sequence comes from Capricornis sumatraensis, assembly GCF_032405125.1. Taxonomy (NCBI): domain Eukaryota; kingdom Metazoa; phylum Chordata; class Mammalia; order Artiodactyla; family Bovidae; genus Capricornis; species Capricornis sumatraensis. Next base: position 39,277,720 of record NC_091073.1, on the reverse strand, counting down.
CTGATGTACTCCTTTCCTAATACTGAACCAGTCTTTTGTCCATGTCCGGTTCTAACTGTTGTTTCTTGACCTGCATACAGGTTTCTCAGGCAACAGGTAAGGTGGTCTGGTATTTCGATCTCTTTCAGAATTTTCCACAGTTTGTTGTTTTCCTCATAGTCAAAGACTTTAGCATAATCAAAGAAGCAGAAGATGTTTTTCTGGAATTCTCTTGCTTTTTCTATGATCCAGTGGATGTTGGCAATTTGATCTCTAGTTCTTCTGCCTTTACTAAATCCAACTTGAACATCTCGAAGTTCTTGGTTCATGTACTGTTGAAGCCTAACATGGAGAATTTTGAACATTGCTTTGATAGTGTGTGAAATGAATGTAATTGTGTGGTAGTTTGAACATTCTTTGGCATTGCCTTTCTTTGGGACTAGAATGAAAACTGACCTTTTCCAGTCCTGAGGTCACTGCTGAGTTTTCCAAATTTGCTGGCATATTGAGTGCAGCACTTTAATAGCATCACCCTTTAGAATTTGAAATATTTCAGTTGGATTCCATCACCTCCACTAGCTTTGTTCATAGTGATGCTTCCTAAGAGCCCTCTGACTTTGCACTCCAGGATGTCTGACTGTAGGTGAGTGATCATACCATAATAGTTATCTGAGTCATTAAGATCTCTTTTGTATAGTTCTTCTGTGTATTCTTGCCACCTTTTAAAAATATCTTCTGCTTCTGTTAGGTCCATACCATTTCTGTCCTTTATTGTGCCCGTCCTTGCATGAGATGTTCCCTTAGTATCTATCTCTGATTTTCTTTAAGAGACCTCTAGTCTTTCCCATTGTATTGTTTTCCTCTCTTTCTTTGTGTTGACCAGTTAGGAAGGTTTCCTTATCTCTCCTTGCTCTTTTTTAGAACTCTGAATTCCAGTGGGTTTATCTATCTTTCCTTTTTCTTTGCCTTTCATTTCTCTTCTTTTGTCAGCTATTTGTAAGGTCTCTGCACACAACCATTTTGCCTTGTTGCATTTCTTTTTCTCAGAAATGGTTTTGATCACCACCTCCTGTATGATGTTATGAACCTCCATCCATAGTTCTTCAGGAACTATGTCTATCAGATCTAATCTCTTAATTCTATTTGTCACTTCCACTGTATAATCATAAGGAACTTGATTTAGGTCATATCTGAATGGCCTAGTGGTTTTCCCTACTTTCTTCAATTTAAGTCTGAATTTGGCAATAAGGAGTTCGTGATCTGGGCCACAGTCACCTCCCGTCTTGTTTTTACTGACTGTATAGAGCTTCTGCATCTTCAGCTGCAGGGAATATAATCAATCTGATTTCAGTATTGACAATCTGGCGATGTCCATGTGTAGAGTTGTTTCTTGTGTTGTTGGAAGAGGTTGTTAAGACCAGTGCATTATCTTGGCAAAACTTTTTTAGGTTTGCCCTGCTTCACTTTGTACTCCAAGGCCAAACTTGCCTATTACTCCAGGTATCTCTTTACCTCCTACTTTTTGCATTTCAGTCCCTTATGTGTAAAGGGCATCTGTTTTTTTTTGGTGTTAGTTTTAGAAGGTCATGTAGGTCATCATAGAACCATTCAACCTCAGCTTCTTCAGCCTTAGTGGTTGGGGCATAGACTTGGATTGTTGTGATATTGAATGATTTGCCTTGAAAATGGACAGATCATTCTGTTGTTTTGGAGACTGCACCCAAGTAATCCATTTTGGACTCTTTTGTTGACTATGGAAGCTACTGCATTCTTCTAAGGGATTCTTGCCCACAGTAGTAGATATAATGGTCATCTGAATTAAATTCACCCATTCCAGTCCATTTTAGTTTGCTGATTCCTAAAACATCGATGTTCACTCTTGCCATCTCCTGTTTGACCACTTACAATTTACCTTGATTCATGGACCTAACCTTCCAGGTTCCTATACCATATTGATCTTTACAGCTGCAGGCTTTTACTTTTCCCTGTGACACAGCCACAATTGGACACTGTTTTCGCTTTGGCTCAGCCTCTTCATTCCTTCTGGTTTCCTCTCTTCTCCAGTAGCATTTTTGGCACCTACTGACCTGGGGAGTTCATCTCTCAGTGTCATATCTCTTTGTCTTTTCATTACTATTCATGTGGTTCTCAAGGCCAGATTGCTGAAGTGGCCTACCATTCCCTTCTCCAGTTAACCCTGTTTTGTCAGAACTCTCCATCATGACCCATCTGGGTTGGGTAGCCCTACATGGCATAGCTCGCAGTTTCATTGAGTTAGACAAGGCTGTTATCCATGTGATCAGTTTGGTTAGTTTTCTGTGATTGTGGTTTTCATTCTATCTGCCTTCTGATGGATGAGGATAAAAGGCTTGTGGAAGCTTCCTAAAGGGAGAGACTGGCTGTGGGGTTAGCTGGGTCTTGCTCTGATGGGCAGTCCCAGGCCCAGTAAATCTTTAATCGAATTTTATACTGATGGGTGGAGTTGTGTTCCTTCCCTGTAGTTTTGCCTGAGGTCAAACTGTCATATGGGTAATGGCAACCTCCTTCAAAAGGACTTTGGCCAGGACTGAAGTATTCAGTGCTCCTGACTTTGGACCCATGCCTCCACTGGAGACTCCCAGATACTCACAGGCAAGTCTGGCTCAGTCTCTTGTGGGGTCATTGCTCCTTTTTCTGGTGTCATGTGCACAAGGTTTTGTTGTGCTCTCCAAGAGTTTGTTTCCTCAGTCCTGTGTAAGTTCTGTAATTAAATGCCACTGGCCTTCAAAGTCAGATTCCCTGGAGATTGTGAGTCCCTTTGCCAGATCTCCAGCTTGGGAAATCTGTTGTGTGCCCTAGAACTTTTGCAAAAGTGCAAGAACTCCTTTGATATAATTGTTCTCCTGTTTGTGGGTCATCTGCTCAGTGGTTCTATGGTTGGGCTGATGGCAACCTCCTCCAAGAGGACTAATGCCACACTCTGTGCCTCCCAGGTCTGCTGCAACCAGAACCTGGTCCCTGCCACAGGCCACTGCTGACCCATGCCTCTGCAGGAGATGCTAAAACACTCAAAGACAGGTCTGGCTCAGTCTTTTATGGGTGTCACTGCTCCTTTCCCTGGGTCCTGGTGTGCACGAGGGTTTTGTTTGCACCCTCTGAGCATCTGTGGCAGGTATGAAGTTTGATTTTAAATGTGCTTTTGCCCCTCCTACCATCTTGCTGGGGCTTCTCCTTTGCCCTTGAGGGTGGGGTATCTTTTTTTTGGTGGGATTCAATTTTCTCCTGTCAATGGTTGTTCAGCAGCTACTTGCGATTTTGGTGTTCTCGCAGGAGAAGTTGAACACATGTCCTACTCCACCATCTTATTTATGTCGTCAGGCCTTGTGGTGCCGGGGTCCAGCCCCGGTGGAGCCAGGGAATTTGATGGCGTTGGCGAGGAAAGACTTATTTATTTATTAATATGATTAGATTAGGAAGAAATAGCATAGTAGGCAAATTAAGTGGAGAAAGAGGGCTGAATAACTTGGATTACGTGGAAGACCAATAAAATTCCAGACAAGGAACTTGCACCATCTACGTTGGGCCACTGGCGCTCGCTTGAATATCTAAGGGTGCCTCGCCTTAGGCTCCCTTTCGCGTGGGTCTTAACAGCCAGGGCAAGTAAGTAGCCTTGGTGAGCCTCCGCGCCCCAGATGGGAATTCAGCCTGAAATTAAAGTAAAGAGGAAAAGGAAAAAGAGAGAGAGAGAGACATGGGGGAAACCAGTCCAGCGACTGGCTCCAGCCTCTATTGTTCAGAAGGCCTTTTATACTTTTGATAAAACATGGAGATCAATGGATAACACAAAGTTATGCAGCGTTAGCAGTCCAGATTCTTATCAAAACCAGGCTTTTCTCTCGGCATACCTAATTGTATATACAAGTCTTAGGTAATTTACATCATCTTCCAGCCAAAAGGGCCAATTGACATTTTACAGCCTTTTTTCTGATAAGGGTTTGTCAACCAGAAGACTTATTTGTGTTGATCTTCCCAAAGTCTGGTGCCAATCTCAGAAAGCACTAAATAAAGATACATTCTTACATAGCAAGGACACAAGAGGAGTGCAGTGATATATAACAAAGAGAAAAGTAATTAACTCAAAAGTCTAGTGTTGCTAACATCAAAACTGCTATATATCTTTTTCCATATCCTGTTTACATTGATTAACATCCTCCCAGGTGCCTAAAAGATAAAGAATATGGAGGCCTGGCAGCAGTCATTGAGTCAACAGTGAAAACCCGTCACCAATATGATTTTTAACTGTTTAGAAAAGGCTCTGTATCTTTAAGATGCTTTTAAGCTTTGTGCCTCTCACGGTTGGGGGGTTGTAAGCAATTCACAACCTGTAAGAGGTCCGGGGAACCTGTTAGGCAAGCTAGAGAGCAATCAGAGGGGGTTTAACTGAAACATCCCTTTCAAATGCAGAAGACTAAAGCCCTGAGTTGACTTTTTTCCAGAGAATATCAGAAAAGTGGAAAAGCAGAGCACAAAAGCCGGCAGATTTTTGTTTTGTTTTGTTTTTGTTGGGGTACATGCTTAGGAATTTCCAGGGGGGCCCCTGAAGTCTGATCACGCCTTGCATATGTCAGCTTCCTTCCTCATGACCTTGTTATGGGCGGGATTCCTCACACTGGCTTCCAGCATTGGGGTGACATTATCTAACTTCAGCAAATGATCAACCTGGTTGCTGTGTTGAAAATAGACCGTAGAAAACAAATTTATTATGAAGTTATCAAATTAATCCAAGTTATCCACACTGGGGATGCATGACAGGCTGCTTATTACACAGCAGTAGTGGAAAGTAAGTTTAAGCTATGGATATATTTTAAAAGTAAACACAAAAGGATTTCATGATGGATCAGTATGTGTGGGGTGTAGGAAAAGTAGAAGGATCAAGATGACTTTAAACTTACTGGCTTAAGCACCCAAGAATATTAAAATAATCTTATTAGGGGTCTTGAGATTGAGTAGTTATAAAGGGAGAAAATCAAGAGTCCAGTTTTGACCAGTGTACACTTGAGAGGTCTTACTGGCCATCAGAGGAGGGCGGTTGACTAGGCAGCTGGATATGTGGACCTGGACTACAGATCTAGATATGTGAGTCATAGTAAAGTGTGAACTAGAGATACTTACGTATGCAGTATTAAAGACCGTGGGAGTGGCTGTCAAGGGAGTGAGTGTGATCACAGTACAGACTAGTCCACTCTGCCCTGGAGCACTCCAACATTAACTCGTGGCATCTTCAAGTTATCTTGGCATAAATCTGCGACTCTTTCAGACAGAACATGAAAATCACTGATTTGTATAAGGTCCTCATTTTACTTATGAACAAATTGAAAAACAGAAGCATAAGTTTATCCAACAGTTTACCCACTGTCAGAGAGCTAAGATTAAATGCCCCAGTTATCTGACTAATAATTAAAAGACTACTTGTAAAGCAAGAGGGAATAAGGCAGTGTTTCTTCAAATACCCAAAGAATAGGTGTCTGTGCTTATTAAATATTTAATTATAGTCTTTCCTGTGCTTTAATTAAGCACAGACTTTGAAAACTTTTGATGAAAGACTCATGCTGCTACTGCTACTGCTAAGTCACTTCAGTCATGTCCAACTCTGTGGAACCCCGTAGATGGCAGCCCACAATCATAGTCCTATGTAAATTCAAAACTATAAGATTGAAGGAGTGTGAAGTGTGTGTATTCAGTGTCTTTCATCACACATTACCATTTTTTGTTAGTAACAGAACAAGAGAGAAAATAAAATTATGTTGTAATATCAGAGAAAACAATATACACAAATGCATAGTCAGTGATGGTCTATTTGAATTTTATAGAAATATTTACTGAACTTCTGGTAGGCTCATGGTTGAAGTCCTGAATTCTCCTTTTATATATTAGGTGAAAACATTCTGCTATAAAGTACTTTATCTTTGAATACAAAGATAAAACTCTCCAGATAAAATAACATTTTATATTTACATGGAAGCTTTTATAGTAAGAATATTTCCCTCACTTATAAATAACATCATTTTACATACTGTTGAATTTCAGCTGTTATTAAGACATTTAGCATCACCACCAGGCAATAATTCTCAGACTGTTTTTTTAAAAAATAATACCATATCCTATTTAGTGAACTGGGATCCTACATATATGGAGTGTGTTTACTTTTCTCCCCAATCAGCAAAAGAGAAAATTTATTGAAGTCTCAGAGCCATGGGGCTTGGGCAGGAGGCCATTTTGCAGGCAAAGGAGAAGCTGGTGGAGGGGCCTTATTTGCTCTTCTTCTTGAAGTGCAGGTTGTTGGTGTGGCCACACTTCTTGTGGCAGTGGACAGCGTGGGGGTGTAGACAGGCATAATACTTGCAGCAGATCATCTTGTTGCAGCTGTATTTCTGAGTAAATTGGCAAAAGGAAGTCTCAGTGATGCTGCCTTGCTCACAAAGCACCAACTGCCGGGCAGGCTCTTTCTGGATATTGTGATCTGACAGAGTGCTGTCATCCTCCAGCTGTTTGCCTGCAGAAATCGGATGCTGATAATCAGGCGGGTTGCCCTCATCTTGGATTTTAGCTTTGACATTGTCAGTTGTGTCACTGGACTTGACCTCGATGATGATGGTCCTGTCAGGGTCTGCACAGAGATTTGCATCTCTGCATCTGCTGCTTGGCTGCCTGTTGAAGAGAAAGGGAGGAGCAATATACATCCAACAAATTATAAACAATAGTGTTATTTTCAGGAGTACCTACTTGTCTCTAGAATAATGATAGAAATGGATAGTTTTCATTGTCTATTGGGTAACTGTGTCATACTCCCTAAGTGCAGTAAGCCTGCAACACAGGCTTTCTTCATGTAACATGATTGTAAAGTTCCAAGATCAACATAAAGCTACTAAGGAAATAAATCAAGAATTATGTTTTCCTTGTATACTTTCAAATATGTTCCATAGGCTGTTTAGTTCATTTCAGTTCAGTTGCTCAGTCATGTCCGACTCTTTGCGACCCCTCTTTGCAGCATGCCAGGCCTCCCTGTCCATCACCAACTCCCAGAGTTCACTCAGACTCATGTCTATCAAGTCACTGATGCCATTTAGCCATCTCATCCTCTGTCATCCCCTTCTTCTCCTGCCCCCAATCCCTCCCAGCATCAGGGTCTTTTCCAATGAGTCAACTCTTTGCATGAGATGGCTAAAGTACTGGAGTTTCAGCTTTAGCATCATTTCTTCCAAAGAAATCCCAGGGTTGATCTCCTTCAGAATGGACTGGTTGGATCTCCTTGCAGTCCGAGGGACTCTCAAGAATCTTCTCCAACACCACAGTTCAAAAGCATCAATTCTTTGGTGCTCAGCCTTCTTCACAGTCCAACTCTCACATCCATACATGACCACAGGAAAAACCACAGCCTTGACTAGACGGACCTTAGTCAGCAAAGTAATGTCTCTGCTTTTGAATATACTATCTAGGTTGGTCATAACTTTTCTTCCAAGGAGTAAGTGTCTTTTAATTTCATAGCCACAGTCACCATCTGCAGTGATTTTGGAGCACAAAAAATTAAAGTCTGACACTGTTTCCATTGTTTCCCCATCTATTTCCCATGAAGTGCTGGAACCGGATGCCATGATCTTCATTTTCTGAATGTTGAGCTTTAAGCCAACTTTTTCACTCTCCTCTTTCACTTTCATCAAGAGGCTTTTTAGTTCCTCTTCACTTTCTGACATAAGGCTGGTGTCATCTGCATATCTGAGGTTATTGATATTTCTCCCAGCAATCTTGATTCCAGCTTGTGTTTCTTCCAGCCCAGCGTTTCTCATGATGTACTCTGCATAGAAGTTAAATAAGCAGGGTGACAATATACAGCCTTGATGTACTCCTTTTCCTGTTTGGAACCAATATGTTGTTCCATGTCCAGCTCTAACTGTTGCTTCCTGACCTGCATATAGATTTCTCAAGAGGCAGGTCAGGTGGTCTGGTATTCCCATCTCTTGAAGAATTTTCCACAGGTTATTGTGATCCACACAGTCAAAGGCTTTGGCATAGTCAATAAAGCAGAAATAGATGTTTTTCTGGAACTCTCTTGCTTTTTCCATGATCCAGCAGATATTGGCAATTTGATCTCTGGTTCCTCTCCCTTTTCTAAATGACTGTCTAATTTAGCCCTTATCTAAAAATGTTTTTATACCACATAGAGTGAGTGATCTATTTAGCAACAATATATTTTAAATATGCTATTTCGTTTCAAGTAATTGTTTCTTGTCTTATCCACTGTTTCTTTTTTTTTAAATTTTAAAATCTTTAATTCTTACATGTGTTCCCAAACATGAAACCCCCTCCCACCTCCCTCCCCATAACATCTCTGTGGGTGATCCCCATGTTTTGAGAAGACAAGTATTAGTCTTACTGTTGTTCCTTTGAGGGAGTTAAATTTTATGGTTGACACTTGAACTGGGTTTAAACTGTATGGGCCCACTTAGACATGAATTTTATTCAACAGATACATACTAAAGTTCTATGTGATTCACAGTTGGCTGAATTTGAGAATGCAGAAATGTTAATAGGTGGGCCAGCTGTAAACTCTGTGGACTTTCGATTGTGCAATGGGTCAGCAACCCTAACCCTCTTATTGTTCAACTATATTTGTATTTTGTTTTCCTTGTTTCTTGTATTTCCTTCTTGTCTAAAGTCTTAAGCAGATTTATTATGGTGTATCAAGTATGGTATTATTATATATATCCTGTTTGGCCTTCTCAGTAATTTTTATATATTTAGCTTGATGTCTTTTAATTTTGGAATGTCTAGCCCATTCTCTTCGGATATTTATTTTGATGATTCTCTCTTTCTTAAAGATCTTTTCTTACACATATGGTACCATTTATCACTCCAGTATATTTTTAACTTTTATCTTTTTTTCTCTCTCTCTCTTTGTTTCAATGTGGATATTTTCTTAAGTCTTGCTGTGAACTCAATATTTGTGTTCCCTCAAGTTTGCATATTGAAATCCCACTCTCCACTATGATGATATTTAAAGGTGGAGCCATTGGCACATAATTAGGTCACGAGGGTGGAGCTCTCATGAATGGGATGATCTCTTTCTGTCACTTGAGGATATAGCAGGAGGGTAGTCATTTGCAAACCAGGAGGAGGGTTCCCACAAGGAACTGAATCTGCCTCTACCCTGGTCTTGGAATTCTTAGTCTCAGAACTGTGAGAAATAAGGTTTGTCGTTTAAGTGAAGTGAAAGTCACTTAGTCATGTTCTACTCTTTGCGACCTCATAGTCAATTCTCCAGGCCAGAATGCTGAATTTAAGTCACCCAGTAAATGATATTTTTGTTATAGCAGACCAAACTCATTAACATAGGACTGATTTTCCGATTTATTAATTTTTTAATCATGCCCAATCAGCTACTAACCTTATCTACTGAATATTACCTTTTAGTTATAGGAAAATCATAAAGTTATTACTTTTCTTTTCTTTTCTTTCCTATTTTTTTGTGTGCTTAGTTGCTAAGTTGTGTCTGACTCTTTTTGACCCCATGGACTGTAGCCCATCAGGTTCTTTTTCCATGGGATTTTTCAGGCAAAAATGCTACAGTGGGTTGCCATTTCCTCTTCCAGGGGAATCTTCCTGATCCAGGGATGAAATCCATGTCTCCTGTGTCTCCTGCATTTCAGGCAGGTTTTTTTTAACCTTTATAATTACCTAATATTCTTACCAAGTAGTTTATTTCATGAATACTAATCCTAGTTATTTTAAAGTCTTTATTTGATAATTCTAATATGTTTTTTCTCTTGTTAGTCTGTTTCTTTGTTATTCCTCATTTAAGATAGGAAAAAAAAAAAAACTTTAAAAAATTCATAGAGAATTCACTGTTAATTTTGGGTAGCAGTTGATATAGGCATATACCTTTCCCTCTAAGTGAAACCAAGGGTTGAAATGATTTGAAGGTCAGCTTAAATCTTCATCTATTTTTGGTCTATCCCTACTCTTATGGTGAGAACTGTCAGATATTCCAACTGAGGGATTTTTCCAGGGACTATCTTCCTTGGGTAACTGAATTTCAGAATTTGTTATATATTTCTTCATGAGATTTCTATTCTCAATCCACCATCAACCTTTTTAAAACTGGCAAATACCTCAAGGGAAGAAGCTCTGCTAGATTTTGGGATCACCTCTCTGTAATTCCCTTCTATTCAAGTCTTTGCTGTCTTGAAAGGTATGTAATGAAAATATTTCAACTAATGAACTATCTATTGCTTAAATATTTTAGCCAGTTTTTAAAAGGTTACAGTTTACTTGTTTTATGGGAGAATATTTCTTCAACAACAAGACATCCATATTTATCTTGAATGTCTCCAATGTTATTACCCACTTTCTACTAAATCTGAGCTTTGTTTATTTAGTATCCATGCTCCACCAGTGCATGGTAGTTTACACTGCATTTACTTGTTACTGCAAATGCCATCAAGTTGAAAAACAGTTGAAGTAACAATCTATTTTTCACAGTTTTTCTTAAATTTTTCCTTAAAATATTTATTATATCTTAGTTCATTGATGAATTTAGCATTTTGCAGTATATAATTTCCCTAGCTTATTTTTCCTGCCCCCTCATTCCTGGCAAAGGATTGTCAAGGTATACTTGTCATACAGCTGCAAACAATGGACAAGTATAGTAATTACTTTATAAACAATATATTTTAAAAATAAATGATTACTCTGAAATAGTAAAATAATAGCTACAATAGAGAAAAATATTATTCAAAGTATTTATATTTGTGGAGATATTTCTGGGCTTAAGTCAGGAAGTGACTTGTATAAAATTATGGAATTATAAAAGTATTAAAGCACTCTGTCAATTCCAGATTTATATGTCCAATCTACTGAGTATGGAGATTTAACTTTAATAATTCACCTTCTTAATATATTTGGCTTTCTCTCAAATATGTGGTCATCTTTTTAGTATTGCTACTTATTAATGTTTTCTTTTTTATTTTTATCTATGTGCTTATTTTTATTCTGCCTTGAAAGACTCCAATATGTGAGAGTTGTATGGATCTAATTCTCCTTTTTATTTCTACTGGGCTTCATTCTTGCTAACATATTTTTCTTTGATTTTGCACTATTCAGTTGTGCTCTCAATCATTTGATTTTTTGTCAATTGTAATATTTTATGGTCTAGTTTGACTTATCTTCCTCCAGTGAGGATTTGAATATGCTTCAGTCAGATAAATCATGTCACTAACATCCAAGAACCCTTTAAATTAAATTTTAGTCCCACTTATTTTCATAGCACCCACTGTGAATTTGGGCAGCTGAGTCCTTTGAAGGCAGGCCTTTAATCATGAATTCACAGATGAAATTTCTATACCCTTTCATAAGTATAAGAAAAAAAGGAAATAATGAACATTTTTATTTTTTGTTGAAAATTTACTGATATAAGGTAATAAAAAGACTTATACTGGAATTGTAAAAGTAGAGAGAGATAAGAAAAATGTGTGAAGCAAAGTTAACTGTCTTAAAGGCAATATAATCATAGGACGTTTCTGTTTTAAATATTTTCTCTGAAAATACTACACGAGAAATGCTTCATTGTTTATGGAACCAATAAAAATTAATTAAGATTTCAGATACATGTTACACGTTGCTCCATAGTGTCCATTCCTAACAGAAATATGACACGAGGCAATAGCCACCTCTGTTTTTTGAGATTCTTTAAACGTAAACATGCATAGAGAAATTGGCTTCCCAGGTGATGCTAGTGGTAAAGAACCTGTTTGTCAATGCAGGAGACATAAGAGATGAGGGTTGATCCCTGGGTTGGGACTGAAGTGACTTAGAATACACACAGAACATAGAGAAATATATAAATGAAAATATGTATATATGAAACATGTAGAAATGTAAATTATTGCAGGAAAAAGGAAGTACTTGACATGAAATATTAAACTCGTTTTAAATATAAAAGATTACAAATACAACAAATATTGACAAACATTTAATTAACAAATCTAATTTAGAATGTCATTTTGGTTAGTTTTCATTGAAGTTTGCAATATTGAGGCTGTAATGTCCTTAAATTTAATTATGTCAAATGAGACAAAGTGCCTTATATATAGGAAAAATAAACTTTATAACAACAAAGTCATTTAATATTCTTCAAATTCACTGTAGAAATACTGTTTTATTTTTTAACAGCCTTTTCCCTTAACTAACAACATATAATCTTTATATCTTACAAGATATAGAAATCTGTCAAGAAACCCAACAGATTGCTTCAAAGTAAAAGTCCTAGACATCAGACATAAAATGGGACTCATCATAAACTCATTGAAAATAGTTTCCTGTAAAATGAATTTTAATTCACAGGCAGTTGTTACATAAGGTTTGGCCATTCACCCACTGGTTGCACGTCTCCCCTTCCTTGTTTAGTAAAGAACAGATATTAATTGAGATTTGAAGAATGTCACTGAATAACAGAATTCTATTTCTTGCTTGTAAAAAGTATTGTACATAGGTATCTTAAAATTCCGTGGCTGATAAGTTGAGGGAAAAAAAAGACTAATGAGTTTATTTACTTCAGCATCTGTTTGAGAAAGGCTAGAATAAATTTTTAAAATTAGGATATAAACTTTTTTTTTACTTTCACTTAGTGTAAAATTGAGAGATTCAAGGAAATATATAGAACCTTATCTGAGTAGTCAGATTATAGATAGCTATAGATATTTATTGCTTTCTGGCAGCAAAGATATACTGTTTTCATGATAAAACTCAAAGAAAACGTATTTACCTGACTTAAGGATGAATTTCAAATGTAAAAACTTGGCTCAGCTCTTTAAAGGTAAGCTAGCTGCTAAAAATATGCTTCTTTCATGCATAATATGTAAGAATATAGAGAAAGCTTAAAAAATAAAAATGGAAACTGAACTTTCAACATGTTTTTATGCTAAATGCTTCCCAGAAATTTGTGAAAAAGAGCAGATGATAGTTATATTTAATTAAAGCATTACTAGAATTTTGTCTCTTGTTGGAATACTTCCAATCTTTTGAGAATTTATGTATTTCACATCAATTATTTTTAGGCAATATTAAATCTAGAATGAAACTAAAGCTTATTTTTCTTAGCCAAATTAGAAAAACTTTTAATTTATTGGTGTTTTTAAAACCAAAGTATTATATATAATTTTTTTCTCTAAAGAAGTAAAATTCTGTTTTAAAAATTCATGGGCATTATTTATAACAGTTTCAAAGCACAATGGATATATCAATTATACATAAAGTTGTACAGGAACATGTTGATTAACATTCAGTAATAATATTTGCTGGAGCAAGAAGTAATTGTTAGGATAGAGCATTCTATAAACATTAAAAGAATAGAAAATTATATATTAAACCAATAGTAATCAAGAGAAAGGGATCCCTGGTGGCTCAGTGGTAAAGAATCCAACTTCAGTGCAGGGAACATGTGTTGGATCCCTGGGTCAGGAAGTTCCCCTGGAGAAGAAAATGGCAACTCACTCCACTATTCTTGCCTGGGAAATCCTGTGGACAGGGGAGCCTGGCAGGAATCCATGGGGTTGCAAAATAGTCAGACACAACTTAGAAACTGAATAACAGCAGCAATAAAGAGAGTATGATTTATAAAAGTGAGCAATAATATAAATTAGCAACAAATCTCATTATCATTTAATTTTTTGAGGTAGTGAAAATAAATAGCAACTGAAGTAGAATGTATATAGTCATAATTTCAAATGAAGGTACAAGAGCAATGTTTAGGTATATAAACTATTATAAGAAAAAACAAACACTGAAATTTAAAACATATTAGCAATTAAATCACCCCTATTAAATAACACCCCCCCCAAAAAAAAAACTATAACATACGATAGAATGAATTAAATGCCTCAAAGCATGTGGGAATATGGAAATACTTTAAGAAGCTCAAATAGTAATCATAAATGTAGATTTTAAAAAGTAAAAATAAATGTAAAAAAGTTGATCAAATTTAGGAAATTTCTTTAAGAAATTAAAGAGAAAGAAAAGGCATCTTGGAAAATAAGACTAAAATAGAGGTAAACCAAAGAATGAAATGGAAATAATGCTGGAAAATAACCAAGAGAATGAACCAAAATAAAGAAGTGATATTTGTCCGAATTACTTCACCTAGTATGATAATCTTTAGGTCCATCCATATTGCTGCAAATGGCATTATTTCCCTTTTTCAATGGCCGAGTAATAATAGTTCATTGCATAATGCGCCACGTCTTCTTTATCTGTTTCTCTGTTGATAGATATTTAAGTTACTTCCCTGTCTTGACTATTGTAAACGGAGCTGCAATGAACATTGGAGTGCATATATGTTTTGAAACCAGGTTTTTCTCTAGATAAATGCCCAAGCATGGTATTGCTGGATCATATGATAACTCTGTTTTTAGTTTTTTAACGGACTCTTTAGTGTTCTCCATAGTGGCTGTACCAATTTACATTCCTACCAAGAGTGTGGGAGAGTTCCCTTTTCTCCACACCTCTCCAGCATATGTTGTTTTATAGACTTTTTGAGGCTGGCCACTCTGACTGGTGTGAGGTGAGACCTCACTGTCATTTTGATTTGCATTTCTCTGGTAATTAGGAATGTTGTGCATCTTTTCATGTGCCTCTTGGCCATCTGCATGTCTTCCTTGGAGAAATTTCTGTTTGAACATCTGGCCAGTTTCTGATTGGGTTGTTTATTGATATTAAGCCGCGTGAGCTGTTTGTATATTTTGGAGATTAATCCCTTGTTGCTCGCATTGTTCTCATTGTTGGTAAATCTTTTCTTGCATTCTGTGAGTTATCTTTTCATTTTTGTTTATGGTCCCATTTGTTTAACTAGATTCCATTCATTTCCTTTTGTTTTTATTTTCGCTACTATTGTAGATGGCCCGAAAAAGATCAGTCCAGTTGTTCAGTCTTGTCTGACTCTGCGACCGCTGCTGTAATTTATGTTACAGATAGTTCTGCCTTGGTTTCCCTGTAAGAGTTTTATAGTTTCCAATATTACATACAGGTCTTTAATTCACTTTGAATTTATTTTTGAATGTAGTGTTAAAGAATGTTCTAATTCCACTTGTGAACATTTAGCTGTCCAGTTTTCCCAGGACTGTTTATTGAAGAGTCTGCCTTTTCTCCAGTGTATACTTTTGTCTCATTTGTCGTAGATTAATTGACCATAGAGGCATGGGTTTATTTCTGGGTTTTCTGTCCTGTTCCATTGATCTATATTTCTGTTTTTCTGCCAGTATCATACTATTTTGATGACTGTAGATTTGTAGTCTAGTCTGAAGTCAGAATTTCTTGGACATTTATTCCTCAAGTCATTTTGTCCCACCTGGATTCTTATGTCTGCCCTACGTCTCTCATGTACAATAACATGAGAAAAAGTTTCACACTCAGTACACTCACGTGAGTCCATTTATACATTTGTTTTATGTACCTCTTGGTCTCTAATTAATTTCACTTTCCAGGGCCTTGATCAACTAGCCATGATAATCGATTTATCCTTACTTCAGGCCAGTATTCTTTCCCAAGAAATATACATGCAAGAGTACTTCCCAAAGCTTGTTAGCCTGGGTACTTTTCTATCATCATTCACTATTATAGCCCTCTTTCAATAAGTCTTTAGCAGGGCAGCAGGCAGTTTTTGACTTGTACTAGATTGAACCATTTCTAAACCAACCCTCAGATTTTTATCAATTACCACTTGGTTACCGGAAAACCTTTATAAGGATTTCAATGGTAACTGAGGGAGATATTTCAGTGCTAACAGGTAGAAGAAGTAGAGGCAAAGACTGTACTTAACACTGGAAAGATCCACTCAGTCATGATATATTCTTTCTTTAATGCTGCATGCAATTAGCTAACATACTATTGAAGAATTTTAATCTGTAGAATTATTTTTCTGTCAGGTTTTTGTCTACTTTGGGGGCTTCCCAGGTGGTGCTAGTGGTAAAGAATCTGTCTGCCAGTGCAGGAGACACAAGAGGTTTGATCCCTGGGCTGGGAAGATCCCCTGAAGGAGAGAATGGCAACCCACTCCAGTATTCTTGCCTAGAAAATACCATGGACAGAGGAGCATGTAGGCTACAGTCCTTGGTGTCTCAAAGAGTTGGACACAACTGAGCATGCATCAACGTCATTTGTTATCCAGATAATGCAGCTACATACGGTGAAATTAGGAGTGTTCTCTTTTGTATTCTGAAGAGTTTGTGAAGAATTATTCAGTTCAGTTCATTTCAGTTGCTCAGTCATTTCCTACTCTTGGCAACCCCATGGACTGTAGAACTCCAGGCTTCCCTGTCCATCACCAACTCTTAGAGCTTGCTCAAACTCATGTCTATCAAGTCGATGAGGCCATCCAACAATTTCATCCTCTGCTGTCCCCTTCTCCTCCTGCCTTCAGTCTTTCCCAGCATCAGGGTGTTTTCCAAAGAGTCAGTTCTTTTCACTAGGTGGCCAAAGTATTGGAGGTTCAGCTTCAGCATCAGTCCTTCCAAAAAACATTCAGGACTGATTTCCTTTAGGATGGACTGGTTGGATCTCCTTGCAGTCCAAGGGATTCTCAAGAGTCTTTTCTAACACCACAGTTCAAAAGCATCAATTCTTCAGCGATCAGCTTTCTTTATAGTCCAACTCACATCCATATATGACTACTGGAAAAACCATAGTTTGGAGTAGATGGACCTGTGTTGACAAAGGAATGTCTCTGCTTTTTAATATGCTGTCTGTCATGGTCACAGATTTTCTTATAGGAACAAGCATATTTTAATTTCATGGTTGCAGTCACCAGCAACAGTGATTTCGGAGCCCAAGGAAATAAAGTCTCTCACTGTTTCCATTGTTTCCCCATCTATTTGCCATGAAGTGATGGGACCAGATGCTATGATCTTAGTTTTCTGAATGTTGAGTTTTAAGCCAGCTTTTTCACTCTTCCTCTCACTTTCATCAAGAGGCTCTTTAGTTCTTTGCTTTCTGCCATAAGGGTGGTGTCATCTGCATATCTGAGGTTATTGATATTTCTCCCAGAAATCTTGATTCCAGCTTGTGCTTCAGTCCAGCCCAGCATTTCGCATGATGTACTCTGCATAGAAGTTAAATAAGCAAGGTGACAATATACAGCCTTGACATACTCCTTTTCCGATTGTGTCTCCCCTACAATCTATTGTTCCTTGTCCAGTTCTAACTGCTGCTTCCTGATCTGCATACAGATTTCTCGGGAGACAGGAGAGGTGGTGTGGTATTCCCATCTCTTTAAGAATGTTCCACAGTTTCTTGTGATGCATACGGTCAAAGGCTTTGGTGTACTCAATGAAGCAGAGGTAGATGTTTTTCTGGAATTCTCTTGCTTTATCTATGATCCAGTGGATGTTTGGCCGTTTGATCTCTAGTTCCTCTGCCTTTTCTAAATCCAGCTTGAACATCTGGAATTCACAGTTCACGTACTGTTAAAGCCTGGCTTAGAGAATTCTGAGCATTACTTTGCTAGCGTGTGAAATGAGTGCAATTGTATGGTAGTTTGAACATTCTTTGGCTCAAATTACAAATATCAGGAAAGAGAGAACATCAACACAAACTGACGATAGCAGTATGGTACAAGCCCATGACAATAAACAGATAAATTTACCAAATCACTTGATAAAACTTCCATAGATAACTAAGAAGAAATGAAGAAGCTAGTCTGCCCTGTATCTTCTAAAGAAACTGAATCTGTAGTTAAAACCTTTCCCACAAAGAAAACTCGAGACCACAGAATTGCTGCCCAATATTTAAGGGGATAAAAACAGTACTAGTTCTAGAACTAACACCCCCAAAAAAGATGTCCTTTTCATTGTAGGGGACTGGGATGTAAAAGTAGCAAGTCAAGAGATACCTGGAGTAACAGGCAAATTTGACCTTGGAGTACAAAATGAAGCAGGGCAAAGGCTAACAGAGTTTTGCCAAGAGAACGCACTGGTCATAGCAAACACTCTCTTCCACCAACAAAAAAGACTCTACACACAGCATCACCAGATGGTCAATACCGAAATCAGACTGACTATATGCTTTGCAGCCAAAGATGGAGAAGCTCTATTCAGTCAGCAAAAATAAGACCAGGAGTTGTCTGTGGCTCAGATCATGAACTCCTTATTGTCAAATTCAGATTTAAATTGAAGAAAGTGATGAAAAACACTAGACCATTCAGGTATGACCTAAATCAAATCCCCTATGATTATACAGTGGAAATGACAAACAAATTCAAGGAATTAGATCTGATGGAGGGCCTGAAGAACTATGGATGGAGGTTCATGACATTGTATAGGAGCCAGTGATCAAGATCATCCCTTAGAAAAAGAAATGCAAAAGGCAAAATGGTTGTTTGAGGAGGTCTTACAAATAGCTGAGAAAAGAAGAAAAGCTAAAGGCAAAGGAGAAAGGGAAAGATATGCCCATTTGAATGCACAGTTCCAAAGAGTAGCAAGGAGAGATAAGAAAGCCTTCCTTCCTAAGTTATCAATGAGAAGAAATAGAGGAAAACAACAGAAAGGGAAAGACTAGAGATCTCTTCAGGAAAATTAGAGATACCAAGGGAACATTTCATGCAAAGATGGGCTCAGTAAAGGACAGAAATTGTATGGACCTAATAGAAGCTGAAGATAATAAGAATAGGTGGCAAGAATACACAGAAGAAGTATACAAGAACGATCTTCACAAGCCAGATAACCACGATGGTATGATCACTCACCTGGAGCCAGACATCCTAGAATGTGAAGTCAAGTGGCCTTAGGAAGCTTCACTATGAACAAAGCTAGTGGAGGTGATGGAATTTCAGTTGAGCTATTTCAAATCCTAAAAGATGATGCTGTGAAAGTGCTACACACAGTAGGGCAGCAAATTTGGAAAACTCAGCAGTGGCCACAGGACTCGAAAAGGTAAGTTTTCATTCCAATCCTAAAGAAAAGCAATGCCAAAGAATGCTCAAACTACTGCACAATTGCACTCATCTCACATGCTAGCAAAGTAATGCTTAAAATTCTCCAAGCCAGGCTTTAGCAATATGTGAACCATGAAATTCCAGATGTTCAAGTTGGATTTAGAAAAGGCAGAGGAACCAGAGGTCAAATTGCCACCATCCATTGAATCATCGAAGGGCCAAGAGAATACCAGAAAAACATCTGCTTTTTGACCATGCCAAAGAATTTGACTGTGTGGATCACAAAAAGCTGTGGAACCTTCTTCAAGAGATGGGAATACCAAATCACCTGACCTGCCTCCTGAGAAATCTGTATGCAGGTCAGGAAGCAACAGTTAGAACTGGACATGGAAAAACAGACTAGTTACAAATTGGGAAAGGAGTATGTCAAGGCTGTATATTGTCACCCTGCTTAGTTAGCTTATGTGCAGAGTACATCATGAGAAATATTGGGCTGGATGAATGGGAGAAATATCAATAACTTCAGATATGCAGATGATACCACTTTTGTGGCAGAAAGTGAAGAAGAACTAAAGAACCTCTTGATGAAAGTGAAAGAGGAGAGTGAAAAGGTTGGCTTAAAACTCAACATTCAGAAAACTAAGATCATGGCATTCGGTCCTGTCACCTCATGGCAAATAGATGGGGAAACAATGGAAACAGTGAGAGACTTTATTTTGGGGGGCTCCAAAATCACTGCAGCAGTTGACTGCAGTCATGAAACTAAATGCTGCTTTTTCTTTGGAAGAAAAGCTATAACCAACCTAGACAGCATATTTGGAGAAGGAAATGGCAACCTACTCCAGTATTCTTGCCTAGAGAATCCCAGGAATGGGGGAGCCTGGTGGGCTGCCATCTATGGGGTCACACAGAGTCAGACATGACAGAAGCGACTTAGCGACTTAGCACACAGCATATTAAAAAGCATAGACATTACTTTGTCAACAAAGGTCCATCTAGTTAAAGCTATGGCTTTTCCAGTAGTCATGTATGGATGTGAGAGTTGGATTATAAAGAAAGCTGAGCGCCAAAGAATTGATGCTTTTGAACTGTGGTATTGGAGAAGACTCTTGAGAGTCCCTTGGACTGCAAGGAGATCCAACCAGTCCATCCTAAAGGAAATCAGTCCTGAATATTCTTTGGAAGGGCTGATGCTAGGGTTGAAACTCCAATACTGTGGCCACCTAATGAAAAGAACTGACTCATTGGAAAAGACCCTGATGCTGGGAAAGATTGAAGGCGGGAGGAGAAGGGAACGACCGAGGATGAGATGGTTGGATGGCATCGCTGACTCGATGGACACGAGTTTGAGTAAGCTCCATGTGTTGGTGATGGACTGGGAAGCCTGGAGTGCTGAAGTCCACGGGGTTGCAGAGTCAGGCACAACTGAGTGGCTGAACTGAACTGAACTCCTTTGTATTTCCTTTAGATTTATTTTCCTTTAAAAAAGAAACCTTAAGTGGTAGATTTTTAATTTAGATCTTTATTCTCTTATATTATTTAATGATAGAAACATTGCTTTAAACAGTGTTTTTAGCTTCCTTCCTAACACTTTAATGTATATTTATAATTCTTATTAAATTATTTTACAATTTTCATTTTTGATTCACTCATAATTTAGAAATGTTCTATTTAGTATTTCCAAATATTGCAGGTAATTTTTAGCTAAATTCTTTTTGTAATTTTGCATTGAAATCCAGTAGTATCCCTAGAACTTACATTGATTAATTCTTTTTTTTTTTTTTAATGTATGATTTGTTACACGGAGCAAAATATGGTCTATCTTAGTGAAGGGCCCATGTGCACTTGAAGTAATAGATACTGTATTCCTGTTGGGCTCTATAGATGTTAATTAAATCAAGATGGCTGATAGTAATTTTCAGGTCTTCTATCAGGTCTTTCTAATGTTCTGATGTTATACACATTTAGGTGTGTTATGGATTTGGGGCTAATAGATATCTTTATCATTATTTACTTTTCTTATCTACTATTAACTCTATCCTTATCTAGTCTTCTTTATTCTGGGGAATATTTCTGTGCTGAAGTTCATTTAATCAGATATTAATCTAACTGTTCCCACTTTCTGTTGATTGTTGTTTAGTTGCTAAGTCGTGCCCAATTCTTTGTGATCCAATGGACTACAGCCCACCAGGCTCCTCTGTCCATGAGATTTCCCAGGCAAATAATACTGGAATAAGTTGCTATTTCTTTCTCCAGGGGATCTTCCTCACTCAGGGATTGAACCCACATCTGCTTAGCAGGCAAATTTTTTTACCACTGAGCCCTCAGGGAAACACTTTCTCTTGATTACTGTTAGTTTAATATATAATTTTCCATTCCTTTAATGTCTTTATGTTTGAGACGTATGTTATGGGATGTATATGTGTGTGTATATGT
Source organism: Capricornis sumatraensis (assembly GCF_032405125.1). Taxonomy (NCBI): domain Eukaryota; kingdom Metazoa; phylum Chordata; class Mammalia; order Artiodactyla; family Bovidae; genus Capricornis; species Capricornis sumatraensis. The sequence goes on along the minus strand of NC_091073.1, from coordinate 39,256,353 downwards.
GTTTGTCCAACTTGACAAATGTGGTTAGTTTTACCTTTTTCCTCTCATGATTGTTTTCTGATTTTTATATCTTAACAGTTCTTTTTAAGTCTATCACATTTGTTATAATTATAGATGTCATTGAATTAAAATCTTCCTTCTTGGTAGCTGTTTTCTATTTGTTCCATCAGGTCATTATTAGATTTTTTTCCACTTCTTTTTCTGCCTTTGTTTTTTTTTTTTTTTTTTTATAAATTTTCAGTTGTGTCAAGTGACATATAGGCTGTTAGTTCCTTGACCAGGGATCAAACACTTGTACCCTGTATTGGAAATGCAAAGTTTTTTTTTTTTAATTTAAATTTATTTATTTTAATTGGAGGCTAATTACTTTACAATATCGTATTGGTTTTGCCATACATCAACATGAATCTGCCACAGGTGTACACATGTTTCCATTCCCATCCCCCATCTCTCCTCCCTCCCCCTACCGTCCCTCGTCATCCCAGTGCACCAGCCCCAAGCATCCTGTATCCTACATCGAACCTGGACTGACAATTCATTTCTTATATGATATTATACATATTTCAATGCCATTCTCCCAAATCATCCCACCCTCCCCCTCTCCCACAGAGTCTAAAAGACTATTCTATACATCTGTGTCTCTTTTGCTGTCTCACATACAGGGTTATCGTTACCATATTTCTAAATTCCATATATATGCATTAGTATACTGTATTGGTGTTTTTCTTTCTGGCTTACTTCACTCTGTATAATAGGCTCCAGTTTCATCCACCTCACTAGAACTGATTCAAATGTATTCTTTTTAATGGATGAGTAATACTCCATTGTGTATATGTACCACAGCTTTCTTATCCATTCATCTGCTGATGGACATCTAGGTTGCTTCCATGTCCTGACTGTTATAAACAGTGCTGCGATGAACATTGGGGTACACGAGTGTCTTTCAATTCTGGTTTCCTCGATGTGTATGCCCAGCAGTGGGATTGCTGGGTCATAAGGCAGTTCTATTTGCAATTTTTTAAGGAATCTCCACACTGTTCTCCATAGTGGCTGTAACTAGTTTGCATTCCCAACAACAGTGTAAGAGGGTTCCATTTTCTCCACACCCTCTCCAGCATTTATTACTTGTAGACGTTTGGATCACAGCCATTCTGACTGACGTGAAATGGTACCTCATTGTGGTTTTGATTTGCATTTCTCTGATAATGAGTGATGTTGAGCATCTTTTCATGTGTTTGTTAGCCATCTGTATGTCTTCTTTGGAGAAATGTCTGTTTAGTTCTTTGGCCCATTTTTTGATTGGGTCATTTATTTTTCTGGAATTGAGTTGTAGGAGTTACTTGTATATTTTTGAGATTAATGTCTTTAACAAGTGGTTCTGGGAAAACTGGTCAACCACTTGTAAAAGAATGAAACTAGAACACTTTCTAACACCATACACAAAAATAAACTCAAAATGGATTAAAGATCTAAACGTAAGACCAGAAATTATAAAACTCCTAGAAGAGAACATAGGCGAAACACTCTCTGACATACATCACAGCAGGATCCTCTATGACCCACCTCCCAGAATATTGGAAATAAAAGCAAAAATAAACAAATGGGACCTAATTAAACTTAAAGGCTTCTGCACAACAAAAGAAACTATAAGCAAGGTGAAAAGACAACCTTCAGAATGGGAGAAAATAATAGCAAATCAAACAACTGGAAATGCAGAGTCTTAACCACGGAACTGCAAGGGAAATCTATCTGCCATCTTTTCAATGCAACAATTTTAGCATTTCACTTTAACACTCGTAATCTTTTTACTTACAATTCTTTATAGTTTTTCAGAGTTTCCTTTGTATTTACTTCTTTATTAAGCAAAGTGTACCTTCAAATAATATCATAATACTACTTCATTATAGTTTAAACAATTTTCAATATACTCTTAATTATTCCATTGCAACTTTTATGCTATTCTTGTTGCACATGTTAACAATACTTGTGCTTTTTTTTTTTTTTACCTTTTTTTACCTTTTTATTTTTAGTTTATTTTACTTTATAATACTGTATTGGTTTTGCCATACATTGACATGAATCCACCACGGGTGTACATACAATCCCAAACATGAACCTCCCTCCCACCTCCCTCCCCACAACACCCCTCTGGGTCATCCCCGTGTACCAGCCCCAAGCATGCTGTATCCTGCATCTGACATAGACTGGTGATTCGATTCTTATATGATGGTATACATGTTTCAATGCCATTCTCCCAAATCATCCCACCCTCTCCCTCTCCCTCTGAGTCCAAAAGTCTGCTATACACATCTGTGTCTTTTTTGCTGTCTTGCATGCAGGGTCATCATTGCCATCTTTCTAAATTCCATATATATGTATTAGTATACTGTATTTATGTTTTTCTTTCTGGCTTACTTCACTTTGTATAATCAGCTCCAGTTTTATCCATCTCATCACAACTGATTCAAATGTATTCTTTTTAACAGCTGAGTAATACTCCAGGGATCTAATTAAAATTAAAAGCTTCTGCACAACAAAGGAAAACCTAAGCAAGGTGAAAAGACAGCCTTCTGAATGGGAGAAAATAATAGCAAATGAAACAACTGACAAACAACTAATCTCAAAAATATACAAGCAACTCATGCAGCTCAATTCCAGAAAAATAAACGACCCAATCAAAAAACGGGGCAAAGAACTAAACAGACATTTCTCCAAAGAAGACATACGGATGGCTAACAAACACATGAAAAGATGCTCAACATCACTCATTATTAGAGAAATGCAAATCAAAACCACAATGAGGTACCACTTCACACCAGTCAGAATGTCTGCGATCCAAAAATCTGCAAGCAATAAATGCTGGAGAGGGTGTGGAGAAAAGGGATCCCTCCTACACTGTTGGTGGGAATGCAAACTAGTGCAACCACTATGGAAAACAGTATGGAGATTCCTTAAAAAATTGCAAATAGAACTGCCTTATGACCCAGCAATCCATCGCAGCACTGTTTATAATAGCCAGGACATGGAAACAACCTAGATGTCCATCAGCAGATACTTGTGCTTTAAATATACACTGAAGCATGATTATTTTACTTTACAAAGTCAGTTATTTTTACATGTATTGAAAATTAAGAAAAAAGGACATTTGTAGTTACCCCCACTTATTTCACTTCTAGCACTCTTTGTTTCTTTCTACAGGTCCAGGTTTCTGTCCAATTTCTGTCTAATTTCTAAATGTCTAAAAGAATTTTCAGTAGTATCAATATTTTCTACAGTCCCAATCTGGCAACAAATTCCTTCTATAATCATTCATAAGTGAAAAAATCTACTATAATCTTTCTCTTTATTTGCCTATATATAATACATTTTGTTTCTGTGACTGTCTTAAAGATTTTATCTTTCACTTGGGTAGTGATCAGTATATATAAGTTATGCCTAGATATACTGGGATTATTTGTTTTGTTGTTTTTGGAGTTACTGGAGTTTCTTGGGTCTGTGAGATTCTTGTTATTAATTTTCTTAAAGTTATTTATAGTATTTCTTTAATTATTTATTTTGCCCTTTTCTCTCTTCTGGGATTTCAGTTCCATTTAGACTATCCGTGACATCACTCTTTTTTCTATTGTTGTAATTTTTTGTTTCTAGCATTTCCAAATGATTATTTCCTACCATTTTCATCTCTGTTAAAATTACTTTGAAAAGTCTACCTTTTTTTGCCAGGGCCCTTAATATGCAAAGCATAGTCATTTTAAAATCTTACAGTGTAACTGGCATTTCTACACAGTCATCTTGAATCCCTTTCATATTTCTAAATATTGCTCAAGGTTTGATGTGTGTGTGTTTATATATATTGCATATATAGTGTATGTATACTTTGTATGTGTATATAGATATGTGTATATATTTGCATTCTTATAGAAAAATTAAAATGAATGCTCAGAATTAGTGTTGATTATTAATGGTATCAACAAACTTAAACAGCCTATAAATATTATAATCATTAAGCAGTTAGGTACAAATAAAATCTCAGTTAGTCCCAATACTCTGATTTATGTAAAGCCAAAGACAAATCATATGTGGAATTAATGAGGTGGCCACTATATATCTACTTAATCTGATTTTAAATTGACAGCACTGTCATCTATTAACTTTAGGAGAAAATAATCAAACACATCAGCAAGCAGTATTGGTCTGAAATCTATTTATATAATTTTGCCTTCTGATTATGGATTATAAATAAGAAATTTAACTGTAAAATGAACTTTAATAAGTCAAATATGTTTGATTTGATTATGAACCTTGATTTAAACCAGTTTCCTAGTGATGAATTCACCACACATTTTATATTTTTCTGATTTAATTGGGGAAAGTAAAATTGCTCCCAATATTGGAATCAGACTTCCTTCTGAAGGATACAACATTTGTTGCAGTTCTTTATCTCAATTACCAGAGAAACACTCACAGAGAATATGTTTACAATTCCATTTTTATCTCTCAAAATACTAAATGTTATCTTTAAACGTACAGCCTTAAGCTTGAAAGATTATGCTTTATCTTTCATACAAGTCTGGAAAGATTAAGATGAAACCTTTTATTCTTTAGCATATTTCCTATCTAGTATATATGGCTAGTGAAATTTGAAAGCAGTAGCATGTTAATAATATTCTGTTTTGAATTTTAGAATTAAATCTTCAAGTAGTTTTTGCATTTTTCTTTAAGGTCATCTAGCAATATCCAGGGAGCTTCATACTCCAGAGTCAAATATTTAATTCTAATATAGTACTTTGCAATTGACCTTAAGTATACCACTTACCTTTTCTACTTCAGATCTTTTTCTCTAGGAGAAAGAAATAAATTTTATTATGGTAATTAAGTTTTTGTTAAGGATCTCTGGAAGGCACGGCTATGTAAAACATGTACATTTTGGCCTTTATATTAAACTGCTATAATGATCACTGATTTTTATGACTTTTAACTTTAATGGATTAAAATTAAATGTAGGCAAGAGAACATTAATACTATCATTTCAAAATATTATTTGCCAAGTTATGTGGAGTGTTCTCACATAATAATTCACAGTCCCTTCAATGAATATGGAAAACTTTATTTTTACTACCGATGAAGCTCTAAATGTGAACGAGGACACTGCTTTTACAGACTATTAACAGTCTAAATATGAACAAGAGTTCCTGAGTATCACCTCAGATTTCACCATCTTGTCCAACTCGGGAGATTTAGAGTAAGCCTATAAAAGTATGACATGTGAAAACTTTATCATCTTAATATAAACTCCGTAACTATTCTGAACAAAGATTCATTAAGACCATAATAGGAGCTGCAAGATGTCTCAGATGCTAAAAGATAAGGTAACTGAAAAAGTATCCTCAATGGCACCCCACTCCAGTACTCTTGCCTGGGAAATCCCATGGACAGAGGAGCCTGATGGGCTGCAGTCCATGGGGCCGCTAAGAGTCGGACTCTACTGAGCAACTTCACTTTCACTTTCCACTTTCATGCATTGGAGAAGGAAATGGCAACCCACTCCAGTGTTCTTGCCTGGAGAATCCCAGGGACGGGGGAGCCTGGTGGGCTGCCGTCTATGGGGTTGCACAGAGTCGGACACGACTGAAGCGACTTAACAGCCGCAGCAGAGTAAAAAAATTAAAGGAGTCAAGGGCAAATTTGAGAGAGTTCTTCCTGCTACAAAAGTTTTGCAGCATTATCCTTATCTCTGAATCCTAAACACTGTCCTTCTAGCATAACCAATAATACTCATACAGGCAATAATACTAGTTATGGCTTGCACTTATGATGTATATTCAGTTTATACATCTTACTATCATGACCCTTCATCCCCCGCCCAACATCTCTGAAACACAAGAATTTCAATTTTGAAACTATTTTGTAGGTAGGAAATAGAAGCCCAAAGGATAAGTTACTTGCTCACATTCACTCAGGATCTAAACATACTACTCTCTTTGTACAGTATCACATTTTATTTTAAAATTGAAATAGAGGTAGTGGGGAAAAGTTTGTCCTCTGTCTTCAACAATTAAAATTCCACTTCTGCACTGTACTCCTCATCATTTTCCCTCTTTTACAAACAAGAGGGAACAATTGTTGACTTCTTCAAGAAATCATTGACATTTGACAAATAGTCTGACATAAATGAGCAAAAACACGTTCACTTTTCATTGACATTTACTCATTCATTTATTCACTTTATTTTATTTTTTTTTTTGGCCCAATGGCACATGGGATCTTAGTTCTCTGACTGGGAATTGAACCCCAGGCCCTCAGCAGTGAAACCACAGATTCCTAACCGCTGAACAGCCAGAGAATTCCCAGGGAGCCATTGACATTCACCTCTTTCACGCTTGCAGCTACCAAAATACTGCTCTTTCTTTCTTTGAAACATCTATTAAATATGCCCTTTTCTCTTTAATTCCATCATAGTAATTCATATACCAATCTCAGAACAGCATAATAGTCTCTCTTTGCCTCTAGCTTCAAACTCATAATCCTGCCAGCTAAGTCTTTTAAAAATAAAACATTCAGCAAATGCCCCCAAAGACTGAATATAAAGAAAATCTCCAAGATTCCTAGTATCATTTAGGCCTTCATTATTGTATCTCTCATGTAAATTAGTGATGTTAGCTCATGATCTCCAATTTTGTTCCCTTTTAATATACCAGCCACTCTGTTTCTATAGTAACCATATTGAAAGGCAAATTTGGCCATGCTTTTCCCCCTTATACCAGTAATTTAGTAACTCCCAAGAAAAAGATATGCAAGAGGCCTACAGATAGCTGAAGAAAAGAAGAGAAATCAAAGGCAAAGGAGAAAGAGAAAGATGCCACTCAGCTGAATCCAGAGTTCCAGAGAATAGCAAGAAGAGATAAAAAAAGCCTTCTATAGTGAACAATGCAAAGAAATAGAAGGAAAAAATAGAATAGGAAAGACTAGAGATCTCTTGGGGCTTCTCAGGTGGTGCTAGTGGTGAAGAATCTGCCTGCTAATGTAGGAGATGCAAAAGACAGTTTCGATTCTTGGGTCGGGAAGATCCCCTTGAGTCAGAAACAGCAATCCACTTCAGTATTCTTACCTGGGAGATCTCATGAACAGAGGAGCCTGGTGGGCTACAGTCTGTGAGGTTGCAAAGTCATACATGACTGACTCTTAGTATGTGTGTCAGTCTAAGAATACTATGAGTACACATACATACTATGAGATCTCGTCAAGAAAGTTGGACATACCAAGGCAACATTTTATGCCAAGATGGGCACAATAAAGGAAAGACCTACTAGAAGCAGAAGAGATTAAGAATAGGTGGCAAGAATACACAGAAAACCATACAAAAAAACATCTTAATGAACCAAATAATGATGATGGTGTATCGCTCATCTAGAGCCAAACATCCTGGAATGTAAAGTCAAGTGGGCCTTAGGAAGCATTACTATGAAAAAAGCTAGTGGAGATGATGTAATTCCAGTTGAGCTATTTCAAATCCTAAAAGTGAAAAAAAAGTGATGCTGTGAAAGTGCTGCACTCAATATGCCTACAAATGTAGAAACCTCAGCAGTGGCCACAGAACTGGAAAAGATGAGTTTTCATTCCAATCCCAAAGAAAAACCATCCCAAAGAATGTTCAAACTACCGCACAATTGCATTCATTTCACATGCTAACAAGAGAAAGCTCAAAATCCTTCAATCTAGACTTCAACAGTACGTGAACTGAGAACTTCCAGATGTACAAGTTGGATTTAGAAATGGCAGAGAAACCAGAGATCAGATTGCCAACATCTGCTGGATCATAGAAAAAGCAAGGAAGTTACAAACACACACACCCACCAACCTACCCACCATCTACTTCTGCTTCATTGATTGTACTAGAGCCTCTTTGTGGCTCACAACAAATTGTGGAAAATTGTAAAAGAGATAAGAATACCAGACTACCTTACCTGCCTTCTAAGAAACCTGTATGCAGGACAAGAATCAACAATTAGAACCTTACATGGAACTATAGACTAGTTCAAAATTGGAAAAGGAGTATGTCAAGGCTGTATATTGTCACTCTGCTTATTTAACTTCTACACAGACTACATCATGTAAAATGTTGGGATGGATGAATCACAAGCTGAAATTAAGATTGCCAGGAGAAATATCAACAACCTCAGATACGCAAATGATACCACTCTAATGGCAGAAAGTGAAGAGGAACTACAGAGCCTCTTGATGAGGGTGAAAAAGGAGAGTGAAAAAGCTGGCTTAAAACTCAACATTCAAAAACCTAAGATCATGGCATCTGGTCCCATCACTTCATGGCAAATAGATGGGGATAAAGTGGAAATGGTGACAAATTTTGTATTCCTGGGCTCCAAAATCACTGTGGACTTGGACTGCAGCCATGAAATTAAAAGACATTTACTCCTTGGAAGGAAGGCTATGACAAATCTAGACAGTGTATTTAAAAGCGGAGACATCACTTTGTTGACTAAGGTTCAAATAGTCAAAGCTATGGTTTTTCCAGTACTCATGTACAGATGTCAGAGTTGGACCATAAAAAAGGCTGAGCACCAAAGAATTGATGCTTTTGAGCTATGGTGCTGGAGAGTACTCATGAGAGTCCCTTGGACAGCAAACCAGTCCATCCTAAGAGAAATCATCCCTGTATATTCATTGGAAGGACTGATGCTGAAGTTGAAGCTCCAATACTTTGGTCACCTGATACAAATAGCCAACTCATTGGAAAAGACCTTGATGCTGTGAAAGATTGAAGGCAGGAGAAGAGGACAACAGAATATGAGATGGTTGGATGACATTACTGACTCAATGGATATAAGTTTGAGCAAACTCTGGGAGACAGTGAAAGACAGGGAAGTTTGAAGATTGCTTCCATGGGGTCACAGAGAGTTGGACATAACTTAGTGACTGAACAACAATGTCCAAACATTAAAGGTTAAATCTAGACATTTTGCATGGTGACAAGGACCCTGTTATCCTGTTAGCCATTTCATAATAGTTGATTTTTCCTCAAAACTCATTTGCTGTCTGCTAACATTATATGGTGATTACAACCTCTGTGCATTTTCTCATGGTGATTTCTTAACCAAGAATCTTTTATACTACTCTTTTTCCCACTTGTACTTCCTTTCTCTCTCCTTCTCCTTATACACTTCTCATTTTTTAGGGTGCAGCTTAAGATCCATCTACTAAATAAAACATTTCTTTCCTTATTCCCATAATGCAGATGGAATTGAATTTTTTTTGTATTAAGGTCAAGTTAATTTACATTAAATTAGCCATTTTATTTGTACAATTTAGTGGCATTTGATACATTCACAATATTATGCAATCATAATTTATATGAATGTCAAAGGTATTTTCATCATTCCCTAAAAAAGTCATTGAACTTGAACAATTGGTGTCATATCTAAGAATCTGTAAACAAACCCAAAGTCATGAAGATTTACCCTGATGCTCTAAGAATTTGTAGTTTTATCTGTTAAATGTAGCTCTGTGATCTCTTTTGAGTTAATTTTGTTATATGGTGTGAGATAGGAATCCAGCTTCATTCTTTTATATGTGAATATTCAGTTGCCCCATCACCATTTGTTAGACTATCTTTTCCTTATTGAATAGTTTTGGCACCACTGTTTCCTTGGACATGAGTTTGAGTGAACTCCAGGAGTTGGTGATGGACAGGAAGGCCTGGCGTGCTGTGATTCATGGGGTCGCAAAGAGTCAGACACGACTGAGCGACTGAACTGAACTGAGGTTTTTAAATATAACAAATTATGTCATCTGCAAATAGTTTTACTCTCTCTACTTTGATGAATTTTATTTCTTTCTCTTGCCTAATTCTCTGGCTGACTAGAACTACCAGTACAACAATGAATAGAAGCAATCAAAGTGGGTATCCTTATATTTATCCTGATTTTAGTGAGTCTTTCAGTTTTTCAATATTGAGCAATATTAAATACAAACTTTCCTTAAATACCCTGAGACTGAGGAAATTATCTTCTAGGCCTAGTATGATTACTGTTTTTATTATAATGCATGTCAGATATTTTCAGATGATTTTTCTGGAGTAATTATTGTGATGCCTAAATTTTTGGTCAAATGGACTTGTCTAAGCAGTTCCCAGGTAGTTGATAAACATTATTTCTAGGTGTGTTTGTCAGAATGTCTCTGACAGATTAGCATTTGAACCAGTGGACTAAGGAAGAAATAATGCCCTCATCAAGGTGGGAGAGCATTGTCCAATCTTCTGAGGTCCTGAATAGAACAAAAAGGAGGAGGAAGGATGAATTTACATTCTGTTTGAGCTGAAATATACAGCTCCTCCTGCACTCAGACAGTGGCTCTCCTGATTTTCGGTCATTTGAACTCAGACCTGGACTTACATTGTTGATTCCCCCCTCATTCCCCAGTTCTCAGGTCTTCACACTCAGATTGTTATATCTTTACCTTTCCTGGTTTTCCTCCCTTTGGATAGCAGGTCATGAGACTCTTCAGTCTTCAAAACCATGTGAACCAATTCTTATAAATTCTTCACAATATATAGCCTACTGATTGTTTTTCTGGAGAACTCTGAGATAATCATGTTTTATTGTTTTTTTTTTCCTCTTTCTATTAATGCAGTGTATTGATGTTTCTTTTTTATTATAGTATACACTTTTATAGTATACCATTTCAATTATTTTCTTATTTTAAATGTATATTTAGCTATTTTCTTAGTTGTTATCTTGGAGACTATATTTGACTTCTTAAACTTAAAACAATCGAATTTGAATCAACACTACTTTAGCTTCAGTGAATACACAAACTTTGCTCCTGTATAGTTCCTTTCCTCCACATTCATGTTGTCAAAATCATTATACCTTTATGAATTGTGTGTCCTTTAACACCTTTTGACATAAATTTGTAAATATTGTTTTGTGCATTTGTCCTTTAAATGATACTGTGAAGAAAAGGAGTTAAAAACCAAAAATTCAGTAATACTGGCTTTAGAATTTACTTCTTGTAGTTACTTTTACTGCTGTTCTTTATTTCTTCATTTGCCATCTAGTGTCCTTTTATTCCTGAAAAATTTTCTTCAACAGTTATAAATAGGTCTAGTGGGGAAAAGATACTCAACTTTTGTTTACCTAGGAATGACAATTTTTTCTTCAAATCTTGAGGATAACTTTTTCATACTTCCTTCACTCATTGCTGCTGCTGCCGCTGCTAAGTCGCTTCAGTCATGTCCAACCCCATAGACGGCAGCCCACCTGGCTCCCCCGTCCCTGGGATTCTCCAGGCAAGAACACTGGAGTGGGTTGCCATTTCCTTCTCCAATGCATGCATGCATACAAAATCGCTTCAGTCATGTCCGACTCTGTGAGACCCCATGGACAGCAGCCCACCAGGCTCATCTGTCTACGGAATTCTCATTGGGTGCCCCTTAACATAAATTTGTAAATACTGTTTTGTGCATTTGTCTGGCCTCCTTGGTTTCTGCTAAAAATAATTAGCTGTTGATCTCTTTGAGAATTCATTATATGTGATTTGTCACTTTCTTTTGCTGATTTCAAGATTGTCTTCTGGTATTTTTTTTTCTGTATCATTTGTTCTCTGTTGTATGTAGTTTGTAAATTCTATTTTTTTAGCTTGTGGTCAGCTAGTGTCTTGACAGAAATTTCCTTTAACACGTGGAGTACGAACAAGACAGAAAACAAAGAGGAAAAAAGGAAGAAATGAGAAAACATTCTCTTAAGTATTTGCAGATGGAGCACTTTTTCAGTCTTAACCAGGCCATGTTGAACTCTGTCTTAGCTTCACTGCTTTCACTGAGACCAAATTCCAGTCATAAGTGGAAGTTTAAGGATGTCTCAGGTCACTCTGAGTGTGCTTCATGCTCTGGGTATATGCACGGATTTTTAAATTTCCTAGTATCCATGGTGCCTTCAACATTGTACTTTCCCAAGGACACACTCTCTCAAGCTTGTCCTCTGAGACATTTGGCATGTTTATTGTTTCCTCACCTGGAAGCTTCTGCTCAGGGTTGTTGTTGTTCAGACATGTCAACTCTGCAACCCCATGAACTGCAGCACATCAGGCTTCCTTGCCCTTCACCATCTCCCAGAGTTTGCTTAAACTCATATCCATTGATTAGATGATGCCATCCTACCATCTTATCCTCTGTCATCCCCTTCTCCTCCTGCCCTCAGTCTTTCCCAGCATCAGGGTCTTTTTCCAGTGAGTCAACTTTTCACATCAGGTGGCCAAAGTGTTGGAGCTTCAGCTTCAGCATCAGTCCTTCCAATGAGTACTCAGGGTTGATTTCCTTTAGGATTCACTGGTTTGATCTTATTGTCCAAGGGACCTCAAGAGTCTCAGGGTTGCATTGGTTCATTCATTTGCTTTACAGTGTTACTGAAGAATGTTTTTTTATGTAATCACATTTCCATCCTGAGAAACTTCCAAGGTTAGGTAAAACAATGTGGTCTGCAGAGAAGTCCCAACAAATGCATTTTCATCTACAACCAGAGACCAGGGACCTACATTGGGAACATTGACTACCGTTGCTTTAAGGCTGTCATAAAACTAGGGTGGAGCATGGGGCTACAACAAGTGAAACTGCTATAAAGCTTTTCAGCAATTTGCAAATAACCTTTTTCTTGATTTAGCATTTATTTGCTTTGTTGCCATAAACCTTTAATATTTTTTCAGACTTTAGACAAAGCTGGTTCTACAATTTTTTCTTTTTTTTTTTAACTGTCTACTGAGCTACCCACTTCCCCATTTTCACTGATGTCTACCCGGATTGGGCTTTCCTGATAGCTCAGCTGGTAAAGAATCTGCCTGCAACACAGGAGATCCTGGTTCGATTCCTGGGTCGGGAAGATCCCCTGGAGAAGGGAAAGTCTACCCACTGCAGTATTCTGGCCTAGAGAATTCCATGGACAGTCCATGGGGTTGCAAAGAGTCAGACACGACTGAGCCACTTTCACTTCACTACCTGGATTAATCACTTTTGATTGTGTCCCAGTTTTTTCCCCACATCATTCATAATTTTATTATTAACATATTCATAAATTTATTTCTTCACACATTAGTATTCCGCCGATGGACAATAACTTTCTTAAATGTAGAATCTTTCCCAAATCTAACACTGGCATACCATGTGTACTCATGGATATTTAGTAAATGAACTAACAAGTGTGACATATAATTGATCATAAAAAACAAAAAGACTCTATACATTTAAACATATGTAAATTTATCATTCAAATCACATTATAATTGTTAAAAATATTGTCAAACTCAGAGTTTGAAATCAGATAAAATTGAATAAAGAAATTTTATCATGGATTATGAAGTCTAGTAAGGTTTAGGTCATATATCAAATTGTTGACACCTGTAAAAATTAGGGTCAACATTTGTAGTGTTGGATTATTGCTCCAATCATTAAGCCAACTCTCTATGAAGACTAAAGTTTTTTACTCCTAAAACACCAGTAACAAGGCTTTCAAAAATTAAAAGAATGGAAATGAAATAATAAAATTTCTAAGTCTTAAAACAATCATTGTTGAGGTTGCAACTGTTTTTCTTGAAAATGTTAATTTGTTTTAAATGTTGAGACTTAGCTTTCCAAATTATAATGGATTTACTAGCAGCATCTGTTTTTAAAATTAGTTCTTTTTCTTAAGTGAGTTTTATTTAAATAACTTGTTTAAAAAGCTTTATTGTAAAAACAGATACTGCTGGAAAATATTTTGTTTTTCAGAATCCAAAAGTTTTTAGGCTTAGTAAAATTATTTTAAAATGGTCACACTTGTTTTTTTTCAGTCTCAAATCAAATCAAGTGTTTATTTGTGAGTCATTATAGCAAGGAGAGACAAGAAAGCCTTCCTCAGTGATCAATGAAAAGAAATAGAGGAAACAATAGAATGGGAAAGACTAGAGATGCTTTCAAGAATATTAGAAATACTAAGGGAACATTTCATGCAAAGATGGGCACAATAAAGAAAAGAAATGGTATGAACCTAACAGAAGCAGAGGATATTAAGAAGGGGTGGCAAGAATACACAGAAAAGCTATACAAAAAAGATCTTCATGACCCAGATAATCATGGTGTGATCACTCACCTAGAGCCGGACATCTTGGAATGCAAAGTCGAGTGGGCCTTAGAATACATCACTATAAACAAAGCTAATGAAAGTGATGGAATTTCAGTTGAGCTATTTCAAATCCTAAAAGGTGATGCTGTGAAAGTGCTGTACTCAGTATGCAAGCTAATTTGGAAACCTCAGCAGTGTCCACAGGACTGGCAATGGTCAGTTTTCATTCCAATCCCAAAGAAAGGCAATGCCAAAGAATGCTCAAATTACCTCAAAATTGTGCTCATCTCACATGCTAGCAAAGTAATGCTCAAAATTCTCCAAGCCAGGCTTCAATAGTACGTGAAATGTGAACTTTCAGATGTTCAAGTAGATTTAGAAAAGGCAGAGGAACCAGAGATCAAATTGCAAACATTTGTTGGATCATCGAAAAAGCGAGAGTTCCAGACAAAAATCTACTTCTGCTTTATTGACTATGCCAAAGCCTTTGACTGTGTGGATCACAACAAACTGTGGAAAATTCTTAAGAGATGGGAATACTAGACTACCTGGCTGGCTCTTGAGAAATCTGTATGCAGGTAAAGAGACAAAAATTAGAACCAGACATGGGACAACAGACTGGTTCCAAATCAGTAAAGAAGTTCATCGAGGCTGTATACTGTCACCCTGCTTACGTAGCTTATGTGCAGAGTACATCATGAAAGATGTTGGGCTGGATGACGCACAAGCTGGAATCAAGATTGCTGGGAGAAATATCAATAACCTCAGATATGCAGATGATACCCCCCTTGTGGCAGAAATTGAAGAAGAACTAAAGAACCTCTTGGTGAAAGTGAAAGAGGAGAGTGAAAAAGTTGGCTTAAAACTCAATATTCAGAAAACTAAGATCATGGCATTTGGTCCCATCACTTCATGGCAAATAGATGGGGAAACAATGGAAACAGTGACAGATTTTATTTTTTTGACTCCATAATCACTTTCACTGATCACTGCAGCCATGAAATTAAAAGATGCTTGTGACTTGGAAGAAAAGTTATGACCAACCTAGACAGCATATTAAAAAGCAGAGACATTACGTTCCCAATAAAGGTCCGTCTAGTCAAGGCTATGGTTTTTCCAGTAGTTATGTATGGATGTGAGAGTTGGGCTATAAAGAAAGCTGAGCACTAAAGAATTGATGCGTTTGAACTGTGGTGTTGGAGTAAACTCTTGAGAGTCCCTTGGACTGCAAGGAGATCCAACCAGTCCATCCTAAAGGAAATCAGTCCTGAATGTTCATTGGAAGGACTGATGTTGAAGCTGAAACACCAATACTTTGGCCACCTGATGCAAAACATTGACTCCTTGGAAAAGACCCTGATTCTAGGAAAGATTGAAGGCAGGAGAGGGGATGAAAGAGGATGAGATGGTTGGATGGCATCACTGACTCAATGAACATGAGTTTGAATAAACTCTGGGAATTGGTGATGGACACGGAAGGCCGGCATGCTGCCATCCACGGAGTCTCAAGGAGTCGAACACAACTGAGTGACTGAACTGAACTGAACTGATAGCAACAGTAACAATTCAAACATATTTTCTTTTCCTGAGGATATATTTGTTTTATATCAATTATGTATTTACATTTATATGATATTTATACATTTAATCATCTCTACACAGTTTGTTAATTAATTTGAACTCTTGATAAATAGAACAATGCTGAATTTCAGATTTCATATAAATCTTGCAAAATTACCTAATATTTTTAACAAAATAAATTTATCAAAGTTTGGGATTATATGAAGTTAGATTTCAGCTATTGATAGCTGATCCAAATCTGATTCACAGTTGTTCCTAGGTTGTGTATCATTAGTGGTTCCACCTTAAAGTCTAAACTGTTAAATGAATCATCGACCTTTTGGTGCAACCTAAATTCTGTTCTGTTCATTTCCTACAGCCCAGCACTATGAGGTTGCTAAACACAATTTAGGCTCACAGCCTTTTAGTGGTTTTGATTGGCTTATGGTCTCCAGAGACAGCTCTCTTTGTAAATCTATTTTCCGTATTGCCTGTTTCTCTTAAATCTTGTTTTTCTAACCTTAAGTGACTTGATATGCCAGAAGTTGAATTTTTATTTCCTCTGTCCTAAAACACTGGAAAATCTTTGGTTAGCAGACACATTACTGAACTTCTCAATCACTCATTCTGTGCTGTTTACAAATGAAAATACTGTTGAATATGAGTCTTACCTCTGAGTATATATATTTTTTTCTAGAGTCTTAGCCCTTTAAAGCCTATCAACCTTGGTAGCTCTCTAATGCTTTCAAACAGAATTTTGTTTTTTTTTTTCAGGTTAGGCCCTTTTTGTTGGAGGCAGTTGTTTGTATAAGATACACCATCATATACAAGGAAATTTTTGTTTTGTTATATATCCTTCTTGAATGTTTATGCTAAAACTTCTGTAATCTTTCTTTAAGAAATTATTTTTAAGAATTCTAGGGTGTGGATGAGTAATGTTTGTATGTACACATGTTGATTGTGGAGTGTAATAAACTTAGAGTAAAAAGTCTTCCTATGACAGTATTGAACAACAAGAAAATTTCTTTTAGTTAAAAATGTATCTGTTAAGTTTACAACTAATCAGTGTTTCTAGTAGCTCAATAATTGTTTACTCCTTTTTGTTTCTTGTATTAAACTCATTGTTTTCATAGTCAGTTTAAAACCAAATCAATTAAGTTTTAAATTTGTTTTAATTTCCTTTATATATAATTAAAAGTACCACCTTCTTACTAATTAGGCATATGACTTAATTGAATGTGGCTTATTAGTAAGTTAGTGACCATAGCTATGACATGACTCATATACCATAAAATTCTTGCTGATCTTTTTGATTAGCATATATCTCAGAGTAATCATCTGACTGGAAAAGCAAGTACTTGTTTTCTTTCAATATCAGTTTAATTTAAATGCATCAATTTGGCAATGTTAGGTATATGTCTAGAATTTTAAAAATGATAATATTATATATTGTGCATTGACACATTTATTATATTAATATGCATGTTTATTAATGTATAATCAGATTTAACAAGACTTTATTAGATCAGTGAATTAATTAAAATCTGTTGTATTTTAGGCAAATTTCTTCTATGGACCTTAAAACAGAACATAATAGAAAGCACCTTCTTATACCTTATGGTGAAGATTAAATCAGTAAACATGCATAAAGTATATACAAATTTATTAGAAGAAAATCTGGTACACAGTAAGCACTAATGTCTGTTGTTATCATCATTATCATGATCATAGTAGTATACAGGGTTTTTGATACAAATTGTGTAGACTTAATTGGGTAATTTAAAAATATTTACAAGATAATCTGAACTCCACAAAATTTTTAAACTACAAGGCAAATTTAAAACCAGTCCCCTTGTAGGATAGGTTTCCAAAGTAGTAAAATTATTGATATTGTCATCACCATGGATACACATGCTTATTTTAGGGTGGAGAAGACCAGAAAAACATATTTTTTTACATATTGTTCAAAGCTCACTAAATGAAATGTTTAATTTCTCTGGGTAAGAAGTTTGCCTAGTTAATATTTATAAAACAGATAATGCTGCTGCTGCTGCTGCTGCTAAGTCGCTTCAGTCGTGTCCGACTCTCTGCGACCCCATAGATGGCAGCCCACCAGGCTCCCCCTTCCCTGGTATTCTCCAGGCAAGAACACTGGAGTCGGTTGCCATTTCCTTCTCCAAAACAGATAATAGGTAATAGCAAATATATAAAAATTGTCAAATAATGTCCAGTACTATGATTTAGCTCTTTATTATTGTACCTTGTGAGGTGATATTACCAGCATGATCTTTGATCTTTTTTCTTGTTTTTTTTTTTTCTTCCTCAAGTAACAGGAAACTCATTAACATCCATAGGTGATTGCCATGAAAAAACACCTCTTATTTACAGATTTTACATATTTACAGAAATTCTTAAACATTAATCATAGCTAGAGCTTAAGACTGTGGAATCATAAACTATATTATTATGTAGATTTTTAGTAATCCAAAAATTATTTGTAACCATCAAAAGAGATACATCATAGTGTAAACTTTGTAGCATTGTTTTAATACATTTTTGTTTTTTGGTCATAATAACTAATTTCTGCTTGCCTATGGTGCTGTTGTGCCTCGTTTAGTTTGTTTATCTCTCTCTGCTGTGCAGTAGGTCCTTGTAGGTTATCTGTTTTATACATAGTAGTGTGTATATTTTAATCCCAAACTCCTAATTTATCCCTCCACCCTTTCCCCTTTGGTAACCATGAGTTTGTTTTCTATGTCTGTGGGTCTATTTCTGCTTTGTATATAAGTTCATTGCATCATTTTTTTAGATTCTACAAATAGGTGGCATCATATGATACTTGTCTTTCTCTGACTGATTTCACTTAGTATGATCTCTAGATCCATCCATGTGTTGCTGCCAATGGCATTATTTCGTGGCTGAGTAATATTCTATTGTGTATGTGTCACTCTTCCCCTTTCCATTCATCTGTCGATGGATGTTTAGGTTGTTTCCATGTCTTGGCTATTTATTGTAAACAGTGCTAGTGCTGCAGTGAATGTTGGGGTGTATGTATTGTTTCAAATTATGATTTTCTCTTGATATATACCCTGGAGTGAGATTGCAGGATCATTTAGTAGCTCTAGTTTTAGACAAACAATCTTATAACGGGTTGGTTGATAAACATATCCATACTCAGATTTTATTAAATTCCTATTTAGCTGTATTTGCTCAACCACATTTGCTTAACGAGTTTATAGTCTCTTGTCAGATTAATATAAATTTCTTAATTCCCCTCACATCATTAAAAGCAGTGAACTTCATTAATGGTACTAAGACTGAAAAGAAATACAACATTAGAAAATCAAAACTCCTGGATCTCACTGTAGCAAGTGTTGAAATAAAATAGTCCGAGTAAATAATGTTGGCATGCTTAGTATAAAATCTCCAGTGTCTATCCTTACATAGTTGATATGCGTTTGTGTTGCTTCAAATTTTTCTCTATTATGGATAAAGCTTTTGCAAGTATTGTGGTACAGACTATTGTACAAACATGTAATTTTATTTCTCTAGGAAAAATACCTTGGAGAAAGATTGAGGACCATATGGAAAGTGAATATTTAAGTGTATATGACATTAACAATGTTTCATAAAGTAGCTAAGTTGTTTTCCACTACCACCAAACATGTATGATATTCCAGTTGGTATACTTTCTTGTCAATACTTGGTATCTTCAGATTTTGAAAATCTAACCATAATGATTTTAATGGATGTATAGTGCCATCTCTTTGGGATCTTAATTTGTCTTTCCCTGAGAAATAATTATGTTGAATGATTTATTCACTTCCTATTCATATATATTTCTTGGAGAAATATGTCCCAATTTTCTGTTAGGATTTATTGAACTTCTTAGCAAATGTCTTCCTGAAGTCTACTGCTAATTTGACCCGGTTACCTAGGAGAGAGATTTACAAGGTTTTTCTGGTTTGTCTGGTAAGAATGAGACCTTTCACACTTTGTTTGAGTTTCAGGGATTGTTCATCTTATTACTTTCTGTGTCATCTTTTTTTTTTTTTTTTTAATCTGGCCTCAGATAAATTCCTTTCATTCATGTGTAGATATTTAATACCTAAAGTTAAAAAGTGCAAAAAAGCATACAGTTTATAGCTTGGCTAATGCTCACTGTGTTAAGTTCATAAAATATTGTCTTCATTATTTAACTATACATTTTATAACTCTTCTAAGTATTTAAAATACCAGACTAAGAAAAAACAAACAAGAGTGTGATTAGAGTTATTTTATCTGCTACAATCATTGCACACTGTTTTATTTCTTTATTATCCCTGTAGTCATTTAAATCTTACTGATATATAGAAATGTTTATGTATCCAGTCTCAAGAAATAGGAATAGTGACTTAGAGATTCTGAGTCAGCAAGGCCAGAGCGATTTTCAATTTATTTCCATGATAGGAAAAAGTGATTTCTTGAGTCTTCCATATTAATTTGATTTATGGTTTTTTAGACTATTCCTACTTAAATAACATCCATCTTTTGTAGTGTCACTAAGACTCTTCAAGCCCATAGCATTTACTCCAGTCAACTTCCTTCCCAAGTTTCCCAAGTTATATACATGGGTTTTGGTCCAGTTTAATATTTATATCTTTGTTACTCTGTGTATCACAGGCTTCATCAGAAGGTTCTATCTCCCAGAAGTGAGAGACTGATTTTATTTCATATCCATCTAGGTACACTGACTAATTTATTTATTTGCTATATTCCATAAACCTGAACATGGGTATATTTGCTAAACTTCTCCTTCCTACCTAGTGGGTTGGTTTATTCACAGTTACACATCTCTCTCTATCCATCTAGGAGAAAATGTATTTTACTATATGAAAAGATATATAATTAGTAAAAGAAACCAAACACTGCATATTATGTATGTATATGCACATATGTATATATAATTATAGCATAATTCTGTCTTGATATGGTCAAACTTTACAGCAAAACGATTTTTGGTATTTTTCTGTTTATCTTCATTATTTGATTATCAACCAATTCTCACAACTTTTTATACTTTTACCTTCTTTGAATAAAATATACTTCTTTTTCAGTATTTGATATCAAATTTTAACAATTTAAGCAGGGGGAGGTCCTGTTGGCTGACCCTTTGTCCTTTAAAAATTATCTAGGGATTTTTTTTTTTTTTTAAAGGTTTTTGGCAGTAAGTACATATACATCTTTTTTTCTTTTTAATTACAACATGGAATGAGGTACTCTTTAAGTAATGGACATTTCTTTTAAAAGATGGTATTTCAAACCAAATCTTGTTAGCAGGGATATATAATAAATTTATTTCATTTAGTAAGTTTTTATTGTGCATATATTACACACAGAGGGTTGTTTTTGATACAACCAAATAAGATCCTTTTCTCTTGATTTTATATTAAATTTAGTTCAAGTGGAATTATCTTATAATTTATTTTTACTAATATTTTTGATGTTGCTGCACTTATTATTAATAACTTTATCAGAATACTGTGTTTATTTTCATTTATAGCACATAATATATAAAGGATTTAGGGTTATATGTGTTCTTAATATTTAATACTTACATATTTCAAGAAAGAATACATATTTAGGGCTGAAAGTCATAGTTTCAAACTTTTTCATTTTTTTCTAAACAAAGATTTTACACAAAAGAAAAATGTATTGTCATAATGTGTAGGCAATTACTTACCTGGACAAGGCATGTTGCTTCAAGTTTCAGGGTATCTTGGAAATATCTGAAAGAATTAGGAGCAAATGATATGCCTTCTTGTGCAGCAACTTGGCATGTTGATAGATCAGTATTCCCAACAAAACGCCACTATAATTACACTGTAATCACAAAGGTCAACATGCAGATCTTTTTGATCACACTTCACATCTTATGCCTTGCTAAATCGATAATTTAATATGGAACTCTTTAAATGCGAAGCTCATCACCTTCCCCATTTACTGGTCTACTCCTGTCTACTTAGCAAGTAGTAATAGAAAGAAAGATTAAAAAAAAAAAAAACAAGCAGGCTATCAAATTTTTTTTTATTACTCCATATGTATTTGTTAATTTGTTTAGAGTTTTGTTGGAGAGAAGGAAATGGGAGGAGATTGGCAATTACATTGCTCCAAAGTCAAAAATAGAAAACATTTGCTAATTGAGAGCAGTGTTTCTAGTAATCTAGTAACTATAGAAAAATAGTAATAATCAAGTGCTCTTTTCCTTCATCAGAGATAGTGATAACTCACTAAATATTAAGAACACATATAACCCTAAATCCTTTATTTGCATTAAACTTTGTAAATATCCCAATATTTCTTGAAAATAAAAATGAGAAATGAAATCCTCAGTTTGTCAGATTTAGCCTGATGGTAAACAGTTTATAAATGAAATTTAGTCATATGTTGCTTAATTTCATTCTTAGAACACATAACGTAGTTAATTTTGACTCTTCAGCAGGATAAAGTTTGGGGGGTAGCGAGATATTTAGGTAGTGGGATTGGTCTGAGTAGCATGAGTGACCAGATATACTGGGAACAGACAAGCCTGTACTGTGGTCCACCTTTTTCTCCCACTAACTGGAATATCATTTTAACCTCCAGAAACTTAGTTTCCCTACCTATGAAAGAATGGTTGCTAAGCTAGATAATATTTAATATTCTTTTATATTTGATCATTCTATTAAGTTTTCAAAGAACTTCTGGTGAAAGTTGATCTGAAAGAGAAGAAAATGGGGAGGCTGATTTAGGATGGTGAGATGATGATATTCCATCCATATGAAACACACAAAGGATAATCCCGTTTAATATGTCAATTCTATATTTTATTTGTTCTGCAATACATAAGATAATTGCACACTAAATGCATGTCAGAACACAAAATATTCATTGTAAAACAGAATAAGAAGAAAACATATGTGTAATCAGTGTAGCTACCCAGATAGGATCTTGTCACTATATTAAGAATTGTAATACCCCTGTGTTTTTCCATAATATGATTTTAGTCATCTCAAGTCCAGATATATTTTCTCCTTAAAGTATTCATGTAAAATAAATAGTCCTTGACACCTAATCTTCCAAATATGTAATTTCAAGTATTTCTCACCCACCGATTTTCATAATGATTTCTATTACTTAATCTAATAATACAAGGTCATCAAATTTTGGACATCACTCCCACTTATGATTCTACTACTGAGAAGTATTTTATTATCAAATTTGGCTTCAGTCCCTTGACAATAATCTTACTTGCTTATGTCCAAACATTATATATTTACATTTAAACCAAAATAAGTGATGGACTAGAATACTGTGTGCAGGAGTGTGGGGAGATAGCTTAGGATTCTCACCTTCCATTAGCATGAGAAAGGGAAATTCTGAAAGCAGACAGAACTGAAATGACCCCTGGTGGGCCCAATGCACACGCAGCCTGGACACATTCTTCTTGAGCCCCACAACCAGTCTCATGGTCTATAAGAATCCACATCTTCCCTAAGGATTTTTGCTAATTTTGTCAGCACTTTCATTCTCCTGGCCTCCTCTGCTTCTTGGGTGGTGACTTCTTAAACTGTCACCTTTGTTCTGTTCCGTGCTGAGGCTCTTATGAATTTTAGTTGTCTTTTTTGTTCTCTCAATCAAAAGATACTCCCATAAAACATTCATTTCTTTGGTAGATGTATTTAATTCTTTGCAGGAGTTTTAGATGAAGTCACATCACACATCACAGCAGCTAAGCCATTTTTATAAAACCCACATTTGTTGGTTCCTTGCTTCTTTTCTCTTCACACTGCCTTATTATGCAGAGCAGTTCAATTCTTAACTGATTTTACATCCTCATTTGCACACCCATGTGTTTGAGATACACAGCAGGGAAAATGTTCTTCTGTGCAGTACACTAAGGAAGAGAGTGGTACTTGTGGATAATTTTCTCCTTACAGAGACAGTATGTAAATGGGATGTATTATCATACAGAGCTGGATCCAAACCTGATTACACTGAGAGGAGAGAAGCTGTAGTAATGAACATCTGGGTATGATTTTAGGAGCCAATCCAGTAGAATTCTTTAGCAAGAACTTTATCAAAGAAGCTATTTCTAACTCCTGGTAATTAGCATATACTACAATGACTGAATGATTGTACGTTGGCTTAGTTCCCTAGCAGTTAGGCCTTCTATAGACATGTTGATTCCATCAGAATATTTCAAAGAAATAGAACATGATAAGCTAGAATCAAAAATTGATCGGTTACTCTAATAACAGTCTTAAAGACTCTTTGCCGTAAAGGTGGATACTTACAGCCTCCCATTCTCTGTAACATGTGGAGTGCTGGAGGGATTCACCTCATTCTGTACTCCTCTATTCCATCCTTGGATACGGAATGACTGATGTGTCTGTGTTTCTGTAAAAGTCTTTCTCAGCTTGTGAGTTTTTATACCTAACTCCCCGTCTTTGTTGTAAGCATCCTGCCATGGCCCTTAAGGAAGAGTTAGCAACTGTATGCAGATGAACGCTGAATCTGGGACTCCCTGAAAAGATAAACTGTAACCCATGCTTTCCTTGAAAGTTGAAAAACATTGTTAAATGTTGTTCTACTTTGTTCTCTCCAGTGTTTGATAACTTCCCTCTCCATTCATTGCTGCCAGAGTGAAAGTTACCTGTTACATCTTTTCTTGAAGGAACTTGTCATATTTTGGATTTTTAGTAACTAGGTGGTCACTTTGCCAAATATCTCTGGCTTGTTTAACATTTTTGCTTGCAAATTATTATAATTATTCTCATCGTTAGTGTTGCAATGACATTTCTCTTTCTGTATTCTAGGGGAAGCAGCAGTTTTAAGCCATGATTTTTAAAACATTTATCTCACTTTGCAAATTACACATTTAGCAATAGCAGGATATTTTACTAAAAACATTTAAGAGAATTGTTGCTGTTTTAATCCTTAAGTCGTGTCCGACTGTTTTGAGACTCCATAAACTGTAGCCTGCAAGTTCTTCTCTGTCCATGGGATTCTCCAAGCAAGAATACTGGAGTGGGTTGCCATTTCCTTCTCCAGAGGATCTTCCTGACCTTAGGGATCAAACCTGTGATGGCAGGCAAATACTTTATCACTGAGCCACCTGGGAAGCCATTTAAGAGAGTATAGTATTTTTAGTATAAAGTAAGGTGATCTCCTGATAATGAATAACTGATAGTCCAATATCTAAGAAAATATGATTTATGAGAATATTATGAAAATATTAATAACATAACATTAAAGCTGACTCCTTCTGAATGAAATTCTCACACATGCTAACTACAATATAGATAAAATTTGAATTTATTATGCCAACCAAAATAAACCAGACACAAAAGGAAAAATATTTTATTATTCCACTCACATGAGGTACTTATAGTGGTGATATTTATGAGGACAAAAAAATATAAAAGTTTCAAACTTTATCTGGTGGTTGCCAAGGGTGAGTTATTGTTCAACGGAGACAGAGTTTTAATTGGGGGAACATGAAACAATTATGGAAATGAATGATGATATTGGTCATACAACAGTACAAGTGTATATAATGCCACTGAAACGTACAGTAAAAATGATTAAACACTAAATTTTATGGTTTGTATATTTGACCATAATAAAAACAAAAATGTTATTTGAAATATATATTAAAACCATTGAGAAGTTGTTTCTAAACCTGAGGTTGGGAGATATAAGAGGAAATGAGAGCATCTTGTTTTGCCAGAAAGTAATATAGCACTCAAGAAAAAGGAACATACAATGTCAAAAAGATAGAAGCCAGACTAAAAACATTCCCAATGGCTGAAATTAGAACAATTTGAGCAACAAAATAAATAGTAACATTGGATTATGGCCAGAATAATAAAATAAATATGTATGAATCCATACTGATGATAGTAGATGATTGAATGAAGGCATAAAATGGGAGGAAAGGGACAGCACTTCTTTGCAAAATTAATAAATATAGAAAGAATAAAATAGAAAAACAACATTAGTAATCACCACAGTAATAATTGCTGCAGGCAAGATCCACAGATCATGCTAATACTAGAGGGCAAAAGTTTAAGGAGGAAATATTTTCACAGTCTCAAAAGATATTCCTTAATATATTTTTGGATTGCAGGTGGAAAAAAAATAACATATTGGAGAAATGTGTTTGACAATGTAGAGTTAAACTATTTTTTTCCCTCTGCAATAGATAGATAGATAATCCCCCTTGATGTCATGACTAAGTTGGGCACATCACCCCCGTGGTATTCTCCCCCTAGATTCATAATATCACCTGCATCATGAAAAACACCCTCAACACCCCACAAGTCAATGGAATCTATGGAATTCTAAACCAGTATTTTTCAAGCTTGTTAAGATCAAGAAAAATCTGTCATAATTTGGAGGATGTAAGATGTATGACCATTGAATTCAGTGTAGATACTGAATTGTATCCCAGAATGGAAAGAGGATATTAGTGAAAATATGGTGAAATATGAATAAATTGTGTAGTTAATAACTAATTTCTTTATTTCAATAATTGTGCCGTGGATATACAAGATGTGAAAATTAGTGTAAACTATACCCTGTTTTTGAAGCTGTTCTGTTACTTTAAAATTACTTCCAAATAAAAGAAGTTTAAAATATAAATTTCATCCACTTATTACGATAGGACTTTGGAGGCCATCATTTCTCTAGTTTTTAGATATTTGAAAGTAACAAAACATTATTTGTTTATGTGTATGTACATTCATTGACTATTCATTCATCCATTCATTAAAAGGTACTCTAATATTTAATTTTCACTGAATTACTTAGGTTTTGCAACTTACAAATAAATATAGGGATATTAATCATCTTATTTTAGAGTTTTTAAACAGTACATAAAGTAATATTGACCAGTTTCTCATTTTGGAGCCTTGTATGCTATTATACAGGTAATAAAATATACATCTTATCCTTTAAAGACCTAGAACTTTAACTACCTAGAAAAAGTTTTCACATTAATGTTACTCTGTTGAAGTCTGATTCTTGTTCTGAGTGATGATTGTAACTAATAATAATTGTTAATTATCTACCAAACCTTTATCAAGGTGATTGTTAATTTGTCATTATTTACTGTTCAAAATGCTCAGAAAATAGAAAAAAATATATCTGAGGAACAACAGAGCAATCTAAAAGGAATAGTTTCTCTGCTCTCCTGTCTAATGTTTAGTTACAACCATTTTAAAATGAAAGAATATTTCCTAATCATGAACTCAAAATCTACAATGAGAATATTAAAAGCAAGATGCTACAATTTATTCTCTAACCAAACAAAAACAGATTTAATGAAGATATAACATCCTCTCTTCATTCAAATAATTTCACTATTCTTCAAGGAAGCTTTCAGTAACTAAGCTATCAAAACATAAGTTGTGTACAAACCACCAAAATAAATATATAAAAACACTTCTTTGGGGATATAGAACCATCTGCTTATCTTGCATACTCGCAGTTGCTACAAGAGTTGATTTCTGACTTGAAAGATTCTTTCCCAAGGGCTGTAAGGCTATCTATCACTATGCTTGACAAAGAGTAGAAAATCTGACAGTTGTCAGAAAGGATTTCTATGAGCTTCCTAAAAATGAAAGACAAATTCTTTTGATGTTTGTCTGAGTGATCTTAGCTCAGAAAGTGCCAGAGAAATGATTAGAAATGATCATTTTATTTTGAAAGATATTGCTAATTGATAATGAAATTATAGTAATGTCATCTGCAGAGTAGCCTTGAATCAAAACTGTAAAGTAGATGAGTTTTAAAACTGAGAGCTCTCTTAGTGGAAATTATTCTACACTTTTTTTTTTTTCCACTCTACCAAGGTTTCTGGGGCTTCCCTCAGAGCTCAGTTTGTAAATCATCTGCCTGCAATGCAGGAGACCCAGGTTTGATTCCTGAGTCAGGAAGATCCCCTGGAGAAGGGAATGGCAACCCACTCTAGTATTCTTGCCTGGGGAATCCCATGGAGAGAGGAGTCTGATAGGCTACAGTCCACAGGATTACAAGAGTCGGACACAACTTAACGACTA
Organism: Capricornis sumatraensis; assembly: GCF_032405125.1. NCBI lineage: Eukaryota > Metazoa > Chordata > Mammalia > Artiodactyla > Bovidae > Capricornis > Capricornis sumatraensis. Next base: position 39,228,605 of record NC_091073.1, on the reverse strand, counting down.
AACCTCCACTGCCGCTGCCATGGTTTCTAATTCTGCAATCTTTGTACCTTCTAGTGCCACCCCTGCAATTCTTTATTGTTCATATATACTTGTGTGTGGAAATTTGACTTGTGCTGCCCTTCTGATCTCCCTTCTTTCCTTCCTTCCTCTATTCCTTCCTTTTGAGAAGTTTCTATAGAGTGTTTACTATGAACTGGGCTCTAGGTTAGTGTCCCTGATTCAGACGGTGAAGAATCTGCCTGCAGTGAGGGAGATCCAGATTCAGTCCTTGGGTTGGGAAGATTTCCCTGGAAAAGGAAATGGCTACCCACTCTAGATAGGGGTACCCATTCTTGCCTGAAGAATCCCATGAACAGAGGAGCCTGGTGGGCTACAGTCCATGGGGTCACAAAGAGTCAGACACGACTGAGTGACTAACACTTTTATTTTCAGGCTCTAGGTCAGAAGATCAGTACATCATTGTGAATAAAATAGTCACAGGTCTTAATCATACACAGAGTGTGGATTACTGTCTAGCAGATAAGAAAGACAATAAAAAAGTAAACAAGTCTAACACATTGCTTATATTCTGCAATGTATCTCCTTAGCTTGCCTCTAGCATTAGTTAATGTCAGTTGTGGTAGGCAGTTCCGGTGAGACGAGACTTACTCGGTGTTCACACTTTTCCAGTCTGTACACTGAGCATCTTATCCTGTTTCTTCTGCAGTGCTTTCTCCAATATCACTAGAACTCTATTGGCATCTGGGTATGTGGTACGGAGAAGGTTTGCAGAGCAGAAGCCCCAAGTAGGCGATCTCCAGCCTGTGGAAGAAAGCAGCAGGTGGGTAAATACTCCAAGCTTTTATCTGTTGATAAGAGGAAGTAATTTCTGGGATCCTTTTTGAAAAATTCTCAAGGGCCAATAGTAGAGTTGAGCTTCTGTAGCTCACTAATGTGAAATATATAATGTTCCCTGATAGAGGACTTTCTTGATTCTGTAACTTATTCACTTTGTTCCATTACGTCTCTCTTCTGGGCTTAATTTCCACCATCCCCAAATATCTACACCTGAGTCCCTATCTGAGGTTCAGCTTCTGGAGGATCAAAAATTTAAAAACTGTACATTCACTGAATAAATGCATAAGTGAGATTCGTTTTAATGACTAATAAGAAAAATGTGTTGCAACAGTGAAATATTGGTGCATTTTTCAGGAGAGTGAGGAGGTTTGTAAGGAGTTAATTCTGTAGTTCTGGAATTGCCCTGAGCAGGTTTTCTTGAAATAGCTCCAGGGTAACGGCCTCTGATAAGGTATGAAATGCACTGGTTAATACAGTGGAACCTGTGATGAGTTTGGGGATGATTTGTTTAAGCTTGCTTCTGGTGTTTATTGAGATCAGTGAGGTTGACAATTTGTACTTTTGAGATACCTGGAGGGCTCTGCCAACAGCACTCTTTGCATAACAAGAAATATACCCACAATGCAAGCAAGGCGTAAGAAGCTCCATCTGAGACTCCATTTCAGGCTTGCAGGTATTATGAGTCCACCTTGGTGGTTTCTGATCAGAGACAAATAGTATATAGTCTATTATGGTTATTAGAAAGCAAGAAAAATTCAAGCTTGAGTTTGTAATGCAATCACAGATCAAGATGCATGCTCTTATTTTAATGTTTTTGCTGTATTCATAAAATAAATAAATAAATTAGTGAATTTATTAGATTTATTAGAATTTAAGTTATTACATTTATTAGAATAAATTCATAAAATAAATCATAAGTGAACATAGACATTCCAGGTCCTCTAAGTCTTCTCTTGACAATCAAATCCTGTCTAACTCTCAGTGTTATACAGGAAGAAATCATATATATCAATGAGGAAGCTACATTACTCCTTGGGACCTAAGCAGCATATAGGCACATACTTATAAATATTATATATGTAATCATCTGTACCTGTTTGAAATGGAACATGAGTACATTCTGATACCACCACCCCATCTACTATCACATAGGTCATTCTCATCTCATCCCCCTGCTCATCTATAAACTCCAATGTCAAAATGAAGAGAACTGGCTCCCACAAACCACCATCTGTTTACTTAATTTAATTCCAATGTGTGTATATAGTAGAATCACAATTACCAGCCCATATCCACATTTCCTGGTGGCTCATGTGTTAAAGAATTTGCCTGTAATGCAAGAGACTTGGGTTCGCTCCCTGGGTTCGGGAGATGCCCTGGAGGAGGAAATGGTAACCCACTCCAATATTCCTGCCTGGAGAATTCCATGGACAGAGAAGCCTGTCGGGCTACAGTCCAAGGGTTGCAAAGAGTTGAACACAACTGAAGGGACTTAGCACGCACACATGCATATGGATTTCTGCAATCACATGGTCTGTTCGACTACTGAAGGACATCTTGGTTGCTTTGAATTTTAAAGAAAGTATGACTGGCTGTTATAATTACTTGCATGCAGTTTTTTTGTGTGGACATACATTTTCAAACCAGTTGGGTAAATAAATACCTAGGAATATGATTTTTGGATAGCATGGTAAGACTATGGCTTTGTAAGAAACGACCATATTGACCTCCAAAGTAGCTGTCATTCATCTCACCAGGAATGACAGTTTTTGCTGGTCTGAATTCTCATCAGCGTGTCATTTTGTCAAGTTTTGTCATTTTAGCCTTTGATATTGATGTTTAAATATTGCTGTTGTTTTAGTAGTTCTAATTGGTGTGTTCAATTCAGTTCAGCCGCTCAGTCGTGTCCGACTCTTTGCGACCTTGTGAATCGCAGCACGCCAGTCCTCCCTGTCCATCACTAACTCCCGGAGTTCACTCAGACTCACGTCCATTGAGTCCATGATGCCATCCAGCCATCTCATCCTCTGCCGTCCCCTTCTCCTCCTGCCCCCAATCCCTCCCAGCATCAAAGTCTTTTCCAATGAGCCAACTCTTCGCATGAGGTGGCCAAAGTACTGGAGTTTCAGCTTTAGCATCATTCCTTCCAAAGAAATCCCAGGGCTGACCTCCTTCAGAATGGACTGGTTGGATCTCCTTGCAGTCCAAGGGACTCTCTAGAGTCTTCTCCAACACCACAGTTCAAAAGCATCAGTTCTTCAGCACTCAGCTTTCTTCACAGTCCAACGCTCACATCCATATGTGACCACAGGAAAAACCATAGCCTTGACTAGATGGACATTTGTTGGCAAAGTAATGTCTCTGCTTTTCAATACAATATCTAGGTTGGTCATAACTTTTCTTCCAAGGAGTAAGTGTCTTTTAATGTCATGGATGCAGTGATTTTGGAGCCCCAAAAAATAAAGTCTGACATTGTTTCCACTGTTTCCCCATCTATTTCCCATGAAGTGATGGGACCAGATGCCATGATACTCGTTTTCTGAATGTTTTTCGCTCTCCTCTTTCACTTTCATCAAGAGGCTTTTTAGTTCCTCTTCACTTTCTGCCATAAGGGTGATGTCATCTGCATATCTGAGGTTATTGATATTTCCCCCGGCAATCTTGATTCGAGCTTGTGCTTCTTCCAGCCCAGCGTTTCCCACGATGTACTCTGCATATAATTGGTGTGTAGTGATTTCTAGTTAAGTGTATGTTCCTCAATAATGAATGATATGGAGCATCTATCGTGTTCTTAGTTGCATCTGTGTATCTTCTCTAGTGAGTTGTCTCTTCAGATAGTTTGCTCATTTTTTTCCCAGCAGATTGTTTCCTTATTGTTGAGCTTTCAAATGTCTTTGCATAGCTTGGATGCATGTTCTTTATCATGTTTGTATTTTGCATATATTTTCTACAAGTTATGGCTTGTTGTTCTCTTGATAGTGTTTGTTATGGACATCCATTTGTTCTAACACCATTTGTCAAAAAGATGGGCCTTTCTCCATGGAATTGCCTTTTTTTTGCTTAAAATATCAGTTGTCTTTATTTGCGTGGATCTATTTTTGGGCTCCCTTTCTGTTCCATTGATCCATATATCTGTTCTTTCACAGTACCACACTGTATTGTTTACTATAGCTTTATAGTAAATCTTGAGTTTGGTAGTGACACTTCTGTTGATCTACAGGTTTGTTTATTCACTAATATTACACTTCTTAAATATATACCCTTCTACTAAATCTTGAAATCAGGCAGTGTGAGGCTTCTAATCTTCTTCGTTAGTAACATGTTGTTGATTTTCATCTTTTAGCTTTCCATATAAACTTTAGAATCAGTTTATCAATATTATGAAAATCCCTTGCTGGGACTTAGATTGGGATTACATTGAATCCATATATTAAACTTTGAAGACGTGACATCTTAGTTATAGTGAGTTTTCCAGTCTGTGAACAAACTATCCTCATTTATCATTAATTTTTATTGAGGATCTTTTTAAGATCTTTAGAGATGTCCTACTTAAATTCTAAATATATAAGGGTTATCTTGCTTCATTTCCATTATTTACTTCTAGTTTATTTATTTGATATCTATCATTTCAGATATGTTAGAGTTTGTCTTTTAACCCGGAGTGCATATATATTGGCCAATGATTCATTATTCTTGAGAAGAATATGTATTCTGCTATTGTTGGGTGGAGAATTCCATAAATGTCAGTTAGGTCAAGTTATTTAAAAATAGCCAAGCAATTTAACTTTATAGGATTCACATTTTTCTTTTAAATTCTGTAAAATGCTAGCATTATAGTTTGAAAGTTTACCAAATCTGTTTTGTATTCTGTAGGCTATATGTTTCTACTACATAGGGATAGAAAAGAGATTAGATAGGATTTTTAAAAGATGAAACGTTCATTTCAATATACTATATCCTGGTGATTTTAATTATTATATTCAGCATGTGGAGGGCACACATACACACAAGCAAATGAAAAAAAAAAAACAGTAACAGCAAGATCTATGTTATGACCAAGTGGAGAAAAAAGTTAAAGGACCCCCAGTTCTATGTAGGTGATACATTCATGCATAGTAGAAAATACTGGAGAACCCTCATCATTCCCTAGAAAGTTAAAGATTAGCAATTTAGGATAAGTCAGAATCCTCTAATTCTGTAAAGGTTAACCTAAGCAAAGTTCTTAGGCATTTCTTGCTTTAAAGCAAAAGACTATAATCAGAAATCACCTAAAGACCCTATAGGTCCTTTTCTTTTGTAATTACAGAATTGAAGTTATCCTAAGAATCTACCAACAATTCTTAAGCTATTATAAATTCCCTTTCATAAATTTTTCTCTTATTATAATGTTCATTTGAATATATATTAAATTGTTGATTACCAGTTTCTCACTTCTGTGCTCTGAATGTCATTTGACTTCTCCTAAGTATCTGAAGGGTCAGTAATGTTAAAATTAATTTTTTAGCTGATAGTGCCTGTGACTGACACTTAAAAGGAAGCTGTATAATTTTTAGGCTTTTATTTCTCAACTTAAAAGCATGTTCTCTTTTGTTCTCTTCGATCTCAAAGTCATGCAGCTATTTTCCATTTTTAGCACTTTTATTCTATTTACTCTTGAAAATTATCTTTTTTAACACTCCTCAATTTTCAACTAATGTAAACTTACTATATTCTGAAATGAACAAAAAGTGAAGGTTGTTGATACTTCGAACTCTCTTCACATAGCGTGTAGCATAGATTCATAATATCTTAGATCTGTTTGGGTTATGAAACAAATTGTGATCTCAATAAATATTATTGTTTTTACAATAGACACTTTGTTCATTTATTCAAAATACACTTTTAGGTATCACCAGCTATTCACAGCAGAGGCTAGGCTTAAGTAAAATTTCATATTTTTTTTTCTTTTCTTTCCCATATCAGTACATAATTTTCCATTTTGTTAGCTCCAGGCTTGTTTATTTGATTTACCTGTTGGGCAGAGGGAATGCATGTCCTGCCTTTCCTTGAAAGTATAGCATTTAACTCTGCCACGAATGGTAAGAGATTAATAAATAGCTATTGTGGTTGTCTGTAAAGAATCTGCCTGCAATGCAAGAAGACCCTGGTTCAGTTCTGGGGTAGGAAAGATTTCCTGGAGAAGGAAATAGTAACCCACTTCAGTATTCTTGCCTGGAGAATCCCATGGACAGAGGAGCCTGGTGGGCTACAGTCCATGGGGTTGCAAGAGTTGGACACGACTTAGCAACTAAACCACCACCATTGTGGTTGTGGTACTTGTATCACTTCAGTTTACCCTTAAAACAACCCCATGAGTTAGGGGAAACTACTGTAGTTTTTAAATTTTATAGATGATTACATAGACAAATAAAGCTTTTTAGAACTAATAGTATGGTCTTTGTGGAGTTAGATCAAAAATTTACTTCATTGACTTCTAATAATTGTACATTTTCCACTGAAAAACGTTGCCTTTGATTATTTTTCTCTTGTACTTTGGAAATGTTCACCATATTGGTAACTGGGAAAGGGAATAGCCTCATCCCCAGAGTACAGTACTATAATAGGACAAGGGGGAAAAAAGATTTAGAAAGTAAAAGACTATTGGAATTTCAAAGATGATAGAATTCATTCATACAGAAATTGTGAAGTTGTTTAGTACTTTTGTAGTTTTTTAGGAAATTTAAATTAAGCTATCAAAAATTAAGAATTACCTATTTTTTGATCCTCTTTAATGATGCATTAATCTTTCAGCATTTCTGAAGCCTCTTAATCAGAATTCTTTTCATGTGAGATTAAATATTTTCCTGACATCTGGCTTCTAAATTTAATTGCCTTGAAGTATCTTACTATTACAAGAAATAACCTGATAAAAAAAATAATAAAGAATGGTGACCTGGCACGTTTAGAAGAACCAACAGTATAATACAATATCTCTTTTAGATTTAAAACATAGTTTTAAATTATGTTGTAGTGTAAAAAGCAAATATAACAAAAGTGGCATTAGTGATCATTGTGCCAAAAGTAGTAGTTTATATAGTGAGAATATTGGCACAAATGCCAAGAAGCCTGCATCCTCATCACCTATCAATAATTGTCACTGTACTCCAGGTCTTTTATAAAATTTTAAATCATTTTTGTGTTGTTTCCTTTTTCCTTATATGAGATGACTGACTTTGCGTCTACATTTCTTTCCAACTCTAATATGTTGAATCTACCACCTCGACATCTGTGTTTTGATTAGAGGTGTTATCTAATTCAGTTATTTACGAATGAAGATTTAATATGCTTTGAGAAGGAAGTTGGGATTATGAAATGTGACCAAACCCATCAATGGTAATGAACTAATAAAGAAGAGACAATAAGCCAACAAAACCACATTGGGGAAAACACTGAGTTGTATAAACTTGAAACTTATGGAGAAGATAAACCATTTCCAACAGCATGTTTCTTTGAATTCTGAAGATATTCTATTATGGGAATTTAGCAAATGTTTAATGAATGAAAGAAAAGAGAGTGTTAACTTGAAACAATGAACGTAATTAGATTCTGAAAGTTAGGTTAATTGAATCTCCTTGAGCTGTGAAAAAGAATCTGAATTCAGGAAATCAAAGGCCCAGTTCAAATTTAACTCACGTTTAGTTCATAAGCCTTTTACGGCCTCAAGTCACTTTCCTCCAGAAGCTATTTTTCAAAAGTGAAAAATGAATGGAGAGAGCTTTTCTGAATGTGGAGTGAACTTGGGCCAAGAATCATGGAAAATAAAATGTAAGAATATTATAAAATGTATTAACTATAACTTTGTGACTTCAGTCATATCTTGGGGGAGGAGAGTGTACAACAGATGCCTAATTTAACGTGTGAAATACAAAATGTATAGAAAAAGCTTCTTATGACAGCACACCATTATATATGAGGTCTCAAAGAAGGAACTGTATAGACTGTTAACTGAGGCTATGAAACTTAAGGGGAGTTAGATCAAATGTATTCCTTCTTAGAAAATTTTGAAACTTTCAGTTGTCTTTATTTTTCATTTTCATGTAGTTTTTGCTATAAATCTTAGTGTCATAAGCATAGCACAGCTGATGGCAATATCATTTGAATTACTAGGTTTTTAAAAATTGTCCTTACTAGGTAACTGGAATTTTTAAAGCTAAGGTTGTAAAAAAATTAAATATCATAACACATTTTCAGAGAACATGAATATAAATATGGCAGAAAATGTATAAAACCTCTTCATGTATTTACGTGATTTCATGAGTGCGAGTTTGTTTTCTAGAATGTATTTTAGGTTTTAACAATGATTACTTAAGAGTTTATAATCTTAGTGTATGCATTTTCTGAGAACTGAGTGATTACAGTTGCAGATGGTGAATGAATGGAATAATTGTATACTTTTGTTCAGAGGTGAACATGTGTTATATGTGTGTGAGAGGGATAAGGATATAAATAGTTGCCACTTGTGAAAATAGACACATTTGTCTTAAAATACTATATTCTCCATTTGTTCCTTTCTTGCTTTCTCAAAAGGTCATTTAAGAAAAAAAAAAACACATGTGGAATAAAAATCTGGAGTATCAGGGATTTTAGTTGCAAACAGCATAATGAAAGTATATTGCATAGCCTAAAGAATATCTGCTGCTGCTGCTGCTAAGTTGCTTCAGTCGTGTCCGACCCTGTGCGTCCCCATAGACGGCAGCCCGCCAGGCTCCCCCGTCCCTGGGATTCTCCAGGCAAGAACACTGGAGTGGGTTGCCATTTCCTTCTCCAATGCATGAAAGTGAAAAGTGGAAGTGAAGTCGCTCAGTCGTGTCCGACTCTTAGGGACCCCATGGACTGCAGCCCACCAGGCTCCTCCATCCATGGGACTTTCCAGGCAAGAGTGCTGGAGTGGGATGCCAACTAGATGGGCTAAAAACAAACTGTGAGTCCACACAGGTGGAGACAGTGAAATAGAAGAGAGATAGCTGAAGGCAGGTCTGCTGCCCACTCAGGTCTGCTGCCCTCAGTGGGGACAGACTCTCCAGACAGTGAGCAGCCATCACAAACTTCACACAGTACCTCTGATATGTCCACTTCTGGAAGCCAGATTGTCATGATGCCTGATTTTGTGTCACTAACTTATGACTGGTATTGGTGCGTGTGTTTGCCAAATGCTAGGTGACTTATCTATGTCCTCATTTTACTGAGTTATAAGGCTTTAAAATGTGTAGGGGACATAATATCATGTCCAAAAGGCAAATACCTACTCCACTGGCACCAGCAGACCATATGGTAATCTCTTTGCTCTAAAACTGGGACAGATTAAAGTCACACAAGTTAAAAATTCACACATCTTTACTATCTGCAAGATGTAAGCTTGTTGAGCTATCATATCCAAGGTTTCAGTGGAAAGAATGTTGGAACTGACACTGCTGTCGTTAGGTAGATAAAAATCTGTTGAGAAATACTCCCAGCTTCTAATTTTGCACATAAGGAGCTTAGAAGGCACCCCTCCATCCTAACAATAAGTAAAAAGCTAAACAGACTAAAGATATAATAACTTATTGGATCTGTAAGAGAGGTGAGAGCGCAAGGAAAACCACAGCCCCCAAGACTGGAGAAACAAGTGAATATAGGGAGTCTCAAGGGGAAATTACCATGGGCTCAGCGCTTCAGTAGGAAATCCTGAACTGGAATTGATGAATTTCTGGAGGCTTAGTGCAGTCAATTCTGAGAGTTAAAAATTCCAGAGGGACCCAGTCCTAGGAAGTTTCCACCTTAGTAATCTTTAAACATTAGGGCAAGATAAATACAAAGTATGTAGAAGTGTAAAAGAATGAGAATTAGAGCTGAAATAAATGAAATTTGCAAATAGGAAATTAATGAAGAAAATCAATAAAACCAAAAGCTGTTTCTTAGGAAAGATCAATAATATCAATAAGCCTCTAACCCAGGCTAAGAGAAAAAAAAATGAGAAAAGCCCAAAGTTCTAATATCAGTAATGAATGAGAGAGGATCACAATAGATCTCAAGGAAATTAATAGGATTCTAAAAGAGTAATATGGACTACTTTATGCTTACAAATTTGGTAACCTAGATGAAACGGAACAATTCCTTAAAGTACATGATCTTCCAGACAAGAAAAAGATCAGTGGTTATAGGGGAAGGAGGGAAAAGAGATGACTGGCAGATCACAGAGGATTATTGGGAAAATGAAAACACTCTGCATGATGTTATAATGGATATATGTGATTATGTGAAAGTGAAAGCATTAGTCGTTCAGTCATGTCTGTCTCTTTGTGACCCCATGGACTGTAGTCCCTCAGGCTCCGTAGAATTTCCCAGACAAGAATACTGGAGTAGGTTGCCATTTCCTCCTCCAGGGGATCTTCCTGACCCAGGGACTGAACCTTTGTCTCCTGCATCTCCTGCACTGTGGGCAGATTCTTTACAATGTAAGTCACCAGGGAAACCCATATGTGATTATGTATTTGTCCAAATCCATAGAATGTGAGGCTTCCCTGGTGGCTAAGATGGTAAAGAATCCACCTGCAGTGCAGGAGACCGGTAAGAGATGCAGGTTCAATCCTTGGGTTGGGAAGATCCTCTGGAGAAGGGAATGGATACCCACTCCAGTATTCTTGCCTGGAGAAGCCCATGGACATACAAGCCTGGAGAACTATGGTCCATAAGATTGCAAAGAGTCAGACATGACTGAAGCAATTTAGCATGCAAATTAATGCATAGAATGTGCAATACCAAGAATGAGATCCAAGGTATATTATGGGACTTTGAGTGGTTATCATGTGTCAGTGCAAGTTCATTCTTGATAACAAATGCACTATGTACCATTCTGGTCAGTGATATTGATATTTGTGGCAGCTATACATGTGTGGGGGCAAAGTGTACATTGAAAATAACTCATTTTTTGGTAAATCTAAGACTTATTTTTGAGCCATTATTTAATTTGTCATTCAACACACTCAGAGAAATATAGGAATATGAGCTTAAGACAAATCAGGACTACCTCACATCTACTCACCCAAACCTCGTTCTTCACTGTATGTAGTTATCACATATTTAGTTCTTTTGGTTAGGAACAAATAAGATAAAACATTTAGAAAATGTGATTTAGTCTGTTTTACACTGCTTTTTATATTGATAACCTACTATAATTCAGCAAATAATAGTACTTTATAATAATTAATAATTTACTACATGCTAGGCACTGTTTTGGGCTTCCCGGATGGCACTAGTGGTGAAGAACCCACCTGCCAAAGCAGGAAACATAAGAAATGGGGGTTTGATCCCTGGATTGGGAAGATCCTCTGGAGGAGGCAATACTAACTCCAGTATTCTTGCCTAGAGACAGAGGAGCCTGGTGGACTACAGTCCACAGGGTCACAAGGAGTCGGACACGACTGAAGCAACTTAACATGCACGCATAGGCACTGTTTTCTATATTTTATAGCTAGTAACTAAGTCATCACAAATTATGAAATATTTACTGAAATCTGTGGTCCTGTTTCACAAACAGAGGAATAAAGTGTCGAGTTGAACTACATTGCCCAAGACTGTGCAGCTAGTAAGTGGGAGAACTGAGGTTGAAGCTATGCAGGCTGGGTGGAGACTGTTCCTTGGTTCAGTTCTATTTTGCCTAAACTTGACCCTACAGCAGGAATCAGGAATGCAAAGGGAAGGCAATTAGCAGCTGTGAATTTAGAAATGGATATACTGATAAAGTGTCAACAGGTGTTTCATAATTAAAGTGACTATAAATCCATGTTTGCCTAGGACTATCTTGAATTATTAAGAGTCATGTTTTTTTCTCAAAATTCCTTTGTTTGAGAAATAACAAATTAATAAGTAATGCATTTGTTCTGTTAGAATACAGGTTTACATTTCAGAGTTATCAATAAACAGAACACGAAGTATTAAAATTCAGATTACCAGAGAGCCTCTTTTTCTTATTCTTTGGAAGATAGCTGTTATACACACAAAATTAAAGCATGATAACATAAATATATGAAATATTTGGGGACACCCATACAAGTAGAGATTATTTATTGATATGCTAGATGGAATCAATGCATGCTAAATTTTTCTTCCACATATTTACACAATAGGAAAGCATTCACTGACCTACTTTCTTGTTTTTAATTTAGTGATGCATTTTAGTGATTGAAAGCTGTGGGTTTTAATCTTACCTCCCATTTGATAAATTATGAGTGAAACACAAAACTAGAAGAACAGATAGAGCTTCCAGTTTGTTTTAGGGAAAATATGTTTTATTAATTAAAATATTTTCAAATTTAGCATCATTACTCAGATGAATGGTATGACCCTTTATTTAAAGTGTGACTAGAAAATTTCAGTCACACTTTAAATAAAAGGTCATATCATTCATCTGAGTAATGATGCTAAATATGAAAATATTTTAATTAATAAGGAAATATTATAAGTCGATTGTAGCTATTGTAGCTATAATAAGTTTATTATTTTATCAACTGAACAACCTTGTCAACCCTCATCTCCTCCCAAAATAAACTTAGAAAAACCTTTCAGGAATAATTTATCGATCATGAATTAAATAATAAATCCCTCTCATTCATGTAACATAGTGATGATAATAAATTATGTATTTTTAATTTGACCCATCAATTTAATTAAGTACCTCTGTAAGAGAGCAACAAACATTTAATATAAAACATTTTAAACCTATTTATATAAAACCAGTAAGCTACTGACCTAAAAAAGTAGCACACATAGAACAAGATTTTCATAAAAGAAAAACACATTTTTGACAAGCTAAAAAACTAAAGGTTGAATGTGTATAGTTTGCATTGGGTAATTGGTATCATCACTCAGGGTTAGCTGGCAGTAAGTTTTTGTATGTATGTATGTATTTCATAAATCTCATGTTTTGCATTTTTCTAATTTTCATTTTGTCTTTTGTGTAATGTTTTTTGTGCTTGTTATTTGAGGTTATGAGTGATGTTAATAAGAGCATCTATTATAAACACAGGAAGCATCAACCTTGTCATCACTAGGGCACCAGTTAACGTTGCCTTTTAAAAAACGCAGGAGGGAAATCAGAAGAAGTGATTTAGTATTCTGAAGTAGAAAATTAGCTGTTTAAAAGTACTTTAATATTGTAAAGAAGTTTTCCTCCAGTTAAAAAATAAACAAATTATCACACATTTAGTTAAAAAGTATTTTACAATGTTGGTGTTAGTTGCTAAGTCATGTCCTACTCTTTTTGGGAACCCATGGGCTGTAGCCTGCCAGGTTCTTCTGACCTATGAGGTTTCCCAGGCAAAAATACTGGAGTGGGTTGCCATTTCCTCCTCCAGGGGCTCTTCCTGGGCCAAGGATTGAACCGTGTCTCCTGTGGCTCCTCCATTGGCAAGTGGATTTTTTTTACCACTGAGCCACCTAGGAAACCCATTTTACAATATATCAAGGACTGGAAAAGGTCAGTTTTCATTCCAATCCCAAAGAAAGGCAATGCCATAGAATGCTCAAACTACCGCAAAATTGCACTCATCTCACGTGCTAGTAAAGTAATGCTCAAAATTTTCCAAGCCAGGCTTCAGCAATACGTGAACCGTGAACTTCCTGATGTTCAAGCTGGTTTTAGAAAAGGCAGAGGAACCAGAGATCAAATTGCCAACATCCGCTGGATCATGGAAAAAGCAAGAGAGTCCAGAAAAACATCTATTTCTGCTTTATTGACTATGCCAAAGCCTTTGACTGTGTGGATCACAATAATCTGTGGAAAATTCTGAAAGAGATGGGAATACCAGACCACCTAACCTGCCTCTTGAGAAATCTGTATGCAGGTCAGGAAGCAATAGTTAGAACTGGACATGGAACAACAGACTGGTTCCAAATAGGAAAAGAAGTATGTCAAGGCTGTATATTGTCACCCTGCTTATTTAACTTATATACAGAGTACATCATGAGAAACGCTGGACTGGAAGAAACACAGGCTGGAATCAAGATTGCCAGGAGAAATATCAATAACCTCAGATATGCAGATGACACCAGCCTTATGGCAGAAAGTGAAGAGGAACTAAAAAGCCTCTTGATGAAAGTGAAAGAGGAGAGCGAAAAAGTTGGCTTAAAGCTCAACATTCAGAAAATGAAGATCATGGCATCTGGTCCTATCACTCTATGGGAAATAGATGGGAAAACAGTGGAAACAGTGTCAGAGTTTATTTTTTGGGACTCCAAAATCACTGCAGATGGTGATTGCAGCCATGAAATTAAAAGATGCTTACTCCTTGGAAGAAAAGTTATGACTAACCTAGACAGCATATTCAAAAGCAGAGACATTACTTTGCCAACGAAGGTCCATCTAGTCAAGGCTATGGTTTTTCCTGTGGTCATGTATGGATGTGAGAGTTGGACTGTGAAGAAGGCTGAGCGCCAAAGAATTGATTCTTTTGAACTGTGGTGTTGGAGAAGACTCTTGAGAGTCCGTTGGACTGCAAGGAGATACAGCCGGTCCATTCTGAAGGAGATCAACCCTGGGATTTCTTTGGAAGGAATGATGCTAAAGCTGAAACTCCAGTACTTTGGCCACCTCATGCGAAGAGTTGATTCATTGGAAAAGACTCTGATTCTGGGAGGGATTGGGGGCAGGAGGAAAAGGGGACGACAGAGGATGAGATGGCTGGATGGCATCACTGACTCGATGGACGTGAGTCTGAGTGAACCCCGGGAGATGGTGATGAACAGGGAGGCCTGGCGTGCTGTGATTCATGGGGTCGCAAGGAGTCAGACACAACTGAGCGACTGAAATGAACTGAACTGATTTCCAAATGAAAGGGAAGTCATGAGTGTTTCAAAAGATATAGAGTTCTCTTTTAATTCTCCAAAACCTATGTAGTTTTCTAACAATATTCCGATTAATTGTAATGGGTGTTTGCAACTCAAATGCAAATCAGTACTTAAGAAAAAATTCAGAAGTCAATTTTCAGTAGTGTTTTGTTGAAATACTATTAACAGAAAATTCCCATTTATTGGCTTTTCTAGTTCGTGGCTGCTTTACCTCTAAACATCTTGTTTCTTCCTAAAGATATTTCATTTGTATTTTATATACAGAAGGGTAAGGATTTTCTTAATAGATAAATAATTGAAGTGAACATTTCAAAATACTATATCAGCTTTCTATATTTCCATTTGATGAAGCCTCCTTTTCAAAAGAAAATAAACAGTAACTGTATCCACTCTAAGCAGTATCGGGGTATTAATATATGCAATGGGTTTCCCATTCAAAGCCTGAAAGTCCCTTAGCAAATTTACTTATCACCTGGTTATTGAAAATAGAGCATGAATTCTTCTACCTTTCCTCTTTAGTTTGCAGTGCTTTTCAATACTATAGTCAGACCAGATCAGGAGTAGAAGGAATATATATAGATAGGTAAGTGGAAAACAGAAATTGGAAACACAAGAATGAGCAGGGTTTGATACTAATTAATAATGTCAGCCTTTGGTCATGTGCACCCCAAAGAGATAAGAATTAAGCTAGTATGTATGACTAGCATTCCTGGGATTGGATTTCAATGGTGCTTGCTTTAGGGTGGTAGGAATGGAAGTCTAGAGCTTGGGACTAATTAAACAAGAATTCATAAACATGGGGCCACTCTCAAACATGGAGTTTAACATCCTGGCAAAGACTCAGAGTTTGGGACAAGTTCACTGCGAGGGTATCTCTTAGAAACCTGGAGAAAATCATTGTCCACACTGAGCAAAGTGGAAATACCTGAGTTTGCTTAGCATGCAGTACAAGAAGGGATCAAAATGGTTCAGAAAAGTGGTCTTACAGGAAGCAAGATATTAGGTGAGACCACACCAACCACCAGAGGGTTATGTTCTGCAACAATGCCCAGAGGTTACATTCATTCACCAAAACCCTCAGAAACACATTGGTGAAAGTGATACTGGTACCATTTTGTTCAGTGGTAGCTTTCTTTTGTAGGCCGGCACTGAAGGTAGGACAGGTGATCACAGAGCTTGATGTTACAACCATAGAGAAGCTGGGACCCCAAAGCAGTAGAGAGGAGGTGGGGGTTTATAACTTCCAGAAGCCAGGGGACAACAACTGCTATAGTGACTGGCACATCAGAAAGATCAGCCAGGGTCCTGAGCCACGGGAATTAAGGAGAAGGTTACCAGAACCTGGTGTCTTTCAAAGCAAATGAGGAAGTTCCCTGGTGGCTTAGTGGTTAGGACTCAGTGCTGTTACTACCAGGGCCCAAGTTCAATCCCTGGCTGGACAATTAAGACCTCACAAGCTTTGTGTCAAAAAAGAGGCAAATTTATTGGATAGAAAATAGATTCAAATGGAATCTTCTTTTTTCTTCTTAAATCACTTGTGTTTGCATATCTTCCTTTTACTTTCATTGGGAATATATTTATTCTGTTGTATTATAAATGTCTTCAAGATTATATATATATATATATATATATATATGTGGACATATCAGTGTTCTCTCTCTCTCTCTCTCTATATATATATATATATATATATACACATATATATATAATTCTTATATATACAGACCTATCAGTGTTCTCTGTCAAACTGAAAGAAGCTGATGGTATAAAGAGAAATCACCATAGTCTATTTATCTTTTTACTATTCAGTGTATGTTTCTCCACCATTTGTGAGCACCCAAATTTATTCATTCATTCATTCATTCATTTATTCAGTCACTTATTTGATGTCTATTGAGAGTGTCTTACGCGCCAGGTTTACTGGAGATATAATAGTGAAGACCACAAAATTTCTGCCCACTTGGCTTTTAATGTTCTGGGAAAAAGAAACAGTAGAGAAATTTTTGTGTAAAGTATCAGTTAGTGATTGTTATTCGAGAGAAAATTATAACTCTGCTAGCGGGATGGATGGCCAAGAGTTGATAGAGGGATATAGCTTCATTTCACTCTCCTCTCTCTGGCCCCATTAAATTATGGTTTCAAAGTAAATAATTTTCATTCTTGTCTGCAGAAACTTTTTAAAATTTATAAGGGATATTAGTATTCACAAATTGTATTAATTATGGAATAAAAGATCCCATCGTTTGGTAGAGAAAGCATTTGAAGATATCAGATAAAAAAATTTACTTCTCTGTGGACCAGCTCTGGGTTACACCAATGTCTTGCACCCTTTTAGATAAATTATAAGGCTTGTGAAAACAGAATTAATTTAAACTTCTATTTGATCACTATAATAAATGTGTTCAGAGCATCCAGCTCGGAACAGTGATTTCTTCAAAGATGTAGATTTGAATATTCATGAGCAAGCAAGTAAGTCAACCAGACATCCGGGTTCTTGTCTCAGGTTTTGATTTCCATGAAGTGTTTAAACACTGACAGAGTAAATTACTGTCATCACCAGTGAAAGCCAGTGCTACAGCCTTTTTACTCTCTTAACCGTAGCCAGACAGTGATGGCTGCCACTTTAGTGACAATACGCTAATAATCTCACACACTGTTAAATTCTATCACACTAATAGCCTAATTTAGTCAAAGCCAATGCCACACTGATCTTACAGGAGTTTCCAGTTCAGAGAAGATAGAAATTATCTCCAAAATAGATACAGTCAATGGCTCTTCTCTCTTGCACAGCAGAGAACATGTAATGTTTTTCCCCTTGCTATTTGAAAGGTAGTTATCCTGCTCACTAACAAATACCTCAGTCTTCGCTGGCATTTGCTGCTGCTCTGAAGAAGGCATTTGAAAGCAATTTTGAAAATGACAGTGGGGTTATTTGGAAGACCTGATGTTCCATGGCATTTTTTTATCATTCTGCCTTTTCCCAGTAGCTGGGTAAGAATGGTAGGGTGACAGCAGGCTTCCTAACCTTATGTGACCTGGGATTAATTAGCTTGCCTGGGCCTGTGGAATCGTCTAACATGAGCCAAATAGAAAAGAAATGACAATATAAATTACAGAACATTCAATTTTGAACAGAATTTTTGCTTTGACAGATGCATTCCATACTATAAGTTCATTGTTACTTAGAAAAACAAGATTTTAATCTTGAAAGATAGTAGTTATATATTGTGATTAGCTTAGGGATTTTGCTAATAAATGAGAGAAATATAACTGGTTGGTAAGTATTGCTCTTACATCACCAGTAAAGTGATCCTATAACAGTGCTGAGTAACTTAAAGTTGCTTGAAAGTCTTATTTCCGATTAGATCAAATGCACTCTGCTGTAGCCATCTGCAGTCAAAACTATGCTAGGTGATGGGAAAGTCAAGGAAAACACTGGAGTGAAAAGCATTCTTTAACTAGATGCTGATAATTGTGACCTGATTGCTTGTGCTCTAGTCTAATGTCAATATAATCCTCAGTTTGTATTTATTCAAATATGATAAGGCAGAAAAATAAAAAGAGGCTAAATTTGAGGGTTCAGTGTTAAGAAATATGCCTGTGTTTAATTAGCTTAGAACTGAGAGAAATATGATCAGGGGCACGGGTAAGACTACTGGTGAGTAAGAACTGAAAAAGTATGGCTTGCGTGCTCTTCTTTCTGGTTGGCCCTGTAATGAAAGAGCAGATATTCAGCCTATAATACCTCTTCTGTCATCCTAGTAATGGGTGTTTTGGGCTACAGCCCTCTGGTTGCCTCCAGATGCTTGACTCCATAAAGTGTATTAATGGCGTCAACAACTAGGACAAGAATAAATGGGATAAATAAAACTCTATCACCAGAATCAGTACATTGCGTACAACAAAATCAGAACATGGAATAACATGCTTCCAACTTGTAAACTATTGACCTTCTTCATCTGACTGTTTCTGTGTCATTCATATTAAATACACCTAGAAATCCAGTATTTCTCCATAAGGTCAGCCAGATATTATTGATTAGATTGCCATTGTTGTGTAAGCTATAATGTTGTTTTCTTTTTCTGAATATAGGTCTGGAAAGTATCAGTTATACACAGATCCTTTACACTAGTTTTGATTTTAGTAGTTTTCTCTGAGTAATTAAAATTTTGGAAAATGTTTTTTCATGGCCATGGAATAGGGAAGTGATTTGTAGGCTTCCCTACTTTTCAGAGTTAAACTTACCCTAAAGCACTTCTTCAAGAAATTGTAAAACAAGATGTTCAAAAAGAACCAAAATACAGAAAATGGAACAAAGCATTTTTGGCGTATACTTCTTTATTCTGAAGCCTAAGATTAATGATAAATAGCATAATATTACAGAAAAACAATGTGGAAATATTCCAAGTATTCTAGCCATGTTCAACAATCACTTCTTATTGCCTAAACAAGTACATCATTCTAGCAGTGCTTTTTCCTTCCGTGCATATTTCATTTTTCCTTTCTACTGGCTCATTACCATCAGCAAACTTTTCTATTTCAAAGTCCTTTGACTTGACCTTTGCCTCAAGTTTCTGTCCATTCCTCTGTTACTGTTTATAGCAAAGTTCGTTGAGAGTGTTCACCACAGTTGCTGATTACAATGCCTCTTCAAGCTCCCTTTAATCTACTCTAATCAAGCTTTTACTCCAACATGATATTGTAACTTTTTTGTGAAAGTAACCAGTCAGTTCAGTTCAGTCGCTCATTCCTGTCTGACTCTTTGCGACCCCATGAATCGCAGCACGCCAGGCCTCAGACTCACGTCCATTGAGTCAGTGATGCTATCCAGCCATCTCATCCTCGGTCGTCCCCTCCTCTTCCTGCCCCCAATCCCTCCCAGCATCAGAGTCTTTTCCAATGAGTCAACTCTTTGCGTGAGGTGGCCAAAGTAATGGAGTTTCAGCTTCAGCATCATTCCCTCCAAAGAAATCCCAGGGCTGATCTCCTTTAGAATGGACTGGTTGGATCTCCTTGCAGTTATTAAATTCAGTATTAAATTCCATGTTATTAAATTCAGTATCAGTTCTCAGTCATAATCTTAATTAATGAGTTTCTGGAACACTCAGAAGATTTTCTTGGCCTTCAAGAGACCACTGCTCAACTGCCATGGTGCTTACTATGTTCTCTCTTATTTGTCTTTTATTAAAGCCCATAAATGTGGTACTGAGTGAAGGCTACCGTGCCTCATGAGCTTGATCATCTGCCAAAATCCAAGACTCCTGCTACTACCTGATCATTTGTAGATGTTAAAAGTTGGTGTCATGAATAGAATTGTCTTTCAGACCTAAGGCTATGTATGGCAAGGGCACTTGCTTCCCTGGTGGCTCAGAGGTTAGAGCGTCTGCCTGCAATGCGGGAGACCCGGGTTCGATCCCTGGGTCGGGAAGATCCCCTGGAGAAGGAAATGGCAATCTACTCCAGTATTCTTGCCTGGAGAATCCCATGGACAGAGAAGCCTAGTAAGTTACAGCCCACGGGGTCACAAAGAGTCGGACACAACTGAGCGACTTCACCACCACCAAAGGAGAGAAAAAATTCTGTGAGGGGCTTTTGATCCCAGGGTAGTTGCTGACCCATTCTCAGTATGAAGCAGCAAAACCTCTTTGTCAGAGGTTTTTTGCTAGTTTGTTATTTGTGAATGAGAAATTTCAATTCCTGTGGTATTGGCAAAAAAAATTCATAAAGGAAAATTTAGAGAAGAGTGAGGACTATTAGTTGCTGCCTAATTGTCTACATTAAAGTGAATAAATTTTCTAAAAATGTAAGGAAAAGTAAGAAGTCAAAAATAATAGGGAAAAGAGTAAAAAAGAGAAAAGGATGTTTCTGTACACCAAAACTTCTGTTGGGTGTTTGGAAAACACAAGCTTCAGTTATGATTCTATTCAGGTATGGCCATTAGTCCCTAGCCATCTTCCCAGGCACACAGTGTAGTAGAGAGTTGATCATGGAAAGTTACAAAGAGTGCAGAGGAGAGTGCCATTTCCTTAAAAATACTATGATAGCAACTGCCTGATGAGTCTTTGCTTTCTTTCATTGTTTTTCAGTAGCTCAGTCATGTCCAGTTCCTTGAGACCGTGTGGACTGCAGCAAGCCAGGCCTCTCTGTCCTTTACCATCTCCTGGAGCTTGCCCAAACTCATGTACATTGATTTTGTGATGCTATTGAACCATCTCATCCTCTGTCATCCCCTTCTCCTTCTGCCTTCAGTCTTTCCCAGCATCAAGGTCTTTTCTAATGAGTCAGTTCTTTGCATCAGGTGGCCAAAGTATTGGAGCTTCAGCATCAGTCCTTCCAATGAATAGTCGGGACTGATTTCCTTTAGGATGGACTGGTTGGATCTCCTTACAGTCCAAGAGACTCTCAAGAGTCTTCCCCAACACCACAGTTCAAAAGCATCAATTCTTTGGCTCTCAGCCTTCTTTATGGGCCAACTCTCACATCCATACACGACAAGTGGAAAAACCATAGCTTTGACTAGATGGACCTTTGTTGGCAAAGGAATGTCTCTGCTTTTCCATATGCTGTCTAGGGTGGTCATAGCTTTTCTTCCAAGCAGCAAGTGTCTTAATTTCATGGCTGCAATCACCATCTGCAGTGATTTTGGAGCCCCCCAAAATAAAGTCTCTAACTGTTTCCATTGTTTCCCCATCTGTTTGCCATGAAGTGATGGGGCCATATGCCATGAACTTTGTTTTCTGAATGTTGAGTTTTAAGCCAACTTTTTCACTCTCCTCTTTCACCTTCCTCAAGAGGCTCTTTAGTTCCTCTTCACTTTCTGCGATTAGGGTGGTGTTACGTGCATATCTGAGGTTATTGATATTTCTCCTGGCAGTCTTGATTCCAGCTTGTAACTCATTCAGCCTGGCATTTCTCATGATATACTCTGCATTTAAGTTGAATAAGCAGGGTGACACTATACAGCCTTGATGTATTCCTTTTCCAGTTTGGAAACAGTTCGTTGTTCCATGTCCATTTCTAACTGTTGTTAATTGACCTGCATAAAGGTTTTGCAGGAAGCACGTAAGGTGGTCTGGTATTCCTGTCTCTTTAGAAATTTTCTTCAGTTTGTTGTGATCCACACCATCAAAAACTTTAGTGTAGTCAAGGAAACAGAAGTAGATTTTTCTGTGGATCTCTCTTGCTTTTTCTATGATCCAACAGATGTTGGCAATTTGATCTCTGGTTCCTTCGACTTCCAAATCCAGCTTGAACATCTGGGATTTCTTGGTTCATGTACTGTTGAAGGCTAGCTTGGAGAATTTTGAGCATTACTTTGCCAACATGTGAAATGAGTGCAATTGTATGATAGTTTGAACATTCTTTGGCATTGCCCTTCTTTGGGACTGTAATGAAACCTGACCATTTCCAGTCCTGTGGCCACTGCTGAATATTCCAAATTTGCTGGCATACTGAGTGCAGCACTTTCATAGCATCATCTTTTAGGATTTGCAGTAGCTCAGCTGGAATTCCATCATCTTCACTAGCTTTGTTCGTAGGAATGCTTCCTAAGGTCCACTTGACTTAACACTCCAAGATGTCTGGCTCTACTTGAGTGATCACACCATTGTAATTATGTGCTATCTTAGATTCTTTAATTAAATGGTCAGAAGACTGTTTCATGGTAGACATAACTGAATAAGACTAAACCATTTGAAAGGAGTGATGGTATGAATAAATCAAGTTTATTACAGAAAAGGCTGTTTGACTTTCTTACCTTCTATAAACAATGGAATATTCTGAAGCCGGCTGTGCTTTGCTGGAGCACCTGTGAAGAGAAACCCCATGCCCAAGGTAAAGAAACCCAAGTACAATGGTAGGTGTTGCAAGAGGGCATCAGAGGGCAGACACACTGAAACCATACTCACAGATATCTAGTCAATCTAATCACACTAGGACCACAGTCTTGTCTAACTCAATGAAACTAAACCATGCCAGTGGGGCAACCCAAGAAGGGTGGGTCATGGTGGAGAGGTCTGACAGAATGTGGTTCACTGGAGAAAGAATTGGCAAACCACTTCAATATTCTTGCCTTGAGAACCCCATGAACAGTATGAAAAGGCAAAATGATAGGATACTGAGAGAGGAACTCCGAAGGTCAGTAGCTGCCCAATATGCTACTGAAGGTCAGTGGAGAAATAACTCCAGAAAGAATGAAGGGATAGAGCCAAAGCAAAAACAATACCCAGCTGTGGATGTGACTGGTGACAGAAGCAAGGTCCAATGCTGTAAAGAGCAATATTGCATAGGAACCTGAAATGTCAGGTCTATGAATCAAGGCAAATTGGAAGTGGTCAAACAGGAGATGGCAAGAGTGAACATCAACATTCTAGGAATCAGCGAACTAAAATGGACTGGAATGGGTGAATTTAACTCAGATGACCATTATATCTACTACTGCGGGCAGGAATCCCTCAGAAGAAATGGAGTAGCCATCAAGGTCAACAGGAGTCAAAAATGCAGTACTTGGATGCAGTCTCAAAAACGACAGAATGATCTCTGTTCGTTTCCAAGGCAAACCATTCAATATCACAGTAAGCCAATTCTATGCCCCAACCAGTAACACTGAAGAAGTTGAATGGTTCTATGAAGACCTACAAGACCTTTTAGAAGTAACACCCAAAAAAGATGTCCTTTTCATTATAGGGGACTGGAATGCAAAAGTAGGAAGTCAAGAAACACCTGGAGTAACAGGCAAATTTGGCCTTAGAATGTGGAATGAAGCAGGGCAAAGACTAATAGAGTTTTGCCAAGATAATGCACTGGTCATAGCAAACACCCTCTTCCAACAACACAAGAGAAGACTCTACACATGGACATCCCCAGATGGTCAACACCGAAATCATATTGATTATATTCTCTGCAGCAAAAGATGGAGAAGCTCTATACAGTCAACAAAAACAAGACCAGGAGCTGACTGTGGCTCAGATCATGAACTCCTTATTACCAAATTCAGACTGAAATTGAAGAAAGCAGGGAAAACCACTAGACCATTCAGGTATGACCTAAATAAAATCCCTCATGATTATACAGTGGAAGTGAAAAATAGATTTAAGGGCCTAGATCTGATAGATAGAGTGCCTGATGAACTATGGAATGAGGTTCATGACATTGTACAGGAGACAGGGATCAAGACCATCCCCATGGAAAAGAAATGTAATAAAGCAAAATGGCTGTCTAGGGAAGCCTTACAAATAGCTGTGAAAAGAAGAGAAGTGAAAAGCCAAGGAGAAAAGGAAAGATATAAGTATCTGAATGGAGAGTTCCAAAGAATAGCAAGAAGAGATAAGAAAGCCTTCTTCAGCGATCAGTGCAAAGAAATAGAGGAAAAGAACAGAATGGGAAAGACTAGACATCTCTTCAAGAGAATTAGAGATACCAAGGGAACATTGCATGTAAAGATGGGCTCAATAAAGGCCAGAAATGGTATGGACCTAACAGAAGCAGAAGATATTAAGAAGAGGTGGCAAGAATACACAGAAGATCAGTACAAAAATGATCTTCACGACTCGGATAATCATGATGGTGAGATCACTCATCTAGAACCAGACATCTTGGAATGTGAAGTCAAGTGGGCCTTAGAAAGCATCACTACGAACAAAGCTAGTGGAGATGATGGAATTCCAGTAGAGCTATTTCAAATCCTGAAAGATGATGCTGTGAAGTGCTGCACTCAATATGCCAGCAAATTTGGAAAACTCAGCAGTGGCCACAGGACTGGAAAACGTCAGTTTTCATTCCAATCCCAAAGAAAGGCAATGCCAAAGAATGCTCAAACTACCACACAATTGCACTCATCTCACATGCTAGTAAAGTAATGCTCAAAATTCTCCAAGCCAGGCTTCAGCAATACGTGAACCGTGAACTCCCTGATGTTCAAGCTGGTTTTAGAAAAGGCAGAGGAACCAGAGATCAAATTGCCAACATCCGCTGGATCATGGAAAAAGCAAGAGAGTTCCAGAAAAACATCTATTTCTGCTTTATTGACTATGCCAAAGCCTTTGACTGTGTGGATCACAATAAACTGTAGAAAATTCTTCAAGAGATGAGAATACAAGACCACCTGACCTGCCTCTTGAGAAATCTGTTTGCAGGTCAGGAAGCAACAGTTTGAACTGGACATGGAACAACAGACTGGTTCCAAAGAGGAAAAGGAGTGTGTCAAGGCGTTATATTGTCACCCTGCTTATTTAACTTCTATGCAGAGTACATCATGAGAAACGCTGGACTGGAAGAAACACAGGCTGGAATCAAGATTGCTGGGAGAAATACCAATACCCTCATATATGCAGATGTCACCCCCTTTATGGCAGAAAGTGAAGAGGAACTAAAAAGCCTCTTGATGAAAGTAAAAGAGGAGAGTGAAAAAGTTGGCTTAAAGCTCAACATTCAGAAAACGAAGACCATGGCATCCGGTCCCATCACTCCATGGGAAATAGATGGGGAAACAGTGGAAACAGTGTCAGAGTTTATTTTTCTGGGCTCCAAAATCACTGCAGATGGTGATTGCAGCCATGAAATTAAAAGAGACTTACTCCTTGGAAGGAAAGTTGTGACCAACCTAGATAGTATATTCAAAAGCAGAGACATTACTTTGCTGACTAAGGTCCGTCTAGTCAAGGCTATGGTTTTTCCAATAGTCATGTATGGATGTGAGAGTTGGACTGTGAAGAAGGCTGAGCGCCTAAGAATTGATGCTTTTGAACTGTGGTGTTGGAGAAGATTCTTGAGAGTCCCTTGGACTGCAAGGAGATCCAACCAGTCCATTCTGAAGGAGGTCAACCCTGGGATTTCTTTGGAAGGAATGATGCTAAAGCTGAAACTCCAGTACTTTGGCCACCTCAAGTGAAGAGTTGACTCATTGGAAAAGATTCTGATGCTGGGAGGGATTGAGGGCAGGAGAAGTAGGGGACGACCGAGGATGAGAAGGCTGGATGGCATCACTGACTCGATGGATGCAAGTCTGAGTGAACTCCGGGAGATGGTGATGGACAGGGAGGCCTGGAGTGCTGCGAGTCATGGGGTCACAAAGAGTCGGACATGACTGAGCAACTGAACTGAACTGTGCAAGCAAACTGAGATTAATTTTATGATGGCAATCAACAAGCCAATCAAAATGATGTCTCTGTTTCAAATAATTATACATCTTTTGATAAAGGCCGTTCCTTTTGCTTGAGCCCCTTATTTCTACCTCAAGGTCAGAGAGTGGTAGACAAAAAATGACCCTCCGCTGACCACATCTGCCATGCATTTGCTTTAATTATGAGAAAAAGGATTGAGCTATTCACAAGAAAAAAGTTGACAAACAGGAAAATAAGAATGTAATGAGAAACAGAACAAGGAGAAGAATGAAGTAGGTTGGCCATGTTGAGTCAGTTGTTCAGGTGAAAGAAGAGGAATTAAAGAAGGAATTGGTTTGCTACATTAAAAAAGGCTTTCCATTGCTTGCCTATGGCTGGATATTGTGAAATATTAATTTTTAATGGTTTTGGTGGCCATTCCCAAATAAACTTTTTTTCTTAACTGTTTAATTGAGATTCTTATGTAATTCATTAAACTTGTCCTTGTAATTAATAATGCTCAATATCAAATTTCAGGGTGTAATGCCTTAATTCTCGATTAAATGTAGATAGATTGTAAATGTAAATAGATTTTACATTGTATTAATAAATTCCCCACCACCCATCTTTTATTTAGTTATATAATTTCACATCCCTTTGATTTTAGAATTTTGAAAATATATTTTCATTAAATCTTTTGTAGATTTACTATATGACAGTTTTATTTTCTCTCAATTCATTCTACTAGTCTCTTCCTTTGACTGGATGATTTTAATATACCTACATTTTAATCCTCCTGTGAAAATTTCTTTCAGTTATTTTCTAACTTTTCAGCTGTATAATTCACTGTATCTCTTCCCAGCTCCAAAATGTCTCTTGCAAACTCCAAAATTTTTTTTCAGATTCTTCCATCTTTCTGAACATAACCAGGAAATTAGCACCTATCTACCCAGAGAAAAACATATATATTCTTCTTATGACTGTCTAGCATTCCATCATTTTAAAGTATAAAGTTATTTTACATTAAACACCATTTGCCAATGGTTTATGTTTTCTTTTTTAATTTTTTAATTGCAGTTCTCAATCTTTAAAACAAATTCTTTAAAATTTTAATCTGTTGTATCTCAGCATTCACTTTCAGTAAAACAAATTAAAATGTTAGAAGTTAACAAATTTATATCTTAAATATTGACTTCATCTGGCTACCTGATTTTGTTTCCTAAGTACTCTTTAAGATACAAACCAACAGAGCTCTCCTTTTTATTGTATATATGGAATAAAGCTTTTCATTAAAGTTTTGAAAATGAAATAATCCATCGGTAGGCAAACCTGAGCTACACTGATGACATTACTGATGATTATATTATTTATATTTTGAAATTTTTTGAAGGCCTCTATTGGTATACCCTCAAACAGAGATCCTGTCTTTCACCATACCCAGACTCAGTTTGCTAACAAGATAGCAAGCCCATCAAAGACATATTTCAGTTATAGGTGTTTTAACTCCAGCATTCCTCTTTTTCACCTTAGGATTTCCATCTCTCTGTTTACCTTGTGCGTTTGTTTTCCCATGCTGCCTACTTTAGCATATTAATCATAGTTGTTTTAAATGCCTGATCTGACCATTCCATCACTCCTGTCATGCCTGGTTCTGATGCTTACTGGGTCTTCTCAAATTGTGTTTTTTGCCCTTTGGTGTACCTCGTAGTTTTTTTCTTGAGAGCCAGTGAAAGGTGTCCAGTGAAAGGAACAGTTGAATTAGGGCCTTTAGTAGTGTGGGGATATGGAGGGAGGGGAAGCATTCTGTACTTTTATGATTAAGTCTCAGAGTCTGCAAGTTAGTCACTTAATCTTTTAGTTAACCTGTCCCTCTGAACTGTGAAGTTCACAAGCATTTTTCTGTTTTTACTCTCCCCCACTTAGGTGGGGCAGGATGGCTGCAGTGGACTCTATATGGGAATTTCCCTTCTCCTACATGGAAAGTAAGAGCTGAACGGAGTTGGGCATTTCTTATTCTCCAGGTCAGCTGATTTTGACAATATCCTAAAAGGTTAGGCTCTGATTAACTAGCTGCCCCTGAGTGCAGGCCTTGAAGCCCTGTGCTATAGTTAGTATTTTTCTTTTCTTCCTTTGTTTTGCCTTTTCTTTTTTTTTTTTAATGTTCTGTCTTAGTTTTTATTATTTTGAAAATTTCCAGACATTCAATATAATAGAAGGAATAGTATAATGAGTTCTAATTTGTACTGAGTAATCATCATTAATAATTAGCAATATTTGCCAATTTTATTTGGCTAATATTTGCCAATAATTAGCAATATTTGCCAATTTCAAAATTAGCAATATTTGCCAATTTCTCCCCCTACTGGAAACACAAAGAGAGTTTCTCCATATACTTTGGGAACCTTGCCAAGAGTCTGGAGGTACATTTTGTGGGGATCTTCCCATGACTGGCTCTCTCTGGAATTTTTGACTCTCAGAGTTGTCTGCACAACTCTCTTCATCTCCAGCAGTACAGCAGTTACAGTTCAGGTTTTCCTATCCTGGCCCTCCCTGGTGTTTTCTGCTAGTCTCTGCTCTGGAGAGTCATGATTCCCTGTATTCAGCAGTTTCTCTTCAGTCTTGGGGGTAGCAGTTTGTTTCCCCAGTGTCTTCTCCTCTTGTACAGATCCAAGAACGGTCATTGAATTTTCAGTATTAGTGTTTTTGTATTGTCATTTGGACAGAGTAAGGTCTTCGAAACTCCTTACTTTCAGAACTAGAAGATTTTTAAATTAATAGATGGCTTTGGAATACTTTGGGATTTACAGAAAAATTTAACAGAAACTACAGAGGATTCCTATATAACTTTTTCCCCTACCTATAGTTTCCCCCATTATTCACATCTTGCTTTCATTTGATGCATTTATTAAAATTGATGAATCATTATTGACATGATATTATTTCCCAAGGTACATAGTTTACATTAGGGTTCACTCTGTGTGTGTTATAGTTCTGTAAGCTTAGACAAATGTGTATTATGTATATACCATTACAGTATTATATATACTAGTTTCACTGCCTTAAAAATCTCTGTGTTCCACTTATTCATCTCTCATGCCCTGCCCACCCTCTGGTCCCCAGAAACCACTGATATTTTTTTACTGTATTCATAGATTTGTGTTTTCCAGAATGTTATTTACTTGGAATCATACAGTATGCTATCTTTTCAGATGGGCTTCTTTCACTTAGTATTAAGCTGGTAGAATTTACCAGTGAAATCCTCTGAAACTGGTTCTTTTTGTTTTGAACGGTTATTATTGCCAATTATTTTAATAGCTGAAGACCTACTCAGATTATCTTTATCTACTTTTGTATGTTTCTTTAGATTATGCCTTTCATAGAATGCTTTATTTCATCTAAATTATCAAATTTGTGAACAAAAAGTTGTTTATAATATTCCCTTATTAACCTTTTAATGGCCATGAGCTCAGTAGAGCTCAGGTCTCTCTCTACTGATACTTTTAATTTGTGTCTTCTCTTATAATCTTTTTTTCCTTCTGTAGACTGACTAGAGGCTTATAAATTCTATTGTTAAAAGGGACTGGAAAAGTTGTGACTCATGTTTTGCTTTGGCTAAATAAAACTATTAGCTGAGTTAAAATAGATACAGAAAATATACCTAGTGAATTTACTTTTGGAGAATAAGTTTTGAGACAGAATGTTGTTACAGCAAGTCATTTGTTTTTTCATATTATTGATGACTACAAGAAGTTTAATTCAGAAAGTCATGTAGCTGTTTGCAATCAGGGTATAACTGATAGAAAAACAGATATTCTAGAACTTTCACCATGGAGTGTTGTGACTTTCTTTTATACAAACAGACAAGGTTGAAAAGTGAAATGAGTAACATGTTTGCCACTTAAGTTATCTTCTTGGGAAAAAGAAAACATAAAATTCATTGTAAAGATAACCGAAATAGATTGATGTACTTTCCAGAGAGTATTTTCATTTGGACATTCCAATTCAAGTTTTCT
Source organism: Capricornis sumatraensis (assembly GCF_032405125.1). Lineage (NCBI taxonomy): Eukaryota > Metazoa > Chordata > Mammalia > Artiodactyla > Bovidae > Capricornis > Capricornis sumatraensis. The sequence continues at coordinate 39,198,793 of NC_091073.1, read as the reverse complement.
GTAAACCAAAAAACCCGGGAGAACCAGGAAAAATTGAACCAGTTTGTCTGAGGTAAAATCATCTTGCAGACATCACATAAGAAGTTAAAAATAAATGTTATTTTTGTAAGTCACTGAGATTTTGAGGTTGGTTTTGCAAAAGAAAATAAGTTGTGTAGTCTAGGATAAGAGAAAGGGAAGCATTAGAACTATTATCTCTGATATTTTATATGTGTTTTTTGTAGCTCTTATTCAAGAAATGCTTTAATGCTCGTGGCATCTGGTCCTTATAAAAATGCTGAGTTAGACCAAGTGTAATATTTTGTCCTCAGAGTTTAAAAGTCTAGAAAATTGAGCTTTATAGAAATAATTGTATCTTGGAAAGATAGCTGCTAGTATATTTCATCACACTGTCATTCAGTTGCTCAGTCATGTCTGACTCTTTACAGCCACATGGACTGCAGCATGCCAGGCTTCCCTGTTCTTCACTATCTCTCAGAGTTGCCTCAAACTCATGTCCATTGAATCAGTGATGTCATCCAGCCATCTCTGTCATATCTTTCTCTTTGTGCCTTCAATCTTTCCCAGTACCAGGGTCTTTTCCATGAGTCAGCTCTTCTCATCAGCTCCAAAGTACTGGAGCTTCAGTTTCACCATCAGTCCTTCCAATGAATATTCAGGGTTGATTTCTTTTAGGTTTGACTGGTTTGATCTCCTTGCAATCCAAGGGACTCTCAAGAGTCTTCTCCAATACCACAAATTGAAATTCAGCACTCAGCCTTATCTATGATACAACTCTCACATCCATACGTGACTACTGGAAAAATCATAATTTTGACTGAAGGGACCTTTGTTGCCAAAGTGATGTCTCTGCTTTTTAGTATACTGTCTAGGATTGTAACAGCATTTCTTTCAAGGAACAAGTATCTTTTAATTTCATAGCTGCAGTCATGTCCACAGTGATTATGGAGTGCAAGAAAATAGTCTGTCACTATTGAAAACTAATGTTTACAATTTTTTACCCATCTATTTGCCGTGAAGTGATGGGACCATATACCATGAATTTAGTTTTTTGAATGTTGAGTTTTAAGCCAGTTTTCACTTTCCTCTTTTATCTTCATCAAGAGGCTCTTTAGTTCCTCTTCATTTTCAGCCATTAGTAAGTACTATCTGCGAATCTGAGGTTATCAGCAATCTTGATTCCACCTAATGCTTCATCTAGCCTGGCATTTCTCATGATGTACTCTGCATTTGAGTTGAATGAGCAGGGTGACAATATACAGTTTCTACATACTCCTTTCCTAATTTTCAATCAGTCTGTTGTACTATGGCTGGTTCTAACTGTTGCTTCTTGATCTGCATAGAGGTTTCTTAGGAGTCAGGTAAGGTACTCTGGTATTCCCATCTCTTTAAGAATTTTCCACTGTTTGTTGTGATCCATATGGTCAAACTACTGTATAACTGCACTCATCTCACACACTAGCAAAGTAATGCTCAAAAATTCTCCAAGCCAGGCTTCAACAGTATGTGAACTGTGAACTTCCAGATGTTCAGGCTGGATTTAGAAAAAGCAGAGGAACCAGAGATCAAATTGACAACATCCGCTGGATCATTGAAAAAGCAAGAGAGTTCCAGAAAAACATCTACTTCTGCTTTATTGACTATGCCAAAGCCTTTGACTGTATGGATCACAACAAACTGGAAAATTCTTCAAGACATGGGAATACCAGACCACCTGACCTGCCTCCTGAGAAATCTATATCCAGGTCAAGGAGCAACATTTAGAACTGGACATGGAACAACAGACTGGTTCCAAATCAGGAAAAAAGTATGTCAGGGCTGTATATTGTCACCCTGCTTATTTAACTTATATGCAGTGTACATCATGCGAAATGCCAGGCTGGACGAAGCACAAGCTGGAATCAAGATTTCTGGGAGAAATGTCAATAACCTGAGATATGCAGATGACACCACCCTTATGGCAGAAAGCAAAGCCAGAAAGAAAAACACCAATACAGTATACTAACACATATATATGGAATTTAGAAAGATAGCAGTGACGACCCTGTATGCAAGACAGGAAAAAAGACACAGTGGTGTATAACGGACTTTTGGACTCAGAGGGAGAGGGAGAGGGTGGGATGATTTGGGAGAATGGCATTCTATCATGTATACTATCATGTAAGAGTTGAATCGCCAGTCTATGTCTGACGCAGGATACAGCATGCTTGGGGCTGGTGCATGGGGATGACCCACAGAGATGTTATGGGGAGGGAGGTGGGAGGGGGTTTCATGTTTGGGAACACATGTAAGAATTAAAGATTTTAAAATTAAATAAAAAAATTAATTAAAAAAAAAAAGAAGAACTAAAGAGCCTCTTGATGAAAATGAAAGAGGAGAGTGAAAAAGCTGGCTTAAAACTTAACGTTCAGAAAACTAAGATCATGGCATAGGGTCCATGAGATTAAAAGACGCTTTCTCCTTGGAAGAAAAGCTATTACCAACCTAAACAGCATATTAAAAAGCATAAATATCACTTTGCCAACAAAGCTGTAGTTTTTCCAGTAGTCATGTATGGATGTGAGAGTTGGACTTAAAGAAAGCTGAGTGCCAAAGAATTGAAGCTTTTGAGCTGTGGTGTTGGAGAAGATTCCTCAGAGTCAAAAACTTACTTGTTTCTTTTTTTTCCTGTTATTACATATACATGGATTAAAGACCAAATTTAAAATTTCAATTTAACTGTCAAATACATGGTAATAATTTTCACTTTTCTTGCCCAAATGAATTTTTGTGTACTTTTGTAAAAATGGCTCTTACAGAGGCCAGTCTTAAATTTTATTTGTCTCTGTGCATAGGCACCTATCTTCTGATTAAGAAACAAAAATGAATAGCCCCTGGGTTCTATATTGAATTTTTCAGAGATTGTCATGGTATATAACATACAGTATGTGTATATCTGTTCGACAAAAATGAAAACACTGTTCTTCACCTGAGTTTTTAAGTTATAAAATGCTATTCAGTAAAAAGTTGATATATGGAGAGCTATAATTATTAATAAAACTGTTTTAAAAATTATAAAATTCATTCTATGGCAAAGGAAAATTTTTATACTGCTTTATATTCATAAAATTTAATTTCATGGTTTACCAAAACATTCACAACTGTCAATGAAGAAATGTCTTCAGGCTAATTAATGTCAAAATTTGGAAATGTGTAGTCTCTGCTGTGAATACTGATATTTCTGGTTAAGAATAGCAAAATGCAGATGTGGTAAGAATTTAAGAGGCAATTCTATTTGTCTTGTGAAATGTCTATCCTTAGTTGAAACTTGTAGGTAAATTTCAGAGTTTCCCCATTGCTATTTAAATCCATTTACAAATCACTGTACCATGGCTCCACCCTAAGACAAGGTGATCTGTCTGTCACTTTGTATTCAAGAACATAATGAGTATGGTTGGGTCCTCAGACAGTTGACTAAATGCAATCTCAGGAGTGTTCATGCATTCACTAGCAGTATTAGACATTTGTATAGATAGATATTCAAGTCAATAACTGTATTTCAAATTGTTTGTATAAATGTTTTCATATTAAAGGTTAATATTATTATTTGAGCTATTAAAATTATATGCAACTCTGAAGATCAAATTTTTTTTGGCTGCTACAGAGTTCTTCAGGGTTTTTCTAAGTCACTATGATCTCTAAATCCTCCTCAATTGGCTTTTGCTGTTTGGTCCATATCTTTATGTTTGATTCTTAAAAACAAAAACAAAAAAATCTTGTTCTTTTGTACCTTGGATTCAGGAATTACTAATTTTCCCTTACATTTTATTTTAACTAAATTCAAAACTCCTATATTGAGCTAGGAACTGTATTTGACTCTGATGACTAGGCTGATTTGGCCCTATAAGAATTTCCCTTGGAAGTGGAGAAAGGAATAGAGAACAGTCGTGAAAATAATTATGTATTGTAGTAATGGTTTAGCAGAGTTCAATAATGTTTGATTTATGTGGAAAAGGACGGTGCTACTAACTCTATGTAAGAAAGTTTCCAATATTTATATTTAAGTGCTACACATAATTATCTGAATGTCCCATATAGTTGTAATCTAGAAATCTGTATAACACTTTCTTTCATTGAAAGTTTGTTTCCTTATTTTCTTTCTTCAAGCATTCAACAATTTTAGCTGTATCATTTGATTTCTTAAGCAATTTTACTAAGAAGACTATAGTATATATTATTTAGCAAGTGGATTAATAGCTATTATAGTCATTTTCATTTGAGGCCAGGAGTCTGAAATTAATAACTTGATCTGTCATTAAGGTTCTGAGTTATACATAAAATAGGAAACACCACATAAATTATTGCCAAAGGTTTTATTTACATATGTGTATAGAGATGTGTAGGGTATATGTGTGTGTGTATGCAGGAGAAAATGAGAATAAGAACCTTAAATTATTTTTTCTTACTTTTTTCTTTGTTTTTATTAATCTTCCTAATATCCTTTTTAGAAATAAGCTTGGTTCCTATTTTTTGGATTTTTTTGAGCTGATCAGTTCAGTGCAGTTGTTCAGTTGTGTCTGACTGCAATCCCATGAATCGCAGTACACCAGGCCTCCCTGTCCATCAGCAATTCCTGAAGTCCACCCAAGCCCATGTCATCCTCTGTCATCCCCTTTTCCTCCTGCCCTCAATCTTTCCCAGCTTCAGAGTCTTTTCAAATGAGTTAGCTCTTTGCATCAGGTGGCCAAAGTATTGGAGTTTCAGCTTCAACATCAGTCCTTCCAATGAACACCCAGGACTGATCTCATTTAGGATGGACTGGTTGAATCTCCTTGCAGTCCAAGGGACTCTCAAGAGTCTTCTCCAACACCACAGTTCAAAAGCATCAATTCTTCAGCACTCAGCTTTCTTTATAGTCCAACTCTCACTTCCATACATGATCACTGGAAAAACCATAGCCTTGACTAGATGGACCTTTGTTGACAAAGTGATGTCTCTGCTTTTTAATTTGCTATCTAGGTTGGTCATAACATTCCTCCAAGGAGTATGCATCTGTTAATTTCATGGCTGCAATCACCATCTGCAGTGATTTTGGAGGCCCCCCAAAAATAAAGTCAGCCAATGTTTCCACTGTTTCCCCATCTATTTGCCATGAAGTGATGGGACCAGATGCCATGATCTTCGTTTTCTGAATGTTGAGCTTCAAGCCAACTTTTTCACTCTCCTCTTTCACTTTCATCAAGAGGCTTTTTAGTTCCTCTTCACTTTCTTCCATAAGTGTGGTGTCATCTGCATAACTGAGGTTATTGATATTTTGAGCTGTAATATATACATATTTGAGTTGCACAGATTTCAGGTGAGTTGCACAGATTTTAGATGTACTCATTGGTCAGTTTGGACAATGGATTTATTCAGTGAAATCCACATAACTTTAAAAACATAGAACACAAAGACCTAGAAGAAATAAAAAAGAGTCAATACATAATGAATAATGCAATAAATGAGATCAGAAACACTCTGGAGGAAACAAACAGTAGAATAACGGAGGCAGAAGATAGGATTAGTGAAATAGAAGATAGAATGGTAGAAATAAATGAATCAGAGAGGAAAAAAGAAAAACGAATTAAAAGAAATGAGTACAATATCAGAGACCTCCAGGACAATATGAAATGCTCCAACATTCGAATTATAGGAGTCCCAGAAGAAGAAGACAAAAAGAAAGACCATGAGAAAATTCTTGAGGAGATAATAGTTGAAAACTTCCCTAAAATGGGGAAAGAAATAATCACCCAAGTCCAAGAAACCCAGAGAGTCCCAAACAGGATAAACCCAAGGCGAAACACCCCAAAACACATATTAATCAAACTAACAAAGATCAAACACAAAGAACAAATATTAAAAGCAGCAAGGGAAAAACAACAAATAATATACAAGGGGATTCCCATACGGATTACAGCTGATCTTTCAATAGAAACTCTTCAGGCCAGGAGGGAATGGCAAGACATACTTAAAGTGATGAAAGAAAATAACCTACAGCCCAGATTACTGTACCCAGCAAGGATTTCATTCAAATATGAAGGAGAAATCAAAAGCTTTACAGATAAGCAAAAGCTGAGAGAATTCAGCACCACCAAACCAGCTCTCCAACAAATGCTAAAGGATATTCTCTAGACAGGAAACACAAAAAAGGTGTATAAACCTGAACCCAAAACAATAAAGTAAATGGCAACAGGACCATGAGGTGAAGTCGCTCAGTCGTGTCCGACTCTTTGCAACCCCATGAACTGTAACCTACTAGGCTTCTCTGTCCATGGGATTCTCCAGGCAAGAATACTGGAGTGGATTGCCATTTCCTTCTCCAGGGGATATTCCCAACCCAGGGATCGAATCTGGGTCTCCCGCATTGGAGGCAGATGCTTTAACCTCTGAGCCACCATTACCTTAAACATAAATGGGTTGAATGCCTCAACCAAAAGACAAAGACTGGCTGAATGGATACAAAAACAAGACCCCTATATATGTTGTCTACAAGACACCCACCTCAAAACAAGGGATACATACAGACTGAAAGTGAAGGGCTGGAAAAAGATATTCCACGCAAACAGAGACCAAGAGAAAGCAGGAGTAGCAATACTCACATCCGATAAAATAGACTTTAAAACAAAGGCTGTGAAAAGAGACAAAGAAGGACATGACATAATGATCAAAGGATCAATCCAAGAAGAAGACATAACAATTATAAATATATATGCACCCAACATAGGAGCACTGTGATATGTAAGACAAATGCTAACAAGTATGAAAGGGGAAATTAACAATAACACAATAATAGTGGGAGACTTTAATACCCCACTCACACCTATGGACAGATCAACTAAACAGAAAATTAACAAAGAAACACAAACTTTAAATGATACAATAGACCAGTTAGACCTAATTGATATCTAGAGGACATTTCACTCCAAAACAATGAATTTCACCCTTCTCTCAAGTGCTCACGGAAACTTCTCCAGGATAGATCACATCCTGAGCCATAAATCTAGCCTTAATAACTTCAAAAAAATGGAAATCATTCCAAGCATCTTTTCTGACCATAATGCAGTAAGATTAGATCTCAATTACAGGAGAAAAAATTTTAAAATTCCAACATATGGAGGCTGAACAACACGCTTCTGAATAACCAACAAATCACAGAACAAATCAAAAAAGAAGTAAAGATATGCTTAGAAACTAATGAAAATGAAAACACAACAACCCAAAACCTGTGGGACACTATAAAAGCAGTGATAAGGGGAAAGTTCATAGCAATATAGGCATATCTCAAGAAACAAGAAAAAAGTCAAAGAAATAACCTAACTCTACAGCTAAAGCAACTAGAAAAGGAAGAAATGGATAACCCCAGAGTTAGTAGAAGGAAATAAATCTTAAAAATTAGGACAGAAATAAATGAAAAAGAAACAAAAGAGACCATAGCAAAAATCAACAAAGCCAAAAGCTGGTTCTTTAAAAAGATAAATAAAATTGACAAACCATTAGCCAGACTCATCAAGAAACAAAGGGAGAAAAAATCAAATCAGTAAAATTAGATATGAAAATGGAGAGATCACAACAGACAACACAGAAATACAAAGGATCATAAGAGACTATTATCAACAATTATATGCCAACAAAATGGACAACGTGGAAGAAATGGGCAAATTCTTAGAAAAGTACAACTTTCCAAAACTGCACCAGGAAGAAATAGAAAATCTTAACAGACCCATCACAAGCACGGAAATTGAAACTGTAACCAGAAATCTTCCAGCAAACAAAAGCCCAGGTCCAGACAGCTTCACAGCTGAATTCTACCAAAAATTTAGAGAAGAGCTAACACATGGCACCCCACTCCAGTACTCTTGCCTGGGAAATCCCATGGATGGAAGAGCCTGGTAGGCTACAGTCCATGGGGTCTCGAAGAGTCGGACACGACTGAGTGACTTCACTTTCACATTTCACTTTCATGCACTGGAGAAGGAAATGGCAACCCACTCCAGTGTTCTTGCCTGGAGAATCCCAGGGACCGGAGCCTGGTGGGCCACTGTCTATGGGGTCGCACAGAGTCAGACACGACTGATGTGACTTAGCAACAGCAGCAACACTTATCCTACTCAAACTCTTCCAGAAAATTGCAGAGGAAGGTCAACTTCCAAACTCATTCTATGAGGCCACCATCACCCTAATACCTAAACCTGACAAAGATGCCACAAAAAATGAAAACTACAGGCCAATATCACTGATGAACATAGATGCAAAAATCCTTAACAAAATTCTAGCAATCAGAATCCAACAACACATTGAAAAGATTATACAACATGACCAAGTGGGCTTTTCCCAGGGATGCAAGGATTCTTCAATATCTGCAAATCAATCAATGTAATTCACAACATTAACAAATTGAAAAATAAAAGTCATATGATTATCTCAATAGATGCAGAGAAAGATTTTGACAAAATTCAACATCCATTTATGATGAAACCTCCCCAGAGCAGGAATAGAAGGAACATACCTCAACGTAATAAAAGCTATATATTACAAACCCACAGCAAACAATATCCTCAATGGTGAAAAGTTGAAAGCATTCCCCCTAAAGCCAGGAACAAGACAAGGGTGCCCACTTTCACCGCTACTATTCAACATAGTTCTGGACGTTTTGGCCACAGCAATCAGAGCAGAAAAAGAAATAAAAGGAATCCAAATTGGAAAAGAAGTAAAACTCTCACTGTTTGCAGATGACATGATCCTCTACGTAGAAAACCCTAAAGACTCCATCAGAAAATTACTAGAGCTAATCAATGAATATAGTAAAGTTGTAGGATATAAAATCAACACACAGAAATCCCTTGCATTACTATACACTAATAATGAGAAAATAGAAAGAGAAATTAAGGAAACAATGCCATTCACCATTGCAATGAAAAGAATAAAATACTTAAGACTATATCTACCTAAAGAAACTAAAGATCTATATATAGAAACTATAAAACACTGGTGAAAGAAATCAAAGAGGACACTAATAGATGGAGAAATATACCATGTTCGTGGATTGGAAGAATCAATATAGTGAAAATGAGTATCCTACCCAAAGCAATCTGTAGATTCAATGCAATCCCTATTAAGCTACCAATGGTATTTTTCACACAAATAATTTCACAATTTGTATGGAAATACAAAAAACCTCGAATAGCCAAAGCAGTCTTGAGAAAGAAGGATGGAACTGGAGGAATCAACCCGCCTGACTTCAGGCTCTACTACAAAGCCACAGTCATCAAGACAGTATGGTACTGGCACAAAGACAGAAATATAGATCAATGGAACAAAATAGAAAGCCCAGAGATAAATCCACGGACCTATGGACACCTTATCTTCGACAAAAGAGGCAAGAATATACAATGGATTAGGACAATCTCTTTAACAAGTGGTGCTGGGAAAACTGGCCAAACACTTGTCAAAGAATGAAACTAGATCACTTTCTATACCATACACAAAAATACACTCAAAATGGATTAAAGATCCAAATGTAAGACCAGAAACTATAAAACTCCTAGAGGAGAACATAGGCAAAACACTCTCCGACATAAATCACAGCAGGATCCTTTATGACCCACCTCCCAGAATATTGGAAAAAAAGCAAAAATAAACAAATGGGACCTAATTAAACTTAAAAGCTTCTGCACAACAAAGGAAACTATAAGCAAGGTGAAAAGACAGCCTTCAGAATGGGAGAAAATAATAGCAAATGAAGCAACTGACATAGAACTAATCTCAAAAATATACAAGGAACTCCTGCAGCTCAATTCCAGAAAAATAAACGACCCAATCAAAAAATGGTCCAAAGAACTAAACAGACATTTCTCCAAAGAAGACATACAGATGGCTAACAAACACATGAAAAGATGCTCAACATCACTCATTATCAGAGAAATGCAAATCAAAACCACAATGATGTACCATTTCACACCAGTCAGAATGACTGCGATCCAAAAGTCTACAAGCAATAAATGCTGGAGAGGGTGTGGAGAAATGGGAACCCTCTTACACTGTTGGTGGGAATGCAAACTAGTACAGCCACTATGGAGAACAGTGTGGAGATTCCTTAAAAAACTGGAAATAGAACTGCCTTATGACCCAGCAATCCCACTACTGGGCATACACACCGAGGAAACCAGAATTGAAAGAGACACATGTACTCCAATGTTCATCACAGCACCGTTTATAATAGCCAGGACATGGAAGCAACCTAGATGTCCATCAGCAGATGAATGGATAAGAAAGCTTTGGTACATATACACAATGGAGTATTACTCAGCCATTTAAAAGAATACATTTGAATCAGTTCTAATGAGGTGGATGAAACTGGAGCCGATTATACAGAGTGAAGTAAGCCAGAAAGAAAAACACCAATACAGTATACTAACGCATATATGTGGAATTTAGAAAGATGGTAATGATAACCCTGCATGAGAGAAAGCAAAAGAGACACAGATGTATAGAACAGTCTTTTGGACTCTGAGGGAGAGGGAGAAGGTGAGATGATTTGGGAGAATGACATTGAAACATGTATAATATCATATATGAAATGAATCGCCAGTCCAGGTTCGATGCATGAGACTGGATGCTTGGGGCTGGTGCACTGGGATGATCCAGAGGAATGGTCCAGGGAGGGACGAGGGAGGGGGGTTCAGGATGGGGAACACGTTTATACCTGTGGCAGATTCATGTTGATGTATGGCAAAACCAATACAATATTGTAAAGTAATTTACCTCCAATTAAAATAAATAAATTTATATTTTTTAAAAAAACAAGACTGTGCTCATTCATGTTTCTGTGCTAACACATGCTATGGTATGTTGAATAATTGTGACAGAAATCATATGGCTTGTAGAGGTTAAAATATTTGTTATTCCCCTTCAGAATAAAAGAATTGTTGAGTCTCATTCTATATTAATCTGGAAAGGATATATATGTTAAATTTTGAGTTTTCAAGTCCAAGAATATTTTATTTTTTTATTTACACAGATACTCTTTTTCTTTGAATGACTTTTGTTAAATTTAACCATAAGTGTATATATAATTTGTTTTTTATATTACGGCATTATATGAGTGTTAAATTTCATTTTCCAGACATTCATATTTAGAAGTTCAAGTTAATTTTATATTTTGACTCTGTATCTGTGATATTACTAAATTCACATATTAGAGCCAGTTTTCTTTTTTTGTCTGTGGCCTTTTTTTTTAAATATAGACTTCTTAACATTTCTGAGTATGTAATTTAAGTCATCTAAAAATAAAGGTACTTTTACTTCTTTCCTTTCAATCTATGCATCTCTTACTTCTTTTTCATGATGTCAATATTTATAAATTTTTAAATTTTTTAACTGGTGGAAAATTGCTTTGCAATGTTGTGTTTGTTTCTGCCATACCAAGGTGTTGAATCAGTCATAATTATATATATTTTTTCTCTCTCAGGTGCCTTCCTCCCTGCTCCCCATTCTGTCCCACTAGGTCATCACAGAGCACCAGGCTGGGCTCCCTGTGTCATAAAGAACTTCCCACTATTTTACACATGATAGTGCACGTATCTCCATGCTACTTTCTCAGTTCATCCTACCCTTACCTTCCCTTGCTGTGTTCACAATCCATTCTCTGCTACTTGTATCAGTATCATTTTTTTTCTAGATTCCATATGTATGTGTTAGTGTGCGATTCTTGTTTTTCTCTGACTTATTTCAGTCTATGTAGTAGACTCTAGGTTAATTACAACTGACTCAGATTCATTCCTTTTTGTGGCTGAGTAATATTTAATTATACATATATACCACATTTCTTTATCCATTTATCTGTTGATGAACATCTAGGTTGCAGCCATGTCCTGGCTATTGTAAATATTGCTGCAGTGAATATTGGTATACATGTGTATTTTAAAATTGTTTTCTCAGGTGTATGTCCAGTAGTGGGATTGTTGGATTATATGGTTGATTTTTTTCCTAGTTTTTTAAGGACTCTCCATACTATTTTCCATATTGGCTGCATCAGTTTACATTTCCACCATCAGTGCAGGAGGGTTCGCTTTTCTTCGCATTCTCTCCAGCATTTATTGATTGTAAGTTTTTCGATGATGGCTATTCTGAGTGGTGTGAAGTAATGCCTCATTGTAGTTTCCATTTGCATTTCTCTGATAGTGAGTGATGTTGAGCACCTTTCCATGTGTTTATTGGCTATCTGTATGTCTTCTTTGGAGAAATGTCTGTTTAGGCCTTCTGCCCATTTTTTGATTGGGTTATTTTTTATATTAAGCTATATAAGCTGTTTATATATTTTGGAAAGTAATCCCTTCAAAGTCACATTGTTTGCAAGTATTTTCTTCCATTCTGAGGGTTGTCTTTTCATCTAGTTTATAGTTTCCTTTGCTGTGCAAAAGCTTTTAAGTTTTATTAGGCCCCATTTATTTTTATTTTCATTTCCATTAATCTCAGAGGTGGCTCAGAGAGACTCTTGCTGCCATTTATCTCAAACAGTGTACTGTGTATTTTTTCTTCCAAAAACTTTACAGTTTCTGGCCTTACATTTAAATCTTTAATCCCTTTTGAGTTTATTTTTGAGTATGGGTTTAGGAAGTGTTCTAACCTCACTCTTTTACAAGTAGCTGTCCAGTTTTTCTAGCACCACTTACTGAAGAGAATGTCTTTTCTCCATTGTATAATTTTGCCTCCTATGTTGAAGATGAGGTGCCCATAGGTGTGTGGGTTTATCTCTGGGCTTTCTATCTTGTTCTGTTGGTCTGTGGACAGTACTATACTGTCTTAATGATTGTGGCTTTGTAGTATAGTCTGAAGTCAGGGAGGTTGATTTTCTCCAGCTCCGTTTTCTTTCTCAGAACTACTTTGGCTATTTGGGATATTTTGTGTTTCCATACAAATTGTGATTTTTGCTCTGTTTCTGTGAAAAGTGCCACTGGTAATTTAATAAAGATTACATTGAAACTGTAGATTGCCTTGAGTTGTATAGACATTTTGACAATATTGATTCTTCTAGCTCCAGGAGTTGGTGATGGACAGGGAAGCCTGGCATGCTGCAGTCCATGGGGTCACAAAGAGTGGGATATCACTGAGCAACTGAACTGAAATGATCCAAGAACATGGTATATATCTCTCCATCTGTTTGTGTTGTCTTTGATTTCATCAGTGTCTTATAGTTTCCTGAATTCAGAAAACTTTTGTTTCTTGAGGTAGGTTTATTCCTAGATATTTTATTATTTTGTTGCAATGATAAATGGGATTATTTCCTTAATTTTTCCAATTTTTCATTGTTACTACATAGGAATGCAAGGGATTTCTGCATATTAATATTATATCTGGTGACTTTGCTAAATTTATTGATATGCTCTAGTAGATTTTTGGTGGCATTTTTAGGGTATTCTATGTATAATATGTAATCTGCAAACAGTGAGAGTTTTACTTCTTCTTTTACAATATGGATTTCTTTTCTTTTTCTGCTTGTCATGGCTAGGACTTACAAATCTGTATTGAATAATAGTGGTGAGAGTGGGCATGCTTGTCTTGTTCCTAATCTTAGAAGAAATGCCTTCATTTTTTCACCATTGAGAATAAGGTTTGCTGAGGGTTTGTCTTATATGGTTGTTATTATGTTGAAGTATGTTCCTTCTGTGCTGATTTTCTGGAGAGTATCTTTATTTTTTGTATATATGTACTGTAAATAGGTGTTGAATTTTGTTGAAAGCTTTCTCTGCATCTATTGAATGATCATATGGATTTTACCTTTTGACTTGTTAATATGGTGTATCTCATTGATTGATTTGCTCATTTAGAAGAATCTTGGCATCCCTGGGATAAACCCCACTTAATCGTGGTGTGTAATTCTTTTAATGTGTTGTTCAATTTTGTTTGCTAGAATTGAGGATTTTTGCATCTGTGTTCATCAGTTATATTGGCCTACACTTTTCTTTGTGTGTGATGTCTTTGTCTGGATTTGGTATCAGGGTGATGGTGGCCTCATAGACTGAGTTTGGGGGTTTTCCTCCTTCTGTAATGTTTTGAAACAGTTTGAGCAGGATAGATGTCAGCTCTTCTCTAAATGTTTGATACTGTTTGCCTGTGAAGCCCTCTAGTCCTGGGTCTTTGTTGGAAGTTTTGTTCACAGTTTCAATTTCAGTGCTTGTGATTTATCTCTTACTTTCTAATTCTTCCTGGTTGACAAGTTGTGCTTTTCTAGGAATCCATTCCTTCCATGTTGTCCATTTTATTGGCATATATAGTTACTCATAGTAGTCTTTTGTGATGATTTGTATTTCTGTGTTGCCTGATGTAACTTCTCCTTTTTCATTTCTAATTTTATTAATTTGAGTCTTCTCTCTTCTTGATCAGTCTGGCTAATGGCTTGTCAATTTTGTGTATCTTCTCAAAGAACCAGCTTTTATTTTATTTTTCTTTTTATCTTTGCTATTGTCTCCTTCATTTCTTTTTATTTCTGCTCTGGTCTTTATGACTTCTTTCCTTCTACTAACTTTGGGGCTTTTTGTTCTTCTTTTCCTGGTAGCTTTAGGTATAAGATTCGATTGTTTATTTGTCATTTTTCCAGCTTGCTTGTTTTTGAGCTAGATTGTACTGCTATAAACTTCCCTCTTAGCACCGCTTTTACTACATCCTGTAGGTTTTGAATTGTCGTGTTTTCATTATCATTTGTTTCTAGGTATTTTTTTACTTCCTCTTTGAAGTCAGTCCTGAAAATTCATTGGAAGGACTGATTTGAAGCTGAAACTCCAATACTTTGGCCTCCTGATGCAAAGAACCAACTCACTGGAAAAGACCCTGATGCTGGGAAAGGTTGAAGGTGGGAGGAGAAGGGGATGACAGAAGATGAGATGGTTAGATGGCATCACCGACATGATGGACATGAGTTTGAGTAGGCTCTGGGAGTTGATGATGGACAGGGAGACCTGGCATGTTGCAGTCCATGAGGTCGCAGAGTTAGACACGACTAAGCTACTGAACTGAACTGAGCTTGGTTGCTTCAGCAACCTCTGGGCTGTTTAGAAGCATATTGTTTAGCCTCCATGTGTTTGTGTTTTTTACAGTTTTATTTTTCCTGTAATTGATATCAAATCCTACAGCCTTGTGGACAGAAAAAAAATGCTTGATAAAACTGAAGTTTTCTTAAGTTTACCAAGGCTTAATTTGTGATCCAAGATGTGATCTACACTGAAGAATGTTCCATGTGCACAAGAGAAAAAAATGTCTTCTCTGTTTTTGGATGTAATGTCCTATAGTTATCATTAGGTCTGTCTTGTCCATTTAAGGCTTGTGTTTACTTATTTTCTCTCCAGATGATCTAGATGTCCATTGGTGTGAGTGGAGTGTTAAAGTTTCCCACTATGATTGTGTTACTGTTGACTTCTCCTTCTATGGTTATTAGCATTTGCCTTATGTATTGAGGTGCTCTTATGTAGCTCTTATGGTGCTTTTACGGTGTTACGGTGAAGATTGCTCAGTCGTGTCTGACTCTTTGCAACCCCATGGACTGTAGCCTACCAGGCTCCTCTGTCCATGGGATTTTCCAGGCAATAGTACTGGAGTGGATTGCCATTTCCTTCTCCAGGGACCTTCCCAACCCAGGGATCGAACCCTGGTCTCAGACATTGTAGACAGATGCTTAACCATCTGAGCCACGAGGGAAGTCCCACATATATATTTATACATCTATATCCCACATATATATTTAAACATGTACATATATATTTATAATTGTTAAATCTTCTTGGATTGATCCCTTGATCATTATGTGTCCTTCCTTGTCTCTTGTAATGGTTTTTATTTTAAAGTCTGTGTTATCTGATATGTGTATTGCTACTTTTGCTTTATTTTCCATTTGCAAGAAATGTCTTTTTCCAGCCCCTCACTTTCAGTCTGTATGTGTCCCTTGGTCTGAGAAGTGTCTCTTATAGACAGCATACATAGGGTCTGGTTTTTGTATCTGTTCAGCCAGTCTGTGTCTTTTGCTTGAAATGTTTAATCCATTTACATTTAAGGTAATTTTTGATAGTTATGATCTTATTCCCATTTACTTTGTTGATTTTGGTTTTTGTAGGTCTATTCTTTCTTTTGTGTTTCCTATCTAGAGAAATTCCTTTAGCCTTTATTTTATAACTGGTTTGCTGGTGCTGAATTCTCTTAACTTGGGCTTATCTGTAAAGCTTTTGATTTCTCTTTCAAATCTGAATGAAATTTTTTCAGGTAATCTTTTAATTTTTTAGTCTTTTAAATTAACTAATTTATTTTAATTGGAGGCTAATTACTTTACAATATTTTAGTGGTTTGTGCCATACATTGATATGAATCAGCCATGGGTATACATGTGTTCCCCATCCTGAAACCCCCTACCACCTCCCTCCCCATCCCATCCCTCAGGGTCATCCCAGTGAACCAGCCCTGAGCACCCTGTCTCATGCATCAAACCTTGACTGGTGATCTGTTTCACATATGATAATATACATGTTTCAATGCTATTCTTTCAAATCATCCCACCCTTGCCTTCTCCCACAGAGTCCAAAAGTCTGTTTTTTACATCTGTGCCTCTTTTGCTGTCTCGCATATAGGGTCATTGATACCATTTTTCTAAATTCCATATATATGTGTTAGTATACTGTGTTAGTGTTTTTCTTTCTGACTTACTTCACTCTGTATAATAGGCTCCAGTTTCATCCACCTCATCAGAACTGATTCAAATGCATTTTTTTAATGGCTGAGTAATACTCCATTGTGTATATGTACCACTGTTTTCTTATCCATTCATCTGCTGATGGGCATCTAGGTTGCTTCCATGTCCTAGCTATTGTAATCAGTGCTGCAATGAACATTGGGGTACATGTGTCTCTTTCAGTTCTGGTTTCCTGAGTGTGTATGCTCAGCAGTGGGACTGCTGGGTCATATGGCAGTTCTATTTCCAGTTTTTTAAGGAATCTCCATGCTGTTCTCCATAGTGGCTATACTAGTTTGCATTCCCACCAACAGTGTAAGAGGGTTCCCTTTTCTCTGCACCCTCTCCAGCATTTATTGTTTGTAGACTTTTTGATAGCAGCCATTCAGACCGTCGTGAGATGGTTGTAGGTTTTTCCTTTCATCACTTTAAGTATATCCTGCCACTCCCTTGTGGCCTGCAGAGTTCCTGCTGAAAGACCAACAGTTAACCCTATGGGGATTTCCTTGTATGTTATTTGTTTCTTTTTCCCTTGCTGCTTTTAATATCTTTTTCCTTTGTGTTTATTTTTGTTAGTTTGATTAATATGTGTCTTGGCATGATTCTCTTTGGTTTTATCTTGTATGGGACTGTCTGGGCTTGCTGAAATTGGGTAGCTATTTTCTTTCCAATGTTAGGGATGTTTTCAGCTATAATCTCCTCAAATATTTTCTCATGCTCTTTCTTGTTCTCTTCTTCCCCTGGGACCACTATAATTTGGGTGTTGGTGTGTTTAATGTTTGTTCCAGAGGTCGCTGAGACTGCCCTCATTTCTTCCCTTCTTTTTTCTTTAGTCTGCCCTGTTTCAGGTTATTTCTACCATTTTATCTTCCAGCTCACTTATCCATTCTTCTGTCTCAGTTATTCTGCTATTGGTTCCTTCTCATGTATTTTTTTATTTCAGATATTATGTTGTTCATTATTGACTGTTCTTTATTTCTTCTAGGTCCTTGTTAAATATTTCTCGTATCTTCTGAATCCATGCTTCCATTCTGTATATCTGTGCCTCCATTTTATTTCTGAGGTTTTGGATCATCTTTTCTTTTATTTTTTTCTTTTTTGGATCATCTTTATAAGCATTACTCTGAATTCTTTTTCAGGTAGACTGCCTATTTCCTCATTTATTCGGTCTGGAGGATTTTTCCCAAG
Organism: Capricornis sumatraensis; assembly: GCF_032405125.1. Classification (NCBI taxonomy): domain Eukaryota; kingdom Metazoa; phylum Chordata; class Mammalia; order Artiodactyla; family Bovidae; genus Capricornis; species Capricornis sumatraensis. The sequence continues at coordinate 39,180,876 of NC_091073.1, read as the reverse complement.
CTCCTTCATCTGCTGCATGTTTCTCTGTCTTTTCATTCTGTTTAATTTACTATGGTTGGGATCTCTTTTCCAAAGACTGCAAGGTTGTAGCTCCTCTTACTTACAGGATCTGCCCCCAGGGATGAGGCTGGCCTACTGTCTTGTGATGGTTTCCTGGTCTGGAGGTAGTGGTGTCTACATTCTGATGGGTGGAGCTGGATCTTGTCTCTATAAAAGGCAGTGCTGTGTCCACTGGTGTGTTATGGGCTATCTGTGAGCTTTGGATGACTTTGGGCAGTGTTGTGTTCCTGTTTTAATAGTTGTTTGGGATGTGGTGTCTGGAAATGTGACTTGACCTTTGAGTGGGACCAGGTCTTAGTGTTGAGATGGAGACCTCTTGTTCATTAATATTCCATGGGGTTGAGAATTCTCAGGTGATCCCTTTTCCTGGACCCAGGTCTCCCACCTCAGAAGTTCAGGCCTGATGCCTTGCTGAAGCACCAAGACTTCACAATCCACACAGCACAGAAGGGAAAAATAAAATAAGAAATATAAACAAACAAAAAATAACAGAAAAGCCCCAAGACAAAAAAGCAACATTAATCAGACAGGAATGCATGAAGAAGCTCACAGACTCACACTCACAAAAGGGAAAAAAAAAGAAATAATAAAGAGAGGGAAAAAAGAGAAAGAGAGCAGGGAAAGCAATAAACAAACCCGTAAATGAAAACAAACACTAAAAACTAGAGTAGCAAAAAGATAAAATAGAAACATGGGGGAAAATGAAGTATAGTGAAAGGATACTATAGAAATAGGAAAAAAAGAAAATGAGTTTGTTTTAAATAAAATAAAAGCATTAAAAAAAGGGAAAAGCAAAAATTAAAAAGGATTTCTAAAAAAGGAATAGGAATAGAACAAAACAAACAAAAAATATAGAGAGAGTAGTAGTAGTAAGAAAAATACTATCCTCTGACATATCCTCACCACACAGTGAGCTCCAGTCAATCTGCCTACTCAAAAAGTCCTCCACTCTTTCTAGGAAGGTCTCTGGACCTACTGTGAGCACTGTGGGGTTAGCCGTGACTCCAGTCTCACCTTACCCCAGCTTGCACTTGCTTCCAAAGTCCACAATTGGCCCCAAAGTCCACAGTATCTAGCTAATTGTGAGGATTCAATCTCATGCACCTGCTACTGCAGAGGTGCATCCCCTTCCTCTTCTTTGGTCGCAGTCCCTAGTGTTTCTCTTTGGTTTTGGCCCCACCTCTGCTTGTGGGCTGCCCTCCAACATCTGTTCCCTGCCCAAACAAGAGGGAGCGAAGGCTGAGGGTTATTAGGACTGACTTGCTCAGTTGGGCAGGGTTGTGTGGGGAGTGCCTGCAATGGTGGAGACCTTTTAGAGACCTGCTGGAAGTTGCTACAGTCTGCGATGGGTTGTGCACTCTCCCAGAGAAATTGCCCCTAAGTCATGGGTCTCTTGGAAGAGCTAAGCTTAGCTTAGGCTCCCAGGAAGTTTTGGGTAGTGACCTGCGCCTGTTCACTGCTTGGACACGGCTGCTGCAGCCATCATGCCCGCTTCTGGGATTTCAGACCCCAGCCTTGTCTCACCCCCCACCTCTGGCACTTGTGCCAGCCTTAGTGGTGACGGGTGTATGGGCGTGTCCACCCCTGGGTCCCCAGACAGCAGCTGGCTAGTCCCAGCTATGGCAGTCATGAAGGTGGGGTCCTGTGGTCTGAGAACACATAGAGTTAGAGGTCCACAGAGTTAAGGTCTCTTGCCTCTCTGGTAGGCCTAGGCTATTCCTTGGACTCCCTTGGCTGTGTTGTACTAACTTCCTCAGAGTATCTTCAAGGCCATCAACCCCAGTCCTCTCCCTGGAGTCTGAACCCCAAGCATCAGCACCCACCCCCACTCCCTGAGGTGGGTGTGCAAACAACTTCTTTGCTGGGGAATGCTTATAGGCAGCAATCACTGTGGTGAGTTCTCTCTATTTTGCCTTCTTAGCACCCGTTGCTATGTTCCCCTCTGAGGTTATGTCCCTTGAGAGTATGCAGAAACTCTTCTTCCTTCACAGCTCTCTCCCCAGGGTGCAGGACCCATCCAATTTCCTTGATCTCTCTCTCTCTCTCTTTTTTTTTTAGGTTTCCCTACCACTTTGTATGAGGGTTAGCATGCCTTTTTGTAAGTCTGAGGTTTTCTGCCAGCATTCAGTAGGTGCTTTATAGGAGTTACATGCAGCTGTGTTTTTGATGTATCTTTGGGAAGAAAGATGATCTCCACATCTTACTCTACCACCACCTTCCACCAGGCTCTCATCTCTTATATGTTATTCTTGCTTCATTGTACTCACTATGACCTTCAGTACAATACTGAATTATGCTGGTAAGACTTGAATGCCTTGTCTTCCTCCATATCATAGGGGAATGTGGTCCATATTTTACCATTAAGTATGATATTAGCTGTAGGACTTTTTATTTTAATTTTGTTATTTAGCCTTAATTTATCAGGCTGAAAATAAAACACTGCTATTCCTACTTAGAAGTTTTATCATGAATGGATGTTGAATTTTCTCAAATGTGTTTTCTTCATCTTTTACAGTTATCATATAATTTTCCTCCATCTATGTTAGTCTTCATCTAGCTTCTTGCTGTCAACGTTCATATCATTCATTTTATGTCTTTTTCCTTCTCTATTATTGCATATAATAATGCAAATCTAAGCACTGACCAGCTATAAGCAAATTTTAACAAGTTGTGTTTTCATCATTTAACTTAGGTTTTTTGTGTTTTTTTTTTTTGTATTTGAGATATTTTCTTGACTCTTGATCTACTAGATATGTGTTGTATAATCTTCAAACATATGTAGATTCTCTGGATATATTATAGTTAATGATTTATAATTTAATACCATCATATTTCAAAATTATACTCTGTACAATTTCCATCTTAAAAAAAATTTGTGACTTGTATTATGGGTCAGCATATGCTTTATGTCATTGAGTGTTTCATTATGTTTGAGGAAAATTATGTTTTTGCCAGTATTGGGTGTGCCATTATAAATTAAGTCAATTCTTTGGCAGAGTTCATTAAATCTTCTATACATTGAATAGTTTTTTTTTTGCCTTATTTCTCTATCAACTATTGAAAGAGAGACACTAAAGAGTACCACTATTAATTTATGAAAAGGTTTTTTTGAAAAGGGATCATTAGATTTAGCATATATTTGCTCTTCCAGGCATTATCCATGACATTCCTCAGAATCAGTTTTCTATGTGGATTATTTATGTTCAGTCTAAAAAAGTCATTTTAAGATTATGTTCTTGCATTCTTAATGTAATATTTGATTGAATGTCAGAAAAATTGAATATAGGAAAATACAGTTGTTATAAATGATAGTATTTCCATAAAAACTCAGGCCATTTCATTTGCCAAGGCATAGGGTAAGATTGAGGGGTAAAGGACTGTTACTGAAATTGCAAGTCCATGTGCCCTATGCACAATGAGGCCCTTCAGTACTAAACATCAGAATTTGGAACAGAGGAAGATTTATTGTTCTGAAGAGATTGGAATGGATTAAGTTTGGAACAGACTCATACAAAGAGGCTCATGCTCTAAGAACCCCAAAGTTACTAAAAGCTTTTAGCAAGTCCCTTTAAAAGCAAACCATGAAGGATAGACATGGTTGCTGCGGACTTCTCAGTGTCAGATCCTTTGTTCTGGAGGTCTGGTTATGGTCAGGTAATGATATTCCTGTAAACCCCTACCTGATGAATGTTATTCTCTGTCCTGACCAGAAAGGGGGAAGTCCCAAGGCCCAACACCCTCCAAGATCCCAATCCTGGCTAAGAGGAAGCAGATCTCAGCTGGCAGCTCCTTCAGGGCCAGGTTGCCATATCCTGCCTAGCTGTCACCCCTGAAGGAGTCAGGCATCCAACCCAACTGACCCTCAATCTCCTCATGGCATCCAGATGGGGAGACTAGATCTCACAGGTTGTGACCGAGACAGATGGCCATTGCTATTAGGTTGCAGAGACAGGGATGGGGGGAGGTTCACTGCTCCTCAAGGGCCACAACTAATGGAAGGTCTTAGTGAGGGCTCTGGAGCCCTGCAGTACTTAGTCCCAGTCTGTTCCCTGGGTCCTCCAGCTCACTTGCTGGCCCAAGGGTGGGTAAAAACTGGAGGGCCTCCAGGAGAAGGCCTGAATCTGCCTCTTACCTCACTTTCCACTGATGACCACTATGCCACTGACTTTGACTGAATCACTTCCCCAGGGTCTCTCATTGACAGTTACCAGCAGACAGGGCCCACTGCTGTGCTGACCAATAGCTGAGCAGGACAACTAATAATCACTCACTGACTGTTAGTTCCTTGTGGGCAGGGCCCACTGAGGCACTGACCAATGGCTGAGAAAGACCTGTTGCCTAGTAACAGAATGCAGAGTAATGGCTGTCTGCTAAGGGCTGTGCTCATCCTGCTCTGTTACAGGACCACTGCCTGATGCTGTGTGAGACTCATATAACCTGATTATTGTTTAGTTGGTAAGTCATGTCTGACTCTTTGTGACCCCTTGAACCATAGCCTACCAGGTTCCTCTGTCCAAGGGATTTCCCAGGCAAGAATAACTGGAGTGAGTTGCCATTTCCTTCTCCAGGGGATCTTCCCGACCCAAGAATTGAACCCATGTCTCTTGCTTTGGCAGGGAAGGATTCTTTACCATTGAGCCACCAGGGTAGCCCTCATGTAACCTGGTAGCTTTCTCCTTTTTCCCCCATACACCCTCCAATATCTTCAGGCCCCTTATCACCCCTTGGCAGCAAGTGACTCACTTCTGTTTCAACTCTAGGCTAGTCAGTCATCTCCTTGTTAAATTTGCAGTTGTTTTCTTCTTACCAGCACCTAGGGCTATTTCTTCCTTCTCTAACTACTCTGTTAAAGATTAAATATACCATTGATCTCACCTAATAGGGGGAGGTTGCTTTTTTGGATTTTAGATTGTTAGGTTTACATGCCAATATCAACTCCTAAAGATTTAAAATAACTGATTTTGAGGATTATTTGTTTTGTACTCATTTAGGATTTAAGTGTCATTATCTAGTGATTTTTTTTTTTTAATCAACCATGATGCTATCTTAAAATAGCATTTGGGTAGAAGGTCTTAAATTAGGTTTTCTCATCTATCAGTAAAAAATACTTATGTCAATATAGGAAAAAATGAAATCTTCACTTGAAACTCTAGTGACAATGTTTCAGTACTTCTGCTAACATCCACTATGGAGGTGACTCAGGTTACTTCCTGCAAATTATAGTTTTCTCAAGTAAATTGTTGGAAGTGATAGGAGAAATAGTATAAAGTATATAAAATGTAAATTGCAAATTAACTATGTTTGTTTTCAGAGAAGAAGTCACTGAATGGACAAACCTTATAACCCTGTGAAATATGTATTAATCTAAGATATGTACATATCTTCATGATATATTATGCACATAAGAAAAAAAAGCCTTTTAAAAAATCAACAAGAACATAAAACATGAGTCTACAACTACATGACTAATGTAATGGTATTTTGCTCTGGAAAAATGGAGCCAGGCCTGTGTTGCAAAAGTAATTTGCTATAATAAAGATAACTTAGGAAATGAATTTAAGTTCAGAATAGACTACAGATAAATGAATTCATGAAATTCAAGCAGAAACTCATAAAGAAAGAATAGAAATGGGAATAAAAACATAACATAAAAAGGAAATTTATTAAGCAAAGCAAAATTTTAAAAATAGAGATAAAATAAATATACTCTTTATTGGGAACAGTTTAAAGCAGATTTTTACATTTAAATTATCAAATCACATAGATGCTGATAATTGGAAACAAATGAAGTGAGAAAATATAATGGTTGACATGGAGGTCAAAAAATCAAGATTCACTTTCAGGATGAGAGTTTTCTCAATTATGGAACAGACAGAAAAAAAATGTAAATCAGAATTTAAGAAATTGGTCAATTGAAATAATTGTATTTGTGGTTTTATTTTTTAAGTTATTACAGTGAAGTCATACTTCTAGAAAAAATTTTGAAATACAAAAAACAAAAGTATTCTTTCTCGTCATGCAGAAATAATCTGGTTTTCAAGTACAAAATTTTACAGAATTGTCATAATCTAAACTTAAAGTATTTTATTTTTAAATAAAAATTATTGTAAAATTATAAGCTCCATGATATACTCTTGTTCACTTTTCAGAACGTACTAAAAAGGTACTAAAAAGTGTTTCCTCAATTCAATTCAGTCGCTTAGTCATGTCTAACTCTCTGCGACCCCATGAACTGCAGCACGCCAGGCCTCCCTGTCCATCACCAACTCCCGGGAGTTCACCCAAACTCATGTCCATCGAGGAGGTGATGCTATCCAGCCATCTAATCCTCTGTCGTCCCCTTCTCCTCCTGCCCCCAATCCCTCCCAGCATCAGCGTCTTTTCCAATGAGTCAACTCTTCACATGAGGTGGCCAGAGTATTGGAGTTTCAGCTTCAGCATCAGTCCTTCCAAAGAACACCCAGGACTGATTTTCTTTAGAATGGACTGGTTGGATCTCCTTGCAGTCCAAGGGACTCTCAAGAGTCTTCTCCAACACCACAGTTCAAAAGCATCAATTTTTTGGCACTCAGCTTTCTTCACAGTCCAACTCTCACATCCATACATGACCACAGGAAAAACCATAGCCTTGACTAGACAGACCTTAGTCGGCAAAGTAATGTCTCTGCTTTTAAATATACTATCTAGGTTGGTCATTACTTTCCTTCCAAGGAGTAAGCATATTTTAATTTCATGGCTATAGTCACCATCTGCAGTGATTTTGGAGCCCAAAAAAATAAACTCTGACACTGTTTCCACTGTTTCCCCATCTATTTTCCATGAAGTGATGGGACCGGATGCCATGATCTTCGTTTTCTGAATGTTGAGCTTTAAGCCAACTTTTTCACTCTCCTCTTTCACTTTCATCAAGAGGCTTTTTAGTTCCTCTTCACTTTCTGCCATAAGGCTGGTGTCATCTGCATATCTGAGGTTTTGATATTTTTCCCAGCAATCTTGATTCCACCTTGTGCTTCTTCCAGCCCAGCCTTTCTCATGATCTACTCTGCATAGAAATTAAATAAGCAGGGTGACAATACTGCCTTGACGTATTCTTTTCCTATTTGGAACCAGTCTGTTGTTCCATGTCCAGTTCTAACTGTTGCTTCCTGACGCGCATGTAGGTTTCTCAAGGGGCAGGTCAGGTGCTCTGGTATTCCTATCTCTTTCAGAATTTTCCACAGTTTATTGTGATCCACACAGTCAAAGGCTTTGGCATAGTCAATAAAGCAGAAATAGATGTTTTTCTGGAACTCTCTTGCTTTTTCCATGATCCAGCGGATGTTGGCAATTTGATCTCTGGTTCCTCTGCCTTTTCTAAAACCAGCTTGAACATCTGGAAGTTCACGGTTCATGTATTGCTGAAGCCTGGCTTGGAGAATTTTGAGCATTACTTAACTAGCATGTGAGATGAGTGCAATTGTGCAGTAATTTGAGCATTCTTTGGCAATTCCTTTCTTTGGGATTAGAATGAAAACTGACCTTTTTGAGTCCTGTGGCCACTGCTGAGTTTTCCAAATTTGCTGGCATATTGAGTGCAGCACTTTCACAGCATCATCTTTCAGGATTTGAAATAGCTCAACTGGAATTCCATCACCTCCACTACTTAAGTATAAATAAGGGAAAACAGTAAAATGAAGTGGTAATGACTTCAAGTCTTTTTTTTTTTTTTTTTACTTACCTCACCTTGAATGTGTGAAGATGAATTGCATAAAAAACTGGCATGTTTTTATACATAATTTATCTAAAAGTGAATTGTTTCATTGAATGTGACTAAATTGGCTTCTCAGGTGGCTCAGTGGTAAAGAATCAGCCTGCTGTTGCAGGAGATGCAGGTTTGATCCCTGGGTCAGGAAGATCCCCTGAAGAAGGGAAAGGCTACCCACTCCAGTATTCTTGCCTGGGAAATCCCATAGACAGAGGAGCCTGGCAGGATACAGTCCATAGGACCTCGAAAAAGTCAGATACAATTACTGACTAAACAACAACAGCATGTGGCTAAATACTCTGATTAGTTCATGTAATGAAATATGATAAACATCTGTATGTATCAGGATACCTTCACTTCTGCAATAGAATATTGAATGCAAGTATCAAGTTGGAGAAGTATCATTTCAGTAATATACATTCTTAGAATACACAGAACAGTACATCTATTTTTGTGAATACACAAATGAGCGTAAAAATATATAATACTTGCATGAAGATTATCAGCACAAATTTCAAGAATATATTTGACTTAGGAAAGAAGAATTTCCCTTGCATCAGTAAAACAGAAAGATAGGACACAAGTCCCCTTAGCACTCAGGTAGGTCATAGAGTAAGAGAGAGTGTACTGGTATTTCACATTTAAATCTAGTAATAATAGAGAGCATGTATCTTTCATTTGTGAACAAAGAATGACTTTCAGCACTATTTTTAAGTATATATATAAAATCCAAAAAAATATTTTTAAGTTACAACAGGGCAAAGAATTTTTTATTTAAGTAAATAATGTCTGTAACATGTTTTGTTTTGTTTTTTTTAAATAAGCTATTATCCAGAGCAGTTCTTTTATGTATTTTCCGCCTATATTTTTAGAATTATATTTTTCATAGAGATGTTACTATAGACTGACATGTTGTAGCCAAATAATCTTGACTTTTACAAAAAATACTGCACTGACTTAATGGGCATGAGTTTGCACAAACTCCGGGAGATAGTGAAGGACAGGGAAGCCTGGCATGCTGCAGTCCATGGGGTCAAGAGCCAGACATGACTGAGTCACTGAACAGCTACAATAGTTATGTTTATTTAAAATTATTATTATCAGCATGTAACCATACTTTCAGAACGTACTGAAAAAATCTCATTGAACTCAGTAGCATTTGCTCTGACTTTTTTTGAAGGAAATGAAATTTTACTTATTTTTTTAAATTTAATTTTTATAGGCATATATAAACTGCCTTTTTAAGTTGACTTTTTAAGTTAATTTACAGTGTTGTGTTATTTTCAGGGGTATAGCAAATTGATTCAGTTATATACATATATATGTGTATGTGTGTATATATATTATTTTCTTTCTAGTTTCTTTTCCATTATAGGTTATTACAAGCTAATGTGTATAGTTCCCTGTGCTAGATGGTAGGTTCTTGTTGTTTATTTTTGTATATAGTAGTATGTATGTTTTTAGTCTCAAACTCTAGATGTATCGTTCTCCTACCTTTCCCCTTTGAGAACCATGTTTTTTTTTTCCCCTTCTGTGACACTATTTCTGATATATAAATATATATATATGATGTATATATATGTATATTTCTCTTTCTCTGTCTGACTACTTCACTTAATATTATAACCTCTAGGTGCACTTGCCCTGACTTTTAAAGCCAGTACCTTCTCTGAGGCAGTATCTTTATTCCTCAAAAGGCAAGCAGATAAAGCTCAAGTTAGGAAAACCTAAAAAGCTCTTTCTTGCATTATTATTGCCATTATTTCATGTGTGTGTGTGGTGTGCCAACTCTTTGCGACCCTATGGACTGTAGCCTGCCAGGCTCCTCTGTCCATGGGGTTTCTCCAGACAAGAATACTGGAGTAGGTTGCCATGCCCTACTGCATGGATCTTCCCAGCCCAGGGATCAAACCCAGGATATTTGCTATTAAACATAATAATCATATATCTTACTAAGAGGTTAAAAAAAAAAAAAAACTTTTTTAAAGTTCATCTATACAAAATACTTGTTTATTGACATGTTACATGTCTAAAATTTCAGCATTAAACATATTTCTCATTTGGGTTAAATTATTGTGTTTTCCAAAACTCTTGTTAGAATTGATTTGCTCTGTTACCCAGGCTTCCCCTGTGTAGTAATTTACTAGTAGTTAATGGAAATTAGCATAGATTAACTCATTTTATTCTAGTACACTGAGTAGGTGCTCAATAAATGGGTGATAATATTTACCTACATAGATTTTGTAAACATCATTAGAATCTGATAAATATGCCAAGATAATAAGAGACAGAACAAATACTGATAAACAGATAATAAAAAAGAACTGGATAGGACTGTATCTATCAAGAGACACAGTTGATACCCAAGCTCTGTTTTGAGAAACAAGATAAGTACATTAGAGGATATTTCTTGTTCTTCATATAACTCACACATGTGTTTACCTGCATACACACATGCTTACTTGTATGTGTGTGTATATTCTTTTTGACTTCTTAAAATTATCAAAATTTCTCCTAATGGGATAAAATGTAGGACAGTTAAATTCAATGCAGGATCTACTGTTGTATTTTATCAATTGAGGCTCTAGAGTGTTTTCTTCATCAGAACTGTTAACTTCGTCACTGTAAAATCATTAATTAACAGAAAATAAAATGACACTAAAATGTGAAACTTACAAATTATTCTAATGTTAATTCATTCATGAACACTTAGGCTTAAGAGTTCTAATATTGATTTTCATTTTTTCTTTTTGAGGAACTATTTTTTGTTTTTTAGTACTGTCTTTTACATCTTTATTTTCTCTTCCAGTTTTCTTAATTATAAGGACTTTCCTATAGCTCCCTGATAGCTCAGTTGGTAAAGAATCCACCTGCAAGGCAGCAGACCCTGGTTTGATTCCCGGGCCGGGAAGATCACCTGGAGAGGGCTACCCACTCCAGTATTGGGCTTCCTTTGTGGCTCAGCTGGTTAAAAATCCACCTGCAATGCAGGAGACCTGGGTTCTATGATCCCCTGGAGAATGGAAAGGATACCCACTCCAGTATTCTGCACTGGAGAATTCCATGGACTCTATAGTCCACGGGGTGGCAAAGAGTCGGACACCACTGAGCAACTTTCACTTTCACTTTCTTTATTATCCATGTATGTGTTTATGTGTGTATAACCTATATCTTTTTTCCACCACCCCTAAAACTCAAACTCCATGTTAGAAATTACTTCATTTATTTTCTTCTGCTGCAGCCATAGGCCCTAAAAGTATTCCTGGTATTTAGGAGATGCTAAAAAATTATGCAACGAAGAAATGAAAAGTGAATACAACTGGTTTATCTATATTTACTTTCTACATCTCAAATGTATCCTCATGGACTTGCAAGATATGAAATGCATAATTTATATAGAATTAAACATGTGTCTAACTTGTATATCTTTAGAAAGAAAATATTTCCAGAAAAGCCAGTATAGTATTTGTATATTATACTTGGAAATAATACAATCTGAGTAACCTGTATTACATGAGATGTAATTTTATCAATCTAAAATGTCAGGTAAAAACCCCTGTAATTTTAGAAATTTTTCTCAACATTAGTACAGTTACATCATTAAATGTGTGAATTGAGGCCTCATGAACACATACTCACATGCACAAACACAAAAATAACTAAGTTGATCTAGCCATTCTCAATATAAGTTTGTGAATATAAATAAAATCAGGTTGGCATATTTATGCTTAACATTGTGAAGTAAATCCCTAAGTATCACTTAGGGAATACAGAGTTTTTTGTAGAAAAACTAATATGAAAAAGTTTAATTGAAAAATTAACACTCAAAAATTGGGACAGATGAGTAGTGATGTGAAATCAGCTTAAGACAAAGTACTGAAGTGTTCAAACTCTGTCCATACTGATGATAAAGTTGTAGGCAATTTCAATCTTTCCACCAAAACACTAAAGTCAGCATCTCATTGGAATATCTTTTTTTTTTTTAAATAAATTAGGCCATACTCTATAATCCTTATTCCTCTGTTATTGAATCATATGACGGGATGTTGATAAGAAGAAACCTTGGACCAGGAGGCTGACTAAACAAAATCAGTAAGCTGTATATTAGTCTAAGGAAAAAAGCAATCCTATGAATAACACAGTGGTGCTGACTCAAGGAATCCTTCACCTTTCAGAACTGTCCTTAACTTCTAAATATGATTGTAAGTTAGTGGTTGGCTAAAAATTACAAAAGAATTCTAGGTTATATAGCATATTTAGAAACAAATTATGTTTGTAAAATGCTTCTATAAAGTTATGATGTCACATCTATTAGTTTTATTCACATTCAGCTTTTTTCCCCACTATGTAATAGAATGCATTTACCATCATCCAAACAGCTATAATTGAATCCTTGCAAAATGATGAGCATGCTTGTACATGGCTCTCCATTCCTCCAGGGCTCCATGGGTTTCTAGCAATGAGCCACACTGGGATCAAATCTGTCCTAGTTCTCTCATTAGAGTTATTTTCTGGTTAACTGTATAGGTATCCTAATACATGTCCTGTAAGATTATGCAAGAGAAAAAAATAATTACTAAGATATTGAATGTATTATCTCTCTAGTACAAACTTATAAATGTAGCACATATGGAGTCCTGTCACATCTCTACTCATTTAACTTACCCAATAACTATGTGAGGTGCACATTGTAAAAACTGAGGATCAGAAAGGATAAGCCACCTGTTGAAAATCACACAACTAGTCTAGTAAAGACTAAAAGCAAAATTCAGATCTAGGTTGTTCCATGCAAAATCTCACATTGTTAATGAGATACTATATTACAAGTAATGTTTTGGTAGTTATGAACTGTTTCTTTTTAGCAGAATATATAATCTATTAGACTTAAAATGTAAATTTTATTAATAGTTTTATTAATTATAAGAATAATTATACATTGACTATTTGAGGGGGTTATATATAGTCAAGCATGTTCATATCAATTAAAATGTTCCTAGAAGATTTAAAAAGTATAAACCTACAAGAGCCAAAGAAAATAGGAAAGTGAGGCTAATGATATGATTTAAGATGATGGAGACATATCATTAATGGAACAAGAAAATGAATACCAGATCAGAAATAAGGAAAGTCAGGAAATAACTTCAACAAATAACACACAGGAACCTTCAAAATTTATGACATTGGCACTTCTACAAGTGAAGTTTCAAATTGCTTACAGAGGATACTTTTTAAAAATTCTAAGATTTAAATGTGTGTGTGTGAGAGAGAGCTGAATACAGTCTACTTATGGAATACAAAAATAAGGTCATACCTGACCCAGTTAATCATGATGGTGAGATCACTCATGTAGAGCCAGACATCCTGGAATGTGAAGTCAAGTGGACCTTAGAAAGGACCACTATGAACAAAGCTAGTGGAAGTGATGGAATTCCAGTTGAGCTATTTCAAATCCTGAAAGATGATGCTGTGAAAGTGCTGCACTCAATATGCCAGCAAATTTGGAAAACTCAGCAGTGGCCACAGGACTGGAAAGGTCAGTTTTCATTCTAATCCCAAAGAAAGGCAATGCCAAAGAATGCTCAAACTACTGCACAATTGGACTCATCTCACATGCTAGTAAAGTAATGCTCAAAATTCTCCAAGCCAGGCTTCAGCAATACATGAACCGTGAACTTCCAGATGTTCAAGCTGGTTTTAGAAAAGGCAGAGGAACCAGAGATCAAATTGCCAACATCCGCTGGATCATGGAAAAAGCAAGAGAGTTCCAAAAAAACATCTATTTCTGCTTTATTGACTATACCAAAGCCTTTGACTGTGTGGATCACAATAAACTGTAGAAAATTCTGAAAGAGATGGGAATATCAGACCACCTGACCTGCCTCTTGAGAAAGCTATATGCACGTCAGGAAGCAACAGTTAGAAGTGGACATGGAACAAAAGACTGGTTCCAAATAGGAAAAGGAGTATGTCAAGGCTGTATATTGTCACCCTGCTTATTTAACTTATATGCATATACATCATGAGAAACACTGGGCTGGAAGAAGCACAGCTGGAATCAAGTTTGCTGGGAGAAATATCAATAACCTCAGATATGCAGATGACACCACCTGAAAGTGAAGAGGAACTAAAAAGCCTCTTGATGAAAGGAGGGTGAAAAAGTTGGCTTAAAGCTCAACATTCAGAAAACAAAGATCATGGCAATTGTTCCCATCACTTCATGGGAAATAGATGGGAAACAGTGGAAACAGTGTCAGACTTTATATTTTGGGGGGCTTCAAAATCACTGCAGATGGTGATTGCAGCCATGAAATTAAAAGAAACTTACTCACACACCTATGGATACCTTGTCTTTGACAAAAGAGGCAAAAATATACAATAGAGAAAAGAAAATCTCTTTAACAAGTGGTGCTGGGAAAACTGGTCAACCACTTGTAAAAGAATGAAACTAGAACACTTTCTAACACCATACACAAAAATAAACTCAGAATGGATTAAAGATCTAAATGTAAGACCAGAGACTATAAAACTCCTACAGGAGAACATAGGCAAAACACTCTCTAACATAAATCACAGCAGGATCCTCTATGACCCACCTCCCAGAGTAATGGAAATAAAAGCAAAAATAAACAAATGGGACCTAATTAAACTTAAAAGCTTCTGCACAACAAAGGAAACTATAAGCAAGGTGAAAAGACAGCCTTCAGAATGGGAGAAAATAATAGCAAATGAAGCAACTGACAAAGAACTAATCTCAAAAATATACAAGCAACTCCTGCAGCTCAGTTCCAGAGAAATGACCCAATCAAAAAATGGGCCAAAGAACTAAACAGACATTTCTCCAGAGAAGACATACAGATGGCTAACAAACACATGAAAAGATGCTCAGCATCACTCATTATCAGAGAAATGCAAATCAAAACCACAAAGATGTACCATTTCGCACCAGTCAGAATGGCCTGCTATCCAAAAGTCTACAAGCAATAAATGCTGGAGAGGGTGTGGAGAAAAGGGAACCCTCTTATACTGTTGGTGGGAATGCAAACTAGCACAGCCACTATGGAGAACAGGCCTTAAAAAACTGGAATTAGAACTGCCATATGACTCAGCAATCCCACCACTGGGAATACACACCGAGGAAACCAGAATTGAAAGAGATACGTGTACCCCAATGTTCATCGCAGCACTGTTTATAATAGCCAGGACATGGAAGTAACCTAGATGTCCATCAGCAGATGAATGGATAAGAAAGCTGTGGTACATATACACAATGGAGTATTACTCAGCCATTAAAAAGAATACATTTGAATCAGTTCTGATGAGATGGATGAAACTGGAGCCGATTATACAGAGTGAAGTAAGCCAGAAAGAAAAACACCAATACAGTATACTAACGCATATATATGGAATTTAGAAAGATGGTAATGATAACCCTGCATGAGAGACAGCAGAAGAGACACAGATGTATAGAACAATTTTTGGACTTTGTGGGAGAGGGTGCGGGTGGGATGATTTGGGAGAATGGCACTGAAACATGTATAATATCATATATGAAATGAATCGCCAGTCCAGGTTCAATGCATGATACAGGATGCTTGGGGCTGGTACACTGGGATGACCCAGAGGGATGGGATGGGGAGCGAGGTGGGAGGGGGATCACGGTGGGGATCACGTGTATACCTGTGGCAGATTCATGTTGATGTATGGCAAAACTAATACAATATTGTAAAGTAATTAGCCTCCAATTAAATAAATTTGTATTAAAAAATATTAAAAAATTAAAGACACTTAACTCCTTGGAAGGAAAGTTATGACCAACCTAAATAGCATATTTAGAAGCAGAGACATTACTTAGCCAACAAAGTTCTGTCTAGTCAAGGCTATAGTTTTTCCAGTGGTCATGTACGGATGTGAGAGTTGGACTGTGAAGAATGCTGAGTGCCGAAGAATTGATGATTTTGAACTGTGGTGTTGGAGAAGACTCTTGAGAATCCCTTGGACTAAAAGGAGATCCAACCAGTCTGTCCTAAAGGAGATTAGTCCTGGGTGTTCTCTGGAAGGACTGATGCTAAAGCTGAAACTCCATACTTTGGCCACCTCATGCGAAGAGTTGACTCACTGGAAAAGACCCTGATGCTGGGAGGGATTGGGGGCAGGAGGAGAAGGGGACGACAGAGGATGAGATGGCTGGATGGCATCATGGACTCGATGGACATGAGTTTGGGTAAACTCCGGGAGTTGGTGATGGACAGGGAGGCCTGGTGTGCTGCGATTCATGGGGTCGCAGAGTCAGACATGACTGAGCGCCTGAACTGAACTGATTTGAAATAACTGGTAAATAGAGTTATGATATTACTAAAAGATGGACTGTATGTTGATTTACATGGGAACTTTCCCATCATCTGATTAATTTGTGCCATTAAGCACCAAGCAGTTCAATGCAGTGTTCAGTGTCAGCTGAAAGCACCAAGCCACAGAAATAGTTCACATACATGATGCATGTCCACTCCACTCCACAGTCTTCTTTTCTGTCAAAGGCTCTTACTCGGTGCTATTGGTGAACTTCTTCAGTCCTCCCAGAACTCAGCAGCTTCATTTCTTCCTTATATCCCCTCTGTTGAGCTGTCTGTATTATTTTTTTTTTTTTTGGAAGAGCATGTATTTATTATAGTACTCCATTTTTTGATGGTCTCCTGTGTCTTTAACTCTACGGATATTTTTACTTTGGAATTTTTGTTGGTGTTCTGGCCAGAAGTTTCATTAATATTGAGTATACCATTCCTAATCTGATTTTTCATAGCTGTTTAATTTAGCAGCATGTGAAAATTTTTATTAACAAATATATTAAGCTTTATACATATGATAAATGTTGAAACTGCTGTGGAGAGATTTTCAAGATAAATGTATTATTTCAGAAAAGAAATATTTAATTGCATGCACAGTGATTTCTTTTCTGTACAAAAGAGAGAAAATTAAACTATATAGATTTGCTTTCACATCACAGAGTACAGTTATGAGACTTCCAGGTAGATAGGACAATAGCAGCTACCTAGGCTGCATCTTCCAGTATTTCCTCCTAAAGCAAAATAAAGTAAGAAGAAGAAAAGAAAAATTGCACTCAAACCATGCCTTGATCATAAATTGAAAATAAAGAATGCTCAAACTTTAAAATTAAACGTGGGGGAGAATAAGTTGTTATTTAGTTGCTAAATCGTCCCGGTGGACAGTTGCCCACCAGGCTCCTCTGTGCATGGAATTCTCCAGGCAAGAATACTGGAGTGGGTTGCCCTTTCCTCCTCCAGGGGATATTCCCAATCCAGGTCCGCTGCATTAGCAGGCAGACTGTTTACTTCTGAGCCACCAGGGAAGCCCATGGGAAAAATAAGTACAGGTGGCAGTAGATCCAGTGTACACTATACGCTGCTGCAAACAAAAGCTTTGTGTTGAAAAGAGCAGGCAGAAAGAGAGAAACCAAGAGTTGTAGGAGAGAGGAGAGGAAGATGGGGGGTAGGGGGTGGGAAAGGGCAAAAGAGAGAGACGTGCAGAAAGAGAAAAGAGAAGAGCTACCAGGAGACCTAAAGTTATTCTAAAGCTGCCATTAAAACTAAGACAGTTGTGGAGATGATTCTTTAAATATCCTGAACTTTCACAGCCTGATTTACAAAGAAGACGGAAGTTTTCACTTTGTGAAATGGCTTCTTTGAAACACATAGCATCTGAGAAAGGAAAAATAAATAAATAAATAAATAAATAAAAGGAAAAAAAGAGGTACCTCTTGGGGAAAAAATAATGGTACATTACTAATATGTTAAACTATAACCCCAGATTCTTTTTACAAATAAATGAAGATCTGAATCCACAAATTTAAAGGGCAAACCGGAGAAAATTAACTGAGAATGATTAGCTCTTAAAAGTACCCTAGTAAAACCATTAAACTTTGAAGATAGAGATTAAAAACTATTCAAGTTCTTTAAACAAAAAGATCAAATAAGTTACAAGGCAAAAAGAATTAGTATGACATTCAGTTATTTAAAAGCAACATTCAAAACAAGGCCACAGTAGAGTAGGATATGCAAAAATTCAATAAAAGAAGTGTAAACCAAGGATTTTATATCAAGTTAAATATTTCTTAAGTATAAAGGTGGTAGAAAAAGCTTTAAACATATACGAATTCAGAGAATTCTCTGCTAATGAGACCTCCTTAGGAAAACTAGAATGAACTTCATTAAAATGTGAGATACCAGGGAAAAATTCAGCAAAAGGATTGATACTGAGCATTTTAATATAGAAATTTAAAATTTAATGCTAAAACAAAAGTAGGAATGAGCGAGAACAACTAATATACAAATTCTGTGTGTTGTGACCAAGTACATTTTTTAAAAGGGAGGAAAAGAAAGTGGATATCTCTGAATGAGCTCATTGCTTTTCTTGTGCTTCTTTCCATCTGATTTTGGCCCAAACCAGCATGCTCCCAACTCATGTTCTTAGGCCAGGCTGATCTTTGGCTACAAAACTCTTACCCCAAATGTCCACCTGGTTCCTTGTGAATTCTTTTCTCTAACTACTTAAGTAGCAAACTTCCTGCCACACCCTATCGTCTTTCCTGAATCATTTCACTCCTTTGACTTTATCCCCATCTAACATGATACGTGCATAATTTTCATCATGTTTTTCATCCATTGTTGTATAAGCACAGCTTAAAATAACTATCATGAGAAAAACTTGCAAAAATTAAGAAATTAATATAGTAGTAAAAGTCAGCTTTTAAAATTGTAGTTACTGCTTTCAAGAAAAATTGTCTCATTTCCTTTACTCCTTTAAGTATATCTCTCATTTTGTCAGAGTTTTGATTTTATGTGTGAATTGTGTTTTTTCTTTGTGTTTGCAATGCCTTGTATTCATTTTAATTATTGTTGCTTGGTAAGTTTCATAAATTTTGAAAAATTTTCAGCTTGTATTTAAAAACATTCATTCTTTCACTTTCTCTCCTCCTCAAAATGTAAGTGCACGTTTTGAATCTTCCATATCCTACATGTTCCTTTCATACTTTTCTGTAATTTTTGTCTTTATATTTTCTTTGTATTTCTACCTGGATGTTTTCTGATTATCAGTTTTCAAATTTCCTAATCTTCTCTCCTGTCATGTTTTGAATACCTAATTGTAGTTACTATATTTTTAATTTTGAGGAATTGTTTGCTTCCTTTTTTTACACATGAGTTTAAAATCTCTGGTTTAATTCATCTGTTTATTTTATTCAAATTATTAGTTGTAATTTAAGTCCATTTTTGATAACTCCAGTATCTTGATTACTTGGGTTTATTCCTTTAACCATGTTCTTGATTTTTGTTGTTTCCTTTTATTTTTGATAAATATGACATTTTGACATTGTATTGAATGCAGTGTGAATTAATGATGGCGGAGGGTCTAGATGTTACTTTATTTCCTCCAGTAGGTTTTATTTACTTCCTATGGGCAGGAGGAATGTAGGCAGATCATCTTATTTTTTAGCTCATGTTTATCTCAGTTTTCCCCTTTTGCTCTGTTTATCTCTTTGTGGGTCTCAACTAAAAGACTAAATTTTAACCGTAGCCCCTCATTCTTGTTAGGTTCATCATATCAGCTATTACTCTTCCAGCACTGTGAATTCTCTAAAAACTCTGTTTTGTGTTATAGCCTTTAGCATCTGTTTTAACATTCTCACCACCTCACTCAGTGGATGTATTGTTTAGAAGTTGGTAAATATTCAAAGATGAAATCATGCGTAGAATTTGAGTTTCATTGAATTGTGCTTCGTTCATAGTGATGCTCATTAAGTTTTAGCTGTCCTTGTCTCTGATAATTTTAAACACTTTTAAAAAATGTTATCTCATTTTAGTTCCTACCAGGAGAATTAATCTTATACAAGTTACAACAGTCTAATTATAACCAATCATTACCTTGACAATTTGAAATTTTCATATTATACCATGGTAGTTTACAGAAATAAAGAAACATATAAATTAAAATATGTGTGTGTGTGTGTGTGTGTGTAGATAGATATGGATAACTTGTTATTATGAAAGAAATAGAATGTTCCTAAAAACAAAACAAAAACCCAAACAGCAAATAATAATTCTCTGCAGTAAGTGAACAGAGAAGGCAATGGCACCCCACTCCAGTACTCTTGCCTGGAAAATCCCAATGGACAGAGGAGCCTGGTGGGCTGCAGTCCATGGGGTCGCTAAGAGTCGGACACGACTAAGCGACTTCACTTTCACTTTTCACTTTCATGCATTGGAGAAGGAAATGGCAACCCACTCCAGTGTTCTTGCCTGGAGAATCCCAGGGACGGGGGAGCCTGGTGGGCTGCCGTTTCTGTGGTCACACGGGGTCGGACACGACTGAAGTGAGTTAGCAGCAGCAGCAGTAAGTAAAAGAAAAGCAAGAAGCAAGACTGACTACATGATTTGTCATTGTTTGACCCAGTGCAAAATGAAAACACAAGACCTTTGTTTAAAAATTAAGAAATTCAGGACACACATAATAGAGTATTGAGTAGATTCTTGAAAATAGTAAGTGTTCTTTCTTTACTTCTAAAGTTTATAAATAAGCTAGAATAAAAGTAACTATAAAAATTTTCTCATTGTTTTGAGTAGTTTCTCTAATGAGTTATATGATGCCCAAAATAATATGTATGCTGTTAAATATAAATCCACTGTGGAAAAAGAGTGAGAATGTAATGAGAATGTATATAAGTGGGATGGAGTGGGAGGGAGGCTCAGAACGGAGGGGACAAATGTATACCTACAGCTGATTCATGTTGATCTATGGCAGAAGCCAACACAATATTTATTGTAAAACAATCATTCTCCTACTAAAAATAAATTTTTTAAAAAGAAAAAAGTATATATTTTAAAAGGATATATATTGGCTATGTAGGAAAATAACTTATACTTTATCATCATAGAAAATAAATGTAAAAACAAACTTTATATACTAAACATAATGTGTATCTTCTTGACAGTGCCTCTTTTTAAATGCTTGGAGTAGTTGTTTTTATTCTACTCTGTTCTTCAGAGCCCAGATATCCAAACATTATAACTTCCTCTTCATATAATGATCCTTTTTCTTGGTAAAAACTTATTTCCATGTATAATCAGACAGTGGAGTCTTAAAGTGCTTTCAGTTGGAAACCGACTTTGCAAAAATAACTTTCAACCATGTCTTAATAATAAATAGTAGTCGATGATTTAAAAAATTTCTCATACATTATGCTCTTTCATGCTTTTGAAATGGCTGTTCTCTTCCCCTGAACTGGAATGATTTTATCATCCTGATTTAACTGGCAAACCTTTGGTTTTATTGAGGACTCAGTTTAGACAGAAAGTCTTGTTGGAAATTGCTGGCTGAGTTCTGACTAATTTCCTGTGCTCCCACAGCGCCTAGTACAGCCTTAGAGCGTAGATGGGCCATGAGATGTAGAACATCATGTATTGTCACTCTGGCTGCCTTTTATGGAAGTGCTTTGCTTTATTAACATTTGTTATCCCTGCATGAAATAGGTGTTCAACAAATAAGTGTGACAAGCAGAAGTGAACTAGATTTTTAGTGTTTATAATTATACCATCAAATGTTTCTAGAGCTCCTAACATTTTTCTGACAATGGACCAATACCACTGAGCAAGAGAGATTTGATCACTACCCTTACAGAACTCAAAATACCAAAAGGAAAGATTACAGATGAAAGATAAATAGCACTGTGATCATAGTTTATAAGGAGAATGTAGGGTATTGTGAGCATGTACCTAGATAGCATATTCAAAAGCAGAGACATTATTTTGCTGACTAAGGTCCGTCTAGTCAAGGCTATGGTTTTTCCAGTGGTCATGTATGGATGTGAGAGTTGGACTGTGAAGAAGGCTGAGCACCGAAGAATTGATGTTTTTCAACTGTGGTGTTGGAGAAGACTCTTGAGAGTCCCTTGGACTGCAAGGAGATCCAACCAGTGCATTCTGAAGGAGATCAGCCCTGGGATTTCTTTGGAAGGAATGATGCTAAAGCTGAAACTCCAGTACTTTGGCCACCTCATGCAAAGGGTTGACTCATTGGAAAAGACTCTGATGCTGGGAGAGATCGGGGGCAGGAGGAGAAGGGGACGGCAGAGGATGAGATGGCTGGATGGCATCACTGACTCAATGGACGTGAGTCTGAGTGAACTCTGGGAGTTGGTGATGGACAGGGAGGCCTGGCGTGCTGCGATTCATGGGGTTGCAAAGAGTTGGATACGACTGAGCGACTGAACTGAACAGGACCTTGTTGTTGTTCAGTTGCCCAGTTATGTCTAACTCTTCATGACTCCATGGACTTCAGCATGCCAGGCGTTCCTTGTCTCCAGAAGCTTCCCAAGTTCATGTCCACTGCATTGGTAATGCCATCCAGCTGATGCCCACTTCTCCTTCTGCCCTTAGTTTTTCCCAGCACAAGGGACTTTTCCAATGAGTCAGCTGTTGCATCAGATGACCAAAATACTGGAGCTTCAGCTTCAGCATCAGTACTTTCAGTAAATGTTCAGGGTTGATTTCCCTTAAGATTGACTGGTTTGCTATCCAAGGGACTCTCAGGAGTCTTCTCCAGTGCCACCTTTTGAAGGCATCAATTCTTTAGCTCTCAGCCTTCTTTAAGATCCAGCTCTCAAAACCATATGTGGTAACTGTGAAGACCATAGCCTTGACTATACAGACCTTTGTCAGCAGAGTAATATCTCTGCTTTTCAACTCACTGTCTAGGTTTGTCATAGCTTTTCTTCCAAGAACCAATCATCTTCTGATTTCATGGCTACACTCACCATCCACAGTGATTTTAGAATCCAAGAAGAGAAAAATCTGTTACTACTTCCACCTTTCCCTCCTCTATTTGCCATGAAGTAATGGGACTGGATGCCATGATCTTAGTTTTTTAATATTTAGTTTTAAGCCTACTCTTTCACTCTCATCAAGAGGCTCTTTAGTTTCTCTTTGCTTTCTGCCAATAGAGTGGCATCCACATATCTGAGGTTGTTGATGTTTCTGCCACCTATCTTAATTTCAACTTGTAAGTCACCCAGCCCAACATTTCTCATGATGTGCTCTGTGTATAGGTTAAATAAACAGGGTGACAGCAGACAGCTGTCTTGAACCAATCTTGAACCAATCAGTTGTTCCATACTGGGTTCAAACTGTTGTTTCTTGAGCAGCATACAAGTTTCTCAGGAGAAAGGTAAGATGGTCTGATATTCCCATCTTTTTAAGAGCTTTCCGCATTTTTTTATGATCCATGCAGTCAAAGGCTTTAGCATAGTTGATGAAACAGAGGTAGATGTTTTTCTGGAATTCCCATGCTGTCTCTATGATCCAGCAAATGTTAGCAATTTGATCTCTGGTTTCTCTGCCTTTTCTAAACCCATCTGGGACATCTGGAAGTTCTTGGTTTTCATAATACTGAAGAATAGCATGCAAGATTTTAAGCATTACCTTGCTAACATGGGAGATGAGTGCAATTGTCTGGTGATTAGCACATTCTTTAGCACTACCGTTCTTGGGAATTGGGATGAGGATTGACCTTTTCCAATCCTGTGGCCACTGCTGAGTCTTCCAGATTTACTGACATACTGAGTGCAACACTTTGATAGATCATCCTTTATAGTTTTGAATAGCTCTACTGGAATTCCATCGCATCCACTGGCTTTATTGACAGCAGTGCTTCCTAAGGTCCACTTGTCTTCATACTCCAGAATGTCTGACTCTGGGTGACTGACCACACCATTGTAGTTACTTGGTTCCTTAAGATCTTTTTGGTACAGTTTTTCCATGTGTTCTTTCCAACTATTCTCGATCTCTTCAGCGTTTACTAGGTCTCTACCATTTCTGGCCTTTATTGTGCCCATCGTTGGGTGAAATGTTCCCTTGATATTTCCAATTTTCCCAATGAGACCTCTAGTCTTTGTGCTTCTGTTGTTTTCCTCTGTTGTTACGCACTGTTTATCAGAGAAGGCCTTCTTGTCTCTCCTTGCTATTCTTTGGAACTCTGCATTTAGTTGGATGTACCTTTCCTTTTCTCCCTCACTTTTCACTTCTCTTCTTTCTTCAGATATTTGTAAAGCCTCCTCAGATAACCACTTCACATACTTGTTTTTCTTTTTCTTTGGGATGGTTTGGTTTGCTGCCTTCTGTACAGTATTATGGACCTCCAAGCATAGTTCTTCAGGCACACTGTCTGCTAGATCTAATCCCTTGAATCTATTTGTCACTTCCACTGCATATTCATAGGGAATTTGAATTAAGTCATACCTAGCTGCCTAGTAGTTTTCCCTCCTTTCTTTAAGCATGAATTTTCTCATGAGAAACAGTCAGCTCTTGGTCTTGTTTTTCCTGACTGTATACAGTTTCTTCATCTTCAGCTACAAATAATGTAACCAGTTTGATTTTGGTATTGACCATTCGGTGATGTCCTTCTGTTAACTAGTCTCTTGTATTGTTGAAAAAGGGTATTTGCTATGACCAGTGTGTTCACTTAGCAAAATGCTGTTAACCTCTGCCTTGCTTCATTTTTTCTCCAAGGCCAAATGTGTGTGTTACTTCAGGTATCTCTTGACTTCCTACTTTTGCATTCCAATCCCCTCTGATGAATGGAACATCTTTTTTTTGTCCTTTGTCTTCACACTGCAGAATGTCTGGCACTGGGTGACTGACCCCACCATTGTAGTTATCTGGTTCATTAAGATCTTTTTTTGTACAGTTCTAGGATGTCTTCTAGGTTTTCATAGAATTGATCAACTTCAGCTTCTTCAGAATCATTAGTAGGGGCATAGACTTGAATTACTGTGATGTTAAATGGCTTGCCTTGGAAATGAACTGAGATCATTCTGTCATTTTTGACTCTGTACTCAAGTACTGCATTTTGGACTCTTTTGTTGATTATGAGGGCTACTCTGTTTCTTCTATGGGATTCTTGCCCAATAGTAGTAGATATAATGGTCATCTGAATTAAATTTGCCTATTCGCCATTTTAGTTCACTAATTCCTAAAATGTAGATATTTATTCTTACCACTTCCTGCTTGACCATGTCCAATTTACCATGATTAATGGACCTAACAGTCCAGGTTCCTTTTACAGCACAAAATTTTGCTTTCATCACTATACACATCCATGATTGAGTGTTATTTCTGCTTTGGCTCAGCCGCTTCATTTTTTCTGGGCTATTAGTAATTTTCCTCTGCTCTTCCCCAGTAACATTGGACACCTTCTGACCTGGGGAACTCATTCATCTTTCTGTGTCATATTGTTCTGTCTTTTTATGCAGTTCCTGGGGTTCTCATGGCAAGTATAGTGGAGTTGTTTGCCATTCCCTCCTCTAGTGGATCACGTTTCGTCGGAGCTCTCCACTATGACGCCTCCATCTTGGGTGGCCCTACACGGCATGGCTTATGGTTTCATTGAGTTACACAAGCCCCTTTGCCACAGTAAGGCAGTGATCTGTGAAGGGGAACAGGACCCAAGCACTGCAAAATTTCTTAGCATAAAGTTAAATTGTTAGACTGATGTACTGAGCGTTTGCATTACAAATTATCAGAAAGATTGTGCAGACAACTAATCTTGTTGAGTCTATTTTCCTTTGTTCTTACATAATGATGTCATCCCCCATTCCCTAATTTCAAACTTGTGAACCTCAAGACAAAGAGATACACACTTCTTATTTAAAAGCGTATGTTAAATACCTAGGCTTTCTGTTTTTCCTATTCCAACTACATCCCATTATTAACACTCCCTGGCCTCCCTTTTATGATCCTAACTTACCCTTCCCATTTATAGGCACCAAATCAGCATGGGATTAATATTGCCCCCCTTCAAACAGAAAGGAGAAATAGTTAGCTTTCTGTGATACCTGTGTAGTTGTCAGAAATCTATGGCAACCTTTAAGTTTGTATTAGTATGACATGCCTTCCCATTATAAATATTTATTATATTTATGTGTCCTTTGATAGTATTCAAATGTAGCAACATACAGGTGTGAAAATAGGAAATCCTAGGTTGAATAAAAAGTGCAGCATAATATTTTAGTGTTAAAGCTCCTGGTTTAAGATATAGGTAGAATTATGACAGTACGTCAAAAACCTTTACTCACTCTGAGACTTTGTTATGGACATTGTTATTTCAGTGTCATATCAAGTAGTAACATGTAAAATTACAAGAGAAAGGAAGTTTAGCCTAATCTCATGAGTCTGATGTTTGTCATATGTGCTTAGACATAGCTTCATCTATGTATATTCATACTTATGGCAGAATTATTTGTTCTTCAAGTCTGGCTCTCCTTAATATATACAGACTGTATCTTGTTAGTGTATGTCATTAGTGCATAATTTATATTAAAATATCATATACTCTGTTATTTTCATTTGAAGCATGAGCGTTCTTGACTTTGGCTCCCAATGACTGAAAAGCACATATGATTTTGACTTAAGTGAATAGAGTCTTAGAGTGCATTGCTAAACGAGAAATAATGCCTTTGCTTCCCCTACAGCTGCCATTGGTTGTTGTCTTCTATTTCCTAAGCATAGAGTTCCCTCTATGAGTGATTTTAGTAATTTAATCTTAGTTATTTGGGAAAATTTTTGTTCACATAGCTGAAGAATTAAATTAATTTTTATTTATTTTTATTTTTTAAATTTTTAAGCTGGTTGGTGGAAATCTAGAGGAACATTTTCCCATTTTCAGGTATACTTTTTAGCCTAGTTCCTTTTCTTTTTGATGTTACTCAACTTATGTTTAATTTAAAATTTTTTTCAAGGTGTACTTTGCTCACATACCAAGTTGTTGTTCCATAAGAATCCTGGATGAATTTTACTACTACTGATAGTTTTCCTTCATTTTTAACCTGTGATTTACTTGCATATATGTTCAAAAACATTCTCAAAAAGAAGTTAAAATAGTAAGGGGAAGAGGAAGTAGGTGGAAAAGATAGTCTGTGGGAGCTAGAAGAGAAGAGAAAACATGTAGGAGATAAAATTTCTGAGTCTGCTTGTCCTGGTATATACAGACTTTTTGGTTCCAAATCATATTTTATAATTCAGATATTGAATTATTACACTACTTTATTAATAGATTCCACTGTGATTGATGAAAATCTGGTGTATTTGATTGCACTTTCTCTCTAGAAACTTACTGCTCTGTAATTTCAGTCATGTACCAAGGTGAAGATATGTTTGTTTATATTTTGAACCTATTCATAAGGGTGCTTAGCTGACCCTTTTCATTGTGAGATTTGTGATCCCCCTTCCCCAGACCTTATAAATCACTTCTCTTCCTACAATGGTTATTTCCTCTTCTCCATTTTTTCCCTATTCTTTCCTCAAATTCATGTCATTCATATGCTGATGCTATTGGGATGCTGCATTATGTCTCTTTTCTCCCAAAAATCAAATTTGGTCTTTTTTAATCTCTAAATAGGATTTCAATAACTTTCTAATCTTTGGTTTTTGTTTTCTTTGCCTAAGAAGTGCTTAGTTTTAAAGCTCTTTTTCCCCTCTTTTTTTTTTTTTTTTTTTTTGGTTGTTCATTTTACATAACATTATGTTCTGGCTTTATGTAACCAACACATTTCTTCTTGAGTCATTCTGAAGATAAAAGTTTAAGATGTTTACACTTTCTCTTGAAGTCTACTATTCTAAGTTGTCTGCATTCTTTTTATTTCAGTTTGCTCCTCTTGGTCTCTCTTATTCTCCTTATTCTCTCCTTGTTCATTCTAATAGCTATCTAGAAATTTCTCTGTCTACATGTATAAAAATAAATCTCTATTTTTACTGCTGTTTATATGATGCATATCAGCAGAATGAATGGGCTTCCCAGGTGGCAAAGTGGTAAAGAATCCACCTGCCAATGGAGGAGACACAAGATTCGATCCCTGGGTCAGGAAGATTCCCTGGAGTAGGAAATGGCAACCCACTCCAGTATTCTTACCTGAAAGACTCCGTGAACAAAGGAGTTGGAGGACCACAGTCCATGGGGTCACAAAGATCAGATTTGACAGTACACACACCTGCACAAGGATTAGAATGAATAGATCAAATTCTGAATTTAGCCAGAAGATCCCTCTGCAATCAGATAAGAAGGGATTTTAAACTCTGATACCACTCTCTACCTTATGATTCCTAATTCCTCCAGGAATTTCACTGAATTTCTCACAATTTCTGTGCTCCTCCACTGACTTGTGCAAGGTCCGTTCTCTGTGTAACCTACAGTGACCACATACAAGAGAAAGAGTGTGACTAGAAGGGAGCCAACTCTTCCCATTGTTTACTTTTTTCCCCCAAAAATTCCACAAAAATATCAGGTATTAATCTCTGCTAATGCTGTCTCTCTCAAACTTCTTCTTATTTAATTTCTATTACATTTATATTATACCTTTTCATTCTGTTTTTGATGTCTCTTGACCTCTTTTTTCCTATTCTCTATTTTATTTTAGAAATGGCAATTGGTGTGATAGAGGTATTAGCTAGTGCTACAGTGGTAATCAAAAGGCAATGTATAAGCATATCAAATCAATACTTATACACCTTCAACTTACAGTGTTACATGTCAATTATATGTCAGTGAATCTGGAGGGAAAAATCTCTATGGGCTGTGTTCAGGTCAGTTTATTCAGAGCTTTATTTATCTATTGAAGGTTTTCTTCAGTTTTATCTTTTTGTTTAAATTTTCTGCTGAATTTTTAACCTATGATAGCTGATTTTTCATTTATAGAAATTCTAATGGTAGGCTGTCCTCTATGGGGTTGCACAGAGTCAGACACGACTGAAGCGACTTAGCAGCAGCAACAGCAGCAATGGTAATATTAGCCGTCTTCTTGCCTATTTCCCTGATGGGTAACTTTTAATTTTAATGTTTCCTTTTATAGTTTCATAAGCTTACTTATAGTCTTAAGGTTTTTCTCTTTATTAATTTTCTGGGTTCTGTTCTTCCTTTCTGGATGTGCCTTCTGACTCTCTCTTTGTTGTTTGAGGGGATCTTGTTTGTTTCATTGTGAACTAATCTTCAGTGGTGATTGCTTAATTTGTAGGAATCTTGTGAGGCCTGAATTTTGGACACACCTGTCTACATGGCAGGTTGATGTGATCATATTAATATCTCTGTCTGGAGTATAAGTTCAGACTCCGAGTTTTGGTAGCATAGGTTTAGAGATTGATTTATTCCACAGGTGATCATTTGTTTTAGTTGTTCTTCTATACCCCCTCCTTGAGACCCTTGTCCCTGAGAGATGATCCTTCCTTGTGACTCCTTCATCACTGGGAGCAAGTTTTTGTCTCCTGTCACTTAGAGGCAGGCTCATGAGAATCTGTGCAGGAGTCTCACTTGCGGTTCCCTGCCATAGGCAGAGGCAGAGTTTTATAATTTTTTTTGTATTTTATATAGCATTTTAGGGTCTTATAGTAAAAAATAGTCTTATTAATTTTATTCACCTTGCTCTTAGATTGTTCTCGAGGGTAGCTACAAATTATTTCAACTTTCTAAGTCTATTTCCCAGGATGTAAAGAAGACTTTTGTTCTAGATTAGGTAACTTTTCCTTTAAATGTCAGGATTGCGGTTATTTTAGGCTTTGTTGGTCCTACAATCCCTATTACAACAATTCATCTCTGGCATTATAACATGAAAGAACCCATAAATCATGTATGACTGACTAAGGCTGTGTTCGAATAAAACTTTGCTTTTAAAAACAGGCAGTGGGCTGAATTTTGCCCATGGATCACAATTTGCTGCCCCTGTTTGGATCACAGATTCTTATTTTATTCCACAGACAGAACCCAGGACTGTACATGGTTTTATATGAAACGTCTTTAAGAAATAAATGTACACAATTTTTTGTAAATGTATTTAAGTCAGGATATATGCAGATATGTAAGTATGAGAAGGGCAAAGAGAATGTGTGTGTGTGTATGTGAGTGACTTTGATATGGAAGGTACAAACATGCACCTATATTTTTTCTCTGGGGAAACTTTACATCTTTTGTCAAATGTTTGAAAGATCTAAGACTCTAAAAACATTAGTAAAATCACAGAAATGTCCCTGAATTAGAATTTAGAAGTTCAGAATTCTAGAAATTCTGGAACTCCAAAATTCCCTGATAAGGTTTTCTTGTAACACATTCCTCTTCTAGAATAAAAATAATTCTCTGTACTTTAAATACTTGAATGTGATACTTCGAGTCTTTTTCACCTTAATATGAGCATTGGCATGAAAGGGAGAGCAGGTGGAAGACATGTGATGGGGAGTTTGCTACACCATGATGCTCACATTATTTTTGAATAATTCTAAAACCGTGGCATGATATTTAAAGAACTTAAGGTCAGTTTATTGAACAAAATACTTCCTCTGTCACTAATTTCAACTGCTAATTTTAACCTCCTCTCAGCAAAACTGTTCAACTCCTGATGCAGAGTCCAAACCACCATCTGCACTCACTCTATTATTTCCATCATTAATTGTTGGCTACAAAAATATAAAAATAGTGCAGCTACAGCTTTTCCTTCTGAATGGAATACAAGCCTTCTTTTCAATTCCTTTATTTTTTTATCACCTGGGCTAAGAAAGCTTTACTACTAAATGCAGGTGTTCATTTCTGGCTTTCAGCCAAAGGTTCTGCTTAAGGTGGATAAATTGGAGTGGGTCATCACTGATGCATGTTTTTTGCTTTAACTGTTTCTTACAAAATGAAGGTAAACTATGATAATATTCTCATAATTTCTTTCTGAGCCTCTGAAATAACTTAATTCTCTTTTCTATGTAATGTTAATCATTAATAATCATAAGTAATATCTTATGATTATCTATTTGTGCATCTATTTGAAAATATTAAACTAACATTTGAGTGTAGCGTACCAATACCTATGAATAAGGTTTAAAAATCTACCTTGGTGAACAGTCGGGCAGTCGAAACTGAATTACATATCAAAATTTGAATATTATTTTATGAAAAAGTGAAATTAAGGTATTCTCAGGATAACAGATTTCAGGATATTTTAGAGATTTATAAAAACTAAACATATTGCTTACACATAATAAACCACAAAAATATTCCTTCTCACAAATTAAAAAAAATGGAAAAGAAAAAAATATGGAATTTTGGCTCGTCTAAATTCACCCAGGATACTTCTAGATTAAGTTCAGCAAGGTTGCTTGGATACTTTAAAATTTATATTTATGTTATATATTTATATTTATGTAAGTTCTGTTCAGTCACGCAGTCGTGTCCGACTCTTTGCGACCCCATGAATTGCAGCACACCAGGCCTCCCTGTCCATCACTAACTCCCGGAGTTCACTCAAACTCATGTCCATTGAGTTGGTGATGCCTTCCAGCCATCTCATCCTCTGTCGTCCCCTTCTCCTCCTGACCCCAATCCCTCCCAGCATCAGAGTCTTTTCCAATGAGTCAGCAATTCACATGAGGCAGCCAAAGTACTGGAGTTTCAGCTTTAGCATCATTCCTTCCAAAGAACATCCAGGGCTGATCTCCTTTAGAATGGACTGGTTGGATCTCCTTGCAGTCCAAGGGACTCTCAAGAGTCTTCTCCAACACCACAGTTCAAAAGCATCAATTCTTTGGCGCTCAGCTTTCTTCACGGTCCAACTCTCACATCCATGCATGACCACTGGAAAGACCATAGCCTTGACTAGACAGAGCTTTGTTGGCAAAGTAATGTCTCTGCTTTCGAATATGCTCTCTAGGTTGGTCATAACTTTCCTTCCAAGGAGTAAGTGTCTTTTAATTTCATGGCTGCAATCACCATCTGCAGTGATTTTGGAGCCCCCCAAAATAAAGTCTGACACTGTTTCCACTGTTTCCCCATCTATTTCCCATGAAGTGATGGGACCAGAAGCCTTGATCTTCGTTTTCTGAATGTTGAGCTTTAAGCCAACTTTTTCACTCTCCTCTTTCACTTTCATCAAGAGGCTTTTTAGTTCCTCTTCACTTTCTGCCATAAGGCTGGTGTCATCTGCATAGAGGTTATTGATATTTCTCCCAGCAATCTTGATTCCAGCTTGTGCCTCTTCCAGCCCAGCATTTCTCACGATGGACTCTGCATAGAAGTCAAATAAGCAGGGTGACAATATACAGCCTTGACGTACTCCTTTTCCTATTTGGAACCAGTCTGTTGTTCCATGTCCAATTCTAACTGTTGCTTCCTGACCTGCATATAGGTTTCTCAAGAGGCAGGTCAGGTGGTCTGGTATTCCCATCTGTTTCAGAATTTTCCACAGTTTATTGTGATTGGAAGGCTTAAAAAACAGCTTTAACTTAAGTCTTCAACTTAACCACAACCCTCCATTCTTGTTCATTCATTCAACTACTAATTAATTCATCTTGACTAAAGTTTATTACATATGCAATGCTAGATTCTATTTCAGCAGTGAAGATTTATAAGTGAAGAGAGCAGACAAAAATGGCTACCAATTGGGGGTTTACATTCTAGTGGAAGAATCCAAACAAGCAATGCAATATGTGCATAATCTGTCAGATGCTCTTGAGTGTTCCTTGAAAAATTTAAAGCAGAGGAGACTAAATAGTGTGCAAGGGAGGGATGGGGGAGACGAGAGAGGACCTGTGCAGGTCTTAGTACAGAGACATGAGGAATGATCTGGGAATATGGGTTTCTTTGTAATGACCTAGGGGAACAGGGGGTAAGGAGCATACTAATATTAGACCCAGTGGGTTGGTCTAGAGACTGGTAATCATTTTCAAAGCATGAGGATCACTCTGGGGGAACACTTGCTTCTCTTTTGATTCTCTCAACTTCCCAGTTACTTCTGTGAGCTACTTTTTTTCCTTCTGTTCAACTTGGCTCTAGTAGAATCTTCATGTCATTTGTTGTCCAGCACAGGCCCCATTGTACTGCTTATTGGTTGTGCTACTTGCAGTTCCTGACCTTTTTTATACGATATACCACTGTAAGGACTGTAGAAAGGTTTGAGATTTTACCCTCCTTTCAAGGTAACAATTTCACCTGCCACAATTTTATAGATGCTGGCAGAAGAGACAGGACTCCTAGGCCAGAAGTAAAAGACTTTATTACCCATGGCAGAGCAGGCCACAGGATGTGGTTAGGATGGCTTAGAAAACTATTGATTTTGTAAGGGGGCTGCTGGCAAACCTGCCTTTCCTGTCCCCCAGAAGGAGACATTATGTTTAATAACCTGGCAAGGGAATTTTTTTGCCTTCTCCCCTGGAAGGAGATACTATGTTTTTCTTCCAAGGCCCTTTGTTTTACAAAATCCCTTGAAAAAAAGGTAGTTCAGAACAAAAGCCTGCACTGCTCTTTGTAAGATGTCAAATCACAGAAGACCTTTGGAGAATTGTCTTCCAACAGCTTCATAATCACTCACCCTTCAGCACTGGTGCCAAGATCTCACGCTACCATTAAAAATTGCAGTCCTGACTCACATCTTACTTTGCTAGGATGTCTTGATTCCTGAGTCAGCCTCCCTAATTCTATGGCTCTTACAAATCCAGCATTCCATATGTGTTGTTCTTATGTTAAAATTTAATTCAAATTGTGTTAAAATACAGCATGAGCTACATTTAAGAAAAATTTGAAGTAGCTGAAATTTGGTTTTAATATCCTAAACCTCTCATGTAATAATTCTTGAAAATACCTGTTTCTTGCCATTAGGAAGGTGTTGGGGGAGTGTGTAATTTCCTTGGTTCTGTCTTGCTGCAGCAAGCATTTGAAGCGACAGACAGACCTGTGTTACAACTCCATGTAATTTCCTCAGTTGCAGCAAAAATTTGATGTGATGGACAGACCCGTGTTACAGCTCTGTTGCAGTTCAGTTTTATTTGGCAAGCAAAGGAAAACACATCCTCAAAGCATGAGGGCAGGTCGACCCAGAAGACATGAAGAGAAAAAAAGTCCCTGGCTCAATTTCGGCTCCTTTTTTTATACATTTTTTTTTTTTTCTCCTCTCCCTGAGCCCACCCTATGGACTAGCCAGAAAGGCTGTTTGTTTTACTGGAGGTCCTCACTCTGGTCCTCGGACCTTACTTTGTTCTATTTTAGTGGGCTTTTCCCTTCTTTGTCTTTTAGCCACTGCCATTCTGGACTCCTTTTTCCTATTCTAACTACCTAACAAAGAGATGTGAGCAATAATTTGTTCTGTGGCATTAAACATTAACAGACTGAATTAATTACCTTATCAAGGACATTTATGTTTTAACAAGTGTATAGTCATAACCAAAGGCATTATCATTATTTCTATAAGTAATAAAGATTAGTAGGAAACTTGTTTTGAATCAGAAAGAGTCCTTGGGAACATGTCTATGGGTCTCTGACTCAGAAAAGGACTCCTTCCTGAGAGTATTGCATGTGGCCTGAGCTTCATGAAGCAGACCCCTAAGTATGTCAGATCTGCTTTATCCAGAGGCATAGTGCTTCTTTCTGTTATCTACAGATCCCTCTCATAGATTTCATTGAAGTGATAGCTTTGCAGCTAAAGAAAGAACATCATCACCATCAACAACAGCAACAACAAAAATCTTAAGGTCACTGGTCTAATTTATTTGTGGCTTGAAGCTGTCCATACCTTGATTTCTTTCCTCCTCTCTCCTGTTGTCTCTTAAATGTCATTAATTGAGGAGGGAGTTGTTTGGAACAGACACTTCTCTCTGTGTTTCCTGTTAAGTATAGGAAGTGTATTTTTTCATGTAAACTTACCTCAGTAAAATCTGGGAAAAGTACATTAGTTCATGATGGTCTCATGATTCTGTATTCTAGAGAATAACTGTTTGAAAAATAGGGTGTGTAACTGCATTTTAAATTATTCAGGTTAACTGAAGAGCATTTCATTTATAGCAAATTTCTACATAGAAAAGATAATTTATCTCTGTTTTATTTGATATGACAAAATGCAGTGTCCATGAGTACTGGAACCTAGTGACCATCTAAGAATGTGACTTATTACTTGTAGAAGAGAGTCAAGTATCATGGGCATCATTGGTGAGAATTTGCATTGACTTTTTAGAAAAATTGGAACTTCTTTCTGTGACTGTATTCCTGAATACCCAATTACTTCAGCTCAACAGATCTTTCTGTCTTAGTGACTCAGTCATTAAAACTGCACAACAGAAAGAAACTTGATTTTAATATCCTGTAGAGAGGAATTAATATTCTTTCATAGATATATAACAGATATATAATATTTTCCTTAGGATATTATTTTTCTTAAAAAAGTACATTAAAAAATAACTGATTTCCCCCAACCCAATAATTATGTTGTTCAAAGCCAATTTTATTTTGATTACTATCCTTGAGGAGAAATGAACTTTTAAAACTCACTTAAACGTTGTCAGTGTTCTTGATGTTCATAAAAATTCAAGCTAAGCTATTCACCGTCTACAGAAAATTCTTCTCAAGTCAGGCTCACACTACTGTCCCTTGCCTTCAGGGCATGTTTGCCTTTAGTTTGCATGATCATTTGCTATATACATTGTGATAATCTGTCTACTTTGGTTGACAGCATTGAATCCTGTCTATGCTAGCCTGCATCCCTCCAGGAGTTTCATAAATAAATCACTGTCACGTCTTCCACTGCCTGTTAAACCCTGGGAAATCAATATGCTTCTCCCTGTGTGTGGGCTTCCAGGAAGATTTCTCACAAAAATTGTCAAATAAATATGGCTTTATAACTGAACTAGTTCCAGTTTCAAGCATGTGAAGTCGCAATTCTGGAGCACACTATAAAACTGAGTGTTAATACAAATTTAATCTAATTATTTAAACCACCCTATATATTCATAGGAATTCTCTTATGGTGAAGCCTAAAAGTAGAGACATTACTTTGCTGACTAAGGCAAAGACTAAGAAAGCTGAGCACCAAAGAATTGATGCTTTTGAACTGTGGTGTTGGAGAAGACTCCTGAGAGTCCCTTGGACTGCAAGGAGATCCAACCAGTTCATTCTGAAGGCAATCAGTGCTGGGTATTCTTTGGAAGGAATGATGCTAAAGCTGAAACTCCAGTACTTTGGCCACCTCATGTGAAGAGTTGACTCATTGGAAAAGACTGTGATGCTGGGAGGGATTGGGGGCAGGAGGAGAAGGGGACGACAGAGGATGAGATGGCTGGATGGCATCACGGACTCGATGGACATGAGTCTGAGCGAACTCCAGGAGTTGGTGATGGACAGGGAGGCCTGGCGTGCTGCAGTTCATGGGGTTGCAAAGAGTCGGACATGACTGAGCGACTGAACTGAACTGAACCTGTCCTAAAAAGTGAATAACATTCTATATTTTGTCTCATTGAGTTTTCCGACAGCTTGTGCTATATATCTGTATAAAACAATCCTCAAACAATTATAGCAAAATTTTTTTGTTTGCTTATTACTTGCTTATCTATCTATTTAGTTTTGTCTTTATTTCATCTTTATTATACAATATTGAAATAATAAACTTTGTTTTTCTTGAATCAATTTTGGCAGTTTATATATTGAAACTTGTGTATTTTATGTCTACTTCCAAGGTTACTAGTATAAAGTATAAGTTTATTTATGAAAATTAATTTTAAAAATATATTCTCAATTTATATTATTTATTTGGGTTTATTTTATTATCACTTTGCCAAAGGTTAGACCATTTAATTCTTACTTTTTAAAATAGCGCCCTTGATTGCACTTTTATGGTTTATTAATATGTTTTTATTTTCTAAATTTTCAACTCAAAGACGACGAATATGAAAACTGTGAAATGCAGCCAAACTTGAAAAGTGATCTATAACTTTAAATTCATAAGAAAAGGAAATACTGGAAATAAATTAATCAAATATATTTGTTTCTTAGGGAGAAAAAAAACACCTAAACCCAAAAGTAAAATTAAAAAATTTAAAGATGTGATGGCAATTAATGGCATTGAAAACAAAAAATTAAAGAATGGACAAGTCAATTAATTGTCAATTTTTCAAAATTGCTAAAAAAAAAGATGAGAAAAATAAAAGTCATGAAATTGGCAAAAATATCAAGATTTAAAAGGTGTAATTAGTACCAAACATCTGCATATATTTAATAATGTAAGAAAATATTACAAATAACTTTATGGTAATAACTGTAAAAAAGTATGCCATTTAAAAATTTCTTTAAAAATAAATCTTATCAAAACCAAACCAAGAAAATTTGAAATGTAATATCACGATGACTATTGGAGAACTATAATCTAAAATTCCAAATCCTCTTCCAAAGGAAATTCTGCACTAAGATAGCTGTATTGAATAAACAATGAAGAAATAGCACCAAAGTTATGTAGACTATTAGAATAAAATTGAAATGAAGCCAGCATGAACTTGATGCTTAAGTATCATTCAACACTGTAAAGATGTAAATACTCCCCAAATTATTCTGTATATATATATTCTGTGTATATTATAACGTAATCAGTGTTCCAAACTTTATTGTATGTTTTATGTAGAATTTGACAAATGGTTTTAAGTTTATATAAAAACTTAAAGGCTAAGAATAGACATTTGGGAAAGAGAAGATGATGAGGGATTTGCTTTACTAGATATTAAAATTTTTATTAAAATCAAGCCATTATTAACATGAGTTTTAGGTCCAGAAAAAGGGAAATAGACTGGGGAAACTCAAAAGAGAGTGCAGAAACAGGCCCAGCACCTGATTTAGGAATACTTGGCATTACATAGCATTGGAAAAGAATGCTCCTTTTCTGTAGATTGTGCTCAATCAAACAGATTACCTTACAGAAGAAAATGAAACTGATGTCTCCCTTAAATCATATGCAATGTTAAATCACAGTGTACTGTAGATCAGTATGTAAAGTGCAAAATTATTAAAGTTCTGAAATTAGGAGATTATGGTCTTGAAGTTGGCAAAGATTTATTAGATAGAATATATTTAAAAATTAAAATTAAGCGGTAGTGGTAAAAACTGATAAACTATATGTGTGTAAGACATGTGTTCCAAACTTTTCATAAATGTGATGTGTTCCAAACTGCATGATTGTAAGTTTGAAACAGACCGTGGTATGCTAGGTGCTTCCTAGGTCACCCCTGGGGTAAAAACCCTACTTGCCAACGCAGGACATGACATAAAAGACACTGATTTGATCCTTGAGTTGGGAAGAGCAGGGCATAGCAATCCACTCTGATATTCTTGCCTGAAGAATCCCATGGACAGAGGAGCCTGGAGGGCCACAGTCCATAGGATACTAAAGAGTCGGATGCAGCTGAAGCGACTTAGCACGCAGACATACATGATGTGCTAGATACATCCTGTTTCTTTCTTTTCTTAATTCCCTTGGTTAATCACATGTTTACTTTGTGATATATCACTAAGCTTATAAAATTCTGTGTTCTCCTTGTTTTTATTATATCCAGCACATAATGGGTTAAAGAGAAAGAAGGAACAATGAGAAGGGAGAGAGGACAGAGAAGGAAAAGAGGAGAGGCTCTATGTTCTACTAGGGTAATTTGATGTTATTTCCACATAACCCTTCCAAAATATATGTGATATATTAATTTTGGTACATTTAAATTTGTGTATCTAGGTCCTAACTAAACCCAAGTTCATCTTTAGCACTATTTGTACAACTCTAAAATGAGACTTACCAATGTTATATTTTAATAACTTGCATACCTAAAAGAGTGAACTACAAAACTGATCATCGGCACCAAATATGATATTTTTAGCTTAGGCTGGCTAATAGCATTTGTCATTTCATGGACATTCACATTCCCTGTTGTTTCGCAAAAGAGTTTTGAAGATATGAATTAAAATATGTTGCCAAGAAGTACTTTATAATCCTTATTAAGTATATATTCTTATCTGTCTAATCTGTCCCCATCTCTGGACACATATGAAAAAATGAAACTGTTGACTAATTGGTACTATTAAGTCTTTTTGTTTTTTTTTTTTGCATTTTTCATTGACGTGTAGTTGAAGTACAATATTATATGTTACATACGTGCAATATTGTTTGCAAAATTTTAAAGGTTATATTCAAATTTATAGTTGTTATGAAACTGACTATATTCCCTGTTTTATAAAATATATCCTTGTAGTTTATTAGTACATAATATTAACAGTTTGTACTTAATCTCCTACTTCTATCTTACCCCTCCTTCTTGCCTCTCTTCCCTGGTAACCACTAGTTTGTTCTCTATAACTGTCAGTCTGCTTTTTTGTTATGCTCCCTAGTTTTTGTATTTTTTAGATTACACATATAAGTCATACTATACTTGTGATACTATTATTTGTCTTTCTCTGTGTGACCTATTTCACTTAGCATCATGTCCTTCAAGCCCACCCATGTTCCTGCTAATGGCAAACTTTATTTTTTGTTTTTATAATATTCCATTGTACATATATGCACATCTTCTTTATTAGTTCATCTGTTGATGGACACACAGGTTACTTCCACATCTTAGCAATTGTAAATAATGCTGCTATGGACATTGGGGGACATGTATTTTTTTCAAATTAGTGTTTCTGTATTTTTCAGATATATACCAAGGAGTAGAATTACTGGGTCATATAGTGGTTCTGGTTTTTTTTTGTTGTTGTTGTTGTTTTTATGTAGGAAGTTTTATTTATTTTTTTTTGCATATGGTTTTGTTGTGTTTTTTTTTAATTTTTATTTTGAGAAACCTCCATACTGTTTTTCTCACTGACTACACCTGTTTACATCCCTACCAAGAGTGTATGGGGGTTCTGTTTTCTTCACATCCTCACAAACTTTGATCTTTGTGTTCATTTTGATGATAGCCATTCTGACAGGTGGGAGGTGATGTCTCATTGTTGTTTTGATTTGCATTTCTAAATAGCAACCCACTCCAGTACTCTTGCCTGGGAAATCCCATGGATGGAGGAGCGTGGTAGGCTACAGTCCATGGGATCGTGAAGAGTCAGACATGACTGAGTGACTTCGCTTTCACTTTTCACTTTCATACAATGGAGAAGGAAATGGCAACCCACTCCAGTGTTCTTGCCTGGAGAATCCCAGGGACAGGGGAGCCTGGTGGGCTGTCGTCTGTGGGGTCTCACAGAGTCGGTCACGACTGAAGTGACTTAGCAGCAGCAGCAGTGATTAATAATCTTGAGCATCTTTTCATGTGCCTGTTGGCCATCTGCATTTCTTCCTTGAAACAACGTCTATTTAGTTCTTGTACCTATTTTTTAATCAGCTTTTTAAAATGTTGAATTGTGTAAGCTATTTAAACATATTGAATAATAACCCACTATTGGCCATATTATTTGCATATATTTTCTCCAATTCACTAACATTTCTTTTTATTTTGTCAAAGGCTTCCTTTGATGTATGTAGCTTTTAAATTAATTAGATCACATTTGTTTATTTTTTTTTCCTTTGCTTTATGAGGCAAATCCAAAAAAAATACTCTTGTGGTTTATGTCAGAGTGTTCACCTATGTCTCTTTCTAGTTTTACAATTTCTGTCTTACATTTAAGCCTTTAATCCATTTTTAGTTTATTTTTGCATATGGTGTTAGAGAATTTTTAAATTTTATTCTTTTATATGTAACTGTCCAGTTTTTCCTTTAGCACTTATTGAAAAAACTGTCTCTTCTTTATCGTATATTCTTGCCTTCTCTGTCATAACTTAATTAACCATAAGTGTATGGGTTTATTTCTGGGCTCTCTATTCTGTTTTATTGATCTGTGTCTGTTTTTCTGCCAGTACCATGCTAGCTTTGTAGTACAGACTAAAATCATAGCATGATCCCTTCAGCTC
The DNA here is from genome assembly GCF_032405125.1 of Capricornis sumatraensis. NCBI lineage: Eukaryota > Metazoa > Chordata > Mammalia > Artiodactyla > Bovidae > Capricornis > Capricornis sumatraensis. The sequence goes on along the minus strand of NC_091073.1, from coordinate 39,140,317 downwards.
TCTTCTTTCTCAAACTTTTGTTTATTCATAAAATAGTTTGGGTTTTCCATACAAATATTAAAATTTTTATTCTAGTTTTGTGGAAAAGGCCATTTATATTTTGATAGTGAAGGTGATGGCACCCCACTCCAGTACTCTTGCCTGGAAAATCCCATGGATGGAGGAGCCTGGTGGGCTGCAGTCCATGGGGTTGTGAAGAGTCAGACACGACTGAGGAACTTCACTTTGACTTTTCACTTTCATGCATTGGAGAAGGAAATGGCAACCCACTTCAGTGTTCTTGCCTGGAGAATCCCAGGGATGGGGGAGCCTGGTGGAGGTCACACAGAGTCAGACACGACTGAAGTGACTTAGCCACAGCAGCAGCAGTGATTGCATCATATCTCTAGATTGCCTTGAGTAGTACGGTCATTTTAACTATATTAATTCAATCCACTCCAAGATCACAGTATATTTTTCCATCTGTTTGTTTCATCTTCAGCTTTGTTTGTTTGTTTGTTTTTTTAATCAGAGTCTTATAGTTTTCTGAGTACAGATCTTTTACCTCCTTAGTTAGGTGTATTCCTAGGTGTTTGATTCTTTTAATGTGATGGTAAATGGGATTATTCCCTTAATTTCTTTTCCTGATAGTTCATTTTTAGTGTATAGAAATGCAGCAGATTTCTGTATGTTAATTTTGAACAAACCAAGTATCAGTCACGAAATTGAATCAGTAACTTAAAAACTCCCCACAAATGAAAGTACTGGATAGGTGAAATCCACAAAACATTTAGAGAAGAGTTTATACCTCTCCTTCTCAAGCTACTCCAAAAAAATTGGAGAGGAAGGAATATTTCCAGTCTCATCTATGAAGTCACCATTATATTAAGACCAAAAATAGACAGTGATATCACACAAAAATAAAATTGCAAGCCAGGATCACTGATGAACATAGATGCAGTTTTCTTCAACAAAATGTTAACAAACTAAATCCAACAATGGATTTAAAGGATTATACGCCATGATCAAGTGGGATTTGTTCTAGGAATGCAAAGATTCTTCAGTTTTAACAGTTTAATCAAGATGATACACCATATTGACAAATCAAAGAATAAAGACTATATGATCATCTCAATATATGGAGAAAAAAGTAATTGACAAAATTCTACTAAAATTCAACAACCATTTGTGATAAAACTCTCCAGAAAATAGGCATAGAGGGAGTCTAACTCACCATAATGAAGGCCATCTATGACAAGCCCCCAGCTAACATCATACTTATTGTATGGCAAACAGTTGATTTCACTTTCGTCTGCTTTGGATTTGTCAGATGAGCTTCAGGGCTTTTCAGCTGTTTTTAAGAACTAATGCCAAGTTAGCAACTTCATTCAAAAACAGGAAAAGTGACTTTTAAAACTTTAAAACCTGAGCTAATTAAAATTTAATGACAGGAGAGAAGATCTTCACTAGAAGGTGAAGTTTAACAGTCACTTGCTTGATTTAGGTGCATCCAAAGCAAGCAAAACATACAAATTTGTATTCAGTTCTTGTGAATCCTGGCAGCACAAAGCAAACAAATTCTGGCAGAGTTTCTAAGATCATAAAAATCTTGCATTTCATTGAAAACTATTTTTGTTTGGATTTTAAAAGCTGGCTTTGCTTTTATTATTTATGTTTTCTTTAGGCATTTGAGTGTCACAAGCTGTTCTGTACTAAAGAAAGTTTGGTCAGCATTCTTGGCAGGCTACAGATTTAGATTTAAAGAATCTTTACTATGCTACTATTTCCACCCTTTCATTCCTGTTTGATCATCCATTTAAAGCAGTATTTATCCAACACCAGTAGAAAGGTAATAAAATATGAACAATATCAAATCTAACTATAATTTTATTTTTAAACTAGAACTTGATAACACATTTAAAGAAGCTAAAGATATTTCTCATTTTCTCTCCATACACTCATCCTGATTATAGTATTATACCTTTTAGTATAATAATTGAAAATAATTTGACAAAAAAAGAAACCTTGGTGTTTTGTGTGTTCATACTGATTGAAGGGTAAATAAAAGAGGATCCGTTTTTCTCTTATGCTTTATTCATTTTGCCATTGTCTTATTTTCCTTGTCTCCTACAAGTACTGCATTTTCAAACTTGCAATAAGCTGTTTAATCACAGTCAAATTGACATTATCATAAACATAGCGTTTCATTCTTTGAGTGTATATGATCATTTGTATTAATAGCCCATATACTTGATAAAACAATGGTACCGATTGTACAACAGACATGTCCCTATAGTGGTTACAAGCTCTTGTACCCCAAATATTTCTAGTTTCATATATATACTTATTTAATCATTGTATAGAATCATTAGACAATTTCAAGCTTGAAAAATAATGGTCATTTATTTTTTTCCACTTTATAATATACCAAAAACAAGTTTGCCACTTTTCATATCAGATAATTATTATCATTATCTTTCCAAACTTTACCTGCTCTTGAAGCTCAAACACTGTAAGAATGATTTCTGAACATACCTTTCATTATGAAAAGTATTTTTATTCCAAAGTAAATTATCTTCTTTTTCTTATGTTTCCCAGATTAGATATTTTAAAACACATCACTGTGGTTATATTCTGAAAAAACAAAGGTTTAAGATTCTGCATCTAAAGATGGGATTTCCTAATGGAAGTAACCTTTAAAACAAATTGTTGGAAAGATCAGCAAATAAGAAACTGCAGATAAAATTTAATGCTGTAGGACTGTGGCATCAAGTGACATCAAGTCTGTGAACAAGAAGCCCCCACTTAGAGTTATGTTCACTCAGCAGATGATTTTATAAGAGATGTAGACACTGCTTTCAGAGAGAGAGGGAGAGGGCGGGATGATTTGGGAGAATGGCATTCTATCATGTATACTATCATGTAAGAATTGAATCGCCAGTCTATGTCTGACGCAGGATACAGAATGCTTGGGGCTGGTGCATGGGGATCACCCACAGAGATGTTATGGGGAGGGAGGTGGGAGGGGGTTTCATGTTTGGGAACACATGTAAGAATTAAAGATTTTAAAATTTAAAAAAAATAAAAAATAAAATAAAATAGCATAGAAGCACTGACTAAAAAAAAAAAAAAAAGAGATGTAGACACTAAGGTCTGTGGATGCTAACTTATGGCCTTTAAAAAATGTAGTTAAATGCACGCATCACAATTTAATTTATAGTGAGAATTATGTGGAGCAGCATAAAAAGGAAACAACCTTATTTTATTTATTTTCTTTATCCTTTGGAAAGCTTGCAGAAAATAAAACACCTTTAAAACATTTCTTCTGTATATTGAGGCAATTATCATCTGTGATATGAAGTTTAAGCTTTATATCACCTACATAAATTCTTTTGACTTTTCTTTTATCTGTTTCAGTCTACTTCTCTGACATTTATGGGCCAGCAAATGGGCTCCCTATTGGCTAATTTAACACCTGCAGATTGGGCTCATTATAAGCATAAAATCTGAATAACTGAGATGGTTACAACTCCTTACCCTGGTTCTGAAGATTCTACCTAGTCTGAAATGTCTGTGGCCATTGGGAACTCACTGAGTGAATTTTGAACAGACATGTGCAATAGGTATTCGTCCCCATGTGATGATTCTAAGAGATTATGCTCCCTGATGATTTACTGCTATATTTCTGAAATTGAGGATATTTCACATGTAAAGGATTCCTCTATTACTCAGCTTTAACCTCCCTAACTCAGTGCATATTTATTAAACACTATTCATGAGCTGTTAGGAAAGTCTAGGTAGATGGAAGATCACAAGATGTAATCAGACATAAAATGAACACAATATTCCAGGAAGTCGGTTATCTAATAGATGTGATAAGATACATGTGCTAACGCATTATTAAAAAGTTATATGTAAGTCCTTCTGTCCTAATACAGCTCAAGTGCCTAAGCATACCCAAGTTAAAGGGATATACAAAGTGGAATGGGGCTTCCCTGGTGGGTCAGTGGTAAAGAATCTGCCTGCAAAGCCAGAGATTTGGGTTTGATCCCTGAATCAGGAAGATCCCCTGGAAAAGGAAATGGCACCCTTTGCCAGTTTTGCTGCCTGAAAAAACCCATGGACAGAGGGGCCTGGCGGGCTATAGTCCATGGGTCACAAAGAGTTGGATACAACTTAGTGACTAAACAACAGGAAACAACAACAAAGTGAAATAGGATTAATCAAGTAAGATTTCTTAGAGAAATCATTTCTTTAGCCAGGGTTTGGAGAAAATCATGAGCACAGATTGGTGATGGCAAGTTGGCTACCTTCCAGTCAGCATCAATCTAATGAGGTAAAAATCCTATTAAATGGCCTCAGAGCATCATTCGTTTTACTTTTTAAAAAAATCATGCATCATATTTGAGTTCTTTCTTTTGTTATTAAATTATTAAGATAATCTTTGTGAAGGCAAAGACATAATGTTCTTGTTCATAATTGTATTCCCAGAAGTTATCATTGTGTCTATCACAGTGGCCAACAAATAGGCATTTGTTGTTTTATTTAACAAAGGTGCCAACAAGTAAGTCATAAGCAGGGTTCAACATGTAAGTAGAAAACAGCCCTTCACATTGCAAATATATTGTCTCCTAAATTTGGACTCAAAACACTTTTCTCCAGTTTAGGTATAGGTATAGTGATGCTTCTTTCTTCCTAGGGAGTATGAGGTAGGCCTATTTATACGTTCTATATGTTGGTGCAAATTGTTGTCATATAGCAACTCAAAGAAACAGTAAATAGCACAAAACTAAGATTTAATATAAATTAGAAATTACTTCACTAGCACATATTATTAATGAACCACCCAAGAACACAGAAAAAGTCCAGTTATAATAGATAAACTCTGCAAACAAGTTGAGTTTCACAAAAGCAGATGACCAGCACAAGGAATCAAGACTGCAGAATACTGAGTTATCCTTTTTGGTCAAAGAATAGAGAAAATAATATTCATACAATTTCTAAACACTTAAGACTATTAGTATCAGATTCAAATACAAATCTCCAATAAATGAGAAATGTTAATAGAATGTTTTGCCTTTTTAAGATATGTGTGTTACTTTGTAGCTCAGTCGGTAAAGAATCTGCCTGCAGTGCAGGAGACCCGGGTTTGATCTCTGGGTTGGGAAGATCCCCTGGAGAAGGAAATGGCAACCCACTCCAGTATCCTTGCCTGCAAAATCTCATGGACAGAGGAACCTGGTGGATTGAAGTCCATGGGGTCGCAAAGAGTCGGGCACGGCTGAGCGACTAACACACACACATACTGGGTAATAGGGAGTCAATCCTTTTTCTTACTGGGACTGGGGATTTTGGATTTGATGTGATACAGCAGATGTGATAGAGCACAGGGTCATCTATGAATGGTGGGTACTTGTGGAAGTGCTGACATTTGAACTAAACTTTAGGAAGGAGTAAGAGCTGGAATCAGGTGTGGATGAGTTCATCTAGATAAAAGAAATATTTTTAGTAAGTCATGTCAATGTCTAAGCATGGCATTGATGTGATTAGGTTTGAATTATAGATGGTTTCCTTTGACAGCAATAGAGAAGATTAAGGGGGCAGGCAGATACACAGGATAAATTTTTATAAACTGAATATACTTCTGTAAAATAGCAGTGAAATCAAGAAATGGGATGTTGTACACACCTGTCATGTTCCCTTCCAGTCACTACCCTGGAAAACCAGTCACAGGAAAACCACAGTTATAACTTCTAAGACATTTGTTATTTTTTGCACTGTGTGTGAATAGAATAATACATAATGTATTTTTTAGCTTCATTATTTTTCATTTCACATTAAATGTACGAAATTTGGCCATAGAGTTGCATGGTTTAGATATTTCTTCTCACTGCTGTATAGTGTGACTATAACACCGTTTATTCATTCTACCGTTGATAGGTACTGTTACTTTCTAGGATTTTGACTATTTCAGATAGTGCTACTGCCATGAACATTCTAGTACATATTTTTGAGTGACTTATGTGGATATTTCTTTTAGGTAAAATCTAGGTGTAGAAATCCCAGAGCATGGAAACTGTGTGGATGTACAGTTTTAGTGGAGATTGCAGAACAGGTTTTCAAAGGAGTTGTACCAATTTACACTTCCTCCAGAAAAGTAAGAGTTATTTACTATTCTCCAAAACTTAATATTTTTATCATTGTTATTATTTGTCTTCACCATTCTGGTAGATTTTGGTGGCATATCATGGTGTTTTAAGTTTCATTTACCAAACAATCACAAAAATTTATCAGATTTTCTATTTTGTATTTCTGTGTGTTCTTTGTACATTCTGTGTATTTGTATTTTTTCAGAAATACTGTTGGGAATATATTATTCTATTTTATCTATTGACTTTTCTCTCTCTTAATAGTTAACCTTATAAACAAAAGTTATTTTTTTTAATGAAATCCTTTAATGGTTAACACTTTGCATCAGGTACTTAAATCAATCTTGGTCTTTTCTAGTAACATGTACAGTCACCCAGATTTTTCTCTGAAGATTGTATTTCATATATATGAAATATATTTAAAGTATAATCTGACACCACTCTGAGTTCACTGTGTCATCTTAATATGCCTTGGGCATACAGTTTAGAACTATAAGGATATTGAGATTTATGTTGTTTTTTTCTGGTCAGATTTAGGATTATTTTTGAGGATTTTTCCCAGTTCAACCCGGTTATCAAGTTTATTAGCAAATATGTTGGTAATTATTTCATATTTTCTCCTCTTTAAATCTGTCATTTTTTTCCCTGTTCACATTATGGTTATAATTTGTGGCTTTCCTCTCCTTCTGCTATTTTTCTTGAACAAATTGCCCAGAGGTTATCAAATATATTTTTTAAAAAAGATTTTGGCCTTCTTGAAATTTCCTGTTATATACTTGTTTTTAATTTAATTTTTAATTTAAAAAATACACAACTTTTAAAAATTAGGACATACATTTTAAACTTACATTTGCCTTAAGAAAATATAAATAACTTTATTCACTCTTATTCACATTCACTTGATTCAAGTGAATATATATATATATATATATATATATATATATGGAGACAAATATATCTGTCTCTTATCCAGCACTAAGTGATGTCTCTGCTTTTCAATACACTGTCTAGGTTTGTCATTGCTTTCCTGCCAATAAACAAATGTCTTCTGATTTCATGGCTGCAGTCACCATACACAGTGATTTTAGAGCCCAAGAAGAGGAATCTGTCACTACCTCTACCTTTTCCCCCTCTATTTGCCATGAAGTAATGGGGCTGGATGCCATGTTCTTAGCATTTTAATATTTAGTTGTAAGCTGGCTCCTTCACTCTCCTCCTTCATCCCCGTCAAGAGGCTCTTTAAGTCTTCTTCACTTTCTGCTATTAGAGTGGTTTCATCCACATTATCTGAGGTTGTTGAGGTTTCTCCCACCCATCTTGTTTCCAGCTTGTTACTCATCCAGCCCGGCATTTCTCATGATGTGCTAGCATACAGATTGAATAAACAGGGTGACAGCAGACAGCTGTGTTGCACTCCTTTCTGAATCTTGAACCAGTCAATTGTTCCATACAGGGTTCTAGCTATTGCTTCTTGATCAGCATACAGGTTTCTCAGGAGACAGATAAGATGGCCTGGTATCCCCATCTCTTTAAAAGCTTCCCACATTTTACTATGGTCCACAGAGTCACAGGCTTTTGTGTAGTCAGTGAAACAGGTAGATGTTTTTCTGGACTTCCCTAGCTTTCTCTGTGATCCAACAAATGTTGGTAATTTGATCTCTGGTTCCTCTTTCTTTTCTAAACCCAGCTTGGACATCTGGAAGTTTTTGGTTCACATAAGGCTGAAGCCTAGCATTCAAGATATTAAGCATGACCTTACTAGCATGGGAGATGAGTGCAACTGTCCAGTGATTTGAACATTCTTTAGTACTATTCTTCTTGGGAACTGGGATGAGGATTGACTCTTCCTAGTCCTGTGACCACTGCTGGGTCTTCCAGATTTGTTGACATATTGAATGAAGCATCTTGATAGCATCATTCCTTTGGGGTTTTGAATAGCTCTACTGGAATTCTGTCACATCCACTAGCTTTATTAACAGCAGTGCTTTCTAACACCCACTTGACTTCGCTCTCCAGATTATCTAGCTCTGGGTGGCTGACCAAACCATCATAGTCATCTGGTTAATTTGGATCTTTTTTATACAGGCCTTCCATGTATTCTTTCCATCACTACTTGATCTTTTCAGCATCCACTAGGTCTCTACTGTTTATGTCCTTTATTGTGCCTATCTTTGGGCAAAAGTTTCTCTTTATATCTCCAATTTATTTGAAGAGATCTCTAGTCTTTCCCCTTCTGTTGTTTTCTTCTAATTTTATAGGCTGTTTCATGAAGTATTACTTTGCCAGCAAAGGTCCATCTAGTCAAGGCTATGGTTTTTCCTGTGGTCATGTATGGATGTGAGTTGGACTGTGAAGAAAGCTGAGCACCAAAGAATTGATGCTTTTGAACTGTGGTGTTGGAGAAGACTCTTGAGAGTCCCTTGGACTGCAAGGAGATCCAACCAGTCCATCCTAAAGGAAATCAGTCCTGGGTGTTCACTGGAAGGACTGAGGCTAAAGCTGAAACTCCAGTACTTTGGCCACCTCATGGGAAGAGTTGACTCATTGGAAAAGACTCTGATGCTGGGAGGGATTGGGGGCGGGAAGAGAAGGGGACGACAGAGGATGAGATGGCTGGATGGCGTCACTGACTCAATGGATGTGAGTCTGAGTGAACTCCAGGAGTTGGTGATGGACAGGGAGGCCTGGCATGCTGCAATTCATGGGGTTGCAGAGTCGAACACGACTGAGCGACTGAACTGAATTGATTGAAGAAGGCCTTCTTATCTCTCTCTGCTCTACCCCTTCCCTTATTGTGACTGTGTGTGTGTGTGTGTGTGTGCGCGCACTGGTGTGTTGTTCAGTCGTGTCTGACTCTTTGCAAACCTATAGACTATAGCCCACTGGGCTTCTCTGTTCCTGGAATTCTCCAGGTAGGGATACTGGAATGGATTGCCATTCCTTCCTCCAGAAAATCTTCCCAACCCAGGGATCATACCCATGTCTCCTTCATTGCAGGCAGATTGTTTACCATCTGAGCCACCAGACAGCACACAAACTGTCAAATATCTCCACCTTTGGAAGGATTAACCTTTTTCCCTGTAATGATCCCATGCATACAATATTAAAAATTAGTACATTTAGATACTTTTTCTTCTGTTAGTCGGCCCATTTCAGTTTATTTAATTGACTTGGCTATGGAACCTTAGGAGGCTAAAGGGAAAGTCTCTCCTCCCTACAACAGAATCCAGGACATCTGAGTTATAAATCATCAGTAGTAGTGAAGTCGTGGCCTTCTTTCATAGTCTGTGCACTGGGAGATGAAAGTAGTAATCAATACAGTTTTTACATATTGCTATTTTATCAGTGCATGACAACATACAGATCTTACAAAAACAAGACACTAAGTTTTGAACATTGTTTTTTAGAAGAGCATGGGTTAGTTGTTCCTTTTGTCTTTTTTTGCCTCCTTTTAAGAAAGAATAGTTGGTTTTTTATTTTGTTTTGTTAGTTTTGCTGCATGTAAAGCTCTAGGATGACAGTATTTTCCTCATATCACTATATTGCTTTTCTTTCATTGCCTTTCTTTTTTGCTGAATTCTTTTATTTGAACAACAAGGAGCAGTTGTTTTGGTAAGACTTTTCTGATTAAAAACAATAAAAAATCTTAGAGCACAATTAATAAAATAGCAAGCAATTGAGTTAAAGTGAAGAAAAGGTAGAAAATGTCTGAAAAAAATTTAGCCAGTTACTTTAAAAGTTAACCAGATATCTACTCTCTGGCCTTGTCACTCCACTCCCAGTTATGTATATCAGACAACTGAAAATATAAGTACATTAAAAGTCTTGGAATAAAATGTTTATACAACATGTTTATTCATAGTAGACAAGAAGTGGTAATAACACAGATGTTCATCAATTGGAAAATGGATAAACAAACTGGAGTATAATCATAAAATTAAATTCCACTCACTTATTCATAAGAAAGAATGAGCTACTGTTGCAACACCAACAACATGGATGAATCTGAAAAACCATTATACTCAGTTGAAGAAGTTTTACACACACACAGATATGTGTATGAGAATTTCTCTAGAACGGCTGAAACTAAACTGCAGTGATGTAAATAATACCAGTGTTGCCCTTTGAGTGTATAGCCAGTGGGGGAGTGGCTGACGGATAAGAGATAGGGAGATGTTCTGCAGTTATGGGAATTATCAATGCCCCGATAGTGGTCTGGGCTGCATGAGCATATGGATTCTCAGAGTCCAACTGTTAGTAGTTTTCAGATCTGAACCTTTCACTGTAAATAAATTATACTTTAGTAAAAAAGTTAAAATGAATGTGCAAAAAGTTTGGAGGAAAACCATAAAATGTGCTCATCGTCATCACTCATCAGAGAGAGAAAAATTAAAATCACGGTGAAATAGGAGCTTACTAATACCAGAATGGCTAAAAAATGAAAAAGAATGTCAGTTGATGTTGATGGCAATATAGAAAAGAAAATGACAAAATGTTATTGAAAAATAGTTGGCAGGTTTTTAGAAATAAGATGCAGTGTATATAGTTACTCTACTATCCAGTAATTTTATTCCTAGTTATTGAGTCAGCCTGAATCATCTGTGTTCCTGGAGGCAGATGGTAAGAGGGAGGGAATACTTCATGGAAGTCTAAGTGAGGGCACTAAGCTCAGGCACCCAAGAAGGCTGGACTCTGAGGGGGAGTGTTCCATGCTCCAGCTACAGTAAGGCAGTACTGGGGTGGAAGCGCTGAAAGGAGATGGTGACGGCCTTTGGCAGCCTGGGGAGAGTTATGGTGAAAGATCACACATCAGAGGTGATGGGATGGTTGGCAGTTTGGTTACTTTGAGCAAATAAGTTTGTTGATTTGGCAAATAAATCAGTACATGAGGAATAATTGAATTTACTATTATTGTCTTACCTACTGAGAAGTGATTTACAAACGAGGAGGGAAAAGTTAGAGCATTGAGGTTTTCTATAGAATTGGAAGTATGGATGTGAACCCTTTTTTAAAAAATACATAATCTAGTCATAATTATTCACGAATTCAGTATTTTAGAATTCACAGACTTGCTAAAATTTATCTGTAACCCCAAAATAAATACAGCACCTCTATGGTCATTCACAGATGTGGCCAGAAGAGTAAACAGTTTGAGTTGCCTGACATATGTGTTCCCTGCAGAGATCCACCAAGGCAACACTCTGCCTTCAGGTTTCATACCGAAAAAAACCCTTTTCTTTTCCTTATTTGAGTCTGTTTGAGTGATGTTAGTAGCTCAGTCCTGTCCAACTCTTTGTGACCCCATGGACTAGGGGCCTGCCAGACTCTGTCCATGGGATTTCGCAGGCAAGAATACTGAAGTGGGTTCCCATTCCCTTCTCCAAGGGATCTTCCTGATGCAGGGATTGAACCCCAGTCTCCTACATTTCAGGTAGACTTTTTGCCATCTGAACCACTAGAGAACCATGGTTTTAACATTTCTGTGCTTTTTCTTGGTGCTTTTGCTGTTTCCAAACTTAGTGCTGAAGTTTGTCTAGTATTCCTAAAGGCAAGAAGGCTGTGGTGTTTCTTACAGAGCAAATGTGTTAGATATGTTCCCTTCAGGCATAAATCGTGTGCTGTTAATCATGAGTTCAGTGCCAATGAATCAGTGATATATTTTGAGTTTGATGGTTTTAAACAGAAACACACATTACACAACAATGTTATATAATGACCAATTGGTGAAAGTGTGACCAGGGGCTCACAGGAACCTAACCCACCTTCTCAGGGGTGGTGGTTCAGTATTCCTTAATTTGGAATTTTCAGTGACTTGCTAAAATGTAACTACCATGAATAGTGAGAATAAACTTTGTATGGGAGTGCATGTGAATTATATTCAGAGATGGACATAGACTCATTGATACCATTTAGCAATGTTCTTGGTTTCTAAAAGCATCTTCACTAAAGCATAAGAATTTTTGTCCAGGAACACCTTATATCAGAAAGTGAAGGCATGCTCAAAGAATGATAAGATGAGTCAAAAGTATATGAGAACCTAACTTGATGGATCTCTCACTGATCAAGTCTAGGACAATTTGAGTATTAAAATCAATGACAATATCAGATGACACCCAGTATACTAAAACAGGAACCCATGAGTTCATACTAATATAAATAAATGAAGGAGGAAAAGAACTCTTCTTCAATTAAATAACTAAAAATAAAGAGGAAATGATAGTCATAATTTGGAAAATTGTAATGGTGGCAGAGGTTTTACTAAGAAACAGTATGCTGATGGAATACTGAGATCTGAACGCAATGATGACTTCACCCTAAAGAGATCCGACTTTGGTTTTGAGGAAACATCCTCCAGACTCAGAAAGGAATCATAAAGCATGAAAAGCCTGTGAATTTGGAAGACTATTAAGGACATAAGAGGAAGGGATAGATTAAACAACTGTTTCAGACTGAATATTTATGAGACATGAAAATTAGAAACAATGCTGCTTTCTAGACAAGTATCTGGACTAGAAGTGGAAAGGATACATTGATGTGATCATTGGCAAAATTAAAATGGAGCCTATAGATTGGAAAGCAGCATTGTATATGGGAGACTTCCTAAATGGATGAGTTGTATGGTGGTAATGTCAGAGAGGATTATTTTTATAAGATACACGCTGGAGTCTCTTTAAGAGTGATAGGGCATCAAAACAGAAAATGACTCTTTCAATCTATTTTCTTCTTTCCCTCCCTCTTTCCCTCTCTCTCTCTCCCTCCCTCCTTCCCTGCCCCATTACTTCCTTCCTTGCATCCATCTTTCCATGTAGTCTGTAAGAGAGAACAATATTCATTAATCTTTTTACTCTGAGAAAATCCTTAAAATAATTCTTAGGTTTCCTACACACAAAATATTCCATGACTCTCAGTAATTGAATAATATAAGTTTGTTGTGGATATAATATTACAATAATAACTTTTAGTACTATTTTAAGTTGAGAAATATTTTCCTGTGATTATCTTTATTTTGGCCAATTCTTTATTCTGCTCTTTTTATGTGTTGCCTCATTCCTGTAAATTATAGCCACCTTAAGTCAGTGAGGTAGGTAAAGGAAATTTTAGTTTTTTTCATTAAAAAATAATTTTGTAGCCAAGTAAGTCTATATTCTTATCACAACTTTCTACTAAGCAAGTTCCTAATGAAGTAGATATATAATACACGATTGTTAAGGGTGATTTTATGTTTCCTCCTTTTTAATACTTAAAACTTTTCTTAGAGGAAAAAAAAAAGAAAAGAAAAGAGGCATAGCTTACCCTTCTTGACTTTAACTTTGTTTCTTTGTACAAATTTAAAAAACTTAAAAGGCAGACAGTATGTCTTTGTCAAACTATGACTTAAGGTAAAATAGCTTTTCATTTTTTTGAGATAAGCTAAATACATTTAATTTAAGTAAAAGTTGAAATTTGATTCTGATTAATGTTATTGGCAATAGCAAATTTACTCAGCCTTGATCAAAAGTAACATGGATACAAATTAGTTTAAAATACAGATTTATTTAAGACTTTGACAAAACATTCTTTCCTTGAGCAATGTCCTGGGGCTAATAAGTTGGCATGTAATTACAAAATTATCATATAAAGACATTGCTTTTTTTAACTTTTTATAGACCTATGAATAAAATTATTTCTTTAGATAATAAAAATAAAGAATAAAACATCTTTGTGAAATTTGTGCTTAGGCTTTGTTGCACAAAATACTCAATTTTTAGTCAAAATTGAGATAAATACAAAGGAGTTTATTTTCAATTGAAATTAAATGAATTTAATATTGTTCAAGATACTTGTTAAAAGTAGCTTTCTCACACTCATAGGAAGCTAAAAACAGTAGCAGAATATTCTTATGTTTTCTTATGAATGGCAGGATATTCTTTCACACAGAAATTGTGAAGAGATTTAGTGCGTGCTTAAGACAGCAGTAAATCTCAACTTGAGTGTAATAACAGTACAACTCTCTGACATCTTTATTTTCTCTCAGTATTCTGTTCTCTGACTGAGCAGAAGGTTCAGAAAAAGGGTCACACCCATTCAGTCTAGGAAGAGGGAAGGAAAATGCTGTTAAATTGTGCTGTAGCTCTTCCCACCTTTGGGTAGAAGTTGAGTGTTGTTAGTTTCCTTCCACATTCTAATGCCTAAGGAAGAATGGAAATGTTTCAAGATTTTTTACAGGGAGTTTTGTCTGTTTTGGCTTTTTGTGTGTTTTTTTGTTTTGTTTTGTTTTGTTTTTTGCAACATGATTTTCCAAAGATTTAGTTTCCCTTTAAATTCAAGTATCTTGTCACCTGAAGTCAGAACATTTTCTCCAAGGCCTTGCAGAGGCTCATTCAACTGGTTTATTGTTGAAAACTCTCTCTTAACCAGACTAGTTTTTAAAATTCATTCTAGATTTTCAAAACACCAAGCAAAATCTCAAAAAAATTTACGAAAAAAGTTGTTAAAATAATTTATTCATCTTTCAGCTAAACTGTCCTGTCACAAAACCTTCCTCTGTTAAACCATCATATTTCTTTACTTAGCAAAGGATTATGTTCTCTTTGTTGACATTTGCATATAATTTTTAAATATGTTAAGTGAACTGGTCTTTGATAAGTAAAGTTATCTATTTTGTAGTGTTATCCAGAACTTTTATCATTTTACCATTAAGAATTGCTGATCCAGCAATCCCACTGCTGGGCATACACACTGAGGAAACCAGAATTGAAAGAGACACATGTACCCCAATGTTCATCGCAGCACTGTTTATAATAGCCAGGACATGGAAACAACCTAGATGTCCATCGGCAGATGAATGGATAAGAAAGCTGTGGTACATATACACAATGGAGTATTACTCAGCCGTTAAAAAGAATACATTTGAATCAGTTCTGTTGAGATGGATGAAACTGGAGCCGATTATACAGAGTGAAGTAAGCCAGAAAGAAAAACACCAATACAGTATACTAACACATATATATGGAATTTAGAAAGATGGCAATGATGACCCTGTATGCAAGACAGCAAAAAAGACACAGCTGTGTATAACAGACTTTTGGACTCAGAGGGAGAGGGAGAGGGAGGGATGATTTGGGAGAATGGCATTGAAACATGTATACTATCATGTAAGGATCAAATCACCAGTCTATGTCCGATGCAGGATACAGCATGCTTGGGGCTGGTGCACGGGGATGACCCAGAGGGATGTTGTGGGGAGGGAGGTGGGAGAGGGTTCATGTTTGGGATCGCATGTACACCCGTGGTGGATTCATGTCAATGTATGGCAAAACCAATACAGTATTGTAAAGTAAAATAAAGTAAAAACAAAAACTAAAAAATAAAAATAAAAAATAAAGCTACATAAAAAAAAAAAGAAGGAATTGCTGATTCAGCATTTCCACTCCTGGGTATTAATCTGAAGAAAATGAAAATAGTACTTAAATGGATATATATGCACCCCCATGCTCATTGTGGCATTATTTACAATAGCAAAAATATGGACCATCCTGTGTTCACCTATGAATGAATGGATAAAGAAAATGCAATGTATACATGTACAATGGAATATTATTTGGTCATAAAAAAGAAAGAATCTTGCCATTATAAACAACACAAGTGGACTTTCAGACAATTATCATAAATGAAGTGTCAGGCAAAAGAAAAGACAAAGACCATTTGATCTCACTTATATGTGGAATGTTTGAATAAAAAAGCTCAGAGATACAGAAAACAGTTTAGTAGATGCTACAGGCTAGGAGAAAATAGGTGAAGCAGGTCAAAAAGTACAAATTTCTACTAATAAATAAGTAATAGGGATGTAATGCATAGTATGTGACTATAATTAATAATACCATATGGCTTATTTGGGGCTTCCAACATGGCACTACTGGTTAAGAATCTGCCTGCAAATCCAGGAGACATAAGAGATATGGTTGCGATCCTTGGGTTGGGAAGATCCCATGGAGGAGAGAATGGAAATCCACTCCTGTATTCTTGTCTGAATATCCATGGACAGAGGAGCCTTGCGGGCTGCAGTCCATGGGGTCACAAAGAAAGAGCTGGGCATGAAGAAGCACAAGCTGGAATCAAGATTACCGGGAGAAATATCAATAATCTCAGATATGCAGATGACACCACCTATGGCAGAAAGTGAAGAGGAACTAAAAAGCCTCTTAATGAAAGTGAAAGAGGAGAGTGAAAAAGTTGGCTTAAAGCTCAACATTCAGAAAACGAAGATCACGGCATCTGGTCCCATCACTTCATGGGAAATAAATGGGGAAACAGTGGAAACAGTGTCAGACTTTATTTTGAGGGGCTCCAAAATCACTGCAGATGGTGATTGCAGCCATGAAATTAAAAGGTACTTACTTCTTGGAAGGAAAGTTAGGACCAACCTAGATAGCATATTGAAAAGCAGAGATATTACCTTGCCAACAAAGGTCCGTCTAGTCAAGGCTATGGTTTTTCCTGTGGTCATGTATGGATGTGAGAGTTGGACTGTGAAGAAGGCTGAGTGCCAAAGAATTGATGCTTTTGAACTGTGGTGTTGGAGAAGACACTAAGAGTCCCTTGGCCTGCAAGGAGATCCAACCAGTCCATTCTAAAGGAGACTAGTCCTGGGTGTTCAATAGAAGTACTGATACTGAAGCTGAAACTCCAATACTTTGGCCACCTCATGAGAAGAGTTGACTCATTGGAAAAGACTCTGATGCTGGGAAGGATTGAGGGCAGGAGGAGAAGGGGACGACGGAGGATGAGATGGCTGGATGGCATCACTGACTCGATGGACATGAGTTTGATTAAACTCCGGGAGCTGGTGATGGACAGGGAGGCCTAGCATGCTGCGATTCATGGGGTTGCAAAGAGTCGGACACGACTGAGCGACTGAGCTGAACTGAAAGTGACTTAGCATGCACACATATAGCCTATTTGTAAGTTGCTAAGAGAGTAGATCTTCAGAGTTTTTATCACAGGAGAGAAGAGATAAAAAATAATTGTTGACACTAGCGTGTCTCTGTGAAGAATGCAATACTATATTTTAATGTTTGGATTTTCCTTATTTTTTTAAACAGCTGAAACATCTGAAAGAAACTATTGATGGGGCATCATAAATGCTGATATCAGTATATTTTCTCTATAAGACAGACCTTTCCTCTTGGTATAAAGACAAAAATGCTAGATACATCTATACCTTTGGTTGTCTCAGAAGTACTTTGCCACAAAACAAGTTTTCTTTAATTTTATCATCATTTACAAAACTTGAAAATACTACAGCATGATACTTTTGCTAAAATCTATTCATCACCTGAATAGAAAAACTACTGTTTTTCAGTTATTATACAAAACCTTGTCAGCATCATGTTGACTTTTCCTGCTGTTTGAGAATGTAATCTTTGAAAAATTATACACTGCAATTTGTCATAGCATTTTGCTTTCTATAATTTTACATGCTTGTATTATTAGATCCTCTCCAGTAGTATCACTTTCCCTTTCCTGGGCATTAATAATTTACTGAATGACTTGCTTCCTAATACTTTTTATTAAATCTGACTTTTAATAACAAAACCTTTCCTTTCATATGCTCTAAAATTCCAGTGACACTTTTAAATAATCAGTTCTTTTGTGTAAAAACCAGCCCCATCCTCCAATCACATACTGGAGTATTGAATCCCCATCAACACACCACAACAAACTACACAGATTTCCTGGGTCATTCTTTCATTGTCTAATTGTTGAATGTCTCATACATTTGAGAATTTGAATTGAATTCAAATTGAATTCACATTCAAATTGAATAATTTGAAGTAATCCTAAAACGTGGCAGAGACAGAAAATATATATAATATGAACAAATCTTCCTCAGTGAATATCTTTTGAGAAATCTGAAAGATGTAATATAAAAAGATATGGTAATGCTATTCAAAAGAAAAGAAATGAGATACAGAAACAGAAGTACTGAAAAGTAAAATTAAGTGAAAGTATGGTTGCTGAAAAGAAGAGTCCAAAATATAGTACTTGAATGCAGTCTCAAAAATGACAGAATGATCTTGGTTTGTTTTCAAGGCAAACCATTCACCATCACAGTAATACAGTCTGTACCCCAAAGACTGATGCCAAAGAAGCTGAAGTTGACCAGTTCTATGAAGACCTGCTATACCTTCTAGAACTAACACCAAAAAAAAATTCTCTTTGCAACATAGGGGATTGAAATACAAATGTAGGAAGTCAAGAGATACCCAGAATAACAGGACAATTTTGCAGTGCAGTACAAAATGAAGCAGGACAAAGGCTAACAAAGTTTTGTCAAGAGAACATGCTGGTCATAGCAAACACCCTTTCCAAAAATCTGAGCGGTGACTCTACATGTGGACATCACCAGATGTCAACATCAGAATCAGACTGATGATGATCTTTGCAGCCAAAGATGGAGAATCGCTATACAGTCAGTAAAAACAAGACCTGGAACTGACTGTTGTGGCTCAGATCATGAGCTCCTTATTGCAAAATTCAGGCTTAAACTGAAGACAGTGGAGAAAACTACTAGGTCATTCAGGTATGACCTGAATCAAATCCCTTATGATTATACAGTGGAGATGATGACTAGATTCATAAGATTAGATCTGGTAGACAGTGTGCCTGAAGAACTATGGATGGATGTTCAATTGTACAGGAGGAGGCAATGACCAAAACTATGCTAAAGAAAAAGAAGTGCAGGAAGGCAGAGTGGTTGTCTGTGGAGGCTTTACAAATAGCTGAGGAAAGAAGAGACGTGAAAGGAAATGTAGAAAAGGAAAGATATACCCAAACAATGCAGGGTTCCAGAGAAATAGCAAGGAGAGATAAGAAAGCCTTCCTCAGTGATCAATGCAAAGAAATAGAGAAAAACAATACAATGAGAAAGAGTAGAGATCTCTTCAAAAATATTGGAGATACCAAGGGAATATTTCATGCAAGGATTGGTATGATAAAAGACAGAAACATTAAGGACTTAGCATTAATGACCTAACAGAGGCAGAATAGATTAAGAAGAGGTGACAAGAATACACAGAAGAACTGTACAAAAAAGTCTTAATGACCCACATAACCACGATGGTGTGGTCACTCACCTAGAGCCAGACATCCTGACGTGTGAAGTCAAGTGAGCTTAGAAACCATTACTAAGAACAAAGCTAATGGATGTGACAGAATTCAAGCTGAGCTAATTAAAATCCTAAAAGATGATGCTGTGAAAGTGCTATACTCAGTATGTCAGCAAATTTGGAAAACTCAGCAGTGACCACAGGACTGGAAAAAGGTCAGTTTTCATTCCAATCTCAAAGAACGACAATGCCAAAGAATGTTCAAACTATGTACATTTGAACTGATTTCACTGTCTAGCGAGAGTATGCTCTAAATCCTTTAAGCTAGACTTCAGCTGCATGTGAACTAAAGCTATAAGATGTGCAAGCTGGATTTCAAGGAGGCCGAGGGACCAGATATCAAATTACCAACATCCACTGGATCACAGAAAAGGCAAAGGAATTCCAGAAAAACATAATCTTCTGCTTCATTGACTATGCTAAATCCTTTGACTTTGTGGATCACAACAAACTATGGAAAATTCTTAAAGAGATGGGAATAGAAGACCATCTTAGCTGCCTCCTGAGAAATCTGTATGCAGGTCAAGAAGCAACACTTAGAACCAGACATGGAACAATGGACTGGTCAAAACTGGGAAAGCAGTTCATCAAGGCTGTATATTGTCACTCTGCTTATTTAACTTATATGCAGAGTACATCATGTGAAATGCTGGGCTGGATGAATCACAAGGTGGAATCAAGACTGCCAGATGAAATATCAACAACCTCAGATATGCAGATAACACCTTAATGGCAGAAAGCAAAGAGGAACTAAAGAACCTCTTGATGAAGAGTGAAAGAGGGGAGTGAAAAAAGCTGGCTTAAAACTCAACATTCAAAAAACAAAGATCGTGGCATCTGGTCCCATCATCTGATGGCAAATAGAAGGGGAAAAAGTGGAAGCAGTGATACAGTTTCTTTACTTGGGTTCTAAAATCACTGTGGACAGTGACTGCAGTCATGAAGTTGGTGCCTTACTTTTTGGAAGGAAAATTATGACAAACCTAGACAGCATATTGAAAAGCAGACATCACTTTGCAGAGAAAGATCCATATAGGCAAAGCTGTGGTTTTTCCAGTAGTCTTGGATGTGAGAGTTGTGGGATGATGTTAGTTGTGAAATGTGAGAATTGGAATATAAAGAAGGCTGAGCACTGAATAACTGATGTTTCAAACTGTGGTGCTGGAGAAGATTGTTGAGAGTCCCTTGGATTGCAAGGAGATCAAACCAGTCAATCTGTGAATTCTCTAGAAGGTTTGTTGCTAAAGCTGAAATTCCAATACTTTGGCCACCTGACGGGAAGAACAGACTTACTGGAAAAGACCTTGTTGCTAGGAAAGATTAAAGGTAAAAGGAAAAGGGACTGACAGAGGATGAAATGGTTAGATACCATCACTCACTCAATGGATATGAATTTGAGCAAACTCTGGGAGATAGTAGAGGACAGAGGAGACTTTTGTGCTACAATGAGGTCACAAAAGGTTGGACATGACTTAGCGACTGATCTGCAGCAGTATGGTTTCTAAAAATTAGTTAGCAGAAAGAGCAAATGGACAATATATCCAGAAAGCAGAAATGAGTAACAGATGGAAAATATAAGGTAAAAGATGATAAAGGAAACAGAAAATTAGTGTAAGGTATCCAAAATATTTTTAATAGGAGTGGGTTGCCATTTCCTTCTCCAGGGAATAGGGGCTCTAGAAAGAGCAAAATGAAGAAATGTGTTTTCAGTTAGACGGAGCATCCCAAAGCCCAGGAAAACTAATTGAAATGTAAATCTTCATTTTGTGTTAAACAACTGTGAAATTGAAATTTGAAAATTTAATTTTTTTTTTCATTGTCAAGAGGAATTGGAGTGAGGGGGTATAAGAGGTTGGGAAAATAGTTACCTTGCAAAGGAGTAAAACTTGAATAAGCATTGATGTCATAATCAATAGTAGGTATTAGGTAACAATGGAAATTCTGAGAGGCTATTTTCAACCAGGTGTTCCATACACAATTAAGAGGAAGGGGAAGCTTTACTGGAAATAGTAATTATAGAACACTGTCTGAGTTAGCAGAGAAAACAATTTACATAGTGATATCAAGGTTAGCATTGTGTCCTGATTTAACTAAATAAGACATAATTGAAATTGGAAGGTGAATGAGAAAACTGAGAATGTTTTGAGAAATAAATCTACCATAGTAGAGAAAATCAATGAACCAAAATTAATAATATAAGCATTCAGTTTTTAAATATAGAATTAAAGCTGTCATGGAACAGGAAATTTGCCTGTTATTAAAAGTCCTATTGCTTTTTTTAAGCACTTAAGATTTTTTTGGATAATTTTCAAACCAGTTTTTCTCGTAACGTGATCATCAATATAACCAATTTCAGTTTTCTCATTCCATAACAACTTTGTTGATACTCCTAACTACAATGTCAAAAACAGTGGCAAATATGCATAATTATATTAACAATAAGTACAACATATGGAATGACTCCTGGACCGCATCTACATTTATTCTTTTTAAAACCCAAATGACGTTGTTTTGCTAGATAAAAGTCGTCTTTTCCTGCCTGGTTGTTTGATATATAAATGCCAGCTGTTGTAATGTTTTGATTTGGTTTTTAAAGCCATTATATAACATTTTCTTTCTTTCATCATTCCAACTCCAAGCTAGAAGGCACTAACAGGCCTCAAGGTACAGAGCCATAGAATTTCCTTCTGGGACTTTCAGATTTTCCTTGAAAAAGAAGGCAGTTGTTTGCCTAAAATTTTTTCAAGAAATAATGCAACAAAAAACAGTGATATCTCATTTGCATTAGCCTCACAGACTTTCTAGCATCATCGTAGAGTATGTTAATCAAACTCGGGCATCTGCTGTTATTCCAAGACCAAATTTATAAACTGAATTCTCAAAATTATAGACTGAAGTCAGTCTGAATTAGCTTCAAAGTCCACTCATAACTTAAAATATCTTGAGCAAGTACTTATTCTGTCCATTTCTGGTTTCCTTGTATGGTTAACATACAGAAGTAAGTAAGTAAGTGTTAGTCATTCAGTCGTGCCCTACTCTTTGCGATCCCATGGGCTGCAGCCCACCAGGCTCTTCTGTCCATGAGATTTTCCAGGCAAGGATACTGGAATGGGTTGCCATTTCCTTCTCCAAGGGGTCTTCCCAACCCAGGGATCGAACCCGGGTCTCCTGCACTGCTGGCAGATTCTTTACCAAGTGAGCTACAAGGTTAACAATATTAAGCTTTTCTATCTTCTGTATATGTTGTGAAGTTATATGTAAATGGCCTTGTACTATTCCTGGCATAGTTTCAGTCTGTAAACAGTGGCAGAGCAGTGCTGTGGTTGCTGCTCCTGATGGTTCTGATAAACTTTATCATCATTGCAAACCCCAGTTTTTTCAACAGAGCTTTTTGTTTTTTCTGAGTGTTAGTCGACACATAGGATATCACTAATTCTCCCTTCAAGCTAAAAATATGCATGGCTGCAGAAATGTCAACAGTAGACAGATAGTTATGCTGAAAGAGATGACATTATGAGAAATTCAAGGTATGGCCGCAGAGGAATATAACTACATTCCTATGGCACTTATGAAATGAATTTATAGCTAATTCCAAATGAGCTGCTACTCTGAAGAGATGTCAGCACTTGAGAACAGGTGTCAGGTAGCTGATGACTTAGACAGACAATATATATTTGATAAGGTTCAATATATCTTAGAAAATATTTATTTGTACTCATTTTACTGATACCATAGGACAAAGATATGAATTGAAGAAAATGTATAGTTATAAAAGAAACACAAATTTACTCATACTGCTCCTTATACATACATAAGAAATTTAGCATTTTGGTTTTCAGTAAAGATCCAAATTTACTGACAGCTTTATACCTTGATGGACTTGAAACAGAGAAATAAAATATAGCTTTATGTGATACCACAGTCTCTACAAACGTAAAAGCCTGTATTAAAGATATAGTCACTTTTATATTAATGTTCGGCCTCTCAAATGCCGTCATTCTGTTCTGAAATTCATGACATACCAATTAACAACCTCATGACATGTCCATTTCCTCAGTGTTCTCATAGTGACGGGAGTAAGAAGGCCTTGATTCTTCCTGGGTTTTTCAGTTCCCCTTCCATCTATGCCATTAGGTAACCACTGAGATGTCACATCCCAGCTGGTCTTTGGTGGGCAATAGTCTAGATCCCATGATACAACTGTGTGTCCCTAGTCATCAAATCCTTCTTTTGATCTGTGTCAGCCCATGTACAGTTCTTTTAAGCTCTCCATTTCCGTAGTGAAATTGCTGGATCTTTCTGTGTTCCACACACGTTTTTACAGGAATTCAGGACAGAGACCCTAGGCTCACTGTGAAGCTCCGCTGGCATTGATGCACTTTTGTTTTGCTACATGTTGGATATTCAACCCAAGAAACTGTATTTCCTACAACTTAATTGAATTAAATTCCCTAGGGGAGGGTACCATGTTTATCAATCTTTATTTCTGTCTTAAATTCCTCAAATCCTAATAATCGAGTACAGTATTGATTAGTAACAATTAATAACAATTAACTGAATAAAACACGCATAAGTCAATGTGGTGGGCAAGCTAATTAACTGAGGAATGGAAAGAGACATAATATGGGAAATCACAGTAATGGTAAAGACTAGATTCAATAAATACATGATTTTGTTGGGTGTCAAACGTGAACTCATTGAGGTGAATCATTTCCAAATATGATGAAAAGCATAGTCAAGCTCTAGTAGAAGGTAAATTAAATGATATAAAAGTGACCTTGAAATATGTAGAAGTGATTGAGCAAGTCTGGTCTCAGGTACCAGAAGGGTCATTGGTGCTGATATTGAAGTTGTAAAAAAATTTTAGTGAAGTGGCTATGGGAACTTTCAGCTTGTTGATAAAGGTATCAAGGAGAGGAGTTGAATTTTGAGTGTCCTGTCACAGACACCGCTTGTGAAGCTAAAATTAAGGTTTACTGAAGATTTTCAAAAAGTGATTGCTGGTTGGTGGTAGCAGAAGTGTGATCTACAATTAGCATGGGAGTCTACCAAGTATCTTTAATGTCTGAGGAAATTAGAAAACACTGCATTCTCCAGTGAAGAAAGCTGAAAGTAAAATTTCAGTTAAAGCAACAAAGTTGAATTATTGTTTACAGAAATATTTAACAATACTAGAAAATATATTTTAATAGTATACTGTTATCTTGGTGCTCATTGGAAAAGTCCAGTAACATCTAGGCAGATGGAAGGGGGAAGATGAGCAGTTTAATGGTATAGTGGTACAAGCAGTCCATCAAGCGGTAGGGAGATAGTTTCCTATGGTAAATAAGATGAAGGAAGCAGAAGTACAGGAAGAAATTCATAGTGGCATGAAATTGATAGTGGCTTGGAGAGGTGTGCACAAAATAAATAGGAGTTGAACTGGTGAGAATATTGGAGGGTTAACAAGACCCTGGGGAAGGCTTCAGTTTTTGTGTGACAGAATTGCTCGTAAATCTTGTGATAAGCAGCTGTCTCAAATAAGACATGGAAAAATGTCATATATTACAGTTTGTTTAGGAATGGTTATGTATATTGTGATTAGTGCTGTCATGTTCATCAATGTGCTTTTGTAAATGAAGGGCTAATGCACTCAATGGAGGCAGCTGTCTATTTTTCTTAAATGTACACTTTATTTCATAGGCCCAAAATGTACACTTTATTTCATAGGCTAGTATCCATTGAACAGTTTTATTTATTGCTCTTTAACTAAACCATGAACATCTGTAATAAATACAAGGAAATTCAACAAATACAAGTAAATTCAAAACTGAGTCACATGGTGACTTTTGCAACTCTTAGGAATTTAAATACTGATAAAATGGCAATACAGAGTACCTTCAAAGTCATGAAATAGAGGATGAACACCAAAGATTGTCTGGCAGATCCATTATTCTAATAATTTTTCTTTACTCTGAGACACTAAAATGAAATGTTGGTTTCCAAAAGTTTTACAACCCATTTTCCTTAAAAGTTAATTTTTAAGATTTTATAGAAAAACATTTTTTCCATCTCTTTTCTTTTAGTCTAGAACGGGCAATTTTTCTCTGTCCCGTCCTTCATTTGGGTTCTCCTAATACCTTTCAAATTTATTATTTGTATATACTTTCTATTTAGAAATTCTCTAAGAGATCCCTTTATGAGTTCCACAGGTTCCTTGGGCACTGGGTGAGAATGTCACTTCCTACCCCACCCATCTTACCCCCATTTTATAAAAGAAAAGAGCATTGTATGATGAGTTTACATGGTGTGTTCATGTAGATTAATGGAGCCAAAGTAAGAAACTAAGCTTTCTAATCCAATTTGATACTATGTATAAAATTTTTATTACTCTCTATTTTCCTCCTTTTATATCCAAAATCTGGCATCACCTTCAAACTGCAATGTCTTTGTACCTCAAATGTAAAAATCCCTTTTTTCTCATGCCAACTTGTCACTGATTTTCTCAGTGTGGCTTTAATTGACATCCTTTTTTCTATCTGTTCATTGTCTGTATGTAAAATAAAATTATTTCTCAGCCTTAATTGTATGCAGCATCCTATAATCAGCTCATCCTAGAATTATGGAATCACATGCAAATTATAGATTATGCTCCGAAACTAAAGATTTTCCCAATTCAAGGAGTAACCATGAGCTTGCTTTGCATATTCTACAATAGAATAAAATAGCATCACTTAACACACAATCCCTATACAGAGTAGAATATAAAACAATTCTTCAGAGACTTCATTATTATTTCCTCATTTTTTAAATTTCTGCTAAATTGTATTCAATTTTTTTAGTACTTCATTGGCAAAGAGAAAATCTAAATACATCAGAATCAGTTGTTTATCTTTCTCTACAAGACAAGTGAGAGAAGCCAACATGGAATACTAACTTGACTAAGTCAAGATTTACATATTTGAATTCCGACTTGGCATCAACTTCCTTGAAACCTTGTGAGATCATATGAGCCTCAGTTTCGACAACAGTGAAAGAGTGTGGTCTTCACCGCACCACCTGTCTTTGCAGGGTTAAAGTTAGTAGTGATAGATCTCTGAAAAATATAGACTTCAGAGATGCAATGTATCCACAAAATGGCAACATCTCTTCTCTTTCTATTTCAGCTCTGACTATTCTACAGGAAAAAAAGAACAAACAATAAATTCTATGAAACTCCAAACTTGATTAATTTCAAATCTTTAAATTCTCTGCTAGTCTCTGGGCTATCTGATATGTCATGATCTTTAATCAAGAGACTTTCCATTCAGTCTTTACATCACCATCAGTGAAGCATAACTTTCTGGAAGTCTTCCTGCCTGTCCACATTCACCCATCTCAAGTTCACATAGTTCCCATTCTTCTATCCTCTGAAGTGTCCTCTGTATTTCTACATTCAGAGCATTTAAAACTGTGTTATGTAATTAACTTCCCTGGTGGCTCAGACGGTAAAGTGTCTTGCTTTCAATGCGGGAGACCTGGGTTCAATCCCTGGGTCAGGAAGATCCTCTGGAGAAAGAAATGGCAACACACTCCAGTACTGTTTCCTGGAAAATCTCAAAGACAGAGGAGCATGGTAGACTACCGTCCACGGGGTCGCAAAGAGTCGGACACAACTGAGTGACTTCACTTCACTTATGTAATTATATATTCACTTTTCTTTATTCCTCAATATATTGAGAGTTCTGAGAGTTGGAAAAATTCTGTTTTATTCTACGTCTATTAATAATCTATAATGGAAAATTATGAAAAATATGTATGTACATATAATTGAATCACTGCTGTACACAAGAAACTAAGGCAATATTATAAATCAACAATAATAATAGTAATAAAGACTATCATCCCTCTGGCATAAGTTCAGTTGGAGGTAGAATTAGTACCTTATGTAAAACATACTGATCTTTAAAACCACTTTTTCACTTTTTCTATTTTCTGAGCCACTGTGGTGTTTGTCCTTGGAGAAGGAAATGGCAACCCACTCCAGTGTTCTTGCCTGGAGAATCCCAGGGATGAGGGAGCCTGGTGGGCTGCTGTCTGTGGGGTTGCACAGAGTCAGACATGACTGAAGCAACTTAGCAGCAGCAGCAGCATGGTGTTTGTCCTGCTGGACATGTTCATTTTTAATCATCTTTTGGTTGTGCTGTTTTCTTGCTGTCCTGTAAATTATCATATGTATACAACCCCTTGCTGCCTTATTCCCTTGAGTTTATTTGGGAGTACAATCTCCTGGCCTCGGTTATTTTTTTTACTTTGTGCCAAGTGCTTCACCATCTGGACATCCTACTCTGTTATCTGCCAGTCACACCAAGGTCCCAAATTCAGCTTCTGTCCTCAGACTTGTGACGTCAAGGCATAGCATTATCATGCATTTTCCTAATTCATGTTTGATGAAATTCTAGATCATCTTCTTTTCTTGGATATTGAATTGTTCTTTCTTTACTGATGTTTTTTTATAAAGGATTTGGAGTTATATATGGTATCAAGGCAGGAATAAGATTTGCCACATAATACAGCACTGCTCACTGTCTGTGTACTAGCTGTCTTCCCTCCCTAACACTTACACATGTTATTTGGCAAGTGCATGCAAGTGAAAGACATTCATTGTTTATGTGTGTGAGTGAAGTCGCTCAGTCATGTCCGACTCTTTGCAACCCCATGGACTGTAGCCTACTAGGCTCCTCTGTCCATGGGATTTTCCAGGCAAGAGTAGTGGAGTGGATTGCCATTTCCTTCACCAGGGGATCTTCCCAACCCAGGTATTGAACCCAGGTCTCCCACATTGCAGGCAGATGCTTTACTGTCTGAGCCACCAGGAAAGACTTTATGTGTGTGAATTCCCATTTTTGTCAAATTTACTTCTACACTTTTAGCCACTCACTTAGCTTTCATGATTTGATAGACAATCAGGTGTCTTTTTCTTCCATCTTTAAAAAAATTAAGTATAATAGTGATATTTTAAAATATCAAGGTAATTTGAGAATCCCGGAATGTAAAATCTCTACATAGATAAGCAAATCAATTTTCATAAACCATACATTTTTGAATGAAAATGATTGAAAAATCAAGTATGTTTTCCTACTTCTTTCCAGTTTCTTCCCTGTATAATACACAGTTTCTCTTTACTGCTTTTATTCAGCATCGATTGGCTACATATTCCTGCCGTTTCAAATCTTTGTCTCTGCACTGAGACTGATGGCATCACTTATCCCTAAAGTGTTCAGTGGAAAATACATGGGCACAACTTTGGGTAGGAATAGAATTTCAGCACTCAGTGATATTAGGTAATCTCCTCACAAATGCTACATGTGAGGCCAAAGTATCCTGTCATCAAACTTTACATTTAGCAAATGAAATTAATCAGTGTAGTCATCCATTGGCTATCATTTTTATTTTAAAAGGCAGCCCTAGGTTACACAACATGGCTTGTCTGGGATGGTTATCACTTAGCCTTTAGGAAGACCTACCTAAGGCTTTAGTGTGCCAGGTTTCCCTTGGTTCATTATACTCCACTGTGGCGAGGCAGACCTATTTTTCGGCAACATCAACTATACTTCCTATGCTATCATCACATAGAGGAGAAAAAAAAGTAAGCGTGCCTATTTCTTCCTCTTACTTAATATATGCCCTATCTCCACAAAGTCATGAAACATTAGGTGTAAGGATGCCTAAGGATTAGGAAATCTCTATTCCTTACACCCATCTTATACTGGAATCTGCTTTGACAGCTTTAGCTAATTGGCCAGTTGATTCATCAATGATTTCAGCAAAGCAGGACTTAGGAAATTCATTCATTTATTTATTCATTCATTGAATATTTATTTCATCCTGTGTTCTGAAGATGTAACAGAAGTAAAAAGCGAAAATTTCAACCCTCATAAATTTTACATTCTACTGACTGGAGAAAGACACAAAACAAAAATGATTAAGTGAGAAGATACGTTGTTAGATATCAGTGTCAGAGATGAGAACAAAGCAAGAAATAAGGAGAGAAATTACCAAGAGAATGATGAGGCTCAACTTTAAATAAGATGATTAGGAAATGTCTGATCAGAGGAAGCGTCTGGAGAATGAAGACTAAGAAGGGGTGTGCAGGCATTGTTGATGGAAGAGCTTTCTAGGCAAAACACATGAATGCTAAACACCTATAGATATAAAAGCTCTTAGGTGTACATTGCCCAGTGTGTTTGAAGAGAAAGATCCAGTGGCGCTTAAACAGAATGAATAAGGGGAATGATAATAATGGGACATGAGGTCAGAGAGATAATCGGGTTGGAGGAGAAAAGCATAGATATTTTGTAAGACATTGTAGGATGCTGCAGTAATTTTTGTTTTCTCTCTGAGTGATATGGGAACCCAGGTTTTGAAGCATAGAAGTGGCATTGTATGGTTGATATTTTAAAAGATATATGTCCTCTCCCTCTAGAACCTGCACATATGTATACCTATGGCTTATTCACATTGATGTTTGGCAGAAACTAAAACCATTTTGTAAAGCAGTTATCCTTCAATTAAAAAATAAATTAATTTTTAAAAAGATATGTACACCCATGGCAGATTCATGTTGACGTATGGCAAAACCAATACGATATTGTAAAGTAATTAGCCTCCAACTAAAATAAATAAAGTTAAATTTAAAAAATAAATAAATAAAAACTGAAACTGGAAAAAAATTAAAAGATAATGTCTATTTATATATTTATGTCAATATAGATACAGATATGGCTAATTTCCCTTCAGAAGCTCAATGAGGAATATACATTGGGTCAAGGGAAAAAAATTAAGAGGCCTTTGCAACTATCCAGACTAGAAATAATGTTGGCTTGGATCATGTCACTCTGTGGATGTAGTAACCTATTAGTTGAATTTTAGATATATTTTTAAAGTAGAGTTTCCAGGATTTGCTGCCAAATTTAATGTCGGTCATAAAAGAAAAATCATGAATGACAACAAGAGTTTTAGCCTAAACATCTGAAGAGTGGTGGTGTTTTGATCAAGATGGTGGAGATTTCAAGAGAAGCAGACTTTGAGGAAGGTGATAAATCTGTTTTGGAAATGTTAAGTTTGAGATGCATTTTGAATACTTAGATAGAGATACTGAGTAGGTGATAGTCTGGAATTTGGAAATTTAAGAGAGAAGTCCAGGCTGAAAAATATCTATTGATATTTAGATAATATTTAAAGCCATAAATATCAAGGAGTGGATTTAAATAAGGGAAAAATCCAAAAGTTATGTCCAGAAGTTCTACAATATTGAGATACTGGGAAGCTAAAAGGAATAGTCATTGATATAAAGGGGGAACCATCATGAGAGTGAAGTGTCCTGGAATGCAATAGAAGAAGTTTTAGTAAGTGGCTACACTTGAGACTAATATACTATATGTCAATTATACCTCAATAAAAAATAAAGTGGGATTGATTAATGTGTAAGATATTGGTGGTAAGTAAAGGATGATAAAAAGTGAGAATTCTCATTAGATTTAGCAATGTAGAGACTGGAAATGATTTTGATAAGAGCAGTTATGAGATGAAAGTCTCATTGAAATATCTTCAATGAGATAACTCAAGAAGCACTGCAGATAATAAGCATACACCATTACCCTGAGAGTTTCTGTTACATGGAGCAGAAAAAGAGCAATAACTAGGGAGAAACAGGGCCAGTGTGTTTGCGTGTATGTTTCTAGATAGAAAATATCACAGATGGGTTGTATTCTATGGGAACGACACCTTATCAAAATCATCTGAAGACATCTTTGACCTGTTTTGACCTTTACATTGTACCTTAATCATATACTAGCCTTTCTAACTTCCAAACCTATTATAGTCTTCTTGAATCAGGGGTGTTAATTCTGTGATCTTTCTACCCATAGTACCAAACCATCAATGAAATCCTGGGTTCCAAACCTACTTCCATTGGAGTGTGGTGGAATCTTAATATAAATACAAATGTCTTTCTAAATAGGAAAAGAACAGAAATATGAACTTCATTTCCCTACATCCCCAAAATAAACACCAAAATTAAAACAAGACAGGATTATGTCTTTCTTTTAATTAATAATTTTGCTTCCACTGCTACTTTTTGGATATAGGTAGAAGTGTTTCAATGGAGGAAATTGCTGTTGAAATTATGAATCAATAATTATTTTAAGTAAGTAATTTATACTTTTCCTTTTAATATACCACAAAAAAATGTTTTGAGATAATGGCTCCTCAATAAATATATTTAAATGAACTTCTAGGGGTACATTAGATACTACATTTAAAGATTAAAATGCATCAATAGTTTTATAGAAATTTGGAAGGGACTTGGGAATGTGTACCATATTTGTCAAGGATTATCACAGACAGTGCTGCCTAACAAGCTGCATCCTAATGTATGTCACCAACATTGATGAGGTGGAGAAATAAAGTACACTGGTACTAGTCAAGGTCTGAAAAGTCACGTGGCAGACAAAAATAGGGAGGTGTGAAAAACTGTGAAAAATACTTTCTCTCTACTTTCTTTCAGCCTACCATCTTTCTACTCTACTTTTGCTATTTGCTATGTTTTTCTGATTGATAGCAGTGAACATTTCAGAATATATCCTAACTAATTGACATAAAGAATTCAATAATGGTCCAAGAAGTAAACTAATATGATTTTATTAAACAGAGAACAACATTGTGATTGAGGCCAGAGTTTTAAAAAAGAGGTAGAAATGAGTTCATATGTCAAATGCTTTACTCAATTAGTCTTTTGTCCTTGAACCAGTGTATTTTCTCTCTTTTGTCACTGAATTCATGGAGGCTTGGATTTTATATTTTTATGTACATTTTTTTTGGTCTGCTACTCCTGGTAAACTAAAATCTCTGCAAAGACATAGATGATATCAGTTTTGATCATCAGTGTATAACTAGCCTTTAGCACATAATCAGAACTCAGTAAGAACAAGTTTAACATAAGAAAAGAAGGGAGGAAATGATGAATAAACAGCAACTATACTTAAGGAAAGAGAGAAGGAGAACTCCGGGCAGAGAAAGAAGCAGATAAGTAAGCTCTGAGGTGAGAAGGAGTATAATAAAAAGATCTGAAATCAGACTGTCCATCCACTGGGATTGGCTGAAAGAAAAATAGCAGAAAACATGGTTTAGAAATAATCACTATTCAAGGGTATGAGGACAAAAACCATGTTCAATAGTTTTAAGAGCATTGAGATTCTTTTGATTTAAGAAGGGAGGTTATATAGTCAATTTTCCCTCTAACAAATAGTCTTCTGGTTTCCACCAAAGAGGTTCTGGGATGATGGATGTGGCATTGAGCATATATGTACTTATCCAACTGCCCACATATCCCTCCATCTCCTCTCCTGAGTCAAGCAGCTCAGATAGCAGGGAAGACCTGGAGCTCTGTACACGTTTGGTTCTTCCCTGTGGTTCTCTGGAAGATGAGGCAGAGCCAGTTGCTCAGCGTGAGTCCTACTTCTGTTGCTGGGCCTGGGGGAGCCCTAGGAACTGGTTGAGTGGAGACCTTCCTCCGACCACCTCCACTGCCCGGCCAGTCCTCAGGGGCAAAGTCTTTGTCTTTCTTGTGGAAAATGATGCACATGACATCACACTAACATACATTCTGGAACTGAAAATGTTGTTTTCCAGACTAACAAGTACAAATTCATAAATAGGAAGTCAGTGGTTTTTGTGCCAAAAAATCAAGTAAAGATAATATTTCAAGCAAAAATGAAATAATATAAAAAGCATGAAGAAAAATATAAGACTTAGAAAGAAGATTCAGAGTATCTAATATGATCATGTTGCTGCTGCTGCTGCTGCTAAGTCACTTCAGTCGTGTCTGACTCTGTGCAACCCCAGAGACGGCAGCCCACCAGGCTCCCCTGTCCCTGGGATTCTCCAGGCAAGAACACTGGAGTGGGTTGCCATTTCCTTCTCCAGTACATGAAAGTGAAAAGTGAAAGTGAAGTCGCTCAGTCGTGTCCAACCCTCATGTTAGGATTTTCCAAAAGAGAAAAGAACTGGATATGCACAATCATTAGACAAAAGATTATTTCTTTGAGCTAAAGAAAACTGAATATGCAGATTGACAAGATGTAAATCTCAAAGAGAAATTAGCCTGTCTCCACTAAATGCCCAGGGCAAGGAAAGTACCTGACACACAGTAGGTACTAAATGGATTTTTGATGAGTGAATGAATAGACAAAATTTGCTTCTGGCTTTTAAGGTGCTTTTAAGGTACAGTGATAAAATGACATATAATTTACTCAAGGGAAAGCAGATCAAGATGGAGAAAAACTTGCAATTTTAGTCAAATAAGAAAGAAAAATGAAACCTTGGGGCTTTTGTCAATATGCCTCAATATTTTAATTTTACTACAAAAGGTGATTAAAATTTTATTGATCACTCATATGGACCATCTATATCAACCAGTCATGGTGATGCGATAATAAATTACCAATGGCCAAAAGTAATTCACATGTATATTTAGGCTAAATATGAATAAAGTTTAAATGAAAGCCTTTGTAGCACTGAAATACTTGGCATATAATTATATGAATAGAAGTGTATTATTTTTCAGCAAAAAAGACAATATTTTATATAGTAGTATTAAATTTTTTTTTTGTAGTCTACAAATACTGGTTAATAAGTAATGGGCTTTACATCATCACATAGCCATTAGACACTATAAGAACGGAGAAGTTATCATGAAAAAAAAGATACGTCTCTGGGGTTTTACCGGGCTTTACATCACCACATAGCCATTAGATGCTATAAGAACGGAGAGGTTATCATGAAAAAAAAAAGATATGTCTCTGGGGTTTTGCCTTTAGTGGATTATCAGATGTCCCTGCTGAGTGAGTAAAACAGCATGGTATAAAGAGTAGAATGTTGAATTTTATGACCTCTGAATTACTTTCTATTTCAAAAATTTTATGATTTTCTATTGATGACTGCTATATATAAGGATAGTTGCTATTTCTTAGATTCTTAGAAAATTTTACAGTGCAGTTTCTCCCTGAAAGCTACTAATTTCATTGTTTGGAATTTTTTAAATGTCCAAATTGGTCAAAATACTGTAGATCAATTTTTACATCTCCCTAAAATGAACTATCTTTAGAAAATAAATTCTCAGATACATATTGAAAATCTATAGAGAAATATTGCATTCCCCTTCTCTGTATTTGTTTGCCAATAATCCCAAATAATTTCATATGACTCTCATTCTTCTTTGGTATATAGGAAAGTATAAAAAAAGAAATAACAGCAAACTTCAAATGTCTCCCAGGCCTGTAAACATCTCCTTTATAGCTTTTATGGGATAGACTCTCTCATGTCATATTTTTAACATGGTTCTAATAGTAAATGTTTATTGACTTGTTTACTCCAGCCAATTTTCTCTATATCACCCCTCATGCTGTTTGATGTTAATTCATTACAAATGATGAAATATCCCAGTGGAAGTATGAGTGTGCAGGACTGCCAAACTCAGAAAGGCAAAAAACAAGCATTTTTATTGGTACCAAGTGCACATCTGTTGGAAGATTGCTAAATTGGTCTGTAAAAAAAAAAAAAAACTCGAAGACAGGTAGTTTATCAGATTACTTGAAACAGATTGATCTGTGAGGTTTCCTTTGTAAAAATACACAATGCAGTATCACTAAACAGAATGATTATATGGAGAACAAAATGAATTTTCCTTGTTTCTCATTCTTTGGAATCATACTCCGCTGTGACTAAATAGGAAGAGAAGAATAATACCTCTGGCAAAAGTGAAAATGGTTAACACAAGTACAGAAGAAACAAGCAGTTAGGAGAAGATACCATGCATGTCTTTGCAAAATGCTTTGGCAGCTTATTTTCTGATTTAAATACTAATTTTCTTTTAGTAGAAAATGTTTGTTTTATTGAGAAATGTGGGCTTCCCACGTGGCACTAGTGATAAGGAACCTGGCTGCCAATGCATGAGGTGTAAGAGATGTGGCTTTGATTCCCTGGGTTGGAAAGATCCCCTGGAGGAAGGTAGGGCAACCCACCCCAATATTCTTGCCTGGAGAATCCCATGGACAGAGGAGCCTGAAGGATTACACTCCATAGGGTCGAAAAGAGTGGGACACAACTGAAGCGACTTAGCATGTATTATCTTAACTGGCAAAATAATGTTGAGTGTTTTTCCCCTACTAAGAAATGTAACATTTCCATCTAGTTTAATTTTCTAGTTAAATGATAAAGAACTCCCCAAATAGCTCCTTTTGGCACCTAACGCCCTTACAGTCTGATCTCCCACAGAGTTGTTTCATCAAAGCAAGGTGAATATTTAAGCCATGTAGTTACATGTGGGGAGAGCTTTTATTTACTTTTATTTATGTCCCTTTTGAAGAAACACTATACCAGTAAAACAAGACCTGAGGGTTTCTGATTTTAATTCAAACCAATGAATCCTTTCCAAAAGTCAATCCCTGGACTACTTTTCTCCAAAGGTTTCTAGGGAATTTAGTTATTGCTGTTCCTTTCATATTTTCTTTTTAATTTTCCACTTCAGGTCCCTGGACAAGTGCTAGAGCCCTGGAGAAATTGAAATTGCACATTAATTGTGTTTATGTCCCTTTCTTCTCTGTTCTTACAAAATTATTTTTTTAAGATAGATAAATGTGAAAATTTCTGCACTTCTCTGTCCCACCACTACCAGCCTTGACTGGATGCCCTTGTCAACATCCTTTGTGGGCAGGAGAAAAACTACCGTGATCACTCCATATATATATATATGTGTGTGTATGTATTTCAGTTCAAATAAGACTACTCCCTGATTACTCTAAACCAGGAAATAAGTGTTTGCATTTGAGATAAAGTGGAGTGACTAAGGTGCCTTTCTAAAAGGGATATTCACTTTAATAATATTCTTCTCCTATAATATAAACTTGGATGGGACTGATTGGAGCAAATATTTAGAAGCAGACAGGACCTTCTGCCATAATTTAAGTTACTGTATGGATACATCCACCATCTTTGTCTTATGATGAGGGAATTTCTGAATTTTTGGTCTGCTATTCAAAAGGCTAATGAAAAGACAAGTCAATAAGAGCAGAAGAGAGTTTGGGAAGATGAAGAGTCGCCATCTGAGCCTTATTAAGACAGACTCTTATCTGAAACTCTAAAGTATAGTTTCCAGGGCCATAGTAAGGATCTGTGATGACACTGCGTACAGCTTTCCTCAGATCATGATGTTCTCACGGATTTTTGACTAACAAGTTGTTCTTCGACCCAGAATAGTTCAGAAATATTGAAATTCATTATGGCAAAAACTCACAATGTTATCAGTGAAAGAGGGGATTTATTCAATCATGCCAAATGTTCGAGGTTCTATTATATTTATCGATGAATAAGACAGTAAGTCTTCTGTAAATATATATGTATATGCCCATGATTTAGGATGCAGACATTTTTAATGATGTGCAGTATTCCATTACTGAACACATTGTATTAATAAATATAATTTGTAATAAAATAGGTTTTATATCTGAAATTTATTTTAGTCATATAGAAGTAATGCGTGCATCTAGTTAAACAAAAATTTTGTGCTGGAAGATTAATGAAAAAAGAGCCACCTCTCACTCTGCCCCTCCTGGTCCTCAGACACTAGCTACAAAGTCAACTTATAACTAACTTTTTTTTTTTTCCGGTTGTGCTGGGCCTTCATTGCTGTGCATGCTTTTCTCTTGTTGCAGGGAGCAGGGGCTACTCTCTATCTGTGGTGTGTGGCTTCTTATTGCAGTGGCTTCTCTTGTAGAGCACAGGCTCTAGGGGGCATGGATTTCAGTAGTTGTGGCTCCTGGGCTCTAGAGCACAGATTCAATAGTTATGACACACAGATTTAGTCGTTCCACGGCATGTGGGATCTTCCCAGATCAGGAGTCGAACCCATGTCTCCTGCATTGGCAGGCACATTCTTTACCACTGAGCCACTAGGGAAGCCCTGTAACTCTTTTCGATTAGATCACATGGTTCATTTTTTTTCTTTTCCCCCTTGGCAGTCACCATCATGTCTCAAAATAACATGCTTACTCTACTAATCTCTTTTTTATAAATAAAATGTGTATTTTTATTAAAATATTGAGGAAATGTTAATTTTATTCAGTATTTTTCCTAACAAAAGAACAACAGCAACAACAGAAAAGCAACATTAAACCTCCCCTTCTCCTATACGTGTCCTTTTAGGAACTGCCTTTTTACCTTTCCTTATCAGACAGTCTAGCTTTAGGGAATATTGGTGTGCACGTCAGGTTTTTTTCTTTTTTTTTTCAATTCCAAATTACTTTTTGATTCAACTAAATATAGTTACAAAATTAAGTAAACAGTTTTTAAAATCTTCAACTTAATGGAACTTGCTACTTCACGTGATATGACTTAAATCCCTTGGTATCTCTTGCTCCTTTTGAGGAGGCAGGCAGCTACCTAAGATTTTTTTTTTTTTTAACTTTTATTTGCTGTTGTAGTATAGCCAGTTAACAGTGTTGTGATGGCTTCAGGTGGACAGCAAAGGAACTCAGCCATACGTCTATGTGTATCCTGCACTACTAATTTATGACTTAATAATTGGAATTTCTCTTCTTGTTTTTTCGGTTAGGTCGACCATTTCCTAAAACCAGTGTCTTTTAGATGTCATGCCTTATTACTTCTTTTTAATTTGCTAGAGCACAGCTTCAAGCAACATCCTAAGAAAAAGCTAAAAAACAGATACATTTCCAGAATCGTTTTTTGTTTGTTTGAAAGTATTTTTATTCTGCTACCTAAATGGTTAACAGGTTTGACAGCATATGGAAATATATGTCAAATCATTTTTAACAGAGTTCTAAAGTAATTTATATTATTCGTTGAGAGTACTGTTTATATACAAACAATTTGTACATTTTTTTGTTTGTGTTTTTGTCTTTTTTTACATTCTGTTTTTACATTCTTTGATTTATTCTAATACTTCTATGTGATTCTTTTTATATATATACTAGTTGGATTCTCAGTAAAATCCTTTAATTTCCGTTCTCAATTTTTTATGTTGACATCCTGCAATATTTTTAGTTAATTTTTTAAGGCTTCTACTTGATTTAAATTTTAATTTTTTAAATAATTTTGTTAAGTTATATTTCTAGATCCAGTGTGTTCATAAAAAAATCTACTATAGACCTTTATTGTTGAAATTCAGAGGCAAAAACTTTTTATAGGGGACATGGAGTGTTACCCATGACCAAGATTAAAAAGTGATAGTGGTAATGATCATCATTAACATCATTATCACCCCAGTGTTAGTGATTATAGAACACGGTTGGATATATTAATAGAAACTTTCTGAAGGGCATTTGTTTAGTAAATACCAAAAGCTTTTAAACATGAAAATCACCTAACCACAAATCACATATGCTTACTTCCAGAAATTAGGAAATTACAAGAATAACATTAAAAATACCAGCAAAAGCATATTCAAGAATAGGATAACTGAAGGTAAATATTGGGGAAATAGATTAATAAGTTATACTTAGGTGCAAGTAATGGATGATTCACTGCAAAGTTCCTGAATTAATAGAATGACTTAATATTTCAAGTTAAATATATTACAATAGGCTCAATAATTTTATTAAGAATTCAGATTTAATTCAGAGAAAGCAATGGCAACCCACTCCAGTACTCTTGCCTAGGAAATCCCATGGACAGAGGAGCCTAGTAGGCTACAGTCCATGGGGTCGCGAAGAGTCGGACGTGACTGAGTGACTTCACTTTCACCTTTCACTTTCATGCACTGGAGAAGGACATGCCACCCCACTCCAGTGTTCTTGCCTGGAGAATCCCAGGGACAGGAGCCTGATGGGCTGCCGTCTATGGGGTCTCACAGAGTCGGACACGACTGACGTGACTTAGCGGCAGCAGCCTCAGATTTAATTCTCATTCTTGGACTCTTGGCTTTTGTCTGCAAGTAAACTATTAGAAATAATTATGGTGTTTCAGTGATTGGTTAGACTAATTAAGATTTATTTAAATCTCTGAAAATGTGGTCAATATATATATTTTTATTATTTCAGATATACTATCATAATTTGATATCTATACACTCTAAAAAGTGATCATCACCACAAGTATAGTTATCATCTATCACCATACAGTTGATTCCCTTCATCCATTTTGCCCACCCACCAACCCCATTCCTTTTAGGTAACCACTTACAATCACTAATCTATTCTCTGTATCTAGGAGTGTGTTTTTGTTGTATTTGTTTGTTCATTTGTTTTTATATCCACCTATGAGTGAAATCATATGATATTTGTCCTTCTCAGACTTATTTCACTTACCACAGTACCTTCAAGGTCCAGCCATATTATCACAAACGGTAGGGTCTGAGAAGTATTCCACTGTGTATGTGTGTGTGTGTCTATCTTCTTTATCCATTCATCCTATGATAGATACTTAGGTTGCTTCCATTGCTTGACTGTTGTAAACAATGCTGCAGTGAATATATGGGTGCATATATCTTTTCAAATTAGTATTTTTGTATTCTTGAGGTAAATACCTAAAAGTAGAATAGCTAAATAATATGATAGTTCTATTCTTTTTTTTTTTTTGAGAAATCTGCAATAATTTCAAATGGAATTTCCATACTGTTTTCCACAGTGCACCAATTTATATTCCTACCAACAGTGTATGAAGGTTCCCTTTTCTTTACATGCTCTCCAATATTTGTTATTTCTTGGCTTTTCATTAATGGCAATTCTAACAAATATGAGGTGGTATCTTATTGTGGTTTTAAATTGCATTTCCCTGATAATCAGTGGTGTTGAATATCTTTCCATGTTCCTGTTGATTATCTGCATGTCATCTTTGGATTAATGATCTATTCAGATCCTCTGCCCATTTTTAAAAAGTTGTATATATTCTTTACATATTTTGAATGTTTTAACAGTTTATCACATATATTGTAAATATCTTCTCCCATCCAGTAGGCTGCTTTTTGATGATGATTTCCTTCACTATGCAGAAGCTTTTTAATTTGATGTAGTCCCAATTCTCAATTTTTGCTTTCCTTTCCCTTGCCTCTGGAGTCAGATCTACAAAAATTTCACTAAGACTGATGTCAATGAGTTTTTATATCTTTGTTTACTTCTAGGAATTTTATAGTTCCCAGTCTTACATTTAGGTCTTTAATCCAGTCTGAGTTTATTTTTGTATAGGGTATTAGAGAATGTTCTAAATTTCATTCTTTGAAATGTAGCGTTCCACTTTTCCCAGCACCACTTATTGAAGAGACTCTTTCTCCCTTGTATTTTCTTACCTCCTTTGTCATAGATTAATAGACCATAAGTGTGATGGGTTCATTTCCGGGGTCTCTGTTGTGTCCACTGATCTATGTTTCTGTTTTTGTGCTAGTACCATTCTGTCTCAATGACTTAGCTTTGTAGCACAGTCTGCAGTCAGGGATCATGCTTCTGCCATCTGTTCTTTGTCAAGATTTCTTTGGCTATTCAGGGTCCTTTGTGGTTTCATTCAAACTGTAGAATTATTTGCTCTAATTCTATGAATTATGCTGTTGGAAGTTTGGAGATTTCATTAAATCTTTAGATTGCTTTGGGTAGTATTAACATTATAACAGTATTTATTCCTTCAGTCAATGAACGTGGAATTCTTTTCTTTCACATCCTTGGTTACA
Source organism: Capricornis sumatraensis (assembly GCF_032405125.1). Classification (NCBI taxonomy): domain Eukaryota; kingdom Metazoa; phylum Chordata; class Mammalia; order Artiodactyla; family Bovidae; genus Capricornis; species Capricornis sumatraensis. The sequence goes on along the minus strand of NC_091073.1, from coordinate 39,099,350 downwards.
TTTATTTCTAGGTCTTTTATTCTTCTTGATGCTATTGTAAGTAGGATTGATTTCTTAATTTCTCTGTTAGTATTATTGGAGTTTGTTCTTTATGGCCTTTATTATGCTGAGGTATATTCTGTGTACACCCACTTCTTTTAGAGATTTTATCATAACTGAATGTTACTTTTTTTCTTTTCCTTTATAGGTTATTACAAAATACTGAGTATAGGTCCTTGTACTATATAGTAGGTCCTTGTTGGTTACCTATCTTATATATTGTAGTGTGTATACGTTAATCCCAAACTCCAAATTTATCCCCCTATATTTACCTTGGGAAATCATAAATTTGTTTTCTGATTGAGTCTGTTTCTATTTGTAAAAAAATTCATGTGTATTTTTTTAAGGTTCCACATATAAGCAATATTGTGTATTTGTTTTTGTCTGATTTGTTTCACTTAGTATGATAATCTCAAGGCCCATCCATGTTGCTGCAGATGACATTTCATTATTTATTTATGGCTGAGTAATATTCCATGGTAGATACACATACCACATCTTTACCCATTGATCTGTTGATGGACATTTAGGTTGCTTCCTTGTCTTGGCTATTGTAAACAGTGCTTCAGTGAATACTGGGGTTGCATGTATTTTTTCAAATTATAGTTTTCTCTGGATATATGCCCAGCAGTGGGAGTGCAGAACCATAAGGTAACTATTTTTATGTTTTTAATAAACCCCCCATATTGTTCTCCACAGTGGATTCACCAATGTACCTCCTCACCAGTAGCATAGAAGGGTTCCTTTTTCTCTAAAATGTCTCCAACATTTATTATTTGTAGACTTTTTATGATGGCCATTCTGACCAGTGTGACATGATACCTTATTGCAGTTTTGATTTACATTTCTCTAATAATTAAATATGTTAGTCAGATTTCCTGCCCATTTTTTGACTGGGTTGTTTGTTTTTTCAATACAGAACTGTCAAAGCTGCTTGTACATTTTGGAACTCAGTCTCTTGTTGGTTTGCAAATATTTGGTCCCATTCTGTGGGCTGTCTCATTTTGTTTCCTTTGCTGTGTAAAAGCGTTTAAGATTAATTAGGTCTAGTTTTTTTTAATTTTAATTTTTATTTCCATTATCCTAGAAGGCAAATCCAAAAAAGATACTGCTGAGGTTTAGGTTAAAGAGTGTTCTGCCTGTGTTTTCCTCTAGGAGTTTTATAATATCCAATCTTACATTTGGGTTTTTAATCCATTTTGAGTTTATTTTTACATGTGATGTTAGAGAATATTGTAATTTTATTTTTTGAAATGCAACTATCTTGTTTTCCCAGCACAACTTATTCAAAAGATTGTTTTTTCTCCATTGTGTATTCTTCCTCTTTGTCATAGATTAATTGATCATAAGTGAATGGATTTATTCCTGAGATCTCTATTATCTTCCACTGATACATGTTTCTCTTTGTGCTTGTACCATGCTGTCTTAATGACTTAGCTTCCTAGAATAGTCTGAAGTCAGAGAGTATGATTCTGCCAGCTCTGTTCTTCTTTCTCGAGATCACTTTGGTTATTCAAGGTCTTCTGTGTTTCCATATAAATTTAAAATTGCCCTAGTTTTGTGAAAAAGGTTATTGGTAATTTAACAGTGATTTCATTGAATCCTTAGATTGCCTTTGGTAATATAGTTATTTTAACACTATTGATTTTTCTAATTCAAGAACCTGGTGTAACTCTCCATCTTCTTGTGTCATCTTGAATTTCTTTCATCAATGTCTTACAGTTTTTAGAATACAGGTCTTTTGCCTCTTTAGGTAGTTTTATTCCTCGGTATTTTATTCTTTTTGATGTCATAGTAAATGGGACTATTTCCTTAATTTCTCTTTTGGGTCTTTGTTGTTAACGTATAGAAATACAGCAGATTTGTGTGTATTAATTTTGTATCCTGCAACTTTACCATTGTTGAGCTCTAGTAGTGTTCTGGTAGCATCTTTAAGATTTTCTATGTATTGTGTGTCACCTCCAAACATAATAGTTTTGCTTCTCCTCTAATTTGAATTTCTTTTATTTCTTTCTTTTTATTAAAAACATGTATTTATATTGTAATATAGTTGGTTAATGATATGTTAGTTTCAGTTGTACAGCAAAGTGATTCAGTTATGTGTATACATGTATCTTTCCTTTTTCAAATTATTTTCCCATTTAGGTCATTACATAATATTGAGCAAAGTTTCCTGTGCTATACAGTAGGTCCTTGTTGGTTATCCATTGTAAATACAGCAGTGTGTCATGTCAGTCCCAAACTCCCTAATATCCTTCCCCCAACCCTTCCCCCCTTATAACCATAAGTTCATTCCTAAGTCAGTGAGTCTGTGTCTGTTTTGTAAGTAAATTCATTTGTACCTCTTTTTTAAAAATATTTTGCATATAAGTGATCTCATACAGTATTTCTCTTTCTCTGTCTGACTTAATTCAATATTCTTTTATTTCTTTTACCTCTCTGATTTGCTGTGGCTGCTGCTGCTACTGCTGCTGCTAAGTCACTTCAGTCGTGTCCGACTCTGTCCGACGCTATAGACGGCAGCCAATCAGGCGCCACAGTCCCTGGGATTCTCCAGTCAAGAACACTGGAGTCAGTTGCCATTTCCTTCTCCAATGCGTGAAAGTGAAAAGTGAAAGTGAAGTCGCTCAGTCGTGTCCGACTCTTAGCGACCCCATGGACTGCAGCCTACTAGGCTCCTCTGTCCATGGGATTTTCCAGGCAAGAGTACTGGAGTGGGGTGCCATTGCCTTCTCCGTAGCTAGGACTTCCAAAACTTTTTTGAATAAAACTTGTAAGAAAGGGCATCCTTTTCTTATTTCTGATCTTAGAGGAAATTCTTTCAGCTTTTCATTGTTGAGTATGATATTAGTCATGGATTAATCATCAATGGCCTTTATTATGTGTGGTAGTTTCCCTCTAGGCTCACTTTCTGGAGAATTTTTTAAATGATTATAAATGGATATTGAATTATAGCAAAAGCATTTCCTGCATCTATTGATATAATGACATGTCCTTTATTCTTCAGTTTGTTAATATGGTGTATCAGACTAATTGATATGTGGATATAGAAAAATCCTTGCATCCCTGAGATAAATCCCACTTGACCATTATATGTACTTCGTCGTTCAGTCACATCTGACACTTTGCGACCCCATGGACTGTAGCCCACTAATTTCCTCTGTCCATGGGAATTCTCTAGGCAAGAATACTGGAATGGGTTGCCATGCCCTCCTCCAGAGGATCTTTCCAATCCAGTGATCAAACCTAGGTCTCCTACATTGCAGATGATTTCTTTACCATTTGAGCCACCAGGGAAGCCCATGAATACTGCAGTGGGTATTCATCCCTTCTCTAGGGGCTCTTCCGGACCCAGGAATCTCCTGCATTGCAGGTGGATTCTTTACTAGCTGAGCTACCAGGGAAAGTATATGATCCTTTTAATGCATTGTTGGATTTGGCTCACTAGTATTTTGTTAGGACTTTTGCATCTATATTCATTACTATTATTGGACTGTAGTTTTCTCTTCTTGTGGTTTATTTGTCTGTTTTGGGTATCAGGGTGATGGTGGCCTTATAGAATGAGTTCAGTAGTGTTCCCTCCTCTAGCTTTAGAGGGATAAGTATTAACTCTTCTCTAAACATTTGGTAAAACTTGCCTGTGAAGTCATCCAGTCCTGGACTTTTGCTTATTTGCGGTTTTTAAGTCACAGATGCAACTTCAGTACTTGTGACTGGTCTGTTCATATTTTCTATTTATTACTGGTTCAGACCGGGAAGATTGAGCCTTTTAAAGTGCTTGAACATTTCTTCTGGGTTGTCCATTTTATTGGCATATTATTGCTTGCAGTAGTTTCTTGTGGTCCTTTGTATTTCTGTGGTGTCAGTTGTAACTTCTCCTATTTCATTTTTAATTTTATTGGTTTGGACCCTCTCCCTTTTTTTTCTTGATGAATATGGCTAAAGCTTAATCAGTCTTATTTTTTCAGAGTCAGCTTATAATTTCATTGATATTTTCTATGATTTTTGGTCTTCATTTTTATTTATTTCTGTTCTAATATTTATTATTTCTTCTACTAACTTTGGATTTTGTTTATTCTCCTTTCTCTAGTTGCTCTAGGAATGATGAATTTTCTCAAATGTTTTTTCTTCTTGTACTGAGATGATTATATGATTTTTATCTTTCACTTTGTTAATATGAATGTAATGTATTGCATTGATTTATATGCAAATGCTGAATCATTTGTGTCCCTGAAATAAATTCCACTTGATCGTGGTGTATGGTCCTTTTAATGTATTGTTAGATTTGAAAAGTAGTCAATATCATGTTGGCAGTTAGTATGACACTCAGGCCTATGATTGGAATTGATTAGTTATTGTTTTGACATTTCAAACGACAGTACAAAAATGAACCTAAGAAAGGTCTAGAGCTGGGACCCACTGAGCAGCACTTTTAGATAATTGCCTTTCACTTGTTTTGTCTCAAAGGGAATATTTCAGTATTGTTTTTGTGTGGCTTATACACAGCACCTAGTAAAACAGACAGACATATAATCCAGGTCTCTAGAGTAGTTAAGACGGAGTCAGGAATTACTGAGGAATATTAAAGGCAAGTGTCTAACATTTGGCCAAGTTTTCTTCATGTATAAGTGTAATCACTTATCTTTCACATACAAGTTACACCTCATATACCTGAAGTGAGATATTTTGGGGAACTAGAAATTGATTTCTAGAAAAATTTGTGTTTTATATACTGGTCTAAGTAACTTTCCATAACTTGTATCACAAATAAACCCCTTCATTTCTGTGTGCTTCAGCATCTTTCTGTCAATGTTTTAGTCATCCTTCTTGGTAATCAGGCAGGCAGTGCACCATGCAACGCTAGCAGTTGTAAGAAAACTGGAAAATACTTAGAATAAGCTTTTTAGGATAGAGATTTCTGTCTTTATTAAGGGATTTTTTTTAATAAAATGACGAGTGCTATCTTCTAAAGTAATAGGGAAGCGATGAGAAAGTAAGAATAGTACTGTTACTTTTGTTTGCATAAAAATTACAGCTTTTTAAACTCCAGAGATGGCTAATGGAAAACTTTCTGTCAAGATGATTCTTTAAATTTAACTTAATTTGTTGTGTGCTGAAATCAGACTATTTATCTGGCTTAGAACTTCAGATGAATAGCAATCAATGAGTAAATCAGAGCCATGCATGTTTAGGCCAATGTAGCTTCAGTTGGTGTCTCTGAAATGTGTGTGATTTTGAGAAGCTCTTTGGAAAATTCTACAGAATTTTCAGAGAAATACTACAGAGGCAGTATCATACTGAACAAAGTTAATTTGAAATTTGTATTTTTGTATAAGGATGTTATAAAAAGTAATAACAATAAACATTAACATGTACTACTTAACCTTATGCATTGAGGAATAGACCCTTTGCTGTTAAAAGAATAAGCTCATGAGGGCTTTAAGATTATTTTTTTATTTTTTTTTTAATTTTTATTTTTACTTTACTTTACAATACTGTATTGGTTTTGCCATATGTTTGGGAATGCATGTACACCTGTGGTGGATTCATGTCAATGTAAGATTCATTTTTTTAGATGCAAGAGACAGAAGTGGTACTGAGACAGCAGACTGAGTTAAGAAGAAAATAAATGTCAAAGGTTATATAACTCAGGATTAATAGGTAAATCACAATCAGAATCAAGGACTAACCATGGATAACTTCAAATAGTCTTATTTTAGCACACCACAAATTAAGTGAAATTTAAAGAATTTTCATGATAGAAATTTCTCCATAGCCATCTCTAGAGTTTAAAATGCTGTAACTTTTAAGCAAACAAAAAGATATGTTTGATCCACCTGCCAATATCTAACATTATAGCATTTTTCTTCTTTCTTTTTACTTTGTCTCCAAACCCAGTAACTTGATCAGGTTTTGTAAGATACTTAAATTGCTTGGAACACAGGATATACTCAGACTCAGCTGTAAGGTATAGGTCATATAATTGCAGTCCTTTCTCTTTTTGGGAAAAAAAAAATCTGTAAGCTGTCCAAATATCCTGTTTTTTGAAGCTATTACTATATAGATTAATGGCTAAATGCAAAATCAAGAGAGGCCACTGACTTGGATTTGAATCCTAGTTAAAATGTTTACTAAGTATTTGGTTCTGGTCATGTCATTGAAAATGGCTATACCTCAGTTGTTTTCTCTATTAACTTATATTTATTGAATCATTGTAGGAATATATTAAATATGATATATAAAAGGTTACATAAAGTTTTCTGACCAGCTTAACACATGGTTCTAATATAGATCACTCTCCATGGCAGAAATTCATAAGAACTCTGCATAAAATATGACCAAAAATCCATTATATATCTAACTTTTTTAAATGGCCAAGGATAGCTCTGCCTCAAATTAAAAAAAAAAAAAAATGGATCTCAGATTAGAGAGCTCGAATTGATGCTGGTGACCTTTGTTAAGCAACAGACAAAGATAGTAATCAAACTGAGAGGTTGGTTTTTGTCTGGAATAAACAGAAAAGTGATCAGGCCTTGAGTACAGGCAAGCTGGAAGGTATATATAAGGCTGCTCATAAAGCCAGGGTGCTTGAGATGATGTATAGTCTTTGAAAAGAAAGGAGAAAAACTACACAGTGAAGTTTTTCTTTTATAATATGGATGAGGAAAATAAAAAGATCTGTGAAAACTTTAAACCTGAGTCTTTGACCAAAAATGAGAAGAAATTCTGTAAGAGAAAAAAAAAAAAAAAGCTTTAAAACTTTATTTAAAGAACAAAATGGATATCTAGAAATAAAAAGTATAGACAGTGATTTTAAATAAATATCACGAGAAGATTAAAAACAACTGAAGAAAAATAGAGAATGGTTAGACATAAGGATATATGCATTAATAAGTCATAAAAAGATAAACATACAGAAAACAGGAAGGAGAAAGACACACAAAGAATTACAACACATCTATAATGATATTTTTCCGATGGGAGAATAGAGGGAGTATGGAACAGATAACAGCAAAAAAGAGTGAACTGGAACTTTCTTGACTTGAAGAACCAAAATAAAGACCCAGATGCACAACTGAAGAATCATAAGACATAAGCAGATAAAACATCAAGAAATATAATGATGAAAACCCAAAGGAACAAAACTTAGATGCAGTAGAGCAATAAATCAAAGCTCAAGAGTCTATGTAAATAAATCTTTGATTTTCTTAGAGTAAAAGAGTTATCAATCTTGTTGTCTGTATTTAGCTCAGGAACACATTAAGCACAAGAGCAAAATGAAAGCTTTTTTCAGTATTAAGAGAAAATATTACTTGAAATCTGACATCAACAAAATGAATAAGGGCTTTGATGAAAAAAAAATACAAGAGGTATCAATAAGAAACAAAATAAAATCATAAATAAAGAAATCCTGCTCTGGCTGAGATGGATTAAGAGGAACAAGATTTAAGCTCCCAATTGAAACTATTTAAAAAAAAAAGATTTTAGGACAGTGAACATTGCAAAATAAAGGGAAAGCTTCCCTTAGGAATAAAAAAAAGATGTGCCGTAAGACGACCCAAGCTTCTTGCACTAATATAGTTTTCAGGCTGGGGCATAAGGAGGACAAACCCAGGTACAGTCCTGCACATCCCTACACTAGTAACACAAGTGGAGACTCTCCAGGATGAAAGCAGTGCGAGTTCACAGCACAGAGGAAAGAGTTCCACGGAGAGACCATTCTGGACAGGTAGAAGTTTCCCTAGAATATTCAGCTGCGTACTTACCAATTTGTGTATGAGGAAACTGATCAAGGCCAGAAGAATGCTAAAAACACCTGAAGGAATAGAAGGAATAGTGGTTGATGTTTATACAGAGCTGGGAATAGTGTCACGTCTTGTCAGCAATACTAGAAAACCTCAGGATTCCTAGAAGGTCGGGTACAGTGTTTTTGAGTACATATTCTTAAGTTATAATAATTAGCTTAATGTCCTCTCTGATAACATGTCTCCATTAGTTAGGGGTCATTTTTGATTGATATATGCCCTCACCAAAGCTTACATTTCCGGCTTCCCTTCATGCTTAGTTCTCAATACATTCTATGAGGCTAGTATTGTGTGCATGCGTGTGTGCTCTTTGTAAGCCCATGGACTGCATCATGCCAGGCTCCTCTGCCCATGGGATATTTCAGAATACTAGAGTGGATTGCCATTTCCTCCTCCAGAGGATCTTCCCAACCCGGGGATCAAACCCGGGTCTCCTGCATCTCCTGCATTGGCAGGCCAATTCTTTTACCACTGAATCACCTACCTTTGTATACAAGATACACTGTCTTAAATATAGCATAAAATTATTTTACAGCCTATTTGTGGCATATTATAGATGGAAGTATTTATTCATTTAGCTCTTCCTACACTTGGAAAAACCATTAGGATACATTAATGGCATTTATCTAATTTCTGATAAGCAGAATAAACCTGTAGTTTTCTTTGACTACTAATCTGTAGCCAAAGAAATTATCTGTTTGTCTCTAATGAGTTTGCTTTGTTTACTGTTCTGTACAGATGCATTGCTAACAGCAGTCTTTTAAAACACTTCAACAGTTCTATTGATTTTGAAGGGCCAAAACACTTTGCCTAGATATGTGTGGATGGAGTGTTCCTGGACATTTACATGTGTCAATACATACACAAAAAACTTAGGCTTTTAGCAATTTTGACCTACCCAAAGTAGATATTAGAGTTTGAGGATACATTCCTGTTTTTCTCACTACACAGTTTTGTTTTGTTTTGTTTTGTTTTAATCATAAATAACTCTCAATGTTAAATGACAAGATCAAAAAGTAAACTCTTATTTCAGAGAAAATAACTGTTTTTAATACTAAAGGAATGCTGATTAGCATACATAGTAGTTTGAAGACTGAAATTATTTCCTCATTCTAGGAAATTCAGAGAAAGAAAAATTGTTATGTAGGCTATGTCAATAACAGTTTCATATATTTATGCACTGAAAACAACAAAACCATAACTTGATAACCTGAGGTGCTGGGTATACCCAGGCAGCATCTCCATTATAAACCAAATTATACTTAGACTGTGCACAGAAATAATGGATAAAGGTTCTGCCTTCTCTCTTTACTCTCATTTTTGCAAAGTAAAAGTTCTTCATTGGATTTTCTTATGAGATCCCTTACCTTGATAGAGTGGAAGTTCTTGTATTGAACGAAAGCTATGGAGCAGCAGGGGATAGGAAGCTTTGGAGTCCACTGGGGTGGCTAAGAACAGAAGCAGAAGTTACAACGCCAGGTTCATGCCTGCTCCACAAAGCAGCCTTGAGATGCATTCCTGTGTCTAAGATGAAGCCTTGCACCAAAGCATACATTTTCAAACCCACAGAGATTCTTTGGGCATTAGTGGAAATACCTCTAATGATGTGATTCAGGGTGAGAGGCACAATGGGGGAAAGATGAGAGCGGTGGGATCCTTATTTTAATAGGACAGCTTTGCTTTCAGCTGTTTTCTATTTGGACTTTAATATAATGGAGAGTTTTTAGAGTGAGCGCCCCTGATACTTCAGCTGGTAAAAATCCACCTGTAATGCAGGGGACCCCCATTCGATTCCTTGGTCAGGAAGATCCTCTGGAGAAGGGATAGGATACCCACTGAAGTATTCTTGGGCTTCCCTGGTGGTTCAGATGGTAAAGAATCTGCCTGCAGTGCAGGAGACCTGGTTTCAATCTCTGGATTGGGAAGATGCCCTGGATAAAGTAATGGTTACCCATTCCAGTATTCTGGCCTGGAGAATTCCATGGACAGAAGAGCCTGGCAGGCTACGTTCATGGGGTCACAAAGAGCTGGACTCGACTGAGTGACTTTCACTTTCAAAGTTTCTAGAAAGGCTTTAAGAACTACTAATCCAAGAGATGGCCAAGGTCTTTTATATCTATAGTGCTGTAAGGTTGTAGTCCATTTCTGCCTAAGTAAATAGTCAAACTAGAAGAATTAGATGCTTTTTTTTTTTTCCTACTAAACTCTTTGACACCAATTTTAATATTTTTGCCACCTCATACACGCAACTCACCTAATCACAGATTTCTGACAAAGTATAAATATTTTGCTAGCCTTGAAAAAATCATTTAATTCTGGATTATTATGATCCTCTGTGCTCTTACAAGCATTGCATCAGTATATTTTCTCTGTTGAAGATGTGGAATATTACCGATTGACCTTTTCAGAAACTTTGTGGTATTGGAACGATTCAGGCTACAGCAATATCATTTACTGTCATCCTTATTCTTTACTCAAGGAAATAAAACACAATTAAGATTTAGTTGAGTTTCATCCTAGTTCTCTCCTCCTGACTCTTTTGTGGTTCATCTTCAAACAAATAGCAATTTATTGATAATTGATCTGGAACATGTATCTCATCTTCTGCCAACACATGAGTCGGCATAGCTGTCCTGCACTTAAGATTGCTACCCATCTTGTCATATGGAAAAGGTTACTCTCCTCCCTAGGTCGCTGGTGTAGGACTATGATTAGATGGTGGTCTTTAACAGGACTCACTCAAAGGTTGATAGGTGAGGAGAACTGTTATTTCTGGCCACACAGCCTGTTCTGCCTAACTCAGTATCTGACAGAACATCTGCCAAATCTGGCTCTTTCAGTTGTGCAGAATTTTGTGAAAAAGGTCAGTCTAGTCTAAGGTATAATTTGCAGAATTTTATGCAAATAAATTCGAAAACCTAGATGAAATACATAATCACTAATTTTTAAATTTTTTCTCAGTAAGTTAACACATTTATAGTATTTCCCCCTGCCCCCCCCGAAATAGTCCTCATCAAAATCCATCCCAATAGAGGCAGAAATTTCCAACAAAACAATGCTAAAGAAAAAACAAGAGAAAAAGATAAAGAGAATTCCACAGAAGGCACCATAGCGTTTCACAGGGAACTAAGCCAATTATTTAAGAAACAGATCATCCCAAACTATATGAATTATGATAGAGCATAAAAAAGTTTTGAAATTTATTTGACATCAGTGCAGCATAGATACCAAAACCTAACCCCAAAAATTGCACCCAAAACTGCAAACCACACCACTTACTTATGAGTAGTCATAAAAAAAATTGGAATATATTGAAAGAATATCCTATCATGACCAAGTTAATTATTTCCAAGAGATCAAGGTAGTTTAATACCGTTGCTGTTATTTAGTCCTAAGGTGTGTCCAACTGTTTGCAACTTGATGCAGTATAGCCTACCAGGCTCCTCTGTCCATGGGATTTCCCAGTCAAGAACACTGGAGTGGGTTGCCATTTCCTTCTTCAGGGGATCTTCCTGACCCAGGAATCAAACCAGACCCAGGGATCTACTGTATTGGCAGGTGGATTCTTTACCACTGAACCACCTGGGAAGCCCAGTTTGATATTAGGGAATCAATTATTAAAATCCTGCATACAGGTTTATTCAAACAAATTGATCATATGAACATCTCCATTGAGAATAAATGGCATTTGAAAGAAAATAACTATTCAGGATTACACCCTAAACTTAAGAGGGATTGTTGAATATTTCATTAACATGATTAAAATTCAGCTTAAATAATTTTATATCAGGAAAACAGAAAAGTATCAATGGGAAAGTAATACAGATGTTAAGAGAACTTAGTAAAATGGCAGAAAATAAAACAAAAAATCTAAAACTTTCCTAAGAACAAACAAACATCAGGTAAAAAATACATAATGGATGAGAACATATATTTATCTCAGCAATAAAAGATGAAACTTCACACTGGTGAAATTAACAGGAAACATCCAACTCTTAAATGAGGAAAACTCTAGAGTCCTGAAAGATTTAGAAATAGATTTGGAAAAAAATAAAAATCATATCATGGTCTTAAATAGGAAGTCTAAACATCCTAAAGATGTTATATATTAGTTCTTAAAATGTAATACAATCCCAGTACAAATACTTTTCCAGAGCTAGTCAAATTGATAATAAAATTTATTTGCAAGAACAAAAATCAAAATACTCCATAATCTCTGACAGAGAAGTATGTGTGTGTTGGGCAGAAATGAGTAGCTGATGGTATTCTAGCATACAGATATTAAAACAAACTATAAGTTTATCATTAAATTGTTTGATGCTGGCAAGTTAAAAGGCACAAAGAAAAATGGAATGAATAATAAAACTTGAAGGCCAACAAATAGCAAATAAAAGTTTACCATATGACAGTGTTCAATTTGAAATTATTGGAAGAAATGGATGTTTGTAACAAGTATTGTAGGAGATCTGAAATTATTTTTTTAAAAAGATAAAATGGATTTATTTTCCATACTTCATGAGAGTATCTGAGATTCTAGATAGAAGGCCTGGGCAGAAGTGAAGAAACTTGCAGAACTGCTGGCAATTCCATTCTTTGTCCTTGACCCAACTAAGTGTGTATGTTTACTCACTAAAATCAATGTATAAGATGTTTATTGCTGCACTAATATAGAGAAAATGGAGATAAGCCAAATGTTCATTAATTATAAAATGAATAATTCTATTTTGATATGTTTATACAAAGGCATTCCATAATGATATAATAAAGGTACTACGTGCAATAGAATGAGTACATTTTACAAAAATAATGTTTAGAAAACGAAGGACAGTGATTATGCTTAGAGTTGAAAAACAAGCATAAATAGAAGTTACCATCATGGTTACTTTTGGGGAGACGTTTTGGCACTTTTGGGGATATTGTCAATGTTCTGTTTCTGAATCTGGAAGCTCATAAATGGAATGTTCACTTTGTAAAACTTGATTGTATTGCTGGTGATTGTTTCACTTATCTGTATGTCTGCTATCTGTTAGTAATTTTAAAAAGCTGACTGATTTTCAACCTGCATTAATAAAAATTTTTGGATTTCTTAATGAAAAACCCTATATGTTTACAACTGTAATAAATTAGTAATATAAAATATTCCATAGGTAAAATTATTGCAGGAAATATGGGAAGGACCACAGTTTTCCTTCCTCCCTAGGGACAAAGAAATAGAATGATTCATACAATATCTCACATTAAGTTTGAGATATACAGAATCTGGGCATCTATCTACCACATATTTAGTGGTAGTGTTTGATTTCAGGGAAAGTATCTAAAAGGAAAATGTCTCTTGAGTGCAGAATTAGCATATAAGTTTATATATATCAATAAATATTGCAAAATGTGTTATAAGAATGAAAAGTAGAAAAATGGCTCACATATGAGTAGTTAAATTAGTTTAATCATTGTGAAAAATACCTGTCATTCTATTTAGATGAAATTTTGGAATCCATTTATGTTGTAATACATTGAGACTTTTAGAGATGTTGCAATTGGGTGAACGTATTTTGTGTAAGAGATGGATATGAATCTTTGAGCACCAGAAGTAGATTACAGTAGCCTGAACAGTGGCTTCCAAAGTATTCCTAGTCTCAATCCCCAGAATATGTGAATATATACCTTATATGGCAGAAGGGATTTTGCAGCTATGAATAAGTTAAGAATTAAAAAAAAAAACACCTATCATTCAAATGTTGTAATTATATAAGAGATCTTTGATATACAATAGTTTTATAAGAAGGTACCTAGATCCTTAGGCCTTTAGTGTTTTGCTTCTTTTAACTCACAAAAAGCTTCAGTTCTAGTATACCTATTTTCCAATACTATAAATACTAAAAAAATAAAATAAAGAAATCTGCTGATGTCTTTTGCTTGAGCGCTGGCAACATATTCAATCCTAGGAAATTTAACCTCTGTCCGCCTCTATTCACTATATGCCTGTAAAAGTGACTTGGAGGTATTTGGCTCAGTTTCATAGTATTTTATTGACACAAATTTCATCTTAACAGTCATACATCTTCACCAAGTAAGGCTATGCTAAAACTCAAGCCTTCAAGATAAATAGATTTGTATAGGGGAAAATATAGCAAGAGGTTGAAAAAGTTCAAGGAATCAAATGAATAGAGCATGACACTTGGTCAGCATCTAAAATGGGAACATCAAATATAATATCAGTTATGCAGGAATAACATGGATTTCTAGGGCAAATATGATTTATTCATTGCACGGTGAAACATTGTGTGAAAGGAAACATCCATCACTGTAAGAAAGTGCTGTTTGCAAGCTACCTAATAGCCATGAAATTATATTCTCAGCCCAATCAAAGAGCAGATAAAGACTTTAAAAACTGACAGCTTACCTTTAATCCCTATTTAATAAATAAAACTTCTAAATTTATATGTTGTAGCTAGGACCATAGCACAGTCCTCTGCTTTCTCAGAACTCTGAAAGAAAAACCAGCACCACAATCAAAAGGTTTTCTTTCTCTATGGCTTGTTAACTCATTTGCAATATTTTCAAGAATGTGGTGTCTTTGAAAACATTTCTTCTTGGCTAAAGGGGAAAAAAAAACAAAATCTCAACTGATTTTTAGCCCCAATCAAAATAAGATTATCCCAATTGGCATTCTTATTCAAAATTGAATATTCAAATCAAACAGCTACTGGCAATGAAAGTGATGATCAAAGGCAATGATTATGAAAACCAAGGATTTATTTAAGAGTAGAAAGGAAATTACTTTGCCTTGTCATTAAAAATGAAAATGATACCAACATATCAATCTCCATATGGACTAATCGATGTGGCAGAGACCAAATGCTCTGGCTGGCAAATGCTTAGCAGAAATCAGAGAATACTGTACAAGGAGATAAGTAAAGGACAGTGAATATAAGTAAGATGCTGTGTTGGAAAATGTACTCTTCTTTCTATTCATATGTAAATCCTACTGACAAAATTTGTATATGGGGTTGAAACTGGGATTAAGTTGTGCATACTTCCAGTTGTAAAATACATGTTATGTAATAATAAATAAGTACAACATTGATAATATAATCAACAATATTGCAATAACTTTATAAGGTGATGGATGGCTACTAGATTTATGGTAGTCAATTCTCCACAGTAAAAAAAAACCATCAACAAAGTGAAAAGAAAACCTACAGATTGGGAGCAAAATATTTGCAAACCAAATATCTGATAAACAGTTAATAATTATAATATAGAAAGAATTCATATATTGGGAGGGAAGCTCAAGAGGGAGGGGACATATGTATACTTACAGCTGAGCCATGTTGGTATATGGCAGAAACCCACACAATATCATAATTACCCTTCAATTAAAAATAAAGAAAGAAAGAAAAAAAGAACCCAATAAAAAAATGAGTAAAGGACTTCAATAGACATTTTTCCAAAGAAGATATAGGAAAGGCTAACAGATACATGAAGAGATGGTCAACATCACTAGTCAATAGGGAATTGCAAATTAAAACCATAATGAGATACCATCTCATGCTTGTAGAATGGCCATCATCAAAGACAAAAGGTAACAAATCCTGGTGTGGATGTGGAAAAAAGGGAACTCTTGTGCACTTATAAATTGGTGCAACCACTATGGAAAATAGTGAGGAGATTCCTCAAACAATTAAAATTAAAACTGTCATATGATCTAGCAATTTAACTTCTGGGAATATCCAAATGAAATGAAAACACTAATTCAAAAAGATATATGCACCCCCATGTTCATAACAGCATTATTTATAGTAGCCAAGACATGAAAACAACCTGAATATTTATTGATGGGTGAATGGATAAAGAAGTTGTGATACACACACACACATCCAAGGAATATAATTAGTTATAAAAAAAATAAACATATCCTATCATTCGCAGCAAGATGGGTGGAACTTGATGGTGCCGCGCCAAGTAAAATAAGTCAGAGAAAGAGAAAGACAAATACTGTATGAACTCACTTATATGTGGAACCTGGAGGGGGAAAAAAAGATTCATAGAAAAAAGGTCAGACTTGTGGGTATCAAAGACAAAGGATAGCGGGAAGGGGAATTAGAGAAAGATGGTCTACAAACTCCCAGGTATAAGATAAATAAGTACTAGCAATATACCATGCAACATGATGATTATAGCTAACACTGCTATATGGTAGAGAGATATGATGTTATATGTTATATAATAGGTATCTATATATGATATATGTATATATGATAGATATCTATCATATAACACTGCTATCTAAAGTCTTCTCACAAGGAGATCCCCCCACCCCGCCCCAACTTTTCTTCTTCTCTTTTTTTAATTGAATATATATAAGAGGATGGTTTATCAGCTGAACCTATTGTGGTAATCTTTTCACTATACATGTCATCATGCTGTAAGCCTCAAACTTATGAGTGATATATGATGTCAATTATTTTTAAATATACCTGGAAAATAAAATTTTCATAACATCTTCGACATCATTTATCTTTAAGATAGACATAGGAACAAGAATTAGTTTGGAAAGTATGTAAGTGAGGGCTGGGAAAAATAGCTTTAAGATTTAGTACATATGTTATTTATCTACTTACTGTTAATTTATAATATGAAGAACATTGTTCTAGTTCCTAGGGGAAAACAGGAAGAGGAGCAAAAAAAAAAAAAAAAAGAACCTGCCTATATGGAGCTTACATTCTAAAAAAAAGAGTTTTAAAAGGAATAAATTATAAACTCATGACCTGTCAATGGTTTTAAATGCCACAAAAATAGTAATACTGATTTTAAAAGGACAAGTACTATGTATTCATTATAGATGGGTTTGTTTCATAAAAAGTGGTCAGGAAGGCTTGAGTTATTGATTAGGTGATATTTAATCAAAGACATAAATAAAACAAGGAAATCCATTGAATTTTTGTTTTACTACAAGCATGAATTTTATTGAAAATTTTTTATGTAAATTTTTACTATAAACTTTACTATAAGTACAGTTAAAATAAATTTAAAAGATAAAAGAATAAGTGAGGATTGGGTCAAAAGTATGCTGGACAGCTTGAACAACAGGTACTAGTTAGCCCAAATGTAGTATACCTGGATAGGACTGAGTAAGGGAAAGTTATTAGAGGTGAAGATAAAAAAGTCATAGGGAGTTAGATCATGCAAAGTCATCTAAGCAATTGGAGGACTTTTGACTTTAGAGCTGCCTAGAAAGACATGAAAAGTTTGAACAAAGGGATGATATTATTTGACTTCTGTTCTAAAGGATTCATACTAGTTACTAAGTTGTGGGTAGACCAAAGAGAAGAACAATATCAGAAGATAATTGGGTAACTAATTAGATTAGATAAATAATTGAACCAAAGTGATGATGTTTTGGACCTAACATTGATACTGGAAATAGCAAGAAAGGTCCAATTATGGATGTACCTTAAAGATGGAGTTGGCAGGATTATCTGGGGTGGGGGTGGTGGACATGGGGTAAGTGAGAATGAGGAGAATCAAAGTCGATTTCAAAGTTTTTCACTTGAGCAACTTGAAGGATAAGGTTGTTTTTGCTTATAATTTGGAATGAAGAGGTACAGTAAGTTTGAGGAGAAAGATGAGGCTTTTTACAGTTTTGAATGTATTTATTCAAATCATCTATTGAACCGTTAAGAGATGCTAAGTCCAAGTCAAATAGGCAAATCTATGAATCAGTTCAGACCAAAAAGAGGTAACATGATGTAGCTTCCTGGGGATAATGGAGCAGCACTGTTTCTTTATTGTAATGGTTATATGGATCTGTACCTGTGATACAATCTTAACGGCATTATGCAACCCCCCCCAAAATGAGTGCATATAAAAACTGACAAAACGCAAGTAAGATCTATGGTTAAGTTAATGGCTTTGTTCTAATGGGAATTCCAGACTTTGATCATTGTACTGTTTAGATAGATACTATGATGAAGGAATCCGGTTAAAAAGTACAGGAGAACTCCCTCTGCTATTTTTGTAACTTTTACCCGAGTCTACAGTAATTTCAAAACAGAAGGTCTAAAAATGTAAAATCCCTGTATGCGAGACAGCAAAAGAGACACAGATGTATAGAACAGTCTTTTGGACTCTGTGGGAGAGGGAGGGGGTGGGATGATTTGGGAGAATGGCATTGAAACATGTATAATATCATATAAGAAATGAATCACCAGTCCAGGTTTGATGCAGGACAGGATGCTTGAGGCTGGTACACTGGGATGACCCAGAGGGATGGTACAGGGAGGGAGGTGGGAGGGGGGTTCAGAATGGGGAACATGTGTATACCTGTGGCGGATTCATGTTGATGTATGGCAAAACCAATACAATATTGTAAAGTAATTAGCCTCCAATTAAAATAAAATTAAAATAAATTTAAATTAAAAAAAAAAACAAGTATTAGTTTTAGCCTCATTGCACATGTACAAGTGCTCTTTTGAAGGAAAGGCTGGCTTGAACCAGTTTAAGTGAAACTTTGAAGAGGGAGATTAGAGACAAATAAGTATACTTAGGAAATTTCAGGAATTTTGCAGAGAAATTGAATGTTAGCTGGATAAGAATTAAGGATTAAGAGAATTTTTTTTAGGTTGGAAAAATTTTGCCACTTTAAATTCTCACTGGAATGATCCAGTAGAGGGTTTAGGAGGTTAAACTTGGATTTAGGACAGAGAGCACAATTACTGGAACTGCATTTTTAAGGAGGAGAGAAGAGATGGAATCTGATGCATGGGCACTGACTTAGGCTTCAGATCCAGTCACAGGCAGACATATCCATTTCTACTTGTCTGTCTATCTTTTTTTAGGCAAGTGAGAGACTTTAAAAAGTTGACAATATGTTGTAATATTGAAAGAGATTATTAAATTCCCACTTAACTAGTGGGAACCTGGAGAAGGAAATGGCAACCCATTCCAGTATTCTTGCCTGGAGAATCCCACGGACGGAGGAGCCTGGTAGGCTGCAATCCACAGGGTCGTAAAGAGTCGGACACGACTGAGCGACTTCATTTTTTTTAACTAGTGGGAAGCTGGTGATTCTGAGTTTTATATAGTGTATGTTGTCTTAGTTGTGATTTTCTTTAGTCACATTTAGTGGTGAGTATTTACTACAGCTGAAATTTTGTTCCAATATCTAAGAAAGTAGGAAGAGTGATCAGGTAGTTTGAGATATTTTCCAGAAAATGAATCAAAGAATAATTGCAGGAGTCTAAGCTAAATAGGAAGGGAATTAAAGACTTCTGCATGATTTTGCACAGTACAGCTTTGTCACACTCAGTTCTGTTCAGTTCAGTCACTTAATCATCCCATGGACTGCAGAACGCCAGGCCTCCCTGTCCATCACCAACTCCCAGAGTTTACTCAAACTCATGCCCATTGAGTCGGTGATGCCATCCAACCATCTCATCCTCTGTCGTCCCCTCCTCCTCCCACCTTCAATCTTTCCCAGCATCAGGCTCTTTTCAAATGAGTCAGCTCTTCACATCAGGTGGCCAAAGTATTAGACTTTCAGCTTCAGCATCAGTCCTTCCAATGAATATTCAGGACTAATTTCCTTTAGGATGGACTGGTTGGATCTCCTTGCAGTCCAAGGGACTCTCAAGAGTCTTCTCCAACACCACAGTTCAAAAGCATCCATTCTTCTGCACTCAGCTTTCTTTATAGTCCAACTCTTGCATCTATACATGACTACTGAAAAAACCATGTCCTTGACTAGATGGACCTTTGTTGCCAAGGTAATGTCTCTGCTTTTTAATATGCTGTCTAGGTTGGTCATAACTTTCCTTCCAAGGAGTAAGCATCTTTTAGTTTCATGGCTGCAGTCACCATGTGCAATGATTTTGGAGCCCAAACAAATAAAGTCTAAAACTGTTTCCACTGTTTCCCCATCTATTTGTCATGAAGTGATGGAACCAGATGTCACGATCTTCATTTTCTGAATGTTGAGCTTTAACCCAGCTCCTCCAATTTCCTCTTTCACTTTCATTAAGAGGCTCTTTAGTTCCTCTTCACTTTCTGCCATAAGGGTGGTGTCATCTGCATAGCTGAGGTTATTGATATTTCTCCCGGCAATCTTGATTTCAGCTTGTGCTTCTTCCAGCCCAGCATTTCTCATGATGTACTCTGCATATAAGTTAAATAAGCAGGGTGACAATATACAGCCTTGACGTACTCCTTTCCCTATTTGGACCAGTGTGTTGTTCCATGTCCAGTTTTAACTGTTGCTTCCTGACCTGCATACAGATTTCTCAGGAGGCAGGTCAGGTGGTTTGGTATTCCCATCTCTTTCAGAATTCTACACAGTTTATTGTGGTCCACAGAGTCAAAGGCTTTGGCCTAGTCAATAAAGCAGAAATAGATGTTTTTCTGGAACTCTCTTGCCTTTTCGATGATCCAGCAATGTTCACAATTTGATGTCTGGTTCCTCTTCCTCTTCTAAAACTAGCTTGAACTTCTGGAAGTTCACAGTTCACATGTTGTTGAAGCCTGGCTTGGAGAATTTGAGCATTTATCACACTGTTTGCACTTAAATTATCGCTGATACTGTATAGTATATTCTTTGTAAATCCATTGGGAATCAGATTAGGATCAAGCCTATAAAATCCACATGGTTTTCATTTGTTATACATGTCATTTTGCCTCTGAAGCCAAGTAATTGTAAAGCACCATTCATAAGAGAGAAATTCATAGACAAAAATTTTAAATTCCCCAATGTGTAATATCCAGAGAAGGGTAAAATGGTACATTTGCTACTAAAAGATAATTGTCAGTTTCATTCAGATCTTCTTTGAAAAATATAAAATACTTTATATGTATGCATACAGACTTATAAACCACACCTTTTCTTTACTAATAATATAAGAATAAAATTGCACATTGGGGGGATTTCCTGGTGGTCCAGGGGTTAGGGCTTAGCACTTTCACTGTGGTGGTGTGGATTTAGTTCCTACATTGAAGAACTAAGATCCTGCAAGCCAAGTATTGTGGCCAAAACACAAAATTAAAATTGCACTTTGGTATCAATGTATATATATCTTGCCAAAAGGAAGAAAAACACTAGTTTTTAAACTCATATGAGCAATATTAAATGTATATATATACATTTTTACTACTTACTATATATATATATTTTTTTCTTAATGGAAGTATGTTGTCAGCTTTTTTTTAAACTAAATCATAAGTTTTTATTTCATATATTTTAAGCAATTAAAAAGAAACTTAAAAGTTAGTCAATGGAATTATTGTGACTACTATGTGGTCCAATACCCTGTTTATCAACTAAAAAGAGTTAATTGCAGATAGCAGTTGTTTATTGAACAGTTATTAACAAGTTCAGTAGTATACTATTAATCTACCATTGGAAAAGACTCTGATGCTGGGAGGGATTGAGGGCAGGAAGAGAAGGGGATGACAGAGGATGAGATGGCTGGATGGCATCACCGACTCGACGGACATGAGTTTGAGTGGACTCCGGGAGTTGGTGATGGACAGGGAGGCCTGGCATGCTGCGATTCATGGGATCACAAAGAGTTGGACACAACTGAGCGACTAAACTGAACTGACAGAATCTACCATTGAAGAAAATAATTAGATCATGTACATAATGTCTTATTTTTTAGTTAAGAGTTTATTTTATAGGGCTAAAGATATTTATCTCCCTATTGACCAACTAATGGAACAGGGTAAAAAAAATCATGTTTGCAGTTTCTTTGTGCAGTGGGTCTGTGTTGTATCTTTACTTGCCACTGGATAAATGCTGCCTTAGAATTTGCTACCTGGTTATAAAGAATCTAAATCCAGGCATAAAATTTGTGCAAGTATGTATATTCTCATCCTTGCAAATTCCATATGTAAGCTGTTTAATTTTGGATATGATGTGGTCATTGCTACCTCATCAAAGACTAAAGAGAAACCCTTATCTGAAAAGTACAGTAAACCATATTTTGATATAAGTAGCTCTTAATATAGCAGGTCTCTAATTTCTGCCAGCCAGTATGCCTACCTGCAGAGAAAACTTTTATCTAGGTCAGCTTGAATTATTATTAGTAGGAGATTAAAACTCCATCTCAACAACTACCACCATAAAAGAGCAACAACAAACAGAAACGAAACCAAAAATAAAAAGAAAAATTAAGAAAAACAGCTTATATCTCAAAATTCAAGCTTAGAGGAACTCAGATTTTTTTTTTTAAGAAAATCTCCCTAACTTGGGTGCACCAAGAAATGGAGAACAATTAAAAATATGTGCTTTGACTAATTGCTTTCAATAAAAAAGATTCATGCAAATAGATGTTGCTCTTGTAAACGGTGTTTAACATTAAGTTGTGTGTGACTCTTGTGCAACCCCATGGACTGTAGCCTACCAGGCTCCTCTGTCCATGAAATTTATCCTGAATTCAAAACCAAGCACTTTATATTGTGCTACATTCCTGGGAAGACTGATCATGAATTCTGAAAATGCTAAAACAAATAATTCAGTATCTGCACAAAAAAATATCTCCTGTTTCTTCACATCACTTCCAGATGATCAGGCCCAAGGCTGAGACTCAGACTTGCTCCTCATAGAGAGCTATGTGATCTTGGCTGGTCACTTTATTTTCTCTGAACCTGATTTTATCAAGTTACAGGGCATAGTAATAAATAATGAAATGTGCTAATTAACTCCTTCAGAAGATTACAGAGTTGGATCAGTATCCATAATCATAATAGCTTGTTCACTCCAGTACTCTGGCCTGGAGAATCCCAGGGATTGGGGGAGCCTGGTGGGCTGCCGTCTATGGGGTCGCACAGAGTCGGACACAACTAAAGCGACTTAGCAGCAGCAGAAACATACTGCTTCTGATGTGTTAACTTATTTAATCCTCACAACAACCTTAAGAAGCAGGTCATGTTATGAGGGTCTGTTTTCAGATGAGAAAATTAAGTTCTGGAAAGGTAAAGTAGCTTGCCTAAGATATTCAAATATTAAGTAGTAGAGTTGAGTTTAGACCTATGGTCATCTGGCTTCAGACTTGTAGAAATCTATAAATCATGAAGATCTATACAATGTCTGATTATTTTCTTATTGAATAAGGTCATAGCAAGTGTGATGTTGATCAGAATGGTATCAACCACCAAAAACTCATTCCTTCCATTATTAAAAATTCACTAGAGATGTATGAGAGGATTACAGTAGATAGAGCAGCTGTCCTTCAGTACTCTAGCGGCACCAATCAAATGAAAGGAAAAAGAAAAATCTGTGTTCCAGGTCATCTGATGCCTCCAATGATTTTGCAAACATTGAAATTTTGACAAACTCAAATTGCCCCAGAAAGTTTTATCCATTTATTCTTTTAAGTATCTGTATTTCTAGGGAGCTAAAGTCTCCACTTGTCTAATTCAGCTTGTCAGAATGTTTCTAAGGGCTATGTGCTGTTGTAGAATATTTATGATGATTCTTTGAGAAAATAAAAGTGTGTTGACTATAAGAAAAAAACCTAAATGAGTTGCTTTATGTGCCCTTTTGCAGATAGTCTGTAAGTCTGCAACTTGATCTCACATGTCAAATTAGTTACATTAGTTTTATTCCTTAGACATTTACTAAGTAATAATTATGCTATTAACAATGATCATTATTTATTAAATGTTAATCATGTACTGGGACCGATATTAAGAATAACTAATATTCTCAGTTTTCTGGCCTGGATTATTCTCTGGTTTTCAAGCCCTGCAGATGACCTTTACTTGCTTCATTAGCTAAGAATCTTTCAGCTTTATGTGGGAAGGATCTAATGAAAATTGGTGTTAGCTGAATAGAAAGTTTAATGGTTCCTGCAAATGAAAAGGCCAACTGTATATCAAATCGGGTCAGCTGGCTTATAGGACCAAGCACTTTTGTGACCTAATCTGACCTTTCTCCCTCTCATATCTTAGCTCTTCTTTGTTCTATGTTGTTTTGTTCATTATCTGCATATCTCTCTTTTGATAGCTTCTGGGTTGTATTCTCCGAGAAGGCAATGGCAACCCACTCCAGTACTCTTGCCTGGAAAATCCCATGGACAGAGGAGCCTGGTAGGCTGCAGTTCTGGAAAGGTAAAGTAACTTGCCTAAGATATTCAAATATTAAGTAGTAGAGTTGAGTTTAGACCTATGGTCATCTGTCTTCAGACTTGCAGAAATCTATAAATCATGAAGATCTATACAATGTCCGATTATTTTCGGACATTGAGGGGTCGCTGAGTCAGGCACGACTGAGTGACTTCACTTTCACTTTTCACTTTCATGCATTAGAGAAGGAAATGGCAACCCACTCCAGTGTTCTTGCCTGGAGAATCCCAGGGACAGCGGAGCCTGGTGGGCTGCCGTCTATGGGGTCACACAGAGCTGGACACGACTGAAGTGACTTAGCAGCAGCAGCAGGGTTACATTCTAACAGATTTTCCACCTTCAGAAGCAAGATTGGTTCTGTTTTAAGTAATTTTAGCAGGGGTCCATAGTTTCTCTTCTTGACCTGGATGGAGATATCACTTTTCACCTTATTTTGTGACTTGCATGTGAGACTGACCATAGGATGACTCAATCATGGACAAAAGTAAAGCAACAAAAAACAATTGCTTCATGTCCCTAGTCATAGTAACTGACTCATTCACAAGATCATCTCCTAAGCCAGGTCAGTGAGAAACAATCTGGGTCTTTTCTGAAACTACAGGAATACATACTTACTGGCAGGTTGAAAGTTGTTTGAAAATTGCTTGGTATGCATTAACTACTTGGGCTATACTTAAGAGAAAGTCATTATTTATCTGAAATTCAAATTTAACTGCATGTTTTGTATTTTTATTTGTTAAATATGGCCATTTACTCAGATTATTTGCTAATGTGATAAATTAATACTTTCAGAAAGGGATACACATAAATAAAATGATAGTAAACTAATAAGCCAAGCAATATGGCAGGAATGGTATTTTCTATGTGCCAGGAATTACCCAAAAATCATGAAAATGCAATAACATGTAATTGTGTAAAAGCTCTATAAAGTAAATGATTTTATCCTCTTTATTTTAACACATAAATAAATTTGGGCACAGAGAGGTTAAATATCTTGTTGAACGTGAAATAGCCAACAAGAATGGAGCTAGTATTCAGCCAAAGTATGTGACTCCAGAGACTTCTTACAGGCAATCCTTTTTTTTTTTTTCTTTTTTCATTTATTTATTAATTTGTAAGTTAATTAATTTATTTTAATTGGAGGCCAATTATTCTACAATATTGTAGTGGTTTTTGCCATACTTTCACGTGGATCAGCCATGGGTATACATGTGCTCCCCATCCTGAACCCCCCTCCCACCTCCCTCCCCATCCCATCCCTCAGGGTCATCTCAGTGCACCAGCCCCAAGCACCCTGTCTCAGGCATCGAACCTGGACTGGTGATCTATTTCACATACGGCAGTATACATGTTTCAATGCTATTCTCTCAAATCATCCCACCCTCACCTTCTCCCACAGAGTCCTGTTCTTTACATCAGGCAAGCCTTTTGAAAGTATCATCTCTTTTACATCCTGGGGCCATTAACAAAACTGCCCTGGTCAAGACCAGATTTTAAGTATAGTTGCCTGTGCTATGCAGTAGGTCCTTGTTGGCAATCTTATATATGCTAATGTGTATATGTTAATCCTAAACTCCTGATTTATGCCCCCTGACCCCATGTTTCCACTTTCGTAACCAAATTTGTTTTCTATATCTTTAAGCCTGTTTCTGTTTTGTAAATAAGTTCATTTTTTATCATTTTAAAAAATTAGATTCTAATATGCATGATATCATATGATAATTGTCTTCTAACTTATTTCACTTAGTATGATGATCTCTAGGTACATCCATGTTGCTGCAGATGGTATTATTTCATTCTTTATTATGGCTGAGTAACACTCCATTCTGCATATGTACCATGCCTTCTTTATCCATTCTAATTCTGGGATTTCAGAGGAACATGGTTAACAAAAGCTGCTGCTACAGCTCAATGGTCAACAGAATTACAGTTACAAGTTTTAAACTTGATTTATTTTAAAATTTTCTAAAGAGAGGTTGACAATTTTTGACTGCTTAAATACTGTTAAAATATGTATAACTTCCTGGCTAATTTCCTGCACTACAAGGTAAGTCATTTTATTATTAAAATTATCTGACTAAAATATGTATAGTTTAGGTGGTGTTTTACGATCAATTTAGATGCCTAAATCCATATATGTATCTATATCAATGTCTACATTTATGTCTATATAAAACCAAAGTTACATTTTTTAATCTGTTATAAAAAAATACAGTACTGCTTACAAAAAGAATTTGAATAAATATTAACTGCAACTTGTCATATATCTTCATTTTCCCAAGTCTCTTCTAAATACCAATGTTACTTCCCAACACAGAGAATCACCATAATTTTACGAAAAATACAATTTTAAATGAAAGTGTTTATGTGGTAAATGGAGGGTATCAATGCTTGCCAAGATAAGCAGAGTGTTCAAATACATTTGCAACCAGCCACTCGTCCTGCCAG
This sequence comes from Capricornis sumatraensis, assembly GCF_032405125.1. NCBI lineage: Eukaryota > Metazoa > Chordata > Mammalia > Artiodactyla > Bovidae > Capricornis > Capricornis sumatraensis. The sequence goes on along the minus strand of NC_091073.1, from coordinate 39,072,942 downwards.
ACCACAAGTGAAACAGACACAGTGCTTGCCTCATTGTCAGTAACTGTCTTCCTTCCTTAACACCTCAGCTGACTCTTAAATAAGGTAGACTTGTCTCTAGATGGAGCAACTTGGTTTTTTCCTTTACAACAAAAGCCAGGGTGGGGAGCTGAGTTGATACAGAAATAAGTAGATGAAAAACCTATAAGGACATAGTTTCTTAAAGTGAATCCACCAGTCTTCTTTGTCAGAAAGTTTTCTAAAGAACGGTTGATGGTTTTTGACTGCTTGACTACTGCTAAAATATGCATAACTTCCAGGCTGATTTCGTACATGTCTACTGAAAGGTAAGTCACTTCATTATGAAAAGTATTGGATTAAAACTTGTATAATCTAGGTGGTCTTTTACTGTCAATTTACATGTCTAGATCCATATCTGTATCAATGTCTACATTTATGTCTGTGTAAAACCAAAGGTACCTTTCTTTAATCCATTCTGGGAAAAAAAATCAATGCTACTTAGGAAAAGAATTTGAATAAAAAGTAACTTACTACAATGTGTCTTATATCTTCAATTTCCCATCTTTCTTCTAAACACCAATGTTACCTTCCCAGCACAGAGAGTCACCATAATTTTATGAAAAATACATGTTTAAACAAACATGTTTACATGGTAAATGGGAGTATTTATACTTGCCAAAATAGGCAGAGTGGTCAAATATATTTGCAACCAGTCACTAGCCATTCGTCCTGCAGGACAAGCGAGACAGACACAGTGCTTGCCTCATTGTCATTAACCATCTTCCTTACTTATCACCTCAGCTGGTTCCTGGGTGAGGTGGGACTTGTCTGAGGATGGAGCAGCTTGGCTTTTTCTTTATAACAGAAGCCAGAGTAGGGAGCTGAGTTGATACAGAAATAAATGGAAGAAAAACCTATAACGACATAGATTCTTCTGACTCCTCACCCCTTGCACTGTGATATCACCAGTCTTCTTTGATATAAATAAATATTCATCCTTTGGGACCACATTTTATCAGTTTTTCTAGATCTCTCTGAATGGATTAGAGGCACTGATAACTTAAACTTTTAAGGCAGTCCTCTAAAAATTATTTGTGTACCTTTCTTATGAACCTGATCTAGAGGGTGTTGAAAACCACAGTATAAACTTGGCACCTTATTTTGAAGGGTAATGTTTACAAGTATATGTAGTCAGATGGAGTGGGTTCAGATCTTGACCATATGACTGAGCACTGTCCATTACTTAACGTTTTTGAAGATCAGGTCCCTGAACTGAGAGAACTTAATGAGAACACACATGGAAAGCACTGAACACTGTGCCTGGCACATACTGAGTACTCAATAAATATAAGCCATTATTATATGAAAAATATCAAATGAGAATATTGCTAAGTTTAACTCATAATAAGCATGGATTTCTGTTACAAAATAAGAAATTTTAAAGAAATTGAGCTGGTCTTTTCTTTCTGTGCTTCAGTCTATTCTGCTCATATTCACTGTAGCTTAGAAGGTTTAGGAAGGTCTGGTCTGTGGGAATGATGGCTTTTTCTGTTTTTCTCTAAAGCATTGCTATTAACTAGTCCTTTCTTTTTTGAGGTTGTGCTATTATTCGTGCTTGCTATTATCTAGTCTTTTCTTTGAAGATGTGCTATTGTAAAGGTCCAGGACTGACCATGGCTTAGAAAATAACTAATGCTAACTAAAACACACTTCAGTCAAAGTTAGATACTAGAATGCCAAAGCATTAATTTTTTTTAATTTATTTTTTTATTGAAGGATAATGGCTTTACAGAATTTTGTTGTTTTCTGTCAAACCTCAACATGAATCAGCCATAGGTATGCATATATCCCCTCCCTTCAAATAATTAATTTTAAACAGAAAAAATAAATGTCAAAAGGATTGTGAATATAATCATATTGACATAATCAGCATATTCTTTCTCTTAGTCAAGTTGTAGAGAATCCAAATATATTAAAAGGCAATATTTTTATTTAAAATTATATTCACAATAAATAAAGTACCAGAAGCAAAGTCTGTCCTATAATCAGAATATGTAGGAATCAGGAGGACATTATCCTAAAATGGACATTAACTCAGAACAAAAGGACTTATATAAACCAAATATTAATGGCAATAGGTCATGGTATGATTTTGTTGCAGGTTCTGGAATTCTAAAATTTTCTATAGCCATTTCCACTCGGGATTTAGCTTTGTCATCGACATTCAGTTCAGTTCAGTTCAGTTCAGTTCAGTCACTCAGTCATATCCGACTCTTTGTGACCCCCATGAATCACAGCACGCCAGGCCTCCCAGTCCATCACCAATTCCCAGAGTTTACTCAAACTCATGTCCATCAAGTCGGTGATGCCATCCAGCCATCTCATCCTCTGCCGTCCCCTTCTCCTTCTGCCCTCAATCCCTCCCAGCATCAGAGTCTTTTCCAGTGAGTCAACTCTTTGCATGAGGTGGCCAAAGTACTGGAGTTTCAGTTTCAGCATCAGTCCTTCCAATGAACACCCAGGACTGGTCTCCTTTAGAATGGACTGGTTGGATCTCCTTGCAGTCCAAGGGACTCTCAAGAGTCTTCTCCAACACCACAGTTCAAAAGCATCAATTCTTCAGCGCTCAGCTTTCTTCACAGTCCAGCTCTCACATCCATACATGATCACTGGAAAAACCATAGCTTTGACTAGATGGACCTTTGTTGGCAAAGTAATATCTCTGCTTTTTAATATGCTATCTAGGTTGGTCATAACTTTCCTTCCAAGGAGTAAGTGTCTTTAAATTTCATGGCTGCAGTCACCATCTGCAGTGATTTTGGAGCCCAAAAAAATAAAGTCTGACACTGTTTCCACTGTTTCCCCATCTATTTCCCATGAAAGTGATGGCAAGTTTGAAATCCATTAGATAAGATGATGTTTCCTGTGAACAACAGACACAAGATCAGCTGGAAGGTGTCCTTTTTTTGGTGTTTTATTTTTCTGTGAAAACTACAATATATATTTTAAATAACTTTAACAAAGTTATTTTCTAGTTAGGTTACTTGATTAAGCTGTGAAAACTGTGACCTTTTTATGAGTCTTGCTTTGTCTTTAAAAATGCCGTATATTTGTCTATCAAGCCAACCTTCCTTCCTAGTTTGGTTCACTAAAAAGACCTAGAAGTAACAATAACCCAGTAGGAGTAGGCACCTCTGTCCTCAAAACTATGAACTCTAAAATGTTATAACCACTAGTTGTCTTAAATTATTGGCTGACTCCAGGACTGTTACAGGAAATGTTCAAGGCGAGTTTGTGGTACTGTATCACAGCAAAAATAAATAAATAAAATAAAATAAATGTATAATAATGTTATATCAAAAGGATTTTGGGACTAAAATGAAGGAACTCCAACAAAGGTGGGAAATTTTGGCAACAAATGTAAAATCAGGTTTTGTTGATTAATGTATATGAAATATATATTTTAAAACATTGAGTTAATAAGGATACTAAAAAAGATATAGTGTCAATTTAAAAATTAATAAATAACACAAACAAAAACCTTTATTGGTCACCACCTAGGTATGTAGAGCATCACTTCTTTACCTTGAAATTGGTAATTGATGGAAGATTTAATATTTTCCCTACTGATCTCATATTAATGGCATTTTGCTATAACTCAGTAGTCCTAGCTATTGATGAAAACATTTTTATTATAGAAAAATTTAGTTAATAAATGAGGAAGAAATAGCCAAATGAGAACATTTCCACTTTGTAATCTGTAATTAAATAATTGTTTCAGGCATAGGAGTAAACAATTAGATCTAAGATTGATGGGGAGCTTTACAAAAGATGAGATAAATGCTACTGCCACCAGAATCCTGCTTAGCATCTTACTGCTATTAAAAGTGAGACAGCCAGGTAGCCAAATACTGTGTACCTCCTAGAAGCATTATTCCCAAAGTTGAACCTGAGTCTTCTAGATAATGCTTCCAATTTATAAGGAAAAAAAATTGTTTCTCCATCAATTTAAATGGCATCCAGAGGAACGAGACAGAAAAATCACCAATGCAATCCATAACACTTGACAATTTACTTGGTTTTTGCATTGTGTCAGGTTGCAAAACAAGAATCAGGAGGACTTGGAGAGAGGAGATCACTCTAGAGTAACAGACCTCAGAAACATAACAACCAAGTCAATGGACTGGATTTGAGTAACAATTTGAACAAACTGATTTTAAGCAGATGTTATAAGACAGTTGAGAAACTATCAATAAGAAATGGTACTAGATGTAAAGAAATTATTGCTAAATTTCTTAGATAGGTGTGATAGTATAATTGTGCCAAAGAGAGATATTCATCATTTTATAGTGCCCTCCACATTCCTGATAACATCCCTTCCCCTGAAGTCAGGTTCATCTGAAATTATTACAGATTTTGATTAGTGCTAGCATGATATTTATTTCCTTAAAAGAGATCTAAATTTCTGATGTATATAATTTTCCCTTGACCTGAAAAAAAAAACTTTTAATATTTTTCATAAGTAAGGACTGGTTGCAATGAATTCCTTCAGATTTAGTTTGTCTGACAATGTTTGTATTCTCCTTAACTTTAGAATGGTAATTGTACTAGATACAGAATTCTAGGTTGGTAGGATTTTTTGCCCCCAATACTTTAAATGTTCTAATCTGCTGTCTTCTTTTTTGCATAATTTCTGAAAGCATCTGTATCTTAGCTTCTGATCTTTCTTCAGTTTTGGCTAAGGTACTCTGCCTCAACCCTCACCCTCTACCCCCAAGAAAAAGGCTTTTTTCAAACTTTTCTCTTTGTTTTGGGTTTTCTACTGTGTAAGGGTGATAGTATATTGGTCTGCTTGAACTACCCATAACAAAATAGCATAGACTGAGTTCCTTAAAAATCAGGCTTCTTCTCCTCATAATTCTGGAGGCTAGTGGTTCAAGATTAAGGTGACAGCAAAGTAGGTTTCATTGTAAAACTTCTCTTGGCTTGTAGGCAGCGACCTTCTAGTGGTGTCATCTTAGTGGAGAGGGATGAAGACCAAACTCCTTGCTGTGTCTTCTTACATAGCTGCTAATCCCTCACTTAACCATAACTAGGTCCTAAAGGCTCAAACACCATCACACTGAGGATGAGGGTTTCAACATACGAATTTTGAGGAACACATTCAATCCATAGCAATTTAGTGTGATTAGGTTTTGGTTATTCCTTTTTTTGTTATCTGAGCTTCTCATACCTATGAGTTGGTACCTGTCTTTAATTTTAGAAAGTTCTCAGCCATTACTGCTTCAGATATTCATATCCTCCATACTCTTTTTTTCTCTTCTGGTATTCCAACTATATACAATTACAACTTTTACAACTGTCCCAACAGCTCTTGCATGTTCCAGTCTCCATTTTTTTTTTTTCTCCTTCAGTTTCAGTTTTAGTTTTTATTGACATATCTTCAAGCTCACTGTTTATTCTCTTGGAAATTTCCTCTGAGAATTGTCAGATGCGTCATTTATTATTTTAAGTTACTCGCTTGAATTCTTCTTTCTTTTTAATATAAATACTTATTGCTATAAATTTTCTCTGACCACTGCTTTACCTGTATCCTATAAATTTTGGAATGTTGGATTTTATTTTCCAATAACCTCAAAGAAATTTGTAATTTAGTTTTTATTTGTCCTATTGGTTTTTTAGGAGTGTGTTACTTAATATGCACATATTGTGAATATTCTAAATTTCCTTTTATTATAGATTTCTAATTTAATTCCTTCATGATTAGAAAACATACTTTGTATACTTTCACTTTAAGTTAGTTTTACATAGTTTGTGGTCCTTGAGAATGTCTCATATTTATTTAAGAAGAAGGCATGTTCTTCTCCAGTTGGATGGTATGTTCTGTCGATGTCTGTTAGATCTAGTTGATTTTCTTAAGTTTTCTGTTTCCTTATTATCTTCTACCTTATTGTTATATATGACCACTATTGCAAGTAAGATATTGAAGTCCCAAATATTATTTTTATCTGTTTTTCCTTCAATTCTGACAGTTTTTATGTATTTAGGAACTGTGATTCTGTGCAGATGCTTGTTTATAATTGTCCTATTTGCCTAGTGGACCAATAATTTAAACATTAAAAATATTTCTATTCATACCTGTGAGTTGAATTTTTGAAGTTCAAAAATCTATTCTCTAGTAATATTTTTTGTCTTAGTCTTTTGATTTATTTTTCCATCCTTTACTTTCATTCTATTTGTGTCTTTGAATCTGAATTGTGTCTTCTGTAGAACATATACAGTACAATATTGGTTTTTTTGAAATGCAATCTGAAATCTGTGACTTTGTTCACTTTAATCTATTTACATTTGTTATGGTTATTAGTATGTTTGCATTTATATCTCTCTGTTTTTTGTTTTCTATGTGCATGATGGTTTTTGTTTGTTTGTTTCTCCATTGCCCCTCTTTTGTCTTCCTTTGAACTAAGTGGTTATTTTCAGCATAACACTTCTTTTTTTTTTTTTACTTACCAATATTGTATTGGTTCTGCCACACATCAACACTTTAAATCTTCTAATAAATCCTAATTTTATTTTTTGAAGTTCAAAAATCTATATCACTGGTTATAATAATGTAAGAGAGAAAAGTAACTGTAACCCTCAATGAAGGTAAATTGCTATTCCTTGGATTTGTAGTATTTCCTTCTGGTGAACAGTGAGTTTCAAGCCCTAATGAATCAGCATTATTTTCAAGAAATGTTACTGATGGGAATGTGCTCTGTAATCCAATAAGGGAGAAACTAAGTTGAGAATCATTATTCTATATTAAGTAGAAGAAGGTGAGGTGAAGTCGCTCAGTCGTGTCCGACTCTTTGCGACCCCATGCACTGTAACCTACTAGGCTCCTCCGTCCATGGGATTCTCCAGGCAAGAATACTGGAGTGGATTACCACTTCCTTCGCCAGGGGATCTTCCCGACCCAGGGATCGAACCCGGGTCTCCCGCATTGGAGGCAGACGCTTTAACCTCTGAGCCACCAGGGAAGCCCGTATTAAGTAGAAGAAGGTTACACTTTACCAGTCATTAGAAAAAATAAAGAACCACAACATAATGTAGGGCGTCATCTGTATGCAAATGCATTACAAAACTGAAAATGGTATCAACAGCAATTCAGCCCAGTGTATAAGGAGTATATGTGTGATGGGCTTCCCTGGTGACTCAGACAGTAAAGAATCAGCCTGCAATGCAGGAGACCCAGGTTTGATCCCTGGGTCAGGAAGATCCCCTGGAGAAGGGAATGGCTACCCACTTCAGTATTCTTTCCTGGAGAATTCCATAGACAGAGGATCCTGGCAAGTTACAGTTCGTGGGGTTGCAAAGAGTCAGACATGACTGAGCCACTAACACTTGGGCTTCCTGCATGGCACTAGTAGTAAAGAACCTGCCTGCCAAAGCAGGAGACATAAGAGATTTGGGTTCAATCCTTGGGTCAGGAAGATCCCCTGGAGGAGGACATGAAAACCCACTCCAGTATTCTTGCCTGGAGAATCCCATGGACAGGAGAGCCTCGTGGGCTACAGCCCATAGGGTCATAAGATTTGGACACGAAGCGATATAGTATGCATGCATACATATATGTGATATAGACATGTTTATATACATATACATGCATTAGTATATACTGTTTATATTGATATGTACAGGTAATGCTTGAACAACACAGGTTTGAACTGCAAGGGTCCTCTTATATGTGCATTTTTAAATATGTATTACAGTACTACATGATCCATGGTTGGTTGAATCCTAGAATGCAGAACCAGGGATGTGCAGGGCCAAGTTATGAGTGGATTTTCAACTCTGTGAGCACCTCTAACCCTCATGTTGTTCAAGGGCCCACTGTATATACATATGTACATATATTTATGTATGTATACCCTATAGATACATATAAACATTTATGTAATTATTCTATAATAAGTAATGTTAGAATGCTTAATCCAGTTAGTTGCAAAGAACCTTATGGTTTTATCTTTATCAGTATCCACTTTAGGTGGATCTTGAATATAGCATGATAAATCAGCTTTTCTGGAAAAGCTACATAGTTTATCTGTCCAACTAGTTGTTACTGAGGACTGGATAAAATGGAGAAGTTCTAACTAAGAATTAACTCTGTTGAAGAAAATATCCAAGGCACCTGATTTGGGATATTTCCATATTTGCTCTGAAAATTTTCCACAGCTTTTTAAATTTTAAGGCTTATTGAGGCACTTGCTTGAGAAACCAAGGTAACCCTTTTTGTGCATCTGACTTCTTTAATGATTACCTGGATCATCTCAGACCACAGTGGGGGTGGATGGTTGTACTCAGGCCAGGAGAATCCCTCTTCCTGACCCCTTGTCCTACTGAACAAATCCACCCTCCCAAGTTCAGATATGTGGAAATTTTATTAAATAACATTCTTTACCAAAGTTATCTTGCATGGTTTTTATTCATTTTGGAGCAGTTTTAAGTCTAGGAACTGATCATGTGTATAGGCAATCCTTGAATTTCTGATTCTCAGATATTCATACACTTTTTGAAAGCAAAGGCATTATTTCCCATTACCATCAGTGGAATAATCCCTTTTAATCTTGCCACAGTGCCTTTCTGAAGGGCAGACTGAGATTCCCCACTGGATTTTAAGCTTTGAATTCTGTAAACATATAATGCAATTGTCCATTTGCACCCAAAGTGATGTTCAAAGTGACTGTAAGATTAGACATTTACTTGTGGTATAAACATTTCCCATTTCTAAATTAATAGACATCTGTTATAATTTTAAAATGTTCATTTTTAGTGTTTAAATGGAAATAACACTAAATATTAGAAAGCAATATTTATGTTTTATACAGATAAGTTCATTCTATAAAAAAATGTGTTACTAATGGAAATAAACTTATGAACTATGTTTTTAAATAAACAGACTCACTGTTTCTAGGCAGTGTTTTGCTAGAACAGTAAGCTTTTCCATAGGACAAAAAATAAGCTTTATTTAACTCAAAAATTGTCAGATCATAACCTGAAAATGCCAAAAAAAATTTTGGTGCCATCACTAAGAAAAATAATCTTACTTTGTAACTGGCTTTAGTCAATATGTCTCAAAATATCATGATAACAGATCAGTAGTTGCTTAAGTTTATCGGTTTTAGTACATGTAGCTCAATTGCTGACTTGACAATTTTTTGAAAGGCTCTAGTGAAAAATTTAGATGGAAGAGAAGTTACAGTAAAACATTTTTAAGACAAAGCAGTTAAAGCTGTTTTAACTCTGAATATGTTCTGCTCAGAGTGAAGCATAATACAAAGCAGTGGTAGGTGATAAAGAAATAGCAATATTGTACTCCTTAGACAGTCGTGTCTGACTCTGCGACCCCATCAACTGTAGCCCACTGGGCTCCTCTGTCTATAGAATTCTCCAGGCAAGTATACTGGAGTGGGCTGCCATTTCCTTCTCCAGGAGATCTTGCTGACCCAGAGATCTAACCTAGGTCTCCTGAATTGCAGGCAGATTCTTTACCACTACCAGGGAAGTCCAGCAAAGATAACCACACAGTGAAAAAAAAAAAAAAAAAAAAAGCTTATTATCTGAAGATAAAAACAGCTGAGATCAGATTGTTTTCTTTTTAAAATATCTACCATTTAATTCTCACAAACGGGTCGATTTATAGGACATATATACAAGAATGAACTTTTTGTTTAGTAATCATCCCTTCTGGTATATTCTGTTAAACAAAACAAATTACAAGGTTATCATGTTATAAGGGATAGGAAAGTAAACTATTGCTGATGCAATAAGTTGCAAAGATATATCACAAGGGCATGAATGCACAGAGAGCTAAGTAATTAGAGCTAAATATCATTGTAAGGAATGAAGACTAAAATCATAATTTAAATTTATAAATCTGGTTATGCATATATATATAACATTAATAATATTTAATATTATTAATAATAATATAATGTAGTTAGTATAGTATATACATTAGTAAATACCTGACATCTCAATTATATAGTTTAGTGATTGCTGAAGTTTATTGATGATTTACTCATAAGCTCTTCTAGGGTTAGTTCACTATCCTGCTCATTAAATGAACGTCTATATATCCTTTCAGCCTTTCACAGCTAGGGTCACAGGAGCAAATTAAGCCCTAAGGCCTTACAGCAGCTCTTTAGTGTGATGTTAACATTCTTCCTATATATCTAGAATGGTACTAGGTTAAGTACCATGCTTCAGAAACTTGAGAATAAAATATAATAGATAAAGTTTATTAAAATTATATGCTTCATTTGTTGTATAATTAATTTGATTTTACCAAGTAAATTTTAATAATGAAAACTATTTAGACTTCTAGCTTTTATTGACCATCTAGTCATCAAAATAATGAATCAGTATCTTGCTTTATTCATGTTACTAATGGATCTACAGTATGCACTGTTTGGGGCTTCCCAGATGTCTCAGTGGTGAAGAATTCTCCTGCCAATGCGGGAGACATGGGTTCGGTCCCTGGATCAGGAAGATCCCCTGGAGAAGGCAGTGACAACTGACTCCAGTATTCTTGCCTGAGAAATACCATGGACAGAGGAGCCCGGCAAGCTACAGTCCATGGGGTCGCAAGACTTGGATATGACTTAGCCACTAAACAACAACAAATAGACCGTTTAATACGGCCAGATACTCCCCAGCTGTCATGAGCATATGTGAATTCTGCACTAAGTCGTGAGGACTTCTAGAACTGGAAATTCAAACAACAAGGGAGAAATAAAATGGGTGTTTGGCACTGCTCAGTAATGACAGCATTGGTGTCTATTGCATTTTTGCTGTATGAAAAGATTTTGTACATTAAAAGCAAGAATGTATTTGTCTATTTTCATGTAGGCACTTTCTGGTTAAATGTTCTATGTACCCCAAAGCAACATCTGTCTTCCAGTGCCAGCAGTGACCTCACCCAGAGTTCACAGCCCTTTGATGTCATCACGTTTCCTGTTAAGGACACCTGCAGAGAGGTTCATTAGTCTCAGAATACCAGATTTAGAAAATTCAGGTTTCGGTTGCTCTATTAAATTTAAGTTTCAGAGAAATAACATACTTTCATATGGGTATGTGGGTCTTCCCATGTGTCACTAGTGGTAAAGAACCTGCCTACCAGGGCAGGAGATATGAGATGAAGGTTTGATCCTTGGATTCAGAGGATACTCTGGAGAAGAGGGCATGGCAACCCATCTCCAGTATTCTTGCCTGGAGATCTCATGGACACAAAAGCTTGGTGGGCTACAGTTCATAGGGTCAAAAAGAGTCAGACATGACTGAAGCAACTTAGCACGCATGCACGCATATGGGTATGTCCCCAGTATCGCAAGGAATGTCATTGTATATATGGAATTCAAACTTACATGTGTGTCCTGTATTTTACTGGCAGTTCTACATTAACCATGAAAGGTAATGTTTAATGTTACGGGTTAAAAACTGTGTGCCTATTGAGCATAAAATCCTATTGAACAATTCACCAGTGGGTTTTTTTGTTGGTGTTTATGTTTTTTGATAAGTGTGTTTTCAGTTGGTTTGTGATGATTCAGTTCCTCAGAGTTGCCAAATTCCAGGGCCCAAAGCAAGGCACTTCTGCTCTGGCAATGCTAGCGCTTTGCCTGAGTGTTGTTTTTCTACTCTGCCATTTTTGAACTTTTGGCTAGTTCCTTATTTAACCCATCACGAACTAGAGACAGAAAAGGACCATTTTTAACCAATGCTGATTTTTCCTTAAAAGCAAAGACACATTGCTTTTTGAAGAATCCCTCTTGCATTTCATTGGCCTGGAACTGGGATGCTTTCCTATGCCAAAACCAGTCATTAACAAGAGGAATCTAAAGGAGTGAACAGGTGAAAACTGCATGTGCAGTTTGTTACACAATCCTGTTATATACCCCTTGTAAGCCAGCTCTTCTGCTCTCCAGGGTAACAGTTTCTTCTCTCTTTCTTTCCATTCATTCCTTCAGCATAGAATTGTGGGGATTTCTATGTGCCAGGTATTCTTGGTCCTTCAGGTATTCCAGCATATAAGCTCTACTAGCCTTTCATAGCCCTCTCTTCCTTTTCCTGAATCAGCTGACGATGCCACTTGATAACTAAATAAGAAAATTTGCTGTTGTTTAGTCATTAAGTCATGTCCAACTCTTTTGTGACTCTATGGACTATAGCCAATCAGGCTTCTCTGCCCATGAAATTTCCCAGGCAAGAATACTGGAGTGGGTTCCCATGCCCTCCTCCAAGGGATATTCCAAACCTAGGGATCAAAACCGCATCTCTTCCATTGCAGGATTCTTCACCGCTGAGGCGCCAAGGAAGCCTAAATAAGAAAACAGATGATCAAAAGGAAAAGATTCACCTTTTCAAAACAGAATCCACCCATGTAGATTTTGCTTAGATTCTGCGGTTTCTCTTCTGTTATAGTAGAGAAAATACTACTTTTTAAAAGGACAACTTTCCTGCATAGATTTCAGATCCAGGACAATTTCACTCTTGCCTCCTCAGTGTCTTACTGTTTTAGGTCTTCCTTTTTTTCCTGTATTATCAACCCCTCCCTCCCAGTTTGTTCTATCAGTACATTTTATTTCTTAACAGATGCATAATTTTCCAGAAACCACTCAGTTTCCATATCATCCTTCTAAGCAAAACCTCTCAGTGATGCATGTACACTCTTCCAGTGCTTCATTTACCATTCACTCTTTTACCTGTTTCACTCGAGCTTGTGAAAGTCTATAATTCCATTTAAATGTCACTTGTCAATATGACTAAGGAGCTTCCTTTGGACAATTCCAGTGGACATTTGTCTGTCTTCACCTTAGACAACCTCTCAACATGTGCTATACTCGACGACTGAATTCTTCCTAAAATATCCCCTCCTTTGGTTTCCATGATGCCTCACTTTTCTTGATTTTTTTTTCCCTATTTTATTCTCCATCCTTTCTCAGTCTGTATATGCTATCTCCTTCTCAAAGGGATCCTTTAGGATTTCCTGTTGGCCTCTGTTTTCTTCTCTACTATACCCTCTCCTAGTGATCTTAAAAATGTACATGGCTTTATATACCATATGAAAAGTGAAAGGGAAAGTTGCTCAGTTGTGTCCAACTCTTTGCAAAACCGTGGGCTATACAGTCCATGGAATTTTCCATGCCAGAATACTGGAGTGGGTAGCCATATCAGTTCCGTTCAGTTCAGTCTCTCAGTCATGTCCAACTCTTTGTGACCCCAAGAACCACAGCACACCAGGCCTCCCTGTCTATCACCAACTCCCAGAGTCCACCCAAACTCATGTCCATTGAGTCAATGATGCCATACAACCATCTCATCCTCTGTTTTCCCCTTCTCTTCCTGCCTTCAATCTTTCCCAACATCAGGGTCTTTTCAAATGAGTCAGCTCTTCACATCAGGTGGCCAAAATATTGGAGTTTTAGCTTCAACATCAGTCCTTTCAATGAACACCCAGGACTGATCTCCTTTAGGATGTACTGATTGGATCTCCTTGCAGTCCAAGGGACTCTCAAGAGTCTTCTCCAACACCACAGTTCAAAAGCATCAATTCTTCAGTGCTCAGCTTTCTTTATAGTCCAACTCTCACATCCGTACATGACCCCTGGAAAAACTATAGCCTTGACTAGATGGACTTTTGTTGGCAAAGTAATGTCTCTGCTTTTTAATATGCTTTCTAGGCTGGTCATAACTTTCCTTCCAAGAAGTAAGTCTCTTTTAATTTCATGGCTACAATCACCATCTGCAGTGATTTTGGAGCCCCCCCAAAAATAGTCAGCCACTGTTTCCACTGTTTCCCTATCTATTTGCCATGAAGTGATGGGACCAGATGCCATGATCTTCGTTTTCTGAATGTTGAGCTTTTAGCCAACTTTTTCACTCTCCTCTCTCACTTTCATCAAGAGGCTCTTTAGTTCCTCTTCACTTGCTGCCATAAGGGTGGTGTCATCTGCATATCTGAGGTTATTGATATTTCTCCCGGCAATCTTGATTCCAGCTTGTGCTTCTTCCAGCCCAGAGTTTCTCATGATGTCCTCTGCATAGAAGTTAAATAAGCAGGGTGACAATATACAGCCTTGATGTACTCCTTTTCCTATTTGGAACCAGGCTGTTGTTCCATGTCCAATTCTAATTGCTGCTTCCTGACCTGCATATAGGTTTCTCAAGAGGCAGGTCAGGTGGGTACAGGTCAGGTGTGTAGGTACCCATATATGGGATAATCATTCCCAAATATCTCATTGAACATATTATTATATATCTAATTGATTACCTGATCATTTCTACTGAAATGTCTCATAAACATGATAAATTTCACAAAACAGTCTTTTGATTCTCTTTCCTCTTTCCTAACAAGTTCATCAGTTAATAGTCCTGTTTCTCCACTAATCCTTTTCATCTCAGTGAATTCCTAGACATGCCCCCAGTTATTTTAATCTGAATTTCTCCTGATTACCACCATATTCACATAAACACATATATGTAACTTGTCAGTGCCAAATTCTTCTGCCTTAACTTAAAAATGTATCATAAATTTTTCTCTTTAACTTTACTCTTACCAGCCCAGTTATCATCGTGTTCCATTTAGAATATGGCAGTGGCCTCCTAAGAGGTTTCTCTTTTCCCTCTTTCCATCTTCAATTCCCTTTACATTGGATAATCAAATTGATCTTCAATAACATGGTCATTTAATGTACCTCTGCTACCTGAAATTATCCATGAGCATCCAGTTTTTACTTAGAATAATATATGAACTTTTTCCCATCCCTTCAGCCTTACTTTAGTCTCAGTTCAGTTCAGATTAGTTGCTCAGTCGTGTCCGACGCTTTGCGATCCCGTGAATTTCAGCACGTCAGGCCTCCCTGTCCATCACCAACTCCAGGAGTTCACCCAGACTCATGTGTATCAAGTCGGTGATGCCATCCAGCCATCTCATCCTCTGTCATCCCCTTCTCCTCCACTTTCCTTTGTTTAGTACATTCCTACATGCAGGAC
The DNA here is from genome assembly GCF_032405125.1 of Capricornis sumatraensis. Lineage (NCBI taxonomy): Eukaryota > Metazoa > Chordata > Mammalia > Artiodactyla > Bovidae > Capricornis > Capricornis sumatraensis. The sequence continues at coordinate 39,057,909 of NC_091073.1, read as the reverse complement.
TTCTGACAGATAAAACCCATCAAGTCTTAGCTTTACAGATTTTGAAGAAGTATTAAGACTTTGATTTTTATGTGGAGAGCTAATAGTTTGACATATAAAACTAAACTATCCATGCATTCAATAAATTTTTAATTAATGTACTGTTTCTTGGCACAGTAGAGGAGCATAGCATTTCTATCAGTCAAGTTCCTAACCTTTGGAAATACAACTTGCCATTCACATTAGAATCATGCTCTTAAGTATCAGCTCAGACTCAGATTGACCTCAATTTCAGTGAAGAAATTTGACCTGAAACAGAAGGATTTAACCACCTCACACTCTTATGCTCAGCTGTATCACTGCTGCTCATTCAAACATGATTCTGTTCCATTTCTGACTATTCAGCTTAAAATTTTACTTTGACAAGTCCTTGGCACAGCACAGGCACTGAAATATCTCTTTTTTAAGTGATAAGATACAGTTTTTACCTTTCTGGAGCTCTCATTTTCAGACTCCTTATCCCTCTTCCTCAGTACTATGCCTTTTATTCCAAACCCCCTTCCCTGTCTGTCCACTCCATGCAACCATTCAAACCCCTAGTCTTATCACTGTTCTTCAGCTTTGAATACTATTTCACTCTTCCTTTTCTGGAATCTGGCTGATAAGTAGGTTCCCACGTGTGAGATTCTCTGTTGCTTTTATATTGTACGTTGTTGTCACACTCTCTCCCAGAAGCAAGGGCATTACTCCTAAAAGAGATCATCCAGCTTTTGACTCAGCACCGAAATTGCAATCAGTAACCTGACAAATTGCCTGATTCAGTTTATTAGTTTGGTGCCCTTTATTCCTTCAGCTTTGCCTTTGAACTTCTTCTCTTGTCTTTCTGGTATTTTCCAGAGTAGTAAACAAAGGATCGGGGAAGGCAATGGCACCCCACTCCAGTAATCTTCCCTGGAAAATCCCATGGACAGAGGAGCCTGGTAGGCTGCAGTCCATGGGGTCGCAGAGTCGGACACGACTGAGTGACTTCACTTTCACTTTTCACTTTCATGCATTGGAGAAGAAAATGGAAACCTACTCCAGTGTTCTTGCCTGGAGCATCCCAGGGACGGTGGAGCCTGGTGGGCTGCCGTCTGTGGGGTCGCATAGAGCAGGACACTACTGAAGCGACTTAGCAGCAGCAGCAGCAAACAAAGGATATCATTCTTTGCAACTCCTTACTTAGTCCAAAATACAACAGAGTAGTGATTATTGGTGGGATGAGTATGCCACTGAATCTAAATCCTGTATACAAAATGTTGTATCATGAAAAATTCAAGAACAATTGACTAGGTTGGAAAGTATGCCTAGCTTACAAATTAAAGGATCTCTAACCTCTAAGTTTCTGCTAAAGAAACTCTGTGGAAATAGCTAGTGTCAATAATTTGCCAAGGCTTGGTTCCATCTTTCAAAATGCTATAAATAATTGAATTTTAGATGAAGGAGCCAACCAGATCTACCAGTTAAGACAGGGCTTTCCTGATAGCTCAGTTGGTAAAGAATCTGCTTTCAGTGCAGGAGACCCTGGTTTGATTCCTGGTCAGGAAGATTCTCTGGAGAAGGGATATGCTACCCACTCCAGTATTCTTGGGGTTCCCTTATGGCTCAGCTGGTAAGGAATCCGCCTGTAAGGCAGGAGACCTGGGTTCAATCGCTGGGTTGGGAAGATACCCTGAAGAAGGGAAAGGCTTCCTACTGCAGTGTTGTGGCCTGGAGAATTCCATGGATTGTATAGTCAATTTGGGTCACAAAGAGTTGGACACGACTGAGCAACTTTCACTTCATTTCACCAGTTAAGACAGTCTCATGAAATTGTAAATTCAAATGAATTTACCCATTTAGTTGCTGTCTATTTGCCATTTTAAAGTCTCTTCTAGAAAACAACATAACAAGGTGCTGTATTAGAAAGGGGGATAGATCGGTTCTAAACTGCAATTCGACATGTTTATCTTTTTGATGGTATTAGTTTCCAATGGCTGTGCTAACAAAGTATCACATTCTTGGTGGCTTAGAACAGCACATGGTCTCTTATAGATCTGAGGTTCAAAATCTGTTTCACTGGGCCAAATCCAAGGGGTTGGCAGGACTGCACTCCTCTGGAGGTTGCAGGGGGTAATCTGTTTCCTTGCAGGGATGAGGACCTAAATCTTAGACAACCCAAAGATTTTTCAGCCTTCCACAATGACCTTGTGTAACCTTGAATCTCAGTTTCTTATATAAAATGGGGCTAAACAGGATATTTTTAAGAACTGAAGGAAATGAAAAAAAAATTAAACTTGGCATCTAAGAGGCAGTTACAGCCTGATTTACATTTGTTACTAGCTTTATGGTTTAATGTAAAATCTCTTCTTGACACTTGTCTATAAGTTTAATTTTTCAAGAGCCAGTGCTATTTAAAAACAAGGAAATGATTTTCTGATTTTCCATGTTTGTATGTAACTGTACCATATTGCTGTTTAAAGTACGGTACTTTTTCCATTTTGGTATTTGGAGTTGGTGGTGGTGCTCAGTCATGTCCAACTTTTTGCAGCCCCATAGACAGTAGCCCTCTAGGCTCCTCTGTCCATGGGATTTTCCTGGCAAGAATACTGGAGTGGGTTGCCATTTCCTCCTCCAGGGGATCTTTCCAACCCAGGAATTGAACCCATGTCCCTTCTGTTTCCTGCATTGGCAGGCAGATTCTTTACCACTGAGCCACCTGAGAGGTTTTAACATCTTTTTAACATCCCTTCTCCACAAGTATTGCTAAAGAACTAATAACCTACTTTTGACTGTAAACAGCATCATCTGTCTCAAACTGTTATTAATTTAAGTCACTTTATTATAATACTGTATTTTAAAAGAACATGGAATATTATAATTTGAAGATATTTTAAATTTTTTAAGTATTCATGTAAACAGTGTTGATGCTTGAGACTGTATCATTATGTTTCCAAATGCTTGGGCATGATATTTATTTATTGTGAAATATATCCAGGAATATTTAATTTTTAGATTTTACATGGTTGGCTACTATTCATTATTCAAGTCCTGACTCAAGTGTCACATGCTAGGAAAATTACTTCATGAACATCTATTCTAAATTAGTATTTTCTACTAAGTTATTCTCTATAGTGCCACCCTATTTTACTTCCTGTGTAACATCTGAGTTTCCCTAAAATCACCTCTTCACTATTGTCTGTATTCCCATAACATGTAAGCTCCATGAATTACAAACCTCTATACCTCAATTGCAGAGAAGGCAATGGCACCCCACTCCAGTACTCTTGCCTGGCAAATCCCATGGATAGAGGAGCCTGGTGGGCTGCAGTCCATGGGGTCTCTAAGAGTCAGACAGGACTGAGTGACTTCACTTTCACTTTTCACTTTCTTGCATTGGAGAAGGAAATGGCAACCCACTCCAGTGTTCTTGCCTGGAGAATCCAAGGGACAGGGGAGCCTGGTGAGCTGCCATCTAAGGGGTTGCACAGAGCGGACACAACTGAAGCGACTTAGCAGCAGTAGCAGCAGCAGCAGCAGCATACCTCAGTTGACTAACAGAGAACGAGGTTCTCTAGGCACTTAATAGTTGATGAGTAAATGAGAGACCCAAAACAATTTGATGAAGGTAATAATAGTTTTGGGATCTAGCATTTTATGATTACATACCGTCTGATGTTTTTATATCTCTGATGACTTTCAGTACTCAGAAGAGTCCCTGGAGATTGGCAGATTCAAAGAGCACAGAGATCATTCCTCTCACAGGACCTAGGAATGCACTTCAGATACGGACTACAAAGGAGAGTCATGAGGTCTGTCTGACAATGCCTTTCAATGACAACATCAACTTAAAAAAAAAAAACTTTAAATATATCTCAAGAGCTTAGATGATTCCTAGTGAAGTGAAAACTAGGTGCAAATTTCCTTGTTTCCGGTTGAGTTAAACACAGGGTCCTTCACTCCAGCAAAAAGTTCAGTTCAGTTCAGTTGCTCAGTCATCAGTTGCTGATTCTTTGTGACCCCATGGACTGCAGCAGGCCAGGCCTCCCTGTCCATCACCAACTCCCAGAGTTTACTCAAACTCATGTCCATTGAGTCAGTGATGCCATCCAACCATCTTCATCCTCTGTCGTCCCCTCTTGCCTTCAATTTTTCCTACCTTCAGGGTCTTTTCAAATGACTCACCTCTTTGCATCAGGTGCCCAAAGTACTGGAGTTTTAGCTTCAACATCAGTCCATCCGAAAACATTCATGGCTGATTTCCTTCAGGATGGACTGGTTGATTCTCCCTGCTGTCAATCTTGATTTCAGCTTGTGCTTCATCCAGCCCAGAGTTTCTCATGATGTCCTCTGGATAGAAGTTAAATAAGCACAGTGACAATATGCAGCCTTGACGTACTCCTTTTCCTATTTGGAATCAGTCTGTTGTTCCATGTCCAGTTCTAACTGTTGCTTCCTGACCTGCATATAGGTTTCTTAAGAGGCAGGTCAGGTGGTCTGGTATTCCCATCTCTTTCACAATTTTCCACAGTTTATTGTGATCCACATAGTCAAAGGTTTTTGCATCATCAATAAAGTAGAAATAGATGTTTTTCTGGAACTCTCTTGCTTTTTCCATGATCCAGCAGATGTTGGCAATTTAATCTCTGGTTCTTCTGCCTTTTCTAAAACCAGCTTGAACATCTGGAAGTTCACAGTTCACGTATTGCTAAAGCCTGACTTGGAGAATTTTGAGCATTACTTTACTAGGATGTGAGGTGAGTACAGTTGTGCAGTAGTTTGAGCATTCTTTGGCATTGCCTCTCTTAGGGATTAGAATGAAAACTGACCTTTTCCAGTCTTGTGGTCACTGCTGAGTTTTCCAAATTTGCTGACATATTGAGTGCAGCACTTTCACAGCATCATCTTTTAGGATTTGAAACAGCTCAACTAGAATTCCTTCACCTCCACTAGCTTTGTTCATAATGATGCTTCCTAAGGCTCACTTCACTTCACATTCCAGGATGTCTGGCTCTAGCTGTGTGATCACACCATTGTGGCTATCTGGGTGGTGAAGGTCTTTTTTGTATAATCCTTCTGTGTATTCTTCCACCTCTTCTTAATATCTTCTGCTTCTCTTAGGTCCCTACCATTTCTCTCCTTTATTGAGCCCATCTTTTCATGAAATGTTCCCTTGGTATCTCTAATTTTCTTGAAGAGATCTCTAGTCTTTCCCATTCTATTGTTTTCCTTTATTTCTTTGCACTGATCACCAAGGAAGGCTTTCCTAACTCTCCTTGCTATTCTTTGGAACTCTGCATTCAAATGGATATATCTTTCCTTTTCTGCTTTGCTTTTTGCTTCTCTTCTTTCCACAGCTATTTGTAAGGCCTTCTCAGCCATTTGCTTATTTGCATTTCTTTTTCTTGGAGATGATCTTGCTCCTTGTCTCCTGTACAATGTCATGAACCCCCTCCATAATTCATCAGACACTCTATCTATCAGATCTATTCCCTTAAATCTATTTCTCACTTCCATTGTATAATCATAAGGGATTTGATTTAGGTCACACCTGAATGGTCTAGTGGTTTTCCCTACTTTCTTCAACTTGAGTCTGAATTTGGCAATAAGATGTTTATGATCTGAGCTACAGTTAGCTCCCAGTCCTCTTTTGTCTGACTATATAAAGCTTCTTCATCTTTGGCTGCAAAGAATATTATCAGTCTGATTTCAGTGTTGACCATCTGGTGATGTCCATGTGTAGAGTCTTTTCTTGTGTTGTTGAAAGAGGGTGTTTGTAATGACCAATGCATTCTCTTGACCAAACTCTGTTAGCCTTTGCCCTGCTTCACTCTGTACTCCGAGGCCAAATTTGCCTTTTACTCCAGGTGTTTCTTGACTTCCTACTTTTGCATTCCAGTACTCTATAATGAAAAGGACATCTTTTTTGGGTGTTAGTTCTAGAAGGTCTTGTATATCTTCATAGAACCATTCAACTTCAGCTTCTTCAGCCTTAATGGTTGGGGCATAAATTTGGATTACCATGGTATTGTATGGTTTGCCTTGGAAACGAACAGATCATTTTGTCATTTTTGAGACTGCATACAAGTACTGCATTTTGGGCTCTTTTGTTGATTATGATGGTTACTCCATTTCTTCTAAAGGATTTTTGCCCACAGTAGCAGATATAATAAAAAGTTACATATACTTAAAATATCTAAATATGATAAAAATGAATGTATGTATATTAGATGTCCTGTGCTTAGTCATTCAGTCGTGTCTGATCCTTCGTGACACAATGGACTGTAGCCAGTCAGGCTCCTCTGTCAATGGGGATTCTCCAGGAGAGTATACTGGAGTGGGTTGCCATGCCCTCCTCCAGGGGATCTTCCCAACCCAGAGATCAAACCCAGGTCTCCCACATGCAGGCGGATTATTTACCATCTGACTTTCCACCAGGAAAGTCCATGTATTAGATGGATATAGATGTAAAAGATAGGAGGAAAGGGAAAATAGTGAAAGAAATTAGCCAATTTTTTTTTAAAAAAAGCAAACTAGGAATAAGACAAAGCTATAACAAAACAAACATAGCTAATAACAGATCTGATATCTTGCACATCTATATTCACAGATTTATGTTTTATTAAAGTTTTTAAAGGTCATATGACTGTTTGAAGAGCTATTTAGAAAGTCATGAGATAAGAGCCCTCTGTATTGACTTATTAGGCTGAGGCCGATATACTTCGAGGCTAGGAAAGCCACCATGAATGAAGGGAAGGCTTGCTGATCCTTGATGGCAGCCAAGCCCAAACCAGTGGCCTGTACCTCCTGGTCCAGTCACATCTGTCTTCCCTCAATACTGCAAGCTCCTTGCAGCAGCTTCTGGTCACACGTACCTTAGTAGCCTGAGTATCTCACTCAGTTGACCCAGAGTGGTCAGAATACAACAGTAGCCTGATTTAATGAGTATATGAATGAATGCATGACCAAATTTAAAATATTGTCAATTTGAGCTGAATTGTATCCTGAGAGTTTCAGGTCACCAAGATAAGAAATGCCCTTCAGATAGAATTTTGCAAAATTCAGAGTAAACTGCCGAGTTGCATGTTCGATTTCTTTGTAAATATTCACTCTCATCTGGAGCATGCCCATTTCTGATAATTCTGCTGTTATACATCATCCCAGAAAAAAGATTTGAGCTGCCTATTAAAATAGCTGTATAATCTGACATTTCTGAAATGTGCTAGATAAATAAGTAATGAAAAAAAAAATCTTGCAGTTTCCCAGGAGGAATCAAAATCACCTAATCAAGGTACCAACCAAGTATCTTCAAAAATATTTAAAATATTTATTATCTTCTCATGCAACTTAACTGCTGTTCTGTTTCTTTCTTTCCATTTGGAAATTATATAAACTGTGTATTTTCTAAAAGATTATGTATGTTTAGAAGCAAGTTTTTTAGTAAGAAACTAGTCCTTTTAAAACTGTCCTGTGGGAAAGAAAGAAACTTGAAAGAGAGAGTTACTAAAATATATTAAAATGTTATCCCATGATTGTGAATGCTTTAAAGACACAGGAAAAAATCTCTTTGGAATTCTGAAGGCAAGATTAAATTGAGCACAGTAGAACTCAGAATGTCCTTTGAACCCCAAGTTTCTATTCTCAGCATATAGCCAAGGTAACCTATAAAGGTTTCAAATTTTTTCCTTAAAATGAAAAAGCAAAATCTTTCCACCTGCCTATAAACAATGCAAGACTGTGCTCTAGTGTAGATATAATTCACTTAGACTGTTTAAACAGTTCTCTTAGCCTCGACCTTTGTCACATAAAATTTAAGATTAATAAAGCAATATTTCACTATTCTTAATTTTAATAAAAATGTTTATTTGTATAGCTTCTCAGGAAGAGCTTTCTTATACTTTACCTAATTTGAATTTCTAAATATGTGAGAGTCACAATAGTTGCCTTTGCACTTAGAGGCATATGACTCCTTCACTCTTTCATAGTTTAAGTACAAGATTCCATGAACCTTTCAGAAAAGACTCTGCAACACAAACTACCCTCCAGGTGCGACTATGCTTATCATGAGGAATACCAGCTCTTACAGTATCCACTGTCATGAGAACATGGCATGATTCATACCATTCCAGAATGAGATATATCTACAGGAACAGTGGTATTGTTCAAACAAAACATGTATACCTTATCTGATATTTCTCTGAGAGTATTAAAATTTTATTTTATTTAAAAGGCAGACTCTGAGGAGTCTCTTTCTGCAGTAGTTTATTTAGGATACACACATAGGCACACAGAAAGGAAGAATTGACTTCAACCTGACTGATTAAGAAAACAAAGTCACTGTATCTACCCATCCAGTCACATACTCAACTAGACTCTTGTGCTTAGTATAAACAAATCATTAGGGTTCTATATTATTTCAGATTTTGTAAAGCATAACAAAATCTTGCTTAGACCAAAATAAAACATCCTTCATTATTTTTTTAAATTAAGCTAATTGTATTTACTTTTGTTGCTTTTAAATCAAAGAACAATAAACTGCATCTGTGTTAAGTGTATAAAATATTATATTTGGACAGATAAATAAGTATGTGGATACAAAGCTACAATAAAGTTACATAATATTTCTATCATCCTCAATGCTGTTTCCTCATTGTTCAACAATCTGTCCCCTCCCTCTTCTTCCAGATCCAAAGAGCTATTCTGCTTTTCATTACTTATAGACTTAGATTGTATTTTCTAGAATTTAGTATGAATAAAATTATGCAGTAAGATATTCTATCTGACCTTCTTAAAGACAATGATTCTGAGATGTATCTGTGGTGATACATGTATTAGTAGTTTATTATGTTTTAATTGCTCAGTAGTGTGTTTTGAATGTGTACCATGTGTTCAGTTGTGTCTGACTCTCTGCCACCTCATGGACTGTAGTCTGCCAGGCTTCTCTGTCCATGGAATTTTCCAGCCAAGAATACTGGAGTGGGTTGACATTTCCTCCTCTGGGGGATCTTCCCGACCCAGGGATCAAACCCACGTCTCCTATATCTTCTGCTTTGCAAGTGGATTCTTTACCTGCCGATATACCTTAATTTCCTAGCTCATTTTCCTGTTGACGAAAATCTAGTTTATTTCTAGTTTGTGTCTACTATCAATAACACTTCTATAAACATTCACAAACAAATACTTTTGTGCATGAATGTGTTTATTTCTCCTCAGTGAATATAGTGGAATTGCTGAGGTATATGGTTGGTGTATATTTGACTTTATAAGAAGCTACCAAACCTGTCAATATACAGTAAATCTTAAAATCAAATTTTATAGGTGCTCTAGCATTCCTCTGCTTTTTAGTAAGTGTTTTAGTTTTATAGATTTTCAAAAAATAGCATGGTTTTCATAGGAGCATACTAGGATATTTTTCAGTATTCTATTAAATCTATAGATCAAATTGGTGAGAACTGACTGCTTAAAATAATAATTGTTGCAATCCATGAGCATGATATTTTCAACACTATCTTATTTTCTTCAATATTCATCAGAAATAACTAGCTTTACTATAAAGATTTTGAATGTTTCATAAAGTCACTCCCCAAATCATATGTTTTATGTCATTATAAAAGAAATTTTTGCTTGTTATATATTGGCACAACTTGCTAATTTATTTAATATTTAGGGATCTATGTTCATAAGCAATATTGACCCATAATTTTACTTTTTTGTAGTATCTTTACAGGTTTGGTATCAGAGTAATTCTGATTTCATTTGAAAGAGTTTATGAGTAGGTAATATTATTTTTTCTTTGAATTTTTTGTAGACTTAATCATTAAAAATATCTGCTGGTACTTCTGGGAAAATTTTTGAGTAACATTTCAAAAATTTAAACAGACATAACACTGTTATATTTTTTATTTATTTATGTTGATTTTAAGCTATAGATTTTCAGTTATCCCTTTCATCATAGTTATTTTATTTGGACATAAAATTATTCATAGCATCATATTATTCTTTTAATGGCTACAGAATCTATAGTGAAAACCTTCTTACCTTAAATTAGTAATATAGTGAAAACATTCTTACCTTAAGTTAGTAATTGTACTATTTTTGTGTTCACTCTACTTAGCGTTTAATCAGATTCATTTATCTTTTTAATAAACATGCTTTGGCTTTATTAATTTTCTTTATTCTCTTTTTTATATTTAACAAATTATTGCTCTTATTATTTAGCTTTTACTACTTGAAAAACATACTTTTCACTGTTTTTCTAGCTCCTTTTGATAAGGACTTCCCCGGTGGCTCAGACAGTGAAGTGTCTGTCTACAATGTGGGAGACCTGGATTCAATCCCTGGGTTGGGAAGATCCCCTGGAGAAGGAAATGGCAATCCACTCCAGTACTATTGCCTGGAAAATCCCATGGGCAGAGGAGCCTGATAGGCTACAGTCCATGGGGTCACAAAGAGTCAGACACGACTGAGCGACTTCACTTTCACTTTGATAATTCAACGATGATGGAGAAATGATTTAATTCCTTTATTACTCTCTTATATAATCGTAAAATTTCATACTGCTCTCTACGTATTACTTTAATTCCCATAACTTTTGATGTATGTATATTCTAATATTCTTCATTATTCATTTAGAAATATTTTCCACTTTCTTTTGAGATTTTTCTTTGATGCATGAGTTGTTTAAAATTTTCTTGTTTAATTTTGGAAATACGATTTTCTTGGGTATCTTAGGGTTTTTTTAATCTATAATCTGATTCTGTTATGGGCATACAACATACACAGTTAAGTTTGCTTTCAATTTCTTGATCCTTGCTTTTTGGTCCAGCATGTTGGCAAATATTCTTTGTGCACTTGAAAATAACAGTTGTATCAGTTCTGTCCAGTTCACTCACGTCCAACTCTTTGCGACCCCATGAATTGCAACACACCAGGCCTCCCTGTCCATCACCAGCTCCTGGAGTTCACTCAGACTCACGTCCATCGAGTCGGTGATGCCATCCAGCCATCTCATCCTCTGTCGTCCCCTTCTCCTCCTGCCCCGAATCCCTCCCAGCATCAGAGTCTTTTCCAATGAGTCAACTCTTCGTATGAGGTGGCCAAAGTACTGGAGTTTCAGCTTCAGCATCAGTCCTTCCAATGAACACCCAGGACTGATCTCCTTTAGAATGGACTGGTTGGATCTCCTTGCAGGCCAAGGGACTCTCAAGAGTCTTCTCCAACACCACAGTTCAAAAGCATCAATTCTTTGGCACTCAGCTTTCTTTACAGTCCAACTCTCACATCCATCCATGACCACTGGAAAAACCATAGCCTTGACTAGATGGACCTTTGTTGGAAAAGTAATGTCTCTGCTTTTCAATATGCTATCTAGGTTGGTCATAACTTTCCTTCCAAGGAGTAAGTGTCTTTTAATTTCATGGCTGCAATCACCATCTGCAGTGATTTTGGAGCCCCAGAAAATAAAGTCTGACACTGTTTTCACTGTTTCCCCATCTATTTCCCATGAAGCAGTGGGACCAGATGCCATGATCTTCGTTTTCTGAATGTTGAGCTTTAAGCCAACTTTTTCACTCTCCTCTTTCACTTTCATCAAGAGACTTTTTAGTTCCTCTTCACTTTCTGCCATAAGGGTGGTGTCATCTGCATATCTGAAGTTATTGATAGTTCTCCCGGCAATCTTGATTCCAGCTTGTGCTTCCTCCAGCCCAGCATTTCCCACAATGTACTCTGCATAAAGTTAAATAAGCAGGGTGACAATATACAGCCTTGATGGACTCCTTTTCCTATTTGGAACCAGTCTGTCGTTCCATGTCCAGTTCTAATTGTTGCTTCCTAACATGCATGCAGTTTTCTCAAGAGGCAGGTCAGGTGGTCTGGTATTCCCATCTCTTTCAGAATTTTCCACAGTTGTATAATAGGATATAATTATTTAAAAAAAAAAAAAAACCTTCAACAACTAGGCCACCATATCAGATAATTTTTCTAGTCACCTGTACTTATACCAACTTATTACCATTTTATATCAGTTGATGATATAATTCTGTTAAATATATCCTACCGTACTTGCATTTCACTTTTGTGCTACTAGTTTTTGCTTTACAGATCTTGAGATTCCTTTATTATTCACATACACATACAGATTGTCATGTCCTCCTTATGAACTGACTCTTACCACTATACAGTGTACAATCTTACCTCAAAAAATACTCTTTGATATTATATATCAACAATCAAGCAGTGGAAAATTTGATTGAATTTAAAACTGAGTCATAGAGTCAACAACAACAGTTATGTACTCTGTCTTGAAGACTGCTCCACCTAATGCTAGAAGAACATTCTGAACTCCTCAAGCCACTTGTTACATCATTGATCCTCTGTGTCCCTGGTTTCCACATCCTGGGACATAGAGGGCCAGCTATGTGATGCCATTTAATATGAGGGAGGGCCCTGGAACCATGCCCCTGAGAATGCTGAGGGATGGCGGTATATTGTTTCTTTTTCATCCGTTTAGTTCGAACTCGCCAGTGTCTTATATTGTTTCTTCTCCACAGTATTGTAACTCGGCCGTGCTTTTTTTTTTTTCATTCTTACATTCTCTGCCTTCTCTGGAGCATTTAGTCAATTACTTTTTTAAATTGAGGTATAATTAATATACAATGTAAGTTCCAGGTATACAACATGGTGAGTCACAATTTTTAAAGGGTATGTTCCATTTACAGTTAAAAAATATGCCTGTATTCCTTACGTTGTACTCTATGTCCTTATAGCTTATTTATTTTATACATAGTATTTTGTATCTCTGAATCCCCTACCCCCAGTCTGTCCCTTGCCCCACTGGCAACCACTAGTTTGTTCTCTGTATTTGTGAATTTGTTCTTTTTGTTATCCCCTGCAGGAGGGTAGGTTACATTAGTCTTACACTTAAGATTCTACAAATATATGTGAGATCTTACTATATTTGCATTTCTTTGACTTACTCCACTCATCATAATTATCCTTCAAGTGCATCCATGTTAGTAAAAATGGCAAAATTTCATTATTTTTCATGACTGTAGTATTCCATTATATATATATCTAACATCTTCTTTATCCATTCATCTGTTGATGGGCACTCAGGTTACTTCCATGTCTAGGCAATTGCAAATAATGCTGCTGAACAATGGGTGCAAATGTCTTTTTGAATTAGTAGTTGGTTTGTTTTTTTGTTTTTTGGATATGTTACCTGGAGTGAAATCACTGGGTCCATATAATAGTTATTTTGGGGGCATTTAAGAAGCTGGCACACTGTTTCCCACAGGGGTTGCACCAATTCACATTCTCACCAACAGTGTAGGAGTGTTCTTTTTGATGATAGCCATTCTGATGGGTGTGAGATGATGCTGCATTGTGGTTTTGATTTGCATTTTGCAGATGATTCATGATTTTGAACGTCTCTTCAAATTTCATGATTTTTGAGCATACAGGCCACCTGTATGTCTTCTTTGGAAAAATATATATTCAGGTCATTTGCCCATTTGTTAATCAATTTGTTTTTCTTGAATTGTATGAGCTATTGATATGTTGGGTATTACTCTTTATTGATCATGTAATTTTCAAATATATTCGACCAGCCAGTAAGTTGTCATGTCGTTTTTTCAATGGTTCATTTGCTGGCTGTGGAAAAGTGTTTAAGCTTAATTAAGTCTAATTTGTTCATTTTTGCTCTTATTTCCTTTGCTTTAGGAAACATATGGAAAAAGATTGGTATGATTTATGTCAAAGATTATTCCAGCTATGTTTTCATGTAGGTCTTTTATGGTTGCTGGTCTTATATTTAGGTCTTTAATCCATTTTATTTTTGTATATGATGTTAAAGAGTGTTGAAATTTCATTCTTTTACAAGTAGCTATACAGTTTTCCCAGAAATACTTATTAAAGAGGCTTTCTTTTCTCCATTGTATAGTATTGCCTATCAAATTCTCCCAGAAACACTTATCAAAGAGACTGTCTTTTCTCCATTGTATATTCTTGCCTCCTTTGTCATAGATTAATTGACCATATGTGTGTGAGTTTATTTCTGGGCTCCCTATCCTGTTCCATTGATCTATATGCCTGTTTTTGTGCCAGTATCATACCATTCTGATTACTGTAGCTTTGTATTATATTCTGAGGCCAGGAAGATGATTCTTTAATCTCTGTTCTTCTTTCTCAAGATTGTTTTGGCTATTCAGGTTCTTTTGTGCTTCCATGCAAATTTTAAAAGTATTCTAGTCCTGTGAAAAATGTCATTGGTATTTTGATAGGGATTGCATTTAGTCTGTGAATGGCCTTGGGTAATATAGTCATTTTAACAATATTGATTCTTCCAATCCAAATACATGATATACCTTTCCATCCCTTTGTGTTGTCCTCAGTTTCTTTTATCAGTGTTTTGTAGTTTTCCAAGCAAGTATTCTACGTCCTTAGATAGATTTATTCCTGGGTATTATAGTCTTTTTGGTGCAGTGGTAGATGGCAAATGGTGTATAAAAATGCAACACATTTCTACATATTAATTTTGTATCCAGCAACTCTAATGAATTTATTGACTAGCTTTAGTAGTTTTCTAGTGGCATCTTTAGGATTTTTTATGTATAGTATCACACCATCTGCCAACAATGATAGTTTTACGTTTTCCTTTCCAATTTTGTTTCTTTTTATTTGTTTTCCTTGTCTGAGTGCTCTGGCTAGAACTTCTAAGACTATGTTGAATAAAATTTTGAGAGTGGGCATCTTTGTATTGTTCCTGATCTTAGAGGAAATTCTTTCATCTTTTCACTGCTGAGATGTTAGCCATGGGCTTGTCATATATGACCTGTTAGGTTAGGTATGTTCCCTCTATGCCCACTTTCTCAAGAGTTTTTATCATAAATGGATGTTGAGTTTTGTCAAAAGACTTTTTCTGTTGAGATGATAAGATTTTCATTATTCAGTTTGTTAATGTGGTATATCACATTGATTGATTTGTGAATATTGAAAAACCCTTGCATCCCAGAGATAAATTCCACTTGATCATGATGTATGATCCATGTAGTTTTGGATTTAGTTTGCTAACATCTTGTTGAAGAAATTTGCATCTATGTTCACCAGTGATATTGAAATGTAATATTCTTTTTTTGTGGTATCTATGTCTGATTTTAGTACCAGGGTGATGCTGGTCTTATAGAAGTAGTTAGGACGTATTCCTTCTGCTGAAATTTTTGGAATAGTTTCAGAAAGATAAGTGTTAACTTTGCTCTAAATGTTTGCTTAAATTCACCTGTGAAGCCATCTGGTCCATTATTTTTAGTTTGCTGCTCTGGACATTACAATATATATT
Source organism: Capricornis sumatraensis (assembly GCF_032405125.1). Classification (NCBI taxonomy): domain Eukaryota; kingdom Metazoa; phylum Chordata; class Mammalia; order Artiodactyla; family Bovidae; genus Capricornis; species Capricornis sumatraensis. The sequence goes on along the minus strand of NC_091073.1, from coordinate 39,042,575 downwards.
CTTAACTTCTCAAAGTGCATGGAGTCATATGTCCCTAATTATTCTGTGTCAGTAATTTAGAATTTCCCTGCTTATTGTGAATTTTATAGAGACTCTTATATTCTAAATTGGTTAAACTCTAACTTCAAGCTCTCTTTTCAGCTGCAGGCCAAATCTCAGTTAAATTCATTTTCCTCTAAGTGTACTACTTTGAACAGACCACACACATAGATGATTCAGAAGGCAATAAAAATCTTTAGTAGTCATTAAACACAGAATTTGGGGTTCCCCTCCTTGGGCTTGTTCATTTAAAGGATTCCCAGCCATTTCATTTGATAGGACTTCTCTAGTGGCTCAGATAGTAAGGAATCTGCCTGCAATGCAGGAGGCATGGCTTCAATCCCTGGGTTGGGAAGATCTCCTGGAGAAGGAAATGGCAACTCACTCCAGTATTCTTGCCTGGAGAACCCCATGAACAGAGGAGCCTGGCATGCTACAGTCCGTGGGTCACAAAGAGTCGACATGACTGAGTGACTATCACTTTCACTTTAAGACTACCATAAACTTTTTCTCCAGTTCCTCATACCGCCCCACACCATCAAATCATGGTTTACCTGCATTTTAATTACACACAAGTGTGTAACTCAACAAAGACTGATCTTTTTCCAAGTTTTAACTTCTCTCCAAAATCTTCATATCTTTATTCAGCCTCTAGAATCTCGATGTTGTTAATTTTGGCATGTTATCCGGATTTTATTATTTTCTCCAAGGAAAGGCCTCCTATTAGGAGCTTATTCTTACATTACTTTTTTGAAGTGTGCAATGCTGTTTTCTTTTACAGTGTCCCATTCTCTGGATTTGATTAATTGTCCCCTCGTGGTTCTTTAGAGTGGCAAAGAACTTACCTGCTAATGCAAGAGATGTAAAAAACTTGAGTTTGATCACTGGGCCAGGAAGATCCCCCAGAGGAGGCCCTGGAATCCCATGGACAGGGGAGCCTGGTGGGCTACAGTCCTTTGGGTCACAAAGAGTTGGGCACAACTGAAACTACTTAGCACACAGCACACATGGTTCTTTATTCCTCTATCTTTGGAGTTACTTAAATGGATATGTATTTAAAAGTTTCATTACTTTTAGCTTATTTTTTGGTAAGAATAATTTCTATGTTCTTCTTATTGTATCATACAGAGAATAAGTTCAGATGTATGTCTGTAAGGGATGCTATGATGATTAAGGTGGTCACTGCCAGATCTCTCTACTGCAAACCCCAAATTTTTCCTTGGTAAGACAGAAGTAATCTGCTGTGTTATATTTTGGCACTCTGCCATATTGTGTTTCCCATAACATCTCTTTGAACATTCTTGCCTGAATTGCTTAGTACAGTGGAAATGATAAAATGATGGTTTTCCTAATTATAGTTCACTAGTTGATGTGTACTGATAGATTTTTTTTTTTAATTTATAATGTGAGAAGTAGAGTTTTTAATTACAGGGGAAAGGTCTACTACAGAGAGCCCAAAAGTGAGCAGGTTCAAGAGCTAGTCTCAGGACATATTTATAAGGCCACTGGCAATGAATATAAGGAGTTTTAGACCATATGCTTAGCACAGAGAACAGACCGTGAGAGCAGTGTAAGGCTGCAAAATCAGCCTAGATATTTGAGCGAAGCCAATTGCCAGTTATTTAGATTTTAGACACTAATTTGCATTCTACATATCTAAGCCTGAAATTGTAATAAAAAGTCAATTCTTTTAAGAGTTTGAAAATTGTGATGAAGCAATACCAAATAAAACAAACATTGGACTGTTTTGGTAAGCATATGTCTAAACATCCTGTGTATTTTATTAAGTAAGCACAGATATTTTAGGCACTGCTAAGCAAAAAGAAAAAGAAAAAAAATTAAGAGAGAGAGATGAAGAAAATGTATTCTAATGGGCCTTAAAGTATGCCAGGGAAATCAAAGTAAATTGATATGATAAATTGTCTGTAATTTACTCTGTCTGTATATATATGTGTATTTGTGTTTAGAATGTCTCCATAATGGGAGACTTTTGGAGTCATCTAAATCACAATGCATTTGATATCTGATGGAGGCATTGAGTTATAACTGACTGAAAATTTCTCAAAAGACACTGTTCCAAGGGGGCAATCTGTCTTACCTTTAGGTAGTCTAGGTAGTCTAGCTCCTTGTATTATAGATATAAAATCTATTGCTCTGTACCATTAACATACTTATTCAGTTTCAAACAAACATATATTGAACACCTACTATATTATAGTGTGCTGATTCAAGTAATAGGTACTGTATATTATAAGAACAATTGCTATAAGAAGACAGCCCTTTACATATCTCATCTGTGAGGATTTCCATGCAGACAGTAACTTGCATAGAGATTCCATGGAAAACAATGAAGGCTTATTTAGTTTTCAAGAAAATATATATACATTTATTACTAATTATATTTATCACAATGTAGGAACTTCAGTGGAGTTGCTTTTATGGTGACTCTTTATCATAACCATTTATGTTTAAATTATTTTAATTTTCATAACATAGAAATCAGTAGAAAGAATGAATTCCCTTTTATCCTTGATTCTTTGTCTACCAGTTAAAAGCGAAATTAAGGCTCTAATATAATATTTACATTATTTAAACCAAATATATACTTATATTCATTGAATATCGATATATAAAGATACAACAGCAATGCCAAGCTTCAGTAAGGACTACAATTATTAGCACTCTTGCCTTCTGCAGCAGTACTGAGTGCTGGCTGGCTGCGTATACTTCTCCATTGTTGAATGACCTCCCACTGCCTTTAATTTGTATGTTGTTCTGACAGCTTTAATCAACCATAAAACATTACCAGCAGAAAACAGACTAAAACCTTCAGATGGTTTGCCTGAGTATTCAATATTGTCATAAACATTAAGCTTTGTTTTTCATGTTCACTCTTCCCCTACATCAACCCCAGTTATACTTTTCAAATAAAATTGAGCTACACAAGACAAAGCTGGGTAGAACATGATTAATTAACATCCATTTCCTCCAACAATAAGATCTTCCTCTTCAGAAAGGGAAAGCATGTGGGAAATATTCCCGCTGAACAAATTAGGTGGGGGAACCTCTCTCATTAAATAGGAAGGTATATAAATTTAGCACTCAGTATTCAAATAGAAAATACATACCTGTTGGTATATTGACTACTCCCAATTGAAATATTATACAAAAGCAATAGGACTAAAAGATCAGGCAAGAATTCCATTATGCTTCACTTCCATTAAATCAGACAGTTAAGTGTGCTTGACAAAGGTGCATTTGTGTGGGCTCTATCTCCACATACCAGGTAGCTAACTGTCATGAGCAGCTTAAAGAAGTCTGACACACTGAAACCACTATGCCCCAGAAGAGTGCTGGGATCCTTTTCTTTAGCCATTGAATATTAAGAAGCTTCATTCATTGGTAGCAGTGCACACCGGAGACAGTTCACACTTGCAGCTCTGCAGAGAATGGCATTCCAAAAGTCTGCTTTTCTGCTGATAGCTCTGATTGTCTTTGGTGTTGGATATGCAAACAGAGGAGTGGCATACACAGCTAGGAAGTGTTCAGAGTCAGACCCCACAGGCAGACGGGAAACAGAAGCAAGGACACTTGTTGCTTCAGTGATTTGAGAGAGGGCTACAGCCACATGTCTATTTGTGTGAGACGCATAAAACCCCTTCAGGTGCTTAAGCTTCAATAAACCCAGACCTCTCCAGTTATCTTTGTGTCACAGACATTGAACACAATGCCCGGCTCAGTAATGGTTGTTTTTTTTTTTTTTTTTTAAACTCTTATTGAGACTTCCCATCACCATTAGTACCTTATTTAATTTAGAAACTGAGCATAATATCTGAATTACTTTCAGATATATAGAGAAATTTTTTTTAATCTCATTTATGTTACTTAATATAGAGTATTTCACTTTATTTGGGTAAACATAACTGCAAGGTTATGAAAAAAATTCATAACAGTTGAAATAGAGCTTTCACCACATCAGTGAAGGAAAGGCTGACAAAAGAATGAGGGGCTACTTTCAGTACTAGAGATTTTGATGATGAATATTTACTAAATCGGCTCTTTTTTTAACCCTCAATTTAGGTTATCATTATCGGTCCAGTTTATATAGGTTTCTATCTTATACTTTGTCAACTACATAAACAGGAGAGATATGTATAATTACAAGTAAAACACAGAAGTTATGAAATTCTTTTTATCCCTTTGTTTTAAACTTCCCTCCAAATATATTTTATTTATTTTTTTATAAATCTATATAGTTTTATTAAGACAAAAAGCTGACAGTGTTGATATGAAGTTTACATTTAAACAAAAGTTTTCACAAAAACCTAACACACGCCTAAAAATTACAATGGAGTTCTAGATGCAGATCAAGACGATGTCAACAACGGATGCATCTCATGACTCAAGACAGCGTTTTGGATTTTAGTTAATTCTTAGGATTAAAAAAATTGTTTTAAAGTGAACCACTGCCCCAGTATGAAAATTTATCTTCTCCTGAGACCAGGGCTTTTGAAATCATTCAACTCTTGAACTTGTGCTGTCAGTGACTGAACCCTGCCACCAGTGGTTTCAAAGTTCAAAAAACAGAGGCTCCAAGAGTTTTCCACCCTATGAGCACCGGCCCTTGTCTTTCCCTACTCACTTACCTCCTATACCACTCTCTGCCCTTCCCTAAATACTTCACCAGTGGCTTGGATGGAGAAGCTGATATTTGTAACTTCACAATAGGAAAAGAAAGGGTCTTCTTGTCAGTTTCATGAGTAGCACCTCTAAGACAGAATGATCTGCCTGTGTATACACTCCAACAAGACTTTTCCTCCTCAACCAGTTTCCATCTCCCAAATGGCAGCTTTGGTAGCTTTTTATTCCTTTGTTGGGAACAGCATTAAGCTCAGGCAGGGGAATACCTTGGCTTCTAAGTTTCAGGCATTCACAGCTTTTAAACAGTCTCTCACAGTCCTCATTTAGGTTGCCAATGACCTTTTTTGAAAGGATACAATATTCTGGACACTGAACCCAATCATCATTAGTTGTTCTTTCCTTCGTTTCACCGTTTCCCCAAATTTTAACAAAAATGATCCTAACCCATCTCCCTTCTTTCCCACCCCACCCCACCCACCCCACCCACCCCAAATAATACACCAGTAATAGCCAAAAGCTACACACATGCTGCGCTGTAAAAATGCAGAGTTAACCCTATCGGGAAGAAGGCTGTGCGGTTGTGGAGATGCTCTTTGAAGATCTACAGTGTCTCTTGCTCTCCCACATCCCATTCTACGTTTTGTCCTTCATAGAAGGCCCTTTGCTTTTTTTTTTCAAAAAGTTCAGAACGGGTTGCCTTGAAACACTGACCCTCCTTCCCCTCCACCGGGATGGGTGTGCAAACTGTACAGCATGGAGCGGCTTTGAAGCCCTGGGCTGCTGTAGGGCACAGAAACTATACTGGCTCTTCAAAGGACATCTTCTCAAGCCACCTTCATGGTGTCAAGACAAGGAAAACTCCTTCTTTCCCCACTTGAAACCCACAGTCAGATGTGACAGGGGCTGGTATTCAAGAAAGTTAATTCTTATCATCTTTTTTGTCATCATCCTCTGAGGGGTAAGAATCCCACGTCAGCCTTTCCTCATAGAAGGATATGACAACCTGCGGGCACTTGACATTGGCTTCCTTGGCAGGGACCAGATCAGCCTCATCAGAGTTCTTCCATTTCATTAGGAACATGAGTTCTCCACTGGAGTCCGTAGCTCCAATAATCTGCTCTGGTTCCAAACCCCTGGCAAAGCCTCGTGGCTTTTCTGACTCTTCTTTCTTCTTCTTTGGTTTGCTCTCCTCCCCCTTATCTTCCGAATCAGAATCAGCTTTGCGCTTGCCTCCCTCTGATTTATCTGTCTCGTGTGCTGTTTTCTGTGACTGCAGAAACTCAGCAATGAGATCAGGGCAATCCAGGTTCTCTTCTGGTTCCCATGTGTTATCCTCATCTGAGAAGCCCTTCCACTTTAGGAGATACTCCACTTTGCCCTTTACCACTCGACGGTCTAGAACTTTTTCCACCACATATTCTTCTTCCTCTTCTTCTAGCACCTCCTCCACTTTCTTCTTGTTTTGTGTTTTCCCCATAGTGCCCGCCAGCTTTCTGGTATAAAGGATGACGCCGCAGCGCCCACAAGCCCGAGAGGAGTCGGTGCCGCGCTACTGGCGGGTCTTGTCCGGCCGGCCGGGGGAGTGGCGACCAGAAAAGCAACGAGCCGGGTGACCACTGTCGAGCCCCCTCACTGAAGCGGCGTACCGCAGGCCCCTGCCAACGGCCCTCCCCTCCAAATATATTTTAAACCATATTTTCTAATAAGATGTACATCAGTTCTGCTTCTCACCCATTCCTAATCAATTCTCTCATTTTCAAGTCTAATCTTTCTAAAATTTTTAGAAAGAAAATAACAAATAAAAACATAAAAGTCACCTAAAACATTCCCTATAAAAGTGTGGGTTGATAAATTTATAGTATACATTTAATAAGTCAGTCAATGTTAATAAGTCAATGTATGGTTAATAGTGTAATCCACATAACATGTGCACTATAGATCTCATATAATGCTATCCTATATTTTCTGTTTGATAGGTGACATTTTTCATTTGAAAATATGTCCTGAACATTACCTCATGTCACTAAATATCCTACAAAAAAACATCAATACCATTTATTATATTAATATACCTATACCTAATTTCACATAACCAGTGAACTAAGTGAAAGTTAGATGGAACATTAAAGGGTTAAAAGAAGACTTTCAGGGGGAAAAAAAGCACAAACCCTCCCAGACTGGCTACAGTCTTGTCATAAGCAGCACAAAAGCTTAGGGTTGCTCTAGATCCAGATTCCATTTCCTATTTTGAATCAGGAGTTTTTAGAAACTTTCTGCTTTGGTCAGGTGAGTTTGAATGACTTCTCTCAGAGTTGATTACAAATTTCTAAATACCACTCTCACCTATGGTTACCATGTCTGCTTCCCTATTAACCTAAAATAATTTAAAGAAAAAACAATTCAAGCATTGCTGTTTTGTATCACCAGAATAACTAAAGCATTTTATAGTATATAGAGTTTTACCTTAGCTCTCAAATTTATCATCTTTTACTGATTATGGAGGAACATTTAAAAGAAGAATTGAACCCTGCTTAAACCGTCAGCCACTTAGTAACTCATATTTTTTCATTATTTATAAAAAATTTAAGTAGATGGTAAATGTTTAAAATAGTGTTCTCCATCTGATTCAAATTGCAATTTTTATTGGATAAACTTTTCCAATTATAATTTTGGTGTATTTAACTTTATTTTTTCACTATAAATCAATTTTCGTAAAGCTTTGGGTATTAGATGTGCTCATACCTGCAATAATCATGCTTTTTTATCTTTATGTCTCATCAGTGGATCTCAAGATGCATCAGCTATTTCTAACATTTGCCATCTCTACTAGACCCACATTTAAGACTGGATTTATATGTATCCCAATACTTGTGGACCTTTTATATTCTTTGGCTTTAACTCCCAGTATGCAGTCATGAGAACTGGAAGAAAAATCATGGGACAAGTGGAAATGGTCTCTAACCACTTAATCTTTCTTGATGCAATGAATCCATGTAATCTTTCCTGGAGCAGTGAATCCATATGAGGACACTGATATACTAAGTTATCATGGTACTATTCCTGAGAGACTAATTTGTAACGGTATTCTTTTGAAAGGAATACAAAATAACTAAATTTAAATTTGAGTGCCAGCTAAAAATAAATTGAATGTCTGTGTCTCAGCACTTAGAAGCTCCCTAATGGGCTTTAAACCACTATCCACTATTATTGAGGGATGACTTCCAATTTATAAGGCAGACACTTTTGTCATTAAAAAGAAAAAGAAAAACCTCTACTACAGAAATACTGTTAAGTTGCATCCAAACAGAAATGTTATTGTGGGAATGTAAAACTTTATTTTGCCTCCAAAGTTTTCTCTAGTTTCAGTCTTGACTTTTTCTAAGACCAAATACCATTCTCTTGATCATTATAGTATTATAGCTGATTTTCTTCATCCTGTATCCAGACTCAGTTTGATCAGCACTACAGCCTCTAGCATCACAGGCTCTTTCTTACACAAGCTATTCCTTAATATAATAAGGAACCCTAAAATGCCTGGCTCTATATTAAATCTATCATCCATTCCTTGTACAAAATGCTCCCCTCTGCTCCTGGTCCTATTTTATGAAGAAATTGTGGAGAAATGCAAAACTGTAACAAAATTTGTGATTTTTTTTTCTTCCAGCCATAGCAGATTAATTTGAGTAAGACTAACTCTTTCCCCAAAACTGGAAAATCTGGACAATATGCAAAATAAAACATATGTCTTTAATAGTATTGAAGTAGGAAGACTTGAATGGTCATGATCCTACCAAGATGAAATGCCCCCAAATGTGAGTAATGCATTCAATACTGCATTTCCTCTAAAAAGATAAGTGTCTTAACCACAGCACTACAGACATATTAAATCAGATAATTATTTGTTAAGGGGTGTTGTCCTGTGCATTACAGGAAGCTTTACAACATCCTTAGTCTCTATGAGCTGGATGCAAGTAACACCATGATAGTGTGAAAACCAAATATGTCTGTTGACATCACCAAATGTCCTGAATGAGGGGGACCAAATTTCCCCCAGTTGGGAACTACTGCCATAGAGCATTCAGTGAATCAAGAGCAGCATCTGTTAACCTGGAAAGAACATTCAGGAGCTTTTAAGAGCTGGGGCACAAACTGTGCTAATCAGGGCATTCAAAATGAGCTCTCAGGTTAAATTCCTAAAGGACAGCCACATAGCAGTATGAGTGAGCCAGAAATAGTTAAGTCCTGATTTTGGCCAACTTTGAAACAGCACAACCAATGACTGGATTAAAATTATCTACTTTGGCTCTAACTGCCTTGAAAAGGCAAAATTAATCATCTCTGAAAGAAAAGATCAGCCAAGTCCTCAAATTATGTGAACAAATTCTTTTATACATATATGACATGTAGTCTCATTAAAGTCATAAATGATTGACCAAAATCAAGAGGAAAAACAAGTCAACTGAAATAAATTCATGGAATAGGCATTGACATAACAGATAAAGGTTAAAATAACAGGTACAAGAAATTAAAAAATTATAAAATGGATTAATTAGGACAGAACAAATAATAAAATAATAGAATTAAATTTATAGTCTAAAACTAAAAACTGAAATAAAGAATGTAATATATGGGTTTGAAAACAGATTAGACAGTATGGAAGAAACTCCTATTAAACTGTAATATAGGTCAAAAAAATACAAACAGGCACAGAGAGAGAAAAGATTTAAAAATTCAGTAAAGAGTAAATGGTGTACAGTTATAGCAAAAGAAGCTGAATATATGCATGATTAGAGGATAAAAAGCAGAGGAGAGAGATTGTGGCAGAAATAGTACCTTAGAATTTTCTAAATTTGATAAAAACATGAACCCATACATTTTTAAAAATTTTGATGAACATACATAGGAAGAAAGATATACCTAGGTACATCATAGAGCATTGCTGAAAAAAACCAAAGACAAAAAGAAACTTTAAAAGTAACCAAGAAAATGAGACATTTTTAAAATAGAGTAATAAAACAGGCAACTAACTTTCCAACTTATACTGGAGGCTAGAAGGTCATGGAGTACTATTTTCTGCCAACCTCAGACTCTCTATACAGTGAAAATGTCCTTCAAAAATACAGACAAAAACTTATTACACTGAAAAAAAGTAAAGAATTTATCATCAGTATAACTACACAAGAAATAGTACTTAATGAAAAGTGCTCTAATGAAAAGCAAAAGAAAAGTGATCCTAGAAAGAAGTATAAAAACTCAGGAACAGAGTAAAAACAGCTAAATACAGATGAATATAATTACACACACAATGATAATAATCAACTGCAGAGTTTAAAATGTACTAGAAATTAAAATACATGGCATACATACAACAGTACAACAGTGTCAAAATTCAACAGTGTTTGAAAAAGGCAGGAGGGAAGTACATATAAGTGTGGTGAGTGTTGCAGCTTCTTTAGGAAATGTAAAAGTTTTCATTCATATTACATGCACTTATTATTCTATAGAGGTATCACTAAAAACAGTAGCAGAATGTATTGCTAACAAGTTAGTAGAGCAGGAAAATGGGAAAGCAGTAGTTCGCCAAAAAGAAGACAAGAAGAGAAAATATAAATGTACATTGAAAAGAGAAATGAGAAAGAGTAAGATGGTAGATATAGTTAAATATATCAAGATTCACAGTAAATATATGCTAACCTTTTTATTATTAAAAAAAAAACACTATGTGAACTATTCTACTGGATAATTGCATACTGCAGATAGGTATAAATTCTTCAGATAAGCTGTGACATAGGCAATATATATACTGTAATATTCTTTTTAATAATACCCTAAAGAGATCTCATTATGCACACAGATGTGTTTTCTCCCCATTCCAATCTAACACATTCTTGAAAGATATACCTAAAATGCTTTAACTATCATAAATGAGAGCAGTGTTTTATATAACCCGGCATAAAATGACACCATCCTGGCCTAAAATTATGTTTTACTACCATCCCTACCTCTTTCTCAAAATTTATTCTCTCTTAAGTTCATTCACAGGTGCTCCAGTTGTCAACACTGTTAACAAGATGTATCCAGCCTATTTCTTCTTTCTTTATATTTTACATTTATTAAATATCCATATATGGAAAAATAATACCAATATTAGGATCCACCTCAGATCTAATAAATCAGAATCTCCAGTGCTGGTACTAAAGCTTTGGCATTTTTATGCTTATCAGCTATTTTCAAAGGGATAATGATTTTATAGGTTAACATTTTTGTAGATATTTCCTAAGGCTTATGTAAATATTCATTTTATGTACGTTATAATGCAATAAAACGTTTTACAAAATCAAAACTTCCCCATATGATCCTAGTGCACAGCTATACTGAATAACTGCTAAAGTAAACAGGGAAAAAAGAATGTAGTCAAGAAAGATTTCAGTGGTGAATATATGAAGTTAGATAAAGGGTTTAGTTTCCACTGAGTTTCAAGGATCTTAAAAACATAAAAATAAATATGCCTGGAAGATAGTTGGAGTTAAGAATGGTCTTTGAAAGTCAGTGGTTAAGTTCCAAGATACACATTTGGAAGTTTTCAAGTTTCAATTGGATAATGTCTTCCAAATTGTTGGTGTAGCAAGAGAATAGCAGATGTTTTAGGATAAAACCCTGGAGCACTACCAATATCAATGGCCTGGAAAAGAAGATTGAACCAGAGAGAATATGAGGAACATGAAAAGAGAAGGGAATCAGAAACTTCAGATGCATCAAGAAAATGTTAAAGATAGTTTTAGAGGAAGAAACTAAATGCCTGTGTCAAAAGATGTTGAGGGATCCAAAAGGAAGAAAAGTTAGAAAAGATCACTGAATTTTTCTGAGAGAATATCACATAAAAGTATAAACGTAAGTGGTTTTGTAATATGAAAGTGAAAGAAGCCAAAATGTAAAGGATTCTGAAAGAAGTCATCAGCTAGTGAATCTGTTGTATATGAGGCAATTGATTAAAGAAATTAGATATTACACATTTTAGGAAAGAAATAAAATTAATAGAGATGCAAAATGATAATACAGTCAGGAAGAGTTTTGAAGACCAGTGAACTCTTACAGAAGTCTTAGAATTATATGCCAAATATATTTTGTGGCTAATATATAATAGAGCAAATGGTAACTGCTTGATGTATATTAATGAATAATTATTATGATGCTGGATATGAATATAAAAACCTTATACATAGGTTTCTATTATAGAGTGGATATTTGGTTTGTACAGCAGAGAACATGAATACCCTTTAAATAGGATTATCAAGATTTTATTACTGTACACACAAATTTTTATTCAGGAAAAATTCAAAAAAGCTCTTCTGACAAAGTTGGTAATATTTTATAAATGGTATTTCATTCATTTTTATAAGCTTTCATCAGTAGAAGTACATTGGTCTTTCTTCATAGGCCAGTTCCTACTTCCTACTGAGTAGTCAGTTCTAAACACAGAATCATATTGCTGGGAGTTTGATGGTAGCCTTTGAAACTACAAGTCATAAAGGAATTGCAAGTCCCAGTGACTTCAGCAAAGATTTGAAAAGTGGTGCAATGTCACAGTTAACAGCCTTTATTTAAAAAAAAAAATAAAAGAAAGTTTCCCCAACTTACTGAATGATGACAAATCAACATTCAAACCCTTCCTTTTAAAAATTACTCTCTTTACTTTCATGAGATTAAGGTGTCATTAATTATTTCTCAAGAAAGTTTATATAGGTCATATCTTGTTTATCTTACATCCATTAAATTCAAACTTCCAGTGTCCAAAAATTTTTAGGTTTTTGGGTCTGTTCAACAGAAGGAAATGTGTGTGTATTCAGGAAAGTTGAGAATTTTGTTTTAAGTGTTGTCATTTCTTAACAACTCACTAGTCTGGTTTATGTCCTCAATGATACATTGACATGAAAGAAAATTAAAACTTAAAGGGGTGATATCAATTCCCATTTGAAACACCAAATTACATTTCAACTCAGTGTGTACTATAGTTAATCAAGATCTCCAAGAATTCTTAAAATCCTAGATGAGAAATAGAAATGAAAATTAAATTACCAAGTTACTCACAAAAATTAACACAGCAATGTTGTTATTGTTCATCTTCATTATTTTTTTTCTTGGATGCTTGGTTGGTTAGCTTGTTTTCTCAGCTTCATTGAGATATAATTGATATATAATATTGTATAAGTTCACGGTATACAGTGCATTCTTTGGGTATACTTATATATTGCAAAATGATTATTACCTCTAGCATTAGCTAACACCTCTGTCATGTCACTAGTTGGCATTGTTTGTGATGAAAACAATTTAAGATCTACTCAACAATTTTCACATATGTGCTGTGTTTAGTCGCTCAGTCATGTCCAACTCTTTGTGACCCCATGGACAGCAGCCTGCCAGGCTCCATGGGAATTCTCTAGGCAAGAATACTGGAGTAGGTTGCCATGCCCTCCTCCAGGGAATCTTCCCAGCCCAGGGATTGAACCCAAGTCTCCTGCATTGCAGATGGGTTCTTTATTGACAGAGCCACCAGGGAAGATCTCTTTCATATATGTAGTACAGTATTATTTACTATAATTCCATGTTGTCATTAGAGCCCTAGAACTTATTCATCTTATAACTGCACATTTGAAACCTTTGACCAACATCTCCCTACTTCCTAGAACCCCCAGCCTTTGAAAAACAGTGTTCTTTTCTGTTTCTAGGAGCTTGGCTTTTTTATACTCCACATGTAAGTGATATAACATAATGCCCTCAAGGTCCATACGTGTATGGAAATGACAGGATTTCCTTATTTCTCATGTTGTTGTTTGTTGTTTAGTCTCTATGTACAACTTAGGACCCCATGGACTGTAGCCCACCAGGCTCCTCTGGCCATGGGCTTTTTCATGCAAGAATACTGGAGTGGGTTGCCATTTACTTCTCTAGGAGATCTGCCTGACCCAGAGACTAAACCGGCATCTCCTGCATTGCAGGTGGATTCTTTACCATCTGAGCCACTGGGGAAGCCCTGCTGCTGCTAAGTCACTTCAGTCGTGTCCAACTCTGTGCGACCCTGTGGACAGTAGCCCAGCAGGCTCCCCTGTCCCTGGGATTCTCCAGGCAAGAACACTGGAGCGGGTTGCCATTTCCTTCTCCAATGCATGAAAGTTAAAAGTGAAAGTGAAGTCACTCAGCCATGTCCAACTTTTAGCAGCCCCATGGACTGCAGCCTGCCAGGCTCCTCCATCCATGGGATTTTCCAGGCAAGAGTACTGGAGTGGGATGCCATTGCCTTCTCCATGGGAGGCCCTAGAGATGGCTTATTGTTGTTTAGTCACTAAGTCATACCTGACTCTTTACGAGCCAATGGACTGTTGCCTGCCAGGCTTCTCTGTCCATGGGACTTCCCAGGCAAAAATACTGACGTGGGTTGCCATTTCCTTCTCTATGACTGGATAATATTCCATATATATATATATATATATATATATATATATATATATATAGAGAGAGAGAGAGAGAGAGAGAGAGAGAGAGGGAAAGACAGAGAGAAACATCATTTTGATCCATTTATCAGTTGATGGACACTTAGGTGGTTAAATCTTGGCTATTGGGAATAATTCTGCAGATAATATGGAGGGGCAGAGATCTCTTCTAGATCCTACTTTCAATTTGTTGGATATATACCAGAAATGGAATCACTAGATCATATGGTGGTGGTTTAGTCGCTAAGTCCTATCTGACTCTTGTGACCTGATGGACTGTAGCCTCCCAGGCTCCTGTGTCCATGGGATTTCCAGGGCAAGAATACTGGAGTGGGTTGTCATTTCCTTCTCTAGGTGATCTTCCTGACCTAGGGACTGAACCCTGGTCTCCTGCATTGCAGGCAGGCTGTGTCCTGACGGAGCCACCACGGAAGTCCGTAAGATGAGAGGTAGATCATATGGTAGCTGTATTTTTAGTTCTTCAAGGAAACTTCAACTGTTTTCACAGTGGCTATACCAATTTACATTCCCAAAACCAGTGTATAAGGGTTCCCTTTTCTCCACAGCATCACTAACAATTATTTTGTCTTTTTGATAATAGCCACTCTCAACAGGTTCCAGGTGTTATCTCCTTGCGGTTGATCTGCATTTCTCTGATGATTAGCAATACTGAGCACATTTTGTGTACCTGCTGGCCATTTGTCTTTGGAGAATATCTATTCAGGCCCTCTGCTGGTTTTGTAATCAGACTGCTTTGAGTTGTATGGATAATTAATATATTTTTGATGTTAACCTTTTATCAGGTATATGATTTATAAATATTTCTCCCATTCTGCAGGTTGCCTTTTTATTTTATTGATTATTTCCTTTGCTGTGCTGAAGCCTTTTAGTTAGATGTTGTCCCACTTAGTAATTTTTGCTTTTCTTGCTTGTGCCTTTGGTAGCACATCCAAAGTATCCTTGCCAAGACCCATGTCAAGGAGCATCTTTTCAATATTTTCTTCCTCGAGTTTTAAAGTTCTAGGTCTTATGTCTAAGTCTTTAATTCACTTGAGTTAATATATGGGAGTGATACAATATCGGACTCCACCTGAATTATTCTGTGTATGATTATTCAGTTTTCCGAACACTATCTATTGATGAGACTATCCTTTTCCCTTTGAGTATTCTTGACTCATTTTCAAATGTTAGTTGAGTGTGTATTCAAGGGTTTATTGCTGGGTCCTCAGTTCCTTTTCATAGGCCATGTGTCTATTTTTTTAGTCAGGACCATACTGCCTTGATGACAATAACTGAAATATAGTTTTAAATCAGGAAATGTGCTTCTTCCAGCACATTTGTGCTTTCACAGAATTACTTTGGCTATTCAGGGTCTTTTGTGGTTCCATACCAATTATAGGATTGTTTTTTCTATTTCTGTGGGGAAAAAGTCATTGCAATTTTGGTAGGGGCTGCACTGAATCTGTAGATGGCTATGGATATGGTGTAACATTCTTTCAATCCAGGAACATGGGCATTTTCTATTTGTTTGTCTTTTTCAATTTCTTTCATCAGCCTCTTAGAGTTTCCAGGTACAGATCTTTCACCTATTTAGTTAAATTTATTAATAACTATTTTATTGTTTGGGTGCTATCATGACTAGAATTGTTTTATTTCCTTGTCAGATATTTTTGATTTTCATTTTGATTTCTTTGTTGACTCATGGTTTTCCAGTAGTGTGCAATTTAGTTTCCACATGCTTGTGAATTTTCTAGCTTTCCTACTGTTCCTGACTCCTAGTTTCATTCTGCTGTGGTTAGAAAAGATACTGGATATGATTTCAGCCTGCCTAAATTTGCAGAGGCTGTTTTTATGCCCTATGACATGCTCTATCCTAGAGTATATTGCTGTGTACGTCAGAAACGTCTGCATTCTGCAACTGCTGCATGGAGTATTCTAGGTCTGTTTAAACCACATGATGCCATCATGTCTTTATTAGTGTTTTTAAAAGTTACACAAGTATTTTTATGTAGGACAATTAAAAATATGTAAAATATAAGTAAGAAAACCTAACACTAATCTGGTCCCCATTTTTCAGATATAATTTATTTATATTTTTAAATACCCCTTAGTAATTTTTCTATGCATTGGAGTCACTTGTTATTAGATGTCTTCATTTGCTCTGTCATCAAAGATGCTTCTGATGCTTATCTATTCACTGGATACATTTCTATGTTAGAATCTGCCAACATATATCTAATTCCTTCTTTTCTTTGTCAATTGTCACATTTTACTCATTAATAACTCTGAATTGTCAAAAATAATAAATAATATTCCTAATTCATTTTCCTTAGATAATTCTCCTAAAACTAGAATTACCAGGTCAGTGAATGTACACATTTTTAATTCTGATTTTATTATCACCCTTCAGACATATTGCACCATTTCCCTTTCTATCTTATTATAGAAAGGCCTATTTCAGTATATTTTTGCCAAAATAGAGTGATTTCCCTAAAATCTTTTCTACTTGTATTAGCAAAAATATAGGAATATTGAATTTTTTCCATGATTTTAAAGAAAAATGTTTCCAATATGCAATAGCTATTTTTATTTCTTTTCTCATGTTTTTCTGAACATGTATACCAATAGGTTGTCTGGTAATCTTAGTTTTCCAGGATTTTAAAGTTCTTAATTTTCTGAAGTTGATAATGAAGAAGATTACATCAGAAGAAGCTAGAAAACACTAGTTTTAAAATGTTAAGCCTAGTAAAGAAGCAGCAAATGAACAATTTAATTGGAAATAAAATTTATGGTATAAATATTAAGTATTGGAAGCATGTGTCACCATCTCTTTTTTGGAGTGTTCTTAAAAATAGGAAATGGATAAGTGATTTTTGTCAAGGAGTAGAATAAGTGAATATTCAGTGTGTCCAACTTCCCAATGTCTATCAATCTATGCTGTCTCAAAGGCATTTGGGCATCTTTGCTGGTAATGTAATCAATCTAAGAAAGAATTTAAAAATAAAGTATTCTGATAGAATGTCCTTAGTACCTACACTGTAAGATATTTAAACTATTAGAGAAGTTAATTCACTTAGACTCTTCTGTGTGATGTCAAGTGGGCCTTAGAAAGCATCACTACAAACAAAGCTAGCGGAGGTGATGGAATTCCGAGTGAGCTATTTCAAATCCTGAAAGATGATGTGGTGAAAGTGCTGCACTCAATATGCCAGCAAATGTGGAAAACTCAGCAGTGGCCACAGGACTGGAAAAGGTCAGTTTTCATTCCAATCCCAAAGAAAGGCAATGCCAAAGAATGCTCAAACTACTGCACAATTGCACTCATCTCACACACAAGATGAGTAATGCTCAAAATTCTCCAAGCCAGCTTTCAGCAATACGTGAACTGTGAAATTCTAGATGTTCAAGCTGGTTTTAGAAAAGGCAGAGGAACCAGAGATCAAATTGTCAACATCCGCGGGATCATCGAAAAGGCAAGAGAGTTCCAAAATAACATCTATTTCTGCTTTATTGACTATGCCAAAGCCTTTGAATGTGCGGGTCAAAACAAACTGTGGAAAATTCTGAAAGAGATGGGAATACCAGACCACATGACCTGCCTCTTGAGAAACCTATATGCAGGTCAGGAAGCAAGTTAGAACTGGACATGGAACAACAGACTGGTTCCAAATAGGAAAAGGAGTATGTCAAGGCTGTATATTGTCACCCTGGTTATTTAACTTCTATCCAGAATACATCATGAGAAACGCTGGGCTGGAAGAAGCACAAGCTGGAATCAGGATTGCAGGGAGAAATATCAATAACCTCAGCTATGCAGATGACTCCACCCTTATGGCAGAAAGTGAAGAGGAACTAAAAAGCCTCTTGATGAAAGTGAAAGAGGAGAGTGAAAAAGTTGGCATAAAACTCAACATTCAGAAAACTAAGATCATGGCATCTGGTCCCATAACTTCATGGGAAATAGATGGAGAAACAGTGGAAACAGTGGCTGACTTTATTTTTTGGGGCTCCAAAATCACTGCAGATGGTGACTGCAGCTGTGAAATTAAAAGATGCTTACTCCTTGGAAGAAAAGTTATGACCAACCTAGAAGCATATTCAAAAGCAGAGACATTACTTTGCCAGCAAAAGTCCATCTAGTCAAGGCTATGGTTTTTCCTGTGGTCATGTATGGATGTGAGAGTTGGACTGTGATGAAAGCTGAGCGCCAAAGAATTGATGCTTTTGAACTGTGGTGTTGGAGAAGACTCTTGAGTATCCCTTGGCCTGCAAGGAGATCCAACCAGTCCATTCTAAAGGAGATCAGTCCTGGGTGTTCTTTGGAAGGAATGATGCTAAAGCTGAAACTCCAGTCCTTTGGCCACCTCATGCGAAGAGTTGACTCATTGGAAAAGACTCTGATGCTGGGAGGGATTGGGGGCAGGAGGAGAAAGGGACGACAGAGGATGAGATGGCTGGATGGCATCACTGACTCGATAGATGTGAGTCTGAGTGAACTCCGGGAGTTGGTGATGGACAGGGAGGCCTGGGGTGCTGCGATTCATGCGTTTGCAAAGAGTTGGACACGACTGAGCAACTGAACTGAACTGAGCTGATGTTCCTTTACTCCCTAGATTTATTCTTTTTAATTATAATTTCACAGATTTCTTGGGATAAAGAATCTTTGTCACAGAAATCTTGGGGCAAATATTATTTTTAAAATGATTCCTTGAACATACTATTTTTTTTTCCCTCATGGTGTTCTATCATTAATGCTCAAGACTCAGAATGTGTTTTCAACATTCATTATATATTTCTATATTATTTTTTAAGTAAATGTATGTTCTTGGGGGCTTTTTGCATATATGGAATTATTTACCTTCATATTATATGAACTTAGATTGATGTCCATTTAGTTATTATTTTTTTAATATATTCTACTTTCTTCATATCAGAATGTCACTATTGCCAATGGACATACATTTGTTGTCTCTAATCCCACTAATTCCTATCCTCTCCCTGCCTTTTTGTCTCTAATCAACTAATGATCTTGTTCTGGGTACTTGGAGCTTCCCTGGTGGCTCAGAGGGTAAAGTGTCTGCCTACAATGCGGGAGACCCGGGTTCAATCCCTGGGTCAGGAAGATCTCTTGGAGAAGGAAATGGCAAGCCACTCCAGTATTCTTGCCTGGAAAATCCCATGGATGGAGGAACCTGATAGGCTACAGTCCGTGGGGTCACAAAAAGTCGGACACGACTGAGAGACTTTACTTTCTTTCTGAGAACCTGAGAATATTAAAATTATAATATCCAAATAATAAGGGATATTATTAAATGTAAATTCAAAATATGACTACTATTAACTACCTGCCCTGAAGTATATTCAGCAGAACTATTTTTCAAGACTTAATTTAACAGATGATCTTACGGGGAAAATAGTTTTCATTTTAGAGTAAATTTAGTCTTCATACCCTAGGCTTTCTTAGTTTAGAATCCTCAAATTGAATTCATAGTAAATAAATATCTTGAAGGAACTGTATCAAAATGGCGATTGTTTCCATACAAACATTCCTAAAGCACTTTTCATTTATTCAAGCACCACAACCTACTTTGTAAGCAATTACCTAGCTTTTACAGTTGAACTAGTCCTTTCCACCTATGGAGAGTCAGTGCATGAAATTAATAAGCCCCACAGGCTACAGTCCATGGGGTCACAAAGAGTCGGACACGACTGAGCGACTTCAGTTTCTTTCTATAGTTCCACTTGGAGAAGAAAATGGCAACCCACTCCAGTGTTCTTGCCTGGAGAATCCCACAGACAAAGGGGCCTGGTGGGCTGCGGTCTATGGGGTTGCAAAAAGTCAGACACAACTAAGCAACTAACACACACACATACACACTGAGTTGTACTGAATTACATCTGTGTTCGTGCAACACATAATCTCTTCAAGTGCTTCTTTAAAATGGACCGGGGTACACATTACAGTTTTAAACATCCCTAAGCAAATATGCAATCACGCAACATGAATGAATAAAACAATACCATAACTATCATATATAAACAATAATTAATATTTAATTGCATTTGTTTCCTCTCTGCCTTCACACACATACACACACTATTTTAAGTTATGTTACATACACACATACAAGAATACATATGGTGCTAACAAATAGATGGCCAGATAAATAGATAGCTTACTACAAATTACAAAATCCTTTTTATACTTAAATCATCCCAAAGTTGGATAGTAGAAACCTCTTTTGTCATTTCAGTCAGTTCAGTCAGTTCAGTCGCTCAGTCATGTCCGACCCTTTGCAACCCCATGAATCGCAGCACGCCAGGCCTCCCTGTCCATCACCAACTCCTGGAGTTCACTCACACTTACGTCCATCGAGTCAGTGATGCCATCCAGCCATCTCATCCTCTGTCGCCCTCTTCTCCTCCTGCACCCAATCCCTCCCAGTGTCAGAGTTTTTTCCAGTGAGTCAACTCTTCACATGAGGTGGCCAAAGTATTGGAGCTTCAGCTTTAGTATAATTCCTTCCAAAGAATACCCAGGACTGATCGCCTTCAGAACGGACTGGTTGGATCTCCTTGCAGTCCAAGGGATTCTCAGGAGTCTTCTCCAACACCATAGTTCAAAAGCATCAATTCTTCGGCACTCAGCTTTCTTCACAGTCCAACTCTCACATCCATACATGACCACTGGAAAAACCATAGCCTTGACTAGATGGACCTTTGTTGACAAAGTAATGTCTCTGCTTTTGAATATGCTATCTAGTTTGGTCATAACTTTCCTTCCAAGGAGTAAGCGTCTTTTAATTTCATGGCTGCAGTCTCCATCTGAAGTGATTTTGGAGCCCAAAATATAATGTCTGACACTGTTTCCACTGTTTCCCATATATTTCCCATGAAGTGATAGGACCAGATGCTACGATCTTCGTTTTCTGAATGTTGAGCTTTAAGCCAACTTTTTCACTCTCCTCTTTCACTTTCATCAAGAGGCTTTTTAGCTCATCTTCACTTTCTGCCATAAGAGTGGTGTCATCTGCATATCTGAGATTATTGATATTTCTCCCAGCAAACTTGATTCCAGCTTGTGTTTCTTCCAGTCCAGCGTTTCTCATGATGTATTCTGCATAGAAGTTAAATAAGCAGAGTGACAATATACAGCCTTGACATACTCCTTTTCCTATTTGGAACCAGTTCTGTTGTTCCATGTCCAGTTTTAACTGTTGCTTTCTGACCTGCATATAGGTTTCTCAAGAGGCAGGTCAGGTGATCTGGTATTCCCATCTCTTTCAGAATTTTCCACAGTTTATTGTGATCCACAGAGTCAAAGGCTTTGGCATAGTCAATAAAGCAGAAATAGATGTTTTTCTGAACTCTCTTGCTTTTTCCATGATCCAGTGGATGTTGGCAATTTGATATCTGGTTCTTCTGCCTTTTCTAAAACCAGCTTGAACATCTGGAAGTTCACGGTTCATATATTGCTGAAACCTGGCTTGGAGAATTTTGAGCATTACTTTACTAGCGTGTGAGATGAGTGCAATTGTGCAGTACTTTGAGCTATCTTTGGCATTGCCTTTCTTTGGGATTGGTATGAAAACTGATCTTTTTGAGTCCTGTGGCCACTGCTGAGTTTTCCACATTTGCTGGCATATTGAGTGCAGCATTTTCACAGCATCATCTTTCAGGATTTGAAATAGCTCACTCGGAATTCCATCACCTCCACTAGCTTTGTTCGTAGTGATGCTTTCTAAGGCCCACTTGACTTCACATTCCAGGATGTCTGGCTCTAGGTGAGTGATCACACCATCGTGATTACCTTGGTCATGAAGATCTTTTTTGTACAATTCTTCTGTGTATTCTTGCCACCTCTTTTTAATATCTTCTGCTTCTGTTAGGTCCATACCATTTCTGTCCTTTATTGAGCCCATCTTTGCATGAAATGTTCTCTTGGTATCTCTAACGTTCTTGAAAAGATCTCTAGTCTTTCCCATTCTGTTGTTTTCCTCTATTTCTTTGCAATGATAGCTGAGGAAGGCTTTCTTATCTCTTCTTGCTATTCTTTGGAACTCTGCATTCAGATGCTTATATCTTTCCTTTTCTCCTTTGCTTTCCGCTTCTCTACTTTTCACAGCTATTTGTAAGGCCTTATTACAAAATGGCCCCAGATAGCCATTTTGCTTTTTTGCATTACTTTTCCATGGGGATAATCTTGATCTTTCTCTCCTGTACAATGTCACGAACCTCTGTCCATAGTTCATTAGGTACTTTATCTATCAGATCTAGTCCCTTAAATCTATTTCTCACTTCCATTGTATAATCATGAGGGATTTGATTTAGGTCATACCTGAATGGTCTAGTGGTTTTCCCTACTTTCTTCAATTTAAGTCTGAATTTGGCAATAAGGAGTTCATGATCTGAGCCACAGTCAGCTCCTGGTCTTGTTTTTGCTGACTGTATAGAGCTTCTCCATCTTTGGCTGCAAATAATATAATCAATCTGATATCAGTGATGTCCTACTGTAGAGTCTTCTCTTGTGTTGTTGGAAGAGGGTGTTTGCTATGATCACTGTGTTTTCTTGGCAAAACTCTATTAGCCTTTGCCCTGCTTCATTCCTCATTCCAAGGCCAAATTTGCCTGTTACTCCAGGTTTTTCTTGACTTCCTACTTTTGCATTCCAGTCCTCTATAATGAAAAGCACATCTTTTTTGGGTGTTAGTTCTAAAAGGTCTTGTAGGTCTTCATAGAACCATTCAACTTCAGCTTCTTCATCATTACTGGTTGGGGCATAGACTTGGATTACTGTGATATTCAATGGTTTGCCTTGGAAATGAACAGAGATCATTCTGTCGTTTTAGAGATTGCATCCGAGTACTGCATTTAGGACTCTTTTGTTGACCATGATGGCTACTCCATTTCTTCCAA
Source organism: Capricornis sumatraensis (assembly GCF_032405125.1). Lineage (NCBI taxonomy): Eukaryota > Metazoa > Chordata > Mammalia > Artiodactyla > Bovidae > Capricornis > Capricornis sumatraensis. Next base: position 39,019,491 of record NC_091073.1, on the reverse strand, counting down.
GGGATTCCTGCCTGCAGTAGTAGATATAATGGTCATCTGAGTTAAATTCACCCATTCCAGTCCATTTTAGTTCGCTGATTCCTAGAATGTTGATGTTCACTCTTGCCATCTCTTGTTTGACCACTTCCAATTTGCCTTGATTCATGGACCTGACATTCCAGGTTCCTATGCAATATTGCTTTTTACAGCATTGGACCTTGCTTCTATCACCAGTCACATCCACAGCTGGGTATTGTTTTTGCTTTGGCTCCATCCCTTCATTCTTTCTGGAGTTATTTCTCCACCAATCTCCAGTAGCATATTGGGCACCTACCGACCTGGGGAGTTCCTCTTTCAGTATCCCATCATTTTGCCTTTTCGTACTGTTTGCCTTCTATATTTTCTGCACCATAGTCACAATGATGCATTTCTGCAAGGAGTTATTTTCCTTTTAATAGAGAATGGCATTTCAAATCTGTTATACTTTACTTTGGTATCTACTATGTTGCTTCTGAATATCATTGCTTCTTGGCATTTTCAGTGGACAAAACCACATGGTTATGTTAGAATATTTATGTAATAAGTTTCAGTGCACAACACAGAATACTACTGCTAAAAAAAATTAATGAATGACAAGATTTCTCTGCAGTTTTCTTTTGTCTTTAGAATAAGTGTCACTAAGGCAGTAGTATAAGGGATCTGTTCTTCATCTATTTGGTTTATTGACAGTTTGACATAGAGTTTGGGATTTAGCCTTCTCACCAAGTTTCTTGAAGGTGTAAAATATTGATTTGCTTCTAAATGTGAAAAACTATGTAAGTATATACTCAGAAAAGTTTTGTTCTCAACTCCACACCTTATACTCAGTTCACTCATTCTTATACTCATGCTTATTTATAGTTAGTTTATATCAGTACGTCTTCGTAAATAAACATCTGATGATATGTGTATATATGTGTGTTTAAGTATGTACATGTATCTATATATTTTCCTAACTTCTTACACAACAAATAGAATGCCATCTATCTTACTTTTCTCTTCTAGTTTAACAATGTACATATACTTTCAAGTCCATAGAAATGTCCCTCACTGATTTTATAATACCATGGTATTTTGATGTGTACATTTTTAAAAATTTAAACTGTTTCTTAATCTGAACATTTGCCTTGTTCTATAACCAGTGCTACACTGGATAGCATCAGCATATCCCATCCCTCCACCCCCCGCCCCTTATTTTCAAAGGACTGTTTTAAGATTGGATCCCTAGAAGTTAATTTGCTAACGTAAAAAATCTATCTAGCATTTTGTGTTGATAGTTTCCCCCAGTAAATTTCATGACATTTTGCCTGCAGACCAGTAGACTGACAATGCCTTTCTCCTCAGCAAACTTGTAAGGGCAACAGAATTTGTTGTTGATGTTTTTGCATTTCAGATCTAAACAATGAGAACATTTTTAAATGTAGGTTTTAATTTGAAAACTTAAAAATTATGAATGTGTGTTTCCTAGTTTTAAGGGTATTTTTCCCATTTTCCTTGTTCCAACTGTTTTCTAATTTTTCTATCAGAATTTACTTTTCTGAAAGAGACGGAGGAAAGAGGGTCAGAAAGAGCCAACCTAAGGATTAAATTTATGAGGAAAAGATGCACATGTCTTCTGGTTTTAGTTTGGGTGGTGTATGTGTTTCTCCATGCCTAAGGTTTTCTTTTTTTTTTAACAGTCAAATTTATTCATCTAATATCACTTCTGAATCTTGAGATGTATTACTTAGGCTTCTCAATTCTGACATAAGATACTTAATAAATATTTACTACTTGTATGATTTCTTTTAAAATACTTACATATCTGACCTACTTGGAGTTTATCCTAGTGAAATGTAGGACATACAGGTTGAATTTTAGCTTTTTTAAAACATTACTCTCAAATTGTTTTCAAAATATTAACCAAAAACTCATTACATCGATGCCCCCCCCATGACTTAATTTATGATATACAGTACTTCCATAGGTACTTGGGTCCAATTTACTTTGGTACTAGTGGCCTTTCTGATTTTTCAGATATAAACAGCACACTGCTTTCATAAGAGAGGGTTTTTTTCTTTATTTAATGTCTAGTAGGGGCAGTCTTCCTCCACCTTGCTGATCTTTAGGGTTTTCTTGTCTACCATGTTTATTTTTTCCATATGACATTCCTAATAAACTTGTTTACATATAATGAAATTCTACTGGTAAATTTTTTGGGACCATGGTAAGTTTATATTTTACCTAGTATAGATCAAGGTCTTTACAGTAATGATTGATTTTATACTAAAAGATTGTGCTTCCTTCCATCTAAGATGACATTTGTGTCTTTCTGAAGAATTTAAATACTTTCCTTCTATAGGTTTTGTACATTTAATCTTAGGTATTATCTTTTATCTTAAACAAGACCTTCTCTGTGATTATTTTGTTTGAATGTATGAAGGTTTTTTGAATTTATTAAGTTTTAATACTCTGATAACTTACTAAAATGTTTGCATTGGGTTTTCCTTTTTTTAAAACTTCGTCTTGAGTTTTTAGTAAATACTATTATAAAACTCTCAAAATTAAGCACGTTTCTTCTTTTCCAATTCTTTTCCCTCAAATTATTTTTTCTTTCCTTATTGTTTGAGTAATTAATAACTATAAATCAGCCTTAAATATCAGTATAGATAGATAGTGGGCCTTTTTCTTATTTTGGTCTTACTGCTCTATTCCTTTCTACTATGTCAGATGTTGGTTTTGCAACTGAGGCATATAAATCTTATCAAGGTTAGGAAGTCACAATAATTTTTTTTTAATTTTATCAGTGTGTTGTTAACAGTGGAATTTTAAAGTTTTATCTCTGTAGTATAGATTGAATCATCCTTAAATTTCTATAATAAATTCTACTTGATCATCATATATTATTTTTAATGTACTTTTAGATTCTTCTGATATTATTTTATTCATGATTAAGTAGGACCAGTCTGTACTTTTTAAATCCCATATCTCTTACACTATTACAACTCTAGCATCCTTATATAAGGAACTAACAATCTTGACTGGTATAGTAGGTATAGTATTAATGTGTGTGTTACTAGCTCAGTCGTCTCCAGCTCTTTACAATCCCACAGACTGTAACCTGCTAGGCTTTTCTGTCCATGGGATCTTCCAGGCAAGAACACTGGACTGGATTGCCATTCCCTTCTCTAATAGTATTAATATATCCTCCTTAATCTCTTTAAGTGGCATTAGAATTGCTTTTGTATTTTTGGTAGATTTTTCAGTGAAATCAATCTAGGTCTTTATGTGGAGGAGTGTTTTGAAACAAGGTTTTATTTTCTTTTTTTGTGTAATTTTTTTTTTGAAATCTGAAAGTTAAAAAATATATATAAATGTTTTATTAATAAATTTTTCATCACAGAGGTTGAAAACTAACATTTTGAATGGAGTTTTATCACTTCTACCTTTCTCTCAGCCAGAAAAGACCATTTTTTAAGATGGTATCTCTTCTTTATTGTGCTTTTCACCAGGTGATGATGAATAGACATAGTATCTTGTTGATAGCTTACAAAGCTTTAGAACAGAGTGGAAAACACCCTGCAAACAGACTGCTAACTCAGATTTTAACAATTTGAGTTATTTTCCTCTGCTGCTATCTGAAAGAAAAGAGTGATGAATAATTACTAATCTGACAACTATTATGTATCTACCAAATGATTTAAAAACTCAGTGACAGAACTCTCGTATTTGTATCCATGCATTTGGATGTAGACATTTTAATTTTTAAGAAAACTTTCAGTGTTAAGAACTTTCCTTCCCCACATAGCTCAGCAGGAAAATTCTCTGCCCCACAACAAATGGAGATATGATATGCCCATGGAATTCTATTCTAACTCCATCCTTTTCCTGGAGTATTTTTTGCACAGCATCCAAAACTTTCCAGGAATATTTCCTTTACTCAGGGCATACTTCTGATTTTTGAATATCTTATGCATGGTTTAAGAATTAGAAAAATGAGTGGTCTTTGAGCCACATACTTGCTCTGTATCCTCTTTTTTATATACGTTCCATTCATTCAGCAAATGTTTAATAAGCATATGAGATCCTTTAGTTGGAAATAAACATATTTATACCTATGGTATTTATGATGTCTTTATATTATTGTGTACTTAATGTCCATGAAATAATCAACTCCAGTTCAATTCTAACCTGCTTATTAACAAGGTAGCATACTAAAAATGGTGAAATGCTTCCAGGCTCAGTGAGTTTAACTCTTTTAACTTTGGTATTAGAAGCTTAAGTGAAAACAAAGGCCAATCTGAAAATAAGTGTCAAGATATTCAAAAGTCTATAAACTCTGATTCAATGACTCTCATCTTAGAACTCTCTCTTAAGAAAGCAGAAACTCAGATAATGATTAAAGTATAAAGAATTTCAACATTATTAATGTAAAATTGGGAATAAATTGTTTATCCAATAATATGGGACTAAGTTAATACTATATTTCTGAGTTCCTATACTATACACAGAGAATGCACTGGCCATAGCAAACACCCGCTTCCAACAACACAAGGGAAGACTCTACACATGGACATCACCAGATGGTCAATATCAAAATCAGATTGATTATATAATCTGTGGCCAAATTTGGAGAAGTTCTATACAGTCAGCAAAAACAAGACCAGCAGCTGACTGTGGCTCAGACCATGAACTCCTTATTGCCAAATTCAGACTTAAATTGAAGAAAGTAGGGAAAACTAGACCATTTGGGTATGACCTAAATCAAATCCCTTACGATTATACAGTAGAAGTGACAAATATATTCAAGGGGTTAGATCTGATAGACACAGTGCCTGAAGAACTACAGATGGAAGTTCTTGACGTTACAGGAGACAGAGATCAAGGCCATCTCCAAGGAAAAGAAATGCAAAAAGATGAAATGGTTGTCTCAGGAGGCCTTACAAATAGCAGTGAACAGAAGAGAAGTGAAAGGCAAAGGAGAAAAGGAAAGATATACCCATTTGAATGCCAAGTATCAAAGAATAGCAAGGAGACATAAGAAAGCCTTCCTCAGGGATCAGTGCAAAGAATAGAGGAAAACAATCGAATGGGAAAGACTAGAGATCTCTTCATGAAAATTAGAGATACCAGGGGAACATTTCATACAAAGATGGCCACAATAAAGGACAGAAATGGTACGGACCTATCAGAAGCAGAAGGTATTAAGAAGAGGTGGCAAGAATATACAGAAGAACTATACAAAAAAGATCTTCATGACCCAGATAATCATGATCACTCACCTAGAGCCAGACATCCTGTGGTGCAAAGTCAAGTGGGCCTTAGGAAGCATCAGTACAAAGCAAGCTAGTGAAGGTGATGGAATTCCAGTTGAGCCATTTCAAATCCTGAAAGATGATGCTGTGAAAGTGCTGCACTCAATATGACAGCAAATTTGAAAACCTCAGCAGTGGCAACAGGACTGGAAAAGGTCAGTTTTCATTCCAATACCAAAGAAAGGCAATGCCAAAGAATGCTCAAACTACCGCATGACTCCACTCATCTCACACGCTGGTAAAGTAATGCTCAAAATTCTCCAAGCCAGGCTTCAACATTAGGTGAACCGTGAAATTCCAGATGTTCAAGCTGGATTTAGAAAAGGCAGAAGAACCAGAGGTCAAATTGCCAATAACCATTAGATCATCAAAAAAGCAAGAGAGTTCCAGAAAAACATCTACTTCTGCTTTATTGACAAGCCTTTGACTGTGTAGATCACAACAAACTCTGGAAAATTCTTCAAGTGGTGGGAATACCAGACTACCTGACCTGCCTCTTGAGAAATCTGAATGCAGGTCAGGAAGCAAGTTAAAACTGGACATGGAACAACAGACTGGTTCTAAATCGGAAAAGGAGAACATCAAGGCTGTATATTGTCACCCTGCTTATTTAACTTCTTTGCAGAGAACATCATGAGAAATGCTGGGCTGGATGAAGCACAAGCTAGAATCAAGATTGCAGGGAGAAATATTAATAACCTCAGATATGCAGATGACACCACCCTTATGGCAGAAAGTGAAGAAGAACTAAAGAGCCTCTTGATGAAAGTGAAAGAGGAGAGTGAAGAAGTTGGCTTAAAACTCAACATTCAGAAAACTAAGATCATGGCATCTGGTCCCATAACTTCATGGCAAACAAATGAGGAATCAGTGGAAACAGTGTCAGACTTTATTTTGGGGGGCTCCAAAATCACTGCAGATGGTGACTGCAGCCATGAAATTAGAAGACGCTTACTCCTTAGAAGAAAAGTTATGACCAACCTAGATAGCATATTCAAAAGCAGAGACATTAGTTCACCAAAAAAGTTCTTTTTTTTTTTTTAGAGATAATTAAGTTGACTTCAATTTTATTTTATTTTTTTGGTCATTTTATTTTATTTTCAGGATGGGGACCACGTGTACACCCGTGGCAGATTCATGTTAATGTACGCCAACAAAGTTCTATCTAGTCAAAGGTATGGTTTTTCCATAGTCATGTGTGGATGTGAGAGTTGGACTATGAAGAAAGCTGAGCACCAAAGAATTGAACTGCTTTTGAACTGTGGTGTTGGAGAAGACTCTTGAGAGTCCCTTGGACAGCAAAGAGAATCAACCAGTCCATCCTAAAGGAGATCAATCCTGAATATTCATTGGAAGAACCTGATGCTGAAGCTGAAACTCCAATACTTGAGCCACTTGATGCAAAGAACTGACTCATTGGAAAACACCCTGATGCTGGGAAAGATTGAGGGCAGGAGGAGAAGGGGACAACAGAGAACAAGATGCTTGGATGGCATCACCAACTCAATGGGCATGAGTGTGAGTGAACTCTGGGAGTTGGTGATGTACAGGGAGGCCTGGTGTGCTAGAGTCCGTGGGGTCGCAAAGAGTCAGACACGACTGAGCAACAACTGAAGTGAACTGATGCTATACATTCAGTTGTGTAATCAAGACTAAGGGGAGGGAGGTGGGAGGGGGGTTCATGTTTGGGAACGCATGTACACCCGTGGTGGATTCATGTCAATGTATGGCAAAACCAATACAGTATTGTAAAGTAAAATAAAGTAAAATAAAAATTTAAAAAAAAAGACTAAAATCAGAAGCAAAAGCTTGCAAACTGTAAGTAATGCCTCAACTCCATGCACTGACCCAACGCTGGTAACCAAGTTCCAACTACACTGATGTTCTTTATCTTCCTTGAACATGCCGTACTTATACTGCCTCAGAGATGCTGCACTCTGGTTACTGTCACACTATCCGTTGTCATCATCTTTATTACTGTTATCACTAGTGGCAGTCATCAGATTGATTCATTTATCTTTCTTTTTTATGTTGAAGTATAGTCTCAGGTGTACAGCAAAGTTTAGTTATACATAAATATACATCATTTCTTCACATTCTTTCCCTTACAGGTTATTACAAATATGGAGTATAGTTCCCTGTGCTATACTATAGGTACTTGTTAGCTATCTATTTTATATATAGTAGTGTGTATCTGTTAATACTAAACTCCTAATTTATCCCCCCTGCCCCTTGCTCTTCAGTAACTGTATTTTTTTTCTATGCCTGTGGGTCTATTTCTGTTTTGTATGTAAGCTCACTTATATCATATTTTTTTTAAGGTTCTATGTATAAGTGATACCATATATTTGTCTTTCTCTATCTGGCTTATTTCACTTAGCATGGTGGTCTCTAGGTCCATGCATGTTGTTGCAACTGACATTCTTTCATTCTGTTTTATAGCTGAGTAATATTCCACTGCACGCCACTTCTTTATCCACTCATCTGTTGATGGACACCTGGGTTGCTTCCAGTTCTTGGCTATTTTAAGTAGGGGTGCATGTGTCATTTCAAATTATGGTGTTTTCTGGTGGGCTGCCATCTATGGGGTCGCACAGAGTTGGACACAACTGAAGTGACTTAGCAGCAGCAACTGGATATATGCCCAGGAATGGGATTGCAGAATCATGAAAGAAAGTGAAAGTGAAGTCATTCAGTCATGTCCGACTCTTTCCGACCCCATGGACTATAGCCTACCAGGTTCCTTCATCCAGGGGATTTTCCAGGTAAGAATACTAGAGTGAGTTGCCATTTCCTTCTCCATGCAGAATCATAGTTCTGCTCAGTAGTTCTATGATTAGTTTTTTAAGGAACCTCCATTTTGTTCTCTCTAGTTCAGTTTAGTTCAGTCACTTAGCTGTGTCCAACACTTTATGACCCCTTGGACTGCAGCACACCAGGCTTCCCTGTCCATCACCAATTCCCAGAGTTTACTCAAACTCATGCCCATTGAGTCGGTGATGCCATCTAACCATCTCATCCTCTGTCATCCCCTCCTGCTCCTGCCTTCAATCTTTTCCAGCATCAGGGTCTTTTCCAGTGAGTGAGTTATTCGCATCAGGTGGCCAAAGTATTAGAGCTTCAGCATCAGTCCTTCCATTGAATATTCAGGACTGATTCCCTTTAGGATGGACTGGTTGGATCTCCTTGCAGTCCAAGGAACTCTCAAGAGTCTTCCACCACAGTTCAAAAGCATAAGTTCTTTGGCACTCAGCTTTCTTTATGGTCCAACTCTCACATCCATACATGACTACTGGAAAAACCATAGCCTTGACTAGACGGACCTTTGTTGTCTCTGCTTTTTAATACACTGTCTAGTATGGTCATAGCTTTTCTTCCAAGGAGCAAACATCTTTTATTTTCATGGCAGCAGTCACCATCTGCAATGATTTTCAAGCCCAAGAAAAGAAAACCTGTCACTGTCCATTATTTCCCCATCCATTTGCCATGAAGTGATGGGACCAGATGCCATGATCTTAGTTTTTTGAATGTTGCATTTTAAGCCAACTTTTTCATTCTCCCTAGTGGTTGTACAAAATGTACAGTCCCACAGTGTAGGAGGGTTCCTTTTTCTCTACATCCTGTCCAGTATTTACATGTATTTATTTTTTACTATCTGTCTCCTTTAGTAGGAATATAAACTGCACAAGCATATAAGAGTGTGGCCTATTCTCTTCAGTACTCCATGTTAGCATAAACTTATTTCTTGATAAGCACAGACACAGAATCTAAAGCAAACAATAGTATGAAGGTAAATTCATATGAGTGGAGACACTTCTTCCTGATAACTTACTTAACACATACACCTTGAATATACTACTGGAACACTCAAAAATCTTAGGAGGAATAAAAATCATATATAAATAAGATGGAAATAAAGATGTTCACAAATACTAAAAAGAAATATCTCTTGATAAAATCAACTACCAAATGTTTGATAATCTGTATGATTTTTAGGGTCAATATTTTGTAACCAATGTTCAAGAGTATATTGTGTAAGCATAAAAAATTTTCTTTTAATATGTATAGAGCAAAAAGTTTTTATATCCCATTATGAATGAGAAAAAATGAGAAAAAAATTACAGAGAAAATACTGAAACAAACCCTTTTGGAAAGTAACAGAATATCAAGTATCATTAGCTATCTCTTATGTCATTGTGTCCCTAATATCCTTTAAAATGAAATGACAAATGGATGTAATTTTCTTGATATGAATGGTTGTAAAATAATCGTAAGTGAGTCAGAGATCTAGGATCACAATTTTGTTTTATTTTCTTCCAGAGATCTAGCCACTTAAGTATTTTGTGTGTATTTTTCACCATATTATAATAGAATTCTGATAAATACCAAAATTTTTCAAAACAGTTTTTGCCTAAAATACACCAGTAGTATTTTTGAATGACTTGTATAATCAGTAGTTTCCCTAAATGATACCAACCACAAATGTATTCAAATTATGCAGCAATCTAACATTACATTGACCAAGCAATTATGGCCTCACTAAAAGATTAGTCCCAGTGTAATCTTCAGAAAAAAATAATAAGTACACTCTACTTCAGCTTAGAAATATAATTACAGTGTTACTGGGCTCAAATAAGTAATATCAAAGAGAATTAGAATAAGGTACATTAGCAATGACATAACTTTGCTAGCTGAAGTTTTTTTATAAAATTATTTAACACTGAAGAGAATATTCTTAAACTCAATTAAAACGTACATATATAAGAAATAATATCTGTTTAAACACCTGACAGTTACTGGGTTGTCTTTATGGTTCTTTTGACATAAATGAAAAAATGCAAACAATATTTCATTGAGCAATCTAAAATGAATTCTTTAATAATTCCAAAGTTTCTTTTGATGGAAATTAACTCTCCAGAATACTTTAAGAATTAAAGAGAGTAATGGTTTCAGGATGTCATTAATCGCCTTCAGTTCAGTTCAGTCAATCAGTCGTGTCCGACTCTTGGTGATCCCATGAATCGCAGCACCCCAGGCCTCCCTGTCCATCACCAGCTCCCGGAGTTCACTCAGACTCACATCCATCGAGTCAGTGATGCCATCCAGCCATCTCATCCTCTGTCGTCCCCTTCTCCTCCTGCCCCCAATCCCTCCCAGCATCAGAGTCTTTTCCAATGAGTCAACTCTTCGCATGAGGTGGCCAAAGTACTGGAGTTTCAGCTTTAGCATCATTCCTTCCAAAGAAATCCCAGGGCTGATCTCCTTCAGAATGGACTGGTTGGATCTCCTTGCAGGCCAAGGGACTCTCAAGAGTCTTCTCCAACACCACAGTTCAAAAGCATCAATTCTTCAGCACTCAGCTTTCTTCACAGTCTAACTCTCACATCCATACATGACCACTGGAAAAACCATAACCTTGACTAGACGGACCTTTGTTGGCAAGATAATGTCTCTGCTTTTGAATATGCTGTCTAGGTCGGACATAACTTTCCATCCAAGGAGTAAGCATCTTTTAATTTCATGGCTGCAGTCACCACCTGCAGTGATTTTGGAGGCCCGCAAAATAAATAAAGTCTGACACTGTTTCCACTGTTTCCCCATGTATTTCCCATGAAGTGATGGGACCAGATGCCATGATCTTTGTTTTCTGAATATTAAGCTTGAAGCCAACTTTTTCACTCTCCTCTTTCACTTTCATCAAGAGGCTTTTTAGTTCCTCTTCACTTTCTGCCATAAGGGTGGTGTCATCTGCATATCTGAGGTTATTGATATTTCTCCTGGCAATCTTGATTCCAGCTTGTATTTCTTCCAGTCCAGGGTTTCTCATGATGTCCTCTGCATAGAAGTTAAATAAGCAGGGTGACAATATACAACCTTGACGGACTCCTTTTCCTATTTGGAACCAGTCTGTTGTTCCATGTCCAGTTCTCACTGTTGCTTCCTGACCTGCATATAGGTTTCTCAAGAAGTAGGTCAGGTGGTCTGGTATTCCCATCTCTTTCAGAATTTTCCACAGTTTCTTGTGTTCCACACAGTCAAAGGCTTTGGCATAGTCAATAAAGCAGAAGTAGATATTTTTCTGGAACTCTCTTGCTTTTTCTATGATCCAGCGGATGTTGGCAATTTGATCTCTGGTTCCTCTGCCTTTTCTAAAACCAGCTTGAACATCTGGAAGTTCACGGTTCACGTATTGCTGAAGCCTGGCTTGGAGAATTTTGAGCATTACTTTACTAGCATGTGAGATGAGTGTAATTGTGCGGCAGTTGAGGATTCTTTGGGATTGGAATGAAAACTGACCTTTTCCAGTCCTGTGGCCACTGCTGAGTTTTCCACATTTGCTGACATATTGAGTGCAGCACTTGCACAGCATCATCTTTCAGAATTTCAAATAACTCAACAGGAACTCCATCACCTCCACCAGCTTTGTTCGAAGTGATGCTTTCTAAGGCCCACTTGACTTCACATTCCAGGATATCTGGCTCTAGGTGAGTAATCACTCCACCGTGATTATCTTGGTGTGAAGATCTTTTTTGTACAGTTCTTCTGTGTATTCTTGCCACCTCTTCTTAATATCTTCTGCTTCTGTTAGGTCCATACCATTTCTGTCCTTTATTGAGCCCATCTTTGCATGAAATATTCCCTTGGTGTCTCTAATTTTCTTGAAGTGATCACTAGTCTTTCCCATTCTGTTGTTTTCCTCTATTTCTTTGCATTGATCACTGAGGAAGGCTTTCTTATCTCTTCTTGCTATTCTTTGGAACTTTGCATTCAGATGCTTGTATCTTTCCTCCTCTCCTTTGCTTTTCGCTTTTTAATTCATTTTGTTCAAATCAGCTATATTTTCAAATCAAATGATTGGGACTTTCTTTGGAAATTTGATGCATTCATTCTCACAATTCCTAAGAATTAAGACCTGACTAAATGACATAGCTCAGTTGGTAAAGAATCCACTTGCAATGCAAGAAACCCCAGTTTGACTCCTGGGTCAGGAAGATCTGCTGGAGAAGGGCTAGGCTACTCACTCCATTATTCTTGGACTTCCCTTGTAGCTCATCTGGTAAAGAATCCGCCTGCTACGTGGGACACCTGGATTCAATCCCTTGGTTAGGAAGATCCCCTGGAGAAGGGAAAGGCTACCCACTCCAGTATTCTGGCCTGGAGAATCCCAGGGACTGTATAGTCCATGGGGTCATAATCACTGACATTTCCATTCCCTCATATACTTAACATTGATGGTGGGGGAGGAGGTAGTGAGAACATTTACTCTCTTAACAACTTTAAAGTATATGATACAGTTTTGTTCATTATAGTTATCATAATATACATTAGATCCCCAGAATTTATTGATTTTATGGCAAGAAGTTTGTACACTTTGGCCAAATTCCCTCCATTTTCCCTACTCCCAGAAACGGACAATTGCTATTCTACTGTATCTCAGAATGATTTTTATTTTTAGATTCCTCATGTAACTGAGAACATATATTTGTACTTTATATACTTATTTTGGAGGACTCTAAAATCACTGCAGATGGTGACTGTAGCCATGAAATTAAAAGACACTTGCTCCTTGGAAGGAAAGTTATGACCAACCTAGACAGCATATTAAAAAGCAGAGACATTACTTTGCCAACAAAGGTCCGTCTAGTCAAAGCCATAGTTTTTCCAATAGTCATGTATAGATGTGAGAACTGGACTATAAAGAAAGCTGAGTAACAAAGAACTGATGCTTTTGAACTGTGGTGTTGGAAAAGGCTCTTGAGAGTCCTTTGGACTGCAAGGAGATCCAACCAGTCCATCCTAAAGGAGATCAGTCCTGAATATTCATTGGAAGGACTGATGCTGACGCTGAAACTCCAATACTTTAGCCTCCTGATGCGAAAAACTGACTCACTGGAAAAGATACTGATGCTGGGAAAGATTGAAGGTGGGAGGGGACGGGGACAATAGTGGATGAGATGGTTGGGTGGCATCACTGACTCAGTGGACATGAGTTTGAGTAAACTCTGGGAGTTGGTGACAGACAGGGAGGCCTGGCATGTTGCAGTCCATGGGATTGCAAAGAGCTGGACATGACTGAGTGACTAAACTGAAATGTTGACTTATATTCATACCCCTGTTGGTCATCTGCATTTCTTCTTTGGAAAAAATGTCTAAAAATGGGCAGAAGACCTGAATAATCAGGTTGTATTTCAATACTGTATTTTATATGCTGTTTATATAGTTTGAATTTTAACACCCTTTGGTCATATCATTTGCAAATATTTTCTCCCTTTCAGAAAGTTGTCTTTTCATTTTGTCAGTGGTTTCCTTTGCTGGGCAAAAGCTTTTAAGTTTAACTAGGTCTCATTTCATTTTGCTTTTGTTTCTTTTGCCTTAGCTAACTGATGCAAAAAAAAAAAAAAAGAGTGTTCTGCCTATATTATCTTTTAACAGCTTTATGTATTTTAGTCTTACATGTAGATCTTTAATCCACTTTATTTTTGTGTATGTTATGAGAAAATATTCTAAGGTCAGTATTTTACATGTTGCTGTCCAGTTTTCCCAACACCACTTACCTGAGAAACTCTCTTTTCTCCATTGTATATTCTTGATTAATTGACCATAAGTGTATGGGTTTATTTTGGGGGCCTTTATCCTATTCGACTGATCTTTGTGTCTATACTGTTTTCATTACTTTTTTGTGTGCCAGAACCATCTTGTTTTCATTACTATGCTGTGAGCTTAGTTGCTCAGTCATTTCTGATTCTATGTGACTCCATGGACTGTAGCCCACCAGGCTCCTCTGTCCATAGGATTTTCCAGGCAAGAATACTGGAGAGGGTTCCCATGCCCTCTGCCAGGGGATCCTCCCAACCCAGGTCTCCAGCATAGCAGCTGGATTCTTTACTGTCTGAGTCACCAGGGAAGCCCTTTCATTAACATAGATGTGTAGTATTGTCTGAAGTTAGGAAGCATGACTCCTCCAGCTTTGTTGTTTTTCCTCAAGATTGCTTTGATAATTAGGGATCTTTTGCCTATATAGTGGTTCCATCTGTATTTTCAGATGATTTTTTCTAGTTATGTGAAAAGTTTCCTAAGTATTTTCATAAGTATTGCATTGGTCCCTATATTGCCTTGGGTAGTTAACAATATTAATTCTTCCAATCCATGAACACAAGATATTTTTCCATTTTTGTCTTCTTCAAGTTCTTTCATTAGTATCAACAGTTTTGAAAGGACAAGTCTTTTACTTTCTTAGGTAGGTTTATTTCTAGTTACGTTATTCTTTTTGTTGTGATTGTGTATGAGATTGTTTTCTTAATTTCTCTGATTGTTCATTGTTAGTGTATAGAAATGCAACAGATTTATGTGTATTAATTTTGTATCCTGCAACTGTACTGAATTAATGAGCTCTAGTACTTTTTTGGAAACTGTTTGCTATCACTGTAGGTTTCTGGATACAGAATTAATATACAAAAATCTTTATACACTAATAAAGATCTATCAGAAAGAAAAATTAAGGAAACAATCCCATTAAAACAATCCCATCTAAAAGATAAAATACCTAGGAATAAACAGACCTGAGGAAACAAAAGACCTGTACTCTAAAACCAGAAGATGCTGATGAATGAAATTGAAGATGACACAGATGGAAATATTGTGTTATTGGGTTGGAAGAATCAGTAATGTTCACATGACCATAATACCCAAAACAATCTTGAGAAAGAAGAATGAAGCTGGAAAAACTATGGTCTGTGACTTAAGACTATACTACAAACTATATAGTAATGAAAGCAACATGTGGTACTTGCACCACAAAAGACATAACAATCAATGGAACAGGATAAAGAGACCAGAAATAAACCCACAAACTTATGGTCATTAAATGAGGTAAGAATATACAATGGAGAAAAGACAATCTCTTCAATTAGTGGTACTGGGGGAAATGGGATAGTAATGACTAAACTTAAAATATTATCTCACATCATATACAAAAATAAATTCAATGGATTGAAGACCTAAGTGTAAGTCCAGATACTATAAAAGTCCTAGAAAAAACATTAAAAAAACACACACAATCAAAAAATGGGCAGAAGACCTAAAAAGATGTTTTTCCAAAAAAGACATACAGATGGCTAAGAAGCACATGAAAAGATGCTCAACATTCTTAATTACTAGAGAAATGCAATGAAGTACTTCCTCCCATCAGTCAGAATGGCCATCATCAAAATGTCTACAAATAATAAATTCTGGAGAGGATGTGGAGAAAAGGGAACTCTTCTACACTGTTGGTGGGAATGTAAACTTGTGCAACCACTATGGAGAATACCATGGAGGCTCCCTAAAAAAACTAGGGTTAGCATTCCTACACCTGGGCACAGGTCCAGAAAAAATTCTAATTCAAAAAGATAAATGCACCCCAGTGTTCACAGAAGCACTGTTTACAATAACCAGGACATGAAAACAATCATGTCCATTAACAGATGACAATAAAGAACATAGTATATGTTGTGTTTCAGATCATGAATTCCTTATTGCCAAATTCCGACTTAAATTGAAGAAAGTAAGGAAAACCACTAGACCATTCAAGAAGAAAAGACAAAAGCAAGGGAGAAAAGGAAAGATATACCCATTTGAATGGAAAGTTCCAAAGAATAGCAAGGAGAAAGAGGAAAGCCTTCCTCTGTGATCAGTGCAAAGAAATAGAGGAAAACAATAGAATGGGAAAGACTAGAGATCTCTTCAAGAAAATTAGAGATACCAGGGGAACATTTCATGCAAAGATGGGCACAATAAAGGACAGAAATGGTATGGACCTATCAGAAGCAGAAGATATTAAGAAGAGGTGGCAAGAATACATATAACTATACAAAAAGATCTTCATGACCCAGATAATCACAATGGTATGATCACTCACCTAGAGCCAGACATCCTGGAGTGCAACGTCAAGTGGGCCTTAGGAAGCATCAGTACAAACAAAACTAGTGGAGGTGACAGAATTCTAGTTGAGCTACTTCAAATCTTAAATGATGATGCTGTGAAAGTGCTGCACTCAATATGCCAGCAAATTTGGAAACCTCAGCAGTGGCCACAGGACTGGAAAACGTCAGTTTTCATTCCAATCCCAAAGAGAGGCAATGCCAAAGAATCCTCAAACTACAGCACAATTGCACTCATCTCACACGCTAGCAAAGTGATGTTCAAAATTCTCCAAGACAGGCTTCAACATTAGGTGAACCATGAAATTCCAGATGTCAAGCTGGATTTAGAAAAGGCAGAGGAACCAGACGTCAAATTGCCAACATCTGTTGGATCATCAAAAAAGTGAGAGAGTTCCAGAAAAACATCTATTTCTTCTTTATTGACTATGCCAAAGTCTTCAACTGTGTGGATCACAACAAACTCTGGAAAATTCTTCAATAGATGGGAATACCAGACCACCTGACCTGCCTCTTGACAAATATGAATACAGGTCAGGAAGCAACAGTTAGAACTGGACATGGAACAACAGACTCATTCCAAATAGGAAAAAGAGTACATCAAGGCTGTATATTGTCACTCTGCTTATTTAACTTCTATGCAGAATACTCATGAGAAACGCTGGGCTGGAGGAAACACATGCTGGAATCAAGACTGCCGGGAGAAATATCAATAACCTCACATATGCAGATGACAACACCCTTAAGGCAGAAAGCAAAGAAGAACTAAAGAGCCTCTTGATGAAAGTGAAAGAGGAGAGTGAAAATGTCGGCTTAAAACTCAACATTCAGAAAACTAAGATCATGGCATCTGGTCCCATCACTTCATGGCAAACAGGTGGGGAAGCAGTGGAAACAGTATCAGACTTTATTTTTTTGGGCTCCAAAATCACTGCAGATGGCGACTACAGCCATGAAATTAGAAGACGCTTACTCCTTAGAAGAAAAGTTATGACCAACCTAGACAGCATATTCAAAAGCAAAGACATTACTTTGCCAACAAAGATTAGTCTAGTCAAAGCTATAGTTTTCCCAGTAGTCATGTAAGGATGTAAAGTTGGACTATAAGGAAAGTTGAGCACTGAAGAATTTATGCTTTTGGACTGTGGGGTTGGAGAAGACTCTTGAGAGTCCCTTGGACAGCAAGGAGATACAACCAGTTCATCCTGATGGAAATCAGTCCTGAATATTCATTAGAAGAACCTGATGCTGAAGCTGGAACTCTAATAGTTTGGCCACCTGATGCAAAGAACTGACTCATTGGAAAAGACTCTGATGCTGAGAAAGATTGAAGGCAGGAGGAGAAGGGGACGCCAGAGGATGAGCTGGTTGGATGGCATCACCAACTCAATGGACATGAGTTTGAATTGGTGTTGAATAGGGAGGTCTGGCATGCTGCAGTCCATGGGGTTGCAAAGAATCAGACATGACTGATCGACTGAACTGAACTGAGCTGATGCTGGTAGCTCAGTTGTAAAGAATCTGCCTGCCACTACAGAAGATGTGGGTTTGATCCCTGGGTCAGGAATATCCCCTGGAGAAGGAAATAGCAACCCACTCCAGTAGTCTTGCATGGGAAGTCCCAGGTACAGAGAAGCCTGGTGGGTCACAGTCCATGGGATCACAAAAGAGTCAGACACAACTTAGCCACTAAATTACAACATATATGTATCTAACGGAAGGTTACTCGGGCATTAAAAATAATGAAATAATACTATGCAGCAATAGGGATGGACCTAGAAATTATTGTTTTTAGTGAAGTAATTAAGAAGAGAAATAGCACTTACATGTGGAATCTGATTTTAAATGAGTTATATGAATAGACTCATTTACAACACAGAAACAGGGTCACAGATTTCAAAAATAAACTTTTAGTTACCAAAGGGAAAATGTGGGCAAGGAGGGATAAATCAAGAGCTTTGGATTAATAGACACATGCTACCATATATAATACACATAACCAACAGGGACCTACACATAGTACAGGGAACTCTACTCAGTATTCTGAAATAACCTATATGGACTAGAATCAGTAAAATAATATTGAATATATATGTATAATCGAATCACTTTGTTATACACCTGAAACTAAAACAACATTGTAAATCAATAAAATTAAAGAGGCAATATATAGCAAGCATGGGCACTTGTCTCCCTAACAGTGTCTCAGTGTCAGTTGGGATAAAATTTTGCTCACTTTCCCATTCTTTTCCTAAATAAATCATGTATTCATTCTCATTAGAACAACCCAGAGACAGTAATCCCCCTCTTATTAGTCCTCAATTTGAGAGAAGCAGTATTTTCCAGTTCTTGATACTGAGATTTGAGATTTATGCCAAAGAAAAAGGAAGTGTCCACTCTACTGACAATTTCCTCACTCTTAGAAGTAGCATACCTAAAAAATATAATCTCTTCTACTTTTGACAGTGTTCAAAAGTAGAAAGGTTTGTCCATAATTATAACTATCTTTTTACAAAACTGAGAAAATAAAGCTTGATGCAATGTAAATACTTAAGACAGGTAAAAGCTACAAAAAATCCATAAGGTGGTGCCTCCACTAAACCACTAAAATAAGTAATTATTTATGAAGCGCTAGACCTTCTTGCAGAGAAAGCAATGGCAACCCATTCTTGCCTGCAGAATCCCAGGGACGGGGGAGCCTGGGGAGCTGCCGTCTGTGGGGTTGCACGGAGTCGGACAGGACTGAAGCGACGTAGCAGCAGCAGCAGGACCTTCTTGCGGAGAAAGCAATGGCACCCCACTCCAGTACTCTTGCCTGGAGAATCCCATGGACAGAGGAGCCTGGTAGGCTGAAGTCCACGGGGTCGCTAGGAGTCAGACACGACTGAGTGATTTCCCTTTCACGTTTCACTTCCATGCATTGGAGAAGGAAATGGCAACCCACTCCAGTGTTCTTGCCTGGAGAATCCCAGGGACGGGAGAGCCTGATGGGCTGCCGTCTATGGGGTCGCACAGAGTCAGACACCACTGAAGCGACTTAGCAGCAGCAGCAGACCTTCTTGTCCATGAACTAATAAATTTGTTTTTTGCTTAAATTTCATAATCATGCCTCTAAACTCATGATTATGTTTTTCTCACCAGAACTATGAAAGTGAAAGTGAAGTTGCTCAGTCATGTCCGACTCTTTGGGACCCCATGGACTGCAGTCTACCAGGCTCCTCCATCCATGAGATTCTCCAGGCAAGAATACTGGAGTGGGTTGCCATTTCCTTCTCCAGGGAATCTTCCCGACCCAGGGATCGAACCCAGGTCTCCTGCATTGGAGGCAGACGCTTTAACCTCTGAGCCACCAGGGAAGCCAGAATTATACAGTTCAATAAATTATGCATGTAAGTGAAAGAATAAACGAATGGAGCATACTTTAATTCCCTGAGACTTAAGAGTAAGTGTTAATCACTCAGTTATGTCTGACTCTTTGTGACCCCATGGACTGTAGCCCACCAGGCTCCTCTGTCCATGGGATTCTTCAGGCAAGAATGCTAAAATGAGTTGTCATTTCCTCCTCCAGGGGATCTTCCCCGAGACTTAATAAGCACTGTTAAATTGAGTAAGATGAATCTGGAAATAAAGGCAGGTAGCAGGGCATGGAAATTTTAACACTCCTTATGAAGAAACTTAATCTCTATTATGTAAAACAATGTATCCAAAAGTTTTCATGAGAAATAGCCCCATGGATTGATAAAGGAATGGTGCAAAAGAATCTTAAAGTAAATAAGCATTAAGATTTCATTAAGGTTTCTTTTCTTCAAGAGTACATATATAGCCATATGAAATAGGCATTGTATTCAAAATAATATTATATAAAACATTCTCATTTTCTTATTTTAGGGCTGCTGCTGCCCCTAAGTCACTTCAGTCGTGTCCAACTCTGTGCGACCCCATAGACGGCAGCCCACCAGGCTCCACCGTCCCTGTTATTCTCCAGGCGAGAACACTGGAGTGGGTTGCCATTTCCTTCTCCAGTGCAGGAAAGTGAAAAGTGAAAGTGAAGTCGCTCAGTCGTGTCCGACTCTTCATGACCCCATGGACTGTAGCCTACCAGGCTCCTCCATCCATGGGATTTCCCAGGCAAGAGTACTGGAGTGGGGTGATTTTAAGGCTAGTGCTTTTAAAATAAATTATGGAAAATACTAATCTAAACAAAGTAATCAACTGAAGAATTTTAAAACTAAAATGTATGATTTTTTTTAATCATTGTGACAGTGGTATTAAAGATGGGTTTTAGAAAAATATGTCGGTGGCAGATCATTGAGACATCTACTGCAGTAATTCACCAGAAAGATCTAAAATCTTGAACAAAGGAAGTGACATTAGATATGAAGGAGCAAGAATAGAGTTGAGACCTACTTACATATTAGGATTACTAGTAATCAGTGATTAATAAGATGTGTTCAAGTCTGAATTCTTGGATGTATTGAAGAAAAAATTAATAAATTGGGATGATATCAGCGCCTTCACAGAAGCCATGGGAAAGTTATACATGACTTGTCTCATCTTTAAACATCAAGGCAGTTTACAATCAATATCAATGTTTCTGTCTGAGGATTTTTTTCCAGCTGCAGGATCCAGATAGTTAATGTCTCAGAAGCAGCTCTCAGTCAGTAAAGGACATTCAGCTACTTTATAATATACACGATATTCCTTGTTTCTCAGATAGGATCATTCTGGCATAGATTGTATACTGGATCCTGATGGCCCCAGCATGATATAACTACAGTTGTTCATAGTGTTAACCCCCTCACTAATGCATCTACTGTACTGGAAATCCTAGCTAATTCAGTAAGGCAAGAAAACAGTTTAAAGGGATATAGATTTTAAAGTAAGAAGAATAATTTTAGATGTCCATCAGCAGATGAATAGATAAGGAAGTTGTGGTACATATACACAATGAAATATTACTCAGCTATAAAAAGGAATGCATTTGAGTCCATTCTAATGAGGTAGATTATACAGAGTGAAGTAAGTCAGAAGGACAGTGAAGTATATTAATGCATAAATATGGAATTTAGAAAGATGGTACCGACAATCCTATATGTAAAGCAGCAAAGAAGACAGACATGAAGAACAGACTGTTTTATTCAGTGGGAGAAGGCAAGGTTGGATGGTTTGAGAGAATAGCATTGAAACATATACATTACCATATGTAAAACAGATGACCAGTGAAAGTTCAATGCATGAAGCAGGGCACCCAAAGTCAGTGCTCTGGGACAACCCTGGGATAGGGTGGGAAGGGAGGTGGGTGGGGGGTTCAGGATGTGGGAGACACATGTATACTTGTGGCCGATTCATACTGATGTATGGCAAAAACCATCACAATACTGTAAAGTAATTACCCTTCAATTAGTAACCAAAAAAAAACCCCTCAGGTTACCTGGAAAAAAAAAAGCTCTATAGGCCTATAGCAAAATTCTATAGGTAAAATTATAGAATAATGGAATAATAGTAAGTTGAAAACAAAATGATGAGTGGATAAACAAACTTTGGTATCTATATAATGGAATTCTACTCAGCAATGAAGAGGGACAAAATATTTATACATGGCCGTCATGCTAAGTAAAAGAAGTCAACACGAAAGACTTAATAGTGTTTGAGTCCCTTTATATTAAATTCTAGAAAAGGCAAAACTAGAGTGCCAGGAGTTAAATCAGCAGTGACTGGGACCAAGGTCAGGCAAGTACACAGAATGCAATAGGGGCAGAAATGTCAGAGGGCAATGGGATTTTTACCTTCACAGTCATAATGGTTAAGAACATATAATTACTAAACATCATCAAGTTATACATCTAAAATGAGTGAAAATTATCTATAAAAAGTATATATATAATTAAAATTAAAACAAGGAATTAGAAAGGTAAATAAGATAGGAATGAAAACAAAAGGAAGCCACTAATGACCTTACCAAGAGAAGTTTGAATAAAACAGTTGGGTCAAAAGTCAGATTTTCTTGGGCAGTAAGGAAAGATGCACTAAATATACATTATAGTTTGGAGAGTCTGAATTGAACGACGGAGAGAGACTACATGACAAGAGGAACCAACACAGAGGATAAAGGGAGAGTGTTCCAGAATAAGAGATGAGACTTAAGATGCAGACAAGAAAGACTGATGGGAAAGGATAGATTGACATCTTCATTGAGGTGGTTGCCCTTGGTTAAGACCCTCGTCCAGACTAGGAAGAAGAGAAATTCACATATGGCTGTATATATTGCACATTCATAGGTAGGGCAGGAAGGTCAGAGAGACGTTGGTGTTCTCAACTTTCTCAGTAAACTAGGAAGCAAGGAAGTTTGGTTAGAGCGAAGTTCGAGAATGGTGACCTTGAGAATTAAAATTTTTTAGCCAGAAGGGAGGAAATCCATATGGTCATTAGCTAATGAAGGTCAAGAAAAGGATTGAGCAGTGCTAATAGTGTTGATGAAATTTCGGACGATGAACTGAGAATGGCTTATATTTACAAAGTTGAATGATACATTTAGAAAGTACAGCCTTGGATAACTAAAAATATTGTAAAAATCCACAGTATATAAAAATATCAAGTAATTGTGCTGTACACTTGAAAATAATGTTATATGTCAATTTGACTTTTTTTTGTAGTTGAGGTATAGTCTTACAAATTGTACTAAAAGCCAGAAAGTTTAATTTTAGCATTGGTCTCAGAGCTTTGCTTGGAAGGTGTGGCTAGAGGAAAGAGATACAAAGGTATCAAGAATTTTAGGTAGAGTATTGTTTCACATGATCGCTTGTGGGATCCAGTAGGAAAAGAGAGTTCAGAAAAGAACTATTTGTTAGGGTTACTTATCTCTTAGTGATACAATCCCTGCTTCCATAAAGCATATATACACACATCTTTATGACAAGACATTTTCAAAGAAACACCTTTTTAAGGATATGCTGAAGGAGAAAAATCCATAAAGACAGAAAACAGACAAAATTGTTTTCAAAGGATGTCTATCATTGGTAGTTTGGGTATTTTTTTTAACTTAAATTATCTATTATATATATATCAAAATTAGAAATGTTTAAAAGTTTATATCTAATCTTTAGCCTGATTTCAACAAAAGATGTAAGTAAGAATTTGAAAATAATAGATCCCTTAGATAGTCTTCTGATTCATGACTAATCCAGCACCTTATCTCTATGACATAATGGTGAATACAATTCATTTAGTTTCATAATTATGCATAGTTCTTTCATGTTTGACATGAAGAATATGAGAATTGGAAAATATTTTTATATTTTTCAGTGTTATTTGTACATATTAACAATTTTTAAAAAACACATTCTGTCCAACCATGTCTTTACTGTTTCATGTTTATGCAAAATAAAATGGTATACCTCAGTTATTTTTTAATTATATAAATTGATTTTTATATTGTGGCTTTCAATATCTGTATGTCTTTTATATATAAGATGCTTAATCTTTAGGATAATCTTTTAAATTTAAGATACTTAAAATATAAAAATACTGATGATGAAGTTATAATTTTGAAGTTCTCACATAATAGACCAATAAAAGCCTCAAAGGACATATTTCTCATGTTTCAATCTTTAACCATTTCCACCGGCAATTCAAGCAACTCACAATTTACTTTGTACTTGACATTATTAAGCCTGTGAGTGAGTTTATCTGGTGTCTGCATATACATGTACCTGCCTCACACCAAGGAGCCACATGTAGCAACGATTCACCTTGCACACCTTAGAAGCTCGGGCAGTGATTTATGGCAGTATGACAGCCTTTTTGTATGATGTGTTTGTGATCCATGCTACTGAAACTTTCCAAATAAAGCTGAAGGTCATTTACAAGAAAGTATTGATCATTTTAGAAAATAAGTAGCTAGAAAAAGTCCTACATCTATACAAGCTAGGTTAAGCACCACTTTTGAAGGCAAGAGGAATTGCATTTGTCTGGACTGTAAAACCCAAGTTTAGATAAAGAATCTGGCAATAAAGCTGAAAGGCAGACAGGATAAAAGAACAGGGTATTATTAATGCTTATCACTCCTTAGGTCCATGCAGTTCAATGACAGATTCAAAGGGATGTGCTGATAAAGGATTTGCCTATAGTTGGACACAGTGTGCAGTGGTTCCAATAAGCCTCTTGTGGAACAAAGAAAGCTAAGACTCTTCTGAAGTTTGAATAGATGAATGACAGCTCTGAACCCAAGTGGCAGATAGTGTTTCCCTCAGGCTTTTGTTACACATATATGATATATAACAATTTATATATATATATATATAAACATCTCTAAGAGACTGTATCAACTTGCTGTGTTAATAACAAAGTAGTAACTGCAATTCCTGCTTTAGTTTCAGGAATTTTTATGAAAGCATCAAACAGAACCCTAAATGTTCAAGAAAATATCAGTTTTCACTTTACTGCAGATCTTAAATTTTCTGGACCTTTCTAAACTTTTTAAAACATATCACTGAAAATGCCACCACATTACCAGCAATGAGAAAAATATGCCAGAAAATACAGACTATAAGAATTTATTCTACCAAATCAAACACCTTAAAATTTTAAGGCAGTGAAGTCCAGATAAATATTAGATTTTGACTATATATTTCCTAGTAGTTTTCTAGTAGACAAAACATGCAAATGGTTTAAAATTGATCAATATTTTACTCATGTGATTATCAGCTAATTTTACTTAGAGAATACTAAATGTCATGTACACAGGCCTTAGCCTATATATGCCTGAATAAATGTTCTGAAAATAAGTCAAAATGAAAGTTCTATTTCTTTTATCTTTGTATAAACTGAGTACTTTTTTTTATAAAATATAAAAATTACACGGGTTTGCTTTATATAAGATGGACAACATTTAAATGATAAATCTTCCATAGTTAAAAATATCTCAAAATTCAGTTCAGTTCAGTTGCTCAGTCATGTCTGACTCTTTGCAACCCCATGAAATGCAGCATGCCAGGCCTCCCTGTCCATCACCAACTCACGGAGTTCACTCAGACACATCCATCGAGTCGGTGATGCCATCCAGCCATCTCATCCTCTGTCGTCCCCTTCTCTTTCTGCCCCCAATCCCTCCTAGCATCAGAGTCTTTTCCAATGAGTCAACTCTTCACATGAGGTGGCCAAAGTACTGGAGTTTCAGCTTTAGCATCATTCCTTCCAGAGAACACCCAGGACTGATCTCCTTTAGAATGGACTGGTTGGAGAGTCCAAGGGACTCTCAAGAGTCTTCTCCAACACCACAGTTCAAAAGCATCAATTCTTCAGCGTTCAGCTTTCTTCACCATCCAACTCTCACATCCATACATGACTACTGGAAAAACCATAGCCTTGACTAGACAGACCTTTGTTGTCAAAGTAATGTCTCTGCTTTTTATATGCTATCTTGGTTGGTCATAACTTCCCTTCCAAGGAGTAAGCGTCTTTTAATTTCATGGCTGCAGTCACCATCTGCAGTGATTTTTGAGCCCCCAAAAATAAAGTCTGACACTGTTTCCACTGTTTCCCCATCTATTTCCCATGAAGTGATGGGACCAATCTCAACATTAATGGTCGTTATATTTTTTTATTCTTTTGTCCTAAAGAATTATAGTTGAAATTATTCATAATATGTATTCTGAGACTTTGGTTTTCATTTATATTTTCACAAGCATGAGTCAAGTACTTTTAAGAAAATATGGTCAACTGCAAATATGTACTTTATCACAGAAAATTTGTCTTAAGTCATCTCAAAGCCATGGAGAATTGGGGAGCTAGAGCACTTTTGAAATTCATTTTTCAATTAAAAACAGTAAAATTAAGCAGGTAGGTGACTCATATGTATTGAATATAAATGATAAAAATTAAAATGAGTTTTCTTCCTCTCCACAAATCTATAGTCAGTCCACCTAAGAGGCTGCTACTTTTTGGGGGGTGTACCATTTTGGATATTTTATGTATTTAGAAAAAAGACCTCTTTCCATGCCCACCCCCTTCTCCCTTCTATTCCTTCTCACTGACTCCTCCCCCCTTCCACCTCTACTACTTTCTCTCTCTCTTCCTCCTCCTCTGTGTGCATTGTCTCCAAGATACACATATATGTTTGGTAACCCTTCCATATTTGTATGAATAATCTCAATTCATTATGTGAATAGTCTCAAAGGGATGTAGGATATTTAACCGAAATATATTAAGTGTCGCTCTTTGTGGGATCTGCCTAGATGCTCTGTATCGGTCTTACTGTATGTCCTCGTGTCAGTGTATGCACATTGTTTACGTACTGTGTGTGTACGTGTGTCTCTCATGTCAGTACATCTGTACGTCAGTCGTGTCTGACTCTTTGTAACCCCCTGGACTGTACCCCACCAGGCTCCTCTTTCCATGGAATTTTCCAGGCAAGAATACTGGAGTGGGTAACCATTCCCTTCTCCAGGGGATCTTCCCTAACCAGGGATCATACCCAGGTCTCCTGCACTGCAGGCAGATTCTTTACCATCTGAGTCAAAAAGACTCTACCACGTTAATAATTCTTGATACCTATTAGAATAAGTCCATTTTGTTCTTCAGTATTGTATTTTCTTCATTTGCCTCTTAAACGTCTTTCACTTCTTGATTATATAGAATTATATTGCTTAGTTTTCAAATATAGAGAGATATTTTAGTTAACTTTAGTTTCTGACTTCTACCTTAATTTCCGTGAGACTAGAAATATAATGTTTGTTTATTTATAAAAATTTTTGAAATTAGTTGGGAATTTTCTTTTTGGCCTAGTTTGTTATATAAATAACACTATGAAATTCAAAAGAATTAATTTTTTTTCAGACTTTGCAGGAGCAGCTAGAGTTAGCATACTTGACATATATGACATATATATATATATAAGTATGGATATATATATCAAATATGCTAAATTTATACATCTTTTTCAAAGTTCCTATCTCCTTGCTTATTTTTGGTTTCTTGTTCTAACATTTATTTAAAGACTTATGATAATTGGAGAAGACGAAGAAAAACTCACTGTTTACAGACAACATAATACTATACATAGAAAATCCTAAAGATGCTACTGGAAAACTACTAGAGCTCATCAATTAATTCAGTAAAATTTCTGGATACAAAATAAATATACATAAATCTGTTGACATTTCTATATACTAACAATGAAAGATCAGAAAGAGAATTTAAGGAAATAGCTCATGTAGCTTAGTATCCAACAACAACAACAAAAAAACTCATTCAAAAAATGAGCAAAAGACCTAAACAGACATTTCATCAAAGAAGATGTACAGATGGCAAGAGGCAAAGAAAAGATGTTCAACATGCTAATTATTAGAGAAATGCAAATCAAAACTACAATGAGTTATCACCTTACACTGGTCTGAATGACCATCGTCAAAAAATCTACAAACAAGAAATGTTGGAGAAGGTGTGCAGAAAAGGAAACCCTCCTACTCTGCTGGGGGAATATAATTTGATATAGCTGCTATGAAGAACAGTATGGAGGTCCCTTAAGAAACTAAAAATAGAACTACCATATGAAACAGCAGCCTTACTCCTGGGCATATATCTGGAGAAAACCGTAATTCAAAAGGATACATGAACCCCAGTGTTCACTGCAGCACTGTTTACAACAGCCAAGCCATAGCAGCAGCCTAAATGTCAGTCCACAGGGGAATAAAGATATGGTACATATATACAAGGGAATATCACACAGAAAAAAATGAAATCATTTGCAGCAACATGGGTAGACCTAGAGATTATCATACGAAGTGAAGTAAGCCAGAGAAAGACAAATATCATGTGATATCACTTATAGGCAGGATCTCAAAAAAAAAAAAACAATATAAATGAACTTACTTCTGAAACAGAAACAGACTCACATACTTAGAAAATTAACTTATGGTTAACAAGGTGGAAGAGAAGGGGTGAGGGATAGATGGGGATTTAGTATTGACATGTACAAACTTCTATATTTATAATAGATAAACAGAAAGGATCTAGTGGACTCTGCACAGCAAACTCTGCAATAACCTTCAAATGGGAAAAGAATTTGAAAAAGAGTACATAGGTGTATATGTATAACTGAATCGCTCTGATGAAATTAATAACATTATTAATCAACTATATTCTAATAGAAAATAAAAATTAAAGTCCCTGATTTTGGATTTGTTGTTTTTTCCTTTTAATTCTATTAAAATCTTATCTTTTGAGGGCATATTATTTGGGTATATATGCACATTTTAAACTTTTATCATCCTGGGAATTAACCCATTTAATTACTATGAAAGAATTACATTCATTTTTCTGTTTAACATACTATTCTAATCCTTTACTTTTACATTCCCTGAATTTTATATTTAAGTTGTAATTCCTGGAAGCTGCATTTTTTTTTTTGATTGAATCTGAAACTCTCCTTTTTCAATTGAATATAAGGCATTATTTTAAGGGTCTTATGGTACCAAATGTATTTTGCCCATTTTCAAATGGAACAAAAGTATTTTTTAAGAAAACGGTTTCTTATACCTGTACTCCAAAATACAGAGGAATTATTTTATATGGTGCTACTTCTTAATAGTTGCTTTTATATATCTTTACTTCCTTCCCCCTTCATTGATCCTTACCTTGTTGTGGCAAAGAGGCTTGCACAATTCAATAAAGCCATGCCATGTAGGACCACCAAGATGGGTCACAGAGGAGAGTTCTGACAAAACGTGATATATTGGAGGACAGAATGGCAAACCACTCCAGTATGCTAATCATGAGAACCCCATGAACTGTATAAAAAGGCAAAAAGATGTGACAGTAAAAAATAAGCCCCCCAGGTCGGAAGGTGTCCGATATGTTACTGCAGAAGAGCGGAGGACAAATACTAACAACTCCAGAAAGATGGGAAGCAGCTAGGCCAAAGCAGACATGACTCTCAGTTGTGGATGTGTCTGGTGATGAAAGCAAAATCGACCACTATAAAAAACAGTATTGCATAGGAACCTGGAATGTTAAGTACATGAATCAAGGTAAATTGGTCCCCTAATGAGAATAGCTGACTCATTGGGGGAAAATTCTGTTGCTGGGAAAGATTGAAAGCAGAGGGAGAAGAGGGTGACAGAGGATGAGATGGTTGGATGGCATTACCTAGTCAATGGATATGAGCTTGAGCAAACTCCAAGAGATGGTGAGGGACAGGGAAGCCTGGCATGCTGCAGTCTCTGGGGTCACAAAGAATCAGACACGAGTTGCAACTGAACAACAACAATTTCTTCCTTCTGAACACTAGTCATTCATTCAAATTTGAAATGAATGAAAGAGTTGCATATGCCCAGTTTAAGTCATTTGTTTTCTTTAATATAAAGTTCCAAACTATTTTAATACCATTTTTAACACAATCTTTGCCAAAAGAATTTAATTATTTTCTGTTGATTTTTTTCTTATTAAATATTAGTAATAGTACTTAATGTTGAAAAGGTCTCTCTACCTCATTGTAGGCTGTTTTAAATCACTTTTATTAGTGATCTTTCTTGACCAAAGAGAATGCACGATTAAATTTAATAAGCTGGATTTAAAAGTTGAAACAGATAAAAGAGCTTTAACATAGAAAAATTAAAGCAAGACTGATGAGAGTGAGATGAAATAAAATGCTAAAAGGATCTGAAGGGAGTCTTTGAATGTGATATTAAAGCAATTGTTATGTAGTTCAAAGGCTGAAAGCTGATACCTATTGATGATTCTTTAATAGACCCATCCAAAATAAGAGAAGTTCACAAGTTCAACTGCAAACAGATACATGACTTACTCTAGGCCCCCCAAAAAACTTTTATCACTTTGCAGAAAGAGACATAAAGATACAGATATAAATACAGATATAGGTATCTTACTATCAAATGCCTCTTGTGAGTAAATCATATGTCAAAAATAAAGAGGTGTATTTCTTTTTCTAATTTTCTCCAGCTGGTGGTTTAACTATAGAGTAGTTAGGCTGATTTCCATAAACTGCAGTCACAAATCCAGTCTCATTGCTTTTCTGTAATTATGTCTTGTATAATGCAGAAATTAGAGGTTTACATAAACATGCAATCAAAAGACATTTCAGGAATCGACAAAAAAAAGGCTCCTTTTCTTATGTTTTAAAATACTTAGAAATTATCTCTCCTCTGTCTCAATTCCTTTATGTGTAAAATCAGATGCTATTAATACCTACCTACCTACCTAATGACTATAAAGATAATTTAAAATAATTATGTGGAGTACTTAATTCAATGGCAGTCTCTTTGTTATTGCTTAGTATTATTTGAAACTGTATATAAAATTGATCTAAATGTCCAGCCAAGTTACATGTTTTTTCTACCAGATAACATTTGAAGTAAAATGTCAAGTAGTACCACATATCTAAAATTGATTTTTAAAAAAATCAAAAGTATAAACTTGAGTACACATTAGATTGTTCTCACTGACCAGATAAACCGGAAGTAAAACTGGCAGCAAATGACATATCATAAAAGTAAAAAACATTGCCCAAAGAACATGTCCAAGATGATCCACTAGACTGCGGGAAAAAATGCTACAAATTCTATTGACAATTGTAATTAATATGTTGAGGTTTTTATTATGATGTTGATTAAAAGAACTAAAACTCAAATATTAGGGGTCCAACCGCAATCCAGATACACCCACTACTACTGCTCATGTCTGAGTTTTCACCGAGGAACCTCACTGCTTGGCTAGTTGCCAGCATTTACACCAAACATACAGGGACTCAGACATCGAAACAAATGCAGTTGGGGAGGGGGGTGGATCTAAATATTCAAATGAAAAGTAAATGTAAATAAATTATGTAATGCAGAGCATTTTTGTATTTGGGGTTTGTTTTTTGAAAACACAGTACAGCCTAGTTTCCCAATCCTTTGAACTTTCCAACTTAAAAATTTGCAGGGCAAGAATGGAGACACAGATGTAGAGACTGGACTTGTGGACACAATAGGGGAAGGAGAGGGTGGGAAGAACTGAAAAAGTAGCATTGACATATATACACTACCATGTGTAAAACACATAGTTAGTGGGAAGCTGCTGTATAGCACAGGAAGCTAAAGATGACCCAGAGGGGTGGGGTAGGGATTCACTGGTGGCTCAGACTTCAGAGTCTGCCTGCAATGCGGGAGACCCAGGTTCAGTCCCTGGGTTGGGAAGATTCCCTGGAGAAGGGAATGGCTACCCACCCCAGTATTCTTGCCTGGAAAATCCAATGGCCAGAGGAGCCTGGCGGGCTACAGTCCATGGAGTCACAAAGAGTCAGACACAACCGAGTGACTTCACTTTCACTTTCAGAGGGGTGGGATAAGGGGTAGAAAGGAGGCTCAAGACGGAAGGGATATACATATACATATATCTGACTCACTTTGTTGTATAGCAAAAACTGACACAACATTGTAAAGCAATTAATACACCAGTTTAAAAAGGTAAGTAAATTTAAATATAACAAAAGCCACCAAAGGAGATCACAAGTAATTAAATTTATATCATTAAAAGACTTATCAAAAAGCTTGAACACTGTTATTTGGAAAATCATATTTAATTTTTAAATGAATCTGGCTTTTCCATAATTCAAGGGTTTTTGAGTGTATTTTACCAATATAGACCTCATATATCTTTTGTTTGATATAGAAAAATTCACAAAGAGCCTGTAATATGCATTGGGACATATTTGTTTTTGTTCTTTAGAACAAAATGTTGAACATTTAAAACACTTTTTCATTTACAGCCCCATTCTCTCTTTTAGTTAACTACAGGTACCAGTTTCATTAATTAAGAAAGAAAAACATTTTAACTCCTTTCTATTTTTTCTTTCATTATCATTTAGTGTCTAAAAATTCTTTGTGATCTCTATTTCCAAATATACCTGGCAAGATGCTTATTTAGTTAAAACTCTTCTGGAAAACAAGAATTAGACAGTGAGCTTGTTTTGTTTTGTTTTGTTTTGTTTGAAATACTTTAGAGTATAGGAAGTTGGAAAGTTATCACAGAAAGTTTCTATATACTCTTTTTCCAGAATCCCTATTGGTTACCTTATTATATAAATAGAATCAAAGGGTCACATATTGTATGACTATTTGTATAATATTCTCAAAATGATGAAAGTATAGAGATGGAGAACATAGGAATGATTGTAAGAGATAGGAATGGTAGGTATAATGATTACCGGGATCTAAACATATGATAGGCTATATGTAGCCCCAGTGGTAAAGAACCTGCCTGCCAGTGCAGGAGACATAAGAGACGTGAGTGCGATCCTTTGGTCAGAAAGATTCCCTGGAGGAGGGCATGGCAACCCACTCCAGTATTCTTGCCTGAAGAATCCCATAGACGACGGAGCCTGGTGGGCTACAGTGCATAGGGTCACAAAGACACACACATGACTGAAGTGACTTGACACGCACGTGTACATATGATGAAGTTACTTGAAACCACACAGACACCTTATACCAAAGTCAGGTCCTTGAGTTTGATATTATACTACAGACATCTAAGATGTAGCCAATAAAAGATAGCACTGCTCCTGTCTGCCTTGGCTGCTCTAGCTATTGCTACTGATAAAAGTTCAACTTGGCAGGTACAGAGCTCCCAAAGGGTGATAGCGTCCTTCCAGGGTGATGTTTGATTATGACATGTACCTTGTGTTTTAGTGGAAGGAGCCGTGATTCTTCTTGAATCAAATATTCTGGGTATGGGTCTATGGGCAACATTCCTGAACCAAGAGCCTCTTAACCAGTGCCTCTATCTAACAAAGTGTTCTTTGTCCATGAATCTGGCATACTGCATAAAACAAATATAAAGCACCCAATTTAAAGAAAAAGGAGTGTAGCAGATCATGGGATACACTGGTCCTATCACATATCGTACCACCAGCGACTGCTGGTTTGAGAGAAAGGCAGCGACTGCTGCCTTTTGAAGGTGCAGTTAAAAGAACAAGTTAGACATATTACCTATGATCTTTGCCATCCTTCTTGATACACCATCCTCCAGCATGCAATCTATACTCTAAGATAAAAACCATCATTCTATATATATGGTGGTCATAATACATAGAATGCATGATTCTGGGAACCAAAGTTTGGAAAAAGGACTGCCCTGCTTCTAATAATTTCCTATGACTCATGAAGAATCTGTGGTTTCTGTCTTTTTTTCCCACAAGGGAAATCACTTTTACCAGAATTTTTATAAACGTTTTAAGTTTTGCCTGCCGCTCAGTCACTTTGATTTATGCAGAGAAAAAAATCAAGGAAAAGGGTCACTATTTGGACAAGAATAATTGACCCTGAATATTAGGAGACAGAGCTCCTCTAACAGTTTTGGGCAACCAGGTGATCAACTAGGCCCTCCTCTGTCTCTTAAATCTTCCCTAACAATTTTTTTTGCTTTGGAGAAGATGGAAGATAGTGTTGCTGGGTTTTTTCCTTTTTTTTTAACTTATGAAGGAAAATATAATTTTTCCCCCTAGAATATTCATGACATCATTCCTTGTTCTTGATGCTTAGAAAATTTAGGATATATTCCAATATGGATCATCCTCTAGTGATGGTAGTTACTAACAGTCTGATAGGTGCTGGCAGCTTGTTCTAGTTTGCCTGCAGAGAGAATCCAACATCTCAAGTGATACTGAATAGAAGAGTGATAAATGTGGACGTGCAATTACATGGTGTTTATTACTAAAATCAACCAGAACAGAAGCAGCAGAAAGAAGCCCTCCCCAACAGGCAAGCTCTCAATACTTAACTCATAATTATAAACTTGTCCTGGTGGGAGTCTCAGCACCCCTGTAGGCCTCTACTGATACAACCCTTCACCCTGTCGTTTCTTGGGCCGTGATGTTCCTAGCTTGTCAGATATCTTCTTCTCACTTTTCAGTCTTTTTAATGTTCATTTTACATAGAATGTCCAGGGTTTTAACTATATTCGCTGGAAGAAGAAGGGAACATCTCATCTTCTCAGAAGCAAAATACCATATTGATTTTTAATTGTTTAAACTACTATACAAGGCTCACTCCTCTAAGGGGAGGCATATTTAGTCTGGAGTCATTGCGTGCCTTCACAATTAAACCCATTTGCATCCCACGTGGTGCTAATGGTAAAGAATCTGCCATAAGTTCAGGAGACGCAAGAGACGTGGGTTTGGTCCCTGGGTAGGGAAGATCCCCTGGAGAGGGAAATGGCAACACACTCCAGTACTCTTGCCTGGAAAATTCCAGGACAGATGACCCTGGTGGGCTGAAATCCATGGGGTCGGAGAGTTGAACAGGACTGAGCATGCACATACACAAACACACACCTAATGCAAGATGAGTTTGAAACCAAACAGGACCCTGTGGGCATCCTGAGCAAGGAAGCCCTTCTGTGTCCCCCCATTTTTTATTTTCAGGAAGTAGACTTCTGGCCTCTATGACCTTCCCTGAGTTCTAAAGGGCAGAACTGAATAGCTGTTAATCAAGGAAGGGAGGGGATGCAGAGACAGGGGAGGAACAGTGAAGGAACAAGAGTGGAGTCTTGGATGAAGGTCCTGCCCCCCCACCCCCGGCAAAGGATACACTTAACAGTACCTCTGAGCAACCCCCAACAAAGGGAAAATGTTAGCATTCTTCATTCCAGAGAAGACCTCCTAAGGCCAGATCAAAGTAACCCAAGAAGCTTATCAAGAGATTCTGAGACCAGATTAAAGGACTGCAGGCCCTTCACACATCCTGGGTTATCAGCGGCCCCATTCTTGAACCATTGCTAGGAAACTCTTCACCCCATCCTCCTGGGTTGAGAACCCCAACCTGCTGTGTCCCCTTTTACCTCACAAAGCAATAAAGATACTCTTCTACTTCAGACAAAACTCTGTCTCTGAGATTTGATGCGGCACCAGCACACAGAGGCCAAGTTTTCTGCATCAAGCCCACTGCTCCTGCTCTCTCAAGTCTCTGTTTCTCTCAGGAATATCAGTTCTATGACTCTCTTCATTTTATGGAACTCATCTACATTCTCAAGGAAGTAGTATTGAGTTGGAGTGAGAGTAACAAAATTTAGGAATCTCTTCTACAACATAGACACCAGGCTACTGGAAAAATTCACATACGTCTTGGTGAAACAGTTTTGTACCATCAGTTCAGCTACTTAGCCTCCTTCTGTATCTAGAGAAGCAGCAGAGACCTTAGGCATTCATGGGAAAGGAATATTGTTTCTATACACATTTGCTTTTACTCCTTAAATCCATTTCTCAAATGCCATATTTCCATATCTGGTTGTGTATTATCTGTCCTGCACCTTGATGGCACAGATACTTCTAGACTTTCCTCTGCTGTTACTGCTTAATGCTTAGTTGTGTCTCACTCTCTGCAGCCCCATGGACTGTAGCCCACCAGGCTCCCCTGTTCATGGGATTCCCCAGGCAAAAATACTGGAATGGGTTGCCATTTCCTTCTCCAGGGGGTCTTCCTGAGCCAAGGCAGACTCTTTATCGATGTGCCACCTGGGATATTCAAGGTAATAAATGGCCAAGATGAACGTGAGGTAAAAGGGAGTAAGGGGTCGCCCTTGTTCCACTATTACATCCTAATGTGAGAGCTGTGTGATTCTTCAGATCAAGAAACTAGTTTGCTGGGTTTTTATTAAAATAAGCTATCACAGGCCATAGGCCTTGTCCCATCTACATTAGACAATGTAGTGTCTTTGACCATTCCCTTAAATCCTTTTGCTTTACACATTTAAGTCCTAACCCCATACACTCATAGGCATGAGGAAAAGCCAGCTATTCAAGTTCTTTGTTTGTTCTTTAAACCATAAACAAACACACATAACAAACCTTTCTCTTGCTAAAAAAAAAAAAAAAGTATCCAGGAAACTAATGGAGAAAGATGAGGTGACAAAGCAAAAGGTATGTCATTTTATAAATGGCCTCTACTTTCTATTGAATCAATATTTTCATAGAAAGTTATCTAGAAAAAGGGCCTCTGATTCTGAAAATTCAAAAATCATGCTGTTTTATCTGCAGGTTTTTTTTTTTTTTTCCAGTGCATCTAGAGAAATCTTCTAATGTGAAACTGTAGACTAAAAGTGTTTCTTAGCAGTGGACTCTTTTCCTGTGACCTGCTCTTACTTCCTTATTCCCAACCCCCACCGCACACTGGAAATCAGGTCACACAGTGTTATCATAGCCCTGTACTTGTTTTTTTTATATGCTTGCTGCTACATCTTTGAACTTTCTGCTCATACGTATTTAGTCGCTCAGTCATGTCTGACTCTTCGCAACCCTTTTGGACTGTATCCCACCAGGCTCCTGTGTCCATGGGATTTCTTAGGCAAGAATGTTGGAGTGGGTTGCCATTTCCTCCTTCAGGGGATCTTCCCTACTCATGGTTCAAACTTGTGTCTCCTATGTCTCCTGCATTGCAGGCAGATTCTTTACCCACTGAGCCGCTGGGGAAGGCCTTGAACTGTCTACTCAGGAGCAATGAAACAGGCTCCCTCTGTGACGATCACCTTTCCCACTTCATCTTCACCTCTGGCCCTCAGGCTTTCACATCTGGGACTACTAGCATGGTCTTCTGGGATTTTAGTCTATTTCCTATTTTACTTTGCTTCTTTATAACTGCCCTTATGTCAATTTCAGTATCCTGCGCACAGCTTCAATCAAAGCTACAGTATTCATGACCCCTATGATAAGGTTCTCTTAACTAATTTCTATTTGCTAGAATTATAGTCCTTCACTGAGAAGCCAAAAGTTGCCCCCACCATTTTGGCTTATATTTGAGATTAGGTTTTACTTAAATTGTTTTCATACCAGTCTTGCTAGAACTCTCTTAATAAGTTATATTGACATATGTAAAATGAAAAAATATATATTTTAAAGTATAAGTTTATATTTGCCCTCACAAAGCACATGATTGTGTATTTATATCTTGAGTTTAGACTTCTTTTGTAATT
Source organism: Capricornis sumatraensis (assembly GCF_032405125.1). Classification (NCBI taxonomy): domain Eukaryota; kingdom Metazoa; phylum Chordata; class Mammalia; order Artiodactyla; family Bovidae; genus Capricornis; species Capricornis sumatraensis. The sequence continues at coordinate 38,982,299 of NC_091073.1, read as the reverse complement.
CCACATTACAAGAGAACTAATACTGTGCTGGAAGTAATTCTACCACGATGAAGATCAATGTTTTACCTACTTTAAGAAAATGTGGGAACAAATGAAATGAAGAATAGCAAATCTGGCTGAAACCCTGATAAGCCAAGTAACCAGTCAATTTTTCTTTAATGTATTTTTTTGACTATTCATAATTCAGCAGAATTCTGCTTAAACCACTTACTGCTGGACAATCTTTAAGTCAGAGAACAGACTGCAGGATCCCTGCTGCAAAAATATAATGCCTTCCTGAGCAGCACTTACAATTTTCATTTTGGGTTTTCAAATCTCAAATGAAGCATCTGCTTAAAGAATTTCATCATATGTGTGTGATGAAGAATCTTAGTCACAAAGAATACCGGGAAATGTAGTTAGAAGAATCTAGCAAAAGGGAAAAAGATATGCAGAAGACATTTTTGTCACTTAAAGTGCAATTTTTTACTCTATTGTTTCCTACTGTCTGATAAGCTTAAACTTTTCCAGAGAAGTTTATACAGAGATTTAAAAAATTAATTTCTGTGAGATTCTTATGAGAAAATGCTTAAATATAATACAATTTAATCAGGCAAGCCATGAGTGGTAAAAAACTGAAGTGACCTTTCTCAGTTACTAGTAGGAAGGCACTTAGGTTGGAGACAAAGTGGCCTCCTGTATCTGACTAAATCTGTAGAGTATTCAGATCATGATCTTTCTTGTTCTGCAACAATAGAAAGCAATTGCACAGCTCTGAACATTTTAATTTGACCGCCATCAAATTTGTGTAAGGTGTTCAGCTTGTGTAGATGTCTGTGTTTGGAGAAACTATTACAATCTGATGAAAATGTACCATGAGATCAACCCAATCTCTATTAGGCATCTGCTTTAAGAGATTTTGTTTATATTTTTTACAGTGTCGTTATTTTCTGCCATACATCAATGGAAATCAGTCATAATTATACATATGTCCCCTTCCTATTTGGCCTGCCTTCCCTCATTCCACCCCTTTAGGTCATCCCAAAATGCCATGCTGGGTTCCCTGTGTTACATACCAACCTCCTACCAGCTATCTGTTCTAAACTTGGGAGTGTATGTATGTTAATGCTACTTTCTCCATTTGTCCCACTCTCTCTTTCCCCAACTGTGTCCACAAGTCCATTCTCTACAGCTCTATTCCTTCCCTGCAAATAGGTTCATCAATGACATTTTTCTAGATTCCATATATATGTGTTAATATACATCTATAGTAGGCATGAAATCAAAGTGAAATAAAGAAAAAATATACTGAACAAGTTTCAAGTTTATCTCCTATTCATCAGAGAAGGAATGAAAAATATTTAATAGAACAGCCTGCTCAAAATAAGGACGCAAATAGGAAACCTTCACTATGAGAATTAGCTATGGAAGTAGAATTTAAAGTCAACTCTGATAAAGACAGACCAATTATCGTTTAAATTAAATTAGGATTTCAGTTCTAATGGACAACAGGCAGACACTAGTTTAGATATTTTTAAATCTCAAATTTTTAGGAGATATAGAAGAATGCTGGAAACCTTCAAATCAATAGAGTCAATTCCCCTGACATATTCTTCGGTATCAGTGATAGAGGTATAGATAAGAAGATAATCCCAATTTTATTAGTTTCTACAGACACTATAAAAATAATATGAATATAGAGTGTTATTTTTCTCAAAAGCCACTCACACATTTTTATAAAATTGTTCCCATGCTTGCCTGGTCAGTTGGATTCATATCTTTAGGGTGAGGTTTGGCACATGTGTTGCACTGTAATACTTTGTCATGGTTTATAACTTCTGCCACAACTGACCACATACCTGAAGTACATTCTCCCAGTGCTGAGTCAATGGACTTATTATTTGGAAAATTAACTATGATTAACTATAGCCAACAAAAGAGACCTAAATGCAGTATTTGTGTGCAATCTCAAAACACAACACAACAGAATTATGTGTTCATTCAACATCACAGTAATCCAAATCTATGCCCCAACCCCTAATGCTGAAGAAGATGAAGATGACTGGTTCCAAGAAGACCTACAACACCTTCTAGAACTAACACCAAGTATATATATATATATGTCCTCTTCTTCATAGGGGATTAAAATGCAAAAGTAGGAAGTCAAGAGAGACTTGGAGTAACAGGCAAGTTTGGCCTTAGAGTACAAAATGAAGCAGGGCAAAGGCTAACAGAGTTTTGCTAAGAGAACACCCTGGTCATAGCAAACACCTACTTCCAGCAACACAAGACAGGATTCTACACATGGACATCACCAGGTGGTCAATACCAAAATCAGATTGATTATACACTTTTCAGCCTAAGATGGAGAAGATCTGTACAGTAAGCAAAAAAAAAAAAAAAAAAACAAGACCCAGAGCTGACTATGGCTCAGATCATCAGCTCCTTATTGCCAAATTCAAGCTTAAGTTTAAGAAAGTAGGAGAACCACAGGCAATTCAGGTATGACCTAAATCAAATCCCTTACGATTATACAGTGGAGGTGACAAACAGATTCAAAGGACTAGATCTGGTAGACAGAGTGCCTGAAGAACTATGGAAGGAAGTCTTAATATTGTATAAGAGGTAGTGACCAAAACCATCCCCAAGGAAAAGAAATGCAAGAAAACAAAGTGGTTGTCTGAGGAGGCCTTATAAATACCTGAGAAAAGAAGAGATGCAAAAGGCAAAGGAGAAATGGAAAGATATGCCCATCTGAATGCAGAGTTCCACAGAACAGAAAAGAGAGATAAGAAAGCCTTCTTAAGTGAACAATGCAAAGAAATAGAGGAAAATAATAGAATGGGAAAGACTAGAGATCTCTTCAAGAAAACTGGAGATACCAAGGGAACCATTTCAGGTAAACATGAGCACAGTAATGGATAGATATGGCAAGGACATAACAGAAGCAGAAGAGATTAAGAAGAGGTGGCAAGAATACACAGAAGAACTGTACAAAAAGATCTTAGTGATCCAGATAACCATGATGGTGTAGACACTCACCTAGAGCCAGACATCCAGGAGTGTGGAGTCAAGTAAGCCTTAGGAAGTATTAGTACAAATAAAGTTAGTGGAGATGATGGAATTCCAGTTGAGCTATTTCAAATCCTAAAAGATGAGGCTGTGAAAGTGCTACACTCAATATGCCAGAAAATTTGGAAAATTCAGCAGTGGCCACAGGACTGGAAAAGGTCAGTTTTCATTCTAATCTCAAAGAAAGGTAATGCCAAAGAATGTTTAAACTACCACATAATTGCTCTCATTTCACATGCTAGCCAAGTAATGCTCAAAATTCTCCAAGCTAGGCTCAGCAGTACATGAACCGAGAACTTCCAGATGTTCAAGCTGGATTTCGAAAAGATAGAAAAACCAGAGATCAAATTACCAACATCCTCTGGACCATAGAAAAAAACAAGGGAATTCCAGAAAAACATCTACCTCTGTTTCATTGATTACACTGAAGACTTTGACTATGTGGATCATAACAAACTGTGGAAAACTCTTAAAGAGATGGGAATACCAGACCATCTTACTGGTCTCCTGAGAAACCTATATGCCAGTCAAGAAGCAACAGTTAGAACCTTATATGGAACAACTGACTGTTTCAGGATTGAGAAAGGAGTATGACAGAGCTGTTTATTGTCACCGTGTTTATTTAACTTATATACAGAGCACATCATGAGAAATGCCAGGCTGGATGAGTTACAAGCTGGAATGAAGATTGCCAGGAGAAACAGCAACAACCTCAGATATGTGGATGATACCACTCTAATGGCAGAAAGCGAAGAGGAACTAGAAAGCCTCTTGATGAGAGTGAAGGAGGAGAGTGAAAAAGTCGGCTTAAAACTAAATATTAAAAAAAAAAAAAAAAAGATCATGGCATCTGGTCCCATCACTCCATGGCAAATAGAAGGGGAAAAGGTGGAAGCAGTGACAGATCTTCTCCTCTTGGGCTCTGAATTCACTGCAGATGGTGACTGCAGCCATGAAATCAGAAGATGATTGCCTCTTGGCAGAAAAGCTATGACAAGCCTAGATAAATGAGTTAAAAAGCAAAGACATCACTTTGCCAACAAAGGTCCGTATAGTCAAGGCTATGGTCTTTCCAGTAGTCATGTATGGTTGTGAGAGCTGGGACATAAAGAAAGCAGAGCGCTGAAGTATTTATCCCTTTTAACTGTGGTGCTGGAGAAGACTCTCAAGAGTCCCGTGGACAGCAAGGTGATCAAATCAGTCAGTCTTAAAGGAAATCAACCCTGAAAATTCATTGGAAGAACAGATGCTGAAGCTGAAGCTCCAGACCTTTGGCCACCTGATGTGAACAGCTGACTCAATATTTCCCTGATGCTGGGAAAGACTGAAGGCAGAAGGAAATGAGGGCATGACAGAGGATGATGTTTGGATGGCATCACCAATGCAATGGACATGAACTTGGGCATACTCTGGGAGATGGTGGTAGACAGGGAGACCTGGCGTGCTGTAGTCCATGAGGTCACAAAGAGCCGGACACAACTTGGCAACTGAACAACAAAGAAATCATAGAACATAATCCATCCTCCCCGCTATTACAGTTTTCTTATTCCCTTTTAACAACTGTTACATGGGTTGTTTTTTGTTTGTTTTATGTTTCTTTTATGGTTTACTGTGTGTGTGTGTGTGTGTGTGTGTGTGTGTGTGTGTGTGTGCTCAGTCACATCTGACTCTTTGCAACCCCATGGACTGTAGCCAGCCAGGCTCCTCTGTCTGGAATTTTCTTGGCAAGAATACTGGAGAGGGTTGCATTTCATATTCCAGAGTATCTTCCCAACTCAGATATCGAAACTGCATGTCTTGTGTCTCGAGGGATTCCTTACCACTGTGCCACCTGAGAAAGCCTTATGGCTTACAGACTATTCACCAAATAGAAGTCTACACATCCAAAGAAACATTTTAATTTATAGTTTAAAAAAATTTTCAATACTTAACCCTATACTGATATAAAAGATCTTGTGAAGCACTACAACGAAGTGTTCAGGAAAAAACAAACTTAATACAATAGATATTAATATTTTGGTGAAGAACATTTTCATTGGTACAACTGTTTACTATAGCTATTTTTATTTCAGTTGCATATTTTCCTTAGCAAAGAGCACTGGTACATCATAAATCAAGACAAGGTCAGCTTCCCAGCAGAAAATTAATCCTAGCTTACAAAGAAGTCAATAGGAATTGAGGGGATATAATTAATAGAATGCTAATTCCTCAGTTTTCTCTGCCTGGCTCTAGATTAATTAAAACTCTGGGATCCCTGCAACTCTGATAGGGCTCCAGTAATCTTACAGTCTCTAAAGGGCAGAGTAAAGGATGAGCTAGACCATCAAACAGTTACAGCTTAAACATGCTTTCTCCTTGAAATGATCCTCAAATCTCAGCACTTAAGGGTCCACAATGCATGAATTCACTGCCAGGACAAAGAGAAGCATTTGAACTGTATAAAATCACCAATATTCTACCACTTTACCCTTAGAAATTTTCGTGATTTGACCTGGTATTAAACAAAACAGAGAGACAACCCGCAGAATGGAAGAAAATACTTGCAAATAAAGTGACTGACAAGGGATTAATCTCCAAAAATATGCAAATAGCCCATATAGCCCAATATAAAAAACCAAACAACCCAAATAATGGGCAGAAGATCTAAATAGACATTTCGTCCAAAAAGACATACAGAAGGCCAAGAGAAACATGAAAACATGCTCAACATCACTAATTATTAGAGAAATGCACATCAAAACAATAATGAAGTATCACCTCACACTTGTCAGAATGGCCATCGTCAAAAAATCTACAAACAACAAATGCTGAAGAGACTGTGGAGGAAAGGTAACACTCCCATACTGTTGGTGGGACTGTAAATTGGGTCAGCCACTGTGGAGAACAATATGGGGAGTCCTTGAACTAAAAATAGAACTGCTATTTGAACCAACAATCTTACTTCTGGTTATACACCCAGAGAACACCATAATTTGAAAAGACACATGTACCGCAATATTCACATAAAACATTCAGTGACATGGAAGCAACCTGAATGTTCACTGACAGAGGACTGGATAAAGCAGATGTGGTCCATATATACAGTAGACTAAGACTCAGCCATAATAACAAAATGAAATGATGCCATTTACAGTGACGTGGACGGACCTAGAAATTGTCCTACTGAGTGAAGCAACTCATACAGAGAAAGACACATATCATATGATATAATTTACATGTGGAATCTAAAAAGAAAATTGTATAATGAGCTTATTTACAAAACAAATAGAATCACAGATGTAGAAAACAAACTCTTGATTACTAAGGGGGAGAATAAATTAGGAGATTGGGATTGACATATGTACATTATTATATATGAAATAGGTAACTAATAAGGACCTGTGGCATAGCACAGGGATCTCTACACAGTACTCTGTAATGACTTATATAGGAACAGAATCTGAAAAGAGTGCATTTATGTATATGTTAACGGATTCACTTTGCTGTACAGCAGAAACTAATACAACATTGTAAAGCAACTATAACAAAATTTAATTAAAAAATAAAACACTTAAAAGGGATATGGAATCAATGCAAAGTATAATCTCACTAACTAATAATCAGGAACCTCAGCAGTGATAAGACTCATGTAAACTAATAAATTTAACAGATACAAAAAGTAAAACTTTCCCCAGCATTGAAACTGCTAAAGAGTGAAAGGGACAAATTTGTGGAGGTACGTAACTATGTTTAAAGAGCAGTTTATTTTCATTACATAAGTCTTTTAAATGAGTCATCATTGTTATCACTAGTTTTTGCTTATTGATTTCTACTCTGTCTTGTTTCTAGAACTATTTCAATGGATTGGATGAGTTTTATGTGAGCCAATACAAAAAACAAAACCCTGCGTACAACTCATATTACAGTGTCCTTGCAGTAGCGTCCCCTCCGAAGATACACTATTCTGCTTATAAGATCTAGTAAGGGTAGTAAGCAATGATGCAAAACTCAGTAAGGCTTATGCCTCTTACTTCTTTATCAAAGGGCACTGTAACCTTTACTTATGGAGATCACAGTCAAGACAGCAAAAGGAAATGCGGAGTTGAAAAATGGAAATAAATATATTTTAATCAGGTTACACAGAGCTGTCCACGATATGACCATAATATAACTTGTTGCAACAAGTATAAAATATGTGCTATTCACAAATTCACTTTTTTAGTCATTCATTTATTCATTCATTCCACAGGTGTTTACTGAAGAATTCACACATGACAGGAAGTATTCTCGGTGTTGGGATGCCTTCTCTTGGGGAAATGACAGCCTATTGGTACTACAGGATTACCTATGAACTCTGTGTTTTTAGAATAATATAGATATACTTTAGGTGCAGAAAATGCTGTTTCACTCCACTTTTGGAGGTATCTAGAACAGTCCAATTCATAGAGTCAGAAAGTACACTGGAAGATGCCAGGGGCCCAGGAGTGAGGGTGGATGGGAAGGGCAGACAGGGACTTAGTGTTTAATGGAGACAGAGTTTCAGTTTAAGCAGGTGATCAATGATGCTGCAAGATGACGGCAATTGTCAATGTACTTAGTGTCACTGAACTGTACAGTTAAATATGGTTAGAATAGTATGTTTTATATCGACTTCTACCACAATAAAGAAACATTAAAGAAATGTGATTACATCTTAGTTACCTCTATAATCAACTCCTGAATATTTTTTTTAAAATGGTATTATCTTACACAGCTTAATTATAACACAACACAGAAGACTCTAACTTTCGTCCTCCTTCAGTATTATATTCTTAGTAGAAGACACTCTGTGTGTGTTAGTTGCTCAGTCGTGTCCGACTCTTCGCAACCTCATGGACCGTAGCCCACCAGGCTCCTCTGACCATGGAATTCTCCAGGCAAAAATACCAGATTGTGTTGCCATTTCCTTATCCAAGTAGAAGACACTACCATATTTTATATCAACTATTGAAATAATATCCTAAAACCCTCCTATAGTCTTCACAGAATGGCTCAAATATGTTTCTAAAACAAAAGCCAAATATTTTCCCTGCTCTGCTCAAAACCCTGTAATGTTTTCAAATTTTCTATCTCGTTAAAGTTATTTTTTTGTCATAGCTTTAAGGGATAACCCCTGGTATGCCTCTGACCCAGATAATTATCATTCTCTCCTTAGTTACTGCATCCATTATTCTGGATTCCCTGCTGTTCCTCAAACATAAGAGACATGTTCCTGTCTCAGGACCTCTGCACTTATTCTTTCCTCTGCTGGAATACTCCACTTCCTGGTACCCACAAGCCTTAGTTCCTATTAAACTGAAACTCAAAAGTTCTTTTTATCAGAAAAGCTCTTCCTGATCACTTTATATAAAATAGCTCTGATCTCAATTATATACCATCACCCACATTATTAAATGTTCCTCTATGCATAACACATGCCAACATGAAAAACAATTTTATTTTTCAATTTGGAGTTGTATAAAGATGACAATTAAGTTGAATATTAATATATGCAACAAATCCTGAATGTACTCAGATGTTGATATTTAGTTGCTCTCTAGGGGTTAGTGAGATTCTTTATTCAGCATGAATAAGGAACCATCACTTTTTATTTTGTTTCCGGATGCCTGTTTGTCCACGTCCATCTAATTCCCTTCTCTTTCTCGTGGCCATCATATTTCTTACATTGTACATTTATATATAGATTGTTATTTCTGGTTATCTAGTACTGTTTACAGAATTATCTTAGTTTTGCATTTGCAATTATTTGAAGCTCACTTTGAGTACAGTATTTATCAAGTTCCTTGGCAGTATGCTTTTCCAATAAATTATGCAAAATTCTGCTGTTTTCTATTCAACAACAAGAAACATCTGCTACATATCAGACACTGTCCAAATATTGGAGACACCTAGAATAATACACACAGGCAACAATCAGATAGATGGGAATTAAACTCCATCTTTTAAAAGAAAGAGTACCAAAGAATTTGTGGACATATTTTACATCATTACACAAGCTTTTAAAGATATGGCTGATTCTCAACACAAACGATGGGAACTTCTGTGGGGCCATAAATTAAAAACTGCAAACAAGAGAGGTAAAGGAGCTGTCCTGGATATCTGCCTACTAAAGAAACCTAGAGAATTAATATGAAAATACCTGCAAACTCATATTCCAGCTTCTCTTGCAATAAGGTTAAACATAGGACTGTGCTAACCAGTGAAATATGAATAAAAGCAATGGGTATATTTTCCATGCCAACGTGAGCAATCATCTATCATGTCTTCTTCCCTTTTCTCTCTCCCCTGTGTGGATGATAGTAAAAAAAAACTCCAAAATGTCAGTGCCCCATGATCAAAGAACTTTGGATACCCAAGTCAACTTTTGGATTAGGACAGCCCAGGAATACACAACTGGACTTCATGTTAGTTACTTTTATGATGTCAAGCCCCTGAGATTTCAGAGTTAGAGAAGAATGACTCATTCACTCATGATCACCTAGAAATTTGAAGAGGTGTTCTTCTGTAACAAAACCATAATATATGTGGCAGCAATCAGCAAATATTGCAAAGGGCCAGCTTATAAATATTTTAGGCTTTGAAGCCACTATGGTCTCTGTTATAACTGCTCAATAATCCTTTACTCAGCCATAGACAGTACATAAATGAATGGACATAGCTGTGTTCCAATACCATTTTACTTACAACAGGCCAAAGGCTGGATTTGGCCAATAGGTAGTTATTTGCTGAACTGTGGCTTACAATGTGAAAAGGAAATTGATAATGAAGGATAGAGATGCAATGATCCATGTTATACCACAGCAAAACTTCCAGCAAAACTGTTGCTGCCATGATAGTAGAGGTCAGCCATGTGCCTAGTGGGTTTGGAGATCTAGCAGAAGTGATTTTAAAATCCTAGCACTAAGGATATGCTTGCTAATACTAAAAAGAGCTCAACAACAAAAGGGAGTCATTGAGCAAGTCAACAGGAAAAGTATCACACTTTACAAGAAATGGAACAGTTGAATATTTTCACACCCTAACCAAAGAGATGTGGTTTGCCATTCCCTTCTCCAGTGGACCACATTCTGTCAGACCTCTCCACCATGACCCGCCCGTCTTGGGCTACCCCGCAGGCATGGCTTAGTTTCATTGAGTTAGACAAGGCTGTGGTCCTAATGTGATTACATTGACTAGTTTTCTGTGAGTATGGTTTCAGTGTGTCTGCCCTCTGATGCCCTCTTGCAACATCTACCATCTTACTTGGGTTTCTCTTACCTTGAGCGTGGGGTATCTCTTCACGGCTGCTCCAGCAAAGTGCAGCCACAGCTCCTTACCTTAGATGAGGGGTATCTTCTCTTGCCGCCCTTCCTGACCTTCAATGTGGGATGGCTCCTCTAGGCCCTCCTGTGCCTGCACAGCCACCACTCCTTGGATGTGGGGTTGCTCCTCCCGGCCGCCGCCCTGGCCTTGGACATGGGGTTGCTCTTCCTGGCCACCGCCCCTGGCCTTGGGCACCGCCCCTGGCCTCGGGCGCCGCCTCTGGCCTCGGACGTGGGGTGGCTCCTCTCGGCCGTCGCCCTTGACTTCGGACATGGGGTAGCTCCTCCCGATCACCACCCCTGGCCTCAGATGAGGGGTAGCTCCTCTCAGCCATTCCTGCACCGTCGCAGCATGGCACTCTAGGCCGCTGCCCCTGACATCGGACGTGGGGTAGCTCTCGGCCATGCTTGCCATGCTTACTGCACTTAGTGCGCCAGGCACCGCCGATACAAAAAAGATCTTCATGACCCGGATAATCACGATGGTGTGCTCACTCATCTAGAGCCAGACATCCTGGAGTGTGAAGTCAAGTGGGCCTTAGAAAGCATCACTACGAACAAAGCTAGTGGAAGTGATGGAATTCCAGTGGAGCTATTTCAAATCCTGAAAGATGATGCTGTCAAAGTGCTGCACTCAATATGCCAGAAAGTTTGGAAAACTCAGCAGTGGCCACAGGACTGGAAAAGGTCAGTTTTCATTCCAATCCCAAAGAAAGGCAATGCCAAAGAATGCTCAAACTACTGCACAATTGCACTCATCTCACACGCTAGCAAAGTAATGCTCAAAATTCTCCAAGCCAGGCTTCACCAATATGTGAACCGTGAACTTCCTGATGTTCAAGCTGGTTTTAGAAAAGCCACAGGAACCAGAGATTATATTGCCAACATCTGTTGGATCATGGCAAAAGCAAGAGAGTTCCAGAAAAACATCTATTTCTGCTTTATTGACTATGCCAAACCCTTTGACTCTGTGGATCACAATAAACTGTGGAAAATTCTGAAAGAGACAGGAATATCAGACCACCTGACCTGCCTCTTGAGAAATCTGTATGCAGGCTAGGAAGCAACAGTTAGAACTGGACATGGAACAACAGACTGGTTCCAAATAGGAAAAGGAGTACATCAAGGCTGTATATTGTCACCCTGCTTATTTAACTTTATGCAGAGTACATCATGAGAAACGCTGGACTGGAAGAAACACAAGCTGGAAGCAAGACTGCCAGGAGAAATATCAATAACCTCCGAAATGCAGATGACACCACCCTTATGGCAGAAAGTGAAGAGAAACTTAAAAGCTTCTTGATGAAAGTAAAAGAGGAGAGTGAAAAAGTTGGCTTAAAGCTCAACATTCAGAAAATGAAGATCATGGCATCCGGTCCCATCACTCCATGGGAAATTGATAGGGAAACAGTAGAAACAGTGACAGACAATTTTTTGTGGCTCCAAAATCACTGCAGATGGTGACTTCAGACATGAAATTAAAAGACGCTTACTCCTTGGAAGAAAAGTTATGAGCAACCTAGATAGCATATTCAAAAGCAGAGACATTACTTTGCCAACTAAGGTCCATCTAGTCAAGGCTATGGTTTTTCTTGTGGTCATGTATGGATGTGAGAGTTGGACTGTGAAGAAGGGTGAGCACCAAAGAATTGATGCTTTTGAACTGTGATGTTGGAGAAGACTCTTGAGAGTCCCTTGGACTGCAAGGAGATCCAACAAGTCCATTCTGAAGGAGATCAGTCCTGGGTGTTCTTTGGAAGGAACGATGCTAAAGCTGAAACTCCAGTACTTTGGCCACCTCATGCGAAGAGTTGACTCATTGGAAAAGACTTCGATGCTGGGAGGGATTGAGGGCAGGAGAAGAAGGGGACGACAGAGGATGAGATGGCTGGATGGCATCACTGACTCTATGCACATGAGTCTGAGTGAACTCCGGGAGTTGGTGATGGACAGGGAGGCCTGGTGTGCTGCGATTCATGGGGTTGCAAAGAGTCGGACAAGACTGAGTGACTGAACTGAAGTGAACTGAACTGAACCAAAGAGATTAAATGCTAAAGGCTCCAAGCAAAAAAGAGCTATAAAAAACCCTGACTTGCATAAAGTGAATAAGGGAACACAAAACCAGAGTAGAAGAGTGGCCTGCACAGGCCACCTCTGGGCTAAAGGGTGACAAGGGCACCAAAAAGTACAGCTGAACTGACCAGAAGCACAGGTTTCCTAAATGTAAGAGATCTGTATTGCCAAAGAAAAGAAAGCTTTGGGGTGGCTACAGACAAAGAAGACTGTGTAGGAAAAATCACCCTGAATCTTTTTCTAGAGGATTAAATTCTCTGTCCATCTATGAAAAGACTATAGGTAAAATCGCACCTTTAAGGTTCCTTGAAGATGGAGAATGTAAATTTACTGTTAATAAGAAAAGAAAGAGCATGGGATGATCAGTGCTGCAGCGCCAAATGCTCTCAGTCATCCCCATGCACCTCAGTGCTCCATGACAAGGAAAGGAAGAAAAAAAAAAAACACTGAAGAAACACAAAGAAAGGACCCTTGCTAAGGAGCCTAAGGGTGAGTTGAAGCAACCAGAGAAAAAAGGGAATCTCTGAAGTGGGACAAACAAAAGTCGGATCACAAAACAAACTTCCAGGAAGGGACTGCAAAGTATTTGCTCTTAAAGAGCCAAACAGTATAAAAAGAGAGAGGTTCAGGATATAAAGAGATACACTCCATTTCAGGCATTCAATTTAAAGAGGTAAATTGCTTCATGGGGCAAGTTTCTTAATCAGGAAACGTGACTTTCTAAATTTCATGGAATAATCAAGGGAACAAGATGTTAATGTTTGTTCATTAGTGGGGTATTCCCAAAACTAGTTCACTACTTCAGCGACCACGGTTTTAAATTGAGCATTAATGTCTTTGGGGAAGACAGAACATTTTTTCGTTATTTAGATGATTTCCTTACCTAAGACTTGTGTGTGGAGGGGAGGTGGGGAGAGCATGATTTTAAAAATGTCTTCCAAACACAGAGCTTCTGAAGAGGTACAGGAACCAAAGAAAGGAGTGAGGTCTGTTAATTGGGAAAACAGCAAGAGAAAGTGGAAAATATAAAGTGACGAGAATCTATCAACCTCTCCCCCATCATCAAAACCAAATGACAACAGCAAAACACTGCTAAGTTATTGTCCTTGGTAAGTTAACAATAAACGGTGCCATTAAAATAAGAATCATATAAAATATCTAGATATCATTCAAAATGAAAACAACAAAGTCCACAGAGATCTGCTGCATGAAAATCAGGTTTAAAAAAAATGCAATTTAAATGAGGCATCTTCCCTACTCCCACATATATGAAAACATCAACCCAAAGAAAAAGTCCTAATCTACACACTGAACAGAATTGAAAATACTGAAATGAGCATTTGAACACATGAAAAGCTACTTTGGATCAGAAATCAAAAATCAAAATGAATTTTCTAAAAAAGCACAAGCTTCACCCAACTTAATTATGACTGTGAAATTTTCAGAAAAGGATAGATAGCAAGCATTTCTTGAAAATATATGAATAATATATGAATATACTCATAAAGGGAGAGATACGTGGGAGATTACCATATACATTTTAAGAATTAGTATTTACATCTAATATTTTATTATTTTCAGGTATAAAATATAATAGTTCAACATACACATATATTGTGAAATGATCCCCACTATTAGCCTAGCAAACATTGATCACATAACATAGTCACAACTTATTTCCACTGTGATGAGAACTTCTAAGATTTATTCTCTTAGCAACTTTCAAATATGGAATATAGTATTATTAACTATAGTTGGCATGCTGTACTTTACATCCCTAGAACTTATTTTCTAACTAGAAGCTTGTATTTTTCATTACCTCCATGTTGTATATTTTGATAACAAACAATGCAATTAAAAATTGAGAGAAGGGAGAGGAAAAAAGAAAACCACAAAAAAGTCATTGTTTATAGACAAAAAGTAGATATTTAAGGCCACCTCCACCAAAAAAATAAAAAATGGTAAAGCACAGAGTAAAAGGTTAAATAAGAGGGAATTAAAGTTGCTAGAGGGGATCTACGTACCAAAATAGCCATTGACAAACCATTCAACCTTCTTCAATACCCAGTTTTGTATAAAAGAGACAGTGTACATACTATAGATAAAGAAACATAGCAAATAATACAAAAGGCCCACAATTATGAATTATGATGCAGTTAAAAACTAAACCAATCAGTCCTACAAATGAATGTGAATGAGCTTAATTAACCCTCCAGCATAAGAGAAAATGATATTTTCAATTTGGAACAAAAAAATATAATCATATGATCCAGCCATTCCACTCTGGGCCATATATCCAGACAAAATTATAATTCAAAAAGATACATACACCCCTATGTTCATTGCAGCACTATTCACAATAGCCAAGACATGGAAGCTGCCTCAGTGTCCATCAACAGATGAATGGATAAAAAAGATGTGCTACAGATATACAATGGAATACTAGTCAGTCATAAAAAGAACAAAATAGTGTCATTTGCAGCAGCATGGATTCAACTGGAAATTATGGATGGAAGTCAGAAAGAGAAAGGTAAATACCATATGATATAACTTACATATGAATCTCAAATATGACAAAATGAACATTTCCACAAAACAGAAACAAACTCACAGAGAGAGAACAGGCTTGTGGTTGCCAAGGGGAAGAGGGTGGGAAGGGATGGAGTGGGAGTTTGGAATTAGCAGATGTAAACTATTATATGAAATGGATAAACAACAAAGTCCTACTGTATAACATAGAGAACTATATTCAATATCCTGTGATAAACCATAATGGAAAAGAATATGAATATATATATATGTATCGTAACTGAATCATTTTGCCAATCAGAAAAAATTAACACATTGTAAATCAACTATAGGTCAATAACATAAATTTTAAAAATTGAACACCTGATCATAATAGTCCCAGTATTAAAAAGGAAATTTGCTAGTAAGATTTGACAGAATGAACTTTACAATATATGATCAAAAATTCCCCTTTTGTTTTCCCACAGAGCATTTTAGTGCAATTCCTTTTTCAGGAAATGTCACCTCACTGAATTTCACAGAGTCATCAAGGGAACAATAAGATATTGCATGCTCGTCAGTGGGGTATTCCCAAGCTGGTCCAGCAGCCACTATTTTCAACTGAATATTGGTGTCTCTGGGGTGGGGGTGGGGGGGACAGAACAGTTTTGATTTATTTAGACATATTTGCCTGTCTTATCCAAGACTGGTGAGATTCAGTCTCCATATGTGCCTTCACCTCCCCTTCTGCACCAAGCCCAATCACAAATGCTCTGTTTCTGTTATTTATCTTCCTAATCGAGTTATATATGTCCTCCCATCTGTCATGAAAATAACACAGTCACTTAGCCTTCTTTTTCAGCTGTGCCTTGGTCACACTGGCGTTGGTGTTATAATCGTCCTGGTTTTCTTTACTTTATCTGAACTCTTAGAAAATATGCTCACACTATTTGCCACGTTAAAAGGTCAACCAGCTCTATCTTCCCATAAAGGACACCAGTTAATCCACAGACAGAGACAAAGAACGCTGCTATTAATACCATTCCCAACTCCAGCACTGAAGGTGCACTTTTACATCATGTCATATGGAAGGATGCAACAATGGATAATGACCGTGAGCTGTAAATCATGGTTGCCAACAGCCGTCATAAGAGATAGTGACTACATGGGTAGATCATCTCAACCCTATCCACCGACTAAGAAGCTCCTCAGAAAGACCATATAAGGATGAAAAAATAAATCTGAAAGTACGTTAGGACTCATGCAATAGATACTCTTGGGCCTAGGTATACCATATTTCCTTTTAGAATTAGGACTCCAAGAAAGAAAAAATCTACAATTTATTTTTCATTAGTAACTCTGGGAGATTTTGATCATAAAGACACATGGGCATATACCTGTTAACATAGGGCAACACCGAAAGAGGGTGAGGCATTCTCCTTTTGCATGGAACACAGTGGAGCACAGAAAGGATGCCACATCACGCAACTCCAGGGCAACTGAGCAGCTGTGTCTTGTGGCCTTCCCGAGTCCTAGGCACTGATGATTTAGCAGGAATGTAAAAAGGTCCAGTGGCAGCCAGACCCGTCAAGAGAAGAGCAAGGTTAATGGTGGTGCTGCCTGGCAGGGCCCCAAGGTACCCATCTAAAACTGGAGTGCCAAACAGATACCTTGGCTCCAGACTAACCTGTGCGCCTACAATATGGACATTTATACAGATACTTCTGATTTTTAGATGTTCATGAAATATAACTGGCAGCATCTACCATGCCCACGCCCACCCCCACTTCTTGGGCTTAAATTATTAACTCACTCTGGCAAAATGTTTCTTCAAGTCAGTTCTAATTCACATGTCAATGGCAGCATACAGGTTAGAAGCAGCATGTGGAAAGCTGGGCAGATCAAGTTCCTTCTGATGAAAGCCTAATGGTACCCTCCAACCTCAGAGGAAATCAATTCCAAGTCAGCAGTGTGAACTGGTGTGTTTAATGAAGCTGTCACTGATGTTGTCAGAAGGACGTGTCAGTCATTAGGATGCTGCCACCTTTCCTGGATACTGCAGACGATTCTTCTAAATATTTCCTGGACTTAAAGGGGAATAGTTTTCCAAATGTTAACTGTTACTTACAGTTAACCTTGGATACCTAAGATTTTTGAATAAAATTAATTCAATGGGATTATTTTATGTAAAGCATCCAGGAGACCTGGAAAATGCAGGTAGTTGACCACAAAAGTCTCTTCTATTTTCTTGTTATTATTTAATACTGAATTCTTTAAGTATGCCCACATAATTCACTTGCATGGCAGAGATCTTTCACTTTATTAGAAGGTCTTTATATTTTTATTTGGGCTTCTCTGGTGGCTCAGTAGTAAAGAATTTGCCTGCCAGTACAGGAGATACAGGTTTGATCCCTGGGTCGGGCAGATCCCCTGGAGAAGGAAATGGCAACCAACTCTAGTATTCTTGCCTGGGAAATCCCATGGACAGCAGAGCCTGGCTACAGTCCATGGCGTCACAAAAGAATTGGACACAACTTAGCAAAAAACAACAACAATAAGAATATTTTTATTTTAAAAGCCTTGGTAAAATTCCTCATATTTCTCTGAATACTCTCAAGTCTTGGATTGTCCCATTCATCTTCCTGATATTTCACAGCCAAATTCAGTATAATTTATATAGCCCTTTTTGAAGGTATTCATTTCATGAGTATGTATATTCTAAGAAAAACTAACAACTATTAACTATTCATTAAATGGCACTTTTTAAAGCATCCAAATTTATACTGAGTGAAGATATTTTTTCCCAAGCACTTTAGGAAGTAGTGAAAGAATTTATAGGAAAAACCAAAAGGCTGAATAAAGAAGGAATCAGGGTAGGATCAGGGCTTCTCTGGAGACTATTAAAACCTTTATGGACTTGTGTTGCAGCAGCAGCATCTTGTGTTACTGCATGTCATCCTCAAGAATTCTAAAGCAAAATATTTAGTTTGAAGGTATCTGAATAGATCTTGATGTCTTAACAGTGAAGCACTCATGATACCATTTAGTGTTCAAAGTGTCTGTAATTCACTTGGGCTGGTAATACTAATATATATGCCACTTCTAGTAAGCAGAAATGAATGCTCATTAGCTCTCCTGATTCAAGGCATCCTGCCTAGGTCTGAATTCTGACTCTGCTGGTTAATAGAAAAATATATTAGCATCTATTTTCCTTTGCTTTCTCAATTTTAAATTGTAATAATTATAGTGCTTACAAAATCAGATTGTTAACATTGTTGCTATACCTAAGATACTGCAAACATTACTTGGCACAGAATAAGCTTTATAAAGCATTAGCTTTCCATGCTGTGCTTAGTCACTCAGTGGTGTCTGACTCTTTGTAAGCCCATGGACTGCAACCAGTCAGGCTCCTCTATCCATGGGGATTCTCCAAACAAGACCACTGGAGTGGTTTCCATGCCCTCCTCCAGGGGATCTTCCCAACCCAGAGATCAGACCCAGGTCTCCCACACTGCAGATGGATTCTGTACCAACTGAGACACCAGGGAAGCCCAAGAATATTGGAGTGGGTAGCCTATCGCTTCTCTAGGGATTCTTCCCAACCCAGGTAGTGAACCCAGGTCTCCTGCAGTGCAGGTGGATTTTTTACCAGCTGAGCTACCAGGGAAGCCCAGTTTTCTATGATTAAGACACAATTAAAATACAATAAAATATCATATATCACCCCACAACCTAAGGAGAACCAAAAATAAAGGTAATTCCAAAAATAATAACTATTGATCTATGATAATAATAATCCCTGAGGTTTTGTTTTGTTTTGTTTTGTTGGTAGATAAGTATACAAACAATAAGTGCTTCAGAGGGTGTGGAGAAAAGGGAATCCTCCGGTGCTGTCAATGGGAATGTAAACTGGTATAAACCCTATGAAGAACAGTATGGAGGTTCCTTAAAAAACTAAAAGTAAAACCACCATATGATCCAGCAATCCTACTCCTGGGCATATAGCTGGAGAGAACCATAATCCAAAGGATAAATGCACCTCAGTAACTGCAGCACTGTTTACAATAGCCAAGACATGAAATCCATCTAAATGTCCATCAACAGATGAATGAATAAAGAACATTTGGTACATTTATACAATGGTATAATATTTAGATATTAAAAAGAATGAAATGATGCCATTTGCAGCAACATGGATGGACCTGGAAATTACCATACCAAGTGAAGTCAGTCAGAAAGAGAAAGACAAATACCATATGATATGATTTACATGTGGAATATGAAAAAAAAAAAAAGATACTAATGCACTTATTTACCAAACAGAAACAAACTCACAGACTTAGAAAATAAACTTATGGTTACCAGAAAAGAAATGTGGGCTGGTGGGGGGGGGGGGGGGGTACAGTGGGGAGGTGTGATAAATTAGGAGTCTGAGATTGACATATACACACTACTATATAAAAAATATATAATCACAAGGACCTACTGCCTAGTACAGGGAACTGTACTCAATAGTCTGTAATAACCTTTATGGGGAAAAAAAAATCTGAAAAAGAACAGATATATGTATATGTATAATTAAATCACTTTGCTCTATACCTAAAACTATATACAATGATATAAATCAACTGTGCTCCATTGTAAATTTTTTTTAATAATTTAAAAATTAAAATATTAAAAGTTGCAAAATGTTGATGAAAAACTCAATGGTCTAAATAAATGGAAAGCTATTCCCTATTTAAAACTAGGAAGAATCAGTATGTTTAATATGTTTGCTCTTCCCATTTGATCTATAGATTCAATACAATCTCACTCAAAATCTCAGCAAATGATTCTAGGCTTCAACAAACTCATTCTAAAGTTTATGTGGAGAGGCAAAAGACCCAGAATAGTCAAAATAATACAGAAGAAGAATATAATTGGAAGACTGATGCTACCCACTTTAAGATTTCACTACAAAGCTACAGTTATCAAGACTAGTAATGGTGACTGCTGTTGCTGCTGCTAAGTTGCTTCAGTTGTGTCCGACTCTGCGAGACCCCATAGATGGGAGCCCACCAGGCTCCTCTGTCCCTGGGATTCTCCAGGCAAGAATACTGGAGTGGGTTGCCATTTCCTTCTCCAATGCGTGCATGCATGCTAAGTCGCTTCAGTTATGTCCGACTCTGTGTGACCCCATGGACAGCAGCCCACCGGGCTCCTCCGTCCACAGGATTCTCCAGGCAAGAATACTAGAGTGGCTTGCCATTTCCTTCTCCAAGTAATGGTGAAAGAATATACAAATGGCCCAGCAGTCCCACTCCTGGGCATATACGCAGAGAAAACCATAGTTCAAAAAGATACATGCACCTCGCTTTTTATAGTAGCGCTATTTACAATAGCCTAGACATAGAAGCAACCTAAATGTCCATCAACAGAGGAATGGATAAAGATGTGATGCAATGAAATATTACTCATCCACAAAAAGGAATGAAATTGGATGGTTTGTAGAGAAAAAGATGAACCTATAGTATCATACAGAGTGAAGTAAGTCTGAAAGAGAAAAGCAAATATAATATATTAATGTATATATGTGTAATCTAGAAAAATTGTATTGATAATCTTATTTGCAAAGCAGAAATAGAGACACTGACATAGAGAACAAATATATGGATACCAAGGGGGAAGGAGGAGTAAGAGGAATTGGGATATTGGGATTGACACATGTACACTACTGATACTATGTATAAAATAGATAACTAATGAGAACACACTGTACAGGACAAGAAACACTACTCAATGCACTGTGATGACCTGAATGGAAAGGAAGTCCAAAAGGGAGTGGATATGTGTATCTGTATGGCAGCACAGTAGAAACTAATATAACACTGTCAAGCAACTATACTCCAAAAAAAAGTAATTTCAAAAAAACAATAGATAAATAGCGACCCCTCTACACTGTTGGTGGGAATGTAAATTGGCATAGCAACTGTGGCGAACAGTATGGAGGTTCCTTAAAAAACTAAAAACAGAACTACCATATAATCCACCAATCTCACTCCTGAGTATATATGCAGAGAGAAACATGATTTGAAAGGATACATGCACCTCAGTGTTCATAGTAGAGCTGTATAAAATAGCTAAGTCATGGAAGCAACCTAAATGTTCATCAACAGATGAAATGATAAAGAAGATGTGGTCCAGGGTACTCTTTCTACCCCCTTCTGATGTCTATGTCAGAAGCTTTCTCTATCTCCTTTATACTTTAATAAAACTTTATTACACAAAAGCTCTGAGTGATCAAGCCTCGTCTCTGGTCCCAGATTGAATTCTTCTCCTCCGGAGGCCAAGAATCCCGGCATCTTTGCGTGATTCAGCAACAACCTTTCATATTGGGGGCTCATCCAGAATTCTTCAGGACAAGATGGGAGGTACCAATTCTAGCCTCACTCCTTTGAACTGTATCCTGAAAAACTGGGATAGATTTGATCCCCAGGGCTTAAAGAAGACACACCTGGTCTTCCTTTGTGATACTGTGTGGCCACAGTATCCACTGGAAGATGGTGAATGGTGGCCAGTTGGAGGGTCTCTTAAGTATAATACTGTTTTACAATTAGACCGGTTCTGTAAGGAACAAGGGAAATGGGTAGAAGTAGCATATGTGTTGCCCTTTTTCTCTGTGTGAAATATGCAGACTTATGTCCTAAGGGTATAGATTTGGGCATGAAACTTTCAGCTCCCTCCTGTCCTCCTACTTTGCTAGATGAGATGGAGGACAGGAGACAAAGAGATAAAGAAAAGCAGGTTTCTCAAGTCTATCCCTGGGATCATATGCGCAGAGCAGCCAGAGACTGAGGAACAGCCACACAAGCTGTTGCCTCTTCATGAAGCACCCACTGGGAGAAATAATCAGTCTATGAGAGTTAATAAGCCTTTTTCTAATCAAGAAATACAAAGAATCAAGGAGGATCTGGGAGACTATTTAGAGGACCCAGAAAAAAAATAGAGCTTTTAAAGGTGTTACTCTGCTTTATGACCTTACTTGGAAAGATGGGATGTATATCTTGGGACAAACGCTGACTCCTGACTCAAAGAGTCAAGTTTTGGGAAAAGCGGTTGCTTATAGAGATGAATGGCTTGGTAATGAATCAGTAGGGAAGAGGGAGAGCGAGATAGCCACCCTCCCCACTGGAACTCAGGCCATCCCAACTACAGAACCAGACTGGGACTACAACACAGCTAAAGGAAGACGGGATCAGAGTTGTTTTGTCAGATGCATTCTTGAAGGACTCAGGCAGGCGCGTGCTAAGCCTTTAAACTATGGCAAATTGGCAAGCATAGAACAGGAGGAGAAGGAAGCTCCTGGTAAATTCCTAGATAGACTGAGAGAAGCCCTTCACAGATTCACTGAGATTGATCCCGAAAGTGAAGAGGGAAAAGTGATCTTAAAAAATAGATTTCTCATTCAGTCAGCTCCAGATATCCGCCATAAGCTATTAAAATGGGCGTAGGGACCAAATCAGTCTTTAGATAATCTGTTACAACTGGCTCAGACAGTCTATTATGGTAGGGAATATGAGGAAAAGAAAGAAAGGCAGAAAAAGACAGGAACAGGCAGAAGCCCTCCCAATGGCTATGACAACCATTCTTAAAGGACCTGAAAAAAAATGCCCAGAGGGACCCAGGTGGAAAGAAATGGGCATGCTTTCACTGTGGAAAGGAAGAGCACCGCAAGCGGAATTGCCCTCAAGCATCAAAGCCGCACCCAGCTCCCTGTCCTATCTGCAAAGGACCACAATGGAAGAGAGACTGCCCCCAGAGGCATAGGTTTCAGGGGTGGACTCTCCAGACAATCAGGACTGAAGGTGCCCGGGGGTCCCCACACAAGCTCCCGTCATAATTACACCTGAGGAACCCCGGGTATTAATAACTGTGGGGGGCCAATCCATCGATTTCCTTTTAGATACTGGGACAACTTACTCCGTACTTACTGAAGCCCCTCCCTGGCCCTCTGTCTTCCTGATCTGCTTCCCAAATGGGACTGTCTGGATGAGCCAAAACATGGGCGTGATAATCTATGTGAGCCTACTTCTGCTGACTCCAAGAATTCTGAGTCTGCTGTTTGGCCTTCCTGTCCTGGGCTCACTCCTATGCTGCATTTCATAATCGGTCTCACTGCTGGGTCTGTGGAGCACTCCCCTCTTCATCAGTGGAAGGCTTCCCATGGTGGACATCTCCACTTCAAGGAAAAGACATTCTCCAAGTCTGCAAATACCTTCAACAACAATCTCAAGTGATGCCTCTTCTTAAATTGATGACATCTAACAATCTGACTCTAAACATGGACATCACCATATGGTCAACAGCAAAAGAAGATTGATTATATTCTTTGCAGCCAAAGATGGAGAAGCTCTATACAGTTAACAAAAACAAGACCAGGAGCAGACTGTGGCTCAGATCATGAACTCCTTATTGGAAAATTCAGACTTAAATTGAAGAAAGTAGGGAAAACCACTAGACCATTCAGGTATGATCTAAGTCAGATCCCTTATGATTATACAGTGGAAGTGAGAAATAGATTTAAGGGACTAGATTTGATACATAGAGTGCCTGATGAACTATGGACTGAGGTTCGTGACATTGGACAGCACACAAGGACCAAGACCATCCCTGTGGAAAAGAAAAGTAAAAAAGCAAAATGGCTGTCTTGGGAGGCCTTACAAATTGCTGTGAAAAGAAGAGAAGCGAAAAGCAAAGGAGAAAAGAAAAGATAGAAGCATCTGAATGCAGAGTTCCAAAGAATAGCAAGAAGAGATAAGAAAGCCTTCCTCAGTGATTAATGCAAAGATAGAGGAAAACAACAGAATGGGAAAGACTAGAGATTTCTTCAAGAAAATTACAGATACCAAGGGAACATTTCATGCAAAGAGGGGCTCGATAAAGGACAGAAATGGTATGGACCTATCAGAAGCAGAAGATATTAAGAAGAAGTGGCAAGAATACACGGAAGAACTGTACAAAAAAGATCTTCACGACCCAGATAATCACAATGGTGTGATGACTCACACTCATCTAGAGCCAGACATCTTGGAATGTGAATTAAGTGGGTCTTAGAAAGCATCACTATGAACAAAGTTAGTGGAGGTGATGGAATTCCAGTTGAGCTGTTTCAAATCCTGAAAGATGATGCTGTGAAAGTGCTGCACTCAATATGCCAGCAAATTTGGAAAACTCAGCAGTAGCCACAGGACTGGAAAAGGTCAGTTCTCATTCCAATTGCAAAGAAAGGCAATGCCAAAGAATGCTCAAACTACCACACAATTACAGTCATCTCACACGCTAGTAAAGTAATGCTCAAAATTCTCCAAGCCAGGCTTCAGCAATGAACACCCTGATGTTCAAGCTGGTTTTAGAAAAGCCAGAGGAACCAGAGATCACATTGCCAACAGCTGCTGGATCATGGAAAAAGCAAGAGAGTTCCAGAAAAACATCTATTTCTGCTTTATTGACTAGGCCAAAGCCTTTGACTCTGTGGATCAAAATAAACTGTGGAAAATTCTGAAAGAGATGGGAATACCAGACCACCTGACCTACCTCTTGAGAAATCTGTATGCAGGTCAGGAAGCAACAGTTAGAAGTGGACATGGAACAACAGACTGGTTCCAAATAGGAAGAGGAGTACATCAAGGCTGTATATTGTCACCCTGCTTATTTAAATTATGTGCAGAGTACATCATGAGAAACACTGGACTGGAAGAAACACAAGCTGAAATCAAGATTGCCGGGAGAAATATCAATAACCTCACATATGCAGATGACACCACCCTTATGGCAGAAAGTGAAGAGGAACTAAAGAGCATCTTGATCAAAATGAAAGTGGAGAGTGAAAAAGTTGGCTTAAAGCTCAACATTCAGAAAATGAAGATCATGGCATCTGGTTCCATCACTTCATGACAAATAGATGGGAAACAGTGGAAACAGTGTCAGACTTTATATTTGGGGGCTCCAAAATCACTGCAGATGGTGATTGCAGCCATGAAATTAAAAGATGCTTACTCCTTGGAAGGAAAGGTATGACCAACCTAGATAGCATATTGAAAAGCAGAGACATTACTTTGCCAACAAAGGTCCGTCTAGTCAAGGCTATGGTTTTTCCTGTGGTCATGTATGGATGTGAGCGTTGGACTGTGAAGAAAGTTGAGCACTGAAGAATTGACGCTTTTGAGCTGTGGTGTTGGAGAAGACTCTTGAGAGTCCCTTGGACTGCAAGGAGATCCAACCAGTCCATTCTGAAGGAGATCAGCCCTGCGGTTTCTTTGGAAGGAATGATGCTAAAGCTGAAACTCCAGTACTTTGGCTACCTAATGCGAAGAGTTGACTCACTGAAAAGACTCTGATGCTGGGAGGGATTGGGGGCAGGAGGAGAAGGGGATGACAGAGGATGAGATGACTGGATGACATCACCAACTCGATGGACATGAGTCTGAGTGAACTCTGGGAGTTGGTGATGGACAGGGAGGCCTGGTGTGCTGCAATTCATGGGGTCGCAAAGAGTCGGACAGGACTGAGCAACTGAACTGAATTGAACTGAACAATCCTAAAATGGACTGGTGCAACACTTTGCACTTTAACTATGGACATAATGTAACTTTTCCTTTTGATTTTAACTTGTTTTAATGACTATTTTGCCTTACGTCTGTAACTGTAAAATGGAATTTTCTAATCGTCTAAAAGCCTTTAAGTTAAAAACAGTTGTCCAAGCTCCTCTGAGTGCCACAGCCTCCTCCAAGTATTACTTGGGGCCCCTGGATCAAAGACCCTCAATATGAGGGTTAGGAGAATATGTTACCTTGACAATTTAGGGACCACGACCCTAAACAGCAGGAAGTAGTTATGGAACAAAAAACTATGTCCCTTTCCCTTGGCAACATAATTCTCCTAAAAGAAAAGGGGGGGAATGAGAGAGTCATTTCCTAGGCAGGTTGATAAGAAGTCTAAGGATCCCCAAGAAGAGAAGGGTCTGGAATCCTCAAGAAGGAAGAAAGGACAAACTTTTTTTTTTCCTCTACATTCCTTAGGATTATATAACAATAATGTATCCTGCCAGGGACAGTCTCTGAATTAAACCATTTTGCTAATCCTGTTATCTT
The DNA here is from genome assembly GCF_032405125.1 of Capricornis sumatraensis. Taxonomy (NCBI): domain Eukaryota; kingdom Metazoa; phylum Chordata; class Mammalia; order Artiodactyla; family Bovidae; genus Capricornis; species Capricornis sumatraensis. The sequence goes on along the minus strand of NC_091073.1, from coordinate 38,956,219 downwards.
AAAATGTAAATTATGGGAGTAAGTCTGGTCTTTACAAGGATTATGTAACAATAATGTATCCTGCCTGGGGACAGTCTCCAGATTAAATCTTCTGGTAATTCTGTTATCTTAAAATGTAAATTATGGGAGTAGGTCTGGTGAGGTCTTTACAACTTCCAGACATTCTTTGGATTCATTTGAGAGTATGTAACTCCATTGCTAACACTAAGCAAGGGGGTACTCTTTCTATCCGCTTCTGATATCTATGTCAGAAGTTTTCTCTATCACTTTTATACTTTAATAAAAGTTTATTACACACACACGCAAACACACACACACACACAAAGAAGATGTGGTGCATATATACAATGGAATATTCAGTTCAGTTCAGTTCAGTTCAGTCGCTCAGTCCTGTCCGACTCTTTGCGACCCCATGAATCGCAGCACACCAGGCCTCCCTGTCCATCACCAACTCCCGGAGTTCACTCAGACCCACGTCAATCAAGCCAGTGATGCCATCCAGCCATCTCATCCTCTGTCGTCCCCCTTCTCCTCCTGCCCCCAATCCCTCCCAGCATTAAAGTCTTTTCCAATGAGTCAACTCTTTGCATGAGGTGGCCAAAGTACTGGAGTTTCAGCTTTAGCATCATTCCTTCCAAAGAAATCCCAGGGCTGATCTCCTTCAGAATGGACTGGTTGGATCTCCTTGCAGTCTAAGGGACTCTCAAGAGTCTTCTCCAACACCACAGTTCAAAAGCGTCAATTCTTCGATGCTCAGCCTTCTTCACGGTCCAACGCTCACATCCATACATGACCACTGGAAAAACCATAGCCTTGACTAGATGAACCTTTGTTGGCAAAGTAAATGTCTCTGCTTTTGAATATGCTGTCTAGGTTGGTCATCTTTTCTTCCAAGGAGTAAGCATCTTTTAATTTCATGGCTGCAGTCACCAGCTGCAGTGGTTTTGGAGCCCCAAAAATAAAGTCTGACACTGTTTCCGCTGTTTCCCCATCTATTTGCCATGAAGTGATGGGACTGGATGCCATGATCTTCGTTTTCTGAATGTTGAGCTTTAAGCCAACTTTTTTACTCTCCTCTTTCACTTTCATCAAGAGGCTCTTTAGTTCCTCTTCACTTTCTGCCATAAAGGTGGTCATCTGCATATGTGAGGTTATTGATATTTCTCCCAGCAATCTTGATTCCAGCTTGTGTTTCTTCCAACCCAGAGTTTCTCATGATGTACTCTGCATAGAAGTTAAATAAGCAGGGTGACAATATACAGCCTTGATGGACTCCTTTTCCTATTTGGAAATAAATAGTCTGTTGTTCCATGTCCAGTTCTAACTGTTGCTTCCTGACCTGCAAATAGGTTTCTCAAGAGACAGATCAGGTGGTCTGGTATTCCCATCTCTTTCAGAATTTTCCACAGTTTATTGTGATCCACAGAGTCAAAGGCTTTGGCATAGTCAATAAAGCAGAAATAGATGTTTCTCTGGAACTCTCTTGCTTTTGCAATGATCCAGCAGATGTTGGAATATTACTCAGTATAAAAAGGAATTAAATATGCCATTTGAAGCATCATGAATGGTCTTAGAGATTATTATACTAAGTGAAATAAGCAATAAAGAGAAAAACAAATTTCATATGATACTGCATATATGTGAAATCTAAAAAAAAAATGATACAAATGAATATATTCACAAGACAGGAATGGATTCACAGACATAGAAACAACTTCATGGCTGCCAAAGGGGAAAGGGATAAATTAAGTTTTGGGGATTCAAATATACACACTGCTATATATAAAATGGGCTTCCCAAGTGGCTCAATGATAAAGGGTTCTGGTACCAACACAGGAGATGAAGATTTGAACCCTAAATTGGGAACATACTTTAGAGAACAAAATGGCAACCAACTCCTATATTCTTACCTGGGAAATGCCATGGACAGAGAAGCCTGAGGAGCTACAGTCCATGGGGTAGCAAAAGAGTTACCCATGACTTAGTAACCAAACAAAAACAATAATATATACAAAATAGATAACCAACAAAGACCTACTGTATAGCACAGGGTCCTATGCTCAATATCTTATAATAACCTATAATGACAGAGAATGTACAAAAAGAATATTTATGTAGGTATAATAAAATTACTTTGTTGTACCTTGAAAGTAACAAAATATTGTAAATCAACTATATTTCAACTTTTTTAAAATCTAAAATTTGTTTTTTAAAAAAATGATGCTTAACTGGGGCTAAGAAAGTAATAATATTTAATTATATTAGGAAGATATCTAACCTTATTATTGAAGCTTTTAAAATCAATAATAACTGCTCAGTTTTTAAAAATTAGGTTTATTGACAACAAAATGGGACAGACTAGAGGTCTTTTCAAGATAATTGGAGATACCAAGGGAAATTTTCGTGCAAAGATGAGCACAATAAAGGGGAGAATCATCAAGGACCTAACAAAAGCAGAAGATTAAGAAGAGGTGGAAAGAATACACAGAAGAACTATACAAAAAAGTCTTGATGGCCCGGATATATACAATGGTATGGTCACTCACCTAGAGCCAGACATCCTGGACTGTGAAGTCAAGTGGGCAATAGGAACCATTACTACAAACAAAGCTAATGGAAGTGATAGAATTCTGGCTGAGCTATTTCAAATCCTAAAAGATGATGCTGTGAAAGTGCTGCACTCATCATGCCAGCAAATTTGGAAAACTCAGCAGTAGCCACAGGACTGGGAAAGGTCAATTTTCATTCCAATCCCGAAGAAAGCCAATGCCAAAGAATGTTCAAACTGCCACATAATTGCACTCATTTCACATGCTAGCAAGGTAATGTGTAAGCCAAGAACTTCCAGATGTACAATCTGGATTTACAAAAGCCCGAGGAACCAGAGATCAAATTTCCACAATCCATTGGATCATAGAAAAAAGCAAGGGAATGCAAAACAAGAAGAAAATATCTACTTCTGTTTCATTGACTACGCTAAACCCTTTGACTGTGTGGATAACAAGAAACTGGAAAATTCTTAAAGAGATGGAGATACCAGACCACCTTACCTGCCTCATGAGAAGCCTCTATGCAGAAGCATCAGTTAGAACCAGACACGGAACAATGGACTGGTTTCAAATTGGGGAAGGAGTACATCAAGGCTATATGTAGTCATCCCACTTATTTAACCTCTGTGCAGGGTACATCATGCGAAATGATGGGCTCGATGAAGCACAAACTGGAATCAAGACATCCAGGAGAAATATCAATAACTCTAGCTATGCAGATAACACCACCCTTATGGCAGAAAACAAAGGGGAACTAAAGAGCCTCTTGATAAAAGTGAAAGAGGACAGTGAAAAAGCTGGATAAAAATTCAACATTCAAAAAACTAATATATTGGCATCTGGTCCCATCACTTCATGGCAAATAGATGGGGAAACAGAAAACAGTGACAGGCTCTATTTTTTTCAGCTCCAAAATCACTGTAGATGGCAACTGCAGCCATGAAATTAAAAGACCCTTGCTCCTTGGAAGAAAAGCTATGACCAACCTAGACAGCATATTAAAAAAGCAGAGACATCGCTTTGCCAACAAAGCTGCATAATGGTTTTTCCATTAGTCATGTATAGTTTTGAGAGCTGGACCATAAAGAAGACAGAATGCGGAAAATTGATGATTTTGAACTGTGGAGCTGGAGAAGACCCTTGAACTGCAAGGTGATCAAACAAGTCAATCCTAAAGGAAATCAACCTAGAATATTCATTGGAAGAACTGAGCTGAAGCTCCAATACCTTGGCCACGTGATGTGAAGAGCCAACTCATTAGAAGACCTTGATACTTGGAAAGATTTAGTGCAGGAAGAGAAACGGGCGATGGAGGATAAGATGGTTGGATGGCATCATTGACTCAATGGACTTGAGTTTGAACAAACTCTGGGAGATAGTGAAACAGGGAAGCTTGGTGTGCTGCAGTTCATGTGATGGCAAAGAATCAGACAGTGCTTTTTGACCAAATAACAACATTTGAAGTATAATATCCATAGATTAAAATTCCTAATTTTTTATAGGACTCAGAGAATTTTGAGAAATGTATGAACATTGCTAATTATGAACACATTAAAGATATGGAATAGTCTGAACACCACAAACAGTTCTCTTGTGATACTTGATAGTCAATGTCCCAACATCCCTACCACCTGGCAATCAATGATCTGATGTTTTTATCAATGGTTTTGCGTTATCCAGAACAAATGGAATTATACTGTATATGGTGGATACTTTTGAAATACATTCCTATATTTTATTTATGAATTGCTGTTGTTCAGTCACTCAGTCATTTCTGACTCTTTTTGACCCCCATGGACTGCAGCATGTCAGGCTTCCCTATCTTTCACTGTTTGCAGAGCTTTTTGTTTTTGAAGACCCCATTGTGTGGTTGTACCACAATTTGTCCATTCACCAACTGACAAATATTTGGAATGTATCCAGATTCCAGCTTGTTATAAATAACCTACAAATATTTGTGTATAATTATGCTTTCATTTGGGGGAGTAAATATTTAAGAATAAAAAATATGAGTTGTATGGTAAGTGCATGTGTAACTACTAGAATTTTCCCAACTGTTTTCTCAAGTGTCTATATCCCTTTGCATTCACACCAACAATGTATGAGATTTATAGTTACTGTATATTTCTGCCAAAAAGAGACAAGACAAACAGATACATTACATGGAATACAGAACCCAGAAATATACCAACACAAATAGAGTTAGCTGATCTTTAACAAATGAGCAGACAATTCACTGGAAAAAGGAATGTCTTTCAACAAGTGGCACTGGAATGACAGGACATATGCATGCACACTTGGTGATAGTTTCTAAATATAACACCAAGCATAATCCATGAAGGAACCAAATGGCAATTTGGACTTTATTAAAATTAAAATCCCTACTCTTCAAAGACATTGTTAAGAGAATGAAAAGGCTAACCACAGGCAGAAAGAAAATATTTACAAAACACATATCTAAAAACTGACTTCCCTGGTGGCTCAGACAGTAAGGAGTCTCCCTGCAATGCAGGAGACCCCAGTTCAATCCCTGGGTTGGGAAGATCCTCTGGAGAAGGAAATGGCAACCCACTCCAGTATTCTTGCCTGAAAAATCCAATGGATGGAGGAGCCTGGCAGGCTACAGTCCATGGGGTTGCAAAGAGTCAGACATGACTGAGCAGATTCACTTCACTTCAAAAACTGACTTGTATCTAAAAAATTCAAAATATACTTAAATCTCAACAATAAGAAATAAACAAACCAATTTTAAACAGTGCAAAAGATCTGTACACATGCCTAGCCAAAGCAGATATCGATATGGCAAACAAACATATGAAAGGATCCTCAACATCATAGATAATTAAGGGACTGCAAGTTAAAATAATAATGAGATATCATATTAGAATGGCTAAAATCTAAAAAACTGACACTACCAAATGCTGACTAGGATTTGGAGGATAGGAACACTCTTATTGCCAGTTGGAATGCAAAATGGTATAGCATTTTAGAAGACAGTTTGACAGATTCTTAAAAAGCTAAACATAGTCTTATCATCAACCAGGAATTATTCTCTTAAGTATTTTACCAAATAAGCAGAGAACCAATGTCCACACAAAAATATGTATGCAAATATTGAGAGTAGTTTTATGTTAATTGCCAAAACTTGGAATTAGCCAAGATGTCCTTCACTGAGTGAATTGATAAATCAATTTAGTACACTGCAGTTCATACACTGGAATATTTTTCAACAGTACAAAAGGAATGAGTCAATTGTCAATTCCCCAAACTACTAAGAAAATGTTATGAAGAACAAAAACAAGTAATTAAAATTTTTAAAAAATATAAATGAATGCCCAGAGAAATGCCTGAAAAGAAATAACCTATCAAACCATGGGAATTTATGGAGAAATATTAAATGCATTTTACTAGATGAAACCAGTTCAAAAAGCCACAAACTATATGGTCCCAACTACATACCATTCTAGAGAAGGCAAAACTATAGAAGCAGTACAAAGAGCCATGGTTACCAGAGGTCAGAGAAAGGAGAAGGATGAATATGGAGCACAGTGGATTTTTAGGGCATTGAAATTATTCTGTATGATATGGTAATGATGAATTTGTAAAATAACAAGCATTTGTCAATACCCATAGAATTACACAACATATAATGTCAGAAGTGTGGTTCATCCATTCCAAAACTAAATTATCAACACTGAAGAAGAAAAAATCACATGGTCATCTCAGTAGGCAATTACAAAGTAGTTGCTGCTAAGTCGTTTCAGTCGTGTCCGACTCTGTGCGGCCCCATAGAGACCAGCCTGCCAGGCTCCCCCATCCCTGGGATTCTCCAGGCAAGAACTCTGGAGTGGGTTGCCATTTCCTTCTCTAATGCGTGAGTGAAAAGTGAAAGTGAAGTTGCTCAGTCTTTTCCGACTCTTTGCAACCACATGGACTGCAGCCTATCAGGCTCCTCGGTCCATGGGATTTTCCAGGCAAGAGTACTGGAGTAAGTAATGCTCAAAATTCAGCAAGTCAGGCTTCAGCAGTACATGAACCGTGAACTTCTAGATGTTCAAGCTGGTTTTAGAAAACGCAAAGGAACCAGAGATCAAATTGTCAACATCTGCTGGATCATGGAAAAAGGAACAGAGTCCCAGAAAAACATCTATTTATGCTTTATTGACTATGCCAAAGCCTTTGACTGTGCAGATCACAATAAATTATGGAAAATTCTGAAAGAGATGGGAATACCAGACCACCTGACCTGCCTCTTGAGAAACCTATTTGCAGGTCAGGAAGCAACAGTTAGAACTGGACATGGAACAACAGACTGGTTCCAAATAGGAAAAGGAGTATGTCAAGGCTGTATATTGTCACCCTGCTTATTTAACTTCTGTGCAGAGTACATCATGAGAAACGCTGGGCTGGAAGAAGCACAAGCTGGAATCAAGATTGCTGGGAGAAATATCAATAATCTCACATATGCAGATGACACCACCCTTATGGCAGAAAGTGAAGAGGAACTAAAGAGCCTCTTGATGAGAGTGAAAGAGGAGAGTGAAAAAGTTGGCTTAAAGCTCAACATTCAGAAAATGAAGATCATGGCATCTGGTCCCATCACTTCATGGGAAATAGATGGGGAAACAGCGGAAACAGTGTCAGACTTTATTTTTTGTGGCTCCAAAATCACTGCAGATGGTGACTGCAGCCATGAAATTAAGACGCTTACTCCTTGGAAGGAACATTATGACCAACCTAGATAGCATATTGAAAAACAGAGACATTACTTTGCCAACAAAGGTCCATCTAGTCAAGGCTATGGTTTTTCTTGTGGTCATGTATGGATGTGAGCATTGGACTGTGAAGAAAGCTGAGTGCCGAACAATTGATGCTTTTGAACTGTGGTGTTGGAGAAGACTCTTGAGAGTCCCTTGGACTGCAAGGAGATCCAACAAGTCCATTCTGAAGGAGATCAGCCCTGGGATTTCTTTGGAAGGAATGATGCTAAAGCTGAAACTCCAGTCCTTTGGCCACCTTGTGCGAAGAGTTGACTCATTGGAAAAGACTTTGATGCTGGGAGGGATTGGGGGCAGGAGGAGAAGGGGATGACAGAGGATGAGATGGCTGGATGGCATCACCGACTCGATGGACGTGAGTCTGAGTGAACTCCGGGAGATGGTGATGGACAGGGAGGCCTGGCACGCTGTGATTCATGGGGTCGCAAAGAGTCAGACACAACTGAGTGACTGAATTGAACTGAACTGAATAAATGCTTATTTTCTAATGAAAGTGAAATTATATGTGTCCTAGTTGTAACTAGTACATAATTGAGAAGCTTGATTTACCAAACTCACACAAATACTACCATAATCAAGTGAAGTAACAATTGATTAGACTCTTCAAATTAATCCCAATGGAAAAGAGTCTATAATTTATTTTGTTTCATGTTTTAGATGAGTTTGAGTGAACTCCGGGAGTTGGTCATGGACAGGGAGGCCTGGCATGCTGCTATTCCTGGGGTTGCAAAGAGTCGGACACAACTGAGTGACTGAACTGAACTGAACAAAATCCCAATCCATTCCTGATAAAATCCTTCAGATAACTTGAAAGAGGAGGAAACTTCATCAACCTGGAAAGGTACATATACAAAAAACCTATAGCTAGCATCATATTTAATTGTGAAAGACTCAATATTTTTCCTTAAGTTCAGGAATAAGACTATAATGTCTGTTATCACTATTTTGACAGAACATTTATTAGTGGTTTCAAAATGTATCTAGATTGGAAAGGAAGAAGTAAAGCCATCTTTAAACAGATGACATGACATATAATAAATATCTATCAAAATTTCAAAATATAATACCAATATATATTACTTTGTTGGTATTCTATATACCAATAACAATCAGAAGTTGGAAACAATAATCTTGTTTATAATAATATCAAATTATATGAAATACCTATGGATAAATCTCAATGAGTATGTGAAACCTCTACTGAACACTACAAAATATTGCTGACAGAAATTTAAAACTTAAATAAACGGAGACAACATCCATATCTTAATGGATCTGAAGACCGTTATTCAGATGTCAAATCTCCAAAACTGATCAATAGACTCAGTACAACCCTGTTGAATAAAAATGCCAGAAGGTGTTTTTTAAAATATTGATAAACTTATCTAGTAATCCATATAGAAATGCAAAGGACCTGGAATAGCCTGGACAACTTTTAAACAGAAAAGCAAAATTGCAAGAGTGACACTATGTATGCTAAAGACTTGGATAAAGCTACATAATAAAGACAGAATTGTACTGACAGAAATATAGATTTAAAAATCAACAGAACAAAAAAAAAATTGAGAAATAGGTCCACACTTATAGAGACAACTGACCTTCAACAAAATTGCAATGGCGAGTGATTGACAAAAGGGATATTTCTCAACAAATGATGCTGGAATAACTGAATATTAATATACAAAAAAATAATGTTTCTTATTTCTTATTCAAAAATTAATTTTCTTCACAGGCATAAACATGAAACTTCAAACTATGCAATGTGTGGAATAAAACAAGATAAGATATTTGCTTCCCTGGATGAGGAAAGATTGTTTAGTTATGAAATAAAAAGCACACTCCACAGAAGAAGAAATAGATAAATGAAACTATCAAGATTAGAACTTATGTACTTTGAAAGATACTATTAAAAGAATAAAAGTACAAGCAATACTTGTTGTACCTTTTTTTTGAAATACAATATTTTCAATATTGTATAATATTGTATTGAAATACAATATTTCAAGGAGAAAATACTTGAGAAGCATGTATCTGATGGACTTGTATTCAGAATGTAAAAAGAACTATCAAAGTTCACTAACAAGAAAACAAACCAGTTTTTAAAAGGGGAAATATTTGAAAATGGACTTCACTATGAAAAGAAAACTCTATGACAAATAAGCCCACGAAAACATGACCCACATAATTCATGAAAAAATGTAAGCTATCCACACAATTTATTAGAAAATGTAAGTTAAAACCACTTGAAATGACACTACACAGCTATTAGAATGTCTAAAGCCTGATTGTATCAAGGGTCATTGAGTATACGGAGGAGGGGGAACTCAACACACTCGCTGAAAAATGAATGGTACAACTACTTTGGAAAACAATCTGCCAGTTTCTGACAGCTCCATTAAAAGTTAAATATGCAGGTATCATACCATCCATCCATCTAGAGGTACACCCAAGAGAAAAAGCAGATATCCACTTAATCCTGGGTACAGTGATGTTCATAGCAGCGTGATGTGTAATAGTCAATAGGAGAAACAGCCCACATGTTCTTGAGATTTGATGACTCTTTAGTGCTATGTTTAGATTCCTTTTCTTTTTTGTGTCTATATTTATTATAGATTTTTGGTTTGTAGTTATGAGGTTTCTGTATAAGAGTGTAGTAGTGAAATTATCTATATCTGCAGTAAGCAGTTAAGGTGTACACAAAGCAGATATAAAATATATTAAAAATAGTATCAGGGAGGAAAGTACAAATGCAGAGTTTTTAAAATGCTTTGAAATTAAAAGATAAGCAACTTAAAACATATTTTAAATTATATAAATGATTTTACTACTTTTGTTTTTTAACCTCTCTACTAACTTTGTATGTGGATCACTGCCTGCCCTTACTCTATGCTTGCCTTTACCAATGAGCCTTTTTATTTCATAATTTTCTCGTTTCTAGTTGTAGCCACATGTTTATCAACAGGTAAGCTGATAAAGAAATTGTGGTATATCCGAACAATGAAATACTACTCAACAATAAAAAGTACACCTGGCAATATATGTAGCCACGAGGATGCATCTCCAACTGACTGTGATGAGTAAAATAATCCAGACAAAAAAGAATACATGTTATAGTATACAATTTACCTTATATTCCAGATATGCCAATTAATCTATAGTAACAAACAAGATCAGTGGTTGTCTGTGGTGGAGAGGGGGTGGAATAGAGGGATTATAAATTAATCAAGATAAACTTTCCAATTGATGTAATTATTCACTTTTTGAAATAGTCACAGTGTGATGAGTGTATTCATATTTATCAAATGATGCTATTTAATATGTTAAATTTTTTGTATGTCAAACTCAATAAAAATTAGGAAAATAAAACATTTTAATAAAACAGATCAAGAGGGAAGTAGAAGAAAAGTTCTCCAAAACAGGTTCAGGTAGCCAAATAATTCTTTTCACAGAATACATACAGTCACAGCCTTTCCCCATAACTAAGATTCTATTTAATTCTATGGGCATTTATTTTCTATATTGCTTAGTCTTCCCTAAGTGCCAGATGCCGTGCTAATGGCTGAGAGTTTAAAGATGCAGGAGAGATACTGTGGAATATTTTAGCACAGAGGTGGTTAGGGCTGGATTTATTGCATACTGACCTGAATTCACCCTTCCCTCCTAAATGCTGCTGCTGCTGCTAAGTCACATCAGTTGTGTCCGACTCTGTGCGACCCCATAGATGGCAGCCCAACAGGCTCCTCTGTCCCTGGGAGTCTCCAGGAAAGAATACTGGAGTGGGTTGCCATTTCCTTCTCCAATGCATGAAAGTGAAAAGTGAAAGTGAAGTAACTCAGTCGTGTCCGACTCTTAGCAACCCCATGGACAGTAGCCTACCAGGCTCCTCCATCCATGGGATTCTCCAAGCAAGAGTACTAGAGTGGGGTGCCATTGCCTCCTCTGTCCCTCCTAAATGATCATATGCCAAATACTCAAATTATTTAAGCTTCTGTTTCCTCTAATGAAAATAAGATTAAATGGGATAATATGGGGAATGGTAGCATTCAATCAATTATCACTATTACCATATAACTATTAAAATAAAAACAGTGCTTTTGAGCTTATCATCAAGACTCTAGAGAAATAAAAGAACAAACTGATTTGCAGAACATTGAAAAGCTTTTAAGAAGCTTATTTCTTCTCACAGAAGGTGTACTAATTTGTCAGTCTAAAAATACACTATCTGGAAACCTTCTGCCTTTAGTATACTGTTTTTCAGTGGCTAAAGAAACCCAAGATTCCTTTAAAATGTCAGAACGGTACACATGACACCAACTAGTGTTGTCTCAGTTAGCAAACTGCAATTCAATTATCCACATGCAAGATGAAGAAAATAAAATTCCAGAACCCATTTTAAAGGCCTTCTGTCAGCTGCAGCAAAGATCACCTGCTGTTTGAAAGTTGTGTTCAGCCAAAACAGCTAATATACTTTCAAATGTCTTTTTTTTTTTTTTTTCCATTTCAGTTGGGACATAGAATGTCATTCCTGGCAGTCTTCAGAGCTTCTTAACAATCTAAACTCTGAAACATGAAGGGATTGTATTTCTGATCATCACCTTTGAGACAGGAGGTGGACAGGGTAAAGGAACAAATGGAGAATAAAATCCCTCTGTAAAGCATGATGTTCCTTCTAGAACATCAGCAGGAGAGACAGATACTGAGCAGGACTCAGGCATGGCTGCCATGCAGAGCCCATTGCTGTCTTCTTCACATTTTCCAGGCTGAGTATGTACTTCCATGGCTGAAAAGAGGCCAAGATGTTTTGTAGAAGTAAATGAATCCTGAAAATGTCTGTGCCAGAGGAAATTCTTCTCAAGCACCTAAGCTCCTTGAAGCCGAGGTCTAGAGGTGCTTCAGAATGGCAGATAATAATTTGATATTTTGAGGCTAGATCACTCCCTGCCTCCCCCACCCGCCCAAGGACTCTCCCACCTGCCCAAGTCACTGTGTGCATGCATGGTCTTCTTATGACCCCATTGATTGTAACCCACCAGGCTCCTCTGTTCATGGGATTTTCTAGGCAAGAATACTGGAGTGAGTTGCCATTTCCTCCTCCAGGAGATCTAGTCACTGGCCGAACACAAACAGCTCCTGGAATTCTACTTGTTAAACTTTTAAAACCAGTGAATTGGGCTAGTAAACTGGTCAAGGGAATGCATCAGCTGACATTTGAAACTTACAGAGGGAACAGTTACAAGTGTGGAGGGTTTGGATGGCTACTGCTAAACTGCACCAGTGCTGCAGAGAGAGAGAGAATGAAATGCTGAAGCCAGTTATCAAACATTTTAAAGTCAAGTATGAAAGCCAGAGGACCCTTTTTGTAGCATACAGAGCCCTCATCTGCTCTATCAGGAGTACAGACACTGTATCCTGGGCAGAAAACCAAGCCCAAGATATAATGGTCTCAGTGGGTGAGCTTCAGAAGGTTAAATGCTCCAGCCAGCTAAGACTTTTAAGCCAAGATCAGAGTCCTGACTGGGAAATCCTAGGAGTCTGACATACAGAATAGAGACATCTGGGAGAAATTCTGAGATTTTAGGTTCCCTAGACTCCACTGGAACCTTCTGAGCCAACAGGGTGACTGACCTCTCTTCAGAGTTGGCACTCCCCTTACGGCTGCAGTAACACAGAGGTCTCTCCCCATCAAGGTGACCACTTCCCCCTAAGGGTCTGTCCCGTCTTCCTTCCTGACAAACTAGGCACCTAGCTAGGCTTAAGTCATGACATAGACTAGCTGGGGACAAACCTGGCCTGTTAAGGAAGGAAATATCATATTACCCTAAGGAACTACAAGGGCTATTTAGCATGGACCTACAGAAGCTGGAGGAATATTCATAGAAATAGATTCTAAGAGTGCATTTTCAAAGGGTCCAAACAGCAACAACAAAAATGGACAGGAAAGCATTTATACATTTGCAAGCACTCTCCTAAGATACAGGATTTTAAACCAACAAAGATTTCAGGAGACAGTTCCTCATAACATGGAAAAGTTTAGAACTGGTCTGTGTTAAGCAGTGTTGAATTGCCCTGGCAGATGGTGAAAGAAAAAATTAGAAGGCTCAGATAACTGGGCATTCTTGAATAAATATACTCATGTATTTGAAACACTCATCAGATGATTTTCTTCCATAGGAAGATACAAAGTCAAGTGATGCTGGAAAGAGGCATAAAAAGTGAACTAAAGAGTTAACTGGCAGTTCTTTTCTAACTATAAAAGCTGAAGGTAAGAGAGGTGTTTCCAGAACTTGGCTTGCTAATATTAAGTGGGATCACAGACTAATGGTAGAAGCCAAGTAGCTGATTTGAAGACTGTAAGCAAGTCTCTTATTGATCGATAATGGTGCAGCTGCAGCCAAAGAGACCTGACATCTAGAATGTTATCAAACAGGCTAACAGAACCATAGCAATCTCAGGGGAAAAATGGATGGGCATCCACCAAGAGTACCACTCAGCTGTACAGGGATGATGGAGAGGCTGAGACCAGTCACTCCTATAAGAAGCCTTGACACCTAACCCAGTATACAGACTAGTCAGGTTTTACACCTAGAACTCTTCTAGAATCAAAACACTTTCACATCTAGTAACCTTTGCATCCTTCCCAAAAGAAGGATTCTGCAATACCACCACCAAAAGTGATCGTGTTTCCTCAGCCCTTCCCGCAATGACACATGGCCGTTTAGTTATTTTTCTACTGTATTTCAGAAAGAACAAAACACCCATATATTTCAAGGAATATTAGAAACAGAATGTGAGTTCATTTTAATATCCAGACAAGCCAAGTGTTACCTGGGCTCTGCTGCTGCAGTGGACAGTACATGGGAAAAAATAGAATGGTAAAAATAGAATCCTGGCCAAGATTTGATTTATGATGGGTGTTCTGAGTCTGGGGACTCACTCAAGCTTTCTGCAGTTCCTGAATGTGTAACGGGGACTGACATACTTGGCAGTTGATGCAGTTTCCACATTGAGTCCTTGGCATGTGAAGTAAGAGCTAGTGTAGTGGAAAACAAAAGTGGAAGCCTCTGAAATTTCCCTCAGATTGCTAAAACAGTAAATCAAAAGCAATGTTACATTCTGGAGTGGACTGGCAGCGATTAGTGCCACACTTAAAGATCTTGAGGATTTTCATCATATTAATCCATTTTCATTACTTTTGATTGCTGCTATATTTAGACCTTCTTTTAAGATCTTATTTTGTTTCCCATCTTCTTCCCTGATTCTGTTTCTCCTCTTTTCTTCCTTTTGAGAAAAAATACTATTTTCTAAAGTGCCCAATGTTCTGGAAATATAAATTTAATTTCTAATATTTTAATGCATGTCTCTTGATTTTTAACCTGCATACTTATTTTTTTGAAGTCTAAAACCACTCAAACTATTTCTCAAGATAAAGCTGTTAGCTTCTTTTTGTCACCTGCTAAATATACTATTTCATTTTTTTGCTTAGTTTTACCTTCATCTTTTTACAAAGTAAGTATTTTTATAGTCAAGAATAAATTAAACTCACCAAAAGATTGTTAACTATCATGTTGCTCTGATATTCTGTAAGTTTTTATATCCTACATTCTCCATCTTCATTTTCCTTTTCACTGTAGTATATTTTTAAAGAATTCTTTAAAGGTTTCTTGGTTATTCAGATATCACAGTATATCTTTAATTTATTCTTATACTCGGTAATTTAACTGGGCATGCACTTCAAGGTTATTTTCCCTCAAAACTTTGAAAATATCATTTTATTGCTTTCTAGCATCTGTTGTTGCTAAAGAGAATTTTATTGCCAGTTTAATTTTCACTTATTTTGTCAATCATCTGGCAGCTTTTGAAATGGTCTCTTTAATCTTGATAGTCTGCAGTTCAACTATGCTGTGTTAAAGTCAAGTTTGTTTCTGTGTTTTTAATTTATCTTACCCAGAACTCCAGGAGATATGTTAAACTGAAGATCTAACTTTCTTTAATATTTGAAAATTCTTAGCTCTTGTCCGTTCAAATACTGCTTTTTCTCTTTTTCAGTTCCTATTTTGGGATCTCTTAGAATGTTGCTATATCTTCCGTGACTCCCATTTACTGTCTGTCCCTTTGATCAGTGATATGTAGTAGCGTGAGTGCATTAGTAACATTTTCCTATTTCCTGTTTTCTGTTTTACATCCAGTCCAGGGCTTTCCCTTCCTCTTGCTTTTTTAAAAATTTTATTTTAATGACTATATTTTTATTTTAATGAATATATATCAGCATTAATGATTACTTTGCCAACAAAGGTCCGTCTAGTCAAGGCTATGGATTTTCCAGTAGTCATGTATGGATATGAGAGTTGGACTGTGAAGAAAGCTGAGTGCTGAAGAATTGATGCTTTTGAACTGCGGTGTTGGAGAAGACTCTTGAGAGTCCCTTGGACTGCAAGGAGATCCACCCAGCCCATTATAAAGGAGATCAGTCCTGAGTGTTCTTTGGAAAGACTGATGCTGAAGCTGAAACTCCAGTACTTTGGCCACCTCATGCAAAGAGTTGACTCATTGGAAAAGACTCTGATGCTAGGAGGGATTGGGGGCAGGAGGAGAAGGGGATGACAGAGGATGAGATGGCTGGATGGCATCACGGACTCGATGGACGTGAGTTTGAGTGAACTCCGGGAGTTGGTGATAGACAAGGAGGCCTGGCATGCTGCAATTCAAGGGGTCGCAAAGAGTCGGACACGACTGAGCGACTGAACTGAACTGAACTGATACTTATTTTGTGATCCCTCCTACCTACCTTTTCTTGTTTCATTTCTATTTTGCTTCACATTTTTTCTATATATATGATTTGTAATGTGTTTTGAACACTCCAAACATGCTCCTTTTAAGTGTTATTAGACTGTTTTATAAAATCAATTTTGCTTCGAGTAAAATTATCTTTCAGTTGTTGAGTCTGCTTTATTTAGTATGCTCTTTCTTCATCTTTCCCCCATGTTAATTTACCAAGCTAAGATATCGATGTTAGCAGCATGAGACCCTCTGTCTTTATGAGGGTTTGTAGGGATTTACCCTAAAAAGGAAGGGCTTTTCCCTTGTCTTCTTTCTTGCTCATTCCCCTCATTTCCTGACATCCTTCTCTGTCGGGTACTTTTTAAATTATCTCCAGCACCTCTACCTCCCCAGATTCTAAGTTAAGAAACAGATCTTAAAATAAGGATTTAGAGTGATTTTACAAAGTTTGAGTCTACAGCACATCCAGTAGGGAACCAATGTCTGCTTTAAAAGTAGTGTATCTGGACCCCCGAATGTCACTAGTCCCACACTTCTATATAAAACCTAAATCTTGGCAGTGTTTATAGGATGTTAGTTTGCTTTCCTTTTCTTTGACGGGGAGGGGTGGTGGTCCTCACTAAGGCACTGGTTTCATGAGTGACTCAGGTCTATTTCCGCATCATAAGGGCTGTTTTTCATCCCAGTTACCACCTGGAGGTGAATTCCAGACACCATTGTCCACCTGCAGACCTGGGGCCAAGTGGGTCTATAGTTTCACATTTACTCATAAACTTCCTTTATCTTTTCCATTTTTAGTACAAAGTACAATTCATAAAATTAAAAAATTACTAAAAATTTTTGTTTTCTTGCAATAATATCCATTCATAGGGAAAATAAATTTGTATGTATCAAAGTGATATTTTGATTAATTTAAAGTAGAAATGACTTTTCTCCCCTCCCTTCTTTTATTTGTTTTGCAAACTACCCAACTTTTTATAATATCAGGGACTTAGAATTATAATGCATTAGGAAAAATGAGCAGTGTTTAAATAGATTAGCTTTGATGGGATGGTGAAAAACTGAAGGAAAAAATAATCTTTCATATGTTATTGGGATTTTCCAGTATATATTCTGACTTTAATGTTTAGCATTTAGTAGTATGCATGTTTTTGCAGAAATAATAAGTATTTGTATTATGCTTTTTCTTCTGTACACTTACAAACATAATTCATTTTTGAAGTATAGTTGATTTGCAATATTAAAGTAGTTCTAGGTATATAACATAGCATTTCAAAATTTTATAGATTATACTCCATTTAAAGTTACTATAAAATATTAGCTATACTCCCTGTGCTGTATACTATATCTTTTTAGTATATTTATTTTACACACAGAAATCCAATTTCTAATAGAGTGATACTTTACAAAGAAAGAGCAGACGAAAGATTTAACTCTGTGAACATTAAGAGAATCTGTGTAGGTTTAGTGTGTCAAACCAAATGATCTGCCCCCCAACATCCCTGCCAAAAAAAAGGGCAAACAGAAATTAGGAAATTGACCCTATGAGCAAAACCTAAGGAATGTGAAAAACAAATTCCTTAGACTAAAAATGACCTAATAAAAGGAGGACAAGGAGGACTGATAAAAGACGATTAGATGTATGGAGTCAAATATCTATTTCTCTATAAACAACAATCAGAATGAGGGCAGGGAAGGAAGGAAGGAGGGAGGGAGGGAAGGAAGGAAAGGGAAGGAAGAAAGAAGAGGGACAGACAGGGAGAGGTGGAGGAAGGAATGGAAAAAAGAAGAGAGGAGAAAGAGAGAGAGAAGGCATGAAAGATAGGATGGGAATTTAGTGAATACACAAAACTCCTTGATTCTAAAGATTGTAAGCTATGAATGCAAAATCTTGGTCACTGGGGACTATTCAGCAAAGTGTAAACAGCTCTCTTTCTGAGCCAGTTTAAATATACTTAAATGGCAGCTTTAGCTGAGAACTTGACTTCCCGAAGTTCCTTCTAGCTTAGTCATTCTCTCTCACGTCTTGGAGCTAGACGAAGTGCCTCATAAAAGTTCTTTCAACTTCTGCATATTCTTGGCCTGAAAGTTGGAGCGAGTTCTGCTGAGATTTGCATTTCCGTATTACTGATCTAAGAGGTTTGTGAGCACATATAAACCTTTGGATACTGATTGGAATTGCACTCAAGAGCTTCTTGGGTTGTCTGCTACTTAATTAGACCTTCCACACAGGGAAAGAGCAATGAGCTGGTGTCCCATCTCCAACAGATGCTTGTGCCAGATGTGCAGAGAAACACACACTCCATTTCCTATAATATTCTCTGTTGTTCATTTTTATACTGTAGCAAAGAAGCCTTTCTGAGAATACTCCTAGAATTTATGATGAAAACAAAAAATGTAAACAGTAAAAGAGCTAATCTCTATTTCAGTATTTTGCTGTGTATGCTTTTAATGTATATTCTCTCTCCTCTATTGTTCTAGTGCTTATACTGTATCTTCTATACAGTCATTTTTGATGATTCTAAATTGGACTTCCTGTGCACCGAAAAGAGGCCTGATTATCCCCTATATCCCAGAGCACTGGATGATGATGCCTGAAATTCCACAGTCAGAAAATCTAGCCACCTTAGGGCAGGCTTTGATAAAATGTGATGTTGAGAGCATTGATACTGATGTAGTGGAGAAACAGAGAAGAAAAGAACATTCCTGAGGAGATGTAAAGATTTTAAAGAAAAAATAAACTAATAATAAATTATATCCATTGTGGTATTTTGCTAAAGGCAGTCTCTTTAAAGCTTCTCATAAAGGCATTAGAGGGAGGAACTCAACCAGGACATCCAGTCAGGCAGCAAGTTTCACTTACTTAGAATTACCACAGATTTTGCCAGTAAAAATACCAATAATATCATTATTTGTTATCTGATACCTTGCTACATTGATGAAAGAATACATTTGAGAATGCTTTTCTAGAATTAGCTGAGTCTGCATTCAGGGGTCTCTTGGAATTGCAGTCATATTCCTACTTCATATAGAATGAGGGATAAGAGTGGGAGTATAGGTTTTAAAGGTGAATAATATAATAGTTACTATTCTGTGTCACAGTCTCTGAGCCCCTGTGTGACACACAGAGTCTACAATTACTAACATACAGAGTCATTAAGTTCACATGATAAAAATATGCAAAGCACTGCATAGAGCTTAGTGCCTGTTTGGTGTCCAATGAATATTAGCTTCCAACATTCTCTGACATAACTGCAGAAATCTATTTTGATCCACTTCTGAGAGTAATGAAAAAAAAAAAATCAACAAATGGGACCAAATTTAACTTAAAAGCTTTTGCACAGCAAAGGAAACCATCAGCAGAACAGAAAGAAAACCCACAGAATGAGAGAAAATATTTGCAAATGAAGTGACTGACAAGGGATTAATCTGCAAAATATGCAGACAGCACATGCAGCTCAATAAAAAAAAAAACCCACCAACCCCTGATAAAAAAAAAGTGGATGGGAGATCTAAACAGACATTTCTCTGAAGAAGACATACAGATGGCCAAGAGGCACATGAAAAGATGTTCAACATCATTAATTATTAGAGAAATGCAACTCAAAATTACAAAGAGATAGCTTTTCACACTGGTTAGAACAGCCATCATCAAAAATTCTACAAACAATGGAACTTGCCTGGTGGTCAAGAGAAAACCCTAATTCAAAAAGATAGATGCACCCCGATATTCACTGCAGCGCTATTTACAATAGCCAGGACATGGAAGCAACTTAAATGCCCATCAACAGAAGAATGGATAAAGAAGATGTGGTGCATATATACAATGGAATATTACTCAGCCATAAGAGAGAATGAAATAATGCATTTGTAGCAACACGGATGGACCTAGAGATTGTCATACTGAGTGAAATAAGTCAGACAGAGAAAGATAAGTATCATATATCACATATATTGCTTATATGTGAAATCGAAAAAAAAAAAAGTACAAACTTGTTACAACTTACTTAAAAAACAGAAATAGAGTCACATATAGAAAACAAACTTATGGTTACTGAGTGGGAAAGATGGGGGTTAAATTGGGAGATTCAGATATGATATACACACACTACTATATAGAAAAGATAACTATAAGGAACCTAATTATAGCACAGGGAACTCTATTCCATGCTCTGTGATAACCTATATGGGAATGGAGGCTAGAAGACAATGATATATCAACACGTATGTGTATGGCAGACTCACTTTTATGTACACCTAAAACTAACACAACATTGTAAATCAACTACATTCTAATTTAAAAAAAATCAAGGTGGCAAACAAAATATAAAAGTATGAATCATAATTTTTAAAATTTGCATGGACATGTATCTGTATATTCACTGAGAGAGTAAAGGAAATGCAAGAAGGGTGACAGGAAGGGAGATAAATTCCAGTTCTTGATACCCAGTTGTAATGTCTGAATTTGTTCAAATAAATATTTATAGCTCATGGAATTTAAAACTATTAATAAATCAGATGACCAATGAAAAAATAAATTAAAAACAGACAAATATTAGTTTCTTGCCCACTACTCCCACCCCCACTGCCTAAATTTTCTCTAAAGGATATTTTTTTCATAGTGAAATTGAAAGTATTAGTCACTCAATAATGTCTGTCCCTTTGTGACCTCATGGACTGTAGCCCCCTAGGCTCCTCTGTCCATGGGATTCTCCAGGCAAGAATATTGCAGTGTGTTGCCATTCCCTTCTCCAAGAGATCTTCCCTACCCAGGGATCAAACCCGGCTCTCCTGCAATGAGATGGATGGTGGATTCTCTACTGATAGGACCCATCCTTTATGTCCCCTCACAGGCTTCCCTGGTAGCTCAGCGGGTAAAGAATCTGCCTACAATGCAGGAGACCTGGGTTCGATCCCTGGGTTGGCAAGAGCCCCTGGAGGAGGGCATGGCAACCCACCCCAGTATTCTTGCCTGGAGAATTCCCATGGACAGAGGAGCCTGGCGTGCTGCAGTCCATGGGGTCACAGAGTCGGACATGACTGAGTGACTAAGCACATTTGTTGTATAATAAATATCAGCTAATGATATCTTGCCTTTGGATTCTTAGATAAAACTATCTCACTCTTTTCTATCACAGTTTATGTAAAATCTAATGCCTTGTCAAAAATTTCAGCGCATTTCCCCAAACTTCCATTCATGGTTTTTTTTGGACACTAGTTTCTGCCCCAGGGAACTCTCATATTCCCTTACATTCCACCTTCTACAGCTATGCATTTCTCCCAACTCGATGTGGATCCCTATATGAAAAAACTTCCTATCCTTGATTTCTACCAAAAATTTACATAAGCAACAGAGGTAATACCACAGAGACAGAAGAACTCAGAACAATACATACCACTGTCCCTACACTTTCATTGCCTCTCTAGCATGGGAAATTTCTTAGTGGACATCCTTTTCGCCAGCCCCTAACTAAATTGCTTTGCCTTTCCTTCCAACTGTTTCCCTTCATTGTTTTCATATTTACCCCCACCACTAATTTCCATTCTTCTCTTAGGTATCCATCCTGTATTTTCCCAGCTTGCTTCTTCAGAAGCTTTTTCTGTCTCTGTTAACTTAGTAGAGCACATTCAGTTTCTTCACCAAGAAGAGCCTAGATTCCCCACTATTAAACTATATTTTTTATATCACTGTAGGAGTGCTGGATATGCTTACTGATAGTGAGTATTTTGAATGACAATTCTTTTGTACCTTCTTTTTGTAAATGACTGAAATATAAAGGTGAACTGCCCTTCCACAGGGTATCAACACAAGCTTCATTTATTTTTTTCCTGTTTTTGTTGTTCTATAGTGAACGACTTTTAGCATTCACATGTCATCACTTTTAAACTGTACACTGAACCTCTGCAAGAATAAACAAACATATTATTATAGTCAAAACAAATCTTTCTAAAAAGGAGGAAGAAAGGAAGGGGAAGGGTCAAAGGCAAAGTCAAGGCCAAGGGCAAGTCCAAGCAGCTAGTGTGAGGCCAAGTTCAAAGTCAACCTCAAGTTCAATCCAAGGTCAAAGTCAAGGTCAATTTCTTTTCCTTGTTTTAATAATCGCTGCAAGTGATTCTGTTGCATGCTGAAGTTAGCAAAGCCCTACTATAATGAACAAACTTTCACTGTATACTCTTCTTTTTTTAAAACAATTGGAGTTTAGTTGCTTTACAATGTTGAGTTCCTGCTACACAACATGGATCAGGTATAAGTTTACATATATTCCCTCCTTCTTGACTCTCCCCCCATCCCACTCCTCTGCATTACCACTTTCATAAAAAATTCTATTAAAAATCATTCTAACGCATTTTCTCTTTTTTAATTTATTTATTTTTTTTTAAGATTAGGGCTATCCTATGGTCCAGCAATCCCACTCCTGGGTGTATATCTTGAGAAAATCATGGTTCTAAAGGATACATACACCCCAATGTTCACTGCAGCACCATTTACAATAGCCAAGATATGGAAGTCTCTAAACGTTCATTGACAGAGGAATAGATAAAGAAGATGTGATACATATATACAAAGGAATACTACCCGGCCATAAAAAAAGAATGAAATAATGCCATTGGCAGCAGCGTGGATGGACCTGGAAATTCTCATACTGACTGAAGTAAGTCAGACAAAGAGAAATATATGATATGGCTTACATGCAAAATCAAAAAAAAAAAATGATGCAAATGAACTTATTTATAAAACAGAAACACAGACTTAGAGAATGAATTTATGGTTACCAGGAAGAAAGGGCACGGGGAGGATAATTTGGGAGTTTGGGATTGGCACACTTTATATTTAAAATATATAACCAACAAGGACCTGCCGTATAGCACAGGGAACTCAGCTCAATATTCTGTAATAACCAAAAAGGGACAAAAATTGAAAAAGGATACTAGTATTGGTATAACCAAATCACTTTACTGTACATCTGTAAGTAACATATCATTGTTAATCAACTCTTCTCCAATATAAAATAAAAATTTAAAAAATTAAAATCTGATTAAAAATTTTTCTAAAGAAAAAGTCTTGCTATTCTTGTTCATTTATTCCTAACACTTGAACATTCAATACTAGAGCTCTCCAGTGCTGCTCTGACCCAACTAGACTGCAATCCTCATGAGGGGAGCAATTTTTTTTTTACCTACTGCTAGGTCCCTGACATAGTGCAACAGTGTTTGGAGGTCTCTAATGCAAACGTGAGATAAAGCTTCAGGCTGGAGTTATCTGAACTCGACTGAGTTGCATGTGCAATATGACCTCTTCATTCCATGGCTGCTCTTTCAGTGCCCCTTTCTGTGGTCTCTATGAGAAGGTTCTTGAATTTCTCTTTTGGTAGGTCAGGGCTCCAAGAGATAAAGGAAGTAGATACCAATCCTCTAACAGTCTGGGTATGAAATTAGCAGAATGCTATAGACTGAGTGTTCCTGTTCCCGCAGAATTCATGGTAAATCCTAATGCTCAATGTATTTGGAGGCAAAGCCTTTGGGAATTGATTAGGTCATGAATGCATACCCTTTATGACTATAACAGTGCCCTTGTAAATCAGACTCTAGAGAGTTCCCTGGAAGCTCCTACCATGTGAGGATACCATGAGAAAAGGGAATTCTAGGACGTAGGCTCTCACCAGAACCCAACCTCACTGGCTCCCTGATCTTGGACTTCCTAGCATCCAGAACTGTGAGTAATAATTGATGTCTGTAAGCCTGTCTAGGGCTTTTTTGTTATAGCAGCCCAAATGGACACAGACATGTAGTATCACTTCTGCCATAACTCACTGGTCAGATGTCCCTGGTAGGTCAGCCCAGATTCAAGGGAGGGAACTACCTCCCACTTTTTGATTGGATGAACATCTTTACCAGCAGCACATACATTAAGCCCTATTTCATTGATCTGTGTAGTGATCAGGCTCCATACAAAACTAGAAATATACATTCTTATTTAATGGCCATAGCAACTCACTGAGGTTATTATGAGTTAGTATGGGCAGCCGACAGCCATGGTTACAGTGAGTTGTAAAGTGTGCTACTGGTTCTTGTGGTCTGACTTTGACGCCCAGATATTTTATTATCATGACATAAAGGCTCTTATTTAGTTCACCAGAAGATTCTGCTAGTAATATTTATTGTCATCCATCTTCCAGGGTGTGTCCAGCAACACTGATATATTCATATATTTCTGAAAACTCCAGACAGTTGCTTTTGCAAACATCAGATTGCAATTCAACTTGCAATTTTTTTTTTAGTCCACTGCCAACTGACTACAGGAACCTATGACAATAGATTGGACATTTATATAATACTAGATCATGGTTGCTTTTGCAGAGACAAAACTACCTATGTTTATTTTCTGTTTGTTTTTAAAATTTACAAACATATATTGGCTTGATATTGGTTGACAAGCTTGGGCAGAGCTTGGAATATTTGCTTGCTCAGGAGGGCATGTCATAATTTTTGGAAGTTCCTCTTATTCCTTTAATAGCAAACAAATTGACACAATAATCCTGTCTTCTAGCTGAATGTCTCTAGTCCTTAATCTTTGAAAAGATCTGGCACATGAACACTGAAGTAAATTTATATAATGGAGAAATACTATAGGTTGCTTTCTTTCATGAGAAATAGTCATAATAATCTAGAATATTCTACATACCAAGTCTGTAAAACAGAAAGCATTATTCATTTTTAGCAGGAAGTTTCTTTTTGATATTAAACCAATTTCTTCTTTCTAGTTGAATTTTTCTTTTTTCTCATGATTTCTTACTAAAAGATTTCCACACTTGTAAAAGTAAATATTTTTAAAAGAGGAGACTAAAATTTATTTAGTGAAGTGCTTTACACCTTAGGATTGTGTATGTGGGGATTCTCTGTTCAAAACTGTCATTAAAATATACAAATAAAAAGACAACATGGTATAGATCTTAAGACAGTATTGCAGATCGTAAAGTTGTTTAATCCATCCTTCTCGTCTAAAAACTACTCTAAGAAGCTGATAGTCTCAAAATCTATTAAAAGGGAAAACAAGACACTTCACATTCTGAATGTCATACTCAGTGATATATTTTCCTTTCATTCTATAGTTAATCATTCTGTTAGAAACCCACCATGATTGAATATTATTATAGGTTAGACAGCTTCTTTTTTAAAATTTATTTTATTATTAAAGTACAGTTGTGCTAGGTTCAGGTGTACAACAAAATAATTCTGTTACATATATTGTATATATAGATATACACACACACATATACATCTACATGTATATATATTCTTTTTTCAGTTTCTTTTCCCATATAGGTTATTACAAAATACTGAGTGCAATAATATGAAAGTGAAAGTCGCTCAGTGGTGTCCAACTCTTTGCAACCCCATGGATTATCCGTCCAGTTCAATTCAGTCAATAGTCATGTCCGACTCTTTGCGACCCCATGAACAGCCTCGCTGTCCATCACCAACTCCAAGAGCTTACTCAAACTCATGTCCATTGAATCAGTGATACCATCCAACCATCACATCCTCTGTTGTCACCTTCTCCCACCTTCAGTATTTCCCACCATCAGGATCTTTTCAAATGAGTCAGTTTTTCGCAACAGGTGCTCAAAGCATTGGAGCTTCAACTTCAGCATCAATCCTTCCAATGAATATTCAGGACAAATTTCCTTTAGGATGGACTGGTTGTATCTCCTTGCCGTCCAAAGGACTCTCAAGAGTCTTCTCCAACACCACAGTTCAAAAGCATCAATTCTTTACCACTCAGCTTTCTTTATAGTTCAAGTCTCACATCCATACATGACTACTGGGAAAACCATAGCTTTGACTAGTAGGACTTTTGTTGGCAAAGTAATGTCTCTGCTTTTTAATATGCTGTCTAGGTTGGTCATAATGAATTCTCCAGGCAAAAATACTGGAGTGGGTAGCCGTTCCCTTCTACAGGGAATCTTCCCAAAACAGGGATTGAACCCAGGCCTCCCACATTGCAGGTGGATTCTTTACCAGCTGAGCAACTAGGGAAGCCCAAGAATACTGGAGTGGGTAGCCTATTGCTTCTCCAGTAGATCTTCCTGACCCAGGAATTGAACCAGGGTCTCCTGCATTGCAAGCAAATCTTTACCAGCTGAGCAACCAGGGAAGCCCTTCAAATATATATAAATAAATAATAAATAAATAAATAAAATATAAATTATATAAAATAAAATGTATATAAATAAAATATATTTGTTTATATAAATAAATATATAAAAATAAAACTATAAATAATCATATATAAATACATATATGTGTATGTAATATACTATTCTATATACTATATGCTGCTGCTGCTGTTGCTAAGTCGCTTCAGTCATATCCAACTCTGTGCGGCCCCATAGACAGCAGCCCAGCGGGCTCTGCTGTCTCTGGGATTCTCC
Source organism: Capricornis sumatraensis (assembly GCF_032405125.1). Taxonomy (NCBI): domain Eukaryota; kingdom Metazoa; phylum Chordata; class Mammalia; order Artiodactyla; family Bovidae; genus Capricornis; species Capricornis sumatraensis. The sequence continues at coordinate 38,929,681 of NC_091073.1, read as the reverse complement.
AGGCAAGAACACTGGAGTGGGATTATATATACACATACACATGCATATAATAGGGAAGCCCTTCAAATATATATATATATGCAATATACTATATTATATACTATATCAAAGCTGTATATTATCACCCTGCTTATTTGAATTATACGCAGAGTACATCATGAGAAATGCTGGGCTAGATGAAGCACAAGCTGGAATCAAGATTGCCAGGAGAAATATCAATAACCTCAGATATGCAGATGACACCACCCTTATGGCAGAAAGCAAAGAGGAACTAAAGAGCCTCTTGCTGAAAGTGAAAGAGAAGAGAGAAAAAGTTGGCTTAAAACTCAACATTCAGAAAACGAAGATCATGGCATCTGGTCCCATCACTTCATGGCAAATAGATGGGGAAACAGTGTCAGACTTTATATTTGGGGGGCTCCAAAATCACTGCACATGGTAATTGCAGCCATGAAATTAAAAGATGCTTACTCATTGGAAGGAAAGTTATGACCAACCTAGATAGCATATTAAAAAGCAGAGACATTACTTTGCCAACAAAGGTCCATCTAGTCAAGGCTATGGTTTTTCCAGTGGTCGTGTATGGACATGAGAGTTGGACTATAAAGTAAGCTGAGTACACAGAACTGATGCTTTTGAAATGTGGTGTTGGAGAAGTCTCTTGAGAGTCCCTTGGACTACAAGGAGATCCAACCAGTCCGTCCTAAAGGAGATCAGTCCTGAATATTCATTGGAAGGACTGATGCTGAAGCTCCAATAGTTTGGCCACCTGATGCAAAAAACTGACTCATTTGAAAAGACCTTAATGCTGGGAGAGATTGAAGGCAGGAGGAGAAGGGGACAACAGAGGACAAGATGGTTGGATTGCATCACTGACTCAGTGGACATGGGTTTGGGTGGAGTCCAGGAGTTGGTGATATACAGGGGTGCAGTTGATGGGGTCGTGAAGAGTCGGACACCACTGAGTGACTGAACTGAATTGAATACTATATACTTCTACACACACACACAAAACATAGAGTTCCTTCTGCTACACAGTAGGTCCCTGTCATTTACCTATTTTATATATAGTAGTATACGTATGTTATGTATTCAGGAATATATTTTCTTTTCATTCTATAGCTTGTCATTCTGTTGGGAACACACTATGACTGAATGATATTATCACAGTTTAGGCTTAAGTTTCAATACCGTGTATATCTGCTTAAAAGGAAGGAATTTATTAGTCTCTCATCATCAAGTGCTTACATTTTGCCCCATGTTTATTATAGCACATTGTGTTTCAGAAAGCAGATCCAGTATTTCAAATTTCCCAAATGTCTGTTAGAAAGAACTCAGTAGTAGAGGATGCTCAAAGGAAACTGTGAACTTGCCGTTTAAAATTAAAAACAAAATGATAATCCATATCAATGAGTCTTACTTTATTTTCCTATTCCCCAGTCCTCTTTAAGGACTAGGAAAATGGAATGGGGCCCAGATTTATTATAATAGCCAAGAGCATAATCACATAAATAGGGCACAGAGTCTGATATCTTTGAGCTTATTCCCTGGTGTTCCCCTGGTTGGTTAGGAATTGTCTGTGGGCAGGGGAGGTGTTTGAGTACATGCATAACCTAACACACATGTTTCTCCCTAAAAAAGGAGAAGTATGATACAAACTTTAAACACTCTTTTAAATCCTTAATTAAAGTTTATACTGTTGGGAATGAGAATAATTATGCAATGCTTCAGTTCAGTTCAGTTCAGTCACTCAGTCATGTCCGACTCTTTGGGACCCCATGGACTGCAGCACACCAGGCTTCCCTGTCCATCACCAACTCCCAGAGTTTACTCAAACTGATGTCCATTGAGTCAGTAAAACCATCCAACCATCTCATCCTCTGTTATCCCCTTCTTCTCCTGCCTTCTATCTTTCCCAGCATCAGAGTCTTTTCAAATGAATTAGTTTTTCACATCAGGTGGCCAAATTACTGGAGTTTCAGCTTCAGCATCAGTCCTTCCAATATTCAGGACTGATTTCCTCTAGAATGGACTGGTCGGATCTCCTTGCTGTAAAAGGGACTCTCAAGAGTCTTCTCCAACACCACAGTTCAAAAGTATCAATTTTTCAGTGCTCAGCTTTCTTTATTCAAAGCTTATTTTAATATTATATAAGCAATGGACAGACTTTAGTATGATTTCACAATAAAAGAAGACTTTTATTTTGAAAATTCTAATTAGCACCAGAAATAACTGCAAACTTTATAATCAATCTTTTTCAAGATGAAGTTATAATTTTCTATCCATATTTAGTAATTAAGATACATATTGAATGATAATTATTATTTTCTAAACTCTAAATAAGATTCCTAAAATACAGTCTAAAACATAAGAGTTTGGACTCCATTCTATCGCTTGTGACTTGACTAGGTCAATTTCTAAGACATGCACAAGTCATTCCTGAGTCATTTCATGAGTTAATGTGAAAAACAGTCACCAAAGTTGTTAAACATGTGACTTGATAAAAACAAATTCCTTCTATGAGGAAGAAACAGACATGGAGAAGGTGCTTCTTAATGAAATAGTTTAATGAAATGCAATAAAGAAATAACATTATACATCTAAATGCTGTCACTTCTATTGTAAAAAAGAAATACAAATCTTTTATCCTGGAAGACTAAGAGAAATTGTAATTCAGTAGAGCAGAAACATGCAGACTGCTCTATCGATCAATACAAAGTAAAAGATAATTCATAATAGCCCGCTTCAGAACAATTAATGTCTTTCATTCTAAGTTGAATGAAGAGGAGAAAATGAGGGCACAGACAAGATAGCAATAAAGAGAAAGAGAAGACATCGCTAAAACATGGTCCTTCAATTACTTTCCCGCACAAAACATTGTCAAGAGCGGAGACCAGGGCAGTCAGGATGTGATTTATTTGCCTGTAGCTGGGATTGACTGATCTGTCCTATCAAGACTATTCTGAAGTAATTAGATTACATTTTGATTTAAAGGTGTTTATTCATATTCACAGTATATTTAGTACATTGGAATGATGAGTTGGTTCTCTGGGGAAAAAATCTTTTAAGAGAGGAGACTATTTACTTTCATTTCTATTGAGCCATTATCAACCACAGTACAGTTAGGCTGTCTCTTCAGTGTGAGGGCAAAACAACAGTATTTATTCAAGAACATTAAAAGACAATATGCTAGAGTTCCTAAACCCTTAGTAAGCCTTCAAGTGGCACAGAAAAAAAAAAAAAACTGTTTTTTAAATATATTTAGTGAGAAGTTCTCATACAATAATTGTGTTTACCTCCAAGGGGATTCAAGTTTTTCTAATCACAAAATCAAGCCCAACAGAGTCAAATATTTGGATATGAAACGTTATCTAAAAAATTTGACAAAACTATTTAAGCCTGGAAAACTGGCACTGTGTACTACCCAATACAATTTCTTGATGATTCTTCAATACTCCACATAGTTATGACATGTAATACAGTGTCATTCCATGCTTTCGTGGTCTTCAAGTAAAGTCATAAATTTGTATTTGTTAAAATTTAGATTAAAATAAAAATAGTGGTTCAAGCCATTTCAAGATTCAGAAATGCTAAATACTTATTTTATCCTAAGTCTTCGGAACACCTAGTCTATGCTAAAGTTTGGCATTAATATTATAAAGCCTTTAGACTTTGAAGAAGGTGAAAGTATAGCTACTGAAAGACAAAATACCTGACTAAAGATGCAGTATATGATTTTAGAACTGGACTTTTAAATTAACTGGCATCATACATTTTTCCAATGATTCAACTTGGGTAACAATTATAATGTTTCTTGAGATATATTAAGTTAATATGTGGGGCATAATTGGAACCAGACAGTTAGACTGTAGTATTAAAAAGGAATCAAGTAGTTTGAGTCTGCAAAGAATGACCATTTAGAAATTTTTAAACCACACTTATGATTAATACTGGTAGATAGGCCTTAAAATATTTTGTGCTACTGAATAAATGTAAGGGATTTTTATAAACGGAAGTCTGAACTACATGATCATGAATGTGTCAAGGGGAATAAATACAGATTAACACAATGGAAGATTTCTTCACAATGGTGACCTAAAGTGGGTCTTACAGCTTGGACAAGGAACATTTACTTAAACCATGACGAGAAATAAAATATGAATTCCAAATATTAAAAAAAAAAAAAAGAAATTTGGTTAATTTAGATTACAAAAGCAAGTGGCTAAAAATTTAAAGGGAACTTTTATGTTAACCCATCTACCCCTTTGTAAGTCTCCAGCTTCTGAAAGAATGCAGATATCTAAGTGGATGACAAATCATATGTAACATGATGGCAATCCATTCTCCTCAAGGGAAGTTTTGCCCAGAAGTAGAAACATAAGTTTTTCTCAGCAAGATATTTCATGTGCTGTAACAGGGCAATTCAAAGAGAAACAGAGTCTCAAGAAATTATCAAGGTATTTTCTTGGGCTCCAAAAGCACTGCAAACGGTGACTATGGCTAAAAGACGCTTGCTCCTGGGAAGAAAAGTTATGACCAACCTAGACAGCATATTAAAAAAGCAGAGACATCACTTTGCCAGCAAAAGTCCATCTAGTCAAAGCTATGGTTTTTCCTATGGTAAAACTATGGTAGTCATGTATGGATGTGAGAGTTGGACCATAAAGAAAACAGTGCTGAAGAATTGACTCTTTTGAACTGTAGTGTTGGAGGAGACTCTTGTGAGTCCCTTGGACTGCAAGGAGATCAAATCAGCCAATCCTAAAGAAAATCAGTCCTGAATATTCATTGGAAGTATTGAAGCTCCAATACTTTGGCCACCTGATGCAAAGAAGCAACTCCCTGGAAAAGATCCTGATCCTGGGAAAGATAGAAGGCAGGAGGAAAAGGTGATGACAGAGGACAAGATGGTTAGATGGCATCACCGAATCAATGGATATGAGTTTGAGCAAGCTCCAGGAGATAGTGAAGGACAGGGAAGCCTGGCATGCTGCAGTCCATGGGGTCGTAAAGAGTTGGACACGACTGAGTGACTGAACAGCAGCAACAAAATTTAGGTAAGAAGATGGCCTCATCTGGAAAGCACAGAATTTTTGCTTTAATTGAAAAGATGTTATTACCAGTCGGAACAGTCTTGGTGGTACAGTTTGGAACTCTGAGCTGTGTTTATTTTATGTCTACCCAAGTGGCTAGCTAAACCATGATTGTCAAAAGCAAGGTATTATCTGAAATATTTATATCCAGTGTAATGAAAATGGTCCTAAGTAAAAATAGTTCAGTAAATGAAAATTCTAGAAGGCATCCAGTACTCCTTGCCACACTGGTTGACATTAAAATCCTTCTCAGTTAGTAATCACTTTATTACTTTTCTGAATTACTTTATCCAAATGTTCAAGAAATACTGCTATGGTAATATATCTCTTGAGGTACATTTACTACTGCTTTCATATTTTCTATACTTCCATTCTTTTTAGTTTGCTATATTTTACTGGCCTAAAACTTCATCATTTTTGCACATATATCCTATTTTGACCAGTTTTTGTAAGTCTTCAAAAAAACGCTCTTGTGAAGGACTGCTCATATCACAGATAAAAATTAAGGTTCTATTTTTTTTCAAGACCTAGAGTTTCATGTACAAATTAAGATAAAACAAAAATTTCCACCTGCCTACTTTATGACCCAGACACAAGATCAGAAAGAGAAAGCAATAGCTATTATCTTCTTTAGTTTAAAATAATCACTGATATTTTATTTTGTATGCAAGTAAAAACGCATTGTTAGCAAGAAGAAAGAAAAAAAAAATACCTCTGTTGGGGCAAGCTGAGATTCCCACCTGTGTTTTAAAGTGCATCTATTGTAATCATGCAAACTTAAATTTTACAGTAATTTATAGAGAAGGCAATGGCACCCCACTCCAGTACTCTTGCCTGGCAAATCCCATGGATGGAGGAGCCTGGTAGGCTGCAGTCCATGGGGTTGCTGCAAATGGTGGACATGACTGAACGACTTCACTTTCACTTTTCACTTTCTTGCATTGGAGAAGGAAATAGCAACGCACTCCAGTGTTGTTGCCTAGAGAATCCCAGGGACAAGGGAGCATGGTGGGCTACCGTCTCTGGGGTTGCACAGAGTCGGACACAACTAAAGTGACTTAGCAGCAGCAGCAGCAACAACATACAGACACTAATATTGTTTCTTATCTAAGTGATGACTGTCTAAATGCCTAAACCAGAATTTGTTATTGAATTACACAGACCTTCCATTAAGTGCCATTGAGATTGATGCCTTTTGATTTCAACTATAATTTTAAGACCAAATGTAAGATACTTGAAGCTAATGCTATTAAACCAGAATTTGAGGTAACACTCTCAGATTTTTTATTACTGGTTAAGAACATAAATTCAGCCTTGAGCTCTCCTTTTAAGTCACATGACATTTATCTGATAGTGGCCACAATGTTCTCTCTGTAGGAATCTAAAGACCTGTATCTGCTAGTTCTGATCAGATAGCAAAGTTCAAGGCGATGGAGGTCAAAAGTGAAATTAAACCATGAATACTGCTCACAGTAGGGAAAAGGGAAAATGGTTAAAGAAACAAAGGTGAACTCACAGGAACAAAATATCAAAAGTGAATCTACAGGAAATGTGCAGAGGTGTACGTGCCCAGAAATAGGTACGAACAAAGGGGACAGCCCCTAAATATACTCTAGGAAACCAGTGTTGGAGTCAAAGAGACCTTTATTTCACTCTAGGGTTTTCCTTTACTCTAAGCTTTCAGATGGTGACTGCAGCCATGAAATTCAAAGACGCTTACTCCTTGGAAGTAAAGTTATGACCAACCTAGATAGCATACTCAAAAGCAGAGACATTACTTTGCCGACTAAGGTCCATCTAGTCAAGACTATGGTTTTTCCAGTAGTCATGTATGGATGTGAGGGTTGGACTGTGAAGAAGGCTGAGCACCAAAGAATTGATGCTTTTGAACTGTGATGTTGGAGAAGACTCTTGAGAGTCCCTTGGACTGCAAGGAGATCCAACCAGTGCATTCTGAAGGAGATCAACCCTGGGATTTCTTTGGAAGGAATGATGCTGAAGCTGAAACTCCAGTACTTTGGCCACCTCATGAGAAGAGTTAACTCATTGGAAAAGACTCTGATGCTGGGAGGGATTGGGGGCAGGAGGAGAAGGGGACGACAGAGGAAGAGATGGCTGGATGGCATCACAGACTCGATGGACATGAGTCTGAGTGAACTCTGGGAGTTGGTGATGGACAGGGAGGCCTGGCGTGCTGCAATTCATGGGGTCACAAAGAGTCGGACACAACTGAGCGACCGAACTGAACTGAAGCTTTCAGACCTAGATTCCATGATGACAAAGAAAAGGCATTATATCTTCTAAGTGAGAGCGCTTCTGCTATTGGAAGATAGAAGTACCGACTTTCAGTAGTCTTATTAGTTCTAATCACATATCATGCTATTTGCCTGAAATTCAAATAATAGAAGTTGAGCCTTCATTTAACCCTTCACAAGTCCAGGCATTTATCTTTGTCATGTGAATTTTTTGCCTCTTCATTTCAATAAAACAAACCCAAAACAAAACCAGTACTATAGATCATGACAGAGCAGTACCTAATACTAGTCCTATCTTAATTTATCAGTTTTCAAAATTGCTTTATTTTAGGTAATATTACTTTACTTCCTTGGCTATAGGATTGTTTTTAGGTCTGAATCAATAGAGCACATTACTGTCTTAACTAGGTATATAGTTATTTTCTCTGTATAGTTTTGCATATTTAGGTAGTTGGCAAATTCTTTGAGGACATATTCAATATATCCTACTACCAGGGGCTTCCCTGGTGGCTCAGAGGTTAAAGCATCTGACTGCAATGTGGGTGACCTGGGTTTGATCCCTGGGTCGGGAAGATCCCCTGGAGAAGGAAATGGCAACCCACTCCAGTATTCTTGCCTGGAGAATCCCATGGACAGGGAAGCCTGGAAGGCTACAGTCCATAGGGTCGCAAAGAGTTGGACACAACTGAGCAACTTCACTTTCACCAGGTATGATATTTTTCTGTGCCCAGTATAGAGTTTTGAATAAATGATCCAGTGGTCACTGAAAAATTTAAAGCTAAATTAAAACATACACATATATCATTACCTTAATGTATCACTCTCTCCAATAAATATAGAAAGCAAGTAGATAAGTATCTTTTATCTTTCTCAAGCCACATGCTCACTCTACTCCATGATCCCCTCAAACTTTAATAAAATAGCAATAAAATCAAACAATTTAGTAATAAGCATTTTACTACCAGCACACAAGGAGCATTTCTGTCCTCAGCATTTACATGTATTTTTAACTGCTCCCATTATGTTACTGATTATTTAAAATAAATATGACCATTGTGATTCAACTACTTATTCATATTCTTTAAAAAACTGAAATAAACAAGATATTTTATCTTTTCAAGGTCATCCAAATGACTGCAATGAGTTGAAAAAAGCAAGAATGTCACTCAGCTTGAAATAAAAATTATGGCTCTGAATTCAGAACAAAGGTTAGAACATTAAAGTTTCCTTTACTTCTCATGTCTGACTTCTGGAAAATTAAATGTAAGATAAAAAAAATTATTTTCTCTCCAAAAATATTCTAGTTAAAAATAACTTTACTTGAATTTCTTGTGATTCTGGTATGCAGATGGCTACATAGGAGATGCCACAGATGTTGGCAGCACCAAGTCTTATATTTGAACTTCACTTTCATTGTTACTGGCCATATGACCTGTGACAGGGTCCTTTACTCCCTGACAAAATGCTATTGGCATTCTTGACTGTAAATGTGTAACTAAGATTGAGAACTTCTGTCTTTGTCTTAAATTTTTATTCTCTTTGTTCAGCCTGGGTGATCTCATTGACTTCCATTGTTTTAACTCCTATTTGTAAGTTGGTAACAAAAATCTTGCTTGAGATTTTCATCTTTTGTAGCATAGACAATTCCAGTCAACCCGCTCAACAGCCCCCTGTCTTATCTTTTTCTCCTCCTGTATCTTCCCTCAGTAGGTACAGAACTGATTGCCATGTGATCTACTGTCTAATACACTCATTTTTTTCTCCTCTCCTTCAGGTACAAGAGCAGCTATTCATGAGATTTTAGCCTTTCCATTCTCTTGCTTAAATACTTTAGTGAATCCCAACAACTTACAAAAGTTAGTGTTATGAGATTTAAATCCTATCTTTCAGGACCTCTCCAATTTCTGCTCTCACCATTTCTCCCCTCACTTTTTTTTTGCTCACACTGAGTTATTTGCAGTTATCCACAAATATCAGGATATTTCCAATTACTCTTTCTTCATGTTTCTCTATTCATTTATACCTTCCTCAACCCTCCAACTAAATAATATCATCTCTTCAGACACAGACCATGTGTCATCTCCTGCAGAAAACAAAACTCTTCTCTAATTCCCTTTCCTCACTTGCTCTGATTAATATGCAATAAAAATCCAGTAATGATTCTATGGCAGCACACCCCATTTATTTTTGAAATTATCTCTGCCTATATCTATGTTTCTTTATTTCTCTATGGTTCTTATTGATTCCTAAGCATGTAAGAGGTATTCAGTGAGGATCTGAAGGATGAATGAATAAATATATACCATCTGAGCTAGGCTTTAAGAAGATAAGCAAGATAGTGACATGTGCAAGTGGCAGAAAGGTTGTTCCAGGCACTGCCACGCCCTGAGCCCACAAGTGAAGAGGCAACCAGACCACAAACAAGTCAAGGTAAAGACAGTCGAAGGGAAAATGGTTCAGACAGCGTGAGCCATTCAGTAGCAATGGCTGCTGCCACCTGGCTGTGTCCTCTCCGGGTACTTCAAAGTGTCCAGAGACCCTTCTCCAATCCAGGTAGCCTTCTATACCTCAGCACTTAACATGGATAATGAGAAGATTTGTTAAGAATTGCTGACTTCATACTTTACAATAAATATTATATAAAATCAACCAAAGTCTCATTTCATAATCATATACCAGGAAGAATAGAGCCCTGTATATGTCCAATTCCCACTTGATCAGGAGTTGAGAAAAGTCTCGTTCATGGATTATTACCATGAATACTCTGCTCCTCTTGTCAGGGAACGTCTCTGGTCTGGATTTCAGCACTCTCTCATTGTCTTCATACCACACCATTCTGTGCTGAGTGCTTTCATCCTGGCACTGCAGAATTTTTTCAGTCTTTGCTTTAAGGTCACCTTAAGTATTCTTTTTTTTTTTTTAATCATAGTGATGGTTAAGCTAGTTTTGTTCCTCTCTGTTATGCTCTACAAACTGTCTGGACTGCATCACTTGGTACTGTGGACTGATTTCTTTCTATTTGAGGGGACCTGAATTTCTCTGTCTCTAATCTTAGGACATTGTGTTCTCTAGCCATCTGTTCCAGGGTTCTGCCTACACAGCAGAGATGGGGGAAATGTTTTATATCCTGCTTCTTCTGTTGGGAAGAGTAGCTTCCAGATTGAGTGTGAACTAACAGCAGAACCCCTACTGCATGGGAATGTGGAGGTCATGACATTTCAGGTACAACACAGTGATACCCACTCCTAAGTCCCTCAACTCTGTTCATCTCCAATAGACAACCTCATACTCAATGTCATGAAACTGAATCGGGAACATTTGTGGTAGCAAAACATAATTTATGAAGCTATTAAACTTGCAAAGTCAGATGAAGTCAAAAACCATGGAGAGTTTTAAATGAAGAGCTACATAAAGACTGGATAACCAAATAAAGGTAATTCCATGAAAACTGTAACATCAAGACCTACTCTTATACTAGTGAGAAATATTTATTTTTACTTTCACATCGAGACTTAGTGGGTGCAAATGTTGTCAGTATGTAAATTAGCTTGGTCAAAAACAGATCATGTGCTTGAAAATTCTAAACACACTTTTCTTAAACATTAGCTGGAATTTTCCATTAGAAGGCATGACTTTTTTTTTAATAACCAACAACAAAAACTTTACTTTTCCAGGTTGTTTTAATACTAAAACTAAATAGCTCCTGGTCACCCATGCATTTATACAAGAGTAGTTTCCACAGCAGTTATTGCTGAAGGACAGCTATACCTTCTGAAAGCATAAAAATAGGCTTGAATTCACCCTTGGAAAATTGAAAACTCATAGTGGCATGTGTTATGTTTGATAACAGTGTTACTTGGCAGAACAAATTAGTGATGTCCAATCAACATCAAAAAGGCACACTGGAACATATCAGACAGAAAGTTATTTTGACACATTGGAAATGTAGTATGTATATTAAAAAAAGGCTCAGTTGAGCTTAATTTCATTTTATACAAATTTGATCTTCTGTAGATAAATGTGACATCTCTAATTTTAATGAGGTATCCTCAGCATTTAATTATCAGTTATTCATTGAAATGTTTTGGCTATCATGACACTTGATTGTTTTTCTTTTTGTTACTACTGGGTTCTTTGTGTAGTGTGGTAAACATATCTCTATTTCAGAGATGAAGGAAAATATCCAGTAGGGTCTTAATACTGTAAAGCATTAAATAAAATATATGTAAATTACATTTCTCTGATATTATAAAATGTTCACCTGTCTTATTCACATTGGTTATTTTGTCATTAGTATGCCTTGCCTTTAAACAATGTTAATAGATACTTTCTCACAAGTGTTCAAATGACTAGCTCGTAATAGTTTCTTTATTGTTACTTCAGTATTTCAGTGTTCTAGATAGAAAAACCTCAAGACAGTTTGCATACATATAGAAGAATGACTTCCATGGATATTTTCCTTTGAAAAATATCCACATATTGAAATAAAATACCAATTTCAAATTTTTGCCTTGAAATGTTAAAGGCTCAATATTAGACAAGTTGCTCTCATTTATGCTTTGGAAAACAAAATGCTACCAAATGTACCATGATGCCAATATGAATGAATCTTTCTGACAGTGCAGAAGATAATGTGGCACGCCACCCGCATCTTCTCTTTAGGAATAAAGCCTCCATCCCCCACATGCAAGGACTTCTGACTGAATCAAGGAGATTCATCTCCTTGCCACCCTTGAAAGACTACAACTTCAGACCTCCACTGGGATCTGGTGAGGCTTGTGCTGAAAATACAGCCCTTTTCAAATTACCCCTCTGGCCACCCCCACTACCCTGACGTTCTCACAGGAATTCAGTGTATTTCCTAGTGTATCTACTGCATGTAAATGTCTACCTTAGAATCTATTTCCTGGGGAAAATGAGCTATGAAAACTAGCACTGGGAAACATGCTAAAATGAGGTTTGGGGACCATACCACCCACTGTCCAGATACCATCCATCACTAGCGTTAGATAAAATGAAGAGTCTCTGGCCTGTGATCTTCTCCACTGGTGAACTGGATAGGTTGGGGAAGGGGAAGCTCTGGTGAGTACACTAACTTAGACACTCCCAGAGTTTCAGGGAAGTGGCGGTCATAATTACAAGAGGGAGATGGTTCTTGCTAGATGCTACTGATGTATTAGAGAAAAAATATAAAAAGAAAAATAGAGGATGATTAATTACCAATTCAAGGAAAAGTGTGACAGCTAGATGATCTCCCTGATAAAATAGAAAAGTATCTTGTCTCCCTCATCCTGGAAACAGTAAAGGCTAAGGATCAGACCCAGAACTTAAGAGTAGTAAGGCCCTCAGGAAGACTCAGTTCTCACCCCCAGCAAGTCTATTACGCCAAGGTCGGATTCATTGTTGGGAAGGAGTGGGAATCTAAGGTTAAGTTTGTAAAATCTGAATTTCCAGACCAATAGCCCCATGTGAGCCACAGCCCTCTGGTCCTTCACAAGTGGCTCTCTGCTCTTAAGTTAAAGGTTGGTGCTCCTTCTACTCACCAGAACATCAAGTTAGAATTTATTTATATGAGGGCATTATACATGATGCAAACAATAGATTCCAAGCAAGGACATTGGAGACAGATGTTGACACTGTATTAGGATGGCTCTTAGAATCACAGAAAAAGCAATTGACCCATATTGAGTGAAATAAAAATGACAAAAATGTCATGGAAAATTGTGGAAGAGTTCAAAAGGCTCAGAGATTAGACATGCTAGAGTAGGTATACTATACAAAGTCAGGACAAAAGTCCACCAGATAACTATATTTCACAGAGAAGACACAGAGGAGCCTCTGTTTAGCAAAGTGCTTAAAAATGTGTTTGTGAGAAGGGTACCAACCAGCATTATTAGGAAGCTCGGTGGTGGCTGTCATCTGTAGGATAAGGGGATCAGTAGGAGATGCTGTTACAGAAACAACTCCCCTGACAGCAGGGGATGGTATCATCTCCCAACTAGGAAGGCCATATGGTGTCACTTAACCATCAGAGACGAAGTTGGAGCCACGATCCTAATGAGCAGCAAGGCTGAACAAGCAGTCAGCAAGGCCTGACTCATAAAACCTTAGAAACGGTTAATGGAACACAGTGTCCTTGGGGAAAGACAGAGTTTTGCTCCATCATCACAAAGAAATGAAGGATGGATGGTCAGGAGACTAAGAGTGGCTACCTTTATAAAACTCACCATCTCTAGCAGAGGATCCAGACCTGAGCCGGTTTGCAGATCCAGAACCCCTTGATTAAAGGGCAGCTCAGGTCTAATGGAAGGTGGCTCAGTCAGTAAGGAATATGCCTACAATGCAAGAGACTGCCTGCAGCACAGGAGACCTGAGTTCGATCCCTGGGTCAGGAAGATCCCTTGCAGAAGGGAACAACAACCCACTCAAGTATTTCTGCCTGGGAAATCCCATGGACAGAGGAGCCTGGAGGGCTACAGTTCATGGAGTCACAAAAGTCCCTGTCTTACTACAGAAAGGGTACGTAGTAAAATTTCCTCCAGCATTTTACCAGAGGAATCTTTGGCCATCTACTAAAGTAACTTCACTTTGAGGGAAAAGAGAATAGGTGGATCTGATTTATGACTCTTAGACACAGTGCTTGAGCTGGTAATGACGCTTACATCCAGGTAACTGAAGTGTCAACATATCCACTCCCTGTCTCCACCTCTGTTATCTGAGAGGATGTGGAAGCCAGGCAGTAACTGTCCTGGCCTGGATCTGGCTCCAGTCTAGGTCTACCAATGTATTTTATGGTAATTTCCTTGATCCCTGAATGTATAATTGAAATGGATGTCTAGTGCAGTTATCAGAATTCCCACACTGGTTCCATGGTTTGTGAGGTAGAAGCTGTTAAAGAAGGGACAGCCAGATGGGAGCCTCTGAAACTCAACCTCCTCCCAGCCAAGATATTAAGAAGCTAGATCCTATCTCAGGAAGAATTATCTAAATATTTAAAAGAGCTGTTGGTCCCTTCATATCATCATGTATCCTCCACACTGGCTCTCACACAAACCGAACAGATCCTGCAGGATGAGAACGGACTACTGAAAATTCAGTCAGGTAATAGTCCCAGTTGCAGCTTCTGAAACTGATGTTCTATTTTTGCTAAATCAATAGACCTGAGGTAAACTACCATTAATATGAAGAATGCACTCTTTCCTTGTTCCTATTAAGAAGCAGTTCACATTGACATGGGATTGACTACAGTATATATTTTCAAGTTTTCCCCCAGGGTTAGGTTTACTCTCCTGCACTTTGTTATATTGTCTGAAGTTCTCTGCTATGTTAGATCAACCTCAGAATATATGAGTCCCTACATCAATGACAACATGTTTGTCAAACAAGGTTATTTGTTCATCAATTTGGTTAATTAAATGAAATGAAAGCGTGTTAATCAAACCAAAATACACTTTGTACTAAATATGTTGGAGGCCTCCATGAAGTACATACACTGTACAAGGTTTTTAATCAGTGAACTTTTTCTATGTCCTGTGGTCTGGGGCGTTCTTGGACATGTCCTTTGTAAAGCAGAGATTATCGCCTCTCCCACCACTAAGGAAACAAAACCTGGCTGGACTCCAGGATTTGCTCCAAATCCAGTAAAGACATATCCCATGTCCTGGATTACATAGAAGGCTGCCAGCACCAAGGGACCAAGAAGAGAACAGACCTCCACAGCAGGCCCAGCTTTCAGTACAAGCATGTCTGCCTGTTGGGCTACATGATCCATAGACCCTATGGCTTCAGAGGTATATATTATAAGAAAAGATGCCATGTAGAGAATTCTCCAGCAGTAAAATTACAACGCAGACTGCTAGAGTCCTGGATAAAGGCCATGCCATCTGTGGCAGAGAGTTAAATAGCACTTGAAATGTAATCTGTATTGGCCTTCTGGGCCTTGGTGGAGATAAGGCAAATGACCATGGAGCCAGAGGACCTCATAATGGGTTGCATTCTGTCCTATTGTAAGGGGGCACCCAACCATAATCCCTTGTAAGATCAGATGGAACCTGTGGGATGGGGCAGGAGCAGGTATAGAAGGCACAAGGGTCTGTTTGCAAATAGTTGAAACAGATTTTGGCCTCTCTCTCTCAGCTCACTATAACTATGTCAGGAGGACCCCTTAAAACTAGATGATGAAGGGGGAAAAAATGTCACTCTGGGATCATAGATAATATCAGCTCAGTGTGAATTTAAAAGAAAATCTGCTAAAGCAGGTTATCATCACCCAGGGATGGCTATGAAAGTCAGTCATAGGGAAGAGTCTTTGCAATGACCAGAGCTGCAGACAGGATAGACCGTCTACTTTGTGTGGGGAAAATGGCCTGGATTAAGAAGATTTATAACCTGCTAGAAAGCAGAGGCTGACTTGGGTATTGGGTCATGGATGTGAAACGATAAATGCTGGAAGACTAGGAGGTTTGGAGAAAATGTTGACATATAGATCCAAATGAACTTGTTTATATTGTATGTTAAAGGCTATCCAAGAGCATCTACCATAGAAATGGCACCAATATCACACACACAATGGCTCAGCCACTTGGTATCCACCAGCTTCTGTCACTGGCTATCACAATGCTCTGGATTCATGAATAGTAGCATGAGATCTCATTCATTAAGGCTGATTTCACTGCTACCAGTGTTGAATGTCTGAGTTTCAGCAACAGAGACCAAATCCTAGGTCTCAAAATACAGTAGACATTAGTAACTATTTAATAATTGGCTGTCAGAGGGAAAAAAGTCATTGTCTCTGTGATGTTACTATTTTCCACATGGTGAATTTGAAGTTGCCAAGAGGTCACTACTGAACTTAGAGGCATAAAGAGAAGGGTGCAGTCACCAGTTGAGACAAAACTAAAAGCAGACACTGCCAGGGTGGCAAGCTGATTACAAGGGAAACTTTTCATCTTGGAATTGACAGTGAATCATCCTAACTGAGATCATTAATTATGTATATATTCCATCACTGGCTGCTTCTCATATCCACAAGGCTTAAATGAGCATTAGTATCTATGTGAAGGTCAACAGAATGTTTAAACCCTTGACGTGAGATCCCATATATCATCATACTCAGTGTTAAAGAACCTCTTCCCAGCATAGGAAAAGTTGCGAAGGGAACATGTTCATGCAATAGAGTGATCCATCACATCAGTCCTAAAGGAAATCAACCCCTGAATGTTCTTTAGAAGGACTGATGCTGAAGCTCCAATACTTTGGCCACCTGATGTAAAGAGCTGACTGACTGGGAAAGTCCCTGATGCTGAGAAAGATTGAGGGCAGGAGGAGAAGTAGGTGAGAGAGGATGAGATAGTTGGATGGCATCATTGACTCAATGGACATGAGTTTGAGCAAACGCCAGGAGATGATGAACGACAGGGAACCGTGGTGTGCTGCAGTCCAGGGGGTCGCAGGGAGTCAGACACGACTGAGCAACTGAACCACAAAAACAAGTCGCATACCATAGAGAAGCTGCTGGCCTGTCAGAACAATAAAATGGACTTCTGAAGGTGCAGCTACCTGCTTAGAAATTATCATCTTTCGAGTATGAGGCATCATCCTCCAGGACTTAGAACATACCATACACCTCAGTTACAGTTTTATTTCTTTAATAGGTCGAATACATGGAATCAAGAAGATGGATGTAGAAGAGATTGCCATTTTTGAGAGTCCTCATTTTCTTTTTGGGGAAATTGGCGCTTCTAGTGCCTGAAAGTCTATCTGTGTTCTGCAGTTCTGGATGCCTTATTTTCCCAGAAAGTAAATGTTTCTACAATGGGACTCAGCAAGAGCCTCACTGAATTGCAGATTCTCATCCTCCAGCTGCAGAGATGACTGTCTGCTGAGCTCATAGCTGAACTGCCCCCCGAGAAAGGTTTCTGCCTCACCAAGGTTACACTTCCTTCTTAGTCTGCATCAAACATCCTGACAACCTGACCTCAGTTTGGGACATCTCAGATCCAGAGTTTCACTTGTGCCTGATTAAGCCTCTGCTGCAACCGTCCAACAGTTCACCTCCTCCCCTGTCCAAGCCTACTCACCTCTCTCTGTCACAGATATTGGTTGCTTATTCAACTACTTGCTTGAGAATCTCCATTTTAGCACCTATTTCCAGCCAAAATCAAACTCTGATGGTACCATTGATCTCAATCTCATTTTCAAAAACTTGTCCCAAATTCTCTACATTTTTCTGGCCACTTCATACCAAAGTTCAAAGATTTTTTTTTTTTTTTTGTATTTTTCTTTCTTATTCTTACTCTTAAAAAAATACTTGAAGCAGTGCTCATGCAATCTGGCACTCAATTTTCAGAGTACATTTATATTTTCTAAAAATGATCATTTCATCAGAAGCAAATATCCCCTCTGACTAAAATTACCCTATTCCCCTACCACCTCATTGCAGAACACAGTCTGATTTCTCAGTAGATCTGAGTGTTACAAAGGGGAAACAACCAAGACACTACTGTTCAATTTAAAACAAAATAATCTACCTTTTAGCCAAGTTCCACATGTCATCTCTTGGTCTATAATTGCATCACTATAAATAGCAGTTTCCTGATTCCTCTCAAATTGCTCCAAAGATTAATGTACAGGTTTTCTTTTAATTTTAACAAAAATAGAGGCGGTGAGGCCTTCTTCCCTTTTCAACTGTGAAAAAGTCTTTTGTGAATTATAAAGACTATTTGACTGTTTAACACATCATTAAATCTTTATGTACTTTTAGAACTTCCTGAAAAAAAAAATCTACTCACTTTTCAAATCCATTCAGGATATAAGTACTGCTAAAATAAATAGGGTGTTAAAATAAAACTCTAACTAGGCCATTATATTGGTGAAATAAACAGTACTGCCAGGTAAAATTTCTCTTGTTAAATTGGTCTTTATTTCCTAAACCTCTTACTTTTCTTTCTTAAAGTTGTCCAGCACCATGAAAATTCACAGATTCCAGGTACTGGTTTTGTTTTTTCTTTCATTTTCTCCCCCTAGTTTCAAAAGGATTGCTTCCATAACAAAAAAGCAATATTCCAGCTGGCTCCTAAACTGTGTATTTTAAAGCAGTTTGGAAAACTAGAAATGGGTCACAAGACAATTTTTTCACTGTATCCGTTACAGTGTCCAGATAAGAAATTAGTTACAGAATCCAAGGTGCGTCTTGACACATCAATATGTGGTTATGAACAAGATATACTTGAGCAAGGAATCAATTTCACTGCAAATGGTACATTATAGTATCAATATCTCAAATCAGTCCTATCTCCATAACTCAATTTTCTTCCAAATTTGTTCTTAATGTCTCTAGATTCTAATGATCAGCAAATTCTAAAGTCAATTACAGAATTCATCTCTCACTGTTTTCTCCAATATTGCATACATTATTCCCACCACAGATGTAACTGCTATGTCATTTTAAAAACACATTAGAGTAACTTGAGTTTAGAGTAAATTAATCAAATTATAATTGGCCTTAACATAAAATCAACATCCAGCACATGCAGGGTTGAAAAGAGGAAACACTGTTTACATTTTAAGACCAGCAAGTTCACAATTTGTAGTAAGACATGCACTGAAATATATCATTCAATGTGTATTTAGGGAAATTAATCACTGCAGATGGTGATTGCAGCCATGAAATTAAAAGATGCTTATTCCTTGGAAGGAAAATTATGACCAACCTAGACAGCATATTAAAAAGCAGAGAAATTACTTTGCCAATAAAGGTAAATCTAGTAAAGGGGATGGTTTTTCCAGTGGTCATGTATGGATGTGAGAGCTGGACTGTGAAGAAAGCTGAGCGCCAAAGAATGGATGCTTTTGAACTGTGGTGTTGGAGAGGACTCTTGAGAGTCCCTTGGACTGCAAGGAGATCCAACCAGTACATCCTAAAGGAGATCAGTCCTGGGTATTCATTGGAAGGACTGATGTTGAAGCTGAAACTCCAATACTCTGGCCACCTGATGCAAAGAGCTGACTCATTTGAAAAGACCCTGATGCTGGGAAAGATTGAGAGCAGGAGGAGAAGGGGATGACAGAGGATGAGATGGTTGGATGGCATCACCAACTCGATGCACATCGGTTTGGGTAGGCTCCGGGAGTTGGTGATGGACAGGGAGGCCTGGCATACTGCGGATCATGGGGTCACAAAGAGTCAAACACGACTGAGCAACTGAACAGAACTGAACTGAGGGAAATTACATTTAGCAAAACAAATTCTTCATTTCCTTGAATGTCTTTCTGTTTCTCCTCTCTCTTTGTCTCTTTCTGCCTGCCTGCCTGTAGGTGTAATGTTTCTTTTAGGACCTCAAACGTAGCACTACATGAGACCTGTAGAAAGCCTTCGATAGGAAATCAATGAGTAATTGAATTCAAAATTGAT
Organism: Capricornis sumatraensis; assembly: GCF_032405125.1. Lineage (NCBI taxonomy): Eukaryota > Metazoa > Chordata > Mammalia > Artiodactyla > Bovidae > Capricornis > Capricornis sumatraensis. The sequence continues at coordinate 38,909,921 of NC_091073.1, read as the reverse complement.
TGAACTTAAAATAAGCTACAGCAATAAACCTATATCAGCAGAAAGGCAAATCTATTTCCCAAACAAGATCAAAGAAGCACAGCAACTCCATTATGTGACCTCACTGAAAATTAAAACATTTAAGAGGCTCACAGAGTAAGATATAAAAATACATCTTGTAACTTCGGTAGAATTCTTTGGGAACTAGAAGGTCTTTGAACAAGATGAGGTAAATCTGAAGAAAACTTTTATACTTTTTCTCTTATTATAAATTCTAAATAACCTCACACTAGATAAATAGTAAATAATCTTCATATTAAAAAAACCAGACATATTGCAACAGTGTAATTCAAAATATATAGTACTTGATACGAAGCCTGGCTAACTCACAAGATTTGAAGAATATCTATTCACTCAGAAGTCACTATTCAACAGTCTGCGGAATCTATGGCAGATTGAGGAGAGCCAGTAAAGCGAGAAATGAACAGGCCTGAAGCATTTAAAGATGGAAGTGACAAGTTACACCAAACTGAGCACTATAATAGCTTTCTTCTAGTGCATGACAGTGGGAAGTCTCTTTTACTCAAGATTCACTATGGTTGACTAGGAATTTCAAAGCCTGGTATGGGTTCATGAGATTAAGAAATTCCGCTTGACTTTCAGTTCACTAAGTGAACACTACTCCTCTGCTTCCTCTGTTTACCACCTTTATAAACTCATGACAACCTCCTCTTCCTCTGCATTTCAACAGATGGTGTGAGGCTTCAGAATTTGGGGGAAAATATCTACCAATAATGATAAAACGTTGTCATCGTCCTTAAGTGAATTTGGTCTTAAATATACTATCATGTAAGAATCGAATCGCCAGTCTATGTCTGATGCAGGACACAGCATGCTTGGGGCTGGTGCACGGGGATGACCCAGAGAGATGTTATGGGGAAGGAGGTGGGAGGGGGGTTCATGTTTGGGAACGCATGTACACCCGTGGTGGATTCAAGTCAATGTATGGCAAAACCAATACAGTATTGTAAAGTAAAATAAAGTATAAATAAAAAATAAATAAAATTTTAAAAAGACATCATTAAGGTATCTGTAGCTCTCTTTGGAATCTACCACAAGCTCATCATCAGGTCAGTTCAGTTCAGTCACTCAGTCATGTCTGACTGTTTGCAACCCCATGAATCACAGCATACCAGGCCTCCCTGTCCATCACCTAAGCTGATGCTGTGTTATTGCTGTTTATTTTGCCTGTCTTTCCTTTATTTTATACCTGATGAGGATTCACAATAATGTGAGAGACTTCTAACTGAAGACTTAGTCGTCTGCTTCACAATTTATATTCTCCCTCCACACTGTACTGGGGAGGGCAGGGGGGAAGACACCAGGAAACCACTCATAACTACAAGGACTGTTGACTGCTTCATTTATTTATCCACTAGACACCTAATATCTGTTCATTCATGAAGCCTTCTTTCAGACATTGTTAATACACAAATGAATATGGTAGTTTCCTCATGCTGAGTTCTCACAACTGGTAGCCTAGAGATCTCTAAGGGATTATACTCTTCTTGACTCCTGGGGAATAATCATCACCAACCTGTCACTCAGGGCCACTCAGTCTGGGAAACATCAGCTTTAATAACAGACCGAGGACTATACTTTAAGAGGCAGTTCTGGCTTTTTATGACAAAACCAGTCTTCTCCTTCCTGACACTTAGCACTGATGTAATTCTATTATTATTTGTACATTTTATTTATAGGAGTCCCACCTCGTCTGTGAGGGACAGGTTCCAAGACCACCAGCGGAAACCTGAAACCATGGATAGTTATCAAACCCTATATATACTATTTCCTGCACATACATACCTATGATTAACTTATAAATTAGGTACAGCATGAGATTATCCAAATTGCCAGCCAGCATCACCCTCCTTGCTGCTACTACTAAGTCGCTTCAGTTGTGTCCAACTCTGTGCAACCCCAGAGACGGCAGCCTCCAGGCAAGAACACTGGAGTGGGTTGCCATTTCCTTCTCCAGTGCATGAAAGTGAAAAGTGAAAGTGAAGTTGCTCAGTCGTGTCCAACTCCTAGCGATCCCATGGACTGCAGCCTACCAGACTCCTCCATCCATGGGATTCTCCAGGCAAGAGTACTGGAGTGGGATGCCATTGCCTTCTCCATCACCCACCTTGGGGGCCATCATTATTAAGTAAAATACAGATTACTTGAAACATAAGTACTGTGGTACCCTGAACAGTTGATGTGGTAACTAAGAAGGCTGCTAAGTGACTGATGGGAAGAACATGCTGAACAGAGGGGTGACTGACATCCCAGGCAGGATGAAATGAGATGTTGAGAGATTTCATCACACTACTTAGAACAGCACACAATTTCAAGTTTATGAATTATTTATGGAATTTCCCATTTTCAGACCATAGTTGACTACAGATAACTGAAACCATGGAAAGAGAAACTGGAGAAGAAGGAACTACTGAATTGACATGTTTCCTAAGTTTAATATAATTTCCATGTTGGAGAGGGGCCTTGTGTCTTCTATTCACAGTTGAATCCCACAGAGACTCAATACTGTGTATGATCTACAAAAAGTTAATTCATGAGTTAATTATGACTCCACAGAGTTACATGAGACCAATTATCATTTCAGAGAGCTTTGATTTACTAAAATCTAAATTCTTAATTCCACATTTAATTTCAGAATATAATGGAACCACCCCCAGTATCTAATGTTTCACTGTTCTTTTATTAAAAGTAGATTCAGGTCTCGGTTCTGGAAGTTTGCCCAACTCTTCACAATAGAACAATGATTAGTACCTTACTCACATGCTAAAGAAATGAACATCATACTTCATAAAATCAAAGATATAAAAAGTTACTCCATCTTTGGGAGCTTCTATTTTGCCTAAAAAGGTAGGGACCAAAAAAAAAAAAAAACAGTTGCAAGGTCTTCACAGTACGGAGCATGAGACATTTAAACCTATCCTTATATTTTTCTAGGAAAACACATGTTTTACTTATGAAGAAAAACTGAGAATGCATTTCTGCCTTTATATGAGTGTCTCCAAACCCTATCTTAAGGCATTCTTTATCCACTTTACATTTGCCTGGCAATGCATCTTATAGGATGACTTTTCTGTAAGAAATCTTGATGATAATAACCAAATTTACCCCCATACTTTTCCAATTATAAACTAAAGCAAATATACCCTCGGTATATAAATTTCAAAAGCATTAATGAATTAGACTAAATCATTTTTTCTTTTTTATTTCAGGAAAGATACTTCATCTGTGTTTTCTAATTATATTTTTGGTCACCATTTTTCAGCTTTTCTTCAAAGATACTCCTTTTTTCTAAGAGCAACTTAATGTTTATGTTCTCTTACATTCTGACTTGGCAATCCTGTTAAATTTCATTTTTATTTACCAAATATCCACTTTCTCTTCTGGCAGAGAATTGTACTTCTTGGCCCCTCATAAGTCAGAACCTGTGACTTGCTTTGACCATGGAAATGTGAGAAATTTGATGCGTTACAGGCAAAAGAGATAAGGATCCCTCCATTCTTCACCCCATTCTCTTTTCCCTCTGCGTAAGAAAAAATTAAGTTCCAAATATAAGCTGTTCAAGAGGGCTGTATCCCAAAGATTTTATAAAAAGTCAAATCCTACCCACCATAGATACATAACACAACAGAGAAGCAACCCTTTGTTACTGGGAATCACTGAGATTTGAGGGCATTGCTACCGTGGCATAACCACATATACAAGGACCGACAGAGCTTTCCACTCTATTCCTGCTCTCTAGCTCTGCATCACACCTTTAGCTGCGACCTGCATGTTCATTATCTCCCCCTCAAAATCTTCACCTCCACCAGAACAATCAGCTAATCACTAAATGCATTTTCTACATGCCTCCTGGACAGTTACACCTGGGTGCTCTTCAGGCAATTGATAATCATGACCCAAACTAAATTGCCATTTTTCTTTCCAAAATGTCATCTCCTTTCCCTTCCTCTAATACTACTCTTCTGTGGGAGTCATCCTCAACTGCTGTCTCCCTCAACTCCACTCCACATCCAACTGATTGCCAAGTTTTGTCAGTTCTGCAACCCAAACAAAATTTATCCCATTGTCTTCATCTCAATGCCAACATTCTGATTTAGAATCTCATCATTCATTTCCTATGATTTAAAACAACCCAGATTGTATCTGCTTCCAATCTTGCACAATCTCAATTTATTCTCCAAATTTTCACCAGCATGGTCTTTCTAAAATTCAAATGTTATTCTATCATTTCACTGCACAGAATCCACCAAAGGTAACCCAAGCATTCTTTACAATGCTCAAATGTTCAAACCATTTGCACAGCATTTGAGATTTCTGAGGATCTGATTCCAACCCACCTTTTATTTTTACCCACAGATATATGCCCGCATTCATCTTTCCAATTTGCCAAGCCTCTTTCTGAGGCATCATATTCTTTAAAACTTCTATTACTTTTCACGTTTTTGTCTATTACTGTTGCTTTGCTCCCAACACTTGAGTGGCTAACTCTCCTCATTTTGCTGAGCCAAAGTCACAATTCCAGACATCACCAAAACCAGGAAGCAGATAGAAATGAGCCTTTGTGGATCCTACTCATGTATATCTTAAAATAAAAATAGACAAAGGGATACAAATAAAACCAAAGGCTAATAGGTCATGAAAACAGATCATGTTCAGGATCTTTAAGGAACAACTAATTAAAAGTATTTGGAAATCCAACTGGATAAAAATGCAAACTTTTCTATTGGATTTTGCTATTACCTGGGATGGTGGTGCAAAAGCCAGTTTGTAGTAGGTTAAAAAGTAAATAGAAAGTATCCCGAGAAGCAGTGCCTGCGCAGGCACAGGAAAAGCTATCCCACGTTGAAGGTCAGGAACCACGGCAGTAAGGAGATACCCCTCGTCCAAGGTAAGGAGCAGCGGTTGTCCTTTGCTGGGGCAGCCATGAAGAGATACCCCACGCCCAATGTAAGAGAAATCCAAGTAAAATGGTAGGCGTTGCAAGAGGGCATCAGAGAGCAGACACACTGAAACCATACTCACAAAAAACTAGTCAAACTAATCACACTAGGACCACAGCCTTGTCTAACTCAATGAAACCAAGCCATGCCTGCAGGGCAACCCAAGACGGGCAGGTGATGGTGGAGAGGTCTGACAGACTGTGGTCCACTGGAGAAGGGAATGGCAGGCCACTTCAGTATTCTTGCCCTGAAAACCCCATGAACAGTATGAAAAGGCAAAATGATAGGAAACCAAAAGAGAAACTCCCCAGGTCATTAGGTGCCAATATGCTAGTGGAGATCAGTGGAGAAATAACTCCAGAAAGAAAGACGGGATGGAGCCAAAGCAAAAACAATACCCAGTTGTGGATGTGACTGGTGATAGAAGCAAGGTCCAATGCTGTAAAGAGCAATATTGCATAGGAATCTGGAATGTCAGGTCCATGAATCAAGGCAAATTGGAAGTGGTCAAACAAGAGATGGCAAGGGTGAACATCGACATTCTAGGAATCAGCAATCTAAAATGGACTGGAATGGGTGAATTTAACTCAGATGACCATTATATCTACTACTGTGGGCAGGAATCCCTCAGAAGAAATGGAGTAGGATCATGGTCAACAAAAGAGTCTGAAATGCAGTACTTGGATGCAATCTCAAAAATGACAGAATGATCTCTGTTCGTCTCCAAGGCAAACCATTCAATATCACAGTTATCCAAGTCTATGCCCCAACCAGTAACGCTGAAGAAGCTGAAGTGGAACGGTTTTATGAAGACCTACAAGACCTTTTAGAACTAACACCCAAAAAAGATGTCCTTTTCATTATAGGGGGCTGGAACGCAAAAGTAGGAAGTCAAGAAACACCTGGAGTAACAGGCAAATTTGGCCTTAGAATGCAGAATGAAGCAGGGCAAAGACTAATAGAGTTTTGCCAAGAAAATGCACTGGTCATAGCAAACACCCTCTTCCAACAACACAAGAGAAGACTCTACACATGGACATCACCAGGTGGTCAACACTGAAATCAGATTGATTATATTCTCTGCAGCCAAAGATGGAGAAGCTCTATATAGTCAACAAAAACAAGACCAGGAGCTGACTGTGGCTCAGATTATGAACTCCTTATTACCAAATTCAGACTTAAATTGAAGAAAGTAGGGAAAACCGCTAGACCATTCAGGTATGAGCTAAATCAAATCCCTTATGATTATACAGTGGAAGTGAGAAATAGATTTAAGGGCCTAGATCTGATAGATTGAGTGCCTGATGAACTATGGACTAAGGTTCGTGGCACTGTACAGGAGACAGGGATCAAGACCATCCCCATGGAACAGAAATGCAAAAAAGCAAAATGGCTGTCTGGGGAGGACTTACAAATAGCTGTGAAAAGAAGAGAAGTGAAAAGCAAAGGAGAAAAGGAAAGATATAAGCATCTGAATGCAGAGTTCCAAAGAATAGCAAGAAGAGATAAGAAAGCCTTCTTCAGTGATCAATGCAAATAAATAGAGGAAAAGAACAGAATGAGAAAGACTACACATCTCTTCAAGAAAATTAGAGATACCAAGGGAACATTTCATGCAAAGATGGGCTCAATAAAGGACATAAATGGTATGGACCTAACAGAAGCAGAAGATATTAAGAAGAAGTGGCAAGAATACATGGAAGAACTGTACAAAAAAGATCTTCACGACCCAGATAGTCATGATGATATGATTGCTAATCTAGAGCCAGACATCTTGGATTGTGAAGTCAAGTGGGCCTTAGAAAGGATCACTATGAACAAAGCTAGTGGAGGTGATGGAATTCCAGTTGAGCTGTTTCAAATCCTGAAAGATGATGCTGTCAAAGTGCTGCACTCAATATGCCAGCAAATTTGGAAAACTCAGCAGTGGCCACAGGACTGGAAAAGGTCAGTTTTCATTCCAATCCCAAAGAAAGGCAATGCCAAAGAATGCTGAAACTACCGCACAATTGCACTCATCTCACCTGTTAGTAAAGCAATGCTCAAAATTCTCCAAGCCAGGCTTCAGCAGTACGTGAACTGTGAACTCCCTGACGTTCAAGCTGGTTTTAGAAAAGGCAGAGGAACCAGAGATCAAATTGCCAACATCTGCTGGATCACAGAAAAAGCAAGAGAGTTCCAGAAAAACATCTATTTCTGCTTTATTGACTATGCCAAAGCCTTTGACTGTGTGGATCACAATAAATTGTGGAAAATTCTAAAAGAGATGGGAACACCAGACCACCTAACCTGCCTCTTGAGAAATCTGTATGCAGGTCAGGAAGCAACAGTTAGAACTGGACATGGAACAACAGACTGGTTCCAAATAGGAAAAGGAGTATGTCAAGGCTGTATATTGTCCCCCTGCTTATTTAAATTCTATGCAGAGTACATTATGAGAAACGCTAGACTGGATGAAACACAAGCTGGAATCAAGATTGCTGGGAGAAATATCAATAACCTCCGATATGCAGATGACACCACCCTTATGGCAGAAAGTGAAGAGGAGCTAAAAAGCCTCTTGATGAAAGTGAAAGAGGAGAGTGAAAAAGTTGGCTTAAAGCTCAACATTCAGAAAATGAAGATCATGGCATCCAGTCCCATCACTTCATGGGTAATAGTTGGGGAAGCAGCGGAAACAGTGGCAGACTTTATTCTGGGGGGCTCCAAAATCACTGCAGATGGTGACTGCAGCCATGAAATTAAAAGACGCTTACTCCTTGGAAGAAAAGTTATGACCAACCTAGATAGCATATTCAAAAGCAGAGACATTACTTTGCCGACTAAGGTCCGTCTAGTCAAGGCTATGGTTTTTCCTGTGGTCATGTATGGATGTGGGAGTTGGACTGAAGGCTGAACGCTGAAGAATTGATTCTTTTGAGCTGTGGTGTTGGAGAAGACTCTTGAGAGTCCCTTGGACTGCAGGGAGATCCAACCAGTCCATTCTGAAGGAGATCAGCCCTGGGATTTCTTTGGAAGGAATGATGCTAAAGCTGAAACTCCAGTACTTTGGCCACCGCATGTGAAGAGTTGACTCATTGGAAAAGACTCTGATGCTGGAAGGGATTGGAGGCAGGAGGAGAAGGGGATGACCGAGGATGAGATGGCAGGATGGCATCACTGACTCGATGGATGTGAGTCTGAGTGAACTCCGGGAGATGGTGATGGACAGGGAGGCCTGGTGTGCTGCGATTCATGGGGTCCCAGAGAGTCGGACATGACTGAGCGACTGAACTGAACTGAAGACTTGGAAACACGAAGTACAGACAACTCTCCTAACAAAGTGTGGAGCCTTTAGGACAGAGAGATATGGTTCAAGGTCTAGAAAGGATACTACGGGAAGAGAGACATATCCTCAGTTTAGAATTTCTTAGGAGAGTTGGAGACACATTAGTTAGACATGTTAGCTGCTAGGGGAAATTAGAATGAAAGGCAATTCTTTTGAAGGGAACAGGGGTTTCTGAGAGTGGAATGTTGGGTAAAGATAGACTTGCTTAGAAACAGATACTGCTTTGCCAGTGGAAGAGGAGAAGCACAGGAGAGAAGTTATGTTTAGTCACATCCAGATTACAGTGAGAGCAGCTCGATGATGCAGAAATATCCTACAGATCTGAAAATACTGGTGGGATGACAGATGAAAGATCACAGGTGACCTTTTGTAAATCACATCCATTGATTTCCTAAGAAGCCAAGACCAAGAAACAATCAGGTTGTTCTGTGAGTGATGAAGCAGAATTGGATTTATCACATTACAACCCACATTTAAAACAATATTTTTAATATAATTTCATCAAGAATCCTTGACAAAGTCATTTGACTGCATAAAATGAATTGTCTGTCCTCAAAACACTGAATGATCCATGACCTCAAATTTGAATGATGTGCAGAGCTGGATTATGTATAAACCATGCAAATACATATATGAAGAAAGAAAGAGCCACAATAAATCCTTGACAGATATTAGAATTAGAGAGGGGTATTATGAGGCAACATCATTTGTTTACATTTTTATTTTTTGCTGAAAAACAGTCATATTTGGGGGTGTAGAATCAGATTTCCTTATTGGAGTCACTAATTCCTTTGAAATTGATTTACCTTTGCTAAGCTGACCAAACAAATTGGGATCCCACCCTCAGTATGTATAGATGTGTTGAAGATTAGTTAGATATTGTTTATAAAGAACATAGTCTCCTTAGCAGGAATTATTCTATAGGTATAAATTGTGAACTTATGTAGTAACAGCAGAAAAACAAAATTAAATGCTAGCTATTGCTTTGGGGGAATATTATTTCTAAGAGCTCAGAATTGTTTCTAATTAAAACTATCTTTCCTTAAAGCAAGTTTCTAGAGATTCAGTAGCTTCCTTCTGCCTAAAAAATATTAAAACCTCTGTGCTAGCAGACCACCCCTGACCTTGGATTTTTAGACTGGAGCATGTTTGTTACAAGTACTTAGGTTTGATGTTATAATATCTTTGCCATATTTTATTGTATTGGATTTATCTACACAATTTGGATTTTTTCTTAGAGATGTAATAAAAATCTATGTAACAGCTGCATAGCCCATTGTTCCTACACTTCTGCATATACTGTCATTAAAGATAACACTTGAAAGTGTTTACAACATTGGAAATTTACATCATATATGAATATTCAAAGGATTTCCACCATCAGGTGGCTCACAACATTCTTGTGGTGTTTTCTATCCCCTTTTACTGATTTATATTAGAAAAACTTACATTTCTACCATTGGGGGGGGCTGGAATTATAACATCTTTTTTTATGCTCTGATTAACGTTAAGACACTTCCAACGTTGCAAAAAGGCACTTCTTCTGAGGTTTTAACTTCTAGTTTTCATAGCCCTTTACAAGTCTGATTTTTTTTTTCATTTATTCATGCTGCATCACTTTAATTTATTCATGTTACTCAGCCCCAGAAACAGACGAAACAGCTTTGGACTTGTAGGAACCATTTGACCAGTTACTAGTGGACAGAGAGGGGCAGCACACACACAGCCCTCTGGCAGCCTGTGTGAAATGCATCAGTAGCCTCCATCCAGGAGGCAGGGTAAATGTCCACATCAAAAAAATATACCATTATAATTGATACTAATAAGTCTCAGAGGAATTCAACTTGAATGAGAAAGTTCCAGTTCATTATCTTTTATCACTTACAGTCACAACACTGTGCTGTTATTTCCGCTAATATCTTCAGCTGAGCCATTGCACAATGCCTTTTATCTTTTGTGAAAATTATCATCTAGTTTTTGCAATAAATAATGCGGATAGAGACCAGACAGCTATTTTAAGATGAGCATTTTAATGGTTAGGTCAACTAAGTAGAGCATGTTAAAGATCAGAGAGACTTTTTTAGACACTGACTCACAAAAAATAATGGAGAGTTAAATGGTTAAAAAAAAAAAAAAGTAATCACCTGGTATAAGAAAAGAAGTAGTAAAGTCAAAAAATCATCTCAGATGCAGGATATACTTGACAATGGGATAGAAAAAATGTAAACCTATAGTTAGCTTTTATATATTTCTGCCCAGTTAAAACACAACCATGACATGCATTTGCCTTCCCTGGAAGGCTAATAATGTGGCACCTAAAGCAATATTCCCCACCTATGTCCCCCTGGGATTGACCACAGTGCAAGGGCTGTGTGGAGGAAGGCCAGAAACATTGCTTATAAGAGGTACTTAGGAATTTAGAGATTGAAGGTGAATGCCTAAATAATTCTTTTAAAATAGACCCCAAAAATGTTACCTTCCTGACTCAAGGTCAATTCAAAGCAACTACTTAAATAACACACATAAATTATCACACCCCTGCACTGTATTTTGTATAGTTAAACACAATTCTTGGTGATATTTTCCATTTATGTGGCTCCAGTATGTTTGCTTTCTCAGACTCACTACCCAATTTAAAGAAGTAACCCCTCTAGATAGAGAGGTTACTTCATCCTTTACTTTCTTTTTTCCTAATATTTCTTATCTGAAATGCTATCATCTCTGTACTTGCCAGCTTGGCTACTTTGTGCTCCTCTCCCCTCCTCAATAAAATCAGCTACTAGGATATAGACATCGGTTTTACTCACCCCTGCAGTCCAGCTCTGAGAACAAGGTTGGCCACCACAGAAGATGCTCATGTCATTTATATAATTACCCCATTTCAGTTAGCATTTTTTTAGTGTATGCTTTTCAACTGAATTGAAAATACATTCCCCACACACACACACACACAAAAGTTTGCCATTTTACAATGAAATGAAAAAGTAAACAAATTTATAACCCCAATAAAATATTCCTTCTACATTTAATCTTAAATGTCTTTGAGCTGACCCATCTCAGGGGAACACAGTTTCTGCTTTTGCTGTGTATTTGTGGATGTGGGTTAGAGTTGGGCAGGATTTGTGAGGCTAACTTCTCCAATACTTAATATCGTCATAAAATGTTAGACCAAAATCATTGTGATCAGCATCCCCGCACCACCACTGACTGGTAACTTCACATAAGGGGATGAAGGCATTAGTCATTGATGAAACTTCACCTTGATCTTTTTGGGAGCTGCTCAAGTGCATGTCTCTGAATCTTTACTGCTGATTTCTCTGTAGAACTTACCTTAGTGGCTTTATTCAGTTTCAATGAAACTTAGTATCAGAAACACTTGTCAAACATATGACTAAAGTCATAAATACAGTACCATGAAAAATGAAAGAAAAATAATAACACAGGATGGATATCATTTATGTCAACTTAACATGTAAATTCCCAAATATAATCAAAAGTTTTGAGAATCTGGTGAACAGCAAGGAGATCAAACCTGTCAATCCTGAAAGAAATCAACTCTGAATATTCACTGGAAAGACAGATGCTGAACTTGAAGCTCCAGTACTTTGGCCACCTGATGTGAAGAGCCAACTCACTGGAAAAGATGCTGATTCTTGAAAAGACTGAGGGCAGGTAAAGAAGGGGGTCAGAGTATGAGATTGTTGGATGGCATCACCGACTCCACGGACATGAGTCTGAGCAAGCTCCAGGTGATGGTGAAGGACAGGGAAGGGAAGCCCAGCATGCTGAACTCCACGGAGTCACAAAGTCTGAACAATTAACAACAACAATTAAATTCCCAAATATAATCAGAAGTTTTACCTTTATGAAAGCCTCTGGGAAGACCTGGGTCTCCTATGCAATTGCTCAGCTTCCTAGGGGGAAAGAAAATGAAAGAATCAAAGATGGAAGGGGAAGCAGAGATAGAAGCAGGGGTTAGTCAGCTGTTGCAGAGCCAGTTCCTAAGCACACAGGTGGAGATAACTGCCTTTGGGAGGGCAACTCCACAGAAGGTCCTGATCTAAAAACCTCCCCATCCCCTCAGCTCTCCTCATCAATGGGTTGATGTTATTTTCATTTCTATGATGTTATGTCTTGGTTCCCTATTCATAGTAATAGATCCTGGAGTAATAGGGAGGAATAAACCAGAAAAACCAGAAATATTGAGTACAAAATACAGGGGTGGTGAGATTCAAAAAACCACTTCATACAAAACAATGTGTGAACTTTTCTGTCCGCCCTTTCCTTAAAGCCAAGCAGTGAAGAAAGTGCTAGTGATGCATTCAGCTTTTTCACTTGTTTTGTTCTCTTCCACATACAGGTCTGTTTTAAAAAGTGATGCATGTAAGAATTTCACTGCAAATAAAAGTTACAACACAGTTACAGTATGTCTAGCCTTCAGCCATTTCCAGAGCTTGAAATAAAATGCCATTAAATTTTACCTAACCTTTTGTTACTTAAAGTAGATAGTTCCTGCCTGCCCCCAAACACATGCAGTTTTTCATTCTTTCCAAAATTCAGTGTTGTGTCTAAACTAGTGAAAGTGAAAGCATTAGTCTCTCAGTCATGTCCGAATCCTTGAGACCCCCTGGACTATAGCCCACCCGGCTCCTATATCCATGGATTCTTCAGGCAAGAATACTGGAGTGGGTAGCCATTCCATTCTCCAGAGGATCTTCCCACCCCAGGGATCTAAATGAACCAGTCATGAAAATGTAACTTCATGAATAGGATTTAGCTTGTATCTCTATAACAACAGGCTTCCCAGGTGGCACAGTGGTAAAGAATCCACCTACCAATGCAGGAGACTCAGGAGACATGGGTTTGATCCCTGTCTCGGGAAGATCCCCTGGAGAAGGAAATGGCAATCCACTCCAGTATTCCTGTCTGGAGAACACCATGGACAGAGGAGCCTGGTGGACTGCAGTCCATGGGATGGCAAAGAGTCAGATACAACTGAGCACTCTATAATAGCCAAGTATTACCAATTAAGCAAATAAGGATTTGAATTTTTGTGGATTATTTTATGGGGAACCTAACGATGTCAGAGTTGAACTGTGAAGAAAGCTGAACACCGAAGAATTGATGCTTTTGAACTGTGGTGTTGGAGAAGACTCTTGAGAGTCCCTTGGACTGCAAGGAGATCCAACCAGTCCATTCTGAAGGAGATCGGTCCTGGGTGTTCTTTGGAAGGAATGATGCTAAAGCTGAAACTCCAGTACTTTGGCCACCTCATGTGAAGAGTTGACTCATTGGAAAAGACTCTGATGCAGGGAGGGATTGGGGGCAGGAGGAGAAGGGGACGACAGAGGATGAGATGGCTGGATGGCATCACCGACTCGATGCACAAGTTTGGGTGAACTCCGGGAGTTCGTGATGGACAGGGAGGCCTGGCGTGCTGTGATTCATGGGGTTGCAAAGAGTCAGACACGACTGAGCGACTGAACTGAACTGAATGATAATGTAATATTTTTAGAGAATTGTAGAAGGGAAAGAGGAATGATGGAGACACAGAGACAGTGAAAGAATGAATGCAGGCCAAACATGAACAGAAGCTCAAAATAGTTGATTTTTTCTCCCTTTGTAACCTCCTGCCAAAGCTCTCCTGTTTAATTTGCACCTCTTCTCCCTCCATTATCTGCAGCCCAGCCTTCTGGAATCAGAAGTGACCTAATGCTCACTCTCTATGACACATCTTCTAGAGAAGCCTTGGGAGAAAATGGAATGAACCATTTAGTAGACACACCTTTGGACAGCAAGGAGATCCAACCAGTCCATCCTGAAGGAAATCAGTCCTAAATATTCACTGGAAGGACTGATGCTGAAGCTGAAACTCCAATACTCTGACCACCTGATGCAAAGAACTGACTCATCTGAAAAGACCCTGATGCTGGAAAGACTGAAGGCAGGAGGAGAAGGGGATGACAGACAAAGAGATGGATGGCATCACCGCCTCAATGGAGATGAGTTTGAGTATACCAGGAATTGGTGATAGACAGGGAGGCCTGGCGTAATGCAGTCCACGGGGTCACAAAGAGTCGGACACAACTGAGCAACTGAACTCAACTGACTGATAAACTAGGTGTGTTATATTTGCCATATTACACAATTACAAATTCTGGATTGGTCATTACACCCATTTCACAGATAGGAAAGCTGAGGTTTCATAATTTGTTCTTTGTTACCCAGCTTTCCAGTGAAATATCTGGTTTCAGGTCCTGTTTCATCTGACTTTAGAATGTGTCTTTTCAGTGCAGCGCACTGTCTCTCTACCTCCTTACCCAGACTTGCAATCGGCCAGCAATTGGACTGAATGAACTAGTTCCACCAGAGCCTGAATAATGAGTGAGACTTAATATGCTTTCCCTCCAAGGAGTACACATATTTACACAGGAGAAAACATCCTTAATTAATGAAGGATTTCCTAAGGTAAAATTTCTGGGCTAAGCATCACTTTTCCGGTCGAGTGGCATCAGGGCTGAATGCTCCACTGGCTTTATTCAGCAGGTCGTGGCTCTCAAACAATCAAATATATTTAGTCCCAACAGACAACTAGGCATTGTGCACCACAGTGTTTTTTTTTTTTTTTTTCCAGTGATTGTTACTGGCAGGCTTTGAAGCAGTTGCTCTAGCATTTGGGACAGCAGTGTTTGCAGAGGGAATTTGGTTCAGTTCTTAATAAACGCATTTGTCATGTTTCTAATTTTCTCTCTGTACCCTTCAAATGCAGTTGCTTCCAGGCTGAAAACAAGATAACCTCAGTTTGATGTTGTTATTGTCTCTCTTGTTTCCTGTAGGATATCTAAAGAGAGAGAAGCAACATGAATTCTTGGCAGTAACAGGCTTTTCCAAAGGTGTTAATGCCTCACATTCTGAGGCTGTTGGAACTGCTTCAGTCACACAACAAGAGTAATAAATTAACCTCACTTTGTAGCTACCACCTCAACTACAAATGGTGCTCCTACCAGCATCTCTCCAGGCAGCTGTCTCGAGCAATAAGCTTCACATATGCCAATAGTCTAAGAGGTAAGGTCAAGTTCCCAAAGTTCCTGACCTTGAACCTCCGTCTGTTAACTCAAAGCTTTGTGGAATCCATTCACCCGCTTTGTTTCCCTTGCTTAGGTTTCTAGAAGAGAATAAATATAGTACCCACCTAATTACTCATATGATTAAATGAGCAATGCAAAAGAAAGTACACAAAAGAGTGCCTGCCGTACTCTGTTATACTTGAAATATATTCGCAATTCACTTAGTCCTTCTGAAACATGGTATTATTGTGTTGCATCATATATGGCAAGAAGGGATTCACTGTCATCATAGTCTGTGTGTTAGTTGTTCAGTTGTATTCAACCCTTTGTGACCCCACAGACTATAGCCTGCCAGGCCCCTCTGTCCATGGGATTCTTCAGACAAGAATACTGGAATGGGCTGCCATTCCCTTCTCCAGGGGATCTTCCCACCCAGGGATCAAACCCAGGTCTCCCTCACTGCAGGCAGATTCCTTACCATCTAAGCTACCAGTCTTTAGACTATGAAAAAACAGGATTCATAGGAGGCTACTAGAAGAGCACATGTTTGGCACGGCATTCACTATTCATAGGACAAAGCGGATCAGTGATTGAAGCTGGCAGAGTTCTTCAACTGCATGAAATGCGGACTTGAGAAAAGAGAAGGCTGGAGCACAATGAGGACTCAAGTGACTTCTCAGAACCAAAGAGGATAACATGCCATGAGACCTTAAAGAAGAAAGTCAGAACTAAGAAAAACTTGCTAACTAGATTAGAAATGGCGGGTTGCAATGATAAAATACAATCATCTAGAAGCTGTCTGAAAAGCAAAGGTGATTAAGGCAAAGTGAGGAATTATTACAGACAAAGAAAGAATACCTTTGAGTGTACACTCTGTTTTAAATTGATTTCACTGACCGAGGCACTCGTGAGAGTCACATTCTGAAGGACCAAACTAAGCCTTTCTCCAGAAACATGGAGACATGATCAAATTAAAAGTATAGTTGGTAAAACTCCTATTTACAATGAGGGAAATTAATCCACTGAGAACCTAGAGAGAGAGGTATGGAAAGTAATGACAAGCAGCAGAAGAAAACATAGGAAAGTTCCAAAGACAAGTTCATCTAGCAGCAAAAACACCTTTCAGTGCTACTGCTGTCTGCCACCCACCATCTGCGCAGCCTGGAGTCAAGGCCATGGTGCCACTTGAAATCAATCGAACATACAACCAAATACATGGAACTTTGACCACATCTCTAGATTTAAAGATGAAAACAGTCAAGAAACAGTTTTAAAAAATCAGGAACATTCCGGAATCTCTGATCATTCGTAAAGTTCCCCATTCCTAAAAGAGCCCCATCCTACAAGTCGGCCCCAAACACACCTCCCCATGTGAACTGAACAATTTACTATATTCTGTTACATCATCAAATGTTCTCCACTAATAATCTGACATACTAAACGCCCGCTGCTAAAAATGAAAATGCCTCTGGGAACGTGAAGAAACGCCTCTTCAATGCTGAGCAGAGAGGAACGGCACTGGAGAACTGGAGCTCTCATCAAAGCAGGGTGGAGATGAGAAAAAATTACAGGAGGAAAGTCAGACCTCGACCTGGGTTCAGTGAGCATCCACAGGCACACAGGGCAGTAAAAGAAAGAAGCGGAAAGGAAAATAGAGAAGTACTACTGTCAAATTTTGCCTAAATTTTTGCTTTTCTTTGGACCATCATTCAGTCAGGAAACTCTTATTTCAGGCTTTCATTCTCAACTACATGACTCCCAGAATGTGGATTAGACATTTAAATCAATACTTTATTTCAGTTACATTCACTATCAGCTATCAGGGTTCTGGACACTGCTTTCAAACCTGATTATGGTGAGTTTTCTGGGAATGTATACTTAATTTAAATTCACTAGAAAAAAAAATTTAATTGACAGAAGCTAGAGAAGAGCTTAAACTGTAACTGAGATGGAGGAAAATGAGCAGAGGTTCAGAGACCAGTGGGAAAATGTTAAAAGTTCAAGCCCTTATTACAGAGACAAAAACAGTCCCCTCAACCACCATAGCTACAGGAGGAGGAAATAGAGGTATGGAAAAACCTCAGCTCAGCAACTGAAGATGCCAGAGAACAGAGTTCAGGGCTGGAAGAGCTGCTGGAAATTTTAAGAAATTCTGATGACAAGAGAGCTGAAAGAATGAGGTCCAATGTCTGTGTATGAAACCTGCCCAAATCCCTGGCTGACAGCAAAATTACTCCCACGTGGGGAAGAGCTCATGAAGCACGGTGGGAAAATAGGCACTGCCAAGCAGGATCACCCTAGAAAGACAGATCTGCACAAGAGAACTGGGAGTTTGGTGCTTCTTAACTCTCACCATTCCCCTAAGCATAAGTTGCTAAAAGACTGGCCATACCACGCATTGGTGAGAATGTAGTACAACCGGAACTTCATAAATTGGTGGACAAAATACACATTTGCCCTGCTACTTTAGAAAAGAATTTGGCAACATAAGAAAAGTGCTGTGTCAAATTACCATATGACCCAACAATCACATTTACATTCACTTAAGAATGAAAATCATGGAAAAAGCAAGAGAGTTCCAGAAAAACATCTATTTCTGCTTTATTGACTATGCCAAAGACTTTGATTGTGTGGATCACAAGAAACTGTGGAAAATTTTGAAAGAGATGGGAATACCAGACCACCTAACCTGCCTCTTGAGAAATCTGTATGCAGGTCAGGAAGCAACAGTTAGAACTGAACATGGAACAACAGACTGGTTCCAAATAGGAAAAGGAGTGCATCAAGGCTGTATATTGTCACCCTGCTTATTTAACTTACATGCAGAGTACATCATGAGAAACGCTGTACTGGAAGAAACACAAGCTGGAATCAAGATTGCCAGGAGAAATATCAATAACCTCCGATATGCAGATGACACCACCCTTATGGCAGAAAGTGAAGAGGAGCTAAAAAGCCTCTTGATGAAAGTGAAAGAGGAGAGCGAAAAAGTTGGCTTAAAGCTCAACATTCAGAAAATGAAGATCATGGCATCTGGTCCCATCACTTCATGGGAAATAGATGGGGAAACAGTGGAAACAGTGTCAGACTTTATTTTTGGGGGCTCCAAAATCACTGCAGATGGTGACTGCAGCCATGAAATTAAAAGACGCTTACTCCTTGGAAGAAAAGTTATGAGAAACCTAGATAGTATATTCAAAAGCAGAGACATTACTTTGCCGACTAAGGTCCGTCTAGTCAAGGCTATGGTTTTTCCTGTGGTCATGTATGGATGTGAGAGTTGGACTGTGAAGAAGGCTGAGTACTGAAGAATTGATGTGTTTGAACTGTAGTGTTGGAGAAGACTCTTGAGAGTCCCTTGGACTGCAAGGAGATCCAGCCAGTCCATTCTGAAGGAGATCAACCCTGGGATTACTTTGGAAGGAATGATGCTAAAGCTGAAGCTCCAATACTTTGGACACCTCATGCAAAGAGTTGACTCATTGGAAAAGACTCTGATGCTGGGAGGGATTGGGGGCAGGAGGAGAAGGGGACGACCGAGGATGAGATGGCTGGATGGCATCACGGACTCGATGCATGTGAGTCTGAGTGAACTCCGGGGGTTGGTGATGGACAGGGAAGCCTGGCGTGCTGCAATTCATGGGGTTGCAAAGAGTCAGACACGACTGAGCGACTAAAATGAACTGAACTAAACTGAAGAATGAAAATATATGTCCACATAAAGATCTGTATGTCAATGTTCATAGCAAATTAATCATGACAGCTCAAAACTGAAAATAAACAAAATGTCCATTAATATATAAATGGATAAAACCAACTGTGGTTTTTGTTTTGTTTTGTTTTTTGTACAGTGGAATACTACTAAGCAACATAAAATGACTGAACTGCTGACACAACAACAACAGGGGTCCATTTCCAAATCATTAAGCTGAGTTAAGGAAGTCAGAAACCTATTTTCAGGGAATAGGTATAGCCTTTTTTTTTTAATTCTAGAAAAATGCAAACTAATCTATAGTGACACAGAGCAGACCAGTAGTTCCCTGGGTTGGCAGAGGTAGTCTGCAAAGGGAAATATGGAAACAATGGCATAACAGACTTGATCAGTATTCTTAATGGGATTGCACCCATTAAATGGGATATTTTGTCAAAACTCATCCAACCACACACTTAAAATGGGGCGGTTTACTCTATATAAGCTACACCTCATGGAAGTTAACAACAAGTAGGCGGGATGGTTTATAGATTTTAGAGTCGTTCAAAAGCTATTTTTCATATACCTTTAAACAATTGTTTACACAATCTGGTTATCTTTTAAAACAGCACTGCACAATGAAGGGAAGCAGCCACATATATCCATATCCCCTCCCTCTTAGGTTTCCCCCTACCCTCCCTCCATCCCACCCATTCAGGTCACCGCAGAGCACTGAGCCAAGCCCCTTGCCCAGCAAGCTCCCACCAGCCATCTGCCCTACACAGGGTAGTGCATACATGTAACTTCCGATCTCCCAGTTCAACCCCCACAGCACCCATGTCCACAGCTCTGTTCTCTGTATCTGCATCTCTATTCCTGCTCTGCATATAGGTTCTTCTGTACCATTTTTCTAGATCCCACATATATGTGTTAATATATGGTATCGTTTTGCTCCTTCTAACTTAGTTCACCCTATATGACAGACCCAAGCTAAAGTCAGAGGGAAAATATAGCTTTAAATACTTACATCAATTAAAAAGAATGACAATAAACAAAGTAGGCATGCACTTTAATAAGCCTGTAGAAAAAGAACAGAAAAGCCATCCCAAGGTAATTAAAGGGAAGAAAATACTAAAGATAAGAGCAGAAGTACCTAGTAAACCATAGAACTGAGAAATAAATTCAGGTGCATTTTAAACAGGCAAATAAAAAAAGTGCACAGTATATCATATAAAGTCATGACTTGGCCCTCAGAGTTTATCTATCCCATGACACAGCCCCTACACTCTTCTCCCACCATTCTGAACTATGGGTGACCCCTTGCCACCTAAACGAGAGACTGATGTAAATAAAATGTTAGAGAAAAATAAATAAATAAAACATAGCACACTCAGCAATACTTATGGCTTGAAAACAAATGTAGCCAGTTATATCTGTCTGACATTTGAATACTTCCCGCTTTTTTCCATTTCTCTTTCACCTGTGTGCACAACATTCTTCCTACCCCCCACTCCTTTTACTCTCCTCTCATACTTCTGACATTTAAAAATGCTTATCGTGTGTAAGTTATCTGGATAGTTTTGAAGTTCAAGGCATTGAAAATTTGGTTTATTTATAGGAAAGACCTTTCATAAATGAGTAAAGAAATATTGCGGGGAGAGGAAAAGAGGTAAATATTTTCTTTATTTCTATTTTTGACATTTATAAAAGGGCCTCTGGTCCATATAGTGCATTGTAGCAAACTGTTCAGTTTTCCCTTCTTCTCTATTAACAGAATTATAATTTTGCTTGGTGTGGCATTGCTCTCAGCTGAAAATCCAACACATTAACAAATACAATAATCCCACTTACTTCTCCAACCTCCTTTGGAATAAGGAATGGCCAGAGGGCACAGTTTTGGTAAATTAGATCTAAGCAGGCTAAGCAGAGCTTATGAGAAGATGTTAATAAAGGCTGATGCAGATTGAATATGATTTTTATGCTATGCTCTTCCCCTTCTTCATTCCTTTAAATAGGGACATAGAAGAGTCAGAAAAGGCATCTTGCAACCACAGGTTAAAGGATATCAACAAAAGCCTAAGAACAACTCTAAGGTTGATGGAGCAAAAAGTGAGCTATGACAGCTTCCTGGAGCTACCAAGTCAACCCTTCCTTTTCTAAATCTGAACTTTTTGTTATTCAGAAACAGACAAAATACCTTATTTTTTTAATTGAATTTTATATGCCTCTGAACTTATTCCTTAATGATGCATGCAATCCCTCTACAAAATCTCTGTTTATACATAAGAGAATGGAAGCAAAGGAAGTTAAGTGACTCCCTTCACTAAGTTCTCCCTCTACTTTTGCCGTTTTTTTAATCTTCCTATTTTATTGAAATATAACTGAAATACAGCACTGTGTAAGTTTAAGACATATAGCATAATGATTTGGTTAACATTCATCATGAAATGATTACTATAAGAATTTAGTGAACATCTATGGACAGAGGTGCCTGGTAGGTTACAGTGCATGGGATCCTACAAGAGTTGGACACAACTTGGTGACTAAACAACAACAAATCATCTCATACACATACAAAGTTAAAGAAACAGAAAAAAATATTTTCTCCCTGTCATGAGAATTCTTAGAATTTACTCTTATAAGCACACAGAAGTTGAAAATACATAACAGGAATTAAAAATACTAAAAATTCAAATATGTATCATCCTGAAGTAACTCCACATTAAAATAATCAAAGAGGAATACCTCCACCAGATATTAATAGATAATAAGAACCCATCATAATTAACACTGTATAGTATTAGCATGTGAATAAACAAAATATTCAAAGAGAATTAAGGGGGTAGAACTTAAATGTTCTTACAGAAAAAAAAGGTGGGGGGAATATGTGAGGTGATGGATATCTTAACTTGATGGGGAATCTTTTTACAGTGAACGCATGTATCAAAGCATTACTTTATCACTTTAAATAGCTTACAATTTTTATTTGATTAAAATTAGATGGATCTAATAAGAAATCACTGCAGATGGTGATTGCAGCCATGAAATTAAAAGACGCTTACTCCTTGGAAGAAAAGTCATGACCAACCTAGATAGGATATTGAAAAGCAAAGACATTACTTTGCCAACAGAGGTCCGTCTAGTCAAGGCTATGGTATTTCCAGTGGTCATGTATGGATGTGACAGTTGGACTGTGAAGAAAGCTGAGTGCCAAAGAATTGATGCTTTTGAACTGTGGTGTTGGAAAAGACTCTTGAGAGTCCCTTGGACTGCAAGGAGATCCAACCAGTCCATTCTAAAGGAGATCAGTCCTGGGTGTTCTTTGGAAGGACTGATGCTAAAGTTGAACTCCAATACTTTGGCCACCTCATGCGAAGAATTGACTCATTGGAAAAGACTCTGATGCTGGGAGGGATTGGGGGCAGGAGGAGAAGGCGACAACAGAGGATGAGATGGTTGGATGGCATCACTGACTCGATGGACATGAATTTGGGTGAACTCCGGGAGCTGGTGATGGACAGCGTGCTGCGATTCATGGGGTCGCAGAGAGTCGGACACGACTGAGCGACTGAACTGAACTAAACTGAATTTTATATGTAAACTTAGTATACAACAATATAATTAATATTTTACAGTTGAGAAATAATGAGGAGCCATCCTTATACCATTCAAAAGGATAAATTCCCAAATGATCAGAAATTTGAATACTGAAAATAGGAAACTATATAAATATTAGATAAAAACATGGGTAAATTCTTCTGTAGTCTTCTAAATGGAAATACTTCCTTAATGACTCAAATTCAGATGGCCAAAAGAAAAAGATAGCTAAATTTGAAAAATAGATTATGCAAAAACAAAAATATGTTTCATAGACAAAAAGGTCTACCATACCATAGTGGTATATGAAATAAAACACCATTATTACATAATAACAATGTATGTCAAACTTATAAACAAAATACTAGAGTCATTAAAATGTACACACTTGAAAAATAAAGAAAAATTAGTAAGGTGTAAGAATGGATACTTCATAGATATGGAAATATAAATATCTCTTAACCATATGAGAATATACTCAACCTGATTCATCCTAACTGAATGCAAAATAAAACTAAATTAAGTTTCCGATTTTCACAGATTGGAAAATTTAAAAACTTTTGATGTTACACCTTTCTGGCAAAGCTGGGTAAAATGGTCATTGTCAGTTATTGCTAGTAGGGATGCAAAGTAGGGGAACCCATATGATAAAGAATTTGATGAGGTAACAGCTGGCAAAATTATGTAATTTGAAACCAAAAGGGGTCATCAGTTTGCCATTAATACATAATAAACTCACCCTCTTTCAGTTATCAAAGTTGTTTTTACAAAAAAACTTGTGTCCTCCAAATTTCACAAAGTCTAAACAATAAGATGTTTTTGCCCAAGTTGTCCAGTTCTAGGTCAAGTGAGTTAAGACTGGTTAAGATCACAGGCCCTCCAACTGGGCACGCATGAGTGTCTACTCTGTGAACTTTGGACATCAGAGACCCAAACTCCACTCTAAGAACATGTTCACACCATCATTTTCTGAACACATCCCCCAGGAAGAAGTCTATAGCTTAGTCATGCCTGCGAAGAAGGATGATTACCCTATCTTTTCTTATCTCTAGTTACCTTTTCTAGGCTCCTCACACTTTAACTTTATTCCATAAATACCTTGAGCCCCTCGCCTTCAGGGAGGCAGAATCGTTCCCCTGTCTCCTTGCTTAACTGCCCTGAGATGAAACCATTTCCCTCTGTTAACCTTGGCAGCTCAGAGTTTGACTTGCTTTGTGCCTGATGAAGGCACCTGGTTTGATGAAAGTAACACACTGACCTCCTGACTCAGCAATTGTCCTTCTAGTAATCTAGCCCAGATGTGTCCTGACCAAAATTTTTAAAAAGCTATGTGCAACAATTTCCATACAACAGTGTAGACTGGTTGAATGAATTATAAATAGTATTAGTAAGGAATATCTGCTTTAAAATTCTAGCCTATGAAGACTCTGAATTCACAAAGTTGTATTATTTTCTGGCTTTAAAAGATTTTTTCACATAGGATATATTAAAACAAGTTTAACTTATAAAGCTTCCAGCATACAGTATCTATTTTGGGTAAGAGAGGGCAAAACCTGGGATACATACATTTTCCATTCCATGTCTTCAATTTTTTTCTTGATTACAGAAAGCAAAAATGAATAAAATAAGAAGGGGAAGGGAAAAGGAACAGGAAAAGGAAAATAAAGAAAAAGATTATGATAGGAGACCATGGTGACCTATAGCTCTACAATTTCACCTTAAGTGGTTCCTTTTTGAGATATCTAAGCTTTGTAGAATTATGTTTTTCTAGCAAGACATGATTTGCTGAGAAATACAGTAAGCAAGAGAACAGAATAAATAATGCTAAAACATAACTAGTTTTATATTTCAGTGATACGCCTGGAAAACCCCATGGGCAGAGGAGCCTGGTAGGCTGCAGTCCATGGGGTCGCGAAGGGTCGGACACGACTGAGCGACTTCGCTTTCACTTTTCACTTTCCTGCATTGGAGAAGGAAATGGCAACCCACTCCAGTGTTCTTGCCTGGAGAATCCCAGGGACGGGGGAGCCTGGTGGGCTGCCATCTACGGGGTCGCACAGAGTCGGACACGACTGAAGCGACTTAGCCGCAGCAGCAGTACGTTCTAGTTGTTTTTAGTAATGTATGTAATTTGAAAGTTTGCATTGTGATTTGCTGGTTGGTCACCAAGATATTGAGACAGTTATACATTAAAATGGGTGGGGTCTGTGTGCACGCATGCTTCAAATGGTTAGTACAAATTAACTGACTTTGGAGAGAGTTTAAAACTCTATCTGCTGGGGTCCAGCCCCGGTGGATCCAGGGAATTCGAAGCATGGACGGCGTTGGCGAGGACTTACTTATTTATTAATATAGAAATATAAGATTAGATTAGGGAGAAATAGTGTAGTAGGAAAATTAAGTGGAGAAAGAAGGCTGAATAACTTGGTTTACGTGGGAAGCCAATAAAGTTCCAGACAAGGAGCTTGCACCATCTACATTAGGCCACTGGCATCCTCCTGAATATCAGGGGGTGCCCCGCCTTGGGCTCCCCCTCACGTGGATCTTAAAAGCCGGGACAAGTAAGTAGACATGATGAGCCTCCATGCCCCAGATGGGAATTCAGCCAGAAATTAGAGAGGAGACACGGGGGAAACCAGTCCAGTGACTGGCCCCGTCCTCTATTGTACAGAAGGCCTTTTATACTTTTTGATTATACATAGAGATCAACGGGTAACACAAAGTTATACAGCGTTAGCAGCCCAGACTCTTATCAAAACCAGGCTTTTCTCTG
This sequence comes from Capricornis sumatraensis, assembly GCF_032405125.1. Classification (NCBI taxonomy): domain Eukaryota; kingdom Metazoa; phylum Chordata; class Mammalia; order Artiodactyla; family Bovidae; genus Capricornis; species Capricornis sumatraensis. Next base: position 38,884,465 of record NC_091073.1, on the reverse strand, counting down.
CATACCTAGTTGTATACACAAGTCTTAGGTAATTTACATCATCTTCTGGCCAAAAAGGGCCAATTAAAATTTTATAGCCTTTTTTCTGATAAGGGTTTGTTAACTAGAAGACTTATTTGTGTTGATCTTCCCAAAGTCTGGTGCCATTCTCAGAAAGCACTAAATAAAGTTACATTCTAACATAGCAAAGATACAGCAATTTATAACAAGTAAAAGGAGTACAGTGATTTATAACAAAAGAAAAGTAATTAACTCAAAAGTCTAGTGTTGCTAACATCAAAACTACTATATATCTTTTTCTACATCCCAATTACATTGATTAACATCCTCCCAGGTGCCTAAAAGATAAAGAATATGGAGGTCTGGCAGCAATCATTGAATCAACAGTGAAAACCCGTCACCAATATGATTTTTAGCTCTTTAGAAAAGGCTCTGTATCTTTAAGATGTTTTTAAGCTTTGTGCCTCTCGTGGTTGGGGGCTGCAAGCAATTCACAAGCTGTAAGAGGTCCGGGGAACCTGTTAGGCAAGCTAGAAAGCTATCAGAGGGGTTTAACTGAAACATCCCTTTCAAATGCAAAAGGCTAAAACCCTGATTTGACTTTTTCCAGAGAATATCAGAAGAGCAGAGTACAAAAGCCAGCAGATTTTTGGGTTTTTGGGGTACATGCTTGGGAAATACCAGGGGGAGCCCCTGAAACCTGATCACGTCCTTGCGTTTTGTCAGGCTTCCTTCTTCATGACCTTGTCATGGGCGGGATTCCTCATGCTGGCTCCCAACATGTATCTATAAAAGTCTGATTAGAGAACAGTTTTTAATATAATTTAGGGTTAAAGAAAAATCTATTTTAAAATATTAACAAGCGTCTCACCTAAGGAAAAATTCTTGCAAGTCTTATACCTATATTCTTGTACACCCACGCCAAATAAACCCACATTCCCTCAGTCCCTTTCCTATGCTGCAAAGGCCTATAAAAAGTTTTAAGCTTAGATATAAAACTATTTTGAATATTACCTGGAGCAGCAGGATATTAATTACCTCTTCAGGGTATGAATTACTCCACAGTAATCAGTTAATACAAAATCAGGATAAGATCATGACTAAATCATTAAAGGAACATGCTCATGGAACAATCAACCAAATTAACAGTTTGATTAATGGATTCAATGAATAAATCAAATTAATCAGTATACCATTAACTAAAAAATAGTCCAAACAGGTCACCCATGACTAACTATTACCTAAACAGAGGCTAAAATTAGACAATGTCTACATCATACTGAAGAGAAACACTGAAATATTTAATATTACCAACATGTTATCAATATTCTCCTATTCTGAACTGGCAAATCTAAATTGTAAAATTCTTGAACTCTGATTATATGTTTTTCAAAATAGCAACAACAGCAAAAAGCAGTTATGTATCTCTACTGATGGGATAACCAAATACACACAACAACCACCTAGCTGATAGCCTAGAAAAATAAATCAATTACAAGAGTTTCCTCACAAAATACCATTAGACCCCTTGTTTTCTACTGCATTGATGGGCCATATGGTGATGGATTTATTCTACACTGGCAGAGGAAAATTTTATGGTAAAGAAATTAGATTGACATTTTATTTCTGCACATTGCTAAGTTTAGTTATGAGCTAATTATATGTGAAATATGGTATGTGTCTGTTGATATATGGGCCTGGATTATATTTTTAAATCAAAGAATAATTTAAGATATGTCCCCAGGCTGCATTCATCCAACAACTGATGTCCACTGGGAGGAGCAAAAGAGGGGGGCTGGTGGCTGCAGGTTGTCTGCAGTGACAAAAGCCCCTTAAAATTTGCTGTTCAATCTTCAGCAAAGCTTCCAGACAAACAAAGACTCCAAGCATCAGTGTGCAGCCAAACTGGCTTTGAATAAAGAATTGCAAGAAGGTGTCAAGGGATCAAGGGATCAGCTAGTTGGTCTCAGCCACAGAATGCAGTACAGTTCTGCCACCTAGTGGTCGCTTTATCACACGTGACTTGGCGGCATTTCTCACTCCAGTACTCTTGCCTGGAAAATCCCATGGACGCAGGAGCCTGGTGGGCTGCAGTCCATGGGGTCGCTAAGAGTCGGACACGGCTGAGTAACTTTGCTTTCACTCTTCACTTTCATGCATTGGAGAAGGAAATGGCAACCCACTCCAGTGTTCTTGCCTGGAGAATCCCAGGGACAGGGGAGCCTGGTGGGCTGCTGTCTGTGGGGTTGCACAGAGTCGGACACAGCTGAAGAGACTTAGCAGTAGCAGCAGCAACATTCTGACAGTTATCTCAAAGAAAACCATGATGCTGAGAATGGTCAGCAAGAGCTTGGCAAATTACTTTCCACCATGTGAACATACAGTTATCCAGGCTTTAAGAAATGCTCCTTTATTTGATATACAGGTGAGGCCCTTTGAGATCTGATCTCTCTCTGTCCATCATCAAACTTATCCCCAGTCATAGACCTTCATAAAGACTAAGCTATTGTTACACAGTTCCACCATATTCTCTCAGGAATTTCTCTGGTCCATAATTCCTTCACTCCTCTTGACCACACTGAACATTCCTACATCTTTTAACTTGCTAATTTTGTCTCCAAGAAGCCTGCACTGACTCCTAGTCAATTTGACACATGGCACTTTTTCATATAATTCATCCCATTCTGACTGCCCTTTTGAATACTTGACTGACTTACTAGAAGCTAAGTTCCTTAAAGGGCAGGATTTTACTTTTACATCTTTATATTGCTTCAGCATTTACTGTGCCTCTGGCCCATAAATACATGATTTACTGATGTCTAGATATGTGTATTAATGTGTGTGACCCTTTGCAAGGGGTGTTTAATTCCTCATTTAGCACAATTATTTTATATAAAGGGTCAGCAAGATCCCCTAGAGAAGGGAATGGCAACCCACTCGGGTATTCTTGCCTGGAGAGTTACATGGATACAGGAGCCTGATGGGCTATAGTCCGTGGGGCTGCAAAGAGTCGGACACAACTGAGCAACTAACACACATTTTATATAAAAGTGAAACAAACATTTATTAACTATTTCCAGGCATGGTCTTCTAATGTTTCATAAATCTGAGTTTTCAGTGTTTCCATACGATTCAAGTACATTTGCAGCAAATACATGGCAAATTTGGGTCCTCAGCACTACTAAAGATTCCACTCCTTCTAAGAAGAGATTTTATTTTTAAGATTTACTGTACAAGAAATCTGAAGAAATTTTAAACATCATTTTAAGTTTCATCCTACCTGAATGCAAGAAATGAAAAATGAAATTAGAAAGTATATATACTTTATTTGGAAAATAAATTTCCCTGGATTAGTCTTCAATTTGTGAAAAAACCTTTAATCTCAAATGTGCAATATAAGTTTTCATGGTGGTCAGGAAAGTAATTTTGTAAGATTACCACCTTTTGCTTAATTTCGCTCATCCCAGCCTATCTTCAAGCCGCACCTGCTTGCTATATCAACCAAACTAAACATTTACTCATTTCCGTATTACATAACTGAAATAGCTGTGGAAGAGTCAGCTTAGATTTTTCTTTCATTATCTGCTGGGTTTGCGGTGAAATCCTGGTTTAGAAAGTTTATTGTCCTAAGATATTCTATAGCAGATAAAGTTTGACGCTTGAGGTTGCCAAGTGGAGTTTACAAAACTATTGGTTATGAAGCAAAATCACCTTTGCATGTAGATGAGACATTTGATATGGAAAAGTATAAACAGGGAAGGCTTGAAGAGCCATGAAAAATGATGAAGTATGGTACCCTTTAGCAAGTAACTGAGCACAATCCATCATCAGAATGTTTTTATGTGAGTTCACCTGTCTCATCTCTCATGCTCTGGATGGATGTTCAGCAGATAACTTTGATAAATTTACAATCAACAAAATACTTTCTTAATAATTGTGCTTAATGAGTTTTAAAAGAAATAAAGAATAGAATCATGGGCGTTATTATACAGTGTGATGTACATCACTATATATATGTGTGTGTGTGTGTGTGTATATATATATATATGTGTGTGTGTGTGTGTGTGTGTGATTTGGCTTCCAAGTGCTTTTAAAGACATAAAACCCAAAGCAATGTTATCATCTTTTGGAAGGAAATTTATATTAAATATAAATGCTATGTGTCTTATATTTAATCAAAATCAAACAGACTGTTATTTACCTAAATAAGAATTAATTCTATTTATTGCTCTCTCCCTTTGTATCAGAATGATGTCTTATTATTTTTTGTTATATTTATTCTAAAATTTCAAACCTAAGAAAAGCCCAAGTATATCATTTAAACCCAATAAGACTTTAGCTCCATATAGAGAAGCAGTTTCCAAATTTGGATTATTAATATGTCCTGGGAGCTTTTAAAATGCATAGATGCCTTGCTCCTGGTCAAGACTCACAGAAATGGAATTGGAGATTAAGACCTAGAATCTATCCTAAAGGCTTTCCTATCTCACCAGTGGATGAACTGGTGTTTCAGATGAACTGGTTCTCCAGTGTGCTCCTCAGAGGAGCAGGGACAGCATCACCTGGGAACTTGTTAGAGCTGCAGTTTTTCAGACTTACTGAGTCAAATCCTCTGATAGGCCCAGAAATCTGCATTTTAATAAGCCAGTCCAACACAAACAGATGAAGAGATATACCAATTTTTGGATCAGAAGAACCGATATCCTTATAGTCAGAAAATGACCATACTCCCCAAAGCAATCTACAGAGTCAATGCAATCTGTACTAAATATAAATGGCATTTTTCATAGAATTAGAACAAAAAATTGTACAATTTGTATAGAAACACAAAAGACCCCAAACAGCCAAAGCAATCTCGAGCAAGAAAAATGTAGCTGGAGCAATCAGACCTCCTGACTTTGGACTCTCCTGCAAAACTACAGTAATGAAGACAGTATGGTACTGGCACAAAAAAAAAAAAAAAAAACAGAAATATATATCAGTGGAATAGGACAGAAAGCCCAGACATAAATCTATGCATCTATGGCCATATAATCTATGACAAAGGAGGCAAGAATATACAGTGGAGGAAAGACAGACTCTTCAAAGACACACTCTTCAAAGAGTGGTGATGGGAAAACTGGAGGGCTATATGTAAAACAATAAAAGTAAAATATTCCCTAATATCACACACAAAAATAAATTAAAAATGGATTAAAGACCTAAATATAAGGCCAGAAACTATAAAACTCTTAGAGGAAAATATGGGCAAAACACTCTCTGGCATAAATCACAGCAAGATCTTTATTGATCCACCTCCTAGAAAAAAGTTTTTTCATAGCAAAGGAAACCGTAAATCAGACAAAAAAACAACCCTCAGAATGGGAGAAAATATTTACAAACCAACCAACTGACAAGGGATTAATCTCCTAAATATACAAACAGCTCATGAGGCTCCATATCAAAAAAAGACAAACAATCCAATTAAAAAATGGGCAGAAGACCTCAATTGGCACTTCTCCAAAGAAGACATACAGATGTTAATAAATACATGAAAAGATTCTCAACATCACTAACAGAGAAATGCAAACCTTACACCGGTCAGAATGGCCATCATCTCAAAAAAAATCTACAAATAATAAATGCTGAAGAGTGTGTGGAGAAAAAGGAACCCTCCTATACGCTAGGAATGTAAATTGGTACAGCCACTGTGGGGAACTATATGGAGAGTCCTTAAAAACCTAAGAACAGGCCATAAACATACAGCCAATTTATTTTGCAGTACAGAGGAAACTAACTCAGCACTGTAAAGCAAATAGACTTCAATAAAAATTAGCTAAAATAAAAAAGAAAACTGATGTCTCAGTTTAATAAAATTTATCAAATACTCATTATTTATTTCAAAAACATGTAAACAAAGGAGATCCTTAACCTTATGGGTGGCACAATATAACCATACTTGAATTACGACTTTTTTATGATTTTAAGCTTTTGTGTCTTTTTTATGATTTCATGAATTAAGCTTTTTATGATTTTAAACAAATTATTTACTTGTTAATATCTCCATTTATAACCATTATTTAATTTCTCTAAATAATCCTTACAGATCCCATATGCAATGCATTAAGCTTAAACACCTTTTCATCAAAAAGACATATCTCCTAAATAAACTGCTCTCAGAAATACCCCTTTGTTGACTTTCCAAAGTATTTTCTTTTTGTGAGAATAATAGAATTTAGAGGAATTAGTAGGGGTGACAATTTTACCTCGTTTTATAAACTGAACAAATAAGAAGCAAAATTACACCTTGAAAATTGTCCTAACATTGTGACACATATGTCACTGTTAAAACAACATAAATGTAAGAGATAAAGTTAAGAGACTTCCTGATAGACACTCATCTAGTAAATATCTGGGCTCAAATTACAGAAACAGATACTATCATTTCCAATAAATCCCTGTCTCAGGCTCTTAACATTAGAGCTCACTGCCTAGTCTACTGAGTACACATAGTAGGCACTGTGTAACTGAACTGAAAAGACTGCCTCACTTCCAAGATGAGGGAAAGTAAGGCATCGATTTTCATTCCTATTAACTCCCTCTGGATAGAGGCATCTTAAGAAATAGTACCTCGAGTTTTCAGCCATGAGCATCAAGTAGGAAAACCAATTCATCTACATCGAAGGATACTGATTTGCAGAGGTTCAGAAATGAAGTAAAACTGAAAAGAATTCAGTATGATGCCTGGACAACATCCAGGGCTAATCGTTTTCCTGCATCAGAAGTTTGAATTCACTATTCCCCAGGCCCTAAAACCGTATTAGTGCTGACACAATCTCAAGAGCTCATGTGATCAAATATTCCATCAACGTTTAAACCGAGTCATTTATTTTTCTAGACATCAGATTTCAGCTGAACTATTGATCATTATAAAGTTGCATGTAATAAGCATGAATTGGTCCACAACATTCAGAATGCCAGATAACTCACATTTCTTTATTATTTTCAATCAAATCAAACTGAATTCTAGCTGCCAGTCATCATAGTTGACAATGCCATTATCATAGCTGACAAGGCCATTATCAATCCATTATCCCCACTATTGATCAGATGAGTACACTGAGCTTTACATAGTTATGTTAAATGAAGCCTTTCTCCTCACCCTCACCCCTGCTCCTTCAGGTTGGTCACTGGAGCCTTTGGCCCCTGCTCAGGCCTAGGACTGATGAGAGGATGGCTCCTCTGTATTCTGCCAGTCGCTTCCACATCTCACCATGGGACCTTTCCAAAAACCAAGAAATAATGGTCTCAACACACAGTCTCCTCAGGAACCCACACAGCTACTCGTTTCAAAGTTCTATCACTTCAGGGATGCTTCAGTAATTCAAGAAGCAATTCTCAAAATTTCACAAGTTTCCACCGTTCTTGTCTCTCATATTCAAGTCTCAGGAATTTCAATCAGCCACCTGATTTTCCCATATACTATGTGGAAAACCTCTTTCAGAAATCCCCAAAAGCCATTTTTACTCCCCTGGGAGCAAGGAAAGCCTAGACCTTAAAAGTAAAATTCTGGCTACTCTGGTGAGTCTCTAGTAAATTTTACTGCTAGCAATAAAAATCAATTAAACATAAAAAGTCAAATACAGTATTTTAATATATGACTGCATATAAATCACTTAATCTCTCAAACTCTTGAGTAGCCTAGAATTATAAAAGCATCTAAGGACCTTTCATTGTTTTTCTAATTAACCTTAAAGATCACTTCAACTTCTTCCCCAGAGAAACTCATGGAATGAACAAAGTATATTTACAGAAGACCACTGTTTATCTTCAGTGACGTCTCTTCTCACAAGTAAGGCACGCAAAATATCTGTATGTCCACCCTCCCCGGCCCCTCAGACACACACATACAATGTGTAGGCTCTGTACCTCACTTCATATGACAAGGACTCTAAAGGTGGTGATTGAGGATGGGGGTACAGATTGCTTTGGATAAACTAGGAAAGCTGAGCATGCACTAGGAAAACTGGAGACTCACCTTGGTAGCTGATTGAATATGGAAAATAAAGAAGTTAAAAGTAATTCATTTAAAATAGAGCAAATGGGAAAAATCAAGGAATTGTGTTCTGATTTGGCCGATTTGGCTTTTTGGATAGAAAAAAGAGAGACAGAACAAAATTGTACAAAAATTGTAGTGAGTTCAGTTTTGAACATGCGAGTTTAAATGCCTCTGAGGCATGCAGGCTTCCTGGGGACCGGTTCACAGAGGTTACCAACAGAAAGAAACTCACGTCTGGAACTCAAGGGAGAGGTCTGAGCATTACAACTTCAGCTTTGTACCAAAATTTCCAGCTTCAAGCTTCAGAAACTTTAAATTGCCTTTTGATTTTAATTATTTTAATCACTTTATTGCTTAAACCTTATCTTCCCTTGCATCCTCTTAATCCTTAGAATTTAAATTCCTGTGCCCTCTTTTCCTGGAGAGAACTACCTTTGGGTACAGTTTCTATTTTGGGGTGTGTAGAACGACTGCTGAAAGGGGGGAGACTTGCTTTCAAAGACTAATGCTGAGAGATTTCAAAGTTTTAAATAAACTCCAGGGGCTCTAAGTCCTTTTCACTGTAAATAAATTGAAAGCAAAGCACTTTGCATTGGACGGTCTGAATCAAAATTCCAGGGTCCGGATATCAGATTATTAATGGAGCTAGTAAACAAAAAGCTTAATTGATCCAACTAGAAAGCAACAGTTAGAACTGGACATGGAACAACAGACTGGTTCCAAATAGGAAAAGGAGTACGTCAAGGCTGTATATTGTCACCCTGCCTATTTAACTTCTAAGCAGAGTACATCATGAGAAATGCTGGGCTGGAAGAAGCACAAGCTGGAATCAAGATTGCCAGGAGAAATATCAATAACCTCAGATATGCAGATGACACTACCCTTATGGCAGAAAGTGAAGAGGAACTCAAAAGTCTCTTGACGAAACTGAAAGAGGAGAGTAAAAAAGTTAGCTTAAAACTCAACATTCAGAAAACAAAGATCATGGCATCTGGTCCCATCACTTCATGGGAAATAGATGGGGAAACAGTAGAAACAGTGTCAGACTATTTTGGGGGGCTCCAAAATCACTGCAGATGGTGATTGCAGCCATGAAATTAAAAGACGCTTACTCCTTGGAAGGAAAGTTATGACCAACCTAGATAGCATATTCAAAACCAGAGACATTACTTTGCCAACAAAGATCCATCTAGTCAAGGCTATGGTTTTTCCAGTGGTCATGGATGGATGTGAGAGTTGGACTGTGAAGAAAGCTGAGCGCCAAAGAATTGATGCTTTTGAACTGTGGTGTTGGAGAAGACTCTTGAGAGTCCCTTGGACTGCAAGGAGATCCAACCAGTCCATTCTGAAGGAGATCAGTCCTGGGTGTTCTTTGGAAAGACTGATGCTAAAGCTGAAACTCCAATACTTTGGCTACCTCATGTGAAGAGTTGATTCATTGGAAAAGACTCTGATGCTGGGCGGGATTGAGGGCAGGAGGAGGAGGAGACGACAGAGGATGAGATGGCTGGATGGCATCACCGACTCGATGGACATGAGTTTAAGTGAATTCTGGGAGTTGGTGATAGACAGGGAGGCCTGGCGTGCTGCGATTCATGGGGTTGCAAAGAGTTGGACACATCTGAGCGATTGAACAAAACTTATCTGAATGTACATAAATCATCTTGAGTCATCAAGGACAGTTTAATTTTAATCAACTACTTAATAATTTTAATTTTTCCACTTCCTCAATGTTCCTCTTCGTTTTTTTCATGAAATCATCACGGTCTAATCAATTATTGAAGCTACAAAACATTTACTCTGGTGAGGCCTCAGCTGATATAATTTGGGTTTTTCTACTAAAGGATTCCTTTCCTACGAACCCACCCTGCCCCTTCTAGTCTGGGCCTCACTGACAGTAAGAAGCCATCTCAGCTTCCTGCCTAGTGCTTAGAGTCAGATAATCCTTGCTTTTTTATTTGTGTTTCATTATTTTATATTGGAGTATAGTTGACTTACAATAATGTACAGGAAAGTGATTCAGTTATACATATATATACATCTATTTTGTTTCAGATTGTTTCTCTTTTTCTTGGCCACCCTGAGCAGCTTATAGGATCTTAGTTCCCCGAGCAGGGATCGAATCTACAGTGGAAGCACCAAGTCCTAACCACTGGACCCTCCCAGGAATTCCCTCAGATAGTTTTTCCATATAGGTTATGACAGAGTATTGAGTAGAACTCCTACTGCTATGTAGTAGGCCCTTGTTGTTTACATATTTTACATATTGTATTATATACATGTGAATCCCAACATCCTAGTTTATCCCTCCACCCCACATGTCTAATTTGGTAACCATAAATTTGTTTTTTAAAATCTGTGAATCTGTTTCTGTTTTGTAAATAAGTTCATTTGTATCATTTTTTTAAGATTCCATGGATAAGTGATATATTTGACAAGGCTTCTTTTGAATGCTGGGTTTCTGCGGAAATCTGTGCTCCATCCTCCACCCTACTTACTACCTGGAAAACTTGGGAAAATCATTTAGCTTCTCTGAGAATCTTTTATCACAGAGCCACCTGAGAAGCTCTGTATAAAAGTAGCTATCATAATTGGAAAGAAAGGATTAGAAGGGGAAGGAAGGAATAGTGAGAATTGAGAAAGGGAGAGAGAGAGAGGGAATAAAGGACTACTTAAGGAAAGGAGGAATCAGTGAACAGACGGCAGAAGGAAGGAAGGAAAACACAAAGGAGAGAAAAGGAAAAGAATGTCTCCATGTTTATGATGTCATCCATTAAGCACAGTGTCTTAATAGACATTACTGGTTATTCCTGACAATCACATGACATAGGTATTATTACCTAAGTAGTAATTTTAATCTGAGGAAACAGATTCTCAGTTCAGTTCAGTTCAGTCACTCAGTTGGATCCAACTCTGTGACCCCATGGACCGCAACAGGCCAGGCTTTGCTGTCCATCAGACCTCCCAGAGTTTACTCACATGTCCATTAAGTTGGTGATATCGTCCAATAATCTCATCCTCTATAGTCTCCTTCTCCTCCTGCCCTCAGTCTTTCCCAGCATCAGGGTCTTTTCAAATGACTCAGCTCTTTTCATCAGGTGGCCAAAGTATTGGAGTTTCAGCTTCAACATCAGTCCTTCCAATGCACATTCAGGACTGATCTCCTTTAGGATGGACTGGTTGGATCTCCTTGCAGTCCAAGGGACTCTCAAGAATCTTCTCCAACACCACAGTTCAAAAGCATCAATTCTTCGGTGCTCAGCTTTCTTTATAGTCCAACTGTCACATCCATATTGGAAAAACCACAGCCTTGACTAGACGGATGTTTGTTGGCAAAGTAATATCTCTGCCTTTTAATATGCTGTATAGGTTAGTCATAACTTTCCTTCCAAGGAGTAAGTGTCCTTTAATTTCAAGGCTGCAATCACCATCTGTGGTGATTTTGGAGCCTAGAAAAATAAAGTTTGCTACTGTTTCCGCCATCTATTTCCCATGAAGTGATGGGACCGGATGCCATGATCTTAGTTTTCTGAATGTTGAGCTTTAAGCCAACTTTTTCACTCTCCTCTCTCACTTTCATCAAGAGGCTCTTTAGTTCTTCTTCACTTTCTGCCATAATGGTGGTGTCATTTGCATATGTGAGGTTACTGATATTTCTCCCAGCAATCTTGATTCTAGCTTGTACTTCCTCCAGCCCAGTGTTTCTCATGATGTACTCTGCATATAAGTTAAATCAGCAGGATGACAATATACAGCCTCGATGTACTCCTTTTCCTATTTGGAACCAGTCTGTTGTTCCATGTCCAGTTCTAACTGTTGCTTCCTGACCTGCACACAGATTTCTCAAGAGGCAGGTCAGGTCATCTGGTATTCCCATCTCTTTCAGAATTTTCCACAATTTATTGTGATCCACACAGTCAAAGGCTTTGGTGTAGTCAATAAAGGAGAAATAGATGTGTCTCTGGAATTCTCTTGCTTTTTCAATGATCCAACAGATGTTGGCAATTTGATCTCTGGTCCCTCTGCCTTTTCTAAAACTAGCTTGAACATCTGGAAGTTCATGGTTCACGTATTGTTGAAGCCTGGCTTAGAGAATTTAGAGCATTACTTTATTAGCGTGTGAGAGGAGTGGAATTGTGCAGTAGTTTGAGCATTCTTTGGCATTGCCTTTCTTTGGAATTGGAATGAAAACTGATCTTTTCCAGTCCTGTGGCCACTGCTGAGTTTTTCAAACTTGCTGGCATACTGAGTGCAACACTTTCACAGCATCATCTTCCAGGATTTGAAATAACTCAACTGGAATTCCATCACCTCCACTAGCTTTGTTTGTAGTGATGCTTCCTAAGGCCCACTTGACTTCACATTCCAGGATGTCTGGCACTAGGTGAGTGATCACACCATCGTGGTTAAGTGGGTCATGAAGATCTTTTTTGTACAGTTCTTCTGTGTATTCTTGCCACCTCTTCTTAATATATTTTGCTTCTGTTAGGTCCATACAATTTCTGTCCTTTATTCACCCTATCTTTGTATTAAATGTCCCTTTGGTATCTCTAATTTTCTTGAAGAGATCTCTAATCTTTCCCATTCTGTTGTTTTCCTCTATTTCTTTGCACTGATCACTGAGAAAAGCTTTCTTATCTCTCCTTGCTATTCTTTGGAACTCTGCATGTAAACGGGTATATCTTTCCCTTTCTCCTTTGCATTTGGCCTCTCTTCTTTTCACAGCTATTTGTAAGGCCCCCTCAGACAACCATTTTGCTTTTTTCCAATTCCTTTTCTTGGGGATGGTCTTGATCCCTGTCTCCTGTACAATGTCACAAACCTCTGTCCATAGTTCATCAGGCACTCTATCAGATCTAGTCCCTTAAATCTATTTCTAACTTTTTTGGTGTAATCATAAGGGATTTGATTTAGGTCATACCTGAATGGTCTAGTGGTTTTCCCTACTTTCTTCAATTTAAGTCTGAATTTGCCAATAAGGAGTTGATGATATGAGCCACAGTCAGCTCCTGGTCTGGAGAAGGCAATGGCACCCCACTCCAATACTCCTGCCTGGAAAATCCCATGGATGGAGGAGCATGATAGGCTGCAGTCCATGAGGTCGCTAAGAGTCAGACACAACTGAGCGACTTCACTTTCACTTTTCACTTTCATGTATTGGAGAAGGAAATGGCAACCCACTCCAGTGTTCTTGCCTGGAGAATCCCAGGGACGGGGGAGCCTGGTTGGCTGCCGTCTATGGGGTTGCACAGAGTCGGACACGACTGAAGCGACTTAGCAGCAGCAGCAGCTCCTGGTCTTGTTTTTTGCTGACTGTATAGACCTTCTCCATCTTTGGCTGCAAAGAATATAGTCAATCTGATTTCGGGATTGATCATCTGGTGATGTCCATGTGTAGAGTCTTCTCTTGCGTTGTTGGAAGAGGGTGTTTGCTCTGACTGATGTGTTCTCTTTGCAAAACTCTATTAGCCTTTTCACGATGTACTCCAAGGTCAAAATTGCCTGTTATTCCTACTTTTGCATTCCAGTCCCCTATAATGAAAAGGACATCTTTTGGGGGTGTTACTTCTAGAAGGTCTTATAGGTCTTCATAGAACCACTCAACTTCAGCTTCTTCAGCATTGCTGGCCAGGACATAGACTTGGATTACGGTGATTTTGAATAGTTTGCCTTGGAAATGAACAGAGATCATTCTGTCATTTTTGAGATTGCATCCAAGTACTGCATTTCAGACTCTTTTGTTGACTATGATGGCTACTCCATTTCTTCTAAGGGACTTTGCCCACGGTAATAGATATAATTGTCATCTGAGTTAAATTCACCCATTCCAGTCCATTTTAATTCACTGATTCCTAAAATGTCAACGTTCACTCTTGGCATCTCCCTTTTGATCACTTCCAATTTGCCTTGATTCATGGACCTAACATTCCAGGTTCCTATGTAATATTGCTGTTTATAGCATCGGACCTTGCTTCCATCATCAGTCACATCCACTACTGGGTGTGATTTTTGCTTTGGCTCCATCTTTTCCCTCTTTCTGGAGTTATTACTCCACCAATCTCCAGCAGCATATTGGGCACCTACCGACCTGGGGAGTTCATCTTTCAGTGTCCTATGTTTTTGCCTTTTCACACTGTTCATGGGGTTCTCAAGGCAGGAATACTAAAGTAGTTTGCCATTCTCTTCTCCAGTAGACCACATTTTTCAGAACTCTCCACCATGACCCGTCCATCTTGGGTTGCCCTACACATCATGGCTCATAGTTTCATTGAGTTAGACAAGGCTGTGGTCCTTGTTATTACATTGATTAGTTTTCTGTGATTGTGATTTTCAGTCTGTCTGCCCGCTCTGATGGCAAAGGATAAGAGGCTTATGAAAGCTTCCTGATGGGATAGACTGACTGAGGGGGATACTGGGCAGGGCCACGCTCAGTAAATCTTTAATCCAATTTTCTGTTGATGGGTGGAGCTGTGTTCCCTCCCTGTTATTTACCTGGGGCCAAACTATGGTGGAGGTAAGGAAGATAATGGTGACCTCCTTCTAAAGATCCCATGCATGTACTGCTACAGTCCAGGCCCCCAACCCTGTAGCAGGCCACCACCAACCCATGCATTTGCCAGAGACTCCCAGACACCCACAGGCAAGTCTGTAGGGTAACTGTTCCTTTCTCCTGGGTCCTGGTGCACCTGATTCACCAGGGAAGCCCCTCAATGCTTTTAAAGCACAATTTCCCCACCTCAGTGTCTGTGTACTTTCTGCTGCTTTCAGAACCTACCCCTTCCCCAAATTCATATAAATGTCCTCCCTTGCTTTCTTCAAGTCACTGCTCACATGACGTCCTATCTGTGACAGCACACAACTCACCTCCAACTGTTACTCTGTTGCTTTACAAGCTTTACTTGTATATTTATTTATTTTTGCATCCCACTTATCATCAACTGGCCTAAAGTCAGTACATCTCAGGGAGGAAGCTAATTCTGACCCCATGATGGAATTGCTTATTTGACTTGCTTTGCATTGCTCTTGTTATTATAATCATACAGAATGTCTTGCCTCAGAGAATCTTGCCCCTCGGCCTGACTGTTAAACCAAAGTGCCTTTGTTCAGAACACTGTCCACCTGTAGATGGCAAGAAGGGAGAAATTAACATGTCTCCTGCCTGAGGCTTGCCATTCTTGGAGATGTTTGCAAGATTAACGGCCTTTTTATTTTGCTTCCTCACCTCTCCCCATCTCTCATCTACAAATGAACCTGGTGTCCAGACCCCAGAGATTGTTTTAAGGAACTAGCCTGCCATCTTCTCGGTCAGCTACTTTCCAAATAAACTTGTTTTTCTTGCCTCAGCACTTGGCCTGTTGTGCAGCAAGCATAGCAAACTTGGACTCAATAACAAGTCTACTTGATTATTTGTTCATTATTCATTTCCAGACTAAATATATGATCCATGAGAGCTAGGACATTTTTGGTTCACTGCTTGATCTCATTGCCTAAAACAGTGTTCAACTCTGTAATACACAAATATTTTTCATCAAATGAATGAAAGGATAATATAATTACATCAACAATGTAATGAATGTAGCCTGAACTAAAACCTTATCTCCTGAATTTTTTTTTGCTCAATTTTATTTTTCCATCAGTTTACAATTTCTCTATTCCATACATCAAAGCATAAAATGCAGCAAAATATCACAGGAAAGATAAATGCTTACTGTGACTTGACGCTCGGCACATTGAATCAAACCCCATGATGCTTTAGAATACATGGACCACTGAACAAATGGATTAAGTCCTATTTGCTTAGCCAAAAATTTAACTGCAAACATCAGTCATTTCCTACACAGGGACTACTGATGGGGGAGAGCCTTGAAAAACAGCCAAATTTAGTCCAGACCTCCTGAAATTCTCCCCAGAATAAATGGTAATGACAAGTAGTGTGTAGGATGGGGGAGGCTGAAGAAGGGATGTCTAGATAACTTAACAGCAAGTCACCCTAAAATGTGCTCTCCCCAAGCCTTCTTTGAATTAAGTTTAGAAAAGAACACTAAGAGCAGAATTGAGTCTCAACCAAAACCCTTCGGGGCCAGATTCAATAGATTATCAAGGCACTTACGTTTTCTGGAGTAAAGGCCAGTGAAACCTCTGAAATCTTTTGAACTGAAATGAATTACTCTTCCATTACCTTGTAATATAATAATGATAAGGATATTTAGGCCAAACTTTATAAAAATAAATATCGTAAAGAAGTAGAAATTCTGACTCAGGCTCTACTGTGCTAATATAATTTTATGAATCCCCAGACACTTTTTTATCCAGGCTATTATCCAAGTGATTTCTTTGGAGGGTAGGTCTATTTGCACACAAACAGGGTATGGTTAAAAAATATTACCCATATAATAAGTTTTTTTTTAATAAGTTAATGTAAATGAAAGATTTCTTATTAAGACTTCTTGCTCAAGGGAAATAGAGCCTTAAAATTAAGCTTGCCATAGAACATTATAACAAAGAAGCATATAGCCACAGAAAAACTCTTGGAACAATAGTGTGTATTTCTCATGCATAGGTGCCAGAAAATCTAGGACTTTGTTAAGTTCAAATGGTTCCCTTATTTTCTTCAAGTCCACTCTCTTAATGAATCAAGCCATTAGGGCAGACCATCAATGTCCTTTAAGAAAACAAGAAACTGGCAGAAATGCCTAAACTTAAGCTATTTCAGACCTGATTTTATTGATTGATTCTTGGTGGCTTCATGTAAGGCATCAGAAAGAAGATCAAAATACAGCCGACTTTAACCTTTTCCTTAAAAATGACCTCAATTCAATAAAAGTGTATAGATTGCTCATTTTATAGTCATGACTGTCCTTTGCCCCATGGGAGAATACAAAGCAGTATTAGATCCAATTCCTGACTCTAGGGGCCTTATATTGGGAATAGTCAAAAAGTTCATTTGGGTTTTACCATATGCTGTTACAGAAAAACTCTTTGAAATCTTTGGCCAAGACAAGAAATGGATATATCTGAAAGCTATGACTGTATTACGAAAATCAAGAGACCATGTGAGATAAGCCAGAGATGAATGTCAAATACTTTGGGAATCTAGGTATTGGAAAGATCCCATCTAACTGAAGATTCAAGGGAATTCACACACATACCAAAGGTATCATAGTTGAGTTGGACCTTGAAGATTGAACTGGGTTTGAGGGAACTTGTAAGGAAAGAAATCCCCAAACAGTAACTCCCCAAACAGGGAGAACCAAGCCAAGGTTATGTCTAAGGAATGAGAGACAGTCCACATAACAGGCAGCTTTCAAGATGACCCTCACCTCCTATTACCCACACCATCAAAGAATCACCTCCCCTCGAGTATGAGACAGACCTAGTAACTTGCTTTTCAGAAAAAGAAAAGGCCAAAGTAATAAGATATTAGTTCTACAGTTAGGTTTCAAATGATTTTAACTTCCATCTTTTGGACTCTTTCTATTGCCTTCTAGGCTTGCAAACCTTGATGAATCATGATGCCATATAGGAGAAACCCATGGTTTAAGTGGTAAAGAATAGGTCTGTAATGCAGGAGACCCAGGTTCAATCCCTGGATCAGGAAGTTCCCCTGGAGAAGGGAATGGCAACCCACTCCAGTATTGTTGCATGAAGAACTCCGTGGACAGGGGAGCCTAGTGGGCTACAGTGCATAGGGTCCTAAAGAGTCAGACAAGGCTGCGTAACTAACACTTTCACATGTACTAAGGAATTGTGCACAGCCTACAGACAACAGTGAGTGAGAAATTGAGGCCCTCAGTTCAATAACCTGGGAGGAACTGGGCTTGGAAGCATACTCTTCACGATTTGAACCTTGAGATGACTATAACCACTGCAGACACCTTCACTGTAGCAGTGAGAGACCCTGAAGCAGGAGACAGAATTAAGCCATATGCAGATGTTACAGCAGGCAGGTAGCTAGATATGAGCAGAGCAAAGGGGGCCAGGTAACAGGAAATCATGCATCTTGCAAGCAGCAGGGGTCCGTAGGCAAAGAAAAGCAGGAACCTCCAGAGTGACAGGAAACAACACATTTTGGGTGATGAATGTTCTGGAAGCACACAAAGAAAGGTGGGGAAAGGTGGGAATCTCCTAGTTATAAAATGTAACCTGTTTGGGCTTCCCTGGTGACTCAGTGGTAAAGAATTCATCCATCTACCAATGAAAGCATCCCTGATAGCTCAGCTGGTAAAGAATCCTCCTGCAATGCAGGAGACCCTGGTTTGATTCCTGGGTCAGGAAGATCTGCTAGAGAAGGGATAGGCTACCCACTCCAGTATTCTTGGGCTTCCCTTGTGGCTCAGCTGGTAAATAATCTGCCTGCCTGGGTTTGATCCATGATGCAAGAGACATAGGTTTGACCCACGATCAGAGAAGACCCCATATGCAACGTAACAATGAAGCCCATGTGTCACAAACTATCGAGCCTGTGCTCTAGGGTCCAAGAGCAGCATCTACTGAGGCATACATACCCTAAAGTCCACACCACACAACAAGAGAAGCTACTGCAATGAGAAGCCCACATACATTGCAATCAAAGAGTAGCCTTTGCTCGCTGCAACTAGAGGAAAGCCCACCCAGCAACGAAGAACCAGCATAACCAATAAATAAATAAAATTATTAAAAACATGAAACATTTAAATGTAACCTCTTGCTCCTCGTGCTCTCATTACTGTAACATTACCCTCACAGATAAGAAGTACTCATCATACACTGAGGCCATGACACTTCTGATCTAAGCTCTATAATGAAAATCCTCCTCTCTTCCAGAAGATGGAGCTTGGGTAAAAATCAGCGACCAGATCCCCTTCTCCAGGGAATATTCTGCCTCTTCACTTGTATGCCCCTCATAACCAGCTTGCATTTAACTTCTAATGCAGAGTACATCATGTGAGATGCCAGGCTAGATGAAGCACAAGCTGGAATCAAGATTGCCAGGAGAAATATCAATAACCTCAGATATGCAGATGACACCACCTGTATAGCAAAAAGCAAAGAAGAACTAAAGAGCCTGTTGATGAAAGTGAAAGAGGAATGTGAAAAAGCTGGCTTAAAACTCAACATTCACAAAATGAAGATCATGACATCTGGTCCCATCACATTGAAAGGTTGTTGCTGAGCCATGAAAAATACCAGGATTCTTGGCCTCCAGAGGAGAGGAATTCAATCTGGGGCCAATGATGAGGCCTGATCACTCAGAGCTTTTGCATGACAAAGTATATTAAAGTATAAAAGAGATAGACAAAGCTTCTGACATAGACATCAAAAGGGGATAGAAAGTCTTTAGCCGGATTTTTATGCCCGTTCAGTTCAGTTGCTCAGTCGTGTCTGACTCTTTGTGACCCCATGAACTGCAGCACGCCAGGCCTCCCTGTCAGTCACTAACTCCCGGAGTTCAATCAAACTCATGTCCATCAAGTCAGTGATGCCATCCAGCCATCTCATTCTCTGTTTTCCCCTTCTGCTCCTGCCCCCAATCCCTCCCAGCATCAGAGTCTTTTCCAATGAGTCAACTCTTCACATGAGACAGCCAAAGTACTGGAGTTCCAGGTTTGGCATCATTCCTTCCAAAGAACATGAAAGCTATTAATCAGATAAGAGAGACACCTCAAGGCTGAGGGAGTTTCACCAGGCCCCTCTCCCGCAATATCCATTCTTGAGATAGGATGGCACAAGGTGTGTCACCTGGTTTATTGAGCTATTATCAGCCCAAGGTTTGAGAAAAGAAAAGAAAAGTTTGTCTTAGATGGAACCATTTTGAAGACAGGCAAATTCCAAAGCAAATGCATAGTTTCATAAACATAGCTTAAGAAAAGAAAAACACATTGGTTAGCTCAAGGTTTGAGAAAAGTTAAGTTCAGGTGGAACCAGGTGTCGTCATAGCAACACAGAATTTTAAGGGATATCTCCTTTTAATTCTGTATGGAGAAGGGGAAAAAAATCTGACCCTTGTAATGTATTTCTTCATGCCACTTAAGGGAGAGATCAAAAATGTCTGACACTTGAAACCTATTTCCTTTGGAGACCCCTGGCCTTCCTGCCTGCTACCCTCTCTGCTGCTGCTGCTAAGTCACGTTAGTCATGTCCGACTCTGTGCGACACCATAGACAGCAGTGGAAAACAATGGAAACAGTGACAGACTTTATTTTCTTGGGCTCCAAAATCACTGCAGATGGTGATTGCAGCCATGAAATTAAAAAACACTTGCTCCTTGGAAGGAAAGCTATGACAAGCTTAGGCAGCATATTGAAAAGGAGAGATGTTACTTTGCCAACAAAGGTCCATCTAGTCAAAGCTATGATTTTTCCAATAGTCATATATGTATGTGAGAGTTGGACCATAAAGAAAGCTGAGTCCCAAACAATTGATGCTGTTGAACTGTAGTGTTGGAGAAGACTTTGAGAGTCCCTTGGACTGCAAGGATATCAAACCAATCAATCTTAAAGGAAATCAGGCCTGACTATTCATTGGAAGGACTGATGCTAAAACTGAAGCTCCAATACTTGGCCACCTGATGCAAAGAAGTGACTTATTGGAAAAGACTCTGATGCTGGGAAAGATTGAAGGCAGGAGGAGAAGGGAATGACAGAGGATGAGATGGTTGGATAGCATCACCGACTTGATGGACATAAGTCTGAGCAGGCTCCTGGAGTTGGTGATGGACAGGGAAGCCTGGTGTGCTACAGTCCTAGGGGTCGCAACTGAACCAAACTCACTTGTATGCTCCTCATAACCAGCTTGCCAAAGAACCCCATGGCAGCAGCTCCTCACCTGTCTGCCTGATCTCCCTCTGAGGGTGCATTCTTCTTAAACAAACTCTCAGTTTACTTTCTTAATCTCCTTTCTTGTCTCGGAATTCTGTGACAAAGAAAGAACCTAAAATTCACTGGAAACATAGTTTTCTACCATAAAATACTATGTGACAGCTGTTGTTTGAAGACGCCATGTTTTGGGGTAACTTTTTATGCAGGGGTAGATAAGTTTTGCATTTCAGACTGACTAGAGATTATTGTGTGGAGTAATTATTTATATGTTGGTTTACTATTTCAAAATCACTTACTTGTGTCATTTGACTTTTAACATTCCTTTGTGATTGAAAAAAGCAAATGAAAAACACTCTATAGATAGGAGAAATTTCCTGGCTTAATGGTTTACAGTCTCTGTCACACAAGTAGCTAGTGTTTTTCTTTAATTCAGGGATCTTTTCATTACAACACTCAGGAACAGAGGGCTGGAAATTTTCAAGATTTAATGTATACGAGGATCATAGTCTTTAATTGGGATGAACAAAAATGACAAATACCTGATCACAGGAAATTGGTTTTGCTGTTTATCTTTGCCTTTCTCACTCTTAAACTCTGAATGTATTATAAATAATCTTCTGCTGGGTTTTATAGCTTTGTTTTGGTGTCTTTGTGCTTCTCCTAAGGCTGTCACCAAAATGTCAAAGTATGCTGACATTTCAGTTGATTTTGAATGGCCATTAACTTTTTAAAAATTGAAGAGATCTGATATGCAAACAGGCAGGCTTTCCATATGGTACCTAACATATGTACATACCATAATATATTGCATATTGAGTTTCAGAAAACTCCTAGCTAACTTATTAAATACCCAATTGATGCTTACCTCTTGCAGCATTAACATTTATTTATATTATTTAAATTATATTACTAGGCTTCCCTGGTGGCTCAGACAGTAAAGAATTCACCTGCAACACAGGGAATTATAAGTATATACTACTAGGAAATTATAAATACATACCTCCTCCCCTGAAGGAAATACACAGAACCAAAACAAATCTTGCTTTTAAAATTAGTTGTTGAAATGAATCTATTCTAATCGAGTAATACTTTCAATAACACTAAATATTGCTGCATTTAGTAACACTTATACCTCCCAAACCCCAGATTTTTATTTTAAATACTTACGGATTTTATATTCTTTATTCTCAGTCCTCACTATTAGCCCATCAATCATCAGTTTATTCCCACCTATATTTTTATTTTTTCTGGCACTTTTCATTTCTAACTTCCTACTTTCTCTATGAAAAAGAAACTCAGAAAATACCCAATTTTAATGATGTTTAAAGATAGGCTCTACATGAGAGTTTAAATTAATGTGAGAGCAGTCAGGGGAGACATCCTGTGTGGGTTTGAACCCCACCATTTAGGAACTTGGTAATGTTAGACCAAAAAACTAAAAATTAGTACTTCTGGTAATAACAATTCTGATCTTATAAAGGAATTATGGGGATTAAATAAGTTAATATTTTGAACGTTAATCGAGTCCCTGGTGATGGGTGCCAGACGTGTTTGATAAAAGTCTTCTCAGGAGATTCCAATGAGCAGCCATTCCTCTAACTCAGGGCTCTCACCCTGGCTATACACGAGGATCATCTTGTAGCTCTTAAAAATGACTCATACTTGGACTCTGCATTCCTTTTCAATCACTGCTATAAAAAATTCCCACAAACTCAGCAGCTCAAATAGACATAAACGTACTAACTTACAATCTGGGAGGTCAGAAGTCCAAAATGAGTCTCACTGGATGCACCCCACGATGTCAGAGGGCTGTGTTCCCTTCTAGGGGCTCTAGAGGAGAATCGCTTTCCCTGCTTTCTCTGGCTTCCAGAAATTACCTGGATTTGGGGTCTGGTGGGCCCCTCCTCTCCTCTTCAGAGCCTGCAGTGAGTCTTTCTCATATTGCATCACTCTAACACGGACTCATTAGATGCCTGCCCTCTACCCCATGTAAAGAAGCCTCTGATGACACTGGGCCCACCTGGATACTCCAGAATAATCTAACGTAAGGTCAGACAATTAACAACACTGATCCCATCTGTTACCTTGGTTGCCCTTTGCCAAGCAAGGGACTCACCCTTGCCAAGGGTTCCAGGAATCAGGGCATAAACATCTTCTGGAGGCCATTATTCTGTTTATTGCAGATTCCCACCCTCCAAAGAGCCAGAGTTAATTGCTCTTGGCAAGGATACATGCTTCACACACTCACTAAGTGATTCTAATGTCCAGATTCGCTTGAGAACTACTGATCTTAATTATTATCAGGGTTCCATGAAACATAACGCCCATAAAGTGTTCAATAATGCTAAAATTAGATTTGGAAGGCATTTAATTAGACACATTAGATGTTAAAGACAGTATGAAGTTCTATAATAGAGAAATCTGTTCAGCCCCATTTAACGAATCTCTCAAACTTTTTAGAGTAATATCTATTAAGAGTCCAAGGAATTATTTTTCTACATAAAGTTTTTGGGATTTAATGCTCTAGGGAGGAAAATGAGTGTAATGGTATTTTTTGTTTCTTTACTCAGATGCTTTTTAAAAAATATTTTACTACTAAGCTGTCTGTTGAACTCAGGATATGGCAAATACATGAAGTACAAATTTAAGACAATTTACTCAACATCGTATTACTATTTATGTCATTAAGAACCAAATGGTCAATATAGTATAACGGAGTCATTCTTTGAGGAGAAAAGAAAGAGCAAGAGAGCTCCCCAAACAGAACTATTCTGTTAAATAAAAGGACTTGGTTTTCTCATGCTGAGGACTGAATTGTTTACATAGAATCACATAATGACTTAATGCCATAACCAGAATTAAATCACTCTATTTTATAGACACATATTGTGAAGACAATTAGGGCACATCTAAAAAATCAACACCGAGTCCATATTTACTAGAAGACTCACTAAAAGAGATAAAATAGGTAAACTATTTCTCTCTTACATTTCTCAGCAGAAATCTACCTTCTTGTGTCTCAAGTCAATGTGGAACATGTAAGTGTTTGGGAAATTTTGTATCTATTGAAGAGAGACTCAAAATTAATAACTGAAATAATTTGACAGCTGCATTCTCATGTTTCAGAAGAGGGATAATTCAAGACAAATAATCAAGGTGGGTAAATAGAGAGTTTTTGATGGTAAAAGAGCAAGCAGGTACTCATGAAAGATTCTCCCAAGATTAACAAAGGCAAAGGGTTATTTCTCATTGAATTATCTGCATCCTACGGTTGGTGCGTGCATGCTCAGTCGCTCAGTTGCATCTGGCTCTGTGATCCCATGGACTGTACCTCACCAGGCTCCTCTGCCCAAGGAATTTCCCAGACAAGAATACTGGAGTGTGTAGCCATTTGGCACTCCAGGGGATCTCCCCACCCGGGGACTGAACCCGTATCTCCTGCACTGGCAGGCAGATTTTCATCACTGCACCACCTGGGCAGCCTCATCCCATGGTTGGACTGTCCTCCAACTGCTAACTGCATTACAGCACATCCAGAGAGTCTAGGGTCAGTAGCTGGAGATGACTGACTGTGGGTTACAAAGGAAATGCCCAACCCTGCCTACTGCCTGACTTGAAAAATATTGTTCATTGGGTTGTTTTTTGATATTGAGCTCCATGAACTGTTCGTAAATTTTGGAGATTAATCCCTGCCAGTCTCATTATTTGCAAATATTTTCTTCCATATATACACACTACTAAAAACAGAAAACCTGTAAGGACCTACTGAATAACACAGGGAACTGTGTTCAATATTCTTTAACAAGCTAAATGGGAAACGAATTTGAAAAAGGATAAATGTATATGTACAATTGAGTCACTTTGTTGCGCACCTGAAACTAACACAACACTGTTAATCAGCTGTACTTCAATATAACATAAAAATTTTTTTTTAATATTGTTCAGGGCTTTTTTTCCTACTTAATTAGTGGCATATAGTCACATATGCTATACAGTCGTACTGAACTACACAGCTCTGGAACCCAGCCCCTTATATTAAATCCCAACTGCACGTGTAATTGGATGAATGACCTTTATAGGTTATTTAACCTCTATGGCCTTGGATTCTTCATCAGCAAAACAGAAGTGATACCTCAGTGCTTAGAACTTAGTAAAAGCCTCACTAAATATTAGTTCTGGTTTATTAGCTCATTATGTTTATATATATTATAAAGTAATAAGATTAAGTGCTTAGACAAATTTATTTCAAATGTGTTATTTTATAAATTTGATTGAAAGTACAATCTGCAATGCATAAAAGAAGTTTAAGAAATGAAGTGGAATTTCATTTGAAATACTGTGACATGTGATGTGCATAATTTTTCCACTAATTAACACCATTGATTTGTGGAAATAAAAGCTATTTTTAAAGCTCTATTCTCATATTTCAGAGAAAAACATGGAGTCCAAAAGAGATTGAATGACTCATACCTTTAAACACATAAAAATAAAGGACAAAATGGCTAAGTTGTAAAGATTTCATGCTTAAACAATTTTACTCTATTAAGATCTAAAACACTACTTAAAATTCTCAAGGGAAGTTTTTTGTACTGAAGTTTCTTCAAATACCTCATTCAGAAAACACACACTAAATATCATGTCAGTCACCAGTCACCATGCTGAAGGCAGAACAAAAGTTGAACAGTGATAAAAAGGTATGTGGAAATTAATAAGATGAGATTTTTTATGAGAGTTTTAGGATGGAAAAGGCCCTTTGACTCCAACATTTTTGTATTACTGATGAGGTCATCAAGTTCTAGAAAATGTTTAAATAACCTGCCCAAAATCCCTCAGCCAGCAAAGGACATATTTAAGTTCTGTAACTCCCAGTTTGCCTACCCAGCAAATATTGACCTTCATAGGAGATTCGGAGGCGTAGAGAAACCAAGGTAACCAATCCTTATACGGAATAATGGAGGAGAAATGCAGTGTTGGAAATTTTTCTGAGCATTAATAAGAAACCATATCTGAGCTTTCTCCCAGGATACTGGATTTTTTAAAGGTCTTGGGTTTTAAAGATTTTTGATTTGGAAATTTCAGCTAGCTAATAGCAAGCCAAGGCATTACAGAAACAATGAAAAACTAGCAGACAAGGTAGTAAACGCATCTCTTCATTTTTCTCACAACAACACTCTAATTGTCGACTTACGACCTAGGATTCTTTTTTCCTTTTTTACTTTTTATTGGGCTATGGCTGATTTACAGTGTTGTGTGACCTAGGATTGTTGATCTTTCTCTAACCTGTGCTAGTCACCTCATTCCACCTAACGATTGTCATATTCTTCCAACCTCACCCTACTGGACTCATGCAGTGTGTGTTCACTGTGCTGGACCGAGAGCCTCACAGGGTTCCCTGTGTTCTCCTCATTCTGACTCCTGCTCGACCCACCCTGTCAAGCTGAAAAGGAGTCATATTTTTCCCCTTATATTTGAAAACATAAATCTTTACTCCCCCACTGAGCATTTTCCCTGTATGCAACACTGTACTGTGCACTCTCGATTACAAGGTCCTGTGATCCTGCTTCTACTCTACTGTAATGGTTCAAGATTAGATTTTCCCTGCTTCCAAGCTTGGCTTTTACAG
Source organism: Capricornis sumatraensis (assembly GCF_032405125.1). Lineage (NCBI taxonomy): Eukaryota > Metazoa > Chordata > Mammalia > Artiodactyla > Bovidae > Capricornis > Capricornis sumatraensis. The sequence continues at coordinate 38,858,007 of NC_091073.1, read as the reverse complement.
CTGCCAGGTAATCTGCTTAAAGTCCAACTCCAGTTACACTGGACCCTGGAACAACACAGGACTGAACTGTGAGGGTCCACTTACACATGGATTTTTTTCAGTATTAAATACTATAGTACTACAGGGTTTGTGGTTGACTGAACCAGGGATGCAGAACCATGAATATGGAAAATCTGCAGATGTGATGGACCAACTCTAAGTTATACTTCAACTTTTGACTATAGGGTCAGCATCCCTAACCTCTGTGTTGTTCAAGGGTCAACTGCATATTATTCCTCTAATTAAAATGTAAAAAACACTACACACACACAACAAATAAATGCAAGTTAAAAATAGTGAAAACTGAATAAGGGCTGTACTATAGTTAGCAGTAATGATGTTGCTGTTCACTTGCTAAGTCCTGTCCAACTCATTGCAACCCCATGGACTGCAGCATGCCAGGATTCCCTGTCCATCACTGTCTCCTGGAGTTTGCTCACACTCATGTCCATTGAGTCGATGATGCCATACAACCATCTCATCCTCTGTTGACTCCTTCTCCTCCTGCCCTCAATCTTTCCCAGCATCAGAGTTTTCTCCAACAAATCAGCTCTTTGCATCAAATGGCCAAAGTATTAGAGCTTCAGCAGTAATGTACTGAATTCAGTTTTCTGGTTTTGACATCACACTGTAGCTGTATATCATGTTGTTGGTTCCCAAACTGGCTCTCATACACACAGGGCAAGGAGAGACCAAAGAAGCAAATCCCTCTAGACTGCTAGGTAGCAGGTTTAATGAGGAGGGGAACTTACTTTAGGAGGCTTGTTTAGGGCAGCCGCCAAGACTTCTTGGGACAGCTTGTGCTCTGGGGACAGTAGGCAGAGCATAAATTCCAAGGACAGGGGATGGAGAAAGGGGGTTCTCTGAAAGTCCCAATTCAGCTCGTGGGTCAATCATGGGTCAACCATTGGTCACATCCCACCACCTCCTCCAACAAAGTCACCCCTGGCAGAATCCGATAGGTACCTGACAGGCTTTCTACTATGTATTTCCTAAGCTCCTAATGATGTCAAAATTTAAAACAATCAACAAAAAGGTAAAATTTGTAAATGGATTTCTTCACATTTTCAAAATAAACATGACACTCTGTTTGTATGTACTTCAGGGAACTCTCTAGAACAGAACCACTTACAATTTCCTAAAAAGCCTAGTGTTTACTGAGACATTTTGCCTTGACCTTTCAATGCCTCTCTCTCCTTCATTTGGCTTGTTACTTCCTCTTTGAAAGTGTACCTTGATTAAGTGAAAGTGAAAGTGAAGTCACTCAGTCGTGCCCAACTCTTTACGACCCCATGAACTGCAGCCCACCAGGCTCCTCTATCCATGGGATTCTCCAGGAAAGAATACTGGAGTGGGTTGCCATTTCCTTCTCCAGGGGATCTTCCCAACCCAGGGATCAAACCCGGGTCTCCCACATTGTAGGCAGACGCTTTACCATCTGAGCCACCAGGGAGGTGTACCTTAAATACCGCTTTCCCTTCAAGCCCTGCCTGATCCCTCATCAGCTAAACACAGTCTCTCCCACCGCAAAAATCTTGTCCCATGTCTCTTTTGACACTTGCTCTTGTTCAATCACCAAGTTGTGCCTGACTCTTTGCAACCCCATGAACTTGTAGCATTTACAATATTAGATTACTCAATTTGCAGACTAATTTTCAGCTCCCACTCAATTATAAACTCTTAGAGGACAAAGTCGATATCTTAATTATCTTTTAATGCCCCAAGATCCTAGTAAGTACTTTGCCCAATATTTACTAAAGTAAAAAAGAAGACTTCTGCTTCCAATAAGCAAATGAAAGTGGATATCAGTTATAATCAATTTAACAAAGCAAAAATTTTACACCCTGAGGAGCAAAATAATACATGTGTTTTAACCAAGTGGAGCTTTGCATGTATGAATATTTTTTGTTAAAAACAGCAGAAAGTAAAGATGTTATTTGGGTACTTGCTCAGGAGTTAAACTTGTATTTGCCTATGCAACATTCAGGCAAACTCTATGGTGTAAGTTGCACAGAAGATCCATACCAATTAAAAAGAAAGGTCTCTTTCTTTCGATGAAATACGCAAGGTCTCTAAAACTGCACCTTGGTTTCATCCTTCCATAAATTATTTTCTTCACAATATGAATGTCTTTCTCTTTACTTCCCTTTATCTTCTCATTGTTTCCTTCCATCATAAAGGGTCCAGCAAGTCCCTCCAGTCACTAGGGTATGGTTTCAACACATAAAGTCTGTGGTGACTTCAATCTGAGGTTCCTATTTCACTGCAAGATGGCATTCTAGTTGTGAGGATCAAATAATTATTTATCTGGCACTTAGTGTGACATAGCATCATTATTTCAGCACCCTCTTTGATGAAAGAATATGGAAGCAAATAATATAACAGTGTAAGAGGAAGCTCAATTTTTTTTAATTTTAATTGGAGGCCAATTACTTTACAAACTGTGGTGGGTTTTGCCATACATTGACATGAATCAGCCATGGGTGTACATGTGCTCCCCATCCTGACCCTCCCTCCCACCTCCCTCCCCATCCCATCCCTCAGGGTCATCCCAGTGCACTGGCCCTGAGGGCCCTGTCTCATGCATCGAACCTGGACTGGTGATCTATTTCACATATGATAACATACATGTTTCAATGCTATTCTCTCATATCATCCCACCCTCGCCTTCTCCCACAGAGTCCAGAAGTCTGTTCTTTACATCCGTGTCTCTTTTGCTGTCTTGCATATAGGGTCATCGTTGCTGCTGCTGCTGCTAAGTCACTTGAGTCATGTCTGACTCTGTGCGACCCACTAGATGGCAGCCCACCAGGCTCCTCCATCCCTGGGATTCTCCAGGCAAGAATACTGGAGTGGGTTGCCATTTCTTTCTCCAGGGTCATTGTTACCATCTTTCTAAATTCCATATATATGCGTTAATATACCATATTGGTATTTTTCTTTCTGACTTACTTCGCTCTGTATAATAGGCTCCAATTTCATCCACCTCATTAGAACTGATTCAAATGCATTCTTTTTAATGGCTGAGTAATATTCCATTGTGTCCACAGCTTTGTTATCCATTCATCTGCTGATGGACATCTAGGTTGCTTCCATGTCCTGGCTATTATAAACAGTGCTGCGATGAACATTGGGGTACACATGTCTCTGTCAATTCTGGTTTCCTCAGTATATATGCCCACCAGTGGGATTGCTGGGTCATAAGGCAGTTCTATTTCCAGGTTTAAGGAATCTCCACATGGTTCTCCATAGTGGCTGTACTAGTTTGCATTCCTACCAACAGTGTAAGAGGGTTCCCTTTACTCCACACCCTCTCCAGCATTTATTATCTGTAGAATTTTTGATAGCAGCCATTTTGACCAGCGTGAGATGGTACCTCATTGGGGTTTTGTTTTGCATTTCTCTGATAATGAGTGATGTTGAGCATCTTTTCATGTGTTTGTTAGCCATCTGTATGTCTTTTTTGGAGAAATGTCTGTTCAGTTCTTTGGCTCACTTTTTGATTGGGTCGCTTATTTTTCTGGAATTGAGCTGCAGGCGTTGCTTGTATATTTTTGAGATTAATTCTTTGTCAGTTGAGGAAGCTCAATTTTTAAAACAATTTATGCATCCCTATTTACTTCATGTGACTCTCTGTATCTAGTTTCCAAATTGGCAAAAACAACTTATTTTAATCTACTAATAAGGGATGTATTATTCAGACAATGTCTCCTACCTTGAGCTATTTTATTATTTGGGGTGACTGGACCACTGACATTCCACAATGAACTCACATTCAGTGGAGCATTTTGAGGGCTTCCTAAATGACAGATGCTGTGCCTGACACTCAATGGACTTATCTGACTTTCTAGTCTCTGTGGTGAATTTGAACATGGTAAATATTCCTTCCAAACTCAGCCAGTGCCTCCTTGTTAATAAATTAATACAAAATGTTTTAAAGAATCAACTGGAGTTGGTAACATCATCTATGGTTTGTACAGCTCATGAGTCTCATTCAAGGATCAACCCAGAATCATGCCTAAGTAGCACCAAGACCTGATGAAACTGAATTGACTGAAAATTACTTCTGTATAGTTATACTTGTTCCCCAACATGTATCCATTGATAATTAGCTTAATTTCTGTTCCCTACAATTGATCCTCAGCTAAGATCATACCTTTAAAGATGGAACTTTTTAAAATAAACTCCTCAAACTACAACCACTTTACCTGCTCCAATGCACAAGGTCTTCCAAAATTTGCAAAGTCAAAGAGACGCATGTTTCTCAAGAAGAATGTGAGAAACGTGTTTGCACATTTGTTTTATATGCAAGTGTGTTTTAATAATCATCTTTAGCTCAGAGCCACGTAACTCTGTCCAATATAATCTAGAAAGAGCCTGATACAGCTTTTAAATTGGATGAATGATTCTAAAGAAACCAATATTTTGGCACCACAAAACTTCCGAGAATCATTAGGAAATCCACTTATTTTAGTTTCATGAGCTCACAAAGAAATAAACTTACATTAGTATTAATGGCAGAGATTGAGGTTTCTTCTCAAGATTTCTTGAAAGTTATAACCAGGAATGAGAAATAAAAATCTAGTTTCCCAGAGATCCCTCACCAGGAAGAAGAGTATGTTTATAATCCAGAGATTTAGGGGAAAATAATACAGCTTGGTATGATATGTAAAAGGCACTAGTGGAAGTAAAGTATAATCAAGTTAATTTAGTAACACCTTAATTGTATACCACAAAGAAACAAGAATTTTATGATTTAAAGATCAAGAAAAATTCTAGATACAGAACATATTAATTCAGGGTTGTCTTGAGAAAGTGAATATAAACAATTAGAATTAAATGAAAACTTTTGAGGAAGTGAAGATATTGCAGCAGTTAGGCTTTTGTTATTATTGCTTCTATTGTACATGTCTATATGTACTTTCTATAACCGAAGAAATGTAACACTGAGCCCTGTCCTCAGAAGGCTATCTAGATGTAGCAAATTTCAAGATTTATCCACAGGAAATATTGATGACATTGAAAAAAGTACTAAGAAATAAATTGGAACATGAGCTGAAATCTAGAAGAATGTATAAAATGTGTACCTCTGCTAATAAAATTTGCACAGATGTAGAAGGGGACAGAGAAGAAAGAAACATGAACAAATGCAAACATGGTGTCCAGGCGACCTAAACTTGAAGAGTTTTTAATTACAAAATTAGGTAAGAATTACTCCAGGCAGATAAATTCTAAAATTACTATAAAGTTAGTAATTATAGGAGTTCTTGAGTAGAACATCAAAAAAAAAAAAAAAAAAGGAATGGCATGCCAATTAAGCCATAAGTCAATGGGAGAAAGGCTATACTGAGTGAGTTAAGAAACTACTGTGTGTGTTCATTTGTGCAGTGATAGGAGCTTTCACAGGGGTCTTTCCAAGTGGTGCTAGTGGTAAAGAACCCACCTGCCACTGCAGGAGACATAAGAGACGCAGGTTCAATCACTCAGTCAGGAAGATCCCCTGGAGGAGGTCATGGCAACCCACTCCAGTATTCTTGCCTGGAGAATCCCATGGACAGAGGAGCCTAGGGGGCTACAGTCTATATGGTCACAAAGAGTTGGCCACAACTGAATCAACTTAGCACAGCACAACACAGGAGTTTTCATTAAGGTGGTAGTGACAGGATTTGAGAGTCAGGGACAAATGAGAAATGTATTTCAAGTGAAGAAACAGTACAATCTGATGATACATAGATGATGAACTGCAGATTTATGAGGAAGAAGATATGAGCTAAATTTGATTTCTAATTTTCAGGACTATGAGAGTACAGAAAACAATTGCCATTAAAAAATTTGTGGTATAAGAAGGGAAATGAATGTAGAAAAACATTGGTAGTGAATTATAAATAGAATTCAAAAATGGCATGCAGTGTAATGTATTCAAATGGGTATTATCTACTGGCAATTCAGAATGTGAGTAAATTTTGGGTGAGTGGCTTGGCTAAATGCAATATATTTGCAAAGCATTAGTAGAAAGGTTACTTGAGTTCCTGAGTGTTAAAGATATTTCAAAAATGAGAAGAACAGATAACCATGAATTTCTTTGAAGACTGTCTCCATAGAGAATAGAATAGGGGGAAAAGAAATAATGGAGTAGAATGTCAGAGAATAGTGTAATGTATAGAAATCTAGAGAAGAAGCCACTTTTAACATTAAGCTCCATTGTGTGCATACTGAGTTACTTCAGTCATGTCCGACTCTTTGTGACCCCATGGACAGTAGCCTGCCAGGCTCCTTTGTCTATGGGCTTATCAAGGCAAGATATACTGGAGTAGGCTGCTGTTTCCTTCTTCAGGGGATCTTCCCAACCCAGGGACTGAACCCGCATCTCTGACATCTCCTGCATTGGCAGGCAGGTTATTTTACCATTAACACCACCTGGTTCTTAAAATGAATCATTGCTACTTGGAATAAAGTATATTCTTCTGTAGAGAATATAGTTTTTTGATGAATGAATGCAATAAATAAACCTCCAGATCTCAATGGAATCACATAACAGAGGCTTATTCTTTGCTTTCAGGAAGTCCAAAGCCCTGGACCTGATTGGTAGACAGCCTTCCAAGGGCTCATGTTTTGAAGCTCCTCTCTTTTCCTGGACTTCAGAGTCCTGTGTTTCTAGCCAAGGAATAGGGAAAGAGAATGGACTATGTGTTATAGTTTGTGTGCATCAGTTTTCTTCGCGTTCCACTGGCTAGAACTCAGCCACGTGGGCTTATTAATTGCCGGTGTATATAGGAAATATAATCCATGGGCTCAGGAAAGGGAGGAATCTGATTTGGTGAGCAGTTAGATAATCTTCACTACACTTGGTTCTGGGGATGTATCTGATTAATAATGATAATGATGAAGAGATAGGAGCCACATCAAATTTCAACATTTATGTCATTCATATGGATGTGGAATTGAATAATTCTTTTTTCATCTTTCAATAAAATGCTTACATTCTAGCTACAAATACCACTGACTACATGAAATTTAGCAAATCACATCTCCCTTAGTAGGAGTTACAGTATTACAGCAAGTAAAGTAAATATTCAGTTTAAAATTGTAATGTATTTATATATTTAACAGAAATAGAATTTGTTATACTGTGTTTGATAGAAATCCAAGTGAAGGGAACTAATGTGTCATTCACTTATTCTTTGTGGCAAAACAGACAAAACAAGGAGGAAAGCTAGCAGCACTGCAGAGTTGTCTGCATCTTTGAACAGCTGGAGTTGAGAATAATCAACAAACCAGCTGACCCAGGAGAATCAGGCTTAAGCTAAGGTGAGTAAGCACCACTCCTGGTTGTCGTAACAACAAGGTAACATATTATCATTAAGAGTCTTGCAATGAGATAAATCACAAGCAGAGGAGGCAAAAAAGTCATCTGAGTAAGAGAAACAGTGTCTTATCTTGTTTCTCAAGTGACGAATGTCAGAGGAAATCTGAAGAGCTGTCTCTTTAAGAAGGCGTAGATAATAACAGGAAAGACTTTGAATTAAAGAGGATTAAAATTGAGTTTACATGCCCTCAGCTTCTGGGTCCCTCAACATAATTATTGTTCATCCCATCAATTTGCTTAAATGTCATACAAAAATGTGAAGAATTTGGAGGCTAACTCTGTCTTACCACCACCCTTCCACTCTGCTCAGGAAGATGGAGCTGGTATAGGAAATGAAGGGTCTCACTGACCAGCATAATTGGGAATTAGAATGACTGTAGCAACCTGTGGCTTAGATGAGTGGTCTTCCAGCTTGTTTATACACTGAAATATAGGGGGGAAAATTAATTATGCCTGATTCCCACCCGTACTAAATCTAGATTTCTTCTGGATTTTTTTTAATACAAACAGCTCACACAACTCAATAACAACAACAACAACAACAACCCAATCCAGTCAAAAAATGGGCAGAAGACCTAAATTGATATTTCTCCAAAGAAGATATATATTTGATCAATATGGACACGACAATATGCTCAACATCACTAATAATAGAGAAATGCAAATCAAAGCTACAGTGAGGTACAACCTCACACTAGTCACAATACTCATCATTAAAACATCTACAGATAACAAATGCTGAGAAGGTGTGAAGAAAAGGGAATCCTCATACACTATTGGTGGGAACGTATTAAGAAGCTGGTACAGCCACAGTGGAAAACAGTATGGAATTTTCTCAAAATCTAAAACCAAACTATCATATGATCCAGCAATCCCACTCCTGGGCATATACCCAGACAAAACCATAATTCAAAAAGACACATGCACCCCTATGTGCATACCAGCACTATTCACAATAGCCAAGCCATGGAAGCACATAAATACCCATCTAGAGATAAATGGATAGAGAAGATCTGGTATACCTATACAGTAGTATATTACTCAGCCATCAAAAAAGAATGAAACAACAGATTATCATACTAAGCAAAGTATGTCAGAAAGAGAAAGACAAATACCACATGATGTCACTTATATGTGGACTATACAATATGATGCAAATGAACCTATCTACAAAACAGAAACAGACTCACATGGAGAACACACTTGTGGTTGTCAAAGGGGAAGGGAAATGGGTTCAGAGCTTAGGATTAGCAAATGCAAACTATTATGTATACAATGAATAAAAAGCAAGGTCCTACTGCGTAGGACAAGGAACTATATTCAATATCCTATAATGAACTATAATGGAAAAGAAAAAAAAAATCTCAATTTCTTCCAAAACTCCCTAGATGATCCTCATGTGCAGCCAAGGCTGAGAACCTCTGACTGAGGTTTTCCTCTTCACTCTCTTCCTACTGTCCAGGTAGCTGGAGTCTCTCTGTGAGCAAAGTGAGATTCTAGAGGAGTATTATGGAATTAAAAGTCAATACTGATTATGATTTATCAGCTGAACTTGAGTATGGTTATTGAATATTCATTTGTGTTTATGATGTGTGAGGCATTGTTTTAGAGTCTTAGAATACAGAATAAACAAAACAAAGAAAGGTCCCTTCTCCTCTGAAGCTAACATCCAGGAGAGACACAATAAACAATGAATTCAGAAAGCAAATAAGTTTCATGTATATTAAAAGGTGATAAAGTGCTTTATATAAAAAAAAGAAAAAGTAGAGCAAGCTGAAGGGGATTGAGAACACTAGGAGAGGTGAAAGAATTACAACTTTGAATAGAGTCATCTGGGAGGACTTTCCCCTGAATTTTGTTAGTGCTTTTGTGTGCTATTTCATTCCTTTGTCTCTCATAGTCTTGGGGTATTATAACCTACATGATGTTCAAAGAGGTAAAGAAACCTGCTTAAAATCACTGCACTAAACAAGTAGGTTATAGAGTGATGAATGGGCTTCCCGGGTAGCTCAGCTGGTAAAGAATCTGCCTGCAATGCAGGACACCCTGGTTTGACTCCTGGGTTGGGAAGTTCCCCTGCAGTAGGGCATGGCAACCCATTTTAGTATTCTTGCCTGGAGAATCCAATGGACAGAGGAGCCTGGAAGACTATAGTGCCTGGGGTCACAGAGAGTCAGACATGACTGAGCTAGTGGACTAAGCACAAGAGAGAGTCGGGTGTGTGTGAGCCCAAAGCCAGTGTTCTCATTCACTTTACATGATCCCTTCTTTCTTTGCAGTCATATTATTTCTTTATTAAACTCATGCATCTGGCTGTGTTGCCTCCATTTATGCATCATATACTTCTTCATGGCTTGTCAATCAGAACTAATGTTCCCATCTGCATGTAATATAAGCCTGTCACCCTTGGACAATGACACCAAGTTTCAAAAGAAAATCGGTTTGATTTCTCTCACATGTCTGAGTTAGTCTAGATATAGGCTATTTCTAACAACTGTAGAAAGTTAAAGACACAATTTCTAATTTGCTGATGTTTAATAGCTCCCTTCTCACTGTAATCTCATGTGACTGAAGAGAGGCCTCATTTTCTAACACCATCACCTTGGGACTTTGAATTTCAACTTGAACTTGAGGGGATACAAATATTTGGTCCACAGCAGAGAGGAATACAGCACTTCCTGAAACTGTCAAAATGCCAAGTCTTGGTGAATCCATTCATGAAGAGGTGGATATAAAGCACAGGTGTGTGTGTGTAAAGCTTTATTTTTCCTGTGCAATATTTCAATTCTCCCATGCCATAGGACACTAAACTTAATAGGTGTATAGGAAATATCTGGCCTTAAAGCTTTTTTTGTCCATTTCCTACTATCTTTATTAAATAACAATTTTTATCAAAAACACTTTGGTGAAATTTAAGCAATCTTTGTTCCAAGGTAATATTTTACACATTCAAAAGGGAACATCCTTTGTGCTATGTTTAGCATATCTAAAAATAATAATTAAGGAAATCAATATGGCAACTGTGAATAGTCAATCATGTTCTATCTCTAAAATATATCTTTGGTATATTTGTTCTCAAAATTCTTGCCCAAGCCTTTATCCTCCATCACCAAAACACTTATACAGGTCCCTCCAAATATTCACTGCTGCCCACAGAATAAAACCCAGAACCTTGATTGGCCTGCTATGTCTTTACCATCAGCTCAGAGCACTTTCTGCCTGGATCACCACTAGCCTTTCTTTTCCTTAAATATACCCAGCCCTCCCCCAGCTACAGACTTTGAACATGTTCCCTCTACTGCCAAGCTTTCTTCCCATTGGTTCATCGTTGTCAGTAAGGACTCACCACAAATGTCCTACAATTCGTAGCCATGAGTGTATCTATTAACCTAATGTAGCATCCACAACCCATCTCTAATCCATTATTCTGTTGTTTTCAATCTACCATTTAAGAACCTCTTGTTATCTTGTTTACTCAGTTATTTGCTGTCTCATTCACTAGAAATAAGGCTCACTGAGCACACAGACCTTATCTATATACAACAGACATTTACATCCACAGCACAGTACACTGTCTTCAATAAATCCTTCTCAAACAAAAAAATCGTGGGCAAATATTTGGATAATATGTGATGGACTTTAAGATCAGATGCATTTGATCCAGAATGTGAATGGAAGAAAGAGAAAAAGTGAGAAAGAATACGTTTATCTCCTTGTAGGGGTATCATGTGTATTCTGTGCAAAAGGTTAAGTATGTGTGGTCTAGTCTCACACAGGAAGTGCAGATACATAATTTTAGATGATGAATGAATATAGTTATTTCACTACTTCATTAACTTTGTAGTTCCTATCAGTTGTACAATGATTTTATCATTTTGTTATATAAAAATTACCTTTATATAGTTTAGGGGATAGTTGACATTAACTTTGGAGAGAGTTATTAACATATAGACACACTTCCACTTGTCTGTGTGATTCAATAATAAAAAGTGTGAGGTCATTGATGACTTCTAATTAAAGCCATAGAGTGAAGAAAAGTTCTAACACAGCATTTAAACAAGGGGGAAAAGACGTTTGACAGTTTTATGCTACACAGCACTGGAGAATTCATATTTAAGACATTAAGCTATGGAGTACTACCTTACACGATATTGCTTTAGGTGGGCTGAAAAGAAACAGAGGAAGGAAAAAAAAAAAAAAAACTCCAGTTTTGCTAAAATTGGTTTCTGATGCAAAAATAATAAATGAGAGGAATTTGACATTTTAGGGAACATTGTTCGTCAGAGGATTCCCAAGAGAGCCATATAACAAATAATGATATGAAGGAAAATTAAGAAAGCACATTGCTTGGTTGAATAATATTGAGGGAAACTATTCATTTAAAAATCCTGCTAATAGATGTAAGCTATCATATATAGAACGAATAAACAATGAGGTCAAACTGAAGGTCCTACCAAAGAACTATATTCAATATCCTATGCTAAATCATAATGGAAAAGAATATTTTAAAAGCGTGCATATGTATGTAAGTATATATCCCAATCAATGGGTCGGCAAGATCCCATGGAGTAAGAAATGGCAACCCACTACAGGATTCTTGCTGAGAGAATCCCCATGGGCAGAGACTAGTGGGTTACAGTCCAAGGGGTTGCAAAGAGTCTGACACAACTGAGCCACTAATACACGCACATGTGTAACTGAATTGATGCTGTATAGCAGAAATTTATACAACTGTAAATCAACTATACTTCATTAAAAAAATGTTTTATAAATCCTGTAAATAGATTTTGATCTGTAGTTGCAGATCTTAGGAATGTTTTGATCAGACAACTATACCAGAAGCATCAGTAAGTTCAGTTGCTAAGTCATGTACAACTATTTGTGACCCCATGGACTATACCACACCAGGCTTCCAAGTATATTACAAGCTTCTGGAGCTTGCTCAAACTCATGTCCATCAAGTTGGTGATGCCATTCAACCATTTCATCCTCTGTCATCCCCTTCTCCTCCTGCCTTCAATCTTTCCCAGTATCAGTGCCTTTTCCAAAGAGTCAGTTCTTCCCACCAGGTGGCCAAAGTATTGGAGCTTCAGCTTCAGTCCTTCCAATGAATATTCAGGACTGATTTCCTTTAGGATTGACTGGCTTGATCTCCTTGCAGTCCAAGGGACTCTCAAGAGTCCTCTCCAATGCCACAGTTGGAGAACATCAGTTCTTCAGTGCTCAGCTTTCTTTATAGTCCAACTCTCACATCTATACATGACTATTGGAAAAACCACAGCTTTGACTAGATGGACATTTGTCAGCAAAGTAAAGTCTCTGCTTTTTAATATGCTATCTAGGTTGGTTAAGCGTCTTTTAATTTCATGGCTACAGTCACCATCTGCAGCAATTTTGGTGCACAAGAAAATAAAGTCTGTAACTATTTCCATTATTTCCCCATCTATTTGCCATGAAGTGATGGGACCAGATGCCATGATCTTCGTTTTATGAATGCTGAGTTTTAAGCCAGCTTTTTCACTCTCCTCTTTCACTTTCATCAAGAGGCTCTTTAGTTCCTCTTCGATTTCTGTCATAAGGGGGGGTGTAATCTGCATATCTGAGGTTACTGATATTTCTCCCTGCAATCTTGATTCCAGCTTATGCTTCATCCAGCCCAGCGTTTCTCATCATGTACTCTGCATAGAAGTTAAATAAGCAGGGTGACAATAAGCAGCCTTGACATACACTTTTCCCTATTTGGAACCACTCTGTTGTTCCATGTCTGGTTCTGTTGCTTTTTGACCTCATACAGATTTCTCAGGAGGCCAGTAAGGTGGTCCGGTATCCCCATTTCTTTTAGAATTTTCCACAGTTTATTGTGATCCACACAGTCAAAAGCTTTGGCATTGTCAATAAAGCTGAAGTAAATGTTTTCCTGGAACTCTCGCACTTTTTCGATGATACAGTGGATGTTGGCAATTTGATCTCTGGTTCCTCTGCCTTTTCTCAATCCAGCTTGAAAAACTGGACGTTCTTGATTCACATACTGTAGAAGCCTAGCTTGGAGAATTTGTTAGCATGTGAGATGAGTGCAATTGTGTGGTAGTCTGAACATTCTTTGGCATTGCCTTTCTTTGGGATTGGAATCAAAACTGACCTTTTCCAGTCCTGTGGCCACTGCTGAGTTTTCCACATTTGCTGGCATATTGAGTGCAGTGCTTTAACAGCATCATCTTTTAGGGGTTGAAATAGCTCAGATAGAATTTCATCGCCTCCACTAGCTTTGTTCATAGTGATGCTTCCTAAGGCCCACTTGACTTTGCACTCCAGGATGTCTGGCTCTAGGTGAGTGATCACACCATTGTGATTATCTGGGTTGTGAAGATCTTTTTTGTATAGTTCTTCTGTGTATTCTTGCCACATCTTCTTAGTATCTTCTGCTTCAGTTAGGTACATACTGTTTCTGTCCTTTATTGTGCCCCTCTTTGCATGAAATATTCACTTGGTATTTCTGATTTTCTTGAAGAGATCTCTAGTCTTTCCCATTTTATTGTTTTCCTATTTCTTTGCACTGATTACTTAGGAAGGCTTTCTTATCACTCCTTGCTATTCTTTGGAACTCTGCATTCAGATGGATATATTTTTCCTTTTCTCCTTTGCCTTTTGCTTCTCTTCTTTTCTCAGCTATTTGTAAGGCCTCCTCAGACAACCATTTTGCCTTTTTGCGTTTCTTTTTCCTGCGGATGGTTTTGTCACCACTTCATGTACAATGTCACGAACCCGTTCATAGTTCTTCAGGCACTCTATCAATTATAATCCCTTGAATCTATTTGCACAACCAGAAACATATAAGGACACAAACTAGAAGTATCAAAACATACTTTCTGTATTTCCATTTTCTCCACCTCAAACACTCCTTATATCTGGAGTCCTCTATGACCAAGCTGAATAAATCCTCTGGCATGAAAAGGTTCTCTTTTAAAATTGTATTATCCTCATTTTTATAGATTAATTTTCCTCCTGTTCTCAGCCAAGGTACCAATATTATTCAATTGGTTCAAAAATATATTGCTTGCACTGTGCAGACAGTTTGGGTATTGCCTCTGGTTAAGCCTTTATGAAAAAGCTGATTTTCCTCTAAAAGAGGAAACTTGTGTAGCAGGACAACAAAAGACTTTCATGCTGCATTCTTCAATCTGAATGAACCTGCTGAATTGATAAGGACACTAAAACCAGAATTAGCATTTTGCTTAAACTTTCCTTTCAGCAGTGCCCCAAAGCTTTATAATTCACTTCCTCTCATTCTTTACTATTCTCAGATAAAAAAGAAAGGGAAAAGAAACTAATGTACATATTAATACTGGAGTTTTGTGAAAGAAAATGTAACTTTCTCTGGCTGAATGATGATGAGATTTTTACATATAGAAATCTTTTCAAGAGTGGTGCTGGTGAGAAACTTAGGTGGCAAGACTGATTTCTTTAAGAAAAAAAAGGCATCTGGATAAACCTTCCATTCTTAAATTATTATAAATATTGGTGCTATTTCAGATTTGCAAATGCCTAACTCATCATTTCTAGAGACTTCCCTGCCTGTCCAGTGGTTAAGACTCTACACTTCTATTGCAGTGGACACAGGTTTGATTCCTGGTCAGGGAACTAAGATTCTGAATGCCTTGTGGCAGGGTTAAAAAAAAATCATTTCGGGGGGGTGGTCCTAAGATGGCGGAGGAATAGGATGGGGAGACCATTTTCTCCCTCACGACTTCATCAAAAGAACATTTCAATGCTGAGCAAACTCCACAAAACAACTTCTGAATGCTGGCAGAGGACATCAGGCACCCAGAAAAGCAGATCATTGTCTTCAAAAACAGGTAGGAAAAAATATAAAAGACGAAAAAAGAGACAAAGGAGGTAGGGAGGGAGGTCCGTCCAGGGAAGGGAATCCCATCCTGGGAAGGGAATCTTAAGAAGGGAGGTTTCCAAACACCAGGAACACTCTCCCTGCTGAGTCTGTGGTGAGCCTTGGAAGCACAGAGGGCAACATAACAGGAAGGAAAAATAAATAAATAATTAAAACCAACAGATTACAAGCCCAACAGTAACTCCCCCAGCAGAAAAGCAGCACAGACGCCTGCATCCACCACTAGCAAGTGGGGGCAGGGCAGGGAGGTGTGGGAGGCATGGGCTACAGTGCTTTTTAAGAATTGGGCAGGAACGCCCTGTGCATAACCAGAACGAACTAACTTGGGCTAGCAAACCATGCTGTGGGATAGCTATCACGCGAAAAGCTCAAACATAAGACACTGCCAGGACCGTGCACAGAACAAAGGACAGAACGGAAATAGCCAGCTGCAGAACATCTCCCACCAGTGGCAGGCAGCCAGAGCCATAAGGGCTGGAAGGGGGCAATCGCAGCCCTGGAGAGACTTTACCTACCAAACTGCAAGCAGGCTTCTTTGCTAAGACTTCTGGGGGTTCTGGACAGTCACCATCCACCTCACAAGGGGCACCAGCGGTACAGCCAGAAAACTGAGCAGCAGAGACGGGAAAGACAATAAGTCGCAGGGACCGCGCTCGCCAAACACCTGAGCTACTCGGACCTGGGAAGGGCACAAAACACAGTCCCAACCAAATCTGCACCTCTGAGCACTACCTGAGTGCCGAACCTGAGCAGCTTAGACCGGGGAGGTGCATGCAGCCTAGGGCGGCCTCAGACTGTTCCCGGCAGGGCAATGTAGAGCCTGAGGGGTGTGCACCGTGAGCAGGGGCAGGCCCGGCGGGGCTGAGACACTGCGTACACATGCCAGTGTTATTTGTTTGCAGCATCTCTCCCTCCCCACAGCGCGACTGAACAAGTGAGCCTAAAAAAATAAAAGTGTCCACCACCACCGCCCCCCGTGTCAGGACAGAAATCAGACACTGAAGAGACCAGCAAACAGAATAAGTTAAACAGAGGGAACCACCTTGAAAGTGACCCCACACTGCCCACACCACCAGAAAAAGGGCCAGATATATCTTTACTATTTTTACGATCTTTCTTTTTTTTTTTCTTTTTGTTGATGTTGTTGTGTGGTTGTTTTTTCTTCTTTTCTTTTTTTTAACTTTTTAAAATTGTTAAGTCCTCTATTTCTTCTTTAATTTTTATTTTTATAACCTACTATTACTTTTCAAAAAAAAAAGACCCTATTTTTTTAAGCAAACACCATATATAGTCTTTGTGTAGTTGCTGTTGTTTTTTAATAATTCTTGAAGCTTTGTTCTTTTTCTCTTCTTCTTCTTTTCTTTAATATTGTATTTTTGAAAATCCAACCTCTACTCTAGATTTTTAACCTTTGCTTTTTGGTATTTGTTGTCAATTTTGTACATTTAAAAACCCAAACTTCACTACCCAATTTTACCTGAGAGATAGATTACTGGTTTGACCACTCTCTCCTCTTTTGGGCTCTCCTTTTTCTCGACCACGTGGCCTCCGCCTCTGCCCTCCCCCATCTCTTCTCTACCCAACTCTGTGAATCTCTGTGTGTTCCAGATGGTGGAGAACACTTAAGGAACTGGTTACTGGCTGGATCTGTCTCTCTCCTTTTCATTTCCCTCTTTTATCCTCCTGGCCACCTCTGTCTACTTCCTCCCTCTCCTCTTCCCTGTATAACTCTGTGAATACCTCTGAGTGGTCCAGACTACAGAGTGCACATAAGGAAGTGATTACTGGCTAGCTTGCTCTCTCCTCTTTTGACCCCACCTCATCTCATTCCAGTCACCTCTAACTACCCCCTCCCTCTTCTCTTCTCCATGTAACTCAGTGAACCTCTCTGGGTGTCCCTCAATGTGGAGAAACTTTTCATCTTTAACCTAGATGTTTTATCTTCAGTGCTGTATAGATGGAGAAGTCTAGAGGCTACTGTAAAAATAAAACTGGAAACCAGAAGCAGGAAGCTTAAGTCCAAATCCTGAAAACATCAGAGAACTCCTGAATCCAGGGAACATTAATCAATAGGAGCTCATTATACGCCTCCATACTTACACTGAAACCAAGCACCACCCAAGGGCCAACAAGTTCCAGAGCAAGACATATCACGCAAATTCTCCAGCAACACAGGAACACACCCCTGAGCTTCAATATAGAGGCAGCTCAAGTTACTCCAAAACCATTGATGTCTCATCACCCATTACTGGTCACTCCACTGCACTCCAGAGAGAAGAAATCCAGCTCCACCCACCAGAACTCCAACACAAGCCTCACTAACCAAGAAACCTTGACAAGCCACTGATACAACACCACCCACAGTGAGGAAACTCCATAATAAAGAGAACTCCACAAATTCCCAGAACATAGAAACCCAAAATGCAGCAATATAACCAAGATGAAGAGACAGAGGAATACTCAGCAGGTAAAGGAACAGGAAAAATGTCCACCAAACCAAACAAAAGAGGAAGAGATAGGGAATCTATCTGAGAATGAATTCCAAATATTGACAGTGAAAATGATCCAAAATCTTGAAATAAAAATGGAATCACAGATAAATAGCCTGGAGACAAAGATTGAGAAGATGCAAGAAAGGTTTAGCAAGGACCCAGGAGAAATCAAAAAGAGTCAATATATAATGAATAACGCAATAAACGAGATTAGAAACACTCTAGAAGCAACAAATAGTAGAATAAGCTGGAGGCAGAAGATAGGATTAGTGAAATAGAAGATAGAATGGTAGAAACAAATGAATCAGAGAGGAAAAAAGAAAAACGAATTAAAAGAAATGAGGACAATCTCAGAGACCTCCAGGACAATAAGAAATGCTCCAATATTCGAATTATAGGAGTCCCAGAAGAAGAAGACAAAAAGAAAGACCATGAGAAAATCCTTGAGGAGATAATAGTTGAAAACTTCCCTAAAATAGGGAAGGAAATAATCACCCAAGTCTAAGAAACCCAGAGAGTTCCAAATAGGATAAACCCAAGGTGAAACATCTCCATATTAATCAAATTAACAAAGATCAAACACAAAGAACAAATATTAAAAGCAGTAAGGGAAAAACAACAAATAACACATAAGGGGATTCCCATAAGGATGACAGCTGATCTTTCAATAGAAAATCTTCAGGCTAGGAGGGAATGGCAAGACATACTTAAAGTGATGAAAGAAAATAACCTACAGCCAAGATTACTGTACCCAGCAAGGATCTCATTCAAATATGAAGGAGAAATCAAAAGCTTTACAGACAAGCAAAAGCTGAGAGAATTCAGCACCACCAAACCAGCTCTACAACAAATGCTAAAGGATATTCTCTACACAGGAAACACAAAAAGGGTGTATAAACCCGAACCCAAAACAATAAAGTAAATGGTAACAGGATCATACTTATCAATAATTACCTTAAATGTAAATGGGTTGAATGCCCCAACCAAAAGACAAAGACTGGCTGAATGGATACAAAAACAAGGTCCCTATATATGCTGTCTACAAGAGACCCACCTCAAAGCAAGGGACACATACAGACTGAAAGTGAAGGGCTGGAAAAAGATATATCATGCAAATAGAGACCAAAAGAAAGCAGGAGTGGCAGTACCATATCCGATAAAATGGACTTTAAAACAAAGGCTGTGAAAAGAGACAAAGAAGGCCACTACATAATGATAAAATGATCAATCCAAGTAGAAGATATAACAATTATCAATATATATGCACCCAACATAGGAACACCACAATATGTAAGACAATGCTAACAAGCATGAAAGGGGAAATTAACAATAACACAATAATAGTGGGAGACTTTAATTCCCCACTCACACCTATGGATAGATCAACTAAACAGAAAATTAACAAGGAAACACAAACTTTAAATGATACAACAGACCAGTTAGACCTAATTGATATCTATAGGACATTTCACCCCAAAACAATGAATTTCACATTTTTCTCAAGTGCTCACAGAACCTTCTCCAGGATAGATCACATCCTGGGGCATAAATTTAACCTTGATAAATTTAAAAAAATCAAAATCATTCCAAGCATCTTTTCTGACCATAATGCATTAAGATTAGATCTCAATTACAGGAGAAAAACTATTAAAAATTCCAACATATGGAGGCTGAACAACACGCTTCTGAATAACCAACAAATCACAGAAGAAATCAAAAAAGAAATCAAAATATTCATAGAAATGAATGAAAATGAAAACACAACAACCCAAAACCTGTGCGGCACTACAAAAGCAGTGCTAAGAGAAAAGTTCATAGCAATACAGGCATGCCTCAAGAAACAAGAAAAAAGTCAAATAAATAACCTAACTCTACACCTAAAGCAACTAGAAAAGGAAGAAATGGATAACCCCAGGGTTAGCAGAAGGAAAGAAATCTTAAAAATTAAGGCAGAAATAAATGCAAAACAAACAAAAGAGACCATAGCAAAAATCAACAAAGCCAAAAGCTGGTTCTTTGAAAGGATAAATAAAACTGACAAGCCATTAGCCAGACTCATCAAGAAACAAAGAGAGAAAAATCAAATCAATAAAATTAGAAATGAAAATGGAGAGATCACAACAGACAACACAGAAATACAAAGGATCATAAGAGACTACTATCAGCAATTATATGCCAATAAAATGGACAACATGGAAGAAATGGACAAATTCTTAGAAAAGTACCACTTTCCAAAACTGAACCACGAAGAAATAGAAAATCTTAACAGACCCATCACAAGCACAGAAATTGAAACTGTAATCAGAAATCTTCCAGCTAACAAAAGCCCAGGTCCAGATGGCTTCACAGCTGAATTCTACCAAAAATTTCGAGAAGAGCTAACACCTATCCTACTCAAACTCTTCCAGAAAATTGAAGAGGAAGGGAAACTTCCAAACTCATTCTATGAGGCCACCATCACCCTAATACCAAAACCTGACAAAGATGTCACAAAAAAAGAAAACTACAGGCCAATATCACTGATGAACATAGATGCAAACATCCTCAACAAAATTCTAGCAATCAGAATCCAACAACACATTAAAAAGATCATACACCATGAACAAGTGGGCTTTATCCCAGGGATGCAAGGATTCTTCGATATCCACAAATCAATCAACGTAATTCACCACATTAACAAATTGAAAAATAAAAGCCATATGATTATCTCAATAGATGCAGAGAAGGCCTTTGACAAAATTCAACATCCATTTATGATTAAAAACTCTCCAGAAAGCAGGAATAGAAGGAACATACCTCAACATAATAAAAGCTATATATGACAAACCCACAGCAAACATTATCCTCAATGGTGAAAAATTGCAAGCATTTCCCTTAAAATCAGGAGCAAGACAAGGGTGCCCACTTTCACCGCTACTATTCAACACAGTTCTGGAAGTTTTGGCCACAGCAATCAGAGCAGAAAAAGAAACAAAAGGAATCCAAATTGGAAAAGAAGAAGTAAAACTCTCACTGTTTGCAGATGACATGATCCTCTACATGGAAAACCCTAAAGACTCCACCATAAAATTACTAGAGCTCATCAATGAATATAGTAAAGTTGCAGGATATAAAATCAACAGACAGAAATCCCTTGCATTCCTATACACTAATAATGAGAAAGTAGAAAAAGAAATTAAGGAAACAATTCCATTCACCATTGCAACGAAAAGAATAAAATACTTAGGAATATATCTACCTAAAGAAACTAAAGACCTATTATATAAAAAACTATAAAACACTGATGAAAGAAATCAAAGAGGATACTAATAGATGGAGAAATATACCATGTTCATGGATTGGAAGAATCAATATAGTGAAAATGAGTACACTACCCAAAGCAATCTACAGATTCAATGCACTCCCTATCAAGCTACCAGCGGTATTTTTCACACAACTAAAACAAATAATTTCAAGATTTGTATGGAAATACAAAAAACCTCGAATAGCCAAAGCAATCTTGAGAAAGAAGAATGGAACTGGAGGAATCAACCTGTCTGACTTCAGGCTCTACTACAAAGCCACAGTCATCAAGACAGTATGGTACTGGCACAAAGACAGACATATAGATCAATGGAACAAAATAGAAAGCCCAGAGATAAATCCACACACATATGGACACCTTATCTTTGACAAAGGAGGCAAGAATATACAATGGAGTAAAGACAATCTCTTTAACAAGTGGTGCTGGGAAAACTGGTCAACCACGTGTAAAAGAATGAAACTAGATCACTTTCTAACACCACACACAAAAATAAACTTAAAATGGATTAAAGATCTAAACATAAGACCAGAAACTATAAAACTCCTTGAGGAGAACATAGGCAAAACACTCTCCGACATAAATCAAAGCAAGATCCTCTATGATCCACCTCCCAGAATTCTGGAAATAAAAGCAAAAATAAACAAATGGGATCTAATTAAAATTAAAAGCTTCTGCACAACAAAGGAAACTATAAGCAAGGTGAAAAGATAGCCTTTGGAATGGGAGAAAATAATAGCAAATGAAGCACCTGACCAACAACTAATCTCAAAAATATACAAGCAACTTATGCAGCTTAATTCCAGAAAAATAAATGACCCAATCAAAAAATGGGCCAAAGAACTAAATAGACATTTTTCCAAAGAAGACATACGGATGGCTAACAAACACATGAAAAGATGCTCAACATCACTCATTATCAGAGAAATGCAAATCAAGACCACAATGAGGTACCACTTCACACCAGTCAGAATGGCTGCGATCCAAAAGTCTGCAAGCAATAAATGCTGGAGAGGGTGTGGAGAAATGGAAACACTCTTACACTGTTGGTGGGAATGCAAACTAGTACAGCCACTATGGAGAACAGTATGGAGATTTCTTAAAAAATTGCAAATAGAACTGCCTTATGACCCAGCAATCCCACTGCTGAGCATACACACCGAGGAAACCAGAATTGAAAGAGACACATGTACCCCAATGTTCATCGCAGCAGTGTTTATAATAGCCAGGACATGGAAACAACCTAGACGTCCATCAGCAGATGAATGGATAAGAAAGCTGTGGTACATATGCACAATGGAGTATTACTCAGCCATTAAAAAGAATACATTTGAATCAGTTCTAATGAGATGGATGAAACTGGAGCCGATTATACAGAGTGAAGTAAGCCAGAAAGAAAAACACCAATACAGTATGCTAACACATATATATGGAATTTAGAAAGATGGCAATGATGACCCTGTATGCGAGACAGCAAAAGAGACACAGAAACGTAGAGCGGACCTTTGGACTCTGAGGGAGAGGGAGAGGATGGGATGATTTGGGAGAATGGCATTGAAACATGTATACTATCATGTAAGAAATGAATTGCCAGTCTAGGTTCGATGCAGGATACAGGATGCTTGGGGCTGGTGCACTGGGATGATCCAGAGAGATGATATGGGGTGGGAGGTGGGAGGGGGGTTCATGTTTGGGAACTCATGTATACCCATGGCCTATTCATGTCAATGTATGGCAAAACCAATACAGTATTGTAAAGTAAAATAAAGTTAAAAAAATCATTTCTAGATTTAGGTAATACAGAATCAGGTTCACAATCAGCTAAAAGAGATATAAATAAATTTCTCAAAATTTCCTTGAATAAATATTAGAAAAGTATATTTGTTTGTGTGTATGCAGGTCAGGAAGAAACAGTTAGAACTGGACATGGAACAACAGACTGGTTCCAAATAGGAAAAGGAGTGTGTCAAGGCTGTATCTTGTCACCCTGCTTATTTAACTTCCATGCAGAGTACATCATGAGAAATGCTGGACTGGGAGAAACATAAGCTGGAATGAAGATTGCCAGGAGAAATATCAATAACCTCAGATATGCAGATGACACTACCCTTATGGCAGAAAGTGAAGAGGAACTAAAAAGCCTCTTGATGAAAGTGAATGTGGAGAGTAAAAAAGTTGGCTTAAAGCTCAACATTCAGAAAACGAAGATAATGACATCCGGTCCCATCACTTCATAGGAAATAGATGGGGAAACAGTGGAAACAGTGTCAGACTTTATTTTTTTGGGTTCCAAAATCACTGCAGATGGTGACTGCAGCCATGAAATTAAAAGACGCTTACTCCTTGGAAGAAAAGTTATGACCAACCTAGATAGCATATTCAAAAGCAGAGACATTAGTTTGCTGACTAAGGTCCGTCTAGTCAAGGCTATGGTTTTTCCTGTGGTCATGTATGGATGTGAGAGTTGGACTGTGAAGAAGGCTGAGTGCCGAAGAATTGATGCTGTTGAACTGTGGTGTTGGAGAAGACCCTTGAGAGTCCCTTGGACTGCAAGGAGATCCAACCAGTCCATTCTGAAGGAGATCAGCCCTGGGATTTCTTTGGAAGGAATGATGCTAAAGCTGAAACTCCAGTACTTTGGCCACCTCATGTGAAGAGTTGACTCATTGGAAAAGACTCTGATGCTGGGAGTGATTGGGGGCAGGAGGAGAAGGGGATGACCAAGTATGAGATGGTTGGATGGCATCACGGACTCGATGGACGTGAGTCTGAGTGAACTCCGGGAGTTGGTGATGGACAGGGAGGCCTGGTGTGCTGTGATTCACGGGGTCGCAAAGAGTTGGACGTGACTGAGTGACTGAACTGATGTGTGTGCACTCAGTCATGTCTAACTCTTTGCAACCCCATGGACTGTAGTCCATCAGGCTAGTCTGTCTATGGGATTCTCCAGGCAAGAATACCAGAGTGAGTTGCCATTTCCTCCTCCAGGAGATCTTCCTGACTCAGGAACTGAACCCTTATCTCTTGCATCTCCTGTACTTCTTTACCACTGCACCACGTGACATTATTTTAAAATCTTATTAAGCACTTTTTGAATCCTATGAAATACTGATTGTTAATCATACTTTCAAGACCAGGAAAATTATTTGTTCCATCATCCCATCTCTATCCTTTTTAGAAACCTTTTTTAGCTGCATCCATTCCTCCATTCAAAATGGCTCATTCTGTCAGTTAAATTATTCTAATGTGCTCTTTTACATGAAAGTGCTACTAAGTAACCATAGCTTGATATTTTGCCCAAAGGAATGGTTCACTTAAACTAAGGGCTATGAAAGAAAGTTTACTCCAAAGAAATAATTATCAAATGGTAAAAATGTAGCTATTCTTGCCAGGGCACACACAATCTAGAAACACATTCCTTTACAACCAACATCAGAAAACATGTCATCTGTTTTGCCCTTGCCCTTTGTGTGGCCCACTTCTCTGAGACTGTGTTCCTCCAATTTTAGCATATGGCCAAAGCACCTAGGACTTCTTAAAACATAGATTGCTTAGTGTTACCACCAGAATTTCTCATTTAGTGGGTATAAGATGGGGCTGAAGACTGTATTTCTAATTATCTCCAGTGCTGCTGGTTGGTGGGCACACACAGAACCACTGATCTAAGTTACCAATCCTCATGCCTGTCTGAAATCACCTAAGGAAATTTACTTTTCAAATCTTTTTTCAAATTGAAGTCTAGTTGATTTACAATGTTGTATTAGTTTCATGTGTACAGCACAGTACAGATTTTCAGATTCTTTTCCTTATAGGTTTTTTACAAAATACTGAGTACAGGTCCTTATACTATACAGTAGGACCCTGTTGTTATCTATTTTATGTATAGTAGGTGTATATGTTAATCCTATCCACCTAATTTATCCCCCACACTTTCCCTCTGGTAACCATAAGTCTGCCTTCTTATTGGTTCTGTAAATAATTTCTCTGTTCTATAAATGCAGATGCAAGCCACAGAGATCCTGATGTCACGTGCTTACCCTGTGAACTAGAATCAATCACCTTTTTTAAAAGATCCCTAGGTAATTCTAATACGCAGCAAAACTTTGAGTGCATTACTCCAAGCACTTTAATGAGAATAATGCTAAGAATATATAAGACATTATATAGCTCCTGTACACCCATCCTTAATCTAACAATATTTAGTGGATGTTCATTCAACACCAGTCCTGTCTGCTGGGTGCTGGGGGTGCCCTGGCCTGCAATAGCCTCTGTGACCTGACCCTTGGAAATCTTTGACCTCACATCTAACACCCTCTGCCCGGCTTACCTGCAGCCATTAGTCTCCAGGCACAAAGGCCTCCCTGTTGACCTCAGTGTACTGCCAGCTCAGAGCCTTTGTATTCATCATCCTTCTTCCAAGAAGACTCTGCCCCTTCCTCTAGTTCTCAACTCATTATCACTTGAAGGAGGTCCTCTAACCCTTCTAGCTAAAGGATTTGACTTCCTTCTAATCCACTCCCTTTATTCCTTTACCCATCTTTATTTCTACTCATAGCGCTTAGTACTACTCAAGTTAATAAACATTTATTTGTTGTCCAGTTCCACTGAATATAAGAAACTAAAATCTATGTTTTGTTCACGGCTACATTCCCACTGCCTAGAGTTGTGCTTGGCCTACGACAGACACTTAAGAACTATTGCTGAATAGATGGGGATGCAGTGACAACAAGATGAGCATGACAAGAATGGGACCCATGGATGTGATAAGCCAACAGGCACAGAACAATGTAAGAACAGTCCATATGGCCAGGAGAGTACAAAGGAAGGGCAGAAAACCCAGCCTGAAGCAGCCCTCGAGGACTACCCAGAGGAAACGATTTCTAAACTAAAAGCTGAAAATGAGTGGGCACCTTCCAGAAGGATGGTAGAAAGTGCTCAGAATACGACACATTGATGAACAGAAAGAAGCTTAATGGATAATTTAGCATGGGTCTACTAAATTTCCACTAGGAATGAAGTGCAGTAATTAAGCTATAAAATATACAAAGATGACTCAGACTGAAATCTGAGAGCATGAAATCCTGGAAGGCAGGAATCCGACAGATGGATTTTAAACATCTTCATCCACCCTATCCACCTGGCAACAATGCACACATAGTAGGCTCTCTGTTAGCACTGGGATGAATAAGTATGAATAAAGGAATTGCAACCCATGAGGGTTCAGGGATCTGACACTTCCACAGTGCCTTGCACACAGACACATCTCAAAAAATAACTGCTGATCCACGATCTCCTGAGATGAATGATGTTCACCATACTTTATTCAAATTCCAAATAATATGACTCATCCTACATGAATATTAATCAGATGTTATTACTGTTGTATCTTACCACAAGGAAACAATAATTATATCATTCTACTAAATTTCTCCACAAACCACCAGGATTATGTGACTATGTTTCCAGCTTTGATTTTATGCTAAATTTTCTTTATGAATTCAGTAAATGATTTTGTGCAAGTTACTTCTTTGTACTAACCAAAAGACACATATTTTTTGTTTTTTTTTTTTAAACCTGTCAGAACCTCACAGAATAGAACAACCAGGTTTTTGTTATCTTCTTATCCTATTTTTAATCTTGAGATATCTGACAAAGTCTTACATTCTTTTATTGTGACAAAACTTAAAAATGACACTGCAGAGAAAAACCACACTGAGTACTTCTCTAGTTTTAAAAGTAATTGACTTAGATTTAACACATATTAATTCTTTTGACTCTAATCAGCCTCTATTAGAATCCTGAAGATATGAGAAACATGATTTAGGCAAAAGGAATAGTATCTAATAAAACAAATAGAATTTCGGTTGTCAGACTCTCAAGTACTCCCTAATGACCCCATCTCTTGAACCTGCTCTCATGTAATTCCCTCACCTTAACCATGGGCTACATCTATCAATTCACTATAACAAAACACACAAAAGTGATAAAATGTTACTTCCAAGAAAAGGTGACAAAAAGACTATGGCTGTCATTTGGGTGGGTGTTTGTTCTATTCCTCTTTTGAGTCACCAATCGTTCTGTCATCAAGACACTCAGGTAGCCTACATAGGGGCCCCTGGAGTGAGCACCATAGTGAAGTCCACCAGTGCCCACCAGGTGAGCTGGGGAAGATATGCTCCAGGGGAGAGCTGCAGCGGTTCTATCAGCGAGCATGGACGAGGATGAGCACTGAGATGGCTCCAGTCTCAGTTCACAGCATGAGTCCAACCTCAGGTGACACTGAACCAGAGACTCCTAGCCAAATCTCACCTAGATTCCTAATCCACAGACTCTGCAGGATAACTTTATTCTTTAAGCTGCTATGTTTCAGAGTAATTAGTAAATGGGACAATAATGAATCGCAAGAAAGATGCCATTATTTGATTTTTACCCTCTTGTGGCTGTTTCCCAGGCTCCTTCCTCTCGGAGGTAGTATAGCATCGTGGTTAAGAGCACTGACTCTAGGGACTTTCCCTGGTGGTCTTGTGGCTAAGACTCTGCCCTCCCAGTTCGGGGTGCCTGCATTCAATCTCTGGCCAGGGACTAAATCCCACATGCCACAACAAAGATCAAAGATACGGTGCCACAACTAAGACCTGGGGCAGCAAAATAAGTGATTTTTTTTTTTTTTTTTTTAGGAAAAGACCACTGACTCTGAAACACTGATTCATACATCTGAGTGGGAATCACAACTCTGACTCCTGAGAGTAATAACATGTGATGGAAGCATCTACCCCGGGCCTTGGCAGTAATTAAATGAGAACGTAAAGTTTCTCACTGATACCTGATGTTGTGTAATTGTAGTTGCTTTTCTTATCCATTCTTTTCCTCCCTCCCTACATTTTCATTTCTCCTTGTCAGTTCTCCTTTCCTC
Organism: Capricornis sumatraensis; assembly: GCF_032405125.1. Taxonomy (NCBI): domain Eukaryota; kingdom Metazoa; phylum Chordata; class Mammalia; order Artiodactyla; family Bovidae; genus Capricornis; species Capricornis sumatraensis. The sequence continues at coordinate 38,829,993 of NC_091073.1, read as the reverse complement.
CTCTTTGTTTTGCATCCATTTATTTCCCCTTGCCTTAAGCATTCTTTCAAGACATACTTATTGAATTCCAACTATTTGCTGTTCCATAGACTATTTCACAGACAACAGAAGAATGAAGCCCTCTTTTGGCTGCTAATTCTCTCCCCTCCTTCTATTGTTTTACTCTCTGCCATTCTTCCTAACCACCAGAGCACTCTGTATTTTTTAAAGTACATCACCTTGATTATTTTATCATTAGAAAGATTTACTGGACATAGAAATAGTCCACAGCCAACAAACCTGTCCATCTTCCTCATGTAAGGGTTTTTGGCATTGGCTTAATCTCTTTAAGATCACTGAGTTGCAGATAAAATTAACTAATACAACTAAACCAGTTATATACATATTTTAAAACTTAAAAGAAATATTTTATAACTGACTTGAAATACCCTGATTATTTAAATCTGTTTATTTTCTTCACATAAGTCCACAGGATTACATATAGAAATATAAATCCTATGCTATTAATAACCCCTAAGTTTCTTTGTGGATTTATATCATTTTTAGCAAGTAGCTAAATGTAAAAAAAAATACTTTTTTTCACAGAACATTTAAGCAATTCTAGTGGAGTGATATGAGCTCCTAATAACTTCTCAATGACTCTTTACCACAGGTTGAAAAATACTGCAAACATCAAGCACTATGAGAGGTGGCCTGGCTAAGTGCTCAGGAGTACCAACTCTGGGAGCCAGACCACTTGGAATCAAATTCTATTCTTATACCACCCTGGCAATTTACTTCACCTCTCGTGCCTGTATTTGCTTATACGTGAAATGCGGACAACAAGGTTGCCTGCTTGGTAGAGTTCTTATAAAAATAACATGAGTTAATATCTCTAAGTTGCTTAGAGTCTAGGACATAGTTTATACACTATGTGTTTGTTAAATAAGAATAAGGAGGTTGAGAGCTCCCTGAGATGGATATTTTAAGAAACCAAAACATAAAACAGAAAGGAGAGCTTCCTAATGACCCTAAGTGTTCCATCTCAGAGTCCTATAAAGAATAACCAAACTGTTCTCAAGCACAGTATACTCTTCCAAGAATATCTATATCCAGGAGAAATATAATGGGTACTCAAAGAGTGCCCAGGAAGACTACCTAGGAGACAACAGCAGTTGGAACAAGTGGATGTTTGATTGGATGATGCGAATAATTTAGAATCAAAGCTACTATGCTTAAATCATATTAATCTGGATGTAAGTGGAATGTGAAGGTTTACAAAGTCAAACATCACTTTTTTTCAGAATTTGTGATCAGTAATCCAGTATCAGGTGAGCTAAAAATGTATTTGTGGATTTATTTCATCACTTTTGCATTTACTGGGGACCATTTCTTGGAAGACCAAGATGAATGTTGTTGGCTTTAGGAACCTTACTCTAGAGAAGATCAACCAGTCATAAAAAGCAAACTGTGTTGTGTACATTAATGAAGACACATGCCAGAAATAATAATAATGTAGTAAAAAGAAAAGGATAATATGAATGATATAATAAATATAACCTTCACAGAGGAAGTAAAAACATAAAGATATAAAAGAAAAATAAAGTTTGGAGTGGTGACTAAAGGCAGGTAACAGGCCAAGCAGAACAATCAAACTGCAAAGCAAGGATGGGCATGTGAGCATAGCCTGTCTCAGAAATGAGAAGAATCTCGTCTTGCTGTTTGTGGAACATAGGGGAGAAAGTGGTGAAAAAGGACAGACACACAGGCCGTGGGAGGTTCTTGCAAGGGCTTGTGTGCCATGGTAAGAAATGGATAGTTCTTCTCACAGGCCAAGCAATGTTCCATAAGGATGGACTGCTGGTCAAATAAGTTTGGGAAGTGCTGACTAGCACATCTCCTTGGGGACTGCATTGCCTGTAAGGACTCAACAAGATCACAATGAAAAGAAATTATTTTCTCAAATTTAATTGAATAGGCAAATTCAAATGGAGTTCCATTTTCTGGAAATTACATGTCCTCAGAAACACAGTTCAGAGAAGGCTATTGGTAACTCTGCTTTGAAGTGGAAGACAAATTTGAGAAGATAAAAAGGCTTAATCAGGGAAGCCAGGCAGGAAATGACTACAACACTAAGTAGGGAGATGGTAGCAGGACATCACAATAAAATCTTTGAGAGAAGCACACAGTATCAGCTTAAAGGCAGAGAGTAAGAGGGAGAGAAAAAAGTGTAAAGTGACCCAAAGGTCACTTCATTTAAAATCACGTAACTGTTATCTTCCTTTTACATGTCAAACACAAATGAGGCTCAGAAAAATTCAAGGTATAAGAGAAACACTATACTTCACAATTCATATATAGGTAGAAAATGCCACACCAAAAACAGAGTAAATCTGTTAGAGGCATGGTTCTTCACTGTCGGCAGAATTTGCTGCTAAGCCATTCTTCCTACCTTTGTGGACCCCCACCCCAGCTCCGTGTCCTGCGTTGGTGCCCATGCACCCCTAAATTTCTTTTCCATTGCACTTCTTTTCCCAGAAAGCATTCCTTTCATTTACCCTTACAAGTGATGCCTTTTTCTCTTGGATATTTCTCATTAAAGCCTTAGCTCTAATACACACTAAAGGCTTTACTTTCTGAATATAAAGCACATCGATAAAGGGAAGGATACATGCTTAGGAAAAGAGATAAAGCTGGCATTGCCTTAAAAAAAAAAAAAAAAAACACCAGACAGAGGTGACGGCCTACTCTTTGTTAAGGACAGCTCTGGAACTGGGAAAGGGATGAAAGAGAAGTGAATTTGCTCAGTCGTGTCCAACTCTTTGTGACCCCATGACTGTAGCCTACCAGACTCCTCTGTCCATGGGATTTTCCAGGCAATAGTACTGGAGTGGATTGCCATTTCCTTCTCCAGGGGATCTTCTTGATCCAGGGATCGAACTCGGGTCTCCAGCATTGTAGACAGATGCTTAACCATCTGAGCCACCTGGCAAGTCATGAAAGTGACCACAAATCAACTTTCCTCCGAACACCTGAAAAGTACACTTCAAAGCATCATGAGCCCAAAACATCTGAGAGTAAGCACACCGAGTTGAACACTTTCTCAAATGAGAGCCAGGATTACTTACACCAGAATACACAGTGATGTTTTGTTTAAAAGTTGAGTAAGCCTAGCTCTCAACCCCAGGAATCTCAGGTTCAGTCATCTGAATTTATCACCTGACACCCTTCAGTGACTTTCCGAATACAGATATTCAGGAACTGTTGGTGAAATAAAATGTATGCAAAGCATGTTTGGTAGAGGCTTGATATAAAATATTGGCAAACAACATTTGGGTCAACAAATTTGGGGCTATTTTTGTTGGCAGTGGTAGAGAAGCCAGAAAGCAAATTTCATTCTGAACTTGCTTTAGGTAAGTTAATTATACAGGGATTTACCAGTATTTCTCAGAATGGATTTGCAATCAGCTTGGAACATTTTTATTATCTTGATTTAAGAAAGGATTTAATTTAAATCAACCCAATTTAAAATGGCTAGTTGATTTAATCAAATTTTAACCCAAAAAGGAGACTTAAATATTTGACATTACCTCTGGCTGTTTTTTTTGCAAATTTTAAATAGATGACTGTTATGTGCAAGATATAAAATGTAAATTTTAAAATAATTATTATGAAATACATTCACAAAATCACAAAACTGAGTAACTTGTTTTCTATCAGTAAATGAATATGAGACTTTTTGAGGTTAACCATTTTCATTATAAATATATAGATTTATTTTTTAATATGAAAAGCAAATTATTTGCATTTTGGATTTTTCCATCAATAGGGACCAGATACTAACATATACATAATATTATTCTGAAAAAGCTTGCAGGCTAAACTTAAACTTTTCTGGAGACAAATGTCCTGTGTTTATTTTAAATGCTGCATGGAGAATATCTGCCCAGGTGAACATGAAAAATTAAAAATATATTTTTAAACTGTTAATGGCCTTCATCTTTTTGTTTATCCTTTAATCAGAAATTATGTTCTGCTCACTCAAAATTCACATTTGCAATTTAGTGTTTGTTTCAGAAATATTTATCCTTGACTAAAAATACAAGTGATCAGTGAGCTTATTAAAGTACACTAATACCCAGCTCCCCCACTAACCAATTTTTGAGGGGTAGAGCTGGACTACTGTTTCAGAAACTCACTGGTTAATTCTAAAGTATGGCCAAGGTTGAAATACCCAGTTTACAGAAAATACATATAGTTCTAAGTGTGCATAAGACTCTATTATTATTAGACTGGTTTATCATATGCAGTGTGCTGTGCTTCGTCATTCAGTCATGTCCGACTCTGTGACCCCGCAGACTATGGCCTGCAAGCCTCCTCAGTCCATGGGATTCTCCAGGCAAGAATACCAGAGTGGGTTGCCATTTCCTTCTCCAATTATATGCAGAGTTTTAACTCATTCAATCAAGTTGTATAGGTGACTGACGCCTGTCATTGGTTTTGTGTGTTTCTGTGCACATATGGGTGTGTGTGTGTGTGTGCATGCTGGGATGTGTTTATTCATTTGCTTATTTTTACCATCAGCAATAACTACAAATTTCTGAATGTCTCACTCTTTGTATCAATCTTAGTTATGGCTGGATACTGCAAATTCAAATTTCACCTTAAATGTCCATATTGTTCCTACCACCAAGTATTAGAAAAGAATACTAAAGAGCCTTAGACTTATTCTTAGGTATCATAAAATTTATCTGAAAAGTGTTTTTTTAATGTAATATCTAAAATACTTTAAAATTTAATGTCCATTGACAGAGGAATGGATAAAGAAGATGTGCTACATATGCAGAATGGAATATTAGCTATTAAATGAATGAAATAATGCCATTTGCAGCAACATGGATGGATGTGGATATTATCATACAAAGTGAAGTATGTCTGGTAGAGAAAGACAAGTATCATATAATATTGCATATTGATATATGCATAATCTAAAAAAATTATACAAATGATCTTATTTACAGAACAGAAACAGATTCACAGATTTAAAAGCTAACTTATGGTTATCAGGAAAGGGCTGGGGGAAGGGATAGACTGGGAGTTTGGGATTGACATGTCACACTGCTATATTTAAAATAGGTAACTAACAAGGATTTACTATATAGTAGAGGGAACTTGACTCAATACTCTGCAGTAACTTAAAAAAGAATTTGGAAAAGAATAGACACATGTATATGTATATCTGGGCTTCCCAGGTGGCTCAGCAGTAAAGAATCTGCCTGCAGTACAGGAGTCACAGGAGACTCAGGTTCGATCCCTGGGTCAGGAAGATCCCCTGGAGAAGGAAATGGCAACCCACTTCAGTGTTCTTGCCTGGAGAATCCCATGGATTGAGGGGCCTGGCAGGCTACAGTTCACAGGGTTGCAAAAATTCAGACACCACTGAAGCAACTTAGCTTTTTCTTTTCTATATGTATATCTGAATCACTCTGCTGTACACTTGAAACTACACAAGACAATATTGTTAATCAATTATAAACCAACATAAAATAACAAAAGTATAAATTACCTCAAGAGAAAATAAAATACCTTAAAACTTGAAGGCACAATGTATTTTAATCAAAATTAAGATATAGATCATTTTCAGGCTGGAAAATCTTGGTTTTAATATATCAAATCAAGATTATTTTTAGAATAATGTAAAAAGGCTATCAAATAAAACTATGAGAACATACTTGGAAAGTAACAAATGCAAAACTTCAGGTCAAAATATGTGTGTGATATAATCTTAGGGGGGAAAATGTGCATCAGTAAATAAATAGGGGAAAGGAAAAGGACATTAAAACATTTTCACTGCTGACTTCTAGGTAATGAGTGCAGGTAAACTTACTTTCTATACTTTCCAAATTCTCCCCCAGGAAACATCTGGGAAGCCAGATTATGTCCAAATGAACTTTATAAGTTGAAATGATTTATACAGATTTTTATATTAGATTTGTTTTCTAAAAATTCATATGAGTATGAATCGTACTCATACTTTTCTAATTGCTGCATTCTTATTTTAAAAGAGGAATGATTTGACCTGTTTTTGCCTTAGAAGAGATGATCTGAGTTGAGTTGCTTTGGCTTATGCATCTTAGCTGATTAGGTTTCCACATTTGCAGAACCTAGTAAAGCAAATATGTTCAAGAAGATGCAGCAAAATATCCACAATCCAACTTTCATCCCATCTACTCATTCTCTAGTTTTTCGTCTCTTTTTCTTCTATACCCTTCTTTCATTTTTAATAGCATGTTAACAAAACAAAAAAATTAATTATGGTATTTTATTAAATGCTATTGGGTGAGTATCTACAACATGCTATGCTGCTAACATATATTAGATAGAGTGTACAGTCCTTTCAGAGCCAGTAAGTCAGACTAGAAGGAAGTAATTTTTAAATCTCTGGTGATTTCTCTGTCTTTAGAGAGTAATAGAAAAGATTTGTTGCTCAGTAATTATCCTTAATTTAGGACCTCACGATTAAAGAAAATTCTGCTTAATAGTATGAAATGTAAGTAGCATTTAGAAAAAAAATAGGTCAAGTAAATTGAATTTTGAGGAAGAGCCATAGGTTAATGACAAAGGAGGTTTAAAGGTGATAGACAGGGCTAAAATTAATGTAAATGAAGGAGAAGCAATTGCTGGATATTGCACATTCATCATAGACATCCTGCATAGTTCAGGGCTGATGTAAGCTTTCTCTCCTAAATTTCTCTGTCTCTAATTGTATTTATCCAAGTTAGTGAGAATGGTATCTCCTGAGCAGCCATTTTCCATCCATTCTCCTAGATAGATGTATTTATGTGTAAATATTAAAAATTTAATTGCTCAGAAATGCATGTCTTTAATAAATGTAGATTAATAAACACCTATTTAGGAAGACTTTTTACTTGCATGCAATAATTCACATAATATAATGTTAACTAAAAACAGTGGGATACAAACTTAAATTGTCAAGACTGGCTTGACAAGCAGGGTTTCCGAAAGAGCAATACAGCAGGAGAATGAGAAGACACAAGAATTCAGTGAAAAGGGAGGATCAGAGGACCAACACTGCTCCAAGGTGAAGATGCCGATACTGAACCCAAGCTAGCTTTATTATACTCTCAGCCATGAATGAAAGAATGTGCAGGGAGTTAAGCCATAACTCATGTGGCCTTCAGGGCCAAAGAACAAAGTGATTAACCACTGAGTAACTAAGAAACAGTAATCAATAACAAATCAGTAACTAAGACTAATATTCTTATCTATAGATTTTCCACCAGATACGTAAAACCTGTGACTCGCCAGTTGGGAAACAGTCTGGGGTCAGTTTTCCGATCCCAGGATCATATCTTGTTTTCAAGATTATGAACTGTTCCCTCTGGACTTGTTCCAAGAGTCTCATGCATTATAGCATCCAGTTTATCAATAATTATAAATTTCTTCTGTGGCGCTTGCCAGGGCCTGCTTTTCTTTTATTCTTCCCGTCTCCTACAATAAGTAAGACTAAATAGCAATTATTTAAAAATAAGCCTATATATAAGGAGAACAGACTTGAAACAAATATACCAAAATTAAAGCTTGTTAATAGTTATTTCCAAGAGTTAAGAGTGATCTTTAAGTTACTTCTTCATTACTTCCTATTTTCTAAAATGTTTATTTCAGAAAGGAACTCTTAATTAAAATTTTCGAATGGGAGGACACATGGGCAAACCTACGGCTGACTCATGTTGATGTTTGGTAGAAACCAAAGCAGTGCTGTGTGTGCTTAGTCGTTCAGTCGTGTCCAACTCTTTACGACCCCATGGACTGTAGCCCGCCAGGCTCCTCTGTCCATGGGGATTCTCCAGGCAAGAATACTGGAGTGGATCGACATGCCCTCCTCCAGGGGATCTCCCCAACCCAGGGATCGAGCCCAGGTCTCCCGCATTACACCCAGATTCTTTACCATCTGAGCCATGAGGTAAAGCAATTATCCTTCAATTAAAAATAAATAAAATTTTAAAATACAATAATACCAAAAATATACATATTTAGATATATGTTGCTGTTGTTTAATCACAAAGTCATGTCTGACTCTTGCAACCCCATGGACTTCAGCCCATCAAGCTTCTCTGTCCACGGGATTGCCCAGGCAAGAATACTGGAATGAGTTACCATTTCCTTCTCCAATTTACACATATAAGATATAACTAAAATACTTTGAAATGAGGAAAATTTAAGCTAATTGCTAAAGACCAAATAATCAACAAAGACTTTTTTAGATATAGTAAGCTTAAGAATCAGTATTATTTAAAAATAAATGATATAGTCAGTGGGGAATACTAGAATTTAGTGGGGAACACTAAAATTTAATGGAGATAATTTCTTAATCATCTTTTTATACATACTATGAGCTATACGATGTGAGGGGATAAAGCACCAAGTTTGTGAGACTGCAATCTGAAAACACAGAAAATAAGAAACTGGGTAAGGTTCACAGGTATTTCTTCTTAAAAAGTAGGTGAAGATATGTGTTTTTAATTGATTGTCAATGGTTCCAGAATGGACGCTCTGGTCAATGCACTAAGGCAGTCAAATCATACCATTTTAAGGTAAAAAATGAATTAGATATGAACAATATATAGATGGAAAGGCTGCATGGGGGTCACTTTAGTGCCATCTCCCTTTAAGTGTCTCCACTTAAACACTTCCTCACAAATTAGCTTATTAAGTCCAAATGTCTATATTCTATTATCCCAAATGACTTCTCCTAGGTCATACGAAAAGAGGAGACACATTCAGCAAAAACTCTCATCTACAAACAGGCCTTCAACCCTTGGATGGGTGTTATCTTGGGCACAGTCAGACTAATCTTTTTTTTAAATTCTCATTTTTTTTTCCTGCTCTGGTTTGTTGATTTATTCCATAAAATTTGGCCCCAAAGACCACAAACTGCTTCAGATATGATCTTACCAGAAGGGGGGCTTTCACAGGATATGTATCCTAGATCCCCATGAATAATATTCCAAGTCACAAACTGCACTAGGACATAACAATTATCACAGTAATACTTGCAATGAACTATTAAGTATGCAGGTGTGTGCATGCACACATGTATGCACACACACACACACACACATTTACTGTGCAAAAAGGAGAGGGAGACAGTTTGAAGGAATACTTATTTAGCAATCAGCTACAGGATGGCTTTCAGGGAGGAAAGAGGGTGATGCAAAATGGTGACAGCTCAGTCTGGTCACCTGACAAGAGCCAAATCAAAGTGTTCTACAAGTTACCCCCAAGAGTGCTGATTCTATTCCAGACCTGTAGAAAGAAAACAAAGACTAGTGTATATAAGCACCACTCTCATGACAAGGAAAATACGGTTTAAATGGAACCTAAAGAAGAGACAGGAGGCTATATTGGGAACTTGTCACAATCATCTAGGGGAAAAAATGATGATGTTTTAATCTAAGGTGGTAAACTTGCAGAGAAAACTCAGAATGGAGATATATCCAGAAAGAGAGTCAAATATGATGTGGTTGGTGAGGGAGGTGGAGACATCAAAGATTATGTCAGGCTTTATCTCACCTTTATTCTCAGGCATGGCTAGTGAATTTTATATAATTTTGCAACCCTGAGGCAAATGGCATCAGTAGCAAGTTTTACTAGTCAATAAAGAATAATTCTATCCATCCACTGGTAATTAATATACCAAACAGTGAGAAAGTATTTCACTAAAAGCAAGATACTTAGATAAAATAGATATCTATACAAAATTATAAAATGCTCATAAGTGCACTTAAAGGAAAACACACACTCATTTTAATTTATACAGCCAGATAAAGCCCGGAAGAATTTAGGTGGAAATTGAAAGATGAGATACCATTAACCAAGAGAGTAAATCCACACCATATGGAGGTATCCAACAGGCAGCTGGATATATGGGCCAGGGTTTGGGAGGGAAATCTTGGTGAGAATTTCACTCATGGTTCCTAAAAATATGTAAATTGGCATTGAAGCCACATGATCTTGTAAAATCTGGAGATGGGTGGCTTCCTGTGAAGTCAGATCGGTGCTTCCAATGCCGCCCCATCTGCCTTCTCATTGGCGTTATTGGCAACTGAGTATCAGACTCCCATTCCTCAGAGCTTCCATTCTGGAGCACACCTGCCTTCAGGGAAGCTCTGCCTGCATCTGAATATTCCAAAATGGACCTTCTATGCCCTCCTTAATTTTGAAAAAGACTTGCTCACTTTTTTTCAAATTTCCATTTATTGCCACACCACAATCTTCCTATGGGCCACCATCAAGAATACAGAAAGTTTCTATGCTCTTCTTAACGTCTCTAGCTAGAATATCACAATGTTAATTTTCTAGTTAGAGATGAGCTCTAATAAAGACCAGCCTTTTCCAATTATCTGCTCTATAATATCTACTAAAATCTAAAATTATGAGTATGGTGGGCATTTTGTTTTTGTGGTTAAATGCATGGGCTCTTGAGCTATAGCATCTGGTTTCAAATTCCAGCTCTGCCACCTCTGAGCTTTGAGTTCTTTTTGGTCAAACAACTTGCTGCTGCTGCTACTGCTAAGTCGCTTCAGTCGTGTCCGACTCTGTGCTACCCCAGAGAGCGCAGCCCACCAGGCTCCCCCGTCCCTGGGATTCTCCAGGCAAGAACACTGGAGTGGGTTGCCATTTCCTTCTCCAATGCAGGAAAGTGAAGAGTGAAAGTGAAGTCACTCAGTCACGTCCGACTCTTCGCGATCCCATGGACTGTAGCCTATCAGGCTCCTCCATTCATGGGATTTTCCAGGCAAGGGTACTGGAGTGGGGTGCCATTGCCTTCTGCACAAACAACTTGACTCTGTGCTTTAACTTTCTCATGAACTTTCTCATCTGTAAGGGGGACATGATAATAGTATATACTTCCTGGTCTTATCATAAGGAGTATATGAGCTGACACATGGAAACTACTAAAATAGTGTCTGGTTCCTGGTAACTGCTACAGAAATGCCCACTATTATTTTTATTATTTGTTGTTATTAGCATTATTTTTTCTATCCATCAGTCTTTCATAGAAGAGTTCTGATATCTGGCAAGTCATTATCAAAAGAAATTAAAAATATATAGTTTATTAGTATTCTCAGCTATAAGAAGAAAAAAAGGATGTGAGAAATTTCCATTGTTCTCAGTGGAAAAATATTCTCAACTTTTATTCTATTATGATATCTGTACATCTGTCATATCAATAAATAATTTAAAGGTTTATAATTAATATTTCATGGTTGTAACTGTGGTCAATCACTAATAATTTCCAGTTATGGGTAACTTCAGTAAATATTTAATGTCTTTAGCTAAAAATGATCAGGCTAGGAAGCAAATATCTCTGGTGAGTAGAAATGCAGGTTTTTGAAGTAAAGAACTCTCCATGCACTCCGCAGAATGAACCATTACATATGAAAAGACAGTGACTTATGTCAGCAGCATCATCACCAGACACTCATTGGTGATGGTGCTGCCTAGAGCAGAAGTCTCTACTGCTCACAACACGCAACCACCATCTCATCCTTAAAGTCACAGGGAGATTCTATTCTAGGAGTTGGTCTTCAGTCCTATGAGGTTCTTTCAACGTGTTAAAGACTTGTCTACTGTATAAGGAAATTTGTTATTTCAAGTAACAGAAAACATAACTTAACTTACCTTACATATGCTTTGTTTCTTGTTACCAAAACACTCACAGGTAGGCATGCTTTATCACTCCTTAACCTCCACTTCTTTTTGATTCTCTCTGCCCCAGTTTCATCTATGAACATTTTATTTTTAGCCTGGTGTCTATCATGCAGCAACATTAGCAGGTCCCACTAACCACATGGTACATGCTCTAGAAGACAGAAAGCTTCTCATCCCCAACCACAGATCAAAAGCTCTGAGCTTCACTCTATTAGAACCAATGTATGTTACAAGCCCATCCCTGATGAGCGACTGTACAAGATGGATATGATTTTGCAGAGTGGTTTTGTGGCTATTACCATAGCCCAAAGGCAGAATAAATAAGGAGGCAACCAATTCACCTGGTTATTTTTTTTATGTGAATGATGCCATTTCTACAGTTTTAACAGAGTTCACACTATTATGCTTGGTATTCTATGCCAAACAAGTATTTTAAGATTGATGTGATTTCAGATTTTAAACAATCACTGCATATTAAATAGCAGTACCCCCAAAATAAGTTTTCTTTTTCCTCCCTTGATCAATAGAAAGGATCACTTCAACATTGCTATTTTTCAGTTAGTCACTATTATGGAGTTAGTTTTGAGATTCCTATTCTTATCAAGAAAATTGTTTCCTTGTATTTCTTGCAGTTAAACTATCAGTAAGATTTGCACAAAGGTATTATTTTCACAAATGTCATTAAGGCTCTAGCTGAGACAGCTCTCCAGTTCGACAACAGTCTACTTTAATAGAAGTTCTCATGTCCAGGACCACTTGATCACATAATAGAAGCTATTGGTTAAAAGGGTAAATTAAATAAAGAATCTAAGATACATTGTTTTACTTATATTTACATTGACACCCTCAGTCCAGAGCAACTCCTTATTATTTAATGATATTATCTTAAGTTATTTAGGAAAAGGAGTGTTCTTTCCCTGAAGTTTCCCTTCAACATTTTATCAGGATACTAATGGTTCATTCAGTAGTAATTTATATGCAGAGTACATCATGAGAAATGCTGGGCTGGAAGAAGTACAAGCTGGAATCAAGATTGCCGGGAGAAATATCAATAATCTCAGATATGCAGATGACACCACCCTTATGGCAGAAAGTGAAGAGGAACTAAAAAGCCTCTTGATGAAAGTGAAAGTGGAGAGTGAAAAAGTTGGCTTAAAATTCAACATTCAGAAAATGAAGATCATGGCATCCGGTACCATCACTTCATGGGAAATAGATGGGAAACAGTGGAAACAGTGTCAGACTTTATTTTTTGGGGCTCCAAAATCACTGCAGATGGTGACTGCAGCCATGAAATTAAAAGATGCTTACTCCTTGGAAGAAAAGTTATGAGCAACCTAGACAGCATATTCAAAAGCAGAGACATTACTTTGCCAACAAAGGACCGTCTAGTCAAGGCTATGATTTTTCCGGCGGTCATGTATGGATGTGAGAGTTGGACTGTGAAGAAAGCTGAACGCTGAAGAATTGATGCTGTTGAACTGCGGTGTTGGAGAAGACTCTTGAGAGTCCCTTGGACTGCAAGGAGATCCAACCAGTCCATTCTGAAGGAGATCAGCCCTGGGATTTCTTTGGAGGGAATGATGCTGAAGCTGAAACTCCAGTACTTTGGCCACCTCATGTGATGAGTTGACTCATTGGAAAAGACCCTGATGCTGGGAGGGATTGGGGGCAGGAGGAGAAGGGGACAACAGAGGATGAGATGGCTGGATGGCATCACTGACTCGATGGATGTGAGTCTGAGTGAACTCCGTGAGTTGGTGATGGACAGGGAGGCCTGGCATGCCACAATTCATGGGGTCGATTCAAAGAGTCAGACACGACTGAGCGACTGAACTGAACTGAACTGAAGTCAATATAATGTCTAATTATATCGGTGACTTTTTGGAGTACTTTTTTTGATTACTTCATACATAGCTTTTGGTTCTGAATTCTATTTCATAACTTCTTCATATTTAACTTTTTTCTGTCCATATATGCAGGAATTCTGTATTTTTGATAATTTAACCTACCAGAACATTTATCACAAACCTTCTGTTATGTATCATCTTCCAGAAAATATTTGTACTCTCAGTTCAGTTCAGCTCAGTGGCTCAGTCATGTCCGACTCTTTGCGACCCCATGAATCGCAGCACACCAGGCCTCCCTGTCCATCACCAACTCCCAGAGTTCACTCAGACTGACGTTCCTCGAGTCAGTGATGCCATTCAGCCATCTCATCCTCTGTCGTCCCCTTCTCCTCCTGCCCCCAATCCCTCCTAGCATCAGAGTCTTTTCCAATGAGTTAACTCTTTGCATGAGGTGGCCAAGTACTGGAGTTTCAGCTTCAGCGTCATTCCCTCCAAAGAAATCCCAGGGCTGATCTCCTTCAGAATGGACTGGTTGGATCTCCTTGCAGTCCAAGGGACTCTCAAGAGTCTTCTCCAGCACCACAGTTCAAAAGCATCAATTCTTCGGCATTCAGCTTTCTTCACAGTCCAACTCTCACATCCATACATGACCGCTGGAAAAACCATAGCTTTGACTAGACGGACCTTAGTCAGCAAAGTGATATCTCTGCTTTTGAATATGCTATTTGTGTTGGTCATAACTTTCCTTCCAAGGAGTAAGCATCTTTTAATTTCATGGCTGCAGTCACCATCTGCAGTGATTTTGGAGCCCCCAAAAATAAAGTCTGACACTGTTTCTACTGTTTCCCCATCTATTTCCCATGAAGTGATGGGACTGGATGCCATGATCTTCGTTTTCTGAATGTTGAGCTTTAAGCCAACTTTTTCACTCTCCTCTTTCACTTTCATCAAGAGGCTTTTTAGTTCCTCTTCACTTTCTGCCCTAAGGGTGGTGTCATCTGCATATCTGAGATTATTGATATTTCTCCCGGCAATCTTGATTCCAGCTTGTGCTTCTTCCAGTCCAGTGTTTCTCATGATGTTCTCTGCATAGAAGTTAAATAAGCAGGGTGACAATATACAGCCTTGATGTACTCCTTTTCCTATTTAGAAACAGTCTGTTGTTCCATGTCCAGTTCTAACTGTTGCACTCTAACCAGCCCCAAATCAGCTAACACTATACAGACAATTATTTTTTGTAGTTTGGGCTTTATGATAACACTCTATTATATAAGTGCCTGTGCATATGTATATACACACAAAAATATCACCTGACACATACATTTTCACCTGTATTTATTCAAAGGCTAGAGTACAAATTTAAACCAATAATAACACAAAAGTTTCTGCCTAATAGACACTTATGAGTCCATAAGACATATATTCTTATCTTGTATCTTTTCCAAAACAGGAAAAATTTTGCCTGCATTTCTTCAAAATACTCTAGAATTTTTTAATGTTTTAAGATGAATTAACAATGTTGTATTCAAGAAACAAAATGGAAAGTCTTTACAGACCTTGAAAGTTTTTCCAATTGAGTTGTGAACATATGTTACTTAAAAAAATGGTTTTTTGTAACTTTATTTTTTTCATGTTTCTTTGAATAATTCACCATCCATCTATGCTGAGGCTGATTTTTGTGAGATACATTAAACTGGTAAAGATAAAAGATTTATGTTGTAAAAGCTGTAGAATTTGCTGATTTAAAAAAATATCAATTTGGGGTTGCTGCTATGATTTCTTCTTTGAAAGTCTAACTCTAGATGCTGCACACTCTGGTTTTTATACCATTATTTCTGTAAGTAAATGTGACATATTCTCATTTAGATCTGTTTCTCCAATTTGGTAGAGTTACTCTCTAATCGAGTTTTCTCTATTGATAAATGACTTTAACTTCTCTGCAATTCTCTAAGCAGCATGCATATCAGCAGGTAATTTCTCCTAGCTGGTGTTCAACATGTGGATTCCACGAGTTTTTTTTCCCCAACATCTACACTCCAGTCCATTTATTAAAAATATTTGGGCTACCCAGATTTTCTGATGCAATGGTAGGACCTGTTTGAGTATGGTTAATGAATTTTCAACACTGTCTCTGTTGCATTAGAAACATAGATAATGGATCAATTATAATTTAAAATTTGGATTTGCAATTCTAAAATAAGACAATAAATTAGCCACCTGTGAACAAACCTGTGGATTGTTAATGTTTTTAACAATTTTCCAATCCATAAATAATCCAAAAACATTTTATTTAGCAAATGACTTTTTCATGTTTTCACATAAGTTTTATGTCAACAACTCTCTTCTCCTACTCATCTATCATAGTTTTCACTGTTCATTAAAATAAAATATCCAAATAACATGTGTACAGTTGTCATGGCAGGTAGGGTATGTGATGTCCTCAGTGATCCCAAACTTCTAATACGCACATTGTTGCGTAATTCCTTCCCCGTGAGTGTGGGCTGCTTCTAATCAATATAACATGGCAAAGGAGACAGGATGTCACTTTCATGGTGAATTTATATACAACTGTAACTTCTCTTTTGCTTTCAGACTCTTCTGCCTTCTTGGCTCACATGCTTTGATGAAACAAATTGCCTTCAATAAACTAAGGGTGATCTCCAACCGGGAACTAACTAGGAAGTGAAGTTCTCATTTCACCAATTCTCAGGGAAGCAAATTCCTCCCCAAACCCCAAAACCACAGGAGTTTATGAGTACATCCTTCCCCACTTGAGACTTTATAAGAAATGGCAACCCTGGCTAACAGTTTTGACTGTAGTCTCATGAGAGCCACTGAAAGAAAGCCTAAGCTAAGCTATGCCCAGACCTCTGACTCACTGAAGCTATAAGATAACAAATGTGTGTTAAGTCATTACATTTATAGTGATCTGTTATACACCAACAAAACTCTAGTATCCTTGCCACAGACAAGTTTGAGAGAAAGCAAAACTAAGGATAAGTTTGACTAATAATGGCAGAGTAATCAAATACATTAAAGGATAATCCAATATTGTGGCATTTTCAGGGTCTTCCGTCAGTACTTTTTTTTTTTAAAGAAAGAATGAATAACTTTGGATTTTGGTAAATCAGTGAAGCAGAAAGTTTTAAACACTCTTACAGATTGGAGAAGGAAATGGCAACCCATGCCTGGAAAATTTCATGGATAGAGGACCCTGGTGGGCCAAGTTTAGCACTGGAATTGTTTATTATATTACAAAGTTTCTCTAAGTCTCAGAATGATAATTCTAAAATACCTGCATCTATTGTCTTTCCTCTTATGCAACTTAAATGCAAGTTTCCAAAGAACAACGAAATTTGTGAACACTGACTCTGTCATGTTGAATTCAGTTTTTCTGTGTCATTAGTCATCTGATTATACAATGTATTACATATAATACATACATAAATTAAGTTCCTGTTTATCTATTCTATATACCCAGGGATTGAACTTGAGTCTCTTACATCTCCTGAATTGGCAGATGGGTTCTTTATCACTAGCACCATCTGGGAAGTCCATTCATTACATTATTGCCAGAAAACAGTGGATTGGATTATATCTAATTAGAGTTTAAGTTTCAGATGTTTGTCTCATCCATTAATTCTATGATATAACAGAAATTATACTTGGGGAGAATGTAGAGGTACCTCAAAAACAGCAGACATCTTTCACAGTAGTTGATCAGGGTGAGCTGCCAAAAAGATAATTAGAGCTATAGCTATTTTAATGCTTATTTCATGTCAATGAGGATATATAAGAACTACTTTTTGTCTTTATCACAACCATTAGTACTATTTTTTCTAGGAAGAGACATAAAGCAGAGAGCTAGGCAACTCCAAGGCTGGTGCAACCCAGATGGCATCCTCAGTCCCCACTTTCACATTTCCAGCTCTGAATCAAACATGAAGTGAAAATCTCCAAGTGGAACAGGGTGTTAATTCCTGGCTCAGAAGACTTTTCTAGCATTTCCTTCACATTACACTTGTCTCAGCATCTTGCCAACCTAAGGTAAATAATGCTTACTGACTGTGATAGAACTTCTGACCCCTCTCTTTAGGACTGCTTACCAATAACTATTTGTAGAGTCCTTGGGATATATGTCACATGTGCTCATGCACCCAGTCATCTCTATCTTATGATCCCAACATTTTCCTATTTAATCCATATTTTCTGCCAAAGGTTCAAATCCTTCCAGGGTTGACTTAGAGGCAGCAGTTGCTCTCTAAGGCTGCCAACTATCCTTCTCTGATGAAAATCTGCTTTACCAAAACACTTAGAGTTGTATGTGGTTATGGAAAGTGTAATAGAAGGGTTAGCTGCTGCAACTGCTGCTGCTGTAGTACTATTCATAGTGTCTGACTATCTTGGTTCAACATTATGCTTAGTCAATTAATATTTGTTCTATTTTTTAACAGTGACCCCCAAATGGGGGAAATAACTTTCAAGCTTTCACCACCACTAACAGGCTTCACTCTTAAGTAAGAGTTATAAAGCAGTATTAACTTTGCATTCCTCCCTTCCAGCAAGTATATGCTCCCTTCATATGTTTACTGCACATTCTCCTGAGGGTTCCGTGATGGGAGGGAGGCCCAAGAGGGAGGAGACATACATATGTATATAGATGGGCTTGCCAAGTGGCACTAGTGGTAAAGAACCCGTCGGCCGAGGCAGGAGACACATAAGATATGGGTTTGATCCTTAGGTCAGGAAGATCACCTGGAGAAGGGCATGACAACCCACTCCAATATTCTTGCCTGGAAAATCCCATGGACAGAGGAGCCTGGAGGGCTACAGTCCATAGGATCACAAAGAGTCAGATCAGAAACAAACATGCACACACACATGGCTGATTCACTTCCTTATACAATAGAAACTAACACAACGTAAAACAACTATACTTCAATTAAAAATATAAACCAATTATCTGAATGATACACATTGTGCAATACATTTCAGCATCGCTCTTCTCTAATTCTGAAGGATACTGCTCACATCAAAACTGGGGCTTCATGACTACTCCTCAAGAATGCAGTCTTTGAAAGATCTTTAGGTTGTACTGAAATAACTCCTCAGTGAGCCCCACCCACCATTGCTAT
This sequence comes from Capricornis sumatraensis, assembly GCF_032405125.1. Classification (NCBI taxonomy): domain Eukaryota; kingdom Metazoa; phylum Chordata; class Mammalia; order Artiodactyla; family Bovidae; genus Capricornis; species Capricornis sumatraensis. The sequence continues at coordinate 38,811,293 of NC_091073.1, read as the reverse complement.
AGACATCATTGGAAATGCCTAAATTCCAGAAATATGTTTATAAAAATTAAGATTCAAATTAGCACTCTATAACATAAGAAAGTCAGGCTGAGTCTTTTTCAATTAATACTGGAATTGATGCATCGCCAGTTCTTGAACCCACACTTTTATCCACCCACATCTATGGCCCTCTATGAGGACAGCATTAGCCACTATGGTAGATCAACCTCACACTTACCATTCCACAATACGGTCATAGTTTCCAACACTCTCTCTGGAATACACATTTGTCCAGAAAGTAATTACAGTGCATTGCACACTTTTTGATTTAAAGCCATGTGAAATAACAGGTTATATCTATAAGCTGCTTGAAAAAGAAATCTGTACAAGACAAAGGTAAATGTCCAACTCCTAACTATAAAAGTGATGATTTCATTTATCCTGCAAATAAAATTTCGCTATTGGATTATGGTATGTATTTCAGATCATTTCACTTGCACAATCAGCATTTAACAATCTGTAATGAGGCTTGTCATTTTGTAACTTGAAGCCTGATCATAAACTGTGCAAAAAAAATTCAAGGTTATGCAGTCAATTATTTGGATGGGAAACAAGTATCATTCTTCCCTTGATTAGAGACTAAGAGAAATCTTAAGAAAGCGGGGCATCTGTTTTCCTGCCCTGAGATAGGTCTATATGTTAATGTACTGCCCTAATTCTGAGGATGACACTGCTGACCCAGGAGTGAGTCATTGCAGTATTTTTCCATCAGCAGTGAGGAATTTTCCCTATTTTACCTCTTTTTACCAGACATTGATTTACTGGCTGAGATCAAAGGGCTGTAAATGGTTAGGTCCATAACTTCTGGTTAACATGGACACAGTTCTGTGCCCGTTGCCAGAACTGCATTGCAAAATGGATCAGATGATCTTAAGCAACATCATACAGGGACCCACAATCATAAAGTAAACATCCAGAATGTCTGAGTGCTCAGATTGTGGTACCAACTGAGGCACTGGAGGCAAGGAAAACAAGCTCATACCCAGAACACGTGTCAGCCACAAAAAGACAAACACCTCCTTCCTCTGAGGTAGAAGGGATGTGAAGAAAGCTACTTGTCCCAGTAGGGCTGGCTGTTCTCAGTGGCTCAGTACTAATCTCTGCTGCTGACAGGTCAGTGTTCAGCTAAAACAGGAGCTGTAATAGGGATGAACCTGTAATAGGGGACTCTAGGCTTAAAAGCAAAGTCTCCATTCTGCAGCCAAAATCACTCCTGTGATACAGTCACAGATGTACTTATTAACAGAGGCTAGACAAATCATCACACCCAGAGGTATATTTAGCTCCCCGCTGTATTGAATGGTATATCATTGGCACTGCTGTAGATACAAAAATCTGCAAGCTTCAAGCCACTCCCATACGCCTACCTTTCCACAGAACTCTTCATCTCAACTATCTCAATCTTTTTCCGCACAAGCTCCTAACTAAGTAGCCAGGCTATTTATCACAACCAACTACAGCCACATGTATTTTTACCTCAGATCAGTTCTTTCTCCATGCCAAGTAAAAGACCAAGCATACTGCTTAAGGATATTCCCAATGGAAAGACTTCTCTGCAACACTGCTCTGAAGGCCACATATGCTATAATGTAGCTGCTGTCCATTTTTGGCTCACACCAACTTATCAAGCTAACCCATCCACATACCAAGCCCAGATATTCTCCATGTCTGTCCTCTGGTCATAAAAGCCCATCACAAGGTGTGAACATGAGCAGAATATTGGTCCCCCAAAAAATTCATCATTGCACCCAGTCCTGAAATCTTAACACAGTATGTCTCACTCTCTGGAGCATATGTGTTTTAACACAAAATCTGGAGCATATTCCAGTTTCTGTTCCCCTAGTATTCTTAGTGTGTTGTTATTAATTTACATTGAATGAACATAATGCTCTGTGGAATGTTTAAATCAGTGCTGTTAGGTGGAAATATAAACATATAAATAAAGTTTTTCACCAACCACATTTTAAAAAGAAAAAGTTAAATCCATTTTACTTACATGTATGTTAGTCAACCAATATCCCAAACTGTTTTGAAAATGTAATCACTATAAAAATATTAATTAGATATCTCAAATCCTTCTTTGGTACTAAGACTTTACTATTTTATACAAACAGCACATTTTGATTTGCCTTCCCCACATTTCAAGAGCTCACTAGCTACATGTGCACCTCCACTTTTGACCAAGGTGGGATAACAGGAACCAGAATTACCCACCTATCAAGCAAAAAACTAGACAAAATATGTGAAATAATACTTTTATAGACACTTGCCTTAGGGAACAAAGGACAGGAATATCTTGGAGATGGGAAACGAGGGAATTAGCCCTATGACTGCCCCAACTTACTGTCCTGAGAGTTTCTAAGACCTTGTCGAAGAAGACAGAACCCAAGAGGATTTCAGCAGACTCCCTAATTGAGGAGGGGGCTTGGAGCCCAAGGAGATCAAGGCAGCTACAGGCTCAAGAAAGAGAACCAGAGAGGAGAATGCTGCATAGAGAGAGAACCACAGGGATCTTTGGCAGAACAGCACATGTGTGTAAGTAAACTAGGTAAGTCAGACAAATAATCACATGAAAGGATTAGTGGAAACACACACTCACACAAATTGAGGAAGAGTGTGCATTCCCACCAGCCATATTGGAAAATGTCAAGATTTAATGGGCATCAGAAGGAATACACAGAGGTGTCTTGCTTCAGTTGGGGTGATAATTAGGTCTGCGATAGGGGATCAAACTACTTCCAAGTAACAGGTGCATCCCAGAACAAAAGACAGGATTATTTATAAGACTATGAAAATATGCAGCAAACAAATTGGTAAAATTCACAACATCTCACCTCCAATCAAAAATGACGAGGTTTGCAAATAAGCAAGAAAAAATGCTCCATCATGAGAAGAAAAATTAATCAACTGCCACCAACCCAGAATAGACCCAGATATAAAAACTAGCTGATGAAAACATGAAAGTAGTTATAATGATACTGAAAATTAAAAAATACAAGTTGAGAGGGACTTCCAGTTTCAGATTCAACAAACTTGGAAACTGTCACTCCTGTCTCCAAAACAAGAAAAATTGATTGTTGATAGAAAATCAATCACTTGTCCTGCACATTAAGGAATGGAGGTCACAGAACAATCCTGAAATCTGGAGGGACAGCTGCTTGAGGAAATACCACATCTGACATCTACCTCTACCTACCTGGAGAAAAAGCTGCTAGAGACAGAAGCTTGAAGAAACTGTTCAATGGTAAGTTTGATGACATGCCGGAAGCTGAATGAGGACTCTTAAGAGACCCAGAAATTCCCTGAGAGATGATCCTCCACTTTCCTAAGGGCTTTCTCTCCAGGGACCTGACTGAGCCTCATTGTGAGGAGTAGAAAAAGATCTCCTTGTGGCCTTGGGAGGGACTGAGGAAGAACCACTGGGAAATACATGTAGGTCCATTTTCATATCAGAGGCTTCTCTCCAAGACTAAGAATTTGGCCAGAGCAAAATTTTAAAGTCTTAAGCTAGGTGGGGGAAGGGGAAGAGAATCTTCCCCATGCCAACCTTCTGTAGTCTCTTTATTTCATCTAAGGGTGTTGGTGAGAAATAAAATCAACACAGATCAGAACACTTCAGCAAAGGCAAGAAGTAGATGGTAGTGGGGAGGGAGGAGGGGGGTAAGCTACACCTGAAGAAAACAATTCTGAAGATCACAGTCCTGAGACAGAAGTCTATCAAAAGACTGAGACTTAGTTGGAATATTATACATTGCTCCCATTTACATACATTTACAACCACACCACACCAACAGGCTCCAATATAATAACAATAAGTGATGGCTGAACAACCTGAGGACAAAAGGGGAGGAAGTCAAGGACATTAAGGAAGTGAAGTCTCTGGCACCTGCAGCTACAAGTTATTAATCACAGTGCTGCTCTACTCCCAGCCAGATTAACAGCAATCCTTAAAGCCCTACTTATTCAGTTCTTATTACCCAGAATAACATGTCTGGCTTTCAACAGAAATGATACAGTATGTCAAAAGCAAGGGGAAAAATACTCTCAAGAAACAAAACAATCAGCAGAACCAGACTCAGAAATGACACAGATATTGCACACTACATGATTCCAATTGTAAGATATTTTGGAAAAGGTTTAGCTATAGAAACAGTGAAAAGCTATCAGTGACTGCAGGTACTCGGGAAGATGGAGGAAAGGATGAAAGAGGGAAGCACAGGAGCATTTGAGCATGGTGAAACTATTTTGCCTAATACTAAACCTGGATACCTGACACCATTCATTTGTCCAAAGCCATAAATTTTTACAGCGAAAGAACTTTAAAGTATGAACATTTTTAAATATACTCAGGATGTTAAGGAGTCCCTAAATATGATACAAGCAGTAACAAAATAATCTAATGCTTTTACAATGGTATGAAATAATATAACTGAAAGGGCAGAGGAAAAACATTTTGTTGGAAGTAACTCTGAAAATGAGTTAGGACTGCAAGAGTAAAGATGACAGAAACAATACAAGCACTCTATTTTGACTCATAAAACTGTTTATGGTGGGAGAACAGGTTGACAAGTCTTAAATTATTATACATGGATTCTGAGCTATACAGTGAGATACACGAAGAAAGGATGAAGGGAGAGTGATCCCTCACTGCTGGACTGTGAATTTATAGATATGCCAAGGGAGGAGGCTAGAATGATCCATGTGTTAGATGATTAGCATTAGATAACTGGATATTAATTCAGGATTAGTGTAATACAGATATAGATGAATACACAGAGAAACACATATAGATGTATATATACACGAGTTGGTAAACACATAAATATTCTTGCCCTGTCAGCTTAGAGGGCCCTGCAAGCTTTATCACTCTACAGCAACAAACACATCTAATGTCTAGATCTTGGTGTCTAACAATGCTCTCCTTTAAGAGGAACCAGGGCTCCCTGGATAAATGTATGACTCCAGAGCTCAGGGAAGGAACATACAAGATGATCCCTGTGGTCTGGAGCAGTGCAGAGTGCCAGAAAGTAAGAAAACGATGAATAAAAAGTCCACAAAGGTGGGGATATATCAAAGGGACACAGGAGCTAACAAAGAGTTCTCAACAGTCAAAGCTAAAACAATTTGAACAATGAAATAAAGTAATACTGGATTATAAGCCAAAGTCCAAAATAAACAACCAGGAGTTTGCAATAATGTGAATAAATGATTCAATAAATAAAGAGGACAAGGAGGCCAGTCTCCAAAGGAGAATTCTAAATAATTTATGTAGACACCCCACCTTCAAGGGGAAGAAACGTAATTCCCTTCTTTCTAAGTGTGGGCTGCATACAGTGACTTCTTTCCAAAGAGTACAGTGTACAAACAAGGAAAACAGAGGAACTTTGCTGGGGAGAAATTTGACCAATGTGACCTGAGCCGGGTGATTGAGATGAACACCATCAGCGATGGGACAGGTGAGCTGTAGGTCCGCTTGATATGACGTGCAATTTCCTGTGTATTCTGCCGTCCAAAAACCCCAGTCTAACTATGAGAAAAAAAAGTCAGACAAACACCAATTGAAGGACAGTCTATACGTATCTGACCAGTATTTGCAAGAAATGTCAAAAGTCACCAAAGATAAAGAGTGTCTGAGAAACTGTTACAGTTAAGAGGAGCCTAAGGAGATAAGGCCAGATGGGATCCTGCAACAGAGAAAAGACACTGGGCAAAGAGCAATGACATCTTAATAAGTTATGGACATTTTTAATAATAGTGTGGTTTATTAGTTACAATAAACATACTATAACCACTGAGCGATGTTAATAATAGGGAAACAGGGAGTGAAATATTGGGAATTCTCTGTACCATCTTTACAAGTTTTTTAGAACTCTAGAACTATTTTAAAATAAGTTTATTTAAAATGTGTTAGTGACACGAAAGATATTTTTAAAAGGACTCAAATTAAACTTCTAGGGATGAAAACTACAGTGTTAAATTAAGGCCCAGATAGACTTTGCCTCAGATGCAAAATTTAAAGAGGGGGGGGGGGGTGCCAAAAAACTCTATATTAAGATAAATAATATTTTAAAGCAATATTCTAAAAGTCATAATTAATGCAAAAATATCCGTGATGAACAAAATACATAAATGTAAAATAAAGGATTCAAAAAATGCTGTGCCAAGCCATATTGGAGCCTGAGATAAAAAGGGAAATTGTGAGCCCATATACATGTTTTATGTGTTTTCTTACTAGTTTTTTACAGAACATGAGAGTAATTGAAAAAGTAAAAAGTATGTATAATAACACTCACAGCATTAAAGCTTATTCAGGAAATATATCTCTTGATAAAGTTTATACATATTAAACTAGTGACATTCACTCATTTTAACTAAAATGCAAAATTGAAAATGAGATAAACCAAAAAACAAGTCCTTAAAAATATTATTGATGAGTTTCCTTTTTATTAAATCCAGAAAAATAAAATTATAATATTCTGTTTGGGGTATAAACAAAATGCTCTAAGTTCAACTAGCATTGAACATTGAAATACCTACTTTTCAATCATTCAGTGTTTTCCCAGGAATGAGGTGGAATAGAAAGTTCAGCAAAAGATTCATATGCACAGCCCTTGAGTTACAGAAAATAGTGAACTAGTATAATTCACTAGGGAAAGGTTGGTACTTTCAATCAATAACATTGGGAAAATGGCCATATAGAAGAAAAAGAAACATTGACTCTTTTCTCATTTCATGCATAAAAATTAGTTCACAATTTACCACAGATCTAAACGTGAAAGGCAAAATAATATTTTTATATCTTTACATTAGTCAATAAAAATATTTCATTAACAGGACACAAAAAGTCACTAACAACAAAGAAAAAAATAATGAATTGGACCTTATTATTTTGGTTTATTAAAAGACTCCATTAAAAGAGTGAAACAATTAATTAAAGCTGGGAGAAAATATTCACTGCATATATCGAATCAAGGACTCATACCCAGAATATTTAAAGTATTTCTACAAATCAATAAGGAAAAAAAAAAGACCTCAATTGAAAAATGGGAAAAACTTAATAGATACTTCTTGAAAGAGGATATCCAAATAGCAAAAAAAAAAAAACAAAAACAGAAAAGGAAGCTAAAAAGTATGTTATCATGAAAATGCAAATTAATACCATAATGAAATGTCACTGCATGTGTGTACAGAACTCTTTGGTGATTACTTAAATAAGATCCAAAACTAAAAATAAAAAATAATTTCATTCTTTTTTTTAATATATGGAGAACAAATACTGCTTTTTTATTTAATGAAGAAAAAGGCAAATGTAGCTAAAAATTAAGCAATCTGACAGGTACCTTAAATGTTAAGTTTGCTTCATAGGAATTAGAAAAATGTTAAATATTTTATATGGTAACTTAAAGTGAGGCTTGACTAAATCAGTATTAATATTTTCTCACACGATTAATAAAATATTTTAGCTACCTTAGAGCTTACATATGTGAATTTTGAAAGAAACTGCACAAAACTTTGTCTGTGTCTTACCCAAAATGCTGCAAAAAAAAAAAAAATTGGTATTTTCAAAAGCATTTAACTTGTATTGGAAAAAGCAGCATCTCACTAATTCATTAAATTTTTAGGAATTAATATTCAGAACTGACAAGTATCAATTATATTTAAACACAGTATTTTTAGCATTTACCATTTTTTTATCACTGTTTTTGCTTTGCTCCAAAGCTAAGCATTTTTGACATTTCCATCAAGGGATGGAAGAGGTATAGTTGCTAACTGGAATTTTTCATGACTTCTATCACACCACATATTTCAACCACATATGTGAATTCAGACATATCCTACATGTCTCAATATCCTGTTTTTAAAGCCAAGCTTCACACTTAGCAGAGATATATATGACAGGGAAAGAAGGGTTTAAAAAGCATTTTCTTAGCTGTTCTTTAGATTTTAAAACCCTGGGCAACGTCCCTTAGCAGGATTGGGGTAGTTGAGGAATATGCTTATTTTCCATAAAATGGAAGAAAAATTATTTTGCAGACATTTGCTTTTCAGACAATTTTAAGATCAATTTTAGGAACAAATACATATGGAAGTTCAAGATCTGGAAGATGAAAAATCTGTGCATATAATCAACCAAAACATATTGAGAGATACAGAATTTTGTAAGATTTTATCATAGAAATTCTGTAAAGTTAAGATGAAATGATGGGAATATTTCACCTGCAAGTTATCCAGGTGAAATCTTAGGCAAGCAGTCTTAGGCTTTGGAAACTCAGAGGTTAACATAAAGGGAAAAATTTCTACTTGTAAGTTCAAAAATTGATTCTTACTTAATATATGCAAATTCAGGTATAAAATGTTAGAATAATAAGCATATCCAACTATTGATGAAACATGCAGTAAATGAGATCAGTGTTTTCTCAGTTTTGTAAATGACATAATAAATGGAACTGAAATGCAATTTGAACAACACTGTACTAGATTTTTCTGAGTATTGTAATTATAATGAGTAGCTTTTTCATTGTTTAAGATGGGTTTAGCAACACCTCTGAGATGGGTTTTAAAATGAGTTAAAAATGATATTTCTAATTAGACTGAGGTCTATGTTTTAATGGCCATTTTTGAGTCAATTCAATATATTTTCACTAGCATTTCATTTTCAAAAGGGTATATGTTGTATTAGAAAATAAAACACACTTGATTTTTCTTCCTCTGGTTGAGTCTCTAAATGATAGGCTTTTACTTGACTAGCTATGGCCCAGGAACATACACTAATCTCCATTTGCCTCCAAGAACACTTTCTTGACCTCTTGGCTCCAGAAGAATCTCAAAACCTCCATCTTTTGATCTGTTTTATGAGAATGAGGAATAAATTGTTTTTATCTGTATAGGTTTTTCCCTCATAAAAATTATTGGGTTGTCAAAGGAATGCCTATGGTTCCCACAAGCTGATCACCCAAAAGTACTAAAATAACAAAATATTTCTTGATGCCATAAAGAAATCTCTCCTCCCGCTCCTGTTTTTAACAAAAGTATCTAGGAAATAAGACTCTCTGTCAACAATAATCTCAGCTAAATAAAGCAGATTTTTCAGTATTTCACTCTGCTTAGAACTGAGTTAGCCAAAAAGTTCGTTTGGGTTTGGCTTTTTTACAGGAAAACCCAAATGAATTTTTTGGCCATTCAATACTGCTTTAGGCACTAATACTTAACTGATCATCTAAAAAAGACCTCTCTCTAAATCATTGCTATTTCATAGCCCTTTGAAGGTCTATGCATTTTAGCAGTCATAGTCACATTCCTTTCTAGCAAAATTACACAGACATGTTACGGAAAACTATGTTACTTGTTTTAGTATTTAAACCTAGATCTTCCCACTACCAGTACCCCCGCCCCACCCGTCCCAACTCTTAACTCTGACAACGCCCTCTACTACAGCAAGTATTTATTCATCTGTTACTTGAGCATATACTCTGGCCCACGCCTGTCCTGGTTACTGGAGAGATCAATAACTGAAATAAAGATTTACAAGAAGGTGTAGATGATTCTTGCGCTGACATGCTAAGTCACCTCAGTCTTGTCTGACTCTTTGTGACCCTATGGACTATAGTCCACCAGGCTCCACTGTCCAAGGGATTCTCCAGGCAATTATACTGGAGTGGACTCCCACGTCCTCCTCCAGGGGATCTTCCCAATCCAGGGATCAAACCCATGTCTCCTAGGTCTCCTGCATTGGCAGGTTGGGTTCTTTAAGAAAAAGAATGAAAAATTAAAATATATAGTATATTAAAAAGTAATATGTACTATGGAAATAAAGGATAGGGGAGACTGCGAATATGGATTGCAATTTTAAATACAGTGGTCAGCTTAGGCTTGGTTGAAAAAAAGACATTTAAATAAATCTTAAATAGGGTGATCGAATATCCCTACAAATATCTGGGGGAATAACTTACTAAGCAGAGGTAAGTAAATTTACTTACCAATAGAAAATCCTCTACTTACTGCCAATTGAAAATCCTCAGGCAAGAATAAAGTAAAGATTCTCTAGGGACATAAAGTTCTGAAGCCTGGAGAGAGTAAACAATACCAACAGGAAGCACAGTATATTAAGGTAGAAAGATGAGGCAGACCATTCAGCGTCTTAGAGACCAATGCAAGGAATGTGGCTTTCATTCTGAAACAATGGAAACCAATAATATTGACACAATCCGTCTTCCATAGTTGAACTATTTAATACTATCCTGCAAGTAGGATAAAGAAACAGGGACTACTAACAAGGAGCTATTGCAGTCATCCAGGGAAAAACTAACGGTGGCTCAGATTAAGGGGTACACTATTTTAGCAGTGAAGTGTGTGAAAGTGTTATTTGCTCAGTCATGTCCTACTCTTTGTAATCCCATGGACTATAGCCCACCAGGCTCCCCCTGTCCATGGGCTTCTCCAGGGTAGAATACTGGCCTGTATTGTCAATTCCTTCTCCAGGGGATTTTTCTGAGCCCAGGGATAGAACCCATGTCTCCTACATTGCAGGCAGATTCCTTACCATCTGAGCCACCAGAGAAACTCTGAGCTGATTTTTTTTTTTAATGGTCATAAGATGAAGATAAACTGAAGTAAAAGTCAAAATTATTTCCTAACCAAATGGCTGCGTGGTGAGTAAGGCGGAGTCAAGGAAAGGAAGATTCCAAAGTTTTAGATGTTAACTAAGTGATTCTACTCTGTTCAGTTGCTCAGCCATGTCTGACTCTTTGTGACCCCATAGATAAAGCATGCCAGGCTTCCGTGTCCATCAAAACACCCAAAGCCTGCTCAAACTCATGTCCATTGAGTTGGTGGTGCCATCCAGCCATCTCATCCTCTGCCATGCCCTTCTCCTCCTGCCATCAACCTTTCCCAGCATCAGGGTCTTTTCCAATGAATTAGTTTTTCACATCAGGTGGCCAAGGTACAGATGTTGCAGTTTAAGCATCAGTCCTTTCATGACTTTCAAGACTGATTTCTTTTAGGATTGATTGGTTTAATCTCCTTGCAGTCCAAGGGACTCAAGAGTCTTCTCCAACACCACAGTTCAAAACCATCAATTCTTTAGTGCTCAGCTTTCTTTGTGGTCCAACTCTCACATCCATACATGACTACTGGAAAAACCATAGCTTTGAATAGACAGACCTTTGTTGGCAAAGCAACGTCTCTGCTTTTTAATATGCTTTCTAGGTTGGTCATAGCTTTTCTTCCAAGGAGTAAGCGTCTTTTAAGTTCATGGTTGCAGTCACCATCTGCAGTGATTTTGGAGCCCCAAAATATAAAGTCTCTCACTGTTTCCACTGTTTCCCCATCTATTTCCCATGAAGTGATGGGACAGGATGCCATGGTCTTAGTTTTCTGAATGTTGAATTTTAAGCCAACTTTTTCACTCTCTTCTTTCACTTTCTTTCTCTTTCTTTCACTTTTTTTTCAAGAAGCTCTTTAGTTCTTCTTCTGCCTTAAGAGTGGTGTCATCTGCATATCTGAGGTTATTGATATTTCTCCCAGCAATCTTGATTACAGCTTGTGCTTCCTCCAGCCCAGCACTTCGCATGATGTACTCTGCATTAAATTAAATAAGCAGGTCCGACAATATATAGCCTTGACATACTCCTTTTCTGATTTGGAACTAGTCTGTTGTTCCATGTCCAGTTCTAAATGTTGATTCTTGTCCTGCATACAGATTTCACAGGAAGCAGGTCAGTTTGGTCTGGTATTCCCATCTTTTGAATAATTTTCCAGTTTGTTTTGAACCCTACAGTCAAAGGCTCTGGCATAGTCAATAAAGCAGAAGTAGATGTTTTTCTGGAACTCTCTTGCTTTATTGATGATTCAATGGATGTTGGCAATTTGATCTCTGGTTCCTCTCTCTTTTCTAAATCCAGCTCAAACATCTGAAAGTTCACTGTTCATGTACTGTTAAAGTGTGGCTTGGAGAATTTTGAGCATTACTTTGCTAGCATGTGAAATGAGTGAAACTGTGTGGTAGTTTGAGCATTCTTTGGGATTGGAATGAAAACTGACCTTTTCCATTCCTGTGGCCACTGCTGAATTTTCAAAAATTTGCTGGCATATTGAGTGCAACATGTTCTCAGCATCATCTTTTAGGATTTGCAACAGCTCACCTGAAATTCCATCACCTCTACTGGCTTTCTTCATAGTGATGCTTCCTAAGGCCCACTTGACTTCACATTCCAGGATGTCTGGCTCTAGGTGAGTGATCACACCATCATGGTTATCTGGGTCATGAAGATCTTTTTTGCATAGTTCTTCTGTGTATTCTTGCCACCTCTTCTTAATATCTTCTGCTTCTGTTAGGTCCATACCATTTCTGTCCTGTATCGAGCCCATCTTTGCATGAAATGTTCCCTTTCTACCTCTAATTTTCTTGAAGAGATCTCTAGTCTTTCCCATTCTGTTCTTTTCCTCTATTTCTTTGCACTGATCACTGAGGAAGGCTTTCTTATCTCTCCTTGTTATTCTTTGGAACTCTGCATTCAAATGGGTATATCTTTCTTTTTCTCCTTTGCTTTTTGCTTCTCATCTGTTCTCAGCTATTTTTAAGGCCTCCTCAGGCAACCATTTTGCCTTTTTGCATTTCTTTTTCTCAGGAATGGTCTTGATCACTGCCTCCTATACAATGTTACGAACCTCCATCCATAGTTCTTCAGGCACTCTGTCTATCAGATCTAATCCCTTGAATCTATTTGCCACTTCCACTGTATAATCGGAGGGGATGTGATTTAGGTCATACCTGAATGGTCTAGTAGTTTTCCCTACTCTCTTTAATTTAAGTCAGAATTCAGCAATAAGGAGTCATGATCTCAGCCACAGTCAGCTTCCAGTTTGTTTTTGCTGACTGTATAGAGCTTTTCCATATTGGCTGCAAAGAATATAATCAATCTGATTTCGGTGTTAACCATCTGGTGATGTTCATGTGTAGAGTCTTCTCTTGTGTTGTTGGAAGAGGATGTTTGCTATGACCAGTGTGTTCTCTTGGCAAAACTCTGTTAGCCTTTGCTCTGCTTCATTCTGTACTCCTAGGCCAAATTTTTTGTTACTCCAGTTATCTCTTGGCTTCCTACTTTTGCATTTCAGTCCCCTATGATGATCTTTTTTGGGTGTTAGTTCTAGAAGGTGTTGCAGGTTTTCATAGAACCATTCAGCTTCAGCTTCTTCAACATTATTGGTTGGGGCATAGACTTGGATTACTGTAATATTGAAAGGTTTGCCTTACAAATGAACAGAGATCATTCTGTCATTTTTGAGATTGCACTCAAGTACTGCATTTCAGACTCTATGGCATTTCAGACTGATTCTACTCTCAGCCGTTTTTATAAATGCAGGGAAAGACAGAGAGACAATGAGAAAGGAAAAAAAAGAAAATTAGATGAAAAAATTATTTTTATTAGTGCGTTGTGAGTGCATAAGTGGAAAGGAAAGAGCTGAATATCTGTACTAATTCTTCCATTTATTAGGCAAAAGTTTAACTCCCCAATCTTCAGTTTCCATGTCTCTAAGAGTGCATATCATCTATTTATTCAGATGCTGTTTGGAGTATTTACTAAGATAACATAAAATACCTAGCATAATTTTTCTTCTACTTTCTTTACTGTTACTCTTACTAAACAAATAAACTGAGATTGTTTACAGAACTCAAAAAAAAAGAAGTGTGTAACTAGATTCTCCACATCAATAAACCAGCTCAGAAATTCTCAAACATATTCTTTCAGCTGTCATTAAATCCTATGTACTATATTAGGTTTACAGTCCTTATTTTTTCTTTTCCATGAAAATTTACCCCAAATTCATCTAAAATGGTTATTTTTCCTAAGAATAGTGCACTATGAAGCAATTTCACAACAATATGTTCCTATTGAGAACTAAGACTTCGTTATGATTTTTCCTAAGTGAAAACCAAAGGAACATGTACGTTAACAACTAGGAAAAGAAAAACTTAGTAGTGAGGTTATTTCATTAAACCTTACCAGATAAACTCAAACCTACATCATGAAAAATGACTGGAGCAATACTAGATGTCTAAATGGAAGAAACATCTCTTCTAGTATGTATTCCTGAGAAAATAGGCTTTTTGTTTTTAAAGCCTATTCTTTAAATCTTTTCAACAAGCTTAAAATTCAACATAGGTTTGTTTTCCCCAGAAAGATCATCTCACATTTTAGACCATAAAGTAAATGTATACCTAACTCACAACCACAGGAAAGCATAACTCATCTTTCAGTTTGTTCCCTAATTATAAATCTAAAATCATATATAAAAAGACTTGGCATTTGGAATCCTAGGTAGCTGCTATTAAATGATTCCAGGTACTTGTTGGTACATTTCATATAATCTCATCTACCAAATAGCAAGTCAAACGTCTTCATACCCAATGAAAACTAGGGCAGGGATAGAGAATGAGGAAGGAACCAGATATTAAAGAAAGTTCTCCATAAAGAGAAAACTTGATGCCAGATTGGTATGGATGCCTGGTTCTATAAAAGGAATGTAAAGGAACGCAATGATGAAAAAGTGTATGAAATATTTTTAAAATATTTTTTACATTTTAATTTGAAAAATTCTGTAGAAGATAATTGCTCAAAGCCAAAAAAAAAAAAAAAAGAAAAAAAAACACAAAACTCTTCTAATGTATTGTGGAGTTTATAGCTTTTCTTATGTGGAAATAAAACTATCTGAGCATAGGATCAAAGACAAGATGGGAAAAATTAGGGCATACTGTTTTAAGTTTCTTACGTTATGTGAAGTTGTATAATACTATTCAAAAATGAAGTGTGGCAAGTAAAAGATTCATACTGTATACCCTAATATATAATAACTGAAATATTTTTAAAGAGAGCTACAACAAATTATGCACATAAAATGAAATACTAAAAAAAATCTAAAACAAATCAAGGAAAGAGAAAAAAGTAAAATGAAGAACAGGTAAGACAAATGAAAAACAACCTGCAAGATTATAAACTTAAACATAACCATATCAATAATCATATTAAATTTAAGTGGCCCACAGTCCAATTACATTAAAAAAGTAGAAATTTTCAGATAAAAAGGTAGTACCCACCACATCTTATCTGTAAGAAATCCACTTTAAAAATAGAGACACAGATTAAAAATGAAAGAATGGCAAAAGATATACCATGCAAACCCAAACATAAGAAAGTTGGAGTGACTGTTTTAACATTAGAAAAAGTATGCTTCAAAACAAAAATATCACCAGTGATAAAAAAGAGGTATTCTATAGTAATAGAGTATCAATTCACCAAGAAGATATACCAATTACAGATTTATATGCCACTAATAAGGGCTTCCAAATACATGAAGCAATAACTGAAAAAAGTAAAAGAGAAGTAGACAAATCTAAAATTTTAAGTTGGAGATGTCCATGTTCCACTCTCAATAACTGATAATACAAGTAGACATAACATCAGTAGTGATATACAAGACCTAGACAAAACTGTCCATCAACTTGACCTAATCGACAGTGATAAAACTCCACCAAACCACAGAATACTCATTCTTTTCAAGTTTAAATGGAATAGGAATGAGACAGACCATTTGTTTGGCCTTCAAATGTCATAATAAATTTTAAATTAATTAAAAATCCTAACAATTAAAGTAGAAATTACTAAAAAATATAGAAAAGTCCTCAAATATTTAGAAATTGAACCTCACATCATTAAACAATGCCATTAAATCTAAGAAGTCACAGAATAAAATAAGATGTATTGAAGTGAATGGTTACAAAAACACATCAACAACATGCCAACATTTGCAGGCTGCAATTAATAACAGTATCCACAGGCTTCCATGGTGAATCCTATCAAATGCCTGAGGGGGAAATAATATAGGTCTCAGAAAATGTTAGAGTATTAAAAGAAAGCAAACCATAGACAAGTGTTTTTCTAGGAACAGATACTAGAATAGATGCAAACAACTCAATCAAAAACTGAGCAGAAGACCTAAATAGACATTTCTCTAAAGAAGACATACAGATGTCTAATAAACACAAGAAGAGATGCTCAACATCACTCATTATTAGAGAAATGCAAATCAAAACTACCATGAAATATCACCTCACACTGGTCAGACTGGCAATCAGCAAAAATCTACTAACAATAAATGCTAGAGAGAATGTGGAGAAAAGAGAATTCTCTTGCACTGTTGGGAATGTAAATTGATACAACTACTATCAAGAACACTATGGAGATTACTTAAAACACTAGGAATAAAACTACCATATGACCCAACAATCCCACTACTGGGCATGTACCCTGAGGATACCATAATGGAAAGGACACATGTATCCCAATGTTCACCGCAGCACTATTTACAATAGCTAAGATGCGGAAGCAACCTAGATGTCCACTGACAGATGAATGGATAAAGGAGTTGTGGTACATATATAAAGGAATATTAATATTACTCAGCCATAAAAGGAACACATTGGAGTCAGTTCTAATGAGGCAGATGAACCTAGAGCCCATTATATAGAGTGAAGTAAATCATAAAGAGAAAAACAGATATCATATATTAATACAAATATATGGATCTAGAAAGATGAACCTATTTGCAGGGCTGCAATGGAGACTCAGACATAGAAAACAGACTTGTGGACAGGGAGGGTGGGGGAGGGTGGGAAGAACTGACAGAGTAGCATGGAACACATAGTGTCATATGTAAGCTAGATAGCCAATGGGAATTTGTTGTTATGTTGCAGGAAGCTCAAATCTGATGATCTGGGACAACCTAGAGAGGTGGGATTGGGTGGGAGATAGGAGGGACAGGATATATGTATATCTATGGCTGATTCATGTTGGCATATGAAAGAAACCAACACAATATTATAACACAATTATTCTACAATTAAAAATGAATAATTTTTTTAAAAAGCAAAAGCAAACCATAGACAAGTGTTCAGGAATTGGAAAAGAAAGACAACTTTGTATTCCCCAGAAAAGAAGAAAAAATAGATACTAGAAATATAAAGAACTTCAACCAAATATGGGATAAGTATGAAAAAAAGATCAGGAAAAGGTAAAGAATATTGATTTTTAGCACTTAGCATTACACATTGCAATGGAAGTCTAGGTAGTGTGTAATGCAATAAGAAGGAGAAGACAGGAAGACTTAAAGAATGATGTAAAACCCCTTTCCTCATAGTTCATACCATCATGCATTAGAAAGTCCTATGGAATTTTCTATAAATTCCTTTTGTAAAGTATTTTTTAAAAGCTACTACAATCAGTAAGTGATTTTTACAAGATTACAGGCTAGAAGAACAGCACCCAAAGATTAAATATATTTCAATATACTAACAGTGAAAAGTTGGAAAATAAAACTATAAGAAAGTATTATCAGTTCAGTTCAGTCACTCAGTCATGGCCAACTCTTTGTGACCCCATGAATTACAGCACGCCAGGTCTCCCTGTCCATCACCAACTCCCTGGAGTTCACCCAAACTCATGTCCATCAAGTCAGTGATGCCATCCAGCCATCTCATCCTCAGTCGTCCCCTTCTCCTCCTGCCCCCAATCCCTCCCAGCATCAGAGTCTTTTCCAATGAGTCATTATAGAAGTATCTAAAAACTTAAAGTGTATTAGAAAATTTGATAATATTAAGATATCAATTCTTCCTTAATTGACACATGGATTCAATGCAATTTTAACCAAACTAGTTGTTTTAAGGATTTGGAAAGAATATTTTAATATTTATGGAAATGTAGTATAAGATACCTAGGAATGGAGTATAATGGAATATAAAGTAAAATGATAAACATTTCCATAATAAATAACCACTGGTATCAACCCAGGTATGATAATCAAGAGAGCACATTATTGGTGCAATGATAGTTAGGCAGGTGGAAAGTCCAAACACTGAACATATATAATAAATTGATTTTCAACAAAAGTTCCAAATAAATCAATTGAGAATGGATACTCTTAACAAACTATATTAGAAAAATTAAATATCCACATGTGGAAAGGGGGAACATTAAACCTACTGCATACTACATGCAAAAATTATTATGAAATGGATCACAGCCCCCTCAAAAAAAAAAAAACAGAAAAAAGACTTGGGTTAGTCAGTGACTTCTTAGAAAAGAAAAATATACAACCATTAAAATATTGAAAAATCATACTTCAACATTTACAACTTTCAATCTTTGAAGGCCACCATTAAAATGAAAAACAAACATAAAACAATCAATGTCTGAAGAATAATTCTTGGTATTCTCAGTACATATGTTCAACATAGAACTAGTGCCCAGAATATATTTAAAAATTTCCTACAACTCGTTAATTTAAAAAAAAATAGCACAAGGTAATCTAGCAAAATGTGAATGAACATTTCACAAGAATAGATATATAAGTGACCAGTTAAGTACATGAAAAGACGCTCAAAAATATTTTATCAATGAAGTGAGTACTGAGTATAAATTTAATAAGATCCATTTGAATGATTAGAAGTGAAAAGACCCCAAGCTTTGGTGAGGATATAAAGCACCTACCTGTAGCTTTCACGCCTTGCTGCTGGAAATGTGAAATAGTACAACTACTTTCAAAAACCATTTGGCAATTGTCCCAGAGTTAAGCATATACTATTCCTACCACACAGCTATTCCACTCCTAGGTATTCAATCAATAGAAATTCAAAACATATGTTCAAACAAATATTTGTGCATAAATGTTCACAGTAGCTTTACTCATTATAACCAAAACTGGGAAAGAACCTAATGGCCATTGACAGCAGAATGGATAAAGAAATTTCAGTGTATTCCTTTAATGGAATATTATTCAGCAGTAAAAATAAACAAACTAATACCACACACGAAAGAATGTCCAAACATTATGCTGACAGATAAGCTAGATATAAAAGAATGTATACTGTACAACTTTATATTTAAGTCAAGAAAAGGCAAAATAGAGAAAAAACTTCCTGCGGCTTTAGGTCTTCCAGAAAGTTCAAAAAGCAATCAACGGTAGCCTGGGTTTGGAGAGTCGTTTTCTATGTATGGACATGAAAAAACTTTGAGGGGCTAATAAAAACCTTCAATATCTTGATTATGGTGGGGGTTACAGGAATGTACACTTAAAACAGGTATTATAAAAATAATAAAAATCAATATCTAATAATCTGGTCAAATTAACTTGTGTTCTATAAATTAATCAATTTAGCCCACTCTGATTTATTATGGTTAACAAAATAATATAGGTGCTGACACAGAGTGAATATTCAAATGATACCAGTTGCATTTTCAGTAATAGTAAAGTACACAGATTTATTTTATGCTTGGTATATACTCCTCTATTTTCGATCCATGTTTAGGAATTGTCTACCAGGCATCATGCAAAAGGAAGTTATAGTACCTTTAAGTTCTCTTTGAGCATACTGGACTTTCCTTAACTCTCAAAGTAAAGTAATTTCACTGAAGGTTTAATTTTTCCAGTTTAATTTAAAAATTCAATGATGTGTATCACTGTATTACATCTTTCCACTGCCACTGCAGAAGGGAAAGCCAGTGATCCATTAGAGAAGGTTAGCAAAACTAGAAGACCACAATTTTTCATTTAAGATACAGATTTTATACATTCTAGGACATAGAAAAGAAAGCAGAGCTAAAAGTATACATTTAAAGGTATTCTCAAGTAGACAAAAATAAAAAACAAATAACTGAATCTATAATAGAAAAAAAATGGTCCTTCATTTCAGTTGTGGTGCTATTCTACCAGTACACTCAAGACTGGTTTTAGCAAATGCATGCACCTTTGTGTTGCAAAATTCATTCACATCATTAAGACCACCTTATGTTACAGTGAATTTTCAATGCATTATTTTCTAAAACATCTTCATATAAGTTATACCTATACAATGTCAAAGTATCTAAATGATAAGTAAAACAATTTAAACTTTCCTATTAGAATGAAGAATTTAACCTTTAGTTTGTTCTACATAGCTCAAAGTAAATGGTCTCATGAAATACTATTTAAAGAGAAATTTAAAACAAGGTATAAAATGGGTAGACCAAAAACAACTTAACTAATTATTCACTATCTTTTTTCTCTATTTTTAACAGCTTTATTGAGATGTGATTTACATATAAAACATGCACATGTTTAATGTATACAATTTGTTGAGTTTAGACATATGCATACATCTGTAATACCATCACCATAACCAAGAAATTCAGCAGATCCATCACCTCCAAAAGTGTCTTGTCTTCCTTTACTAGAGTTTTTGGTTTTCCTTTCTTGTTTGTTTTTTGGATTAATGTTTTGTTTTTGTCATAACATGTAACATGAGATCTACCCTCTTAACAAATGTTTAAGTGTATAGCCCTGTAATGTTAACTAGAGGCACTGTGTTATACAGCAGATCTCCAGGTTTATTCACCTTGCATAACTGAAACTTTATATCCATTGCATAGTAACTTCCTATTTTCCCTGCCCCTAGGCTCTGGCAGCCACCATTCTATTCTGTTTCTGTGAGTTTGCCTGTTTTAAATATCTCATATAAATGGAATCATGTACTATTTGTTCACTGGTGAATGCCTTATTTTCCTCACCTTAATGTCCTCCAGGTTCATCCATACTGTTGCAAATGTTAAGATTTTCCTCTTTAAGAATACTCAATAATATACCATTACATGTATATACCACATTTTCTTTATGCATTCATTTGCTGATGGACATTTATTTATTTGCTGTTGTGGAAATAAATGTAAATAATGCAGCAATGAATATGGGAGTGTATCTTTTCAACATTCTCATTTCATCTCTTTTGATATTTAGCCAGAGGTAAGATTTCTGGATCATAATTTTATTTTCAATTTTTTGAGGAACTTCCA
Source organism: Capricornis sumatraensis (assembly GCF_032405125.1). Classification (NCBI taxonomy): domain Eukaryota; kingdom Metazoa; phylum Chordata; class Mammalia; order Artiodactyla; family Bovidae; genus Capricornis; species Capricornis sumatraensis. Next base: position 38,790,372 of record NC_091073.1, on the reverse strand, counting down.
TACTGTGCTCTCCAGTGGCTATACCATTTTACCTCTCCATAAACAATGGAGAAGTGTTTGAGTTTCTCCATATCCTCACCCTCACTCATCTCTTGTCTTTTTGATGATAGCCATTGCAACAGTTGTGAGTTTAAAACTCACTGTGGTTTTAATTTGCATTTCCACAGTGATTAGTGATGTTGAGCACCTTTTCATGTACCTGGTGCCTATTTGTATATCTTCTTTAGAGAAATGCCTGTTCAAGTCCTTTGCCCATTTTTAATTGGATTGTTTGGTTCTTTCCTATTGTGAAAGTCACTCAGTCGTGTCCAACTCTTTGCAACCCAATCTCAGCACAACTCAGATTTTTATTAAATATTCTATAGATTAATCCTTTACTAGATAACTTATTGCAAATATTTTGACTACTTTATATGTTGCTTTTTTACTGTATTAATGTTTCCTTTGCCATACTGAAGATTTTTACTTTATTATTATTCCACTTGTCTATTTTTGCTTTTATTACCTGTGTCTTAGATATCATATCTATAAAGATCATTGCCAAGACCAAAGTCAAGAAGCTAATTCCCTTTGTTTTCCTTTAGTAGTTTTACAGTTTGGGGTCTTCATTTTGAGTTAATATTTATAATGATATGAGATAAAGGTCCAATTTTATTTTTCTCCATGTGGATATCTACTTTTTCCAACACCATTTACTGAAGAGACAATTCTGTCACCACTTTGTATTCATGGTACCTTGCTGAAGATCATAGAACACATATGCATGGATTTATTTCTGTTCTCAATTTTGTTCCGTTAGTGTATACATCTGTCTTTCTGCTAATACCACTAATTACTGTGGCCTTGTAATAATTTTGAAATAAAAAATTTGATGCCTCCAGCTTTGCTCTTTCTCAAGATCATGTTGACTATTCTAGGTCTTTTGTATTTCCATATGAATGTCAGGGCTTTTTTTTTTTTTTTCCATTTTGACATAAAAATGCCATGTGGGTTTTGATGAGGATAGTAATGTATCTGCAGATCATTTTGGGTGGTATAGACATTTTAACAATTATTAAGTCTTCCAATTCATAAATATGGGATGTCTTCCCACTGCTTTAATTTTTATCAATATTTTGTACTTTTGAGTGTATAGGTCTTTTAGCTTCTTCAGTAACTTTATTCCCTAATATTTTATTCTTTGGTGCTATTGTAAATGAGATTTTCTAAATTTCCTTTCCATTTCCTTAGTTCATTGTTTATGTATAGAATACCACTGGTTTTGTGTGTGTTTATTCTCATATTCTGTAACTTGACCAAGTTCGTTGAATCTGTTCACTAGCTCAACAGTTTCTTGGTGGTGTTTGGAGTCTTCCATATATATAAGATCAAGTGTCCTAGTGAAAGTCGCTCAGTGGTGTCCAACTCTTTGCAACCCCATGGACCGTACAGTCCCTGGAATTCTCCAAGCCAGAATATTGGAGTGGGTAACTGTTACCTTCTCCAGGGGATCTTCTAAACCCAAGAATCTAACCCAGGTCTCCCGCTTTGCAGGCAGATTCTGTTCCAGCTGAGCTGCCAGGGAAGCATATAAGATCATGTCATTTGCAAGAAGAGATTTTATTTCTTTCTGATGTAGATGCCTTTTACTTTGTTTTCTTGCCTAATGGCTGTGACTACAGCTCCTAGTACTCTGTTGAACAGAAATGGTAAGAATAGGTCTCTGTATCTTGCTCCTGATTTTAGAAGAAAAGCTTTCTGTTTTCTATCATTAACTTTGATGTTAGCTGCGTATCTTTTACCTTTTAGTTTATGGAAGTTCTACTGAAGCGACTTAGCAGCAGCAGCAGCATGGAAGTTCTACAATTACCAAACTGTTTTCATATGCATGGTACTGTGTGCAGAGCAATCAAAGATTCTGAAACCTTCTTTAACAAGGTACTCACAGTTTGGTGGAGGATCAGCTGATGGAGGAGTTAGAGAGACATTATTATATTAAAAGATTTTTTCTCCTCTTCATTAAATGTTATAAACTAAGGAGTAACTTAGAAGAAACTGAATATATTCTGTATCTCATACTTAGTTGTTCATTTAAGGAGGTCTTCTCTCTTCCATAGCCTTCCTTTCCATTTAGGCAAAGCAATATCTTCTTAAACTTTCTTATTATGATCCCCTCTTTCTCAGATTCTTTTTATGCATATTTTCCCAATTATTAGTGTAACACATTTTTTTTCTGTAATATTAAGAGAGATACTTTTAAAAGAGAAAGTATCTCCTCTCATACTATTATGAGGCAAGAATACATTTCTTGCATTAGCTTCATCAAACAACTGTGTCCTATATCATTATACGTGATCATTTTAAAGCAAGTGCTGCCTTAGCTCACCAATATGTTGCAACCTTATACAAGAAATTACCATTTCTTTATTTGCATCATGATGCCTAGTGAACATTAAGGACATTGTAGATGCACAATAAATACATCTTGGCTTAACTGTGGGTTTATATATGTTATAGACTGAATGTTAGTGTTGCCACAAAATTCATTATATTAAATCCAATCTCCCATGTGATGGTATTCAAAGGTGGGGACTTTGGGAGGTAACCAGGTCTTGAGGATGGAGCCCTCATGAATGAAATTAGCATGCTTGTAAGAAGAGGCCATGGGGCTAGTTTGGTTTTTCTACCATGTGAGGATCCAATGAAAAGTCATCAGTCAGCAACCCAGAAATAGCCCTCACTAGAACCTGACCATGCTCGCATTCTGATCACAGACTTCTAGCCACTATAACTGCGAGAAATAAATTTCTCTTAGTCTATGCTGCCCAATCTATGGTACTTTGTTACAACAGCCCAAACTATGACAACATACTTGGAATTATCCTCAGGAATAACAACCTTTCTCCCTTAGCTCATATTTTAAGCATTACCTTCTCAGCGACCTGACTTTAATCTCCAGCTCTTTCATAGGAAATATTATACCTTTGGGGTCAATAGATTGATTTCAAAGCAAAATTTTCAACTTGCCACTTTTTATCCTAAAAATAGCATTTCTGGCATCCAGCTTCCATCATGTGATCATCCAGCTTTGGCTTGGTCTATATCATGTAGGGCAAGGACAAGAGATACAATCTGAGCATGAAAATCAATAAATCCAGATTCTAGCTCTAGTTCCTTGCATCTCACTTTCCTTTTACTTAGGTCATTGTCCTGAGCAATCAACAAGACAAAGTAGAAATTCACAAAAACATTTTCTTGTGGCTTAGGGTTACCAGATTTGTGCCATATAAATATAACTCAGTATGCATTACTGTTATCTCTGATTTTCACACATGATAATGAGTTATCAGTCATGTCTAATCCTAAAGTATATGACAGACAAGATAGCACAGGTGTTTTGACAGTTTAGGGAAAAAAATTACTTGATTTTCAGAATGCTTCTAAAAATTCTATTAGGCATTTCAGTGCCTGATTTGGACAATAGTATTCATGAGAACATTTTTTAAAACATCATCTCACTATTTATTTTTTGACTATAAAGTTTTCCTACACAAAATGAACCTTAGGAAATAAAATGAATTAAATTTTGGTATCAGCCACTGGTGTCCAAGTGTTGCTACACATATTAATGTTCTGAGGATTTTTAAAATTACTAATGCTTGGCTAGCACCCATATATTCTAATTTAATTCATATAGGTGTAACTTGGACATTTCAATTTTTGAAAAGCTCCTCAGGTGATTCCAATGTTCAAACCACTATCCTAAGCAAATGCCTAGTCTTATTTCAGTTTTATTTCTCAATTGCACCATAGCTGCTGAAGTTCAATGATGAAGTTTTGCTCTTCTGAATAATTTCTTAACTATGTAACTGCCTATTTTATTTAGAAATATCAAGTCTCTTTTATGCATTACTTTTCTTACTGTGATATATTAATGTCTTAATATTTGGCTTTCAAAGTCCTTACTGTGTCCACTAATTTCGAGTGAACCTTATCATTTTCCTTGCTCAAACTAAAACATCCAGGCTTTTGTAAAACTCAAAAGAAGATCTACTCTCCAATTTGCATCTCTATCACAAACTTTTCTGTTCAGTTAAAGTTTCCTCGTGTATGTACAATGTCAGAGATGTATAATGCAACACCACACTGCACCCATCACCTAGTTCTGTTTTCAACAAGCTGTGCTCTACAAGGCATCAAAAGGAAATTTGAGTATCCAGTTCCCTTAGGGCACGAAGACTATTCTAATGAATTAATCTTGCTAAGGTAGTTGTTGGGAAAAAATCTCATCTCTGTGCTTTTGTTCCTGTTGCACAATTTCCTTGGAACAACCTTTCCCATCCTTGTCATCTGGTTTTTGGACTACTGAAGATAGATTCATGTTCCAGGGCTCAGCCTGGACATCACATTGACCATTCAATCTGTTCTGAGCAACCTCTTCCCAGGGAGAATTGTTCACATCATCTTTTGTGTACTCACTGGGCAGGTGAGGTTTCTATTATAGAACTTCAAACTTTCTTACACTATCAGTGTCACTGATGGTTCTCTTTAAGTGACTATAAATCACTCAAAGTTAGGGAATATGCCTTATCTTTTTGTCCCAAGTCCCCATAACTGTATTTGCCAATGTAGGTAAAAAATGGATAAACATTTACCCAGTGAATTAAATTGACTGACTAGTGATAGAAGTATGGGGTTTGGGGTCAAACATGAGTGAAAATCCCAATTCTGCTTCTATTAGCATGTTTTTGAACAAATGACATAGATTTCCTAAGCTTAAATTGACCCCAAGGATAAAATGTGACTCAAAACTGCGGTCCTTTTAGGATGCTATGAGATGTTATATAAGAAGTTATTATGTGTGTCAAGTACCTCTTACAACACATTCTCCCTCAAGCCTCATCTCTGGTAAACTCTAGTATTTACCAGTACCATCTCTCCATACTTCAACCAAACTTTGTCTGTCCGAAATATTTTAAGCAACAATTTGACTATCTATCCTCTTCACTATTCCATGATGTTATTAAAGGGTGTTAAGCTCCGATTTCTAAATATTGGGAGCTAGTGGTTAATCAAGGTAGACCCAATGCAAGAAAATGCAAGCATGCCAGTAATCTATGCCACTGGATCATGAAGTTGATCCAGTATCTGACAATTGTCAAGGAAATGTTGCTCAGCAGCAGAGTGGTGAAATGGAACTACATGGCACTCGGGTGTTTCATCTTCTATTACTACTTGCTGTCACTATAAATCAGAACTTAAAAAATCTAGTACCTTGGGGTGAGAAGACACTGAGTACCCCCTCTCCTTTTGCCTCCATTTCTGCCTGCCACACACCTGAAAAAAACAGTCATTGCTGTTAGTTCAACCTCAAATGAATTTATGGCACTGTTTATCAATTGTTTGTTAAATAAAAACTCATTCAGTTCAGTTCAGTTGACTCTTTGCGACCCCATGAATCGCAGCACACCAGGCCTCTCTGTCCATCACCAACTCCTAGAGTTCACACAAACTCATGTGCATCGAGTTGGTGATGCCATCCAGCCATCTCATCCTCTGCCATCCCCTTCTCCTGCCTGCAATCCCTCCCAGCATCAGGGTCTTTTCCAATAAGTCAGCTCTTCACATGAAGTAGCCAAAGTACTGGAGTTTCAGCCTCAGCATCAGTCCTTCTAATGAACACCCAGGACTAGTCTCATTTAGGATGGACTGGTTGGATCTACTTGCAGTCCAAGGGACTCACAAGAGTCTTCTCCAGCAGCTTGGAGTACAAAATGAAGCAGGGCAAAGTCTAACAGAGCTTTGCCAAGAGAATGCACTGGTCAGAACAAACACCCTCTTCCAACAACACAAGAGAAGACTCTACACATGGACACCACCAGATGGTCAACACCGAAATCAGATTCATTATATTCTTTGCAGCCAGAGATGAAGAAGCTCTATACAGTAAGCAAAAACAAGACCGGGAGCTGACTGTGGCTCAGATCATGAACACCTTATTGCCAAATTCAGACTTAAATAGAAGAAAGTAGGGAAAACCACTAGACCATTCAGGTATGACCTAAATCAAACCCCTTATGATTATACAGTGGAAGTGAGAAATAGATTTAAGGGCCTAGATCTGATACACAGAGTGCCTGATGAACGATGGAATGAGGTTCATGACATTGTACAGGAGACAGGGATCAAGACCATCCCCATGGAAAAGAAATGCAAAAAAGCAAAATGGCTGTCTGGGGAGGCCTTACAAATAGCTGTGAAAAGAATAGAGGCGAAAAGAAAAGGAGAAAAGGAAAGATATAAGCACCTGAATGCAGAGTTCCAGAGAATAGCAAGAAGAGATAAGAAATCCTTCTTCAGTGATCAATGCAAAGAAATAGAGGAAAAGAGGAGAATGGGAAAGACTAGAGATCTCTTCAAGAAAATTAGAGATACCAAAGGAACATTTCATGCAAAGATGGGCTTGATAAAGGACAGAAATGGTATGGACCTAACAGAAGCAGATGATATTAAGAAGAGGTGGCAAGAATACATGGAAGAACTGTACAAAAAAGATCTTCACGACCCAGATAATCATGATGGTGTGATCACTAATCCAGAGCCAGACATTCTGGAATGTGAAGTCAAGTGGGCCTTAGAAAACATCACTATGAACAAAGCTAGTGGAGGTGATAGAATTCCGGTTGAGCTATTTCAAATCCTGAAAGATGATGCTGTAGAAAGTGCTGCACTCAATATGCCAGCAAATGTGGAAAACTCAGCAGTGGCCACAGGACTGGAAAAGCTCAGTTTTCATTCCAATCCCAAAGAAAGGCAATGCCAAAGAATGCTCAAACTACCACACAATGGCACTCATCTCCCATGCTAGTAAAGTAATGCTCAAGGTTCTCCAAGCCAGGCTTCAGCAATACATGAACTCTGAACTCCCTGATGTTCAAGCTGGTTTTAGAAAAGGCAGAGGAACCAGAGATCAAATTGCCAACATCTGCTGGATCATGGAAAAAGCAAGAGATTTCCAGAAAAACATCTATTTCTGCTTTATTGACTATGCCAAAGCCGTTGACTGTGTGGATCACAATAAACTGGAAAATTCTGAAAGAGAGGCGAATACCAGACCACCTGACCTGCCTCTTGAGAAATTTGTATGCAGGTCAGGAAGCAACAGTTAGAACTGGACATGGAACAACAAACTGGTTCCAAATAGGAAAAGGAGTACATCAAGGCTGTATATTGTCATCCTGCTTATTTAACTTATATGCAGAGTACATTATGAGAAATGCTGGACTGGAAGAAACACAAGCTAGAATCAAGATTGCCGGGAGAAATATCAATAACCTCAGATATGCAGATGACACCATCTTATGGCAGAAAGTGAAGAGGAACTAAAGAGCCTTTTGATGGAAGTGAAAGAGGAGAGTGAAAAAGTTGGCTTAAAGCTCAACATTCAGAAAACAAAGATCATGGCATCTGGTCCCATCACTTCATGGGAAATAGATGGGGAAACAGTGGAAGCAGTGTCACACTTTATTTTGGGGAGCTCCAAAATCACTGCAGATGGTGATTGCAGCCATGTAATTAAAAGACGCTTACTCCTTGGAAGGAAAGTTATGACCAACCTAGATAGCATATTCAAAAGCAGAGACATCACTTTGCCAACTAAGGTCCGTCTAGTCAAGGCTATGGTTTTTCCAGTGGTCATGTATGGATGTCAGAGTTGGACTGTGAAGAAAGCTGAGCGCCGAAGAATTGATGCTTTTGAACTGTGATGTTGGAGAAGACTCTTGAGAGTCCCTTGAACTGCAAGGAGATCCATCCAGTCCATTCTGAAGGAGATCCACCCTGGGATTCCTTTGGAAGGAATGATGCTAAAGCTGAAACTCCAATACTTTGGCCACCTTATGCGAAGAGTTGACTCATTGGAAAAGACTCTGATGCTGGGAGGGGTTGGGGGCAGGAGGAGAAGGGAACGACAGAGGATGAGATGGCTGGATGGCATCACTGACTCGATGGACATGAGTCTGAGTGAACTCTGGGAGTTGGTGATGGACAGGGAGGCCTGGCGTTTTGCAATTCATGGGGTCACAAAGGCTCGGACACAACTGAGCGCCTGAACTGATGTACTATGGATGGAGGTTCGTGACACTGTACAGGAGACAAGGATCAAGACCATCCCCATGGAAAAGAAATGCAAAAAAGCAAAATGGCTGTCTGAGGAGGCCTTACAAATAGCTGTGAAAAGAAGGGAAGCTAAAAGCAAAGAAGAAAAGGAAAGATATACCCATTTGAAAAACTCATTATGATCTGACAATTGTCAGTTTTAGAGATGACAATTAGGGAGAAGAGAAGAGAATACAACTTTAGCTTTTTTACTGAAGAGGAATAAGCAAGCATTGTTTCATAGTCTTACATTTGTTTTAAGAAATATTTTAAAATACCACATCATATATGTAAGACATATGATGTTGATGACCTCACAGAAATTCAATGGTTGACAATAAACTATTTTAAGTCCTAATCCATTTAAAAACTAAGTACTCATTTTGGAAAGCAAACACTTGGTTTCCTTAACGTGAAATCCATCAGTATACACTATTATTCTACTATAATATATAATACAATGGCCAAATACCTAGTCAGTCAAAAAACTTTGGTTTTCATTAAGAAATTCTAACATTGATCCCCTGGAAAACAGCATATGCTAACTTTCTTTTTATCTTTACTAATTATATAAAACCATTAGTACCTTTCACTTTTATCTGACTCTGTTAAGTGTACTTATGTTTAGCCTCTATGTCTCAACTCAAAAAAATGGGCCAAAGGACTAAATAGACATTTCTCCAAAGAAGACATACAGATGGCTAACAAACACATGAAAAGATGCTCAACATCACTCATTATCAGAGAAATGCAAATCAAGACCACAATGAGGTACCATTTCACACCAGTCAGAATGGCTGTGATCCAAAAGTCTACAAGCAATAAAGGCTGGAGAGGGTGTGGAGAAAAGGGAACCCTCTTACACTGTTGGGGGGAATGCAAACTAGTACAGCCACTATGGAGAACAGTGTGGAGATTCCTTAAAAAACTACAAATAGAACTGTCTTATGACCCAGCAATCCCACTGCTGGGCATACACACCGAGGAAACCAGAATTGAAAGAGACACGTGTACCCCAATGTTCATCGCAGCACTGTTTATAATAGCCAGGACATGGAAGCAATCTAGATGCCCATCAGCAGATGAATGGATAAGAAAGCTTTGGTACATATACACAATGGAGTATTACTCAGCCATTAAAAAGAATTCATTTGAATCAGTTCTAATGAGATGGATGAAACTGGAGCCGATTATACAGAGTGAAGTAAGCCAGAAAGAAAAACACCAATACAGTATACTAACACATATATATGGAATTTAGAAAGATGGTAATGATAACCCTGTATGCGAGACAGCAAAAGAGACACAGATGTATAGAACAGACTTTTGGACTCAGAGGGAGAGGAAGAGGGTGGGATGATTTGGGAGAATGGCATTGAAACATGTATACTATCATGTAAGAAATGAATCGCCAGTCTAGGTTTGATACAGGATACAGGATGCTTGGGGCTGGTGCACGGGGATGACCCAGAGAGATGATATGGGGAGAGAGGTGGGAGGGGGGTTCAGGATTGGGAACTCACGTACACCTGTGGTGGATTCATGTCAATGTATGGCAAAACCAATACAGTAAAATAAAAATTAAAGTAAAATAAAATTTTTTTTTAAAAAAAGGAAAAAAAAAGTTTTTCTTCCACATCCAGAATGTGTTGTCTATTTCCTCTGTATTTGAGTAATACTGAGTATTATCCTTATTATAGAACTTATCACATGTCATTGCAATAGCTCCTCTGCTTACATGTATCACTGACTAATTCTCAAGCTCTGTCTTATTTATTAATGTGTATATTACATATATACATGATTTTTTTAATATTTTATCTGTATATATATATACATATATATAAGCATAGGGCTCAGGGTGCAGTGAATGTTCAATTACCATTTCTCAATAAGTATTATAAAAAATTAAATGGACTTACTGGTGAAAAGATTAAAAATGACAGTGAAATGGACATTTTTGATAAATAAAAGAAATAATTCACTGCCTATAGACATATACTACAGGAACTGTTTAAAATATGGAAATTTATAGCTACACAAAGTAGAGCTTGGAAAGGATAAAAAATAAGTGTAAAACACATTTTTCTTATTTTAATTCCTTTAAAAGATTACTGTCTAAAGCCAAAACTTACAACAATATATTATGAGTTATATAAAATATGTATAATGTGTGACAGCAATAGCACAAGTACTAAAATGGAATAAATGGGAATATATTGTTATCATGTTCCTACACTCCATGTGAATGTGTATTTTTGAATGTGTATTTTTGTAGATGGGATACATTAAATACATATATTGTAAATGATTCCAAAAATTTTAAAGGTATAAACAGCACATAAATTATTCTCAACAGCAGAAATTATTCTATAAATTATTCTCATACTAAAAGGGAAGTCACTCAGTCACATCCAACTCTGCAACCCCATGGACTGTAGCCTATCAGGCTCCTCCATCAGTGTGATTTTCCAGGCAAGAATACTGGAGTGGATTGTCATTTCCTTCTCCAGGGGATCTTCCCCCCCAAGGGATGGAACCCGGGTCTCCAGCATTGTAGGCAGATGTAGGCAGGTGTCTTCCCTGAGACACCAGGGAAGTCCCATAGAGAATATCTAATGCAAACAGGTTTATAAAAGATACAGAAATGTAGGGAAAGCAACTAGCCAATTGGCTGATTTAAATGCAAATGTATAATTATGTTAAATACAAAGGTCCAGAAATGCCAATTAAAAGATATGCTATGTGAGGTTTAAAAAGTAGATCCATCTCTAAGCTGCCTACCAGAAACTTACATTAAATATCAAGAAATTGATGTATTAAAAGTAAAAGATGAAAAGGTAAAGGTACATGTTTTTACAGCATGTAAAAACAAAGAAACTTAAGGGAAGTTGTCCAGTGGTCCAGTGGTTAGGAGTACACACTCTGACTGCTGAGACCCAAGTTCAGTCTGTGGTTGGGGGATTAAGATCCAACAAGCTATATGGCATGTCCCCCATAAAAAAAGTTGAAATGCCTATACTGGTTCCACTCATAATCATCAAAAACTAGAAACAACCAACAACCTTAATGTCCATGAAACAGTGAATAGATAACTGTTGCATCCATACTATGAAACAATATTAAGAAAGGAACTTCTGATTTACACAATAACATGGGTCAATGGCAGATGTGTTACACAAAGTGAAAGGAGCTGGCTTCAAAAAGCTACAAAGCTTAACGTATGATTCATTTACAAGACACTATGGCAAACTATACTTGCTAGTTTCTCAGTCATATCCTACTCTTGGCCACTCCATGGACTGTACAGTCTGTGAGGCTCCTCTGTCCATGGAATTCCCAAGGCAAGAATACTGGAGTGGGTTGCTATTCGTTTCTCCAAGGGATCTTCCTGACCCAGGGATCAAACCAGGGTTTCTGGCATTGCAAGCAGATTCTTTATCTCTGCTATCGTGGATGATTCATTTACATGAAACTATGGCAAAACTATAGGCAAAATAATTCATATCAGTGGTTTCCAACCCCTAGTTATAGGAGGAGGGGTTAATGATGAAGGGTCATGAATATTCAGGGTAATGAAATTTTCCTATATCCTGCTTATAACAGGGGGGACATGACTATGCACATTTATCAAGTTCAAACTTTACACTTAAAAAGGGTAAATTTTATACAAATTATACCTTAATAAATCTGACTTCAAAAAGTGCATTACACATTAAAGATATGTTAATAGGCAGGTCAAATATCTTTCTTCTCCTTGTACACGTAAAAAGGAGGTAGAAATGTCCCTTTGGAAATATGTGTCAAGCAGCTCTGCACTTCCGAGCCAGCATCAAAGCTTGAGGGTTTAATGCTATTAATTTTCTCTGGTTCAGCTCTAGGCACCCTGAAGGGCACTAAATAAACAGCCACTCACTGAATGACTGTTCTTTATAGCTCCTGCAGCACAAAGTTTAAAAATCATTGACTAGAAGATGGAAAAGGGAAGTTGCAAACTATAATTTTTGAAAGGGCAGAAACAAGCCCCAGTACTATGTTCCATGACTTAACCTTCATGTTTAAGTATTGTCAAAAAGAAATACAGCAAAAAGATCAAGGAGCCTTGGGTCCTAGACTCTTTGGTCTTACTCTTCTTCACTGACTGCTCACCTCCTCTCTCCTCCCTTCTTCACTTCTCCCTCTCTCTATCTCCCCCCAACTCTCCCAAACACAAGTAATGCACACACTGAAACTCTGAGTGTTCTTTATTTTCACAAAAATGCAAATATCTGAAAAAGATTTATTTGCATTTTGAAACTGATCAATAGATTCAGTTCAGTTCAGTCGCTCAGTTGTGTCTGACTCTTTGTGACCCCATGAATCACAGCACGCCAGGCCTCCCTGTCCATCACCATCTCCCGGAGTTCACTCAGACTCACGTCCATCGAGTCAGTGATACTGTCCAGCCATCTCATCCTCTGTCGTCCCTTTCTCCTCCTGCCCCCAATCCCTCCCAGCATCAGGGTCTTTTCCAATGAGTCAACTCTTCTCATGAGGTGGCCAAAGTACTGGAGTTTCAGCTTTAGCATCAGTCCTTCCAAAGAACACCTGGGACTGATCTCCTTTAGAATGGACTGGTTGGGTCTCCTTGCAGTCCAAGGGACTCTCAAGAGTCTTCTCCAACACTGCAGTTCAAAAGCATCAATTCTTTGGCACTCAGATTAGGCTTTAGCAAATAGATATCAGTCACATTTGAATTGGAAGGAAGTGTTTGTCTACATTCCCTAAATCATACATCTATGACTGGCCACTACCCTCAACATGAAACAGACCACACCCTCTCATATTTATATTATTACCAAATATACACTGAATTCTGGAAAGATGGAAAAACTTCTCTGAATTTTATTGCATTCACAGAGCTCTTTTATTTTGCTATAGATCTTATTCCAAAGGACTTTACCATGGCCAATTGGCTAATCACCCTCTGCCCTAAAAAGCATATTTAGAAACTATCAAGGATTTCAGTAGGCCAAAACTCATAAAGAGAAATCTGGGGACTCAAAATAGTAATTCCAAAGATGTCTTACTCATTTTGTGTTAATTATAAAATGAACTATCAGATCATAAGTAAAGGGTTAATTAGCTGTACAGTAAAAAACATGCTAGATCATACGGAGGACAGAGGCACACAGTAATATCAGAACTGTGCTGCTCTAATGTATACTCCAAGGAAATACAACAATTGTAAATATATGTACACCCAACACAGGAGCACCACAATATTCATACAAAGGAAAAATGCTAATAATCACAAAAAGAGAAACTGACAGTAACAAAGTAACATTGGGAGACATAACACCACAATTACACCAATGAACAGATCATCCAGACAGAAAATAGATAAGGAAACACAGGCCTTAAATAAAGCATTAACCCTAATAGACTTAATTGGTATTTATAAAGCATTCTATTCTCCAGAATAGATATAGGCTGGGTCACACAGTAAGCATTAGTAAATTCAAGAATATGAAGATTATATCAAGCATCTTTTCCAAGCACAATGCCATGAATTAGAAACTACAAGAAAAGAAGTATAAAAACACAAATATGTGGAGGCTAAACAACCAATGAATCATTGAGGAAATCAAAAGTTACCTATAGACAAAAGAAAATGAAAACACAGCCAACCAAAACCTATGGGACACAGCACAAGCAGTTCTAAGATGGAAGTTTACAGCAATAAAAGATACCTCAGGAAGCAAAAAAAAAAAAAAAAAAAAAAAACTCAAATAAACAACTTAACATTACAACTAAACCAACCAGAGAAAGAAGAACAAACAAAACCCAAAATTAGCAGAAGGAAAGAAATCAGAGGTCAGAGTAGAAGTAAATGAAATAGAGTGAAAGAAAGCAATAGAAAACATCAATGAAACTAAAAGCTGGTTCTTCGAAAAGATTAACAAAATTGATAAATCTTTAGAGAGATTCATCAACAAAAAAAGGGAGAAAGCTCAAAACAATAAAATTAGAAATGAGAAAGAAGTTGCAACTGACACCACAGAAATGCAAAGAATCATAAAGACTACTATAACCAACTATATACCAATAAAATGGACAACCTAGAAGGAATGGACAAATTCTTAGAAAGGTACAGTCTCCAAAGACTGAATCTGGAAGAAATAGAATATTTGAACAGGCAACTCACAAGTATTGAAACTGAAACTGTGATCAAAAACATCCAAAAAACAAAATTCCATAAACAGATACCTTCACAGGTTAATTCTAGTACATATTTGGAGAAGAGTTAACACCTATCCTCCTGAAACTCTTTCAAAAATTTGCATCTCGATAAGATGCAGAAAAAGCTTTTGACAAAACCCAACACCCATTTATGGTAAAAAAAAAAAAAAAAAAAAAAACTTTCCAAAAGGTATGCAGACAGGTAACCTACCTCAGCATAACAAAGACAATATATGACAAACCTACAACTAACACTCAACAGTGAAAAGCTGAAACAATTTCCTTTAAGGTCAGGAACAGACAAGAATATCCACCCTCACTGCTTTTCTTCCACATAGTTTTGGCAATCTTGGCCAAGGCAATCAGAGAAGAAAAAGAAATACAAGGAATCTAAATTGGAAAAGAAGAAATAATACTGTCACTGTTGGCAGGTGACATGGTACTATATGTAGAAAATGCTAAAGATGCTACCAGAAAACTATTATAGCTCATCAATGAATTCAGTAAGGTTGCAGGATACAAAAATTAATATGTAGAAATTTGTTGCATTTTTATACACTAACAATGAAAGATCAGAAAGAGAAATTAAGAAAACAATTTAAATTATAATCATATCAAAAAGAATAAAATACTTAGGAATAAACCTACTGAAGGCACAAAAGAACTGTACTCCAAAAACTAAGACACTGATGAAAGAAACCTAAGATGACACAAACAAGTGAAAAGATGTTCCTAGACTGGAAGAATCAATCTTGCCAAAATGACTGTACTACTCAAGGCAATCTACAGGTTCAATGCAATCTCTATCAAGTTACTAGTGGCATTTTCTGTAGATCTAGAACAAAAAAAAATCTTAAAATTTATATGAAGACACACAAAACCCAAAAAGCCAAAGCAATTTTGAGAAAGAAAAACAGAGCTGGAAGCATCAGGCTCTCTGACTTCAGAATATACTACAAAGCTATAGTCATCAAAACAGTACGGCACTGGCACAAAATTAGAAATATAGATTGGCAAAGGATAGAAAGTTCAGAAGTAAAACCACACACCTATGGTCAATTAATTTTTAAAAAGGAGGCAAGACTATACAATGGAGAAAAGACAGTCTCTGCAATAAGTGGTGCTAGGAAAACTGGATAGTTACATATTAAAAAATGAAATTAGAATACTTGCTAACACTGCATACAAAAATAAAAGGGATTCTAGACCTAAATCTAATAACGGATACTATAAAATTCATTTGAAAAGAGTCTGATGCTGAGAAAAATTGAGGGCAGGAGGAGGAGGGGACGACAGGACAAGATGGCTAAATGGCATCTCCAACTCAATGGATGTGAGTTTGAGTAAGCTCTGGGAGTTGGCAATGGGCAGAGAGTCCTGGCATGCTGCAGTGCATGGGGTTGCAAAGAATTGGACATGACTGAGTGACTGAACTGAACTGAACTGAAATAACCAACATAAGCACGATTCAATTATGCTTCTGAAAAAACACACTTACAGTTTGCATCTTCACTTCTGGTCTTCTTTTACTAGTAAACCCTCCTGTCTGTGACAATCTCCAAATTTTTCCAAGATATGATCTGAATTGAGTTATAGATTTGCCAGATAAACATTTTCTTATAAGAGCCTTTAGAGTTGGTTCTATTTATAAGCAACTGTTTGTGTCTTGATTCCCTGTGGCCTGCTGATCTGTTTTCCTGTGCTCTACTCTCTTGGAAGAGTCACTTCCTTACATTTGGACTTTTAACACAAATTATAGATTATTTTTGGTCTCTTTGACTGTGATTGGTCAAAATTCCTATTTAACCACAATCTCATTACAGAATACTTCTAAAGGAGTTTTATTTCCCTAGGTGCATTTTTATCCTATAAAATCACATCATGCTCTCTTCCACATCTTGAGCTGCTGTTATCTGAGCAGTGCTATAACCTAGGCTGGAGGTCTGTCCCACATTCCAGTGAAAGAATTATTTCAAGATGCAAAATAGGATAGAGATAAAAGGCTTGGGCTTTAAAGTAAAACTACACACTAATTTTAAATACTCACTCTTCTGGCTGTGTGACTAGGTCAAGTCACATAATATATCTAAATAAGGCCCTCCATGATTCATTCTTCCTGCCATAGGTATTTATAAAACACCATGTATTATCCAACCCTTGTCAACCTTTCCAGCCCCTTCAGCTGAACAACCTCACCCTACTGCTTCACCACTACTGCTTCAATAATAATTAATGAATACACAAATTCAGGAACTCTCTCAGCTCCTGCTTTTTGCACATGCTTTGTTTCATTTACTGAGAGTAGTCTTACCACCACTACCTTACCTAATTCTTATCATATTTACTAATTCTTACCATATTTACTTTTTCTACATAATTACTCTACCTTTTTTACATAATTACTTTACTTAATTCTTACTACCGTAATTATCCTTACCATAAAATAATCCTCAGAAGTGATTTTGAAATATAATGAATAAGTGAAACCTTATATCTGATTGCTGAATCCAAAAAAAGTTTTCTCAGAGTAGATAAATCTCAAAGGATGGGAATGTCATTGGGAAAACTGAAAAGTAAGTTCACACAGAAAACCAATCAAGCAAAGGAATGGAAGGAAAAAGGGAAGGCAAGTAGAAAAGTTTAAAATTGAGGAGAAACTCATTGGTATAATGTGACTTAAGGGAGGAATATTATCTGAGCAGAATAAGTAACAGGCAACAGAGCAATTCCCTTAGCCAAAGAGAATGCATAGTCCAACTATAAAATATATCTTTTGGCCAGATTTCAAGACTCAGATTTCTTCAGTAAAGAACCCTTTTCCTGCCTTTCTGCTGCTATGTTTCATGCTTTGCTTTTCTCATCCTGCCTAACTCTTTGGATTGATGACTCTACTAGAGGGTAGGCTAGGTTTTGGATTGCAGGTTTTTCATGGAAAGATGAGGCACACCTTGGCTTCAAAACCATGCAGTGCTGTGTTTGGTAAAATTCATTTACTCTCTCACTTTGCATAACCTGAAACTGGACACATCAGATTTCAGCCAGAGGCACAGATTCCTTCTTATCAGAGATGAGATGATACCAGTGATCCATGTATCAATTCAACACTCAAATTTAAATTAGAAAACAATTCTAGGTAATAAATTTTTTTAATTTACTAAAATTACTGGCTACCAATAATTAACTGCTAAGAAATAATTACTAGCAAACCTAATTCAACTGCAAAAAAAGATCACACATTCTGACCCAGTTGGATTCATCAGGGTCACAAGGATGGTTCAACATATGCCAATCAATGTGATACACCTCATCAACAAAAGATAAAAACCTCATCATCATTTCTGCTCAAGAAATTTAAGGCATCATCAAAAATGTCTGGGGGAAGATAGGGCAGAGTACTTTCTCAGGACCACTGAAATGATACTCAATGAGCAGTTAATCATATCATATCTAAATTTAAAACTGTCTTTAATATTATAAGTATTTTTCTGAGTTTTCACACTCTGAAGAATTTTCTCAAGCTGCATCCTTTAACCACTACACTACTGTAAGAGTAAATTTATCAGGGAACACCAAATATATGTATCCGGCTAAACATCATAATAAAGAAAAAAAAGAACATGATGTGATAGCCAACTTTTTACATTTTATAGATCACCCTTGTTTCAAATTTTAATTGCCCAACCATTGATCACTGACTCGGCACTTTTCAAGTCTCCTAAGAAACATCCTTCCTTAAAATTCAATTATTTATCTGAAACTAGTCCTACTCAATTTTAGATCTAATTCTAAAGAAAACTGTAGAGGCCAAGGAAAAACAGAATTTTCCCAAAGATTTTTGGTAAATGCTCCCTTTAATAATGTATAATTCTGTTATTCAAGCAATATATATACTCATTGTTAAAAATTAGAAATAAGAAAAATCACTTGTAATTTAACACATTACTACCCTGTGAACCATCCAGAAATAATTCTTGTTGACACTTTGGTATATAGCTTTTCAGAATTTCCTACACATAATCTGTCTATATTACAAATTATATCATACTGTATATATTATTTTAAATTCGTATCATTCATTAAATGGTATATCATGCACATCTTTCACATACCAAGGCCCTCTTAATATTCCAAAGTTTGAAAACTGTATGTTAGCATTCTTTTATCAATTCCTTATCTTTTGGGCATTTTAGCGGTTTTCAAAGTTTTTTTTTTTTATATTATATATATTTGATAAACTGGTGGATATTCCTATATAGGAAACAAATCATTTATTAACTATGCTTGAGTATCAGAAAACATTGAAGTCTTATCTATCTGAAAACCACTTAGCAAGTAATTTCAGATATCTGAAAACATTTTAAAAAGAACAAAGACAAATGTTTTCTAAACACATGTTGTTTGATTATGAAAGTAATTTTTAGTTCTTTGCTCAAAATCATGTAATTTTATTTAAAGCACAATTAGAATTGGTTTGAAAAACAGAAACAGAAAAAAAGTAAACAGGCAATTGCACTAAAAACAAGAGGCATTTTGTTGCCTTTGGACATTACAAAAAACATTCAATAGTAATAATGAATACTGTAATTTACTTTTTTAATTTATTTTTTATTGAAGTACAGTTGATTTACCATTATTTAAATGTAATATTCATTGGGTATTTGCTATGCATTATGTACTGTTCTACATGGTTTATATTCACTATATCTTAAAACTCTATGAGATAGTTAACAATATTATTATCCCCATTTTACAGATGGGGAAATTACACTAAAAGCAGATGAGCACTTGTATTCTTGAGAAACAATGAGTATACAGATAAACATATCTTGTCAAAGAGATAGGAAACCACTGTACATTCAATGTATATGCATAATACCATGATTTATATACAAAGTGAAAAGTTTAATTATCTATATCTCCAAAAATATTTAATAGGGCAGGTGCTATGCAATATATTTAAATACTTTAATTTAAATTATCTTTAATTCAATATGTAAATGAATAAACTTCAAATTTTTCAATCTCTTGCCTATAGAAATGTACTTACAGCCACATGTAACTCTTTAACAGTTGAAAGATAGGTAGTACAACTGAGAAAATGAACTCTTAATCTTATATCATCTTCAGTTCAGTTCAGCCACTCAGTCATGTCTGACTCTTTGAGACCCTATGAATCGCAGCACGCCAGGCCTCTCTGTCCATCACCAACTCCCAGAGTTTACCCAAACTCATGTGCATCGAGTCGGTGATGCCATCCAGCCATCTCATCCTCCCCTTCTGTCGTCCCCTTCTGCTCCTGCCCCCAATTCCTCCCAGTTTTAATTCATATAATTTAAATTTTAAAACTGAAAACTATCTTTGGAAGACTACATCTCCCTTTGGTAGTATTATAGTTCACTCACTGGCACTGTACGTTGTTTCACTATCACACATAAACAGCACTGATCTAGGGGGTATCAGTGGATTGATCCATTTGAATAGCATTTTTCTATGCAGCACTGTAACATGATAATGTGTTTATTTGAATATGTGTGCAGACACCATGAGTTAAAATGATATGCAAGCTGTATTTGATAATTAAATTGAAGTATTCAGTATAACTTTAATTCAAGTATAATAATACTATGGTTGTAGTTTTAAAATAAGTATGAACATATCTTTAAATTTAAAATATAGGTACAAATCAACTTATTTACAAAACAGAAAGAGACACACAGACAGAAAACTTGTGGTTACCAAAGAAGAAAGTGGAAAGGGAGGGATAAATTAAGAATATAGGATTAATAAACATACCACTCTGTATAAAACAGATTAACAAAAAGGTTTTACTA
This sequence comes from Capricornis sumatraensis, assembly GCF_032405125.1. Lineage (NCBI taxonomy): Eukaryota > Metazoa > Chordata > Mammalia > Artiodactyla > Bovidae > Capricornis > Capricornis sumatraensis. Next base: position 38,770,183 of record NC_091073.1, on the reverse strand, counting down.
TATAGCATATGGAACTATAGTCAGTATCTTTTAATAATCTATAATAGAAAAGAATCTGAAGCTCTACAACTGAAACTACCATAATACTGTAAGTCAACTATAGTTCAATGAATACAATTTTAAAGAAACAAAGTATATGTTTATTACTGGTGCATAATTAAATAAAGATTCAGAAGATGGTATTAAGATGAGAAATAGTAAGAGGGTAGTTTGCAAGTTCACAATGAATGTCAATTGAAATTTGCTCTATGAGAATAAAAGTAAATTGTTACTATATAAAAATACAGATAATAAATCAGACACTATTAAGATACTTTTTCAGCAAAAACATAATTAATTTGATAAGATTCCTCTCAAAAGTCAAAAAAGAACCAATTATGTTAGTATCTGAGATCAGAATTAAATGTCAAAAAATTCTAAATGATTTTAAACAAATCAAGCTTGTAACTCTGGCAATGTATAGATATAATTTGACTTGTTGAAAAATGAATCATTCTTAGATGGTAAGATGGTAAAATAAATTACCTTAGTCACAGAAATTTTATAAGGAAATTATGGAGTCTTCAATTAAATTACCAGATAATTATAACAAAAAAATCAGTTCATTCAAAAAATTGTTTAATTATGAGCATTTTTCTTTAGCTTTAGTTGAGTTACAAAATATAAGACATGTACATGCTGCGTGCTAAGTTGCTTCAGTCATGTCTGGCTCTTTGCGACCCATGGACTGTAGCCTGCCAGGCTCCTCTGCCCTTGGGATTCTCCAGGCAAAAATACTGGAGTGGGTTGCCATGCCCTCCTGCAGGGGATCAACGTCTCTTAAGGCTTTTCCGCATTGGCAAGCAGGCTCTTTTACCACTAGCACCACCTGGGAAGCCCAATGTTAAGACATGCGGCCTAACAAATATTTTTAGGTAGTTGTGTGTCAAAAAACTTAAAATTTGAGAGAAAAAAGTCAATTTATAGCCTAAAGAAAATCTAAGCTGGAGTAATTTTGAAACTTTTGCATCTTTCAAAGAATTATAGCTAAATATTAAAAAGTTTGTTTCTATCACGACTGATAGTGTTCAGCTATAGCTATATTAGGTGAAAATCTGGATTTATTAGAATTTTAAGACAATAAAGAATGTTTCCTGTATCACTTTATTCCACTTCATGATTCATCCTGAAATGTTTGTACTCAATTTTCTAAAGTATTATAGACTCTATATATAATTTCTAAATACACAAAGAAAACATACATGTATGTACGTGTAAATGAGTACAAATGCTATGAATCATTGCCAGTGTGCAGAACTGTGAGAACATACAGAGTATAATTAATTTAATTTCCTTTGCCAATGCACATTGAGTTCTGAACAAGTTTACAAAGGTTTGGTGTTCTGTCAACTCCACTTCAAGATTTCTTTAAACAGAAGAGAAGTTCATCATTCAGTATAGGAAGAAAAAAGGTGGCAATGCAATTTAATTTCTCATTGATATTACATTGCATATGAAGGAGCTCAGCTGACATTCTAGAAAAAGAGAAAGTTGGTTCATGATCTAGCTGGAAATTACATGAATTTACGCTAAACTGAAATTTCTCGTAGAAGTTATCAATAAGAATATCTTATGATATTTTTCAATAATCAGTCAGTGTGCAAAAAAAATAATTTTGTTAATTTAAAATTGCTGTTGCATTATATAAATTATCCACCGAAATAACAAAAGTTGATGAATGCTTTGCTGACACTGGTAAATTTAGATTTTCTTTTAGTTTATGCAACAATCTTTTAAAGTTATTAATACTAAGTTAAAGTTAGTGAATTTTCTTAATGTGGAAAGACATGTTTTGATTGTGTTATGTTTTTCTTCAAAGTCAAATCATTTCTAAAGTAATGAATGAGTATTGTCAATGTGGATGTGAATATTAAAGAAAAATTACTTTTTGGTACTTATCTCACTTATCTGAAATTTTAAAAATCTGAAACAACACAAGTATATAAATTTGTTATCAAATGTAAATTTTATGAAATCTAAACACGGATCACATATTTTCAATGTAAATGTATGGTTTAACTTGAGGTGTGCTATACTGTAAAAACGTAATCTCAAAGACTTACTAGCAAACAAAGAGATGTAAAATATCTCATAAATAAATTTATATTGCTTACATATTATATTTGAAAATAACTTTTTTGGCATATTCAGTTAAATAAGTTATATTTTTAAAAATCAAATTCCTCTGTTTCTTTTTCTCTTTTTAATGCAGATGATGAAAAGTTTAAAATTACATTTGTTTGACCACATTATATTTCTGATGGATAGCACTGATGTATGATAACTTTTCTCCCTAATATCCAGATCAAATGATTATCTAACTCTTCCTCTATGAAAATTCTTTTTACATAGAAATTTAGAAAAATATATATAAAAAAATTTTAATTATCCATAATCTAATTTAGAATTTTTATTATTTTGATGTACTTTCTGGTCTTTTTCCTAAATCAATTTCATTTCTCTTTTTCTTTCTTAAGATCCTCTCCATACTCCCAATAAGTGAAATAGAACACAGTTAGATTTTCCAAAATTTTTTGTGCCAGTAAGAAATGAATAGTGAATTCAAGTTTAGCCACAAAATGATTACAGAAGCTATGCCTTTTGGGGATTTAATGGTTAAAAAGCAAAGTATTCCATTTCTCTG